>NC_044559.1:51158179-52394012 GCF_007565055.1 Rhinopithecus roxellana | reverse complement strand
ATCACCACCACCACCATCATCATCACCACCTCTGCCATCACCATCACCACCACCATCACCATCAGCACTACTGCCATCATCATCATCACGATCATCACCATCCCACCTCCCCCATCACTACTACCACTACCACCATCACCATCACCATCACCACCATCACTATCACCATCACCACTGCAACCATCATCACTCTCACCACCATCACCATCATCACCATCATCACCATCACCATCACTGCCACCACCATCTCCACTATCATCACCATCACACCACCACCACCACCACCACCACTGTCACCATCACGACCATGACTATCTTCACCACCAACACCATTACCACCATCATCATACATAGCTTCACCACTACTATCACCATCATCACCATCATCATATCACCATCACCATTATCACCAGCACCATCAGCACCATCATAATGATCACCGCCACCACCACCACCATCACCACTACCACCATCATCATGATCATCACCATCCCACCTCCCCCATCACTACTACCACCATCACCATCACCTCCATCATCATGATCACCACCATCCCACCTCCCCCATCACCACCATTATCACCATCACCACTACCATCACCGCCATCACCATCACTGCCACCACTATCTCCACTATCATCACCATCACACCACCACCACCATCACCACCACCGTTGTCACCGTCACCACCATGACTATCACCACCACCATTATCATGCATACCATCACCACTACTATCACCATCATCACCATCACCATCACCATATCACCATCATCATTATCATCAGCAGCAGCAGCACCACCACCACCACCACCACTCTTATGATACTTGTATAGCTGGGCCCTCAGTGGGATCCTTGGGTGCACCTGAGGCCTTGTGCTATGCTCAGGGCCAGGTGGGAGATGCAAACCCTGTGCCCACCTGCTGTGTGCGCGATCTGCCCCTGCTGGTATCTGGCTGAGGCCCGTGGTGCAGAAGAACCCAGGCAGGTGAGCAGCTCCCAGGTAAGCTGCTCTTGAAGCCTCCACCCACCCCATAACCTGTGCTCTCCCAGGTCCTTGGCAGGGGAACCGAGGCAGCCCCCAGGGCCAGGCTGGCTCTCAGCAGTGGCTGTGAATCCCGTCCAGATGTAGGTTCAAGAGGCCCTGTGGCTGCAGGCATCCGGGCAAAGACATTTTTAGGGTGGGACATCCCATCCCCAGACAGCTGCTTTGGTTTCCAAACAGTGGATCTGCGACCCTTCTGTTTCTGAAGGAGCTGGCTGTTTCTCAGCAAGACCCGTCCTGTTCTCCATGACCAGAGAACCAATCCAGAACACCCAAACCTGGCCCTGGGCCCCTGGGATCACAGACAACACAGCAGCCTGGCTTAGCAGGTTGTAAGCTTTCTCCTCCGAAGGTCATTCCCAGGATCTGAAGTTCTCGTTTCCTGGCTTGAAGTTAACCCTTGAGGTCCTAATGTTGGAGAGAGGAAAAGCCTCCGCCATGTTGATCCAAACGGCTTGGCCAGACACAGATCTCTCAGAAGAACCCAAGACCAAGGACACTGGCACATTCCTGGTGAGGTTCTCCACAAAGAGGTGCAGTGCAAAGTGGCCCATCACAGAACAAGAGTCCTAAAGCCTGCGTTCCCATAAAAGCCCCTGGCCTGGGCAGCAAACACAGACTGGGAAGCCCCTGCCTGGCCTGAGCAGCTCATGCAGACTGGGAAGCACTTAAAAGCAGGAGACCTCTGGAGCTGCTGGTCCACAGGGAGGTGAAGCTGCACCCCCGCCCTAGGGTCTTCCAGGGCGCCTGCCATGGAGGTTGCTGGAGATGAGCCCACCACTTGAGGGTGTGGGCACCAGGAACACAGCAGGCACTCGGGCACCTCCAGTTCACGAGAGGCACCTACCAGACGCCAGTCTTCTCTGCCTGCTTTCCCGAGTTTGAGTGCGGAAGAGGCTGAGGTGAGAGAGGCAGCTGAGCTATGTCCTGATGCATCTCCCAGAGGCACTCTGGGTGGACGCTGGGCCCCTCGGCCTTGCCAGGCTGGGGTCTCCCTTCACAGAGCCAATGCCTGTGGGCCCCACAGCCAGACTAGCACCTTTCCGTCAACACAACCATGGACACCATGAGAAATTCCCGCAGTTAAACACTGCCCAGAGTCCTGGTGGCCTCCTGGTGTCGTTTTGTAAGGGACCTCACCAATCTCATGAGAAGTCTTTGCTGTAGGGACTCATTTATTGTAAATGAATCAGGGTCTTGCTTTGTCGTGCAGGCTGGAGTGCGGTGGCACAATCATGGCTCACTGCAGCCTCAAACTCCTGGGATTAAGCAATCCTCCCACCTCAGCCTCCTGAGTAGCTGGTGGTTTCGTCACCACACCTGGAAAATGTTTTACTTTTTGTAGAGACGGGATCTCGCCATGTTGCCTAGGCTGGTCTAGAACTCCTGGACTCGAGTGATCCTCCCACTTCAGCCTCCCAAAGTGCTAGGATTATAGGCTTGAGCCACCATGCCCTGCTTGTGGGTTTTTTAATCTGACAGTTTTGTCAAACCTCATACTAGAAGGTGGGGCTTCTGTTTGCTAAAAACACCATGATATTTCGTCATTCAACTAGTTGTTCTCCACATCTGGGATACTTGGAGGAAAACCTCTCAGGGTATATTAACATTTCACGCCCAGCTTGCAAAGGCACCTTCATGCCTTCTGCTCTCTGACCCTGACCTCCCACTCACCTAAAGGGGCAGGAGCCAGTCGGTGTCCAGAGTGTTGGGGGTAGGCACGAAGGGTCCTGTGCTCCTCCCTCCAGGCAGAGCCTCCTAGTGACGGAGTGGTGGCCTGGGGCCCAGGGGTCTCCCTGCAAACTCTTTCCCCTTAAACCCTCCTCCTGGTGGGTGTGGCTGTGCATTTGTCCCGACCCCTCCACATGCAGAACCTGGCGTGAGCCCTGGGGCGTGGGGCTAGACACGGAGTTCAGGTGACCTCAGGGTTGTCCTGAGCCGAGGCGTAGACCCCAGGCGGACCCACAGACAGAGTGGGGCTCTCTGAGGTGTGGTTGGAGGGCCGAGAGCAGAGCCCTGTGCTGGATCTAGGGAGGCACTGGCATGTCAACAGGTGCGGCAGCGTGCAGCTGGGCTGGGCTGTGGGGCTCCTGTCCTCGCCCTCCTCCAGTGGCAAGGGAGAGGTCAGGTGTTTGTGCTGTCCCCCACAGGATGCCTGAGGGAGGAGGTGCAGAAGGGAGTAGGGTCCCCTGGGCTGGGGCTGGAGGGCGCTGGAGGCTGTTGCCTGCATTCTCCCAGATGCACAGAAATGAACACCTTCTGGCTGAGAAAGGCTGACTGGGGGGCCTCTGGGCAGCCCAGGGCCTGAGGGGAGCAGAGCTTGCTGGGAGGGCCTCATTCCTTCCTGGGTGGAGGGAGCAACCAGGCAGCACCCCGACAGCTCCAGCCCTGGGATGGAGAGCTGCCCCCACACTGGGCTTCAGCCCTGAGGACTCTCCCCAGCCTCTCCACTCCTCGGCCTCCTGATCGCATGGAGGAGCTGGTGAGTGTGGTGGGTGCAGGGCCAGCTTCCAGCAGTGACGAGGGGGACCCGAGTCCAGCTGCCCCCACAGCCCAGCCAGCACTTGGGGAAGTCCAGCAAGGCGCCCTTGAGGTCACCTGAACTCTGTCTGGCCTCACGCCCCAGGGCCCACGCCGGGTTCTGCGCTGTGTGTCCTGAGACCCGCACCAAGCGCATGGGGCCTGAACGGCATCTTCCCTGGCTGGCTGCCCACGGACGTTTGTGGGCTTGGCCCTCCTGTTTTGGGCTCACTTGTGGGGCAGGACTGAGGGATCCATATAGGAGGTGAGCCAGGCTTCCCTGGGGGACCCCGGAGGGCCGGAGTTTGGGCCGATTGCTTTCTCAGCCTGGGACATTGCCCTGTAGTGCCCACCCTGTTCCCATGGCCTGGCGTGGGACCTCCAAGGCCGGGCAGCTGCTTCCCTCAGTGAGAGCCCCCCAGCCCCTGCAGGTGGCTCCACGGCAGCCCCCCTCCCCCCACCATGAACCTGCGCCACGCCCGGCCTTGGGGCGCCACCTGCAGGTGAACTCGGTTCACGGGAGGCTGGGCCTGCGTCCTGGGCCCCAGGGCTGGCGATGCCCATCAGCACCGCTGGGACACGGCCTGTGACCCTGTGACCCCCTGGCAGCGTCCGCCAACCACATTCACGTTTCCCCCGCGCTGGCCCCCTGCTGAGGCTGCTGCTCTCTCCAGGCCACCCCAGACCATCTGCGGCCACCCCAGACCACCTGCCTTCTGCAGCACGGTTCGTGCCCCCTGGGGGTTCTCAGGCCTGGCTCTGGGCTCTTGCCTCCCTTTTCCCTTCCCAAGGCAGCTGGGCAGAAAAATGAGAAGTCCCAGAAGCTCAGGACACCCTGATCTGGAAATCAGCGTAGACGGTACTCACTCAGCAGCTAAGGGAGGCAAAGAGAACAGCAGAGCAGGAACCAGGGGAGGGGGACCCCACCCAGACACCCCAAATCCACCAGGGAGAGGGGGGATTCCTGCCCAGACACCCCAAATCCACCAGGGAGAGGGGACCCCATCCAGACACCCCAAATCCACCAGGGAGGGGGGACCCCGCCCAGACACCCCAAATCCACCAGGGAGAGGGAGACCCCGCCCAGACACCCCAAATCCACCAGGGAGAGGGCACCTCCTGCCCAGACACCCCAAATTCACCAGGGAGAGGGGGGCTTCCTGCCCAGACACCCCAAATCCACCAGGGAGAGGGGCACCTCCCACCTAGACACTCCAGATTCACCAGGGAGAGGGGCACCTCCCACCCAGACACCCCAAATTCACCAGGGAAAGGGGGGCTTCCTGCTCAGACACCCCAAATCCACCAGGGAGGGAGACCCCACCCAGACACCCCAAATCCACCAGGGAGAGGGGGACCCCGCCCAGACACCCCAAATCCACCAGGGAGAGGGCACCTCCTGCCCAGACACCCCAAATTCACCAGGGAGAGGGGCACCTCCCACCCAGACACCTCAAATCCACCAGGGAGGGGGTGCCTCCCACCCAGACACTCCAGATTCACCAGGGAGAGGGGGGCTTCCTGCCCAGACACCCCAAATCCACCAGGGAGAGGGGGGCTTCCTGCCCAGACACCCCAAATCCACCAGGGAGAGGGGTCTTCCTGCCCAGACACCTCAAATCCACCAGGGAGAGATGGGGGGCCTCCTGTATAGACACCTGAAATCTACAAAAGGTTACAGGATCCAGAGAGGCCGCAGGGACTTGCTGGCCACAGGGCCCAATCAGGAGCAGGGTCACGTTCAGAAGATGGGCTGAGTCACAGGGTGGAGGGTGGGTGCAGGGCCTCCAGCACCACTCCCCCACCAGCCTGTAAGCACCTTCCAAGCAGGGGTCTGGGTGGTGGCCTCTGTGCCAGCTCCTCTACCCTGCCCAGCAGAAATTACCCACCATAGCCATCCTGGGGCAGGCAGGCTCTCCCGGTCCCCTTGAAATGGGACCTCTCACAGAGTGAGATTGGGGTTTAGAGGGTGAGAGAGGGCAGATGACCACGGGAAGGGTGATGTGGAAAATGAGGGCATGATGGTGGCCTCCGGAAGACAGGCAGGAGAACACGGATTCCCACGGTGGGCCCTCCCAGAGGACAAGTGGCCGGCTCATCTCTGCCTCCACCCCACCTTCCAGCTGCTGCCTCTGCCGGGAGCCCGGTCTTCCCCACGGGATATACGGCCTCTCCCCAGGGCCCGTCCAGCAGCCCCTTGTCATGAAAACTCCTTAACCCACAGGACTTGGATTCCATGGCAACGCTAAGGCTGGGCTGTGCCCAGGGCCTGAGGCCAACTCAGGGTGCATTCTCCTGTGTCACAGCAAAAGCAGTGACTGGGCTTCAAGGGAAAGGTGGGCAGCATCTTGGCAGGTTCATAAAAACAAAAGGACCCCAGTTGGAATCCCCCAGACAAGAGTCAGACAAGGGGGCACCACATGGTGGGTGCACCTCACTCTTCCTGTCTCCCACGAAGAGCCAGCTCTGGGCACCCACACCCCATCCCGGAGATGCCAGGACAGGCAGTGATGCTTGTGCACGTGTTGCCCGGGGGGCCGATGGCCGCAGCACTGGCCAGAGAGCAGGGAGGGCCCTGACGTACCGCCCATGGCTGGTAGCAGGGCCTGACCCAAGCCGGGCCTGACCCAAGGAGCCACCAAAGAATCATCTCCTATCTAAAGGCGCAATTCTCGAGTGAAGGCCACTTCAGTCAAACAGACCCGTGCCAGAAAGATGGCACCGGCAGCGCCAGCCAGGGCCCAAGGAGACCCCAGCACGGCACTCACCACGCGAGGCTTCCAGAGTCAAGAAATACAGGGTTTTCCAAGGAAACATCAGCAAATGAACAAAGAGGATGCAAATGTTGGCATCCAAAGGAAAAGCGTGGAAGAGGAAGCAGAAAAAAGTCCACAAACACTGAGCAGAAGGAAGGAAATGAAAAGAGGGCGGCTCGGGGACACAGCCAGAGCTGAACAGTCCATCAAAGGGGCCCCTGAATGACAGAGGGAGCAGGTGGAGGAGAGGCCGCTATTTTTGAAAGAAGAGAAGCAAACAGCTTTCCTGAAATGGAGGAAGAGCTGCACCCACAGTCCGGCGGCTCCTGACACCCCAGTGTAGCTGAAGAGAAGGACCTGAACTCAAAGGCTGGTGAGTATCCCACGGCCTCCAGAGAGACAGGAGATGCCTCTACAGGAGATGGAATCCTGCTGACCCGGGCTGTGCCTCCACAAGTCTAGGAGCCGGAAGACAGAACAATAACATGGACTCAGAGAGACAAGGACGAGACTCAGCACTTCCGGATCCAGCCCAGGACAGCTCACAGCATCCAGGCCACAGCCGAGGCACGGGGCAGGAGGCAGGCTGTGGTCGCTGCCTGTCATTCTACAGAGACCTGGGCTGCCCTGGGACTCACCTTCCCCAGGAGAATACGGAGGAACTGGGGCACACCAGGATAGGCCCAAGTCTTTGGAAGGCTTGGACACTCCCACTCTGCACTTTTAGAGCCCTGAGCCTCCATGGAGGGAGGCCAGGCACCCTGCTAGAGACCCCAGGGAGGGAGCATGGAAGCCAGAGACATCCTGAGAAAGGTAGTTCCAGTGATCCCAGCATCCCATCTGAGACCAACCTTCCAGGCCACCTGGCCAGAGTACCAGGTGCGTGAGGGTGCCATCCTGCACGTCTCAGCTCAGCAGGGCCATCAGATCGCTGGTGCCCCCGTGGACAGCCCAAGGACAGGAGAGCCACCTGCTGAGCCTGGTCAACCCAAAGCATTCTGAGATTGGGGGAGGCTGCTGTTTTCAACCACTAAGTGGTCTGTCACAGCAACAGATAACTGAGACAGGATGGAGAGAAACAGGACATCAGGACGTTCTAAAGGCCTCGGCTGAGGCAGGGGAGAAGAAAACGAGGGAAGAGAAAGCCCAGTTTTCAAAAATTGATAGAGAAATATCTGTCTGATTATGAGAGAAAGTGGGGAAATGTAACTATTGATAGAAGGGAACAGCATAGAGGTACCGCAGGTTCACAAGAACAATGGAATGAAGAGACTTGATCAAAACAAAGATGGAGGGAATGCAAGTGTGTGGTTACCACGTTAAATGCGAATTACCTGGAATTTTCTATTAGCTGTATATATTTTTTTAACACAACCTAACAGGCTTGGAGTTTTTCCTATACACTGTTTTAAGAAGCATAATCAAAGCAAAGTGATTCTTTTAAAAAGACTGCAGTGAATGAAGTGTGACTTCCGGGCCAGGTGAGCGATGACCTCCTGCTCTTGTAGCCACGGGGGAAGGCCAGATGCAGGAGTCACAGGCGCGGGTGAGGCTGCGAGCCCGGGGCAGCCTTGGAGGGCCTTGAGGGGGACCAGAGTTGCTGCATCCCAGCCTGCCCATGCTGAGGCCCAGGGTGTCACAGACAGGAAGCAGGGCTGCTGGAGGCCGCGGGGCGGGGTCTAGGGCATCAGAGAAACAGTTGGTCCCCAGGCCATTTTCAGGGTCTGGCACCAGCACAGGAAGCTGAGGGGCTGCTCTGGAGAGAGGGTGAAATCTCAGGGGTTCACAGCAAGCCCAGGACAGGTCTCACCCACCCGCCTGCCAAAAGCAGAGGCCGAGCAGGAGTAACTGAAGCTGTGACCCAGGCTCCACCCAGTGCAAGCCCTGCCGGACGAAGGTGATAAAACCTGTCCCCACGTATGTGCTTAACAGAGGAAAGGGCCAGTCCTCTCAAGGAAACCTGCACTGTCCTTAGTCTCTGGTTTGTTTACAGAGTTGACCCGTGAACAAGGTGGGGTTTACGGTGCGCTGATGCCCCACGCAGCTGAAAATCCACATATTGCTTCTGACTTCCCCAAAATGTAACTACTAATAGCCTACCATTGATGGGACGCCTTCCCAGTAACACTAACATTCAATTACTGCATATTTTGTATGGTATATTATATACTGTACTCTTACAGTAAGGTACAAACAGGAGAACGGTAAGAAAATCATCAGGAAGAGAAAATCTATTTACTATGAATTAAGTGGACGAGGATCCTCAGAAAGGCCTTTGTCCTCGTCCTTCTCGGGCTGAGTAGACTGAGAGGGAGGAGCTGGTCCTGCAGTCTCAGGGGTGGCAGAGGCAGAAGCGGGGGGGAGGAAGGGGAGGCAGGAGAGGCAGGCACACTCTGGGTGACTTGACAGAAATGCACGTAATTTCTGTCGGACTTTGCGCTTTCATTTCTCTAAACTTTCTGTGCGGTCCCAGTCCTTCCAGTGCTCGCTTTAGTTTCCCTGCCTGCATCATAGACAGGCCCATGTCCTCCCCAAGAGGGCAGAGACAGCTTGAATGACGGGAATGTTCCTGCCAAGGTCCCAGCTCAACTTCTTTCCCAGCACTGCTTCCTCTCTGTCCTCCTCCTCCTCATCGCCCGGTTTGGAAGCACTCGTCTCCCTCAGTCTCTTCTGTTCATTGCTCTGGTGCAGCGTCTATTAGCTCCTGAATTTCTCCAAGACCTGTATCTGGAAACTCTTCGTCCTCATCTTTTTTGCTCTCTCCCCAGTTTCTTTAATTGCTATATAATAAACGTACATATTTTGGGGGTACATGTGATAATATGGTATACTCGTATAACGTGTGAAGATCAAGGGTAATGGGGTGCCCATCACCCTGAATATTTCTGCTCTTTCTGCTGGGAACCTTGAAGGATTCTCTTCTAGCTATGTGGAAATGTGCAATTGACTAACGTGAGGTAGTCGCCCTATTGATGTATTGAATGCCAGGTCTTATTTCCTCCATCTCATTGTGCATTTCCACTCATTAGTCACCCCCTGCACCCCCTACTTCCCACTTCCTGGCCTCTGGTCACCACCAGTCTGCTCTCTATCTCCACGAGATCCACTTTTTTAGCCCACACAAGTGAGAACAAGTGATGCTTGTTTTCCTGTGCCTGACTTACTTCATACCATAATGACCTCCGTTCCACCCAGGTGGTGGCAAGAGACAGGATTCCACTCCTTTTCCATCACTGCCGGGATTGGCTGTCACCGGTGCTGCGAGGTTATACACAACATCTGGACACGGTTTTCCCAGCAAGAATGTGCCCTTTCAGGGTTTGTGGTTTTCCCAGCCTTTTCTCCAACCATGACGGCAAGTCCAGTGTGTAATCCCTCAGCCTTTCATGGTGTTCTCTGAGGTTCTTTTTGCCAGCACTACACTCCTGTCCACACAGTGCTGCATACAATGAGGCTTCAAGGTCCCTATGGCCTCTGGGCCAGAGGCTGCATTGGAGACGTGTTTGGGGGCAAGTGGGCTCCTTTGACACCTTCATTGTTGAATCATGGGGTTCTGGGTGGCCAAGAGGCATTGTCCGATACCAGAGCTTTAAAAAGCAGTCACTTATAAGAAGCAAAGTACTTCCTGATTTCAGGGACAAAGCATTGATGGAATCAACCCAGAAAAGAGGTTCTTGTCCAGCCTTCTTGTACAACCAAGGAGAAGCTGGTGTTCTCTTTTCCCTTCAAGCTCGGGGGTTAGCAACTTTCTGGATAAGGGCAGTCCTGATCATAATCTGACTGCATTTGCACAGAACAGCAAAGCTGGCCTCTCCCCTCCTGTCCTAAATTCTGGTACTTGCTTGTCTTCCTAATTCATGCCTATGGCATTTTTTTTTTTTTTCAAGAATAGGGGACTTAGGTCTGCATTAAAAACCTGTTCAGGCAGATATCCTTTATCCTCTTTCTCCTCAGTGACTTCTTCATGGTATCTGTATCCAGGAACTTGTCTGCTGCCCCTTGGCCGACAGAAGCTGCTTCTCCGTATCTTGGTATTCTTCCAGCCAAGCCTCTTTCTAAAATTGTCAAACCATCCTTTGCTGGGATTAGATCCTCCAGCTTCAGCTCCTTCCCCTTCCTTTTGTTTGAGAAGTCTATCGGTACACCTTTCTCACGGTGTATCAGTAAGGGTTCTCTAGAAGGACACAATAGGATACATACATATACGAAAGAGAGTTTATTAAGGAGAACTGATGCAGAGGATCACAGGGTGAAGTCCCACAACAGGCTGTCTGCAAACTGAGAGGCAAGGAAGCCAGTAGTAGCTCAGTCTGAGTCCCCAAACCTCTAAAGGAGGGAAGCCGACACTGCAGCCTTCAGTCTGTGGCTGAAGCCCGAGAGCTTCCGGCAAAACGCTGGTGTAAGTCCAAGACTCCAAAAGCCAAAGAACTTAGAGTCCCATGTTCAAGGGCAGGAAGCATCCAGCACGGGAGAAAGAGGAAGGCCAGAAGACTCAGCCAGCCAGCTTCAGCCACCTTCTTCTGCCTGCTTTTTCCAGCCATGCTGGCAGCCGATCGGATGGTGTCCACCCACACTGGGGTGAGTCTTCTCCTAGTCCAGTAACTCAAATGTTATCCCTTCTGGAAACACCTACAAACAATACTTTGCATTCTTCAGTCGAATCAAGTTGACACTTAATATGAACCATCACACACGGCAACCCTGCACCCACATAAAAGCTGCATTCCCAATACAAGATAAAAAGGTATTTCACAGAAAGTGTTAACGCTTTTGTGCCTGCTCACAAATTTCCTTTTTTTTACTATGGTCCTTACGCTGGATTCATTTATCTTGAATTGGTAGGCAGCCGCAGCTGTAAACCTCAATCTTAGGAACATATCAAGAAACTCAACTTTTCCTTGAAATGTCGTGACTTTTCTCTGCTTCTCAGGAGTCCTGCGGCGTGACTGGTGGTGCTCCATGGGCCCCGAAGTGTTCTTCAAGGTTTATAGTATTGCGCCAAACACAAGAAATACACAAGAACATCCAGATGGCACCTTTTCTTCAAGTTGGGGTCTCACTCTGTTGCCCAGGCTGGAGTGCAGTGGTGCAATCACAGATCACCACAGCCTCGACCTCCTGGGCTCAAGGGATCCTCCTGCCTCAGCCTCCCAAGTAGCTGGGACTGCAGGCATGTGCCACTATGTCCAGTTAAAATAGACCACTTTTGGCCGGGCGTGGTGGCTCAAGCCTATAATCCCATCAGTTTGGGAGGCCGAGACGGGCGGATCACGAGGTCAGGAGATCGAGACCATCCTGGCTAACACAGTGAAACCCCGTCTCTACTAAAAATACAAAAAATTAGCCGGGCGCGGTGGCGGGCACCTGTAGTCCCAGCTACTCGGGAGGCTGAGGCAGGAGAATGGTGGGGACCCGGGAGGCGGAGCTTGCAGTGAGCTGAGATCCGGCCACTGCACTCCAGCCTGGGCAACAGAGCAAGACTCCATCTCAAAAAAAAAAAAAAAAGACCACTTTTTATTGTGATACACAATGTACTGAAGACATGAACTGCCCATGCACAGATTAGCACCACATGGTGTTTTAAGCAGATCCTTGAAATGCTTACGTTTACTGTAATAGCAACAGGAGGTGGCTTTGTAATTATTCCAGCAGCACACTGTGGACTGCAGTTAATTTAATGCAGTTCTAATTTAATGCTGTGTTTTTTTTTTGTTTTTTTTTTGAGACAGAGTTTTGCTCTTGTTGCCCAGGCTGGAGTGCAATGGCGCAATCTCGGCTCACCACAACCTCTGCCTCCCCGGTTCAAGCGATTCTCCTGCCTCAGCCTCCCAAGTAGCTAGAATTACAGGCATGCGCCACCACGCCCAGCTAATTTTGCATTTTTAGTAGACATGGCGTTTCTCCGTGTTGGCCAGGCTGGTCTCAAACTCCTGACCTCAGGTGATCTGTCTGCCTCAGCCTCCCAAAGTGTTGGGATTACAGGCGTGAGCCACTGCCCCCGGCCAACGCTGCATCTTTATGGCGACATTTCTCTCTACTGTGAATGGTCCATGATGGTCTGTATATTTTATGCATTCGTGACATACCTTTTTCTTTCTTTTTTTTTTTTTTAGATATTTCTAGGCTATGTGGTTCATCTGCAAATTTTTTCAAATTGTTGCAAATTTCCAAAAATTTTTCCAATATATTTATTTTAAAAAATCCACTTATAAGTGGACCCTTATAATTCAAACTCTTGTTCAAGGGTCGACTTATATGGTGCTTTGCACTCACTAAAATCTTACGAGACAAATGTAATATGTTATAGAAAAAAGAAGAAAAGAGATATAAAGGGAATGAAAAGATGGAGAATTTCAACAGAGAATCGGCATTCACAAAAAATTACCGGACACCTTAGACCTGAAAAACACAACATCTGAAATTTAAAACTGATTGAAAGAAAACACTTATTTTTAAAAATCATTATAATGATGATGTAAAAGGATCTAGTGGAAAAGGTGGACGGCATCTGCGAGCAGATGTGGAATTACGGCAGAGATGAGAATGAGAACACGGAGGTGACAGGAGACGCTGGAGATGAGAAGGATGGCATCTGAGACCACGCACTCCCTGAGAACACGGAGGTGACAGGAAATGCTGGAGATGAGAAGGATGGCATCTGAGACCACGCACTCCCCGAGAACATGGAGGTGACAGGAAATGCTGGAGATGAGAAGGATGGCATCTGAGACCACACACTCCCCGAGAACATGGAGGTGAGAGGAAACGCTGGAGATGAGAAGGATGGCATCTGAGACCACGCACTCCCCGAGAACATGGAGGTGACAGGAAACGCTGGAGAGGAGCAGGATGGGTTCCGAGACCATGCACTCCCTGAGAACACGGAGGTGACAGGAAACGCTGGAGATGAGCAGGATGGCATCTGAGACCACGCACTCCCCGAGAACATGGAGGTGAGAGGAAACGCTGGAGATGAGCAGGATGGCATCTGAGACCACGCACTCCCCGAGAACATGGAGGTGACAGGAAACGCTGGAGGGGAGCAGGATGGGTTCCGAGACCACGCACTCCCTGAGAACACGGAGGTGACAGGAAACGCTGGAGATGAGCAGGATGGCATCTGAGACCACGCACTCCCCGAGAACACGGAGGTGACAGGAAACGCTGGAGAGGAGCAGGATGGGTTCCGAGACCACGCACTCCCCGAGAACACGGAGGTGACAGGAAATGCTGGAGATGAGAAGGATGGCATCTGAGACCACGCACTCCCTGAGAACACGGGGTAAGAGGAAACGCTGGAGAGGAGCCTTGCCATAGGGCAAGGCTTCACAGTTTCAAAGGACTGGGATCATAGCGGACACACTCTCTGATCAACAACCAGGTGAGCAACTTGGAAGCTGAGCCCCAAGCCCAGTTAAACCTTCAAAGGAGAGCAGCTCAACCCATGGCTGACTCCAGCCTCTCAAGAGACCCTGACCAGCAACGCCGGCTGAGCTGCCCTGACTCCTGCCCTCAGGCCTGAGAAATGAGAAATGGCCAAGGTCTGCTGCTGCAGCTGCTGGGCCGCAACAGGTCACTGACACCTCTTCTAGCTTCTTGAATGGAAAGCTTAGATGATCAATTTCACACCTTTCTTCTCTAATACGTGGGTTTGGTAGTGATGCATTTTTCTCTAAGCACCAGTTCCTACTTTCTGAGCGTTTAGCTCGGAAAGTAGGAAGTGTAGGGCGCAAAGACCCATGAGACAGAAAACAAACAGCAAATCCAGTGAAGCCAAAACCCAGGGCTTTTGGAAAAGAGGAACAAAATTGATAAATCCATAGCAAGAATGATGAAGAACACCAGGTCAAGAATAAAAGAGGGGACATTATTACAGATCCTAAAGATACTGAAAATAAGAGGAACTTTATGCTAATACATCATACAACTTGGATGAAATGAGGAAACTCACTGAAAGCCATATTTACCAAAATTAACAGAAAAAGAAACAAAGTCTGAATAGTCTCACCTCTGTTAAAGAAATCAAACCAAAGATGTTTTCAAGATCCAATCAAACACTCATCACAAGAGACTGAGTCACATGGAATCTACACAGCCCGCGCAGACAGCGTGAAATAAGGCTATCTACGATGCCGAGGTCTGCGGACCCTGCTGTGTCCCTGGGGTGGAGTCCGCTGTCCCACGTGCAGGCTGAGTGGTAGCAACCAGGAAGGGGTCAAGGCTGAAAGGAGGGCCCTGTAGCCGAGCAAGGGGCAGGGGAAAGGAGGGCCCCATAGCTGGGCAGGGAGCAGGGAAAAGGAGGGCCCTGTCGTTGGGCAGGGAGCAGGGTAACCACTCCCCTGAAGCCCCTTTTGGCTCTTATCCCTCCCTCCTAGCCAAAGGTGGTGCTGCAGGGACTTCTGGCTTGGCGGGAATGGGATGACCTGGTCTCCTATCTCACACTCAAATAACTAAGTGAATGAAAGCTGTGAGTACTGTTGTAACAAGGGCTCCAGGGCAGGAGAGAGGCAGGCGCCTGAGCACGAGCATTCTGTCACATGGCTTGGCAGGAGCCTGCGGAAAGAAGTGAAAGCAGACCACGTGCTCACAGTGTCCTTTCTTTTAATACGGCTGAAATCTTCCACAGCCTCAGGAGAGGAACACGGACTTGTCTAAGGAAAACAGCAGGCTGCCGAGAAATCAGCCCTAAGGGTAACACTGAACCTGGCGCTCTTCCGGCCACCACACAGGAGGCGACGCCTGGGAAAGAAGAATGAGCGGCTCCTGTCTGAAGATGTCTCTATTAGTCCAGCCACCCGGTGTCACTGGTATCTGCGAACATTTCCTGATTCTTCATATTTTGTATTAAAAAATGTATTTTGTGGCTGTGATGCTGGCGGGCCAAGCGACAGGTTTCCAGCGAGGGCCGCCCATCGACGGTCTTTGTTCAAGGCTAATACTTCATCCTGTAGCTCTTTGGCCTTGTGGGAGACAAGGAGGGGGAGACGTTACTTTGTCCTGTAGCTCTTTGGCCTTGTGGGAGACAAGGAGGGGGAGACGTTAGAAAGGCTGGCAGGACTTAGGGCATCCATACGTCTCTGGTTCAGATTCCACGTGGGGCCCAGGCCGTGTGGGAGTGAGCAGAACCAGTCCTGCTCCCCTGGGGCCCCTGCAAGCCGCATCATGGCACGGTCTTCCCTGCAATGGGGCCCGGCAGCCTACTTCCAGCCAGCTCCCAGGCCTTCCACCTCATGAGGACACCACCCTCTGCTGGCACACACATGGCCACTCATCCTGGTGTCCCCACAGCCCCACCCAGGTGTCCTGTGCAGACACAGGTCAATGGATGAACAGAGACTCAGGGCATCATCCTGTGGGCACAGGGAAGGCTGGTGCCACACCCAGTGTGTTGGAAAGCATCACCACAGCCATGACCACACCTGAAAGCCTGGGAAGCAGATGGGGCCACAATCGCCACCTCTACCCCACAGACACAGAAGCCATGGATCAGGGGTTCCTAGAGAAAGAACTTGCCGAGCCTGAAACCAGAGGCAGGCTTTCTGTTCCAAACCCCATGGTCCAGGGCCAATCCCCTGGGCAGAATAAGGTGAGGCTGAGAAGGGCACTGCAGGGGGCCTCAGGTGGAGAAACTGAGGAGGGGCTCTTCCTGTTCCTGTCCCTCCAGCCCTCTGCAGAATCCCAATCTCCCCACTCCAAGCACAGGAGCCCTGGGCTACCCGGCTTTCCTCTCCCTCCCCAGCTTGCCTCACTGGGGGCACAGGTTGGACACGACCTCCAGTGCAGGTCTCAGGAGACCCCTGCAGCCTCCCCCCCAATACAGACAAATCATAGCAGGTCCCTGGAGAGCACTGCATCCCACCCCCCATACAGCCATAATGACAGCAGGTCCTCGGAGAAGACCCCTGCAGCTTCCCCCCACCCCATACAGCCATAATGACAGCAGGTCCCTGGAGACCCCTGCAGCCTCCCCCTCCATAGAGCCATAATCACAGCAGGTCCCCGGAGACCCCTGCAGCCTCCCCCTCCATATCACAACTGTGGACTACAGCAGCACTCATGGCTTCTGGCTCTGTGACTCGGTCAATATTACTTGTCACTGACCCAGTAAATAGTCATTGATAACGTTATTCGCTTCCCATAGAAACCTGTATTCCCTGTAGGATGCATAACTGCCTCCTTTAAAAATGTTTGCTTTGTTTTCTATATCTGTCATTACATCCTTTCCAACTGTAAAACCTCTCTCAACATCCTCCTCCACTGGCCAAGTCCTCAGACTGACCTGGTCTCCCTGGGGAGACCCCCGACAGGCCCCTCTCACAGCAGCCGGTGGCCAGGGGCTTCTGGGTCAGCTTCCTTTCCTCTGGAATTCTTACCTTCCTCTCTCAGCATCTACTCCCTTGTTTTGATAGAACAAATTCTACAGTGGCTTCTGGAGAAAGACTCGCTAGATGGGAAGCAGCATTTTGAGTCCTTGCATGTCTGAAAACGTCTTATTGTGTGCTGACCCCTGACCTTGCACTCGGAGGACCGAATCCCTGTGCCTGCTGAGGGCAGTGCCATCACTGAGACCAGCTCCCTCCCAGTGCCTGGTTCTGTGTGGGCCTCTCTCCCCGCCCTCCCTGGAGTCTCGGGGGGTCCGTCCTGCTCTGGTTTGGGACGCTGAGCCGTGGTGCCGGCTGTGGGCCCTTCTGGCAGGAAGCACACTGGCTCCTTCGGGAAGAGCCCTCCTGCACCCTCTCCCTCCGTCTGCTCGCGTCTCTCCTGCTGGAACCTGCCGGATGCTTTGCTCTGCTTGGGTCGTCCTCTAACTTCCTTTCCTCTCGTCTCATCTCTGCTTCCCATCTCCCCTTCCTGGGTGATTTATGCATCGACTAATTTAATTTTTAAAATTTTTCCCACATTTTAAACTTTGCCTTGGGAGTTCTTCTGGGTTATCTGAGTGTTCACTTTTTTTTTTTTTTTCCTGTTTTTTGAGACGGAGTCTCGCTCTGTCACCCAGGCTGGAGTGCAGTGGCCGGATCTCAGCTCACTGCAAGCTCCGCCTCCCGGGCCCACGCCATTCTCCTGCCTCAGCCTCCCGAGTAGCTGGGACTACAGGCGCCCGCCACCGCGCCCGGCTAATTTTTTGTATTTTTAGTAGAGATGGGGTTTCACTGTGTTAGCCAGGATGGTCTCGATCTCCTGACCTTGTGATCCGCCCGCCTCGGCCTCCCAAAGTGCTGGGATTACAGGCGTGAGCCACCGCACCTGGCCTGAGTGTTCACTTTCTAAAACAGCCTGCTGGGTTTCATGGCAGCAGATTTGTCTGTTCCCATGGGGGGATTTTAATTCTGACTTGTCATTTTTAAGTGTCCCCTAATGTCCGCATCCGTCTGAAGCTTGCTCCCCAACCAGCTAGCTTTGGCCTCTCCCTCACCTTGGGGCTTCCCTCAGTAGCTGAGCAACCACTCGTGACTGAGGCCCTGGAGCGAGGCTGAGATTGGGGTGTTGGTGGAGAGCTGCTGGCTGCTCAGTGCAGGCCGGGGCTGTCTGGGGGACACCCAGGTGGCTTCTGTCTTGGTTGGTTGATATCTCAGACAGCACCACGGAGCTGGCTGGCCCTCCTGGTCAGTTGTGCACCTGATCTTCTGCAGGGCTCTTTAGGTCATACGTGGCCGCTGTCACCACCATGGCGCTTGGTTGGTCAGTTTCTCTAGAGGCAGCCCTGTCTCCTGCTGGGTAGGCTGGAGGAGTCAGTGGGCTGGGCAGAGTAGGGAAGCTGACTCAGGGCCCTATCGTGACCCGTACAGAGTCCACTTAATTTTTTTTTTGAAACGGAGTTTCGCTCTTGTTGCCCAGGCTGGAGTGCAATGGTGCCATCTCAGCTCACTGCAACCTCTGCCTCCCAGGTTCAAGTGATTCTCCTGCCTTTGCCTTCCAAGTAGCTGGGATTACAGGCAGCGCCAACATGCCCAACTAATTGTTTGCATTTTTAGTAGAGACGGGGTTTCACCATGTTGGCCAGGCTGGTCTCAAACCCCTGACCCCAGGTGATCCACCCACCTCAGCCTGCTAAAGTGCTGGGATTGCAGGCCTGCGCCACCGCGCCCCGGCCTCTGCTTCCAGTCCCTCTGTGGTTGGTTTTGTCTTCCTGTGCTCTGGGGCTGCATCACCTTGCATCTTTGCTGGCATTTTGTTCGGCAGGCCCTTCACGTTGCACCACTAGGGGGCTTCCTTCGTGCAAAATCGCCCAGGCCTCCGTGTGTGAGGACAGGGCTCCCCTGCCAGCCCCCCGACGACAGCAACTGAGACCAGGTGGAGCAGTGTGTCTGAGAGGACAGCACCCACACCAGAGACAGACTACTGCACACTGGCTCTGCAGCCCTGGCCCACGGCCTCCACCTGAGGGCTGAGGTGGCTGCCCCTGCTCTGGCCATCATGTTTGCATTCCAGCCAGGAAGGGAGAGGACAAAGCTCAGGACGTCCATGCTCATCTGCTCGCATCCTGCCGGCCGGAACAGAGCCACAGGCCCATGTCTGGCTGCAAGGGAGGGAGAGAAATGTGGCCATTTGTGGGGCAGCCTGTGCCCAGCTGAGACGTGAGGCTCTATTACTACAGGAAAGACCTGGGGAAGGGGGAGCCTCCTGACAAGAGGGCAGGCTCCTCTCCATTTTCTCGTCCTGAGGAGTGAAGGTCGTTTTTGTTCCCTCTCCTGTCATTCTGGTGGCTTCTGGGCAGAGTGGAGATCAGTCTACGTGCAGAACGGGCCGTGTTGACCTGGAAGGGCCACGTCTGTGGCTGGTTTGTTTTCAGCAGCTTTTTCATCCCTCTGGTCTTTCTTCTCTCTCTCCCTTGACCCGTCCATCCTGGCCCTCTAATCAAACACAAGCTCCTGGCTCATGGGCTGGACTCCAGCCCCTCCTACTTCCCCCATTTGGCATCCCCTTCTCCCACGGGCTAGGCTTCAGGGCGCACGGGGTGGTGGTGGGTGCTCCCGACGCACACCATGTCACCGAGGACTCCTCGCTAGCGCCACACCATGCACGGCACTGCGCAGAGGCCTTGAAGGAAACACGGGGGCCGGGGAAGAAGCCGGCAGAACGAGACTCTGCTTCTAGAGGCGTAGTGTGCACTTGGATGGTTGTCTGCCTGGAACATGCCAACCGTCTCAGGCACGTGCGTGCCCGCCTCCACACAGGCCGGCGCCTCCACACAGGCCGGCGCCTCCACACAGGCCACGGAGCCTCCACACAGGCTGGCTGCACAGCCACGGAGCCTCCACACAGGCTGGCGCCTCCACACAGGCCACGGAGCCTCCACACAGGCTGGCTGGCTGCACAGCCACGGAGCCTCCACACAGGCTGGCTGCACAGCCACGGAGCCAGGGCCCGTCTCATGCTGCTGCAAGGTTTGCTCAGGCCCTGCCTGGGGCCCGGCTCTAAGGAAAGACACACTCTTCTGGCAAAGCCCGAGGCTTCACCTGCAGGGAAGGCCAGCATGATCGTCTCGCCAGGATTATACAAATAGCTTCCCTACTGAGTCTAAAGAACACAGCCCTTTCTTTTTTGCTAGTGGGCCTGTGTAGACAGCAGAAAAAGGGAGGGTCATTTGGAATGGACTGAGCCTACAGGAGGTCCAGTTTCAGAAAAAACTATAATGAAGATTGTTTCCTAAAAATGAGGCCATCAGGTGGCACGGATGCCTGCCACACTGTTCTGGACTGTCTCAGAGGGTCCCTTCTCCCCTGCCCCACCCACCCACCTGGTCCTCTGTGAGAGGCAGTGGGACAGAGGAGAAGGATGGCTGGAGCTTGTGGACGGCCAACACCACCTGTCTCCACACAGTTCACCTCCTCCAGGGCAGGATCAGCTGCTTCCCAACTCATTCTTGGGAGTTTTAAAACCCCTTCCTCTGGCTCTCCCAGCCAGGACTGAAATGAAGGGAACCACCCCATGGGCATCCCCTGGGCTCAAGCGCTGCAGGAGCCTGTCACGGAAAGTTAGCGGGTGTTCATGTCCCTGTCTCCTGGGCAGGGTGACACAGCACATCCCTCCCTGCCTCTTGGCAGTAACTTGGAGTTGGCACACGACAGAAGCCAGTGCTGGTGACCTGAACCCTTCATCAAGAACTTCACGTGAATTTTTTTTAGTCACAGAAAAACACGAGACAGGTATTAAAGCACGAGGTGAATTTGTGGCAATTCACGTCCCCAAGAAGACAGTGCAGCATTTGGACCTTGGCTTTGCATTCAGACATGCCCAGGTTGGATGGAAAGCGCCGCCGTTCACAGTGTCACCGTGGGGCCAGTTACGGCACTTCTGGGAGTCTTGTTTTCTGATCCGTGAAATGGGTGGCAGTGCCTTCCTCCTAAGGTGGCATGAAAGTCAATGAAGAGACAGGCGTGGCCTGGGGTATGCATTTGAGATCAACTGCCACAGTGTCCTTCTGGGTCATTCTCTTTTGTCTCACGGCCCCCCTTCTCTGCGTGTAACCAGGGCGGGGGAGCACAGGAGAATCGTGGGGGACACGAGAGCCAGCTCTCAGGTTTCAGATTTCCAAGCAGACTTTAAAAAACCAGGACTTGATTTTTTTAGAGCAGCCTTCATCCCACACCGGAGTGGTACACCTGATGCACACACATGGACGTAGTTTCCACCACCGAGAGTCCACAGTCGACATGCGGGCTCACGTGTGGGGTGGCACAGTCCGTGGGGCTTAGACAGACGCATCACCACATGGATCCAACAATACAGCATCACGGAGAGTAGTTTTACTGCCCTAAAACCCTTTGTGTTCTGCTGATTCACCCCTCAATATCCTACTACCCCCACCCGGTCACCACGACCCCTTTACCATCTCCATCTGTGTACGGCCGTCTCACGCTGGCGTGCTGGCTCCCCTGCGTCTTCTCATTGCTGATGGCTCGTTTCCTGCCAGTGCTAAGCAGTGTTCCACTGTCTGGATGTTCCAGTTTATCCAGTCACCTGCTGAAGGACATCTTGGGTGCTTCCAAGTTTTGGCAATTATGAAAAAAGCTGCTATCTCTATGTGCAGGTTTTGGTGTAGACGTAACTTTTCATTTCCTTTGGGTAAACACCAAGGAGTGTGATTCCTGGATTGTAAGATGAGAGTGTGATTTATTTTGTAAGAAACTGTTAAACTGTCTTCCAAAGTGGATGTACCATTTTATATTCCCAGCAATTAATGAGCGTTCCTGTTGCTCCACATCCTCGCCAGCGTTTGGTGGTGAGTGTTTTGGATTTTTTGTGTGGTGAATCTCCTTGTCTTAACTTGCATTTCTGACGACACACAATGTGAAGCTTCTTTTCACATGCCGATCTGCCATCCACGCATCTTCTTTGATGAGGTGTCTCTGCAGATTCTTGGCCCATTTTTTAATTGGCTTGTTTGCTCCTTTTTGTTGAGATTTTCAGAGTTCTTGGTATAGTTTAGATAACAGTCCTCTATCGGGTGTATCTTTTCCAAATATTGTCTCCCAGTCTGTGGCCTGTCTTATCCTCTTGGCAGTGTCTTACATAGAACAGAAGTTTTTGATTTTAATGAAGCCCGGCGTATCAATTATTTTTGTCACGGATCTTGCTTTGGTGTTGTATTTAAACATCATCACCATACCCAAGGTCACTTAGGTTTTCTCCTATGTGATCTTGTAAAAGTTGTACAGTAACACATTTTACGCTTAGGTCTATGATCCATTTTGAATTAATTTTTGTAAGGGGTGTGAGGTCTATGTCTAGATTCTTTTTTGTTTTTGGCAGTTGTTCCAGTACCATCTGTTGAAGACTATGCTTTCTCCACTGAGTTGCTTTTGTTCCTCTGTCAAATCAGTTAACTATATTTGTGTGGGTCTATTTTGGGGCTCTCTATTCTATTTGTCTATTCTTTGGACAATATCATACTGCTATTGTAGCTCTAGAGTCTTCAAGTTGGGGGGTGTCAGTCCTCTGACTTGCTTTTCCATCAGTACTGTGTTGGATATTCTACGTCTCATCCTCTCCATCTATGCTTTAGAAACAGTTTGTCAATATCCACAAAACAATTTGCTGAGATGATGATTGGGAATGCATGTGAAACCTAAAGCTGGGAAGAACTGACTGCCAACAGCACTGAGTCTTCCTGTCCATGAACATGGACTATCTGTCCATTGATTTAGTTACTTACTTCATTAACGTTTTGTAGTTTTCCTCATATAGATTTTGTATACATTTTGTTAGATTTTTTTACTTAGTACCCTTTTTTTGGTGCTAATTTAAATGTTACGTTTTTAATCTTAAATTCCACTTGTTAATTGCTGGTTCATAGGAAGGTGACTGACTTATGTATATTAACCTTGTATCCTGTAACCTTTTCTATAATCACTTATTAGTTCCAGGAAATTTTTGTCAATTCTTTGGGATTTCCTCCATATATAATCATGTCATCTGAGAACAAAGACAGTTTTATTTCTTGTTTCCCAGTCTGTATACCTTTTATTTCCTTCTCTTGTCTTTTTTTTTTTTTTTTTTTTTTTTTGAGACGGAGTCTCACTGTGTTGCCCGGACTGGAGTGCAGTGGCCGGATCTCAGCTCACTGCAAGCTCCGCCTCCCGGGTTCCTGCCATTCTCCTGCCTCAGCCTCCCGGGTAGCTGGGACTACAGGCGCCCGCCACCTCGCCCGGCTAGTTTTTTGTATTTTTTAGTAGAGATGGGGTTTCACCGTGTTAGCCAGGATGGTCTCGATCTCCTGACCTCGTGATCCGCCCGTCTCGGCCTCCCAAAGTGCTGGGATTACAGGTGTGAGCCACCGCGCCTGGCCTTGTCTTCTTGAACCAGCTAAGAGTCCCAGTGTGAGACTGAAAAGCAGCAGTGAGAGGGAATACCTTTGCCTTGCTCCTGATCTTAGTGGAAAAGTGTTTAGTTTCTTGCCATTAAGAACAACGTTAGCTGTGGGTCTTTTCTGGATGCTCTTTAACAAGCTGAGGAAGTTCCCAGCTTATCCCAGTTTGCTGGGAGTTTTCATCATGACAGGTGTTATATTTTGTCAGATGCTTTTTCTGCATCTATTGATAAAACTACCTGATTTTTCTTGTTTAGCTTACTGATGTGATGAATTGCATTAACTGATTTTTGAATGCTGAACTACAGTGTGTGATTGCTTTTATACATTGCTGGATTTGATTTCTGAATGTTGATAATTTTTGCATCTATGTTCATGAGCGATACTGGTCTATAGTTTTCCTTTCTTGTAATATCTTTGTATGGTTTTGGTATTAGAGTAATGCTGGCCTCAGAGAATGAGTTAAAATGTTTTCTCTCTGTTTCTATATTCTGGAAGAGATTATACAGAATTGGTATAGTTTATTCCTTAAACCTTAAATGTTTGGTAGAATTCACCAGTGAACCCATCTGGGCCTGTGATTTCTGTTTTCGATGGTAATTAATTATTGATTAAATTCCTGTAAATGATACAAGCATATTCAAATTGTTTATTTCTTCTGTAAGTTTTGGCAGATGTTGTCTTTCAAAGGATTCATCTATTTCACTAAATGTATCAAATCTGTGGTTAGAGTTGTTCATAATACCAAATCGACTTTTGTGTCCATAACGCGAAGTGATGGGTTGAGACACAGATGTTTTGAAGCCCTAAGAGGCAAGGTTTGGGTGTCCAAGGACAAGGTCATACTCATAAACGACAGATTCAGAGAGAAGAAGAGTTTATCTAAAGGCAGATACAAACTCCCTGGGCTGAGAGGAAAAGAGTCTCAGAACTGGGGTCCGAGTCAGGCTGGGTGGGGTCTCCATGAAGTGGCTCCACTTCCTGCCCTCACGCCTCGTTTCTCCCATCTCTGGCTCTAGGAGAGAGGGAAACAGTGGAAATGGTGGGAATGGAGCCTGCAGACGGGGTGTGGGGACAGGAAGGCCGGGGCTGCTTCCTCCCCCGTGACAGTGCTGCTTGCTCTGGGGGCAGCCCGGATGCAGGCCGCAGCAGCCTGACCTGTGTTCGGGCATGGCACACTGACCTGGAAGACACCACCAGCCAGGGGCCTTGGGTAGCCTGAGAAGACAGGCCAGTGTTCTCATGGCTGTAAGAAGGGTGGGGACACGGGTATCCAGGTTCACTGCCAGGGAGGGCAGCTGTGTCCTTCTACAGCTGGATGGGCTGGCCACGCAGCAATTCGGGCAGCAAAGCACTTTCCTTCATTCCTGTGTCTCTCCCACGGCCCAGGACACTCCAAGTACCAGGAGATGGGCCTCAGCGTATGCTGAGTGAGTAAACACCATTGGCAGTGGCTGAGAGGATGGTTAACATTCTAGACATAGAGGAGACGCTTCTGTGAGCAGTTCCGGTCAGCAGGCTCCTGGTCAGGAGGCCTTGGATCCCCATGAATATCGGCCTCCCGACATAGACACTGAGCATGTCAGCCATGCTCCAGGTGGCCTCAGCCAGGCCCCTCTCTGCAGTGGCACCCCTCATGGCCCAGCCCTGGGCCTAGAGCCTGGTTCAGCTGGGTGCAAAGCCTCCAGCAAGGACCCCACAGACATGTGCAGAGGACAGGTTCCCAGTCCCTGTCAGCAGGCCGCCACTCCTGTCACAGATGCCCAGTGCCGAGATGCCAAGGTCCGTCTGCCATGTGGCCTGGCACATTTGAGGGCTCAGCCCCTCAGCTGAAATGTTTTCCTTCTCACGTGACCAACTGCAATTCTGGGAATTTTCACACCCTGATAAGACACATTCCACACAGTCCCATGGTTTTAGAGAGTGCATGCTCTGAAGAGGCACAATGGGTTCCCTTCATTTTTAACAAAACAATGTTTTAGGCTGGGTGCAGTGGCCCAGCACTTTGGGAGGCCAAGGCAGGTGGATCACTTGAGGCCAGGAGTTCGAGACAAGGCTGGCCACCATAGCAAAACCCCATCTCTATTAAAAATACAAAAATTAGCCGGGTGTGGTGGCGTACGTACACTTGTAATCCCAGCTACTCAGGAGGCAGAGGCAGGAGAATCTCTTGAACCTAGGAGGCGGAGGCTGCAGTGAGCTGAGACTGTGCCACCGCACTCCAGCCTGGGTGACAGAACAAGACTGTCTCAAAAAAATAAAAAACAAACAAAACAAAACAAAAAAAACACCCCACAATTTTTACACAGAACCAAGAAATCCTTACAATTTCCAGATCCTCGGCAGCCTTCCTCATCTCCTCCAGCGGGGCTGGGCCATGGAATCTTCGCTCAGGCATTTGGTGGATGTGCTGTTTTATCTTCTCTTCTAAATTTCCCTCCTGGAGGGTACTGAGAAACAAAGGGCAATGAGGGAAATGACTTGACACATTTACTCTGATCCTAGCAACTCCTACCATAACCAGGGAGAAAGCGTGTTCCTTTCTTCCCAGACCAAACAGCGGTCCTGAGGCTCCCGCACAGCAGGGCCAGTTGCTGTTGAGCTACCCTGGGGCTCCGCAGCACCCACTCTCCTCCAGACTCACGCCTGGGGCCTGGGCTGCCTCTCCCATCCCTTCTTCAGTAGTTCAGAAGCTGCCAGAACACACACTATTCTTATTTAAAAACCTCACATTGATTTAAGATATGACACATTTAGGATACTGCACATTGCACCACATGAAGGGAAAAGCAGGTTTTTGTTCCCACATGGAATACATGGTTTTCCTAAATCCTTAAATAGATGAAAAGAAAAGTGTATTCAGTTATGATTTTAAACATATTTTCTCTGTTACTATTGGGGCTCAGGGGTTTGGGGTTCCTTTAATTTTAAAGATAATGACTCAGGGTGGTAGAAAGAGCCAGGGATCTGCTGCAGGTGAGCTGTGGGGTGGCGAGGTCCACTCCAGTCTGCATGAGTGTGGGGCCCCAGGGTGTGGGCATGGATGTAAGCGTGGGCGTGGAGGTAGATGCAAGTGTGGGTGTGGTGTGGGTGCGGGTGTGGGTGCATGTACCGCTGTGAATACAATGGCACACACTCTCACTCGGCCTCCTCGAAGACCCTCTCACTCCCAGCAGCAGGGTTTGTGCTGGTTTTGCTTGCTTTTCAGAGTAACTATGGACAAGACAGCAGGACACCCTCTGGAGTCCTACAGAACAGAGCCCCCAGGTCAGGGCACGCTCCGTGTCAGTGCATCAGACCCCAGCTCTTACTGGGCCCCAGGGTGATGGGGCGGTTAGCCGGCCACTGTGGTCTGCTGTGGGCTTTTACTCCTTGGAGGATGTAAGAGAACATTCAAATGTTTGAGACGAAATGGTTTTAGTCTAAGCCATTTTCACAAGGTTGGGGAGTTAATCCAACCTAGTTGGCTATCCAGATTTTCCCCAAATACTCTCAGTCTCCATGAGGAACAAATTCTGCAGGAACAGAACATGCCCTTTGTCACCCACATCTCATCCCACCTTGCCCTTCCTCCAGGTTTGTTACACCACAGCCGGGATCCAGGGTATGGTAAACTGAGTAGGGAGGCCCCTGGCAGACGGAGGCTGAGCAGCAGCAGGGCCAGGGGCCAGGCCCGGGGCCTTCCAAGCTCAGGCCCCACGGTCTCTTCTGCTCTGGCCTCTGAGCCCAGTGAGGCGCCTTCAGTGAGAGCCACAGTGAGCCTGGTGC
This sequence comes from Rhinopithecus roxellana, assembly GCF_007565055.1. Classification (NCBI taxonomy): domain Eukaryota; kingdom Metazoa; phylum Chordata; class Mammalia; order Primates; family Cercopithecidae; genus Rhinopithecus; species Rhinopithecus roxellana. The sequence goes on along the minus strand of NC_044559.1, from coordinate 52,367,109 downwards.
AGGTCAGAAGAGAGCGGCCAGGAAAGTATGGGGACACCGGAGAGCAGTGCTCATGCCCCAGGGTCTCCAGTGGTCTCCCTGAAGCCACCCTCGGCTTCCCAGCATGCCTGGGAGGTGCGAGGGAGGAGCCCAGCTGAAGAGTCAGCAGGAAATGCCTGGACAAGAAGGTGTGTCCACACTGAGGTTCCGTGTCAGCTTGGTCCTTATACACGGCTCAGAGGAGGTGGAGACAACTAGGGAGCCCAGTGATCATCCCCAAGACGCAGCCACTAACCCAGCTATAGAAGCTATGACCGCGGAAAATGAAAGGAATGCTGCTGTGAGGTGAGAGGGGTGAGCCCCGGACCCCCGAGCTGCTGTGAGGCGAGAGGGGTGAGCCCCGGACCCCCGAGCTGCTGTGAGGCGAGAGGGGTGAGCCCCGGACCCCCGAGCTGCTGTGAGGCAAGAGGGGTGAGCCCCTGGGAACCCTGAGCAGCTGCTGTCACCCTCCCAGCGAAGCTCCTCCCCTCCCCTCAAGGCCCAGACAGGGACCCACCCAGGGACCAGCCTCCAGCTTCTGTCCTTGCCTTGTGCCCTGACTCTGCTCTGTCCAGCAGTCGCTGCGGACCGTGTCTTGCCCCGCGAACTTGTCGGGCCACCCAGTGCTCCTCAGCCCCATTTGCTCCATCCATCCCTATTCCCCGCTGCCAAGCGCAAGTCTCTGAGCCCCTACCCTTCCCCTCACGTTGGTCCCAGGTGAGCACCAGGCTTCCCAAATATCCCTCCCTGCTCTCCTGAACTTCAGGCCCCTATGTGGCCCACCAACGATGCCTGATGGGGCCGTGGTTGCCTGCCTCTCCCGGGGATGACAACCTGCCCAGCAGCCTGGCCACCCCCTGGCCAGGGACTCAAAATCAAAATGTCTCAAGTGCTTCCTAACACAGCTTCTCGATTCTGGCTGTTTCCTCCACCACATGGTGGCTACCTTGCCTGGGTCCCCTTCACCTGGGTCAATGCTTGGCCTCGCTGCCTCACCCAACACCCCATGAGGGGAAGGGCTGAGCAGCCCTGAGGGTCAGGTCTAAGAAAGCTGGGGTGGGAAGGAGTGAGATCAGAACTCAGCATGAGAAGACTGAGGGAGGCAGAGGGGGTGGGATGGGGACGGCATGGCAGGGACTGCAGCGGGCGGGTGTCAGATCACGTCTCCCCTCAGTGCCCACAGCAGCACCCACTACAGAGGGCTCGGCAGCACTCTGTATCCTGGTGACCTACAGGAACCATGGCTGGGCGACGGCAGTTCCCTGAGGGCAAGGACCGCATCGTCCAGGCTTACCTGGCTCTCTCTGGAGCCCACCACAGACTGGAGCCTGCCACAGCCTGGAGCTCGCCGTAGCCTGGAACCCACCAGAGCCTGGAGCCCGCCGCAGCCTGGAGCCCACCACAGCCTGGAGGTTCAGGGCTCCTCAGTGCATGCTCATGAAATAAACAACAGCACCTGTCCGTGGGTGGCTGGCTGAGCCCTGGAAGGACTAAGCCCCTGTCGCAGTTACCAACCTCATTTCTTGACTTGCTTGTGGCGATTTCTCTTTGCTTGGTTTCATTTTTCTAAGTGGATTCAGTGGCACTTTCCCGTTATCTATCAGATCCGTGGCAGAGGGAATCTTTGATGCCACCTAGGAAAACCCAACGAGGTCATTTCTGGAATCCCAGTAAATGCTGTTTTCCCACAAAGCTAACCTGCCAGGTGTGTTAGACTCGCTCCCCGTCCATGAAGAGGTGGGTCCGAGGTCACCCCGGGTAGATGGTCTCTGTGCAATGCGGTCATCCCCCCAGGTCTTGGCTAGCTCTCGTGCCCTGCTGGGATCTCAGTTTGGACATCTTTTTGGGGCCTCCCTGACAGCACAGGCTGGGGTAGGAGGCAAAGATGCAGAGTGAGGGGAACCTGGGGTTGCTCAGAAGGCTGCCCCGCATGCCCTTATGCCCCCCACGCCAGGTTTGCTGCAGTGGCTGGCTTCCTACAGGCGTCCTGAGATGGTCCCTCTCCACAGGGGCCCCAGATCTGTTTCTCCAGCTTCAGTGCCAGAGCCTGGGAGGCCTGGGGGGACCCGACACTCGCTGTGATGTGCACCCTAGGCAGGAGGAGGTCAGGACCCCAAGGGCGGCGTGACCAATGCTGCTCGCTGCTGCCTCCAGTGGACACACCTGAGAGCCACACTGACCCCTCCGGACCTCAGGGAGCTTTGGGCCTGTGTGGGCGCCTGCAGTGTGCAGTGTGCAGTGTGCAGTGTGCACGTGTGTGTTTGCTGTGTTCCCTGGGACTGTCAGAAACTGTAGGATGACAAAAACAGGTAGGAGGGAACCCTGGCAACAGGGTGGGGGAGAAGAACTTCCAACCAGGGGCTACTGCAATGTGGAGACTTGTAGGATCCGTTTAGCATTTACCGAGTTGATGTCTGGAACTGTTCTGCCGTTCTCTCCTCTAAATGAATTTCCAGGCCTCGGCCCTTGTCTGGCCATTAGCTTAACCCTAGTACATGCCTGACACTTAAAAAGTGTTTGGCAACCAGAAAGGGTGGAAAGACGGGAGGCAGGGAGGACCAGGGACCACCCACCAACCTTTTCCTATCCCTCCCACCCTACCATAAAGCGAGACACAGGCTGCAGCCACGGCAGAGGAAACTCTTGGCTGACTGAGAGCTGGGACACTTTCAGGTGATCAGGATTCTCCCAAAGATTCTTCCAACAGAAAGAAAAGAACAAATGCTAAATCCTGGCCGGGCACAGTGGCTCACGCCTGTAATGCCAGCACTTTGGGAGGCTGGGGCGGGCGGACTGCTTGAGGTCAGGAGTTCAAAACCAGCCTGGCCAACATGGTGAAACCCCGTCTCTACTAAAAACACAAAAAATCAGCCAGGTGTGGTGGGGCACGCCTGTAGTCCTAGCTACTCAGGATGTTGAGGCAAGAAAATCACTTGAACCTGGGAGGCAGAGGTTGCAGTGAGCCAAGATTGAGCCACTGCACTCCAGCCTGTCTCAAAAATAAATAAATAAATAAATGCTAAATCCAGTGGGTGTTTTTTTCTTTTAAAATCAGACATTTAATTTTATTTTAAAAGACATTAAAAGTATGTATTTGGAGGGAAGCCCACCCATCCGCACTTTACTCCCACTCTAAAATATAGAGAAGGAAGACTTTTTCAAACATCCAGATCTCGAGTGAGCAAGCAAAGAACCAAATACAAACATGAACACACAGGCGAAGCCTACAGCAGGCTGCCGCTTTGGTGGTGTGCAATGGGCTTTGCACCAGGGTTTATCTGTTGAGTGTCAAACATGCAATTGATCTGAAGCCCAAAATATGGGCTCAAGTCATGGCTGGTTTCAGAGCGACATGAAGAGAAGTGCACTGCTTTTTACAAAGCAGGTGACGCCCCAGGCTTTACCCAGCCACAGGCTTTAGCTCTGCAGCCCTTTTATCAGCTGCAGCCTCAAGGCTCCCACCCCATCGAATGTACTCGGGGTGTGACCTCACAGTGACGGATCGGCAAAAGCACATGCAGGGCAGGGGGGCACACCCCTGGACCAGTCTGCAAAGCCAGGGGCCATGATTCCCCAGGCCCACCCAGCCCAGCCCAGCCCAGCCCAGCCCTGCCCGTGGGTGCCACTGGCCAGTGGGATCCACCCAGCAGCGGCCGCCTGGGGCTGTGGCGCCATCTTGTGTCCTCCTGCCCAGCTGCAGGGAGCTGGGAGGCCGGCAGCCTGGGAGCTTGCGCTCCCTGGGCCCGTGCATGGAACCACTTCCCTGTTATGGACATGGAAATCGGAGTTTTACTTATTTATGCTTGTCTCTCCAACAATACTGAAATACACAGAGATACATCTGTGTATATAAATGCTTATATGATTGCTTTTATTTCTATAACGTGGACTCCTAAATGTGTTCAAAGAAGAACATGTTCTTAACCTGGAAAGATGCCTTCGGAGCAGCTGGTGGCAGCGGCCTCCATGCCCTATCCAACGCTCCACCACCCCGGCTCCTTCCCACGCTGCTCCACCACCCGGGCTCCTTCCCACGCTCCACCACCCGGGCTCCTTCCCACGCTCCACCACCCCGGCTCCTTCCCACGCTGCTCCACCCCCCCCCCACGCTGCTCTACCCCCCCCATGCTGTTCCACCGCCCCCGCTCCCTCCCACACTGCTCCAACTCCCCCACCTGCTCCACCCACCCTCCCACGCTGCTCTACCCCCCACCCCCGCTCCCTCCCACACTGCTCTACGCCCCCCCCCCCCCACGCTGCTCCGCCACCCTGGCTCCTTCCTGCCGACCACACAGGCGCCTGCACTGAGCTCACGTCCACCCTACGTCTTCCTCGCAGACTGAGCTTTTTTCATGTCTTTACGGTAGCTTGGATTGCCTCTTCTGTGGACTGCCTGCCATACTTTTTGCCCATTTCTTCTACTGGATTCTCAAATTTTTAAAATCAATTAGTAGCCATTCTTTGTATATTAGACATGAACGTTTAGGCATAAAGATTTTCCCTTGGACTCTGACTGCAGCACTCTGGACCGTACCAAGTATCCCACCAGTGCCTGGGGCAGCGCAGGCCAAGGGCGGCACAGGGCAGCAGCAGCCTCTCCGTGCGTTCAGCTGCCTCACCCAGGGCCTGGTGGGGTGTGCACAACAGCACCAGCTACCACGGAGCTCTGCCTGCTGCCGCGGCTGAGCGTCTGCCTCTGCACGAGGTGCACGCTCCCGCGGGCAGGGCCTGTGCCTGTCCCTCCCTGCTCACAGCAGGCCCTCCATACTCGCTGACTGAACTGCTCTATCTCATGATGGGTGAGTTTCTAGAAAACCTTTTTTTCTTTTTTAAGAAACTGCATACACTCTCGCTGTGATGGGCTCACAGGACTCAGAAGCACACACTGTGGCAGCATCGACCCCTCCTCTGCGCCCCCTCCCTGGAGCCACAGCCCTCCCCGCAGTCATTGGTTTGGTGTACATTCTTCCAGACCAAAGTGAGTCTTTGTGCACTGTCCTGCAAATTGTGCTGTCTTCACTTACAACGATTCTTCAAGACACTTTCAGGCCAGTGGATATGGTCACTGACCACCCTTCTGTCAACCACAGAGGGAGCTCATGGTCTGGACGTGACGATTTAGCCGTCTCCATCTGTTGGCATTTAAGTTTCCCAGAGTTTTGCTATAATTCAGCTCTGAAAGCATTCTTAGTGATGTCTAATTGTGCAAGTATTTTTATTCCGGGAAGTGGCAAAATATGTATTTTTAAACTTCTCCACATATTGGGGAAATTAGGAAAAAGGTGACAGCAAAGATGATGACTGAGTGTCCTATGGGACCCGGGACCTGAGAAGGGTGAGGAGGTGCAGTCCTGGTTTATCCACCGTGTTGGACACCGTGAATTCCTAACTCTGAGCCTTGTTCTGAGGTTATGCAAGATGCCACCATCAGGGAAGCTGGGCCGGGGGGAGATGGAAACACTATTTTTGCAACTTTCCTGTAAGTCAAAAACTAGTTCAACACAAAGTTAAAACAAGGAAAGGCTCCTGAACTGCCCCAGCAGTCCACGCCTGCAGGCCCACATGACCACCCTCTCTGCTGTGGGCTGAAGCCTTCGGGGGCCTTACCCTAGCTAAGGGGGCTGCAGAGGCAACCCCTGGCCTTTCAAAGTAACACACAAGGAACATTTCTTAAAAGAAAGAACCAGAGAAACATTTGTGGCCAAATTCAAAGGCACATTTGCCTAACTATGCTCACAGGACAGAGAAGCAAGCCAGGCGCATTCTGGAGGGAGGAGCCGCGAGCTCCCACCACTCTGTGCCCATGGCCCATGCCTGCAGCTCTGTGCCCACTGCCCTGTGCCCACTGTCCTATGCCCACAGCCTTGTGCCCACTGTCCTGTGCCCGCAGCCCTGTGCCCACTGTCCTGTGCCCGGCTGGACTAAGACCCCATACAGTCTGGGGAAAACAGGAAGAGGGGACTGTACTCAGGATATCCCATGTCCCATAGCTTAAGAGAGCTGGCAATCTTGGCTTCTAGGGAAACTGCCTGCCCCAAGGTCCAGAGACCAAGGGTGAGGAGCCCAGAAAGATCTCTGTAGGGCCCACCTCAACCTCAGCTGCTTTTTTTTATTTTTTGAATCTTTCCCCCCACCTCCTCTTCCCCCTTCCCTCTTTGAGCTTCTAATTCCTCAGACAGGAGCCAAAAGTCAATGAGCCAAGAGGCAAGCCCTCAAGGCTGGGGCAGGAAGGTGTCCCCTCCGGCTGGGTCGTGAGCAATGGTTCTGGATGCTGCACTCCAACCCAGCCCCACCAGCCAGCAGCCTGCACAAGCAGCTTCCTCCCCAGGTCTGGGCTCATCCTCCACAGACAGGGATGCGTGTGAGCACCCACCCACCCCCGGGACTGGACTAGTGCCCGGTCACCGCCCATGCCTGCCGTACCATGCTCCTCCGCGGAGGCAGGAGTTTGCTGAGCTCTTCCTTCCTCTTCCTCATCCTCTGGGCTCGCCCTCTCCACTCCTGCAGTGCCCTTTTCTCTCTGGAGAAAGGGAAGGTTAATGTCATAAGTTACAGGCAGCTTCGAGCCAAGGCTACAGGATTTCTCTGTCATTTTACAGTTTGTGGTGCCCCTGTCTCCAGGGGGCACAGGCTGGGGGTGTGCATGCCCTCTGGGTGGGAGTCTGAACCACAGCCTCTTCCTCCCGGCACGTCTGGGCAGAGCCGGGAATGCTGGGTTCTATCCCGAAGCTCTGTGTGACGGTGCTGCCAGCAGTGACTGACGCTGGGGGCCAGCCCCACCCAGTGACCGAGGAAAAGGCATCACCACCCCTTTCAGGTAAGGGCACCAGCTGGGACTGCCACCACAAGCACCGCACGACGGGTTGGGGGTGCCTGGCTGCAGGTACTTGTCGACATAAGGTCTGTCTGTGGAAGATCTGAACGCCTGTCTCTAAGTCTCTCCCTTCAGACACTTGAGTTTCACTTTTAAAAACAAACAGGCATCTGGCTGAGGTGGGCGGATCACAAGGTCAGGAGATCGAGACCATCCTGCCTAACACGGTGAAACCCCATCTCTACTAAAAATACAAAAAGTTAGCCAGGTGTAGTAGCAGGCGCCTGTAGTCCCAGCTACTCGGGAGGCTGAGACAGAAGAATCACTTGAACCTGGGAGGTGGAGGTTGCAGTGAGCCAAGATTGCGCCACTGCACTCCAGCCTGGGTGACAGAGCAAGACTCCGTCTCAAAAAATAAAATAAAAATAAAAATAAAATAAAATAAGACAAAAACAGGCATCTTCAGGCCTCCTCAATCCTGAGCCAGAGTCACATGCTCCTTCCTCACAGCTCGTCGCCTAGGACTGTGAACGTCCCAAGTAACGCCCACATCTGCGGCTGGGCTGGGCTCCTCGTGTGTGGCTGGGGTGGAATCAGGTGCCCAAGAGCCGTCGCCCAAGCCCAGGGCTCCACCCCAGGAAGGCCACATCTCCAGCCTGCAGGACTCCTGTGGTTGGTAACCCCTCTCCATCCTGCCCCCGGATCTGGCCTCCTCTTGTCTCTCCCATCATCATCCTGGATGCCGGGGCCCCAGCCTAGGTTTTCCCCGAAGCCTCCACCCGACCTCTGCTCTTCCCTCCTTGCGGTCACAGCAGCTCAGCCCTCCTAGGCTCCACCCGGCCCACGGCCCACCTCTGACCACCTTCCTGCTGAGGGCTCCATCCTGAGTCAGTGCTGCCAGGAATCAGAGCCTGGCTGTGTCCTCCCCCGGTGCCACCTCAGGGCACAGGTGGTCTCACCAGCTGCCTCAGGTAAGGCCATGCCCTAACACCTGCCTGAGTGGGTCCCAGGCCCCAACCCCCAGCCCCAGGCAGGCTGGTGCCCCCCATGTCCCCACTCAGCACCATGTGTGGCACTGGCCCCGCTGCGCTCCTGGACGAGGGCCCCCACTTAGTGTCACTGTCTTTCTGGTCACGCAAAGGGGTGACGCTGTTCACAGGGTTGATGTGAAGGGGCCGGCTCTGCTGGGTCTGGACCCTCCGAACAGGCCTGTGGAGCTGCTCACTAGGAGACTGCAGGACACTGGCTCTGGGCTCCAGGTAGGAAAATACAGAAGAGAGGGTTCACTTGCTCTTTGTATCCAAGAACTTCTCTTCCATGAAGGTGTGGGACGAGGCCCGAGCCTGATGTTTGGGGGTGAGACTGCCCTTTCTGCCCACTGCAGTTGGTGGTGCCCCAAGAGCCTAAGGCAGGGGCTGTGCCTATAGAAGTTCTCACCACAATCACCTCCATCACAGCCGTGGCCAAGAGGGTGCGGGTGAGTGGGACTCCCACAAGCAGCCTCCTGGCAGGGCAGGTGATACCTGAGGAGTCAACGGGGCAGGTATCTGGACCGCCCACTTCAGAAAATGGTGCCCTGAAATTGGTAGAGCCGAACAGGAGTGGGACCCGCCTGCAGCAGGGCACACAGGGGAGGGCAGCTGGCATGCTCGACAGGCAGGGCCGGTCCTGAGGGGCTCACCTCACAGTGAGGGACAGGCCCGGCTCTGTAGAGCTACCCCAAGGGACAGTGTGGGGCGACTGATGGGCACCAAAGGAAAGCCTTCCCAGTGCTCCCTGGGCCCCGGCAGCTGTGGCCCATGGCTGGCAAGACCTGATCCCACAGTGCTGGGCTTTCTGGAGCAGCCCAGACCACACTCCCATGTCCTAGGACAGCCCTAGAGCAGTCAGTCAGCCTCACCCCTGCCCATCAATATGACAGCCTAGGGCAGGGGACCAGCTCGGAGGGCTTCACCTCACTCATATTTTTACTGAAAAAAAGACAACCAACTGCAATGTCTGTCTGGACATCAGGTGACAGCTGTGGATAATCACAGAATCTGTGTGCTAAGCACGGTCCCTATCACATGGTCCCGAGAGAAAACAGCACACACACAACAGGGTGGCTTCAGGAGGGTTTATTCATGTTGGGGAGGGAGCAGGTGAGCCACAGGGGCAGTGCAGGAGCCCTGTGCCAGTCAGGGTCGGGCTGCAGCTATCTGCAGGACGGACCAGGGAAGGAGAGATTGCCAGAACCCAGAAGGAGGGAGAGGCTGGACTCGGCCAGCTCCAGGCAGCTCAGAGAGAAGCCAGGCAAGTAAAGACGAGGCCCTCGCTCTCCTCTTCCTCCTTGGCCTCCTGCTGGGAGCCTCCACTGGCCAAAGCCAACCACCAAGTGAGGGCCACAGGGGTGCTATGGCTGCGGTCCATGCCAGCCGGACTCCTGGGGCCCAGGGATGGGTGGAGCCAGGTGGTCAGTGGAGCTGGAGGACAGAGAAGACACTGAGGACACTGAGCACGTTGGTCACAGCAACACAAGAATGAGCCTCCCCGACGACTATGTCAGGGCCTGGGCACTCTAGGGAAAGTGAGGAGGAAAGGACTGAGGAAGAATAAGAAACGAGGGAAAAGGACAAGCAAGCAGGCACGTGTCGTGAGGAATCCAGGGCAAAGATGGACACAAGGGGGCGACCGCAAGCACTGCACCTGCGCCTGCCCCACATGGAGGCCTCGGGGCTACAAACAAGGGAGCCCATGCATGCAAGGCCCTGCAGACCATGAGCTCCGTGCCTGCCCCACACGGAGGCCTCAGGGCTGCAAACAAACGAGCCCATGCACGGCGCTGCAGACCACAAGGGGCACGAGCAGCTTGGCTTCCAGGTGAGGAAGAGACGGATCCTGGATCAGCATCAGTGAGGGGAGAACTAACTAAACACTTCCACAAGGGCTGCCATAAAATCATAGCCCAGCCCCAGCTCCAGGTGCACTGGGCCGGCTGCGTGGACCCCCGCCTTGTGTGGACTCACCGTCTCTGCTGCTCCATCACAGCCTGCTTCTCCCGGAGCTCTCGGAGCGCTGCCGCTCGGCTCTCTTCCAGTCTTTTTGCTCGGATCGCCATTTGGTATGGTGACAAGAGGTCGGGTAAGATGTTCCTGGAGGAGGCCATGTTCCTTCTAAAATTACAGAGTGTTTTTAGCCGAATGTTTAACAAAAACCTGTGACGGTAACTCATACAATATGTGAAATGTAAAAGGAGGGCCTGTGGCTCATCTGCTCATCAGAACAACTACCATGACTAGAAGCTGCAGTCACCCCACAGAGTCCACAGTCTTGACGGTTGATTTCAGGACATGTAATGAAGATGCATGGATGGCAGCACGACACTGTCCCAATGCACCCACTGCCAGCCAGCTACTTTCCTGGGATGCTTGACAGTCAGCCTGGGAAATGCACCTGAAGGACATGCAGCCTCGGCAGCTGCACCTGACCTGCTTGAGACCAATGCCACCCCCTTGTCTGACCTGGACAGATGCCCACAGAAGCAGAGGTCCTGGCCAGCAGCTCGCCCGGGCTGGAGGATGTGACATGCCTGGAGTTCAGGTGCACGGGGTGACGCTGCAGCAGGTCGGAATCCCGCTGCTGGGTGATGTGGGAGCAGGGGCGGGGCAGGCAAGGCCATCAGAAGGCGCCTGGCCTCCATACACACATTCAGGCAGGGTCAGATATTGGGTCCCCCTTGAGGGAAGCCCGCAGGACAGCAGAAGGGACAGCCAGTAACACCGTGGGGTCTCACGGTGCTGGGCACTCCCTCTCTCTGCCCAAGAGAGGGAGCTGATAGGTGTGCCCTAGTGTTTCCTCCCAGCGAAAACGCCTGGGGAAAACCAGGCCAGAGATAGGTGCTCTGAGCCCAGGACTGACAGCCAGCCAGGTTCCAGAACGTGACACCTCCTCGCCATGACCCTTGCACCAAAGCAGCTTGAGAAACACAACTGGAAGCCCTGCCTGGTCTTCCCTCCAGAACCAACACCTCGCCCAGAGGAGAAAGGCCCATCCCATTCCACGGCCTGCCCTGTGCAAGCCTCACACCAGCAGCACGTCGTGGGAGGCCACAACCAAGCATCACGCCTGGTGGCCACGTCCCAGGAGGCTGGCCCGCACCCCCACCCCCCACGCCGCACGACCTCCCACCCTCATCTTCCCCGTCTGCGCAGGAACAGCAGTGACTGTCGCAGCAGAGCAGAGAAGGCAGGCATGGCCTGTGCTCTGGGACAGGGGTCACCTGGGGTGCACGCTGGGCACTGGCCTTTATTTAACTTGCTGCTTTTGGAAAGGCAGGTGGCCCGGGTTCTATGGAACACCAGGTTTCCCCTTGTGGTCTCAGGGTCCGGAGGAGTGTGGAGGAACTGCCCCAGAGGAAGGCCTGCTGGATGTCAGAATCAGGCTGGGGCAGTGATGCTCCGTCACACTCCAGCTCCATGTCTGATGCCTTCAGAATGCTTTTATTCCCTCCCATTATAATTTTGAGATTTCAGGACCAGACCATTATTTACCTATGATTTTTACATAACATTACTTTTCTTGCAAGTATTTTGAACACGAGCACCCAGCCTCATAAACAGGCCCAGGCCACGCGAGTCACCTTGGAGTGGGCCTGCTGCTCCCACCATGCCCACTGCTCCCCAGCCAGAGAACACAGAACAACGCCAGCTTCCCGAGTCCCAGACCCTCAGGAAGGGCCACCATTCCGAGCGTGGACCAGGGCTACAATCTCAGAGCTTCTCCTTAATACCTATGACCCCACGACAACCCGACCAAGTGGGGAAACTGAGGCCCCGATAATGCATGTGACATCACAACCACCCCCGTGGGAAAGCTGAGGCAGAGTGGCTCTCTATGGCTCACTCTGGGCAGAGGCAGCAGAGGGGAAAGACAACATTCAGGGCCCACCCAACCATGGGGCACGGGCTCCAGGTTGAGGCTTCCTGCCAGAGGCTCCAGTTCTCTGCTCCAACTTCCCAAGGCACCCAAAGCAATCTCTGAAGGCTAGGGTCTAGTATCCAAATCTGACGTATTGATCAAATTATAAGTACTATTAATAAGCATACCACAATTCACTTGGATTCACTATTATTAGAGTTCCTAACAACAAATAAATACATGAAGGGAGGAGGCGAGAAAAGAGGATCCTAAGCAGCAGGCCCAGCATATTCCTGACCTTTCACCATGAAACTGTGTGGACTGAGAACATCACGAGTGTGTTGGAGCCTCCGAGGCCTCGCTGTCACTGGGAACCTGCCGTGCATGCTGCCAGGACATCCTACACTTTGTTAGTAATGCTTCCAAGGTTTGTTTCGTTCTGTTTTGAATGTTCAAACCTACAGGACAGCTGAAGGATCAGGGCCGTGAGCGCTTCATGCCGACGCCTCCAGGAAGGTCTGGTGCCATCTTGCGCCTGCCCATGCTGGCCGCTGCGTGGAGCCTGAGGGCCCACAGACCACCACGGCCTCCCAGAATCTGCACCCCCCTTAAGCCATTGTTGTCCCCTTGGCTATGACAATGTGCCTCTTGAGAATGCATGATCTAGATTCACCAACTGCTATTTTGCAGCATTCTCTCTCTAGATATTTATACACACCCAGGCACACACATGCACACCACAGATACACACCTCCTATATGTGTAGGTGCATGCCCTGCCACACCCATGAGTCAGTTTTTCTCTCATGTAGCCTCTGCAGAGCCTGTTCTCCAGGGACCCTCGCCCTGGGTGTGAAAGGAAAATAAAATCTCGGCCCCAAACTCACTGTGCCAAAGGGAAAGGTAAGCTTGGGAAGTGGGCCGCACAGTGACTGCCTTCCTTTTCTCCCCAGACATGGGAAGTGGGCCACACAATGACTGCCTTCCTTTTGTCCCCAGGCAGCTGCCATTTATTTTCTGCATAACTGACCTTTCCCCCAACTCCTCTCTTTTCACAGGTAAAATGTGGATTCAGTGAGCGCTGATCGAAGCCCCACAGGAATGTGACCACTTGGCTCACCACCTGCCCCCACTTTTACTTTTCTTTCCTCCTTCCCCTGCTATCCATTGTTTCTCCTTTAAACGCTGATGTCCTCAAAGCTCTCTCTGGAGAAAGCACAGGCCATAGATCTTACTGTCACTTGTGTTTCTTTTCCCTGGGCGCAACCTCAACCTTGGCAAACTCAGCTTCTGAATGGACTGGGCTCTGACACAGACGCTCTGGGCTTGATGCAGGTCCCCATGACCCTAAACCTGGGACCCGCACTTGCCGCACAGTGAACAGCGGCAATGTGGAGGGACACTTTAAAAGCTGGACCTGATGTTTTAAAAGATAATTTAAAATAATTGTATGAATTCGCAAAGATCAAGAAAATCCCCTGTTGCTTTTAAGTTTTACCTGAAAACGTGTCTTGGCTTTGGCAGCTCTTTCTCACTGTTCAAGGCCGCCTTGAGATTTGGAGGTAATTCCCTCGGTAAGAGCTGCTTTCCCAGAGTGTCTGCTTTCCCGTGCTCAACAATCTCCTGCCTCAGCTTCCAAAAGCGCCTGATCTCCTCCTCGCTGGGCCAGTGCTCTGAGGAGTCAGCAGACTTCCTGAGCTCACTCAGGTCTGGCTTTTCCACAGGCGGGAGAAAGCCGGCCTTCTCTTTCATCACAGCCCCCTCTGGGCCCTGAGCGTTCACAGCTCCTTCGTTAGACGCGTGGTCTCTGGACAACTCCAATCCTGGGCTCGGGAGGTCATGGAGGGTCGTCTCTTTCACCGGTGGAGCCTCTGGTAGAGGAAGAAACCGCTTTAGCAGCTACCATCAACGCCATTCCTCTATGACTCACTCAAAAAGCCAGTGATGGTGCCTCTCTGTGAAGAGCGCCTGGATGGTGGGGGGTGGGGTGCCCATCCTCCATGGCCACCACATTCCCTGTCAATCCAAACAATTCCTGTCACCCCACCTGCACCATGCTAGGCTTCTATGCTATGGCACGCAAAGCAGTTACACATGGAGGGAATGCAAACAACACTGCCAGAAGCACACCAGGACCCTCCCACGCAGGCCCCGCCGGGCGCGCCTACTCTCCCAGGCAGGCCCCGCCGGGCGCACCTGACCCTCCCAGGCAGGCCCTGTCGGGCGCGCCTGACTCTCCCAGGCAGGCCTCGCCAGACACGCGTGACCTTCCCACATAGGCCTTACCACTTTGTAGGGACTTTTTGTATGTGTACACAGGGTAATCTCGCCACATTTAATCAACATTTCTGCTTCCCCTCAGATCACTTAGAATCTTTATTTCTAAGTCATGTTTGCCCATTATGCCTGCTTTTCTTGTTTGGTGATGCTTTTGTTGACTTTCTCAAAACATGACTTCAGGGAGGTGCTCCAGGCACTTCGGGAGCCACTGGGACCTAGTGGGCCTTCTTCTCCCAGCACGTGCCCATGACGACCTGAAGGCTGAGTGAGACCCCAGGTGGCCATCGCAGTGGACACAGGTGCATGGACATCACGCCCCTGGCTGCCACACGCTCCTGACTGCTGCATGCTCGGGGTCTTAAGTTTGAAAGGAAAAGTTTTTAAAAATGGGCAAACATGCTTCAAAACATCCTAAGAAGCTGTAAAATTTCCCCTGGGGCACAAGTGACTAGAAACATGCATATTTGAACAATCTGACTGTAGTTGGGGCCAGAGACAAAACTGAAATTCATGAAAATGTAAGCAGACAGGAAAAATGGGATACCGGCAAAAAGACTTTTTTTTTTTTTTTTAAAGATGGAATCTCGCTCTGTCACCCAGGCTGGAGTGCAGTGGCACCATCTTGGCTCACTGCAAGCTCCGCCTCGCAGGTTCACGCCATTCTCCTGCCTCAGTCTCCTGAGTAGCTGGGACTACAGGCGCCCAGCACAACGCCCGGCTAATTTTTTGTATTTTTAGTAGAGACGGGGTTTCACCGTGTTAGCCAGGATGGTCTCGATCTCCTGACCTCGTGATCCGCCCACCTCAGCCTCCCAAAGTGCTGGGATTACAGGTGTGAGCCACCGCGCCCGGCCAGCAAAAAGACGTTTTAAAGTAATTGAAAGGGCAAAGTGCTAAAAATGTACATAGTAGCTGAAAAATCACTCCAGGTGGCTCTAAAAACTAATAGAGAAGAGTTAGAAAATATTTATTTTTGACCAGTCACTTAATGTATTTTTTTCAAACTTATAGAAAAGTTGCAAGAACACTGCTGAGAAATTGGTGGGCCCCGCACCCCATCAGCAGCCGCTGCTGCCTGGCCCCTGAAGCTGCCTGCCCCCGTGAGCCTGCCCGCCACTGCCTCTCTGTCTGGGGGTACTCATGCATTTCCTAAAACACTCAAGGGTAACTTCAGACATCCTGCCCCTCCACCCTCAGATGGAGACGCTCACACATCACCATAGCGATTCACCAAAACCAGAAGTGTCCCATCGCTGACTTCTGTCATTCACTGGCTGGCCTTCCTCACGCCTTGATAACTGTCCTGGTCATGTCCTGTATCATGTTTGTCCTGGCCCAGGATCCGATTTAGGATGAAGCACCACACCCAGTTTCCTTTAGTCTCCTTCAATCAGAATGAACCTTCAACTTCTCTCTTTTATCCTGATCCTCCAGCAGAGCCTGTGTCCCCTGAGGCCCCTACGTCCTGGCTCTGGCTATGCCTGACGGTTCTGCCTCTCCATCCTTGTCCCGGCTGTCTCCAGGTCCTGGTCCTACCTCTCCTCTGCCACCCCATGCCCTCAGCTACCTATCCCCACTCCTGCCAGGTGCCCAGTGCCCTCCACACTTCCAGTCCAGCGGCTAATTTTCTTTTCCTATTCTTATCGCAACATCCTGGTAGCGTCAGGGTCAAGGGTGCCAGAGCCAGGCGGCTTCAGTGCGATGCACCAATGGAGGACGCTACAACCTGGTTAAAATATGTTTACAAACAACTCAGCAAGCACAGGGCCAACTGCTGATTCTTAATCATTTAAAACAATTTCCAAATAGAGGCCATCTGGGTCAAAAGTGCAAGGTCAGTTATTTACAAAGACCTAATTATTTACACAATTCAATTACAGCATATATATAATTATCTTGGCTAATTGTTCCAAACATATGCATTTTTCTTAAGTATCAAAGTACATCACAAATAGTGAAATTTAAAATATTCTGAAAATATTTCAGAATATGCACTATTTTGGCGAACTTTCATTATGATTCTCCTTTATCACCATTTAACTTTACTGTTTCCAAGTGTAACTAGAATGCATACTCAAGACCAGAACACATCATGAGCATCCGAAAATACCTGGCTGGTCAGTATGTTGAAAGAATGGAACAGGTTAGTGAGCACCCACCAACAAGGTGATTAGATAAAACGTGTCTACAGGGCCATTTTCCCGCCAATTTCCTTGTACCTCGTTAGGAATGAGGACATTTCATTGTGCTTATTTTAAAACAGCTGTCTAACGGAGCGTCGGGTCTCCAGCGGAGCGTCGGGTCTCCGGCGGAGCGTCGAGTGTCTAATGGAGCGTCGAGTCATTCCTGAAGCAGCTGCCCACAGGTGGCTTGGAGGTGATAACTGTTTCATTTGATTGATCACAATAAAATTCTACCAAAATCCACTCAAGACAGGATCCATAATGTGCCCAGATTTACAGAACCAAGGAAAAGACACAGAGATGACTGGGCAGGCCTGAGATCAGCGTACACTGTGTCAACTCAGCAGAGGATGCATGGCTCCTGTATTTCTCAGGATGTTATTAAAGAGAAGACAGGTTCTAACCTGATTTTAAAAAGCTGTAACTTCAACGT
Organism: Rhinopithecus roxellana; assembly: GCF_007565055.1. Lineage (NCBI taxonomy): Eukaryota > Metazoa > Chordata > Mammalia > Primates > Cercopithecidae > Rhinopithecus > Rhinopithecus roxellana. The sequence continues at coordinate 52,350,486 of NC_044559.1, read as the reverse complement.
TAATGTGATTTGTCATAAATCATCTCCTACGAACCTTGAGAAGCTGGATTTCTGGGGAGAGAGTGTTCTACTGCCCACATCCGCAGGAAGCGCTGGATAGCCACCAATCCCTTCTGCACGATGAGCTGAGGAGGGAATTCCAGAGGGCAGTGTCTTAAGTTCAGTGCTTTCAGCGTGGTTACACTCCCTGCAGTGGAGAAAAAAAAACTGCCAGCATTTTATATACCATTCTTGAAATGAAAATGAGGAACCAATAATAGTTACTCTTCACATTTTAAAATATGATTCTATTCAGTATTTGGGGTACAATGATGTTAACCGAGTCAAAGATCTGCTTTAAAGGTAACTCTGCAGGAGACAGATTCCACAAATTAAGACCAGGATAGTTATCAAAAAACAAATAAAATCAAACAAACAGAAGCAGTCACAACCACCGTCACAATTCTGTAAAATTCAGAATACGAAGTTGCTATATTATCTCAAATGCCCATTTTCAACATAAAACTACGAGACACGCAAAGAAAAGGAAAAGGTACCCTACACGCAGGAAAAGAGCAGACAATGGAAACTGTCTTTGAGGAGGCCCAGATGTTGGGTTTAACAAAGACTTCAAAGTAGCCATTTAAATATGTTCAAGCGAATGAAGAAAATTGTGTTTAATTAGAAGAAAACAGAATACAAGGGCTCCACAAATGTGAAATGTCACTAAAAACGGAAATTACTTGAACTCTTGGAGACTGTGGAAACGATGGCCACTGAGAGATGAGGCTCCCGTGGTGGGCAGTGGGCTGATGGGGGCTGGGTCACTCCCCAGGCTCAGGGTGAAGTCCTTGGAATGAGGAGCACTGGGGAAGCCCTGCAGGGGCCCTAGTCCTGTGGAGTCTCCCAGTTTAGAGGAGCCAGGGTTCAGGGTGAAAGATGGATGTTTAGATTTGGGGTATTTGTTCTGCCTTTCAGTTGCGCTTGCTTTTCACATAGGGTAAGTATTAGCATCTAAAAACTGCAGACGCTTTGTTGGCCCTGTCCGTTAATGGGCTCTGCCCTGAGCTCCATGGTCCAGCTGGAAAACAGAGACTAAACTAGAAGCTACCTATCTAAATGAAATTAGTTTCCTTATCAAATCCTGTGGCAAGTGACTTTGTATTATCTTGTCATCCATTTTTAGTCTTCAAACACACCCAAACTCCTTCTTTAAAAAGCTTAAATTCTCTCTGTTCTTTGAGGTATAAATTTGTTATTGTTTTCTCTAAACCTGTGGAAGGGTTCCAGCCATAACTTGTTCCATTTACAAAGGCACAATTTAACCCAACTGTTCTTTTGTGGTTTTTTGTTTTGTTTTGTTTTTTTTAGGGAGAGGGTCTCTCACCCTGTTGTCCAGGTTGGAGTACGGTGGTGCAATCAGAGCTCACTGCAGCCTTGAAGTCCTGGGCTCAAGTTAGCCTCCCCCCTCAGCCTCCTAAGTATCTACGAACACAGGCACGCACTACTGCACCTGGCTAATTTTATTTTATTTTACTTTTTGTAGAGATGGGGTCTCACTATATTACCCAGGCTGGTTTCAAACTCCTGGCTTCAGAGGATCCTCCCGCCTTGGCGCCCCAAGGTGCTGAGATTACAGGCATGAGCCACTATGCATGGTCTCAACTGTTCTTTTAAACTGGTGAGTTTTACCTGATTCATGGCTAAAAATAAAATCAAAGCAATAAAATCTCAATGTTTGTACTTTTATGTACCCACGTGTATACGTGTCTGTTTTTTATACTGCCCACATGGTAGCAACTGACTTATCAATAAACGAATACTCATAAATTAGTTCTCCAAAATGCTTTTCAAGTTCATAATAGAAATGCCTTCAGAATTTTAGACATTTTTTCCTGGGCTACTAGTTAGACAAATTTATACTGTTTCTGCTAGTTATTTTAAAGGTCAGAAAACTTGCTTCTGCGATAGTTTATGCTTGTTTGATTTGTCTGTCAGCATATGCCTTTGGTTTTGAGTGTTTAGATTCCGAGGTCTAAACAAGTGCTCGTGATGAGGCCTAGGAACATACGTAAGGGGTCAAACTTCCCAGGAAGGCCAGCGAGATGCAGCGGAGACAGCACGCGGGGCCTGCAGAGGTGTGTGCAGGGCCTTCGGTTTCCTTACCTGTGTGACTGTGCCTCACACAAGGCTCACATGTCACACCTCCATACGAACAGTACGTGCTGTATCAACAGCTCTTGAGAGCTATGTTATCTTAGTCTTAGAGGTAGGAAGGATTTTAAAAATATCTAGCTTACCCTCCTTTGTCATGCCTGATACTTCCATTACAAGGTCTGGTAAGTTCAAAAGATAGCATTTTAAAATCATCTTTTTATTGTTTTATTACTTACCCAGCTCCACAGGTAACATTTTGATAGGATTCCTTTCTAAAAGCAAAGTTTTCAAATGCCTGTAAAGCAAAACAAAACAAAAACACTTAAAAAGCAGAGAATAAAATGATTATCTCCAAAATACACCATCAAGTTTCTTCATTTTTCTTCTCTTTCAGGGGCAACTTCAATACAGATACACTTACATTTACAACATGGACACACAAATGGTCTGCTGCCAAACATAAACACAGGTCTAAGCCCTGCTCCACTGACACGTGGGACCAGGCAGTTCGTAGGGGTGGCGGTGCCCCTGCTTTGCAGGGTATTGTACACCTCCAGCCTTTCTCCAATAGATGCCAGAGGTACCACCCACCCCCAGGTGTGGCAACCACAGATGTCTCCAGACATTGCCAACAGTCTCCTTGGGGGCAAAACCTCCCCCAGTTCAGAACCTCTATTTTAGGCTTTCATACCTTCCAGTTATAACCTCACTGCAAACCAGTCTTTCCTAAGATGTGCTGTGAGGAATCCCAGTGTTTTATGATGCTCTGTGAAAAAAGTTTTCTGTGGCCAAAATTGCCTGAGAGACTTCCGCTGCACAGTATATCCTGCCCTGCTTGGAGATGAATGATTCGTACACTGGGGACTCTGAGAAGCCTCTACATAAGAAACTCAGCTAAGGCAGCATTTCAGGAAGGCACCTACTTTCATTTAGCACCTAGTAACATCCTCACAAAATGCAGCCCAAAATATCTCATGGATGCCTAGACAGACAGACAGACAGGAAAGAATGTAAACATTTACTAGCTGAATGATGGAAAAATCCATATATTCTATTAAACTCTATGTTGTACCTTTTACTGTACTATGCTTCTTGGTTTTCGCAGTTAATTATTATGATTATTTTTTGAGACAAGGTCTCCACTCTGTTGCCCAGGATGGAGTACAGTGACGTAATCTCGGCTCACTGCAACCTCTGCCTCCTGGGCTCAAGCAATCCTCCTGCCTCAGCCCCTGCAGGTAGCTGAGACTAATAGGTGTATGCCACCACACCTGGCTGAGCTGAGACTAATGGTGTGTGCTACCACGTGTGGCTGAGCTGAGACTAATGGTGTGTGCCACCATGTCTGGCTAATGTTGGTATTTTTTGTAAACACAGGGTATCTCTATGTTGCTCAAGCCAGTTTTGAACTCCTGGACTCAAGTGATCCTCCCGCCTCAGACTCTCAAAGTGCTAGGATTATAGGCATAAGCCACCATGCCCAACCCTCACTTAAATTACGTTTAATTTTTTGATTACCCTACAGGAAAATCAGATTATTTAAGGTTTAGACAATTTTCTTTCTACTTACTTTCTTGGATTTTCCTGGTTATTTGAAAATTTTTTTTTTTTTTTAAGATGGAGTCTCACTCTGTGGCCCAGGCTGGAGTGGAGTGGCATGCTCTTGGCTCACTGAAACCTCTGCCTGCCGGGTTCAAGCAATTCTCCTGCCTCAGCCTCCCGAATAGCTGGGACTACAGGCACATGCCACCATGCCTGGCTAATTTTTTTATACTTTTTTTTTTAGTAGAGATGGAGTTTCACCATGCTGGCCAGGTTGGTCTCGAACTCCTGACCTTGTGATCTGCCCACCTCGGCCTCCCAAAGTGCTGGGATTATAGGCCTGAGTCACTGTGCCCGGCTGTTACTTAAAGTTTTTAAGGAATAAACTTTATGAAGTAAACTTTTCTTGAAGTGCACAAAAGTGGATTATTTCAATGTGGTTCTTTCAGTTCACTGTTTTTGGTTTACTCCCTCTGAATTTTGCTCGTATAAAACCAGCCAACAAGAACAGCATCTGCTCTCTAGAAGGTGAACAGAGGCCTCCAGATGCTGAGGAGGGCAGCAAGGGTAGCGCCATGCCCTCGGCTTCTCCAGCACTAGGGCTTCGTCAAGGCAGAAAGGTTCTGGCCACTCAGGCGCTGCTGGGTGGGGCTGGGTTGGGTTTTGCCTAAGAGGGATTGCAGGGGGTGCATGTTTACTATTTTTTTTTTTTTTTGAGACGGAGTCTCCCTCTGTCACCCAGGCTGGAGTGCAGTGGCGGGATCTCAGCTCACTGCAAGCTCCGCCTCCCGGGTTCACGGCATTCTCCTGCCTCAGCCTCCCGAGTAGCTGGGGCTACAGGCGCCCGCCACCTCGCCCGGCTAGTTTTTGTATTTTTTAGTAGAGACGGGGTTTCACCGTGTTAGCCAGGATGGTCTCGATCTCCTGACCTCGTGATCCGCCCGTCTCAGCCTCCCAAAGTGCTGGGATTACAGGCTTGAGCCACCGTGCCCGGCCGCATGTTTACTATTAACCTGAAAGTATAGCACGGGTTTTTCTACCCTATGTAATAATATTATTAAAATATTCTGAAACACTTTAAATGACAAATTTATAAATGTTAATTCCTTAAATACTATCAGTAATTCAAAGCGTACCCATTGATTCTTTTGTTTCATTGATTTTAAAATGAATATATAAAAGTAAATACTGAGTTGGACTTGTTTGCCTAAGGAGGTAAATGAACTGATCCACGCTTCCCACATCGTCTCTCTGCTAGCAAGCTCACACATCCAAGACACTGAGAAGGGGGCACGCTAACACCGCCACTGTTTTAACTATGTTTTGAGAGGTTTAAGGCTTTAATAAGCCCATAATCACTTTGCATTTCTGAGTAATATGTCTCAGCTCTGTAGCTGATCTAATTGGAATGTTATCATGGGTTACAAATCACAAATAAAAGTGTATCTTCAAAAACATGAGGCCGCCAGCTTTGGCAAAATCAAAGAATTTCAAATTTTAAGGACTGTATACTTATTTCAGGGAAAAGACGAGTAGTTATGAGAACAGGTCTTAGTGCATTTACATCCTCTGAGTAGCACTTACTTTCCAGAACTGTGTAAGGCTAAAATGATTTGTTGATAAAACAGCACCCAGTGATTCTAAACCCAGAAGATGATGATCACGTGAAGAAGAAATCCTTCCCAAAGCACTCTCAGCCACAGGCTCGGAAGCCTCCTGAGGCCGTGAGGACAGGGTGGACCACTGCCCGGAGAGTACCTAGCTCCCATGCAGCTCCCATGACACAAGCGGCTGGCCGGGCTCAGCAGATGGACCAGCTGAGTCCCGGGACACTCTTCTCCTCGAGGTCTATCTCGAGGATCTGTGTGTCTGGGCACAGATCACACTGTGATCCGCCCTGCAGACCCGAGTCCCTGGAGCCCCATGGAGATGCCCCGGTGTGTTTCCACCTGCTCGAGACACCACTTCTCATTAGATAAGTAGCTTCCTCGCAGAGCCTGAAGGGCGAATGATGCCTGGTTCTCTTCTATTACGTGTGGCAAAATATACTGACCTCTTATAAAACATTTTTAAAACCGGTGAGTTCAAGGCAAGTGAAGGGCCGCCTACAAGCCTCTATTCTACTGTGCCACAGAGGCCACCATGGCTTTTGGGAGACACAATTCCTCATGTAGGAACTGGGGGTGTCCTAGACACCCCTTTCCTTCTTGGGCCCCACACCCACCCGCATCCCACCAGCTCTGAAGTCCCACCAAGCCCACGCCCAGGCTGCCCCTCCTGCATGGGCTGCTGCCGTGGCCCCAGCTGGTGACCCGCCCCACCCTTGCCCTGGAGCCCCCCTCTTCACAGAGTGACTATAAACCAAGTCTGATGCCACCCTCTCTACTCAAACCCTTCTGTGACTTCCCTTCTAAAATAAAATTCACAAAGAGACACTGGCCTCTGAGCCCCACTGCCCCTCTTTAGAGACTTCCCCCACCCAATAGGCCTCCCTGCCAACCTGCACCTGCCAGGGACACGCCCACCTCAGAGCTGTGCCCAGACACACTCATATCAGAGGAGGGGCTGAAGCACTGGTCAAAAGAGGTTCGGGCAGCCGGGTGTGGGGGCTCACACCTGTCATCCCAGCACTTTGGGAGGCCAAGGCAGGCGGATCACTTGAGGTCAGGAGTTTGAGACCAACCTGGCCAACATGGCAAAACCCTGTTTCTACTAAAAATACAAAATGTAGCAGGGCATGGTGGCGTGCACCTGTAATTCCAGTTCCCCGGGAGGCTGAGGCAAGGGAATCGCTTGAACCCGGGAGGCAGAGGGTGTAGTGAGCTGAGATCACGCCACTGCACTCCAGCCTAGGGGAGAGCGAGACTCCATCTAAAAAAAAAAAAAAAGAAAGAAAAAGAAAAGAATAAGAGGTGAGGGCAATCATGGCTTCAGAAGGAGAAAAAGCCACGGTGCCAGGGATGTGGACACAGAAGCAGAAGGCTCAGGAAAGAAGGGAGTCTCCACAGTGAGGGTAGATTCCTGGCTGACGGGAAGGGCCAGGCTGAGCAGGGAAACGAGATGTGGCATTTCCACCGCGGGCAGGACTACGCCCCACAGGTCCACAAGTGGGAATGCAAGGAAACCCCTGGAAGGGAAGTGGTGGGGACGGGCAGGACACCCGGGGCTTGGGTGGGTGCTCCCAGTTTTCCAAAGTGAGAAGAATTTCTCATTATATGCCAAGAACCAAGGTGGGTTACACAAGAGCCCTCAGGAGCAAATGAGCTGGTTTATTTATTTATTTATTTTTGAGACGGACTCTTACTCTGTCGCCCAGACTGGAGTGCAATGGTGTGATCTCAGCTCACTGCAACCTCCGCCTCCTGGGTTCGAGCAATTCTCTTCCCTCAACCTCCCAAGAAGCTGGGATGACAGGCACCCACCTGGCTCATTTATATATATATATATATATATATATATTTTTTTTTTTTTTTTTTTTTTTTTTTTTGACAAAGAGTATCGCTCTGTCATCCAGGCTGGAGTGCAGTGGCGTGATCTCTGCTCACTGCAAGCTCCGCCTCCTGGGTTCACACCATTCTCCTGCCTCAGCCTCCCGAGTAGCTGGGACTACAAGCGCCCGCCACCACGCCTGGCTAATTTTTCTGTATTTTTAGTAGAGACAGGGTTTGCCATGTTGACCAGGATGGTCTTGATCTCCTGACCTCAGGTGATCTGCCTGCCTCAGTCTCCCAAAGTGCTGGGATTACACGCGTGAGCCACTGCGCCTGGCCAAAGTTGCTGGTTTAACTCGTCAGAAGTATTTCTGATTTTCAGGCAGCTTCACACAAGGAGAGTCAGAGCTGGAATCAGCTGTGACAAAAATCACACCGGCCACCCAGCAAAAAGACACTGTGGCTACCAGCATTTGTTGTGGCACCAAATATCCCAAGTTATAGTTCTGCATGTTGCGTACATTCAACTGTTGCACCTCTTAGCTGGATTTAAAAATACTATTAAATGTTTCTGTTCCGAAATAAAAATTCAATTGAGTAAAGGACAAGGATGATTTTAAAATCTGGAAGCATAAACAACTTACCTGTGGGCTCCGATCCCGGAAGGAAGCACCTTAATTCTATTGTACCGGAGGTCCAGCCAAGTCAGGTTCGGCAGCAACTGGAAGAAATCTTGAGGAATGACACACAGGGCGTTCCTTTGCAGATGCAATTGCTTCCGTGCAAAAGAGAATCAGAGAATGTTTTGTCAACCAACTAATTTTTAAAACATGATATATCCAAAATCCATTTCCAAAAGAACTACTAACCACGTATACTAAGTCAAAAAACAAAAACCCAATCTCTTACCCTCAAAAGATGTCAATAGTAAACACGAGAATCAGAAAGCAAAGAACCAGGGCTCCTTCCAACGGCCTTCCGAGCGGGGACTGGCTTCCTGAAGAGCCGGCACTCTGCTGCTGACCAAGCACACCACGGTTTCTATCCCAAAGCCTGCGACACGGTCTGAATCCTGGGGCTCCACACGCAGTGTCTTGGCCCTTTCTCCAGTGTCTGCCGCAGCACCTGGCCCTCGGCAGCCCCCGAAACCACCTGTTTACTGAGCAAATAGCCAGAACCATGTCTGGTATGGGGGATTCAGCCCAACTCAATCATTAAGAGGAAACTAAAAGACAGGGACAGAGATGTCTCCTGTGGTGTTCTCTACGATCAGCAGCACACAAAAATAACCTCAGCGAGCATCATTTCAGAAGCAGATCAACACATCAACTCAGTGACACTTTAAAGTTATTATAAATAAGGGAAGATGGAAGATGAAATGTATACACATTGATTTTAGCTGTGTAAAGTGCATATAACATATATATAATTTTACAGTCACAGTGTGGGAGGATAATAGCTAATTTTTACAATACCGTCATTAATGCTGCTATGTTGTTTATGCTCACATTATTATATATATTTATATCTATATCCGTATTTACTGAGGGAGTAGAAACAGATCATTGTTCAGAACAATGATCTCGAAGCCAGACTGCCTGGATTGACATCTACGTTTCAAAATCTATTGGCTGTGTGACCTTGAGCAAGTTCCCGAACCTCTCTGGGCTCCAGGGTCCTCATCTGTGAGACGGGGCAATGTGGGCAGCACTAAAGGGCAGTGCGTGGATTGGCTGTCGTGATTACATTGACTCTATGAAACACACACTGCATATTGCACAGAGCGCCACCGTGCCTCCCCATTCCACCTTCAACACCGTGTCCCTGATCCAAATCACTGACAGATTCCAATTGAAGAAACACTGACTGGAAAAAATCACGCTCTTCATAAAGGCATTGGAAACAGTGTCTTATCTCTGTTAGGAAATTGCTGGAGTCACTGCTTGCTGGCAGCTGGCTCGGTCTCCAGAAAGTAGCCTGGCAATCACAGATCACAGTGTGCACCGCCATGTACCTGGGCGTGCAATCCCCACATACAGGCATGCGCAGGCCTCCACGTGCTGCCTTTCTCGGGCCTCTGCAGAAGTGGCTCTACGCTTTTTGGTTCTGTCCTTTCCCTCCCAGGGCAAGCTGATTCCAGTGCTCAGCTTTGAAACCACGTTGTCCTCAATGCCAGTAAAAGGAACCTCAGAAAGATAACACTCTTCTTCCTCCCCAGCACCTCTGGAAATGCAGGCACCACCTGTGACTTGGAGCTGCTTATGGTTGAAGGAAATAATGTATACAGTGGTCCATTTCCAAGACAAAGTGCCTTGAATCGGCTTAGGTCAGCAAACTACAGAAGAAACAGGATGTACTAGGCCTCTGCTTGGATAGCCAACGCCTGCTTGTTGGGCACCCCCCACCCCTTAGCTGCCCTCACCCGAACCAAAGAGGTTTAGTCTAAGATGAAAGTTTACTAGTCTAAAAATATCTCGTTTTGTCTGTTCTTATCAGCCTGCCCGGCTACTTAGGTCATAAGTCAAATACCTGAAGAGCCCCTGAGCTGACTGGGATTGCAATGCATTGTGGGCCGCAACAAAATGCAGCAGGACAACCCTAAAGAAAACACCTACAGCCCCTGCCCAACAACCAATAGGCGACGTCCAGGAAGACTGTGACCCCCACAGTACTCAGCCTATGAGGAACTGGGGCAGGACCTGTGCACTAGGGGATAAATGGCTTGTTGTAACCCTGCTGGGTGTGCCTGCCCACCAGACACCCGATCGTGCAAAACCATCATTAAAAGTCTCACTTCCACTGTTCTCTGGGTCTCTGAGTCTTTGGGTTTGGGTGAGTTTGTTTCTCACAACCTGGTGGTCCGTACGGGGAAGAAATGACATCTTTGATCGACACTGGAGGGGCTTGCTTCTCCCCAGTGTATCAACCAAGGGGCACAAAACTCTCTAAGGAGAAGTTAACAGTATCGGGGTAAAGAGGGAGGGATTTCAGGTTCCGATATTTAAGAAAATGTTAATTAGCTTGGGATCAGAACAAATTAAGGGGTTGTTCTTACATGTTCCTGAAGCAGGAACTAACCTCCTGGGTCAAGACCTGATTGTCAGATTAGGTTTAGGATTAGGAATAGAGAAGGGGCAAATAAAAGTTATGATGGGCCTTCTAACAGAGGAGGAAGAAAGTAATCCCCTTGTGTGGATTAAGGAAGGCAACGGGGAGGATTAAAAATCACACCCTTGGCCGGGTACGGTGGCTCACGCCTGTAATCCCAGCACTTTGGGAGGCTGAGACGGGCAGATCACGAGGTCAGGAGATCGAGACCATCCTGGCTAACACGGTGAAACCCCGTCTCTACTAAAAAATACAAAAAACTAGCCGGGCGAGGTGGCGGGCGCCTATAGTCCCAGCTACTCGGGAGGCTGAGGCAGGAGAATGGCGTGAACCCGGGAGGCGGAGCTTGCAGTGAGCTGAGATCCGGCCACTGCACTCCAGCCCGGGTGACAGAGCAAGACTCCGCCTCAAAAAAAAAAAAAAAAAAAAGAAAAGAAAAAAAAAAAAGAAAAAAAAAAAATCACACCCTTACAGATTGAACTAAAACATCCAGGAGAAAGAGAAAGAGTTTGCAGGAAACGATCCCATACCCACTGAAGGGAGAAAGGGTCTCCAAGCGGTAAGAGAGGAATGAATTAAAGATGGACTACTGGAACTCTGCATGTCACCATACAACACTCCAATTCTCCCTGTAAAGACACCGGATGGGTCCTACAGATTAGTGCAAGATCTAAGAATTATAAATCAAATTGTACAAACTCACCATTCTGTGATGCCTCACCCCTACACCCTTCTTAGTAAAATACTCCATTAACATAAGTGATTCGGTGTAGTGGATCTGAAAGACGCATTCTGGGCATGTCCCCTAGACTCTAGGAGTAGGGACCTCTTTGCCTTTGAATGGAAAACCCCATAACTGGGAGAAAGCAGCAGTACTGTTGGACTGTGCTGCCAAAAGGTTTCACGGAAGCCCCACACTTATTTGGTCACGTCCCAGAAAAAGTCCTGGAGGAATTCCAACCTTCCAGAGAAACCCAGTTGTTACAGTATGTGGACGATCTTCTAATTTCTGGGGAAAGGAGAGACAAGGTATCAGAAGCCACCGCAAGCTTGCTTCATTTCCCAGGGGAAAGGGGCTTGCCTCATTTCCCAGGGGAAAGGGGCTTGCCTCATTTCCCAGGGGAAAGGGGCTTGCCTCATTTCCCAGGGGAAAGGGGCTTGCCTCATTTCCCAGGGGAAAGGGGGTTGCCTCATTTCCCAGGGGAAAGGGGCTTGCCTCATTTCCCAGGGGAAAGGGGCTTGCCTCATTTCCCAGGGGAAAGGGGCTTGCCTCATTTCCCAGGGGAAAGGGGCTTGCCTCATTTCCCAGGGGAAAGGGGGTTGCCTCATTTCCCAGGGGAAAGGGGCTTGCCTCATTTCCCAGGGGAAAGGGGGTTGCCTCATTTCCCAGGGGAAAGGGGGTTGCTTCATTTCCCAGGGGAAAGGGGGTTGCTTCATTTCCCAGGGGAAAGGGGCTTGCTTCATTTCCCAGGGGAAAGGGGCTTGCTTCATTTCCCAGGGGAAAGGGGGTTGCTTCATTTCCCAGGGGAAAGGGGGTTGCTTCATTTCCCAGGGGAAAGGGGGTTGCTTCATTTCCTAGGGGAAAGGGGGTTGCTTCATTTCCTAGGGGAAAGGGGCTTGCTTCATTTCCTAGGGGAAAGGGGCTTGCTTCATTTCCTAGGGGAAAGGGGCTTGCTTCATTTCCTAGGGGAAAGGGAGTTGCTTCATTTCCTAGGGGAAAGGGAGTTGCTTCATTTCCTAGGGGAAAGGGAGTTGCTTCATTTCCTAGGGGAAAGGGGCTTGTTCTTGTTTCTCCAAGAACAAACTCCAATTTGTAGAAAAAGAAGTTAAATATTTAGGACATCTAATTAGTGAAGGGAAGCAGAGAATAAACCCAGAAAGAGTATTGGGAATAGTGGGTCTGCCCTTGCCTAAGACAAAGAAAGAACTCCAAAAATGTTTAGGTTTAACTGGTTACTGTAGATTATGGATTGACTCATATGCTCAAAAGACAAAGATTTTGTATCTTAAGTTACTAGAAGAGGAACTCCATCCTTTGCAATGGTCCCTGGAAGAAATCAAGGCAGTGGAGGATTTAAAGCAAGTTCTCACTACAGTCCCAGTCCTGGCCTTTCCATCTTTAAAGAAAATGTGTTATCTGTTAGTAACAGTAGGCGAGGGCGTGGCCCTTGGGGTGTTCACTCAAATCTGGGGCGGGGAAGAGGCAACCTGTTGTTTTTATCTCCAAGCTTCTTGATCCTGTCCCTTGAGGGTGGCCCAAATGTGTGCAAGCAGTAGCTGTCACAGCCCTGCTGATTGAGCCCTTCGACTGGGCCCTGGTAGGGAGCACCCCACATCAGGTCAGGCATATATGAAATCAAAGAGCTGGGAGATGGTTGACTAATTCCTGGACATTAAAATATGAAGTCCTATTACTAGAAAAAGATGATCTGGTCTTAATAACAGATAGTTGCTTGAATCCAGTCAGTTTCTTATTGAAAGGACAGGAGAATAAGGTGGCATCAGACCATAACTGTTAGGTATCATAGAATATCAAACTAAAGTCACACCAGACCTTTGAGAAGCTCCCCTACATGATGGAATGAGGCTGTTTGTGGATGGGTCATCCCAAGTGACTGATGGTAAAAGACAAAGTGGCTATGCTGTCATTGATACAAACAATCCTTACGTGAAAAAGGTAGATTACCCAACAACTGGTCAGCCCAAACCTGTGAATAATACGCTCTTAACCAGGCCCTAAAGCTTCTAGAAGGCCAAGAAGGCACTATATATAGTGATTCCAAATACGCCTATGGAGTAGGACATACCTTTGGAAGGATCTGGACAGAGTGGGGCCTGATAAATAGTAAGGGAAAAAACTGATACATGGGGAACTGGTCAAGCAAGTTTTCGAAAGCGTCCTGCCTCCAGCAGAGGTAGCCATGGTTCATGTAAACGGCCGTCAGAAAGGAAACACTAGAGAAGCTGTAGGGAACAGCTTGTGGATGAAGCTGCTAAACAAGCCTCTCTAGAGGAAGAAGTTAGACTGTTCAGCCTAATCCCAGATATCCCTAAGGCGGTATTAAGACCCCAATTTTCTAAAGAGGAGGAAGAGCTGGGCAAGATAGGGGTCACTCAAACTGAGGATGGGAGGTGGGTGCTCTCTGATGGGAGATAAATGATAAACCCATAATGAGAGAACTGATGTCCATACTGCACAAGGAGGTCACTGGGGTCCCAAGACCATGTGTGATGCAATACTCAAGAATTAAGGGTGTGCAGGGATTTACACCCCTGCTAAACAAGTGTGTGGGGGTTGTGTGGCCTGCCAGGGATTTACACCCCTGCTAAACAAGTGTGTGGGGTTGTGTGGCCTGCCAGGGATTTACACCCCTGCTAAACAAGTGTGTGGGGTTGTGTGGCCTGCCAGGGATTTATACCCCTGCTAAACAAGTGTGTGGGGGTTGTGTGGCCTGCCAGGGATTTACACCCCTGCTAAACAAGTGTGTGGGGTTGTGTGACCTGCCAGAGAATAAACAAAAAGGTGGTTCGACTACCAGCTGGGCGCGGAGGCTCACGCCTGTAATCCCAGCACTTTGGGAGGCTGAGGCAGGTGGATCATGAGGTCAGGAGCTCAAGACCAGCCTGCCCAACATAGTGTGAAACTCCATCTTTACAAAAAATACAAAGAATTAGCTGGGCGTGGTGGCAGGCACCTGTAATCCCAGCTACTTGGGAGGCTGAGGCAGGAGAATCACTTGAACCCGGGAGGTGGAGGTTGCAGTGAGCCGAGACTGCACCACTGCACTCCAGCCGGGGCAACAGTGCAAGACTCCGTCTCAAAAACACAAACAAACAAACAAACAAAAGACTACCAGAGGGAGACCTCCTTCAAGTAGATTTTACAGAAATGCCCAAAATAGGGAGACTAACGTGTCTACTGGTAATGGTAAACCACCTCTCCAGCTGGGCAGAGGCCTTCCCCTCCCAACTGCCACCACCAAGTATGTGGTCAAAATAATCTTAGAACAAATTATACCCAGATTTGGCCTGGTAGAAAATATTGATTCAGACAATGGGAGCCACCTTACCTCGAGGGTGCTAAGGGGAATTCTGGAGGGTTTGTACATTAGATGGGTTACCACATCCCTTGGCACCCCGCTTCCTCAGGAAAAGTAGAAAAAAGGAATTGGACTCTCTAAAAGCGTATTTACTAAACTAATCTTAGAAACTAAAGTGCCTTGGACCAAACGTCTCCCCAGAGCAACTCCTGAGGATTAGTACAGCCCCTAGGAAAGGTCTGGGATGGTCCCCTTACGAGTTGTTATATGGACTCCCATATTTAGGTGGGACTACCGACCTTCCTACTATGAAAACCAAAGATGAATTTTCAAGAAATTATATACTGGCCATATCCTCCACCCTGTCATCCCTCAGGTTGAAAGGATTTCTGACTCAAACCCTGCCTCATGAGTTCACGGTTCACCACTTCCAGCCTGACGAAGCTCTGCCCAAGCTGGGAAGGTCCCTACCAAGCTCTCCTGACCACTGAGACAGCTGTATGAACAGCTGGATAGGGGTGGACACATGGCACTCAGTCAAGAGACTGGTAAAAGAACTCCTGGAAGGAAGGGGAAGGGGAAGTGGGAAGTGTATGGACCTCCTAAGGAACCCTTCAGCTAACTCTGAGGAAAACCTAGAAGGAAGCTACGAGCAGGCTCTGCCTTTGGGGTGGATGTAGTTAGAATTAATCGGTACACAATTATTGGACGGAGCCTGGTAGAAGAATAGCCAATCAAACTAATAGTCAATATAGCTAGAACCTCCACCCCCCGGACCATAAGTTTCGATGCCTGCCAAGTCTTACCTTGAGGGAATTTAGGGAACCAAAGGCAGCTGTCACGAGCAAACAAATATCTATGTCCTGAAACAGGTCGCTATGGGGAAAGCCCTGTGCTAGCTGGAATGAGGTCTGGTGGACCACCCAATTTTGAGGCTGGGTGAGCCATTCTTCCAAAACCAAACCCTTAAAGAATAAAATACAGTTGGCCGGGCGCGGTGGCTCAAGCCTGTAATCCCAGCACTTTGGGAGGCCGAGACGGGCGGATCACGAGGTCAGGAGATCGAGACCATCCTGGCTAACATGGTGAAACCCCGTCTCTACTAAAAATACAAAAACTAGCCGGGCGAGGTGGCGGGCGCCTGTAGTCCCAGCTACTCGGGAGGCTGAGGCAGGAGAATGGCGTAAACCCGGGAGGCGGAGCTTGCAGTGAGCTGAGATCCGGCCACTGCACTCCAGCCCGGGCGACAGAGCGAGACTCCGCCTCAAAAAAAAAAAAAAAAAAAGAATAAAATACAGTTATATAAGAGTCCCACACCACCTAACTGTAGAAATTTAGAGTGCAATCCTATATTAATTAACATAAACACCCTAGCTACTCTAGACCAAGAACCTTGGAGGTAGGGATCAGGAATAAATATCTCAGGAAGGGATCCTGTGGAACAGTTAGCTTTCAGGCACGTCACCAACTCTACCCCGAGCCCACCCAGGATTACTATAACTCCCGGTCCCAGTACTTCCTTTAACCCACCGGACAATACCCTAAGAGAGTAAAAATAATGAAGGTAACGGATTTGAGGCAGACTTTAGAAACTGAGACTGGATATGGGGATATCAATGCCTGGGCTGAATGAGTCAGATTTTTGGTACTAGCTCTTAATAAGAGCGACTGTTACGCATGTTCTGCTGGGCAGCCTCAGGCACAGGTGGTTCCGGTTCCCCCAGGATGGGATACCAATCCTGATGGAATGCAATGCATGTTGGCTTTATACCAGGACAGGGATGCATGGGGAAATGAGATTTGCAAAAGTCTATCATTGCTCTTCCCACCTTGTGAAGATCAGACATGAGAGCAATCCCCTCATCCTCCATAGGGAACACGAACCACTCCTCTTGTCTCTCTAGGCAGGGGGCAGAGTTCAATAAGGCTGTGGGAGAACTCTCAACTTGTACCCACATCCTAAACATTACTGGTGAGTCAAACAAAGGCAACAACTCAGCTCTTCAGTGTATGAAGAGCTGATGTCTGGCGGTAAGTGGGAAGACGAACCTCTGTGACCTGTTACCGTCCAAATGGACTGGGACTTGTGCCTTAGTTCAACTGGCCATTCCATTCACCCTGGCATTCCATAAGATCCCCAAGAACCCCCATGGCCACCTAAGTCAGAGAGATCTAGCAGATTCTTTTGATCCCAGTATTTATATTGACCCAGTAGGAGTCCTAGAGGAGCACCTAACGAATTGAAGACCCGAAAACACACAGCTGCTGGGCTTGCATCAGCACTCTTCTGGTGGTCAACTACTAATAAAATTGTAGACTGGATTAATTGCATCTATTATAATCAACAAAGATTCATCACCTATACTCAAGATGCTCTCAAAGAAGTGGCTGGCCAGTTAGATGCCACCAGCCGAATGGCATGGAAGAACAGACTTGCATAGACACGAGCTTGGCAGAGAAAGGGGCGTACGTGTCATAATGGGAGGAAAGCATTGCGCTTTCATTCCTAACAATACTGCCCCAGATGGAATCATCACAAAAGCATTAAAAGAGTTAACAACTTTAGCCAACGAATTGGCGGAAAATGCTGGAACTAAAGATTGGCTAGAGAGCTGGTTCGGGAAAATGGAAAGGAACGGTCGCCTCCATTCTGACATCCCTTATAATAGGGGCTGGAGTCCTGAGAGCTACAGGGTGTTGCATTATCCTCCGTCTTAAAGGGTTAACCCAAAAATTAATTGAAACAGCCATCAACAAACAAATGCCCATAACATATCAACTATTATTAGAAACCAAATCAGATCTACTCTGTTATGATGAAGACAGTCAACAGCTTTTGAAATGATTTGAGGAACAAAGGACACAAAAATAAAGGTGGAAATGGGACTAATAGGAATAAAAAGAAAAAGAGGAGGGAATTGAAGGAAATAATGTATACGGTGGTCCATTTCCAAGACAAAGTGCCTTGAATCGGCTTAGGTCAACAAACTACAGAAGAAACAGGATAGACTAGGCCCGTGCTTGGATCACTGATGCCTGCTTGTCGATCTCCCCGCCACCCCTTAGTTGCCCTCACCCAAACCAAAGAAGTTTAGTCTAAGATACAAGTTAACCAGCCTGCGAAATAGCTCCCTTTGTCTGTTCTCATCAGCCTGCCCAGCTACTTAGGTCATAAGTCAAATACCTGAAGAGCCCCTGAGCTGACTGGGATTGCAATGCATTGTGGGCTGCAACAAAACACAGCAGGACAACCCTAAAGAAAACACTTACAGCCCCTGCCCAGCAACCAATAGGCGACATCCAGGAAGACTGTGACCCCGACAGTACTCAGCCTATGAGGAAGCAGGGGCGGGACTTGCGCACTAGGGGATAAGAGGCTTGTTGTAACCCTGCTGGGTGTGCCTGCCCACCAGACACCCAATCGTGCAAAACAGTGTTTAAAAGTCTCATTTCCACTGTTCTCTGGGTCCATTCTTTGGGTTTGTTTCCCACATGGTGAACAGTGAGTTGGCTATGTCACAGCACAAGTTTCATCTTTCCTATTAGGTCCTGGGAGCCTCAGGTGAGGATGGGGGATCTCTGGAAGTGCTGTTTGTGACTTCAGTGACTGCAGCCATAGCTGCAGAAAGTCTACCACTCTGATTACCTCATTTAAAGACTTGATGCCATGGTAATAAAATTTATACTGACACTTGTCTTCTGAAAGCTATAAGCAGTTATCAAGTTTCTTCATTAAGCCTGAAGACCTCTGGAATTTCCTCCTTCTCCCATTATGCATACAGGTAACAGAAACCTCAGGGCTCTGCTGGATCCCTAATTCAGGGCTGAGTTTATCTGTTCATTAAAAGTGACACCTGTGTAACAGGAGCCAGGACAAGGCAGGTCCCCGTGACCAGTGCCTTATCCTACATGTCAGCAGGAAGGAAAGAGTGAGACCAGTGCTGCCCTGACAGCAAAGACAAGGCAAATGTAGAGTTTATAACTTAAGCAGCCACTAAAAATCTAAATACGTAGCTCTGGTAAAAGCACTCAAAAATGTCAATCTGGCCAGGTGCGGTGGCTTACACCTGTAATTCCAGCACTTTGGGAGGCTGAGACAGGCAGATCACCTGATCTCAGGTGTTCAAGACCATCCTGGGCAACATGGTGAAACCCCATCTCTACTAAAAATACAAAAAGAAAGTCAATCAATATCATAACCGTGTTCCAGACACTGAACTTTCACGTTATTCATTTTTACAATAAATGATGTGAAAATATGATCGTTCCCACATTCCAGATTAAACCAAATGAGGTTTAAGGAAATTCTGTGAGTCCCAGCAGGGACAGGTGCTGCAGGGGGAACCCTCAACTGTCTAACATCAAAGCTATGCCCTCACAGAAGCTTCTCTAGAAATCATAGGGACAAGACAGCATCTACTGCGGACTGACCTGGAGAAGGGCCGGGCACGAAGTAAAACCAGTAAAACCAGTAAAACCAGTGTAACATGAGCAAAACCATGGGTGAGAGCAAAGTTTTTAACTGTTAATGTTGCCTGATTTTCTTTAAGGTTTTGTGTTTTAATTAAGAGATCAAGGGTGTTTGGCAGTAGTTACTACCACAGGTTTTGAGAGGTGAACTGCAAGGAAGAGAACAGATGCCTTCATCTAAATAGATGCACTATCTCCACGGGTTGGTCCCCATCATGAATTTCCCATTTTGTATGAAACTATGAGTTGACCTTTCCTCTATTTCATTTTAGAATTCATCACTTCCAAAGAGAAAGAAGCCTACAAATAAAGCTCGGGGTAGATTCCCATTTCTGCCTCCCAACGTAAGGGGCCTGTGGGCACACAGCCAGAGGAGCAGCCCCACTTACTTGAAGGCTGGGGATTCTAAAGACCTCCTCCAAATGGCACAGACCACTTTCACTCAAGTCTAAAATCGGTGAGGAGGAAAAGATGATGCCTCCAACACACTTGTGAACATCTTTGGAGGGGGTGGCAGGCAAGCTCCTAGTCTGACCAGCACCCTCCTCCAGATCAGCAGCAGCCACAGAGGGAACTGTGTAGGAGCCGCTTTCCTCCATCCGTTCTCTTCCAGGGACAGCAGCTCATCCTCCTTGGTCCGGAGTCACCTGGAGACACAGGAAGGGAAGATGTAGAAACAACTAATTATACTGAGGCAAAACAGAGTAGCTGTGTGGCAGATCTACAGTAATTTAACTTGCTTTAAAAGCTATCCTTTTTCATAAGCAGTAGCAAAAATTTGACTTTTAAACATGCAAAAAAAAAAAAAGAAATACAAAGAGGTTCAGATTAAAATTCTCTGCTTTGACTTTGTACAATGGAGTTCCAAGATTTAACTCCTGGAAAACGCAAAGGCGCACAATAAATAGGAATGATCATTTTAGGGATATAAACAGATCAGAACACTTCAAAGCCTGTCAACCAACTGTAACGCTTCCATGAAATGATTGGGGGGGGGGGGGTTGCACTGTTTCTTATCTCTGGTGTGGTTCTGTGCCTTTTGAAATATGTTTTTCGTTCCTTGAGGCCAGGAAGCCTGTCTTTTGTGTACCATTTTGGCCCAGTGACCAGAATTAAGTCTGGCTAACACCCAGTTAAGCACCGGGGAAAAAACCTGTTAAATTAAGAATCTTGAATTTTCGTTGTCCAGCAACACTTTTACTCAGAAGTATTGTTCACCAAAACCTCATTAAGCGAGGCACACTTACACTTGCAATTTCCAAACAATTTATTCGGCAATAAGAATCAACGTTGGAATGTACCAGTTCGTCTAATTGAAATCACTCAACAGCCCAAGGATTGGCATATGTGTGTGTACTTCATTCGCGTTTTAGGGAGGAGGAGGCTGAGGCGTAGGTCAGTTAGGGAACTGCTGCGGGGCGCAGTTAATTGCGGGGTAGCGGCGACACTGGGACCAAGCAGGGTTCGACC
Source organism: Rhinopithecus roxellana (assembly GCF_007565055.1). Classification (NCBI taxonomy): domain Eukaryota; kingdom Metazoa; phylum Chordata; class Mammalia; order Primates; family Cercopithecidae; genus Rhinopithecus; species Rhinopithecus roxellana. The sequence continues at coordinate 52,330,289 of NC_044559.1, read as the reverse complement.
CCAGGCGGCCGGCATTCCATGGAAGCCTGCGGGCTTTTTCACTGTCAGTTCACTTGTTTTCTCCGAATCACGGAACTTAAAACAGAGGAGGGGAGGCTTCAAACCTCAGAACAGGGAAAATATCTTAAAACCAGAAGTGAAACGACAGCCTGGACTTACACAGCGCCCAGGCAGCGCGGGCTCAGTGGGGTTTCCAAGGCTGCCTTCAAGGGATCCCCACGCACGCCCACCCCGCTCCCTGCCTCGGTTTCCCCATCCGGGCGAGGCTGAGTTGGATCCGACGCTCTGGGCCTCACATTCCAGGCCTGAGGAGTGTAGCCTTTGCCGTCAGCATCGGGGCTGGAGCTACGCGACAAAGCACGAGGGGCCGCAGCACCACCTTCCTGCCACCGCCCGCCTCGAGGGCCCAGCCAGCTGGCCGTGCCCGCCCGTCTCACCTGCCGCGCCCCGGCCCACTGGAGCGCAGGCGAGTCCCGCCGCTGAGAGCCGCAGCCCAACAATGGAGGCCACCCAGACAACGCGGTCGCCATGGAGACGCCGGTACCGAAGCCCGCAGGCGCCAACCCGCGCGTGGGTGTGTCCGTGGTGGGCCTGCGCGAGGGGTGTGGTGCGCCTGCGCGGGGAGGGGGTGGTTGCGCCGGCTGCGGGGAGGTTGTGGTGCGCCTGCGCGGGGGCACGGGTGTGGTGCGCCTGCGCGCGGGTTGTGGTGCGCCTGCGCACGCACACAACCAACGACAGCATCCGTTTTTCCGCGCCAGCTGCCGCGGAGGGGCGGTGACCGACGGGCAAGTAGAGACCCAGGGGGTGTGGAGGGGCGAGCGCCCTCGCACAGAGGGGAAGGAAGACAGCGGGATGCTGAGTGCTGTCTGGGGAGCCGGAGGGCCCGGGGCGGGCGGGGCTGCTCGAGGACAGCCGAGCAGAAAAGAATTGGTGCTGAGGCACCACCTTTGGAGCCGCCCTCGCTGCCTGCTCTTCCCGCCGGGCTCACTCCCCGCTTCTCTCCTGGGGCTTCCTGGAGTCACTTCCCACGTGAGCTGCTGGTCCCCAAATCTTGCCTCAGGGCTTGCTCCCAGGGGAACGCAGACTCAGAGCGTCCTCCTTGGAGAAGCAAGGCTCCTCTGCTGAGTCTCCTGCCGTGGACGGAGGAGTGAGGGGGGCGAGGAAACGCAGTGAGTGTCCTGAGGAAGGGTTTTGAGAATTTGTGAGAAGAAGAAATGACACGGGCGGAAGGGGAGGTGCTCCGTGGTCACGTGGAACCATGGAGCCCCATGCACCTTCATTCCGGGATCCAACTGTTAATGAAAAGCAGCACCCGCCATCCCGCCCGGACACACTCTTGAAACCTGGACAGTTTAGCTAGAGCCAGCCATAATTTCTTTTTTTTTTATTTTGACATGGAGTCTTGCTCTGTCTCCCAGGCTGGAGTGCAGTAGCGTGATCTCGGCTCACTGCAACCTCTGCCTCCCAGGTTCAAGCAATTCTCCTGCCTCAGCCTCCCCAGTAGCTGGGACTACAGGTGCCCGCCACCACGTCCAGCTAATTTTTGTATTTTTAGTAGAGACGAGGTTTCACCATGTTGGCTAGGCTGGTCTTGATTTCCTGACCGCAGGTAATCTACCTGCCTCGGCCTCCCAAAGTGCTGGGATTACAGGCGTCAGCCACCCGGCGGCCGGCGTGATTTCACTTTTTTAAGGAAACAACATATATGGAGAAACGACTACCCACTTAGGGGAGTTACATTTTATTTTTGTGAAGAGATTACAATAAGAAATGTTTTCAGGCCGGACACGATGGCTCATGCCTGTAATCTCAGCACTTTGGGAGGCCACGGTGGGAGGATCGCTTGTGGCCAGGAGTTTGTGACCAGACTGGGCAACCCAGTCTCTACAAAAATTAAAAAAAATAATAATAATAATAAATGCTGGGTGTGGTGGCACACACCTGTAGTTCCAGCCGTGTGGGAGGCTGAGGCAAGAGGATCGCTTGAACCTAGGATTTTGAGGCTGCAGTGAGCTGTGATTGTGCCACTGAATGTCAACCTGGGTGACAGAGCGAGACCCTGTCTCAAAAAAAAAAGTTTTCGTACGTACCCAACTATCGTACCAGTCAGGAAGCCGAAGGCACAACCAGTACCTTCCCAGGAGCGTGGGGAGGCCAACCTCCTGGGCAGAGCAAGGAGAGAATGGGGAGTGGCATGGGTGGTGCCATGAGCAGCAACGAAAGGGATGGAAGATTTCAGCACAATGCTGTTTCTAACATGGTTCCGCATTCCAGTATCTCTTCACAAATAAAACATTTACTAACAATTTGAGCCTGTTCCCTCTTGTTAATTGTTGCCTCAGGTTTCTGTTTCACATTTTTCATGCTAAATTAATTTTTGTAGTCAGTAGTTCATTGTTTGTACGGGCATGTTTTGCCCTTTTCTGTTCTCAGTTTTTACCCAGCCAGATTGCATCCAGTGGTTGTCTTTTGGCAAGCATTCTTGGGTGAGCCTCCCAACGTAGGAACGAATGAAGTGTTCATTTTGATCTGATTATTGAGTGGCTATGAAGCTGGTGCGGCGTATGGTGGTTTTAGGACCTTCCTCTGGGGCAGCAACTGCTGCTACCCTGACGAGAAGTTTGCTGCCCATGGCATTGCCACTTCCATGAAGGAAATCTGTCTTCTCTTTTCATGTCTTTGTTCTGAAATTCTGCTGTGGTATTTCTGAGTGTGGGTTGGTTTGGCTCTGCTGTCTGGCGCTGGCCGTGTCTTCTCACCTGAGATAGCAAGGTTCTCGGCCATCTGTCCTCCCGTGGCACCTCTGCACCCTGACGGAATTCTTGTTCTGGGATCTCCTAAGAGGGAGTAGGTTGCACCCACTCAGTGTCTTCTCCATCTCTCAAACTGCGCTTCCCAGTGTTGGCCTCTGTTCTGGGTTTACGATCTTTCCATTCCTAGCTCTCTCTCCGTCCAACTTGTTTGTTTCATCCATTGAGTTTTTAAATGAAACCGCATTGGTCTGTGTTTCTAATTTTCTTTTTTGTGTCCATTTGTTCTTATTTCTTCCAGTTTTTGTTTTATAATGTTGTTAATGTTCATTGCTGTTTTCTTTCTCTATCCACCATGAGAATCCTAAGCACATCTATGTATTTATTTTATTTATTTTTTGAGATAGGGTCTCAGTCTGTCACCCAGGCTGGAGTGTAGTGGTGTGATCTTGGCTCACTGCAGCCTTTGCCTCCCAGATTCAAGCAATCCTCCCACCTCAGTCCCTCAAGTAGCTGAGACTACAGGCATGTGCCGCCATGCTGGGGTAATTTTTGTATTTTTTGTAGAGACGGGGTTTTACCATGTTGCCCAGGCTGGTCTCGAACTCCTGACCTCAAGCCATCCACCTGCCTCGGCCTCCCAAAGTGCTAGGATTACAGGCGTGAGCCAGTGCCAGGCCTGAACCGCTGCCTGGCCTAGACACACTTATTTTAAACTGTGCTCTAGTGTTTTCTGGGTTGATGCCTGATATTGTTATCTGTCTTCTTTGAGTCCTGTGTTTTGAAATCTAGGCTTGCAGGCTTCTGCAAAGGGGGTTATGTTCTGTTTCCCTGGGTATTCACTGTGTGTCATGCCCTGGCTGGAGCCTCCGTCCAGCCTTTTGGGGTCATGCTTGGGTGCTTGCCTGGCCTTGCCGTTGGGAGCTGTAGATCCAGTCCTGGAGCCAGCAAGAGGCTGGGCCAAGGGCTGTCCTCGTCTCCATCCCCAGATATCGCTGCAGAAGTCATATGTTTTTCCACATTCCTGTCATGGAAGTGAAACTGCCTTAGAAAATTACAACTGAGGAAATGATGATAGTGAAAGAGATCAGACCTAACCGACCCCATCTTGCTTCTAACTTTTAAGCTGTCCTTGTTCATTCCTGGGCGTAGGCTGAACTAACGTTGGGAAGGAACTCTGAAACAAAATGGGTAACAGCCCTTTCCTGAAAATACCCTCTTCTTGCCCAGGGACCAGTCTGTCTTTGCAGGACCAACAAATTAGCTACAATATTAGAGATTACAGGTTAGGGGTCCTGCGCCTCTGGCTCCAAGAGTCTAAACCTCCCCAAATTGCTCCTGGGTATAACATCATTATTGTAAAACCCTAGATCAGAGCTTGAGATATTTTGCAAACCCAGCACTCCATAGATCAGCTGACACCACCCAGACCCTTAATCTGGCTCCACCGGTTCTGGCACCCACCTGGGAGTAGAAAACAGCAAGGAAACCTCACTTCGACCCCCTATGATTCCAGCTCCAACCTGACCAGTCAGCACTCCACATGTCCCAAAGCCCCACCCTCCGAATTAGCTTTAAAAACTGATCCCAGAATGTGCAGGGAGACTGATTGAGTAATAGTAAAACTCCAGTCTCCTGCACAGCCGGCTGTGCATGAATGATTCTTTCTCCATTGCAATCCCGCTGTCTTGATAAATCGGCTCTGTCTAGGCAGCAGGCAAGGTGAACCCATAGGGCAGTTACAGAGGCAAGAGACTTACTCCAGCCCTGGTTTTCAGCGATGCTCTTGGCTGTTCTCCACTGCTCTCAGGCACTTTCTGCCCCTCACTCTTCAGGGACAGCCTTCCCAAGCACCTTTCCCTCTTTCTGGGACCAGAGCCCCCACAGGCCCAAAGTGTGGGTCCTGTGAGCTGCTATGTGTTTCTGATTCATTTTTAGTCTATGAAGTGTTGTTGGTTTTTAAATTTGTCTTTAAAAAATCATCTGTCATAGGCCAAGCATGATGGCTCACACCTGTAATCCCAGTGCTTTGGGAGGCTGAGGTGGGCGGATCACCTGAGGTCAGGCGTTTGGACCAGCCTGACCAACATGGCAAAACCCCCGTCTCCACTAAAAATACAAAAATTATCCGAGCATGGTGGTGCATAGCTGTAGTTCCAGGTACTGGGGAGGTTGAGGCAGGAGAATTGCTTGAACCTGGTAAGCAAAGGTTGCAGTGAGCCGAGAGCATGCCACTGCACTCCGGCCTGGGTGACAAAGCGAGACTCCGTCTCAAAAAAATTAAAAAAATAAGAATTACTTATTGTAGCCATGGGTGGGGAGAATTGTGGGAGGGCCTCTGTATTAGTTTGTTTTTATGCTACTGATAAAGACATACCCAAGACTGGGAAGAAAAAGAGGTTTAATGGACTTACAGTTCCACATGGCCGGGAAGGCCTCACCAGCCTAGTGGAAGGTAAGGAGGAGCAAGTCACATCTTAAATGGAGAGCAGCAGGCAAAAAGCGAGAAAGCTTGTGCAGGGGAACTCACCTTTTTAAAATCATCAGATTTCGTGAGACGTGTTCACTATCACGAGAACAGCCTGGGAAAGACCCGCCCCCATGGTTCAGTTACCTCCCCCTGGGTCCTTCCCGCAACACATGGGAATTCAAGATGAGATCTGAGTGGAGACACAGCCAAACCGTATCAGTCTCTAAGCTTGAACTTGCAATACCATCTTGTCCGGAGAAAGTAATATTTTCCAATACAGGAAATAAAACAGTTTTACTCTGCTTTAGTTTTTTTATGTAATACCTTATTGTGAAGCTGCTGTAAGTTATGTGTGATGTTTTTCCAGTAATTAATATTCTTCTACACTGTAAACCAAAAACAAAATTCTAAGTCCCCCAACCAACTGAATGAAGCCCTCTTCTCAGTCAAGGGGATTCCAAAGAAACCTGAAAAACTAGTTCAGACCATTACAAGCAGTGAAGGATTGGGCATGCTTCATGATACTCCTCTCCTTTTTGGGGGTTAGGCAAACTCACCAGCATTAACATTAAAATAGAGATCTCGGCCGGGCAAGGTGGCTCATGCCCGTAATCCCAGCACTTTGGGAGGCCAAGGCAGGCAGATCACTTGAGGTCAAGAGATCGGGACTAGCCTGGCCAACAAGGGGAAACCGCATCTCTACTAATAGTACAAAATGAGCGGGGCGCACACCTGTAATTCCCACCACTCGGGAGTCTGAGGCACAAGAATTACTTGAACCCAGCAGGTGAGGTTGTAGTGAGCCGACAATGCACCACTGCACTCCAGCCTGGTGACAGAGTGAAAATGTCTCAAAAATAAAAATAAAATAGAGATCTTAAGACTGACAGAATAGACTGTAGCAATAAGATACCAACTCCAACTGAATCTGGCATAATATCACATGGCAGATAAAGAAGGAAAGCAAGATAATTACCCCCAAATTTGTTTCTTTTCCGTAACTTGAAATAGTCCTGCAAAGCTGTCTTTTGTGGGGCAGAGATTTGTATTTGTAAAGAATCTGTAACATAACTAGATCTTTACCCTTCCAGGCCTTCCCAATCCTGAAGAGATGAACTGAAAGTCTAGCATCTTTTAAAGATCAACACAGGAAACCGTGTTAGTCCATTTTCACGCTGCTAATAAAGACATACCGGCCGAGTACTGTGGCTCATGCCTGTAATCCCAGCACTTTGTGAAGCCAAGGCAGGCGGATCACGAGGTCAGGAGATTGAGACCATCCTGGCTAACACGGTGAAATCCCATCTCTACTAAAAATACAAAAAAAAATAGCCGGGTGTGGTGGCAGACACCTGTAGTCCCAGCTACTTGGGAGGCTGAGGCAGGAGAATGGCGTGAACCTGGGAGGCGGAGCTTGCAGTGAGCCAAGGTCGTGCCACTGCACTCCAGCCGGGGCAACAGAGCGAGACTCTGTCTGAAAAAAATAAAAAAGACATACCAAAGACTGGGCGATTTACAAAAGAAAGAGGTTTCATTAGAACTGTAAGTTCTACCTGGCTGGGGAGGCCTCACAATCATGGCGGAAGGCAAGGAGGAGCAAGTTGCGTCTTACCTGGATGGCAGCAGGCAAGAACTTGTGCAGGGAACGCCTCTTTTTTTTTTTTGAGACGGATTCTTTGCTCTTGTCACCCAGGCTGGAGTGTAGTGGTGCGATCTTGGCTCACTGCAAGCTCTGTCTCCCGGGTTCAAGCCATTCTCCTGCTTCAGCCTCCCGAGTTGCTGGGACTACAGGCGCCCGCCACCACGCCTGGCTAATTTTTTATATTTTTTAGTAGAGATAGGGTTTCACCGTGTTAGCCAGGATGGTCTTGATCTCCTGACCTCGTGATCCACCTGCCTTGGCCTCCCAAAGTGCTAGGGTTACAGGTGTGAACCAGTGCGCCCGGCCAGGGAACTCCTCTTTTTAAAACCATCATCTCTCATGAGACTTATTCACTATTATGAGAACAGCACAGGAAAGACTTGTTTCCATGATTTCATTACCTCCCACCGGGTCCCTCCCACAACACGTGGGAGTTCAACATAAGATTTGGGTGGGGACACAGCCAAAGCATATCAGAAACATCAGAATTTATCATCAATTGTTTCTAACGGTAGCCACCAATGAGACTTCATCTACTAATAAGAACCTTGATCTCCACAACCCTTTATCTTAATCCAGACACTCCTTTCTGTTGATTCATTCCAGGTCTTTAGATAATAATTATTTCAACCAATTGTCAATCAGAAAATCTTTGAATCCACCTGTGACCTGTAAGCTCACTCTCCTGCATCTCTCCCCATCCCACTTTCAGTCGTCTTGTCTTTCTGACCAAACCAATGTATACCTCACATGCACTGATTGATGTCTTACGTTCCCCTAAAATATATAAAACCAACTTGCAACCCAACCCCCTTGGGCACATCTCAGGGTCTCTTGAGACTGCCTTGGGCCATGGTCACTCTCATATTTAGCTCAGAAATAAACCTCTTGAAGTATTTGACAGAACTTGACTCTTTGTCAACAACATCAAAAGAAAGGCAGTCTTTTTTTTTAAATGTAAAATATACTTTATAGAAAGTTGAATGTAAGGCCAATACACATTTCTCTATAAGTTTACAGATTTCAAAATGGCCTAAAATTGTTTTTTGGAAGATGTTCAAAATGCCGCTGGCAGCTGATTCCATTTCTGCTGTGCTGTGCCTGCTAAACCAATCATCATACAATGTGACAACTGAAATACATTGCTCTTCCTTGAAAAGAGTTCAGACTGCAAAGTGAAGATGACCTCTGTTTCCTCATGTAGGTCTTCTGAGAGCACAACACAGGACTGGGATTGTGCCAGGAAGATGTGGAATGGTGTGGAAAGACAAGAAGCTGCAGCCTTCAGGCTGCCGTGGAAAAGCTGGGGGTGTCTTCTGTGGCCCATCAGGAGGGGGTGTGTAATGAATTATTAATGAATTTCTCAGATGAGCCAAAGTGGTGAACTTGTCTCAGTACCCAGGGAGACTCAGCCTCATCCCCAGCTCTTGGCCTCCATTTTCCCAGCTGCTGTGGTTGGAGTGGGTCCCTGGAATTCATCTGTGGGAAATTTGGTCCAGGTGTGGGGGTGTTGGCAGGTGGGGTCTTTAAGGTGTGTTTAGGCCATTAAGAGATTCACGCTGCTCTTTAGGGACTGGGCTAATTCTTGAGGGAGGGAGTGGGTTCCCACTCTCTCCGGATCAGCATTAATTTCCACAAGGTTGGGTTATTATAACATGAGGCCATCCCTCAGGTTTTGTCCACTCCCTCTTCCACTTTCCTTCCGTGTCGTGATGCAGGACAAAAGCACCACCAGAAGCTGTTGCTGTGCTCTCGGGCTTCCCAGCCTTCAAAACTGTGAGTGAAGTAAACATCTTTCCTGTATAAATCATAACCCAGTCTCAGCTATTCTTTATAGCAACAGAAAATGGACTTAGACAGTGGCCTTGAGACTTGGGTGCAAAATGGTTTAGCTCCATCCATCACCCCATCCCAAGCCAGTTTCATGGCTTGTAAGCCTCTGATCCCCGTGCACCCCACCTGCTATCTTAATTCTTTAACTTGAATTCATGGACCTAACATATACACAGGTTCTGGGGATTCAGACATCGACATCTGTGAGGGCCATTATTCTGTCTACCACAATTAGATCAGCCCATCTCTTGGAAAGGAACTGTCTTTATTGAAGGAAATACATTGATGAGGTGCCAGGGTGGGCAACAGTCTGTGAACATTGGTGCTGGCCTAGGCCAGTGAGAACGCTAGGGATGGAGTCTTAAGCCAGCCAGTGATGGCCCTATTCAGTCCATACAGTTAAGAGAGATCAAGGATGAGTGACCAGGAAGCCAAGGGCAAGCACCCCAGTAACAATCATGATTCCTGGCCCATTTCCAGACTTGAGCCAGGTTTTGGACCCAGAATGCATTGTGCAAGGAGAAATTGATTTGGTGGAAAATTACATGGTAAGTCTATTGTAAGAGGTAGGAAGAATTCCCAAGAGGTTCAGCGAAAACTAAGCAACTGAAAAAGTCATTGTTTCAGGAAGGACAAGCAGTAGGAAGGGAAATAATCAGTACACAGAATGAAAGGATGGTGAGTCCTATTCAGGGCAGCACTCAGACCAGGGAAGAGATGTCCTCCTGCCCTGGGCTTTGTGTTTTAGAGGGCCTGCATTTCACAGACACAGAACCAGGTGTCTGTTCTTTTTGGTTTTGTAAGAACACTCTGGGATTGAGTAAGCGATCAAATGTGTTCAGGAGAGGGACGCGTGAACCAAACCGGCCCCTGGGCCAAAGAGAATGGGGCTGAGACATGCGCACGTTTGTGGAGAGAGGAGAGAACCACGACCTCCATGCCAGGACACTGGAGGAAGAACAGAGTGACCACTGCAGATCACCCCAAATGGGTGTCAGGCAGGAGGGCTTCCCGATCAGGGTGCCTCCTCCCCTGCTGGGTAGTATGGTCCTGCAAAGGGCTTAGTAATTCCAGGGCTTCTCAGATGCTGGCAACATTTTACTTCCTGTGCTGGTAGTTACACTGGCATGTTCCCACTGTGAAATTTGGTTGAGATGCATGCCCATTACCTGTGTAGATTCCCACAGGTATGCTATGCAAGAGTTTATACACATCCTTAGGAGAAAATGTCAGGGAATTTTACTTTGTTCTTAGGCTAGGAAAGGATTTCTTAAACAAGATATGAAAACACCATAAAAATAAATATTGATAAATTCACTATACTAGAAATGCTCCTGTTCATCAGAAAGATACCACAAAGAAAATTAAGTTAGCCAAAAACTGAGAGAAGGTATTGGCGATTCTTATATCCAGTGAAAATCAGTACCCAAATCTATAATCCGATAAAGATAGTATGCAGCATTCCTGTGATTCAATAGGGAAAATATAGATGCACATTTACAGTAATAGATAAGATATAAACCAATAGCTCACAGTAGAGGAGAAATAAATGGTCCATAAAAGTATGAAAGATGTTTCACTTCACTAGCTGTCAGAGACATGCAATTTGATCCAAGATTGTATTTCCGATGAACGAGTCTTAACACTCACTCAGCTGGCACCAGCAAAGCAGCTGCCGTGTGTTGGTGAGCTGGTGAAGCCCACGGAACCCGCTGCTGTGAGAGGGTGTTTGTCAGTATCTTGGGAGCATCTGGGGACTCCTGTGCAGCGTTGAATTCTCAAGTGCAACAGCCCCAGAATTCCCCCTTTGGACTCTTCAGTAGAGAAACAGATGGAGGCATGCGCCAGGACACAGGTGCCAAAATGTGCCCTGCAGGATCATGCATTTAAGCAAAAGCACTGGAAAGGCCAGGACAAGAGAAAGCACGAATACATCACAGTGAAACCAAACAAGGAAGCATATTACAACCTCAAAATGAATGAACAATAGTTGTTCGCAACAATGAGAAAAAGTCTCAGAAACAGCTATTTCCAGAAAAAAAAAGTGGGAGACCTCATACAGTATGGCACATTTTTACGAGGTTTATAAAGCCAAGAAAAACTAGATGGCACATTGCATGTGTGAATTATGAAATTCTAAAACAAGAAAAAAAATCCAGGAACGTCCCACAATCCAGGCTGGGGAGGGGGCAGGGAGGGGATGGTGGGGGCTGTGCAGGGTGGGTGTTATTGCCGAACGTGTCCTCCGCTGTCATGCTGATTAAAGATAAACACAGCCCGTCGCCACAGTGGTGAGGGCAGATTGTGATTAGTCATAGCTGTTGCAATGGAGAAGAGTCCAGCGTGACCTGACTCAGCTTGAATCTGCACAGCGGTGACTGGGGGGGTTTTAAAGGGACAGGGAGGGGTGGGGGTCCACTGGGGCTCAGGAGAGCCGGGGAGGTGAAAACTTAGAGTGGGAAGTGGGTGTGTCCACAGGAGACCTGTCTGTAATAGGTTTGTTGACTGCGGTTATGGAAGTGAGGCCCTACCCCTGCAGAGGCTGGGGCATAGGGCCGTATTCTCAGGGGTTGCTGGAGCCAACAAGAGATCCTTTGGGCAGCTTAAGGTTTCTCAGGCAGGCATTTGGGGGGCTAGGTCACCCTAGGGATGCAGCCTGGAGTTCTTAGAAATGATGTTGGCCTCTGTTCAGTCCTTCGTGGGCCGTGTTGAGGCCTGGTGGAGCAGAGGGCCTGGAGGAGCCTGGCTTGTGTGGAGTCAAGGGCAGACTTGATGTTCTAACCCCTGGCTCCTCAGAGTGTGACTATATTTGGAAATAGGGCTCCCTGTCCCCAGGAAGGCCAAGTCCTTGCCGCCATTGTGATTTATTACAGTCCTGGAGCATCTGGCTGTCCTCACCCTCTGCTGGAATCTGTAAATTATTGGTCCACCTTATCTGTCCATCTTACAATAAATGACATCTCCATACCCTGCCATGGCCTTGGGGTGGGTGCAGTGCACCTCACCATCCTGGGACTGGCTTGTCGTGTGGTTTGTTTGGCCAATGGGATGTCAGGTGGGAGGGAGCAGAGAGGCCCAACTGGAGAGTGGGATGGAACACGGTGAGGCCCGACTGGTCAAAGGGATGTTGGGGGGATGCCAGCAAGGTGGGCCCTGTATGTACTCCCACAGCTACCCTCTTGTACCTTTGCATGTTCATGGGAGGCACATGGTGACCTGCTTGTCCCAGAAGAATGAGACACCCATAGAATAGATGTGAGCTGCATCTGTGGCCCAGAGCCAAGACTGACCAAGCCCAGCCAAGCCCAGCCAATCCCAGCCCACCTGCAGAGTGAGAGGTAAATGCTTGGCGTTCATGCTACTAATTTTGGGGTGGCTATGTAGAATTACATTGAGACTAGCCAACTGGAGTCACGTCACCCTCCACATAGCCTGCTGGGACAGTGTCTCAGATGACCCAAGGCCAACTCCCCAGAGGGTCCCCAAACTAGTCCCAGGCCAACATGTGCCTTCTTCCTGTAAACAGAGCCACTTCACTCACTCTCTGGTCTGTAACCTCTTTAAAAATTCCATCTAAGGGCCAGGCATGGTGGCTTACACCTGTAATCCCAGCACTTTGGGAGGCTGAGGTGTATGGATGGCTTGAGTTCAGGAGTTTGAGACCAGCCTGGCCAAGATAGTGAATCCCCGTCTTTACTAAAAGTACTAAAAATTAGCTGGGTGTGGTGGCAGGCACCTGTAATCTCAGCTACTGCTGAGGCAGGAGAATCGCTTGAACCTGGGAGGTGGAGGTTGCAGTGAGCTGAGATCGTGCCATTACACTCCAGCCCGGGTGACAATGTGAGACTCCATCTCAAAAAAAAAAAAAAAAAAAAAAAAAAAGGCCGGGCGTGGTGGCTCAAGCCTGTAATCCCAGCACTTTGGGAGGCTGAGCGGGTGGATCATGAGGTCAGGAGATCGGGACCATCCTGGCTAACACGGTGAAACCACGTCTCTACTAAAAAAATTTAAAAAAAACTAGCCAGGCGAGGTGGCGGACACCTGTAGTCCCAGCTACTTGGGAGGCTGAGGCAGGAGAATGGTGTAAATCCGGTAGCGGAACTTGCAGTGAGCCGAGATCCGGCCCCTGCACTCCAGCCTAGGCGACAGAGCAAGACTCCATCTCAAAAAAACAAAACAAAACAAAACAAACAAGCAAAAAACAAAAAAATCCATCTAAGGTGCAATAGATGAGTTTTATATTATGTAAATTATGCCTCAATAGAGATGACAAAAGGAAGTGGGGGGGGAACCTTTGGCCACAAGCCATTGTGAAGACAAAATGCCAAGATTTTTATTCAATGTACAGTAAATTTATACCATCCCACACTCCCACTTTAGGATGAATCCCTCAGCCCCTGCATTCACACAGCTGTCTGCAGTCCATTCTGCTCTCACCCCAGCCCTAGGGGAGCACAGCCTCTACACATTTGCCTGGACAATGGGGTGCACATTTTAGGTAAATAGAGTCAGGCAATATGTCGTCTTTTCATCTGGCTTTATGTAGAATAATTTTGAGGTCCATCCGTGTAGTAGAAGGCATCAGTATTTCATTCCTTTTTATTGCTGAATAGTATTCTATTGTATGGATATACTATTTGTTTATCTGTTCACCAGATGATGGACATTTGGACTGTCTACAGTTTGGGGCTATGAAATCATGCTGCTATGAATAATCATGCACCTATCTTTGAGGCATATATTTTATTTTTCTTGGGTAGATTCCTGGTAGTGAAATTACTGGGTCATATGGTAAGATTATGCTTAAATTTAAAATAAATTAACTGTTTTCCAATGTGGCTGTATCATGGCCGGACGTGGTGGCTCACGCCTGTAATCCCAGCACTTTGGGAGGCCGAGGTGGGCGGATCACCTGAAGTCAGGATTTCGAGACTAGCCTGGCCAACATGGTGAAACCCGTCTCTACTAAAAGTACAAAAATTAGCTGAGTGTGATGACAAGCGCCTGTAATCCCAGCTACCTGGGAGGCTGAGGCAGGAGAATTGCTTTAACCCAGGACGCGGAGGTTGCAGTGAGCCAATATCACGCCACTGCACTCCAGCCTGGGGGAGAAGAGGGAAACTCCATTTCAAAACAAAACAAAACCAAAAACAAATTAGCTGCATACCTTTAGCAAAATATGAACTCCAGTTCTGTCACATCCAACCCTTGGTATTGTCTGTTTTTTTTTTTTTTTAATTATGGCAATCCTAATAAGTGTGTAGTTGTATCTCATGGAGGTTTAAATTTTTATTTACTTCTTCAGAGGTAGCAACAGTAGGCAGGAAGAAGAAAAAATAAACTAAAAGCAATTTTAAAAATTTTATTTGCCCAGTGACTCATAATGTTTATCACATTTTACATGTGTATTAGCCATGTAGCCATTTGTATGTCTTATTTGGTGAAATGTTTTTTCTTTCCTTTTTTTTTTTCTTGAGACAAGGTCTCGCTCTGTTGCCCAGGCTGGAGTGCAGTGGCGTGATCTCGGCTCGCTGCAACCTCCGCCTCCCAGGTTCAAGCAATTCTCCTGCCTCAGCCTCCCAAGTAGCTGGGATTACAGGCACGCACCACCATGCCTGGTTAATTTGTGTATTTTTAGTAGAGACAGGTTTTCCTATGTTGGCCAGGCTGGTCTCGAACTCCTGACCTCAAGTGATCCGCCCGCCTTGGCCTCCCAAAGTGCTGGGATTATAAGCGTGAGCCACCAAACCTAGCTTTTCAAGTCTTTTACTTACCTTTTTATTAGGTTGTTTTCTTTCTCTCTCTCTCTCTCTTTTTTTTTTTTTTTTTTTTTTTTTTGAGACATAGTCTCCCTCTGTCGCCCAGGCTGGAGTGCAGTGGCATGATCTTGGCTCAGTGCAACCTCTGCCTCCCGGGTTAAAGTGATTCTCCTGCCTCAGCCTCCCAAGTAGCTAGGACTACAGGCACCCGCCACCATGCCTGGCTAATTTTTGTATTTAAGTAGAGACTGGGTTTCACCATATTGGCCAGGCTGGTCTTGAACTCCTGACCTTGTGATCTGCCTGCTTTGGCCTCCCAAAGTGCTGGGATTGCAGGCGTGAGCCATTGCACCCAGCACCCACCCCCCCCCTTTTTTTTTTTTTTTTTTTTTTTGAGACAGAGTCTTGCAGGCTGGAGTGCCTTGGTGTGATCTCACCTCACGGCAACCTTTGCCTCCCGGGTTCAAGCGATTCTCCTGCTTCAGCCTCCCGAGTAGCTGGAACTACAGATACACGCCACCACGCCCAGCTAATTTTTGTATTTTTAGCAGAGACGGGATTTTACCATGTTGGTCAGGATGGTCTTGATCTTCTGACCTTGTCATCTGCCTGCCTTGGCCTCATTTTTTAATTTTTTTAGACAGTGTCTCACTCTGTCATCCAGGCTGGAGTGTGCTGGTGCAATCCTGACTCACTGTAGCCTTGACCTCCTGGGCTCAGGTGATCCTCTAACCTCAGCCTCCCAAACTACAGGCACATACCACCACACCATGCGAATTTTTAAAAATGTGTGTAGAGTTATCACTGTGTTGCCAGGCTGGTCTTGAACTCCTGAGCTCAAGCGATCTGCCCAGCCAAGAGTCCTATATGTTCTGGGTATAAGTCCTACACCAGAAATACGATTTCCAATCTTTCCCCTTGCCTGTTTTCTTAATTGTATATTTTTGAGCGCCAAAGTTTTTAACTTTAGTGAAGACCAATGAATGAATTTTATGCCTGGTTCATGCTTTTGGTGTCACATGTAATAATAACTCTTGGCCTCACTAGAGGTCATAGAGATTTTCCCCTGTGTTTTCTTCTAGAAATGTTATCGTGTTAGCTCCTACATTGAGGCCTCTGATTCAGTTGGAGTTATTTATGTAAGGGTCTATGTTTATTGTTCTCATACAAATTTTCAGTTGTCTCAGTACCTTCAGTTTTCTTTGGGAAGGAGTTTTAAATTACAAATTCAGTTTCTTTTATAGATAAATTATATTTTTCAAATAGTTTCTCCATTTAATTTGAGTTACAAATGTAATGTACTGGTACAACATTTTCACAACATCTTAATCTTTTAAGTATCTTTTTTTTTTTTTTTTTTTTTTTTTTTTTTTTTTTTTTTTTTTTGAGACACAGTCTCACTCTGTTGCCAGGCTGGAGTGCAGTGGCGTGATCTCGGCTCACTGCAACCTCTGCCTCCCAGCCTAGGTTCGAGTGATTCTCCTAATTTTTGTAGTTTCATAGACGGGGTTTCATTATGTTGGCCAGGATGGTCTCAGTCTCTCAACCTCGTGATCCACCAGCCTTTGCCTCCCAAATGCTAGGATTACAGGCATGAGCCCCTGCGCCCGGCCTCTTTTAGGTGTCTTTAGGCTCTGTAGTGATTGCCTCTTCTTCCTTTCTCATATTCTCATTCCTCTTTCTCCTTATTCTGTAATCCCAGGGCATTATACATTTTAATGACTTTTTAAAGGATCAGTGGTTTGCTTTGTTGAGTTTCCTGATCTTTTAGACAGGATCTCACTCTGTTGCCCAAGCTGGAGTGCAGTGGTCCGATCATGGTTCACTACAGCCTCAACCTCCCAGTCTCGAGGGATCCTCCTGCCTCAGCCTCCCGAGTAGCTGGGACTACAGGTGCATGCCACCATACGTGGCTAAATTTTTTCATCCTTATTTTTTGTAGAGGTTGGGTCTCACTGTGTTGCCTAGGCTGGTCTTAGACTTCTGGGCCCAAGCAATCCTCCCACCTCAGCCTCCCAAAGCGCTCGGGTGACAAGTGTGAGTCACCATGCCTGGCCTTATTTTTTTTTTAACTTTTTAGAGCTCATCTTTACTCTCTTCTCCCATGAACATAACTTCCCATCTCTGCTACATTGGCTTATAATAGTGATTTTTAAGGTATGTAATTTATTTTTTACAATTTATTTTCTTTTTAATTGACAAATAAAAATGATATATACTTATGGCATGCAACAAGATGCTTCAGAATATGTGTACATTGTGGAATGGTTTTTTTAGCTTCTTAAGACAGAACTTATTTTTTAACATCTCTTATTTTTCTCATAGGCATTTAAAACTAGCTGCATCTCACACATTTTATTAGTTTGGTTTTTATAATCATTCCATTTAAATATTTTTTAATTTCTCGGTGATTCATTATTTGATAATGTGTTATTGTTTTAATTTCCAAATGTTGGACTATCTTTTATAATTGATGCTTAATTTCATTGTGTTCAGACACACGTTATATATTATTTCAATCCTTTGAGATTTATTGAAAATTTTGTTTCAGGATATGACTTATCCTGTTTAATATTTCTTGCACACTTAAAAGTGATGTGTAATACGCAGTTATTGGTTATTGTGCTCTTATAGATGTCGATTAGGCCAAGTTGCTTAAAAGTGTTGCCCAGACTTCTATATCCTTAGTCATTGTGTATGCGTGTACTTGTTCTAACAATTCCTGAGATGCAAGAATTAAACTGTGCTGCTATGACTGTGGGTTTGTCTGTTTTTCTCTCTGGTTGTCAAATTTTGCTTTGTATAGTTTGAAGTTTTCTTATTAGGCACATACATATTTGGGATTGTTAGGTACTGTTTTTTGTGCTATTTATTAATTTTACTTTAAGTTCTGGGATACATGTGCAGAACGTACAGGTTTGCTACATAGGTATACATGTGCCATGCTGGTTTACTGCACCTATCAACCCATCATCTAGGTTTTAAGCACCACATGCATTAGGTATTTGTCCTAATGCTCTCCCTCCCTGAGCCCCCCACCGCCCGGCAGGCCCTGGTGTGTGATGTTCCCCTCCCTGTGTCCATGTGTTCTCATTGTTCAGCTCCCACTTATGAATGAGAACATGCGGTGTTTGGTTTTCTGTTCTTGTGTTAGTTTGCTGAGAATGATGGTTTCCAGCTATATCCATGTCCCTGCAAAGGACAAGAACTTATTCTTTTTTTTTTTTTTGAGGTGGAGTTTCGCTCTTATTGCCCAGGCTGGAATACAATGGCGCGATCTTGGCTCACTGCAACTTCCGCCTCTTGGGTTCAAGTTATTCTCCTGCCTCAGCCTCCCAAGTATCTGGGATGATAGGCATGCACCACCGTGCCTGGCTAATTTTGTATTTTTAGTAGAGATGGGGTTTCTCCATATTGGTCAGGCTGGTCTTGAACTCCTGACCTCAGGTGATCCGCCTGCCTTGGCCTCCCAAGGTGCTGGGATTACAGGCGTGAGCCACTGCGCCTGGCCAAACTCATTCCTTTTTATGGCTGCATGTTAGGTATTCTTTTTTTTTTTTTTTTTTTTTTTTTTTTTTGAGACGGAGTCTCGCTCTGTCGCCCGGGCTGGAGTGCAGTGGCCAGATCTCAGCTCACTGCAAGCTCTGCCTCCCCGGTTTACGCCATTCTCCTGCCTCAGCCTCCTGAGTAGCTGGGACTACAGGCGCCTGCCACCTCGCCTGGCTAGTTTTTTGTATTTTTTAGTAGAGACGGGGTATCGCCGTGTTAGCCAGGATGGTCTCGATCTGACCTCGTGATCCGCCCGTCTCGGCCTCCCAAAGTGCTGGGATTACAGGCTTGCGCCACCGCGCCCAGCCAGATATTCTTAAAGAATTGATCCTTTTATCATTTGAAATGTTCCTTTTTATCTCTGAAGTCTACTTTATCTGATATAAATACAGCTGCATCACCTTTCTTATGATTACTATTTGCATGGTATATCTTTTTTCCATCTTTTTACTTTTAAACTCTTTTTTAGTGTTTAAGTTATAGTTCATCTTTATATTTAAGATGCAGCTTTTAAAATCAGCGTATATATATTAGGGTCTTGCATTTGTATCCAGGCTGATAGTCTCTATCTTCTAATTGAAGTGGGTTGTCCATTTACCTTTACTGTAATTATTAGCTCTACCACTCTGCTCTTTATTTTCCTTGTGTCCCATGTGTTGTTTTCATCTTCTCCTGGTGATTTTAGTTTACATTGTATCTCCTCTGTTGGCTTGTTACCTGGGCCACTTTTTAAAGGCATTGCTGTGGATTGTGATAGCCACCTTCAGTCTATCACAGTCAAGCCTGAGCTGTCAAACACCACTTCCAGGGAATGTCAGACAAGCTGTGCAGTGTCATCATTTCTTTGCCCTTTGTAAATTATGCAGTTTTACATCTGCACATGCTATCAGGCGCAGTGTTATTAGTTCTGCTATGAATGATGAATTGTCTTTCAACATGAAATTGATTTGCCCTCCTCTATGTAGATACAGAAGGGCAGAGGGGCAGAGAAGAGCGGGGCCCACATAAGGTGGCACATCCCGGTGCTGGCTGACGGCTGACTCAGGCTGCTGCTCCATTGGTGCCCTGCTTGGCCAGGTAGGATGCCTTCCCATGGGCAGGAGAGAGACTCTGCCTGGGAACTCTTGTGGGAAAGAGGAAGGAGAGGTGGCTTATCCTCCCAGCAGCAGTTTTCCATTGGCCAAAGTTCATTGCATGGGTCTTAAACAACCCCCACTTGAGCAGCCTTTAAGGAAGCCAGAGCCAGTATCTTCCACAGAGCTCATGAGGCCTCTTGACCTGCTCCTTGTCATCTCCTTAGCCTCATCTCTTTCCACTCCCTGCCTCAGTCTCTCCAGCTTAATCAGCCTGGCCTTTCATTCATTCCTTTCTTCTAAAGCGTCACATTCCTGCTCACCTCTTGGACTCTACCCGTGTTCTGCCTGGAGGGCTGCTCTCCTGCTCCCCCTTGGCTGACGTCTGCCCATCTGTCAGGTGTCAGTTCTGCTGTGGCTGCCTTGAGGGGGTATCCCTCATGCTCCGTCGGGACTCGCGTCCACTCCTGCTCTTACAGCCCTCGGTGCATCCCCTCTTTGCCTGCTATCCACCGGGTGCCCGTCTCCCTCGCTGAGAGGGGTGCACGCTGCATCTGACCACTCACTGTGTCAGCCACGCCCACTGCAGTGCCTGGCATGGAGCAGGTGCTTGACAAATGTCTGTCATGTGGCCTGTGTGGCAGGGTCCTTTTTAACCTTAGAGGCTGCCTGTGTGTGAATGGTAAACAGCTACGGTGTTTAATGTTGCTCTTCTCAAGGCCAGTGCTTGTTAGCTGCTGTAAGGGTAGGGTGTGTGACTTAAGCCTCACCTGGCATGGTCTTAGGTTCTGTTTATAATTTGGTATCTTATTGCCACAAAGAGCCATTCTTTTTGTCTTATGGTCTCCAGCTTAACATTAATGCTGGTTGGTTGTTGTGTCTAAACCAGGGGGTATCAGGAGACCTGTCTGACCTCCCATCCCGCCATCATAGTCAGGAACTCAGGTTTTTTTATTTTTATTTATTTATTTTTTTGAGACAGAGTCTCGTTCTGTTGCCCAGGCTGGCGTGTAGTGGGGTGATCTCGGCTCACTGCAATCTCCATCTCCCCGGTTCAAGTGATTCTCATGCGTCAGCCTCCTGGGTAGCTGGGATTACAGGCGTGTGCTACCACACCTGGCTAAGTTTTGTATTTTTAGTAGAGGTGGGGTTTTGCCATGTTGGCCAGGCTGTTCTCGAACTCCTGACCTCAAGTGAGCCGCCCACCTCAGCCTCCCAAAGTGTTGGGGCTACAGGTGTGAGCCACTGCACCTGGCCTGGAACTCAGTTTTAAGGTTTTTCTGGAGTTTCCTTGGCCAAGAGCGGGTCAGTCCCATTGGTTGGGGGATTATGGTTTTAATTTTAGTTTACATAGTGCAACACTGAGCCACCAAGAAGTCTTGCCAGGCCTTGAAACTACATGGAACTTGCCCTGCTGGATTCGAACTTACTTGGGACCGATGACTCTATTTATTCCTTCCTATTTCTCCCTTTTGAAATGGGAATATATATCTTATGCCTATCTCATCACTGTACCTTGGAAGCATATTTTTCAGTTTCACAGTTGCACAGATAAAGAGGAATTTTGCCCAGAATGGATTGAACCGGAGTCTCACCCATGCCTGATTTAGACAATGAGTCTTGGGACTTTTGAGCTGAAAATATTCAGATGAGAGGCTGGGTACAGTGGCTCACACCTGTAATCCCAGCACTTTAGGAGGCTAAGTGGCGTGGATTGCTTGAGCCCAAGAGTTTGAGATCAGCCTGGGCCACAATGTGAAATCCTTGTCTCTACCAAAAGTACAAAAAAATGAGCCAGGTGTGGGGTCATGGATCTATAGTCCCAGCTACTCAGGAGCCTGAGATGGGAGGATCGCTTGAGCCTGGGAGGTTGAGGCTTCAGTGAGCCATAATAGCGCCACCGCACTCCAGTCTAGGCAACACAGTGAGACTCTGTCTCAAAAAAAAAATCGGGAGCTGGGATTTTGGACTTAGAGTTGCTGCTGTAATGATTGGGACTTTGGGGCTGTAGGGTGCGGTGAATCCATGCTGCCCATGGATGTGGTGGGTTAAATGGTGGCCCTTTGCCACCAAATACATGTCCGTGCAGGCCCTGTGAATGTGACCTTATCTGTAAAGAGGATCTTTGCAGCTGTAACTAAGTTAAGGATCTTAAGATGATATCATCCTGAAGTCAGGTGGGCCCTAAGTCCAATGACAAATGTCCTTAGAGAGGAAGGAAAGGGCGGAGCAGACAGATGAAAAGGCGACGTGATGGTGGTAGCAGGGGCTGGGGTGGTGGGTCCTTAAGCAGAGCTGAGTGGTGAACTCGTGCTCGGCCCCGGCGCACTGCAGTGGGGGCGAGGGCTCCTTCCTAGCGGCTGCAGCCCGTCCTGCACATTCTCCGTCGCTGTGCTCCTTCCTGAGTCACCGGGTGGCCACATGACCTTTAGAATCAATACTGTCACCATAGCAACCAAGTGTCCCCGAAAGTGAGCTCCAAGGCCCTGGCCTTCCAGGAATCCTCAGTCCCACGTCCCTTCAGGGCTGAATCTGAGGGCGCCACGGCTGGAACCATCTGTCTTCCATTTCCCGGGAGGGAGGCTGTCTGTGGATTCTCCGCATAGGTGGACACCAGCATCGGAGTCCCATGGGAGCCCATTTCCTGTTTTGGGGGTCAGTTCTGAGATGTGTTTTCCAGCAGGAAACAGCACACAGGAATTGTGTGATCTGAGGAGTTTCAATAAAAGCGCTCTTAACAAAGGCGTGGGCAGAGCCACGAGTTAATTTCAGAATGATGACAGAAGATGAAGCACACATCTCGGTGTGACCGAGCTGTGTGCCAGTTATGTGGCAGTGGAGGACCCATGTCCAAGGCATGTCCCTCAGGAGGCGTGGCTTTATGGATGTATTATAGACAAATGCACATGAAACCTGGTGTCAGGGACTGCACCTTGTCCCCCAAACCACCCTCAGCCCTTTGGCACATGCCGTGACCACACACTTGCTGTCCTTCAGGACCTTCCTGTCCTCCCGCACAAGCCTGTTTCTGCCTTAGGGCCAGTGTCCTCCTGCAGCACAGACCCTCCTGTCCTCCCGCACAAGCCTGTTTCTACTTTAGGGCCAGTGTCCTCCTGCAGCATGGACCCTCCTGTCCTCCCGCACAAGCCTGTTTCTACCTTAGGGCCAGTGTCCTCCTGCAGCACGGACCCTCCTGTCCTCCCGCACGAGCCTGTTTCTACCTTAGGGCCAGCTCCTGCTGTGGGAACCCAGACTCTTGGCCTCCCTTGGGCTACTTGTTCATGCTCTGGCCTCAGCATCAAGGCCACCTGCTCAGAGACTCGTGCCAGACCACCCAAGCTAAAGTAGTCCCACGATCATGCACGTGCTGCCCAGCCACGTGCCGTCCTGTGTGCTCCTGCGTGCTAGACGTCAGTGCACTGAATGCATTTATCTGTCACATTGTTACTCAGTCTTTTCTGTCACCGAAAGGGGCAGACATGGTTGCTGCCCTAATGAAGTTGATGTTCGCGGGCAGCATGGGCACACGGAGGCTCAGGAATTCTCCACTGGCCTCACTGCCCCTTTCCATCCACAGCTGGCTCTGTCCCCGCCTCAGTCCCTCCCAGGGTCCCCCCAGAACTTCAGAGCTACCTCCCGTGAGGCACCAGGGGTTGGCATGCTCTTGGGTGCAGCAACTCCTGACTCCTCCTGTCTCGTGCCTGCACTGTGTACCTCTTAACGCTCAGTCTTGTGCTTGTCTGGACCCTGAGCCATGGCTGGGCAGGGGGTCACCTGGACAGTGCAGGAGTTGTGCCCTGAGCCCACAGGCCCCTGCAGGGCTGATCTGCACTGGCTAAATCTTAGGACCCAGCATTCTTTTGGGAACTTCTGTTTCCCTACAGATCCTGTTTCCTGACTGAGGGGCAGGTGCCTGGCTTGGTGTTTGAGACTCACAGCAGGGTTGGGGTTGGAAGGTCTCCTAGTTAAGTGTGCAGATGTCCCCATGAACCCCCTCTGCACCCCCTGCACTCTTCTTCTGCAGGGTTTGGTGTCCCTGGGTCAAGAGCCCTTTGGACCCTCAGTCCAGAGGACTGTCCATCCCTAGCTGCCCGGGTTGGGGAGGCGTCCTGGGCTCTGGCTGTATTCACATTCTCCCGCCTTTTGAGGTCCTGGTTACCTGCAGGTCCTCAGCCTCTCTAACTTCAGAGTCACCTTTCTACCCGCTGTCTGAAGTCCATTAACATGCTTTGCTTTCTCCTGTTCCCTATTTGGTGGTGGTGGGGACGTTATACCTTTTATTCCTTTTCTGCCACTTTTGGGGGTCAGAGGGAGAGGAGGAGAGGATGTATGTTCAGAGGCTGTGTGTTTTGGGAGGAGCCCTGGGGAGCCTGATGTGTGCGCCGGGTGCACAGGGTTCCAGGCACTGCCCTGCCTCGGTGCCTCTCCTTCCAAACGCTCCTTCACCACTCCTGCCGGGATGGGCACCGAGGGCTTCCTCTGGAGGCAGGTGCTGAACCCGCTGCCCCTGTGTGCCTGTTGGAGAATGGCAACTTTGAGGGAGAGCAGAGGACAGAGCTTTGCGGCTGCAGCGGCTAGGAACTGGGCTTTGTGCACTGGAAGTTTAGTTAGAGACCAATGCGTCTGAACTAACCAGGCAGGGAGACCTGCGGTGGCTGGTGGGTCAGGTAACCTAGGTTGTGCTGCCATAAAACTACCCTCTAAATCTCAGTAGTGAAATGCGTGCCATATGTCCTAAGCGGGTGCATGTCCAGGTGGGTCCATGTCCAGGGGGGTGCATGTCTCAGGCGGTGCATGTCCAGGCGGGCGCACGTCCTAGGTGAATGGGCAGTGATTCCATTCCTTGCAGTCCCCAAGGGATGGGGGCTCCTGTTGGCCCAGAAGCCACGCAGACTTCCTGTGCTCACATTTCATGCATCAGGCGGTTAGAGCGGGCAGCCACACTGAATGTCACAGGCCGCGGGGAGGCAGGCTGAAGGACAGGAGAGACAGTTCTGCCGGTGGGAGGGGTGGGGGCGGGAGACATCAGCCTTGGAGCCAGGTGGGGGATCCTCTTATCCTCCCGGCGGGCAGCAGGAAATCCCATTGGGGATTTCACCGGGGAGGAAGGGACCCCGTCTTTGTGGCCTGGCTACAGGGCAGAACCTAAGGAGGTAAAGGCTTCCTAAAGTCAAACAGCCCGGTAGCAAAAACCGATTTTTCAGTGACAAGCGCCAGGGTCAGGCGGCGAGGCTCCATGCAGAGCCGCGCCTTCTCCAGGGCACTCAAAGGCGCCCGGCGCTTTCCGCGCGGGGTCGGAGGTGCCCGGAGGTCAAGCTGCGCCCCAGGCCTCCGAAATACGCCGAGTGCCGAGGCCCCTGTCGCATCTGGACAAGGGGACCCTGGGCGACTGAGGCACGCGGTCTCAGGCCGGACAGGGGTCGCGAGGACTGGACAGGGGTGCCCGAGAGCGCGGCCGCACGTGCTCAGGCTCAGCGCCCACTCGGGCGCCCGCGTGTGCGCGCTCGCAGCCAGGCCCGCCCCGCCCCGCCCCACCCCGCCCTCTGGCGCAGCGCTCGGGCGCAGCCTGCAGCCTCTTGACCGTGAGTCCGGCCCTGCCCGGCCGATTTCCGCCGCCCGCATCCCTGGCCTGCAGCCCGACCTCACCCTGCGCAAAGTAGAAGGCTGGAGTTTAGGTCTCCCCGCACTGGGCGGCGGAAGCCCGCGCGCCGGCTCTTTTCACGAAGGAGGCAGGGGGAGGGAGGCACGCGGAGACCGCGAGAAGGTCCAGCCGCCGTGCCGGGCAGAGCCGTCCCCGTGCCAGGGACGCCGACCTCCGGGGCCCCAGGATACCCGTGGGGACGCTCCCTGCCTCCCTCACTCTCGTCCCCGCCGTCTAGTCTGAGCCGCGGTCCCCGTGTCCCGGCGAACCACAACCCCCATTCCTAGACTGGTGGCAGCCACCCAGTCCCGAGCGACTCTCCAGGCACTAGCCCCGCCCCTTCCCCACCCCCGGCTCGGCCCCGCCCCTATTCCCTTCCCGGAGCTCCGCCCCTTCCACGCCCCGGCGCTCAGCTCCGCCCCCTCCCCCGCCCTGGCGTTCGGCCCCGCCCCCGCCCTTTCCAGAAGCCCCGCCCCAGCCCCGCCCCCAGCACTCGCAGTCTACTGGGCAGGTTCTGCCGCCCAGGAGAGCTCCCGGCGGGCGCTGCCGGCCCCGAGCGCCCCTGCCGCCGCCACTCCCGGCCCTGAGGGCCAGCTATGCCCCGGGCTCCGGCTGCGGCGCGCACCCAGGCCCGGCGATGAGGAGTGGCGCCGAGCGCAGGGGCAGCAGCGCCGCGGCGCCCCTGGGCTCGCCGCCCCCCGGCCGTGCGCGCCCCGCCGGCCCCGAAGCACCCTCGGCCCTGCAGCCGCCCGCTGCCGGCCAGCCCCGGGCCCGGGACTCGGGCGATGTCCGCGCGCAGCCGCGCCCCCTGTTTCCTTGGAGCAAGTGGAAGAAGAGGATGGGCTCGTCCATGTCGGCGGCCACCGCGCGGAGGCCGGTGTTTGACGACAAGGAGGACGGTGAGTGCGGGCGCTCACGGGGACGGCGTGGGGGCCGCGCGCTCTCGCGGGGTCGGGCGGGGCGGGGTGGCTTTTTCCTGCTGGGGTTCCCTGACGGCGTCCCGGGGCGCCCCGGCTTCCGGAGAAGCTGGCGCCGGGCGGTTGTGGCCCCACGCGGGTCCGGGGCGCCCGCCCAAGTTCTCCGTTTCCAGTGGCGGCGCCGTGGGAGGAGCAGGCTGGGCCCGGGCCCTCGGGGCGAGGGTCTCCCCGGCTGTGGCGGCTCCCAGCTTGCGAGCGCCTCCGCCCACCGCCCGTGGCAGCACGGCTTTCCGCTTTCCGTGATCCGCTGGGGCCCACGTGCGGGCTCGTTTGTACTTTGCAGTTAGGCAGGCGCTCACCTGTGCTGCGGAGTCCGAGTGAGGCTCCCGCCCCACAGGTGGCGGGGCCTGGCCGCTCAGAGGCTCAGTCTCCTTGGTGACCGCGCCGTGTCCATCCTCTGCTCACCCATGTGCGCTGGAGGCAGGGCCAAGCCGTTGTGCAAAGACCTGCCCTCCCAGGAACGAGTGCACTGTTCAGTCCTGCAGATAGAGCTGCCAGCCCCGGGGACTGGTGTCTCCTGAGTGACTGTGCAGCGGTGGGCGCCGTAGAAAGCAGAGAAGGCAGGTGAGATGACATGGGACAGGCCTGCAGGGACACCTCCCGGGGTGCCAAGGGACCCCGGGGACCCCCGACTTAGCACCTGCAGGGAGGTGCGGTGCCGCGTCTGCCTGTGGGCACTGTAATACAGTCACAAGCAAACTTATAGCTGTTTTACAGATACCATGCAGATCATTTAAAATGGTACATTGATGACATATTTCATGTTTTTTGACATTTTCTTGAAATACTTGAATGTGCATGTTTCATTTGTAGACAGCTGCAGAGGTATGATGGATCCTTTATAATCTTAGAGCACAGCGCTCAGGAGCCCAGGCTATTTACTTGCGATAAATAATTTAAGCATTATGGGAAATTACAATAATACGACCTCAGGCCAGCGTTGGTGAGTGTGGGGCCGTGCACCGGCATTCCTCCCGGAGACAGCACTAGGGATTTCTGTTGTGCTGCCCTGAAGGAGGGCTGAAGGCCCAGCCACACCAGGCCCCGCACTCCAGGGTGGCCCGTCACTGTGTCCTGAACTTTGGGATGGCAGAACTTTGGGATGGTGAATGTTTGATAAATGTTTTTGTTTTTAACATAACTATTCAAAGTAAAGAAAGCCCAGAGTGAACTAGGAGCTGATCAGGAGACAGATTTGCATCTAGTTTCTGGCTGCAGGATGAGAGAACGTCTGAGAAACGCATCTGGTTCAGCACTGGCTGGTGTCAGCCAAGAGCTGGCTGCTCTTCTGGGTCTCCGCACCATGCTCTCCGGGGGTGGGAATAGAGACAGTGGTGTGGCACCGGGCTGCCTTCAGCTTTGTAAGGTAGACTTTCCTGCGTGTTCGCCATGTGTTATGTCACAGAATTCAAGGATCACTAGAAAGGCAAAAAGAGCAAGCACAGAGTCTATCTGTGGGGCTCGTGGTCTGCCTTGGGAATTGTTTCACACCGCTGGCATCACCGTATTTGCCTGTAGTAGGACGGCAGAGATCTCGGCTGATGGTGTCCCACGGACGCCGCCAACTCCTTGTGGCATGGCATGCAGCCGCATCCCCAAACTGAGCACCCACCGGGACTTAGCTGGGCTTTGTGTGGTGAAATGAGGGGGGCAAAACTGGGCCCTGGTCCAAATAGCAGAAGACATTCTCTGGGCGGTGACCGCTTCCCTCCCCTTCTTTCTGTCACTGGCAGGGCACAGACAACTTGGGAGTCATAGCACAGTGTTCGCAGAAGAATGTTGTGCCCCTTTGAGTGTGAACGCTGGGGACTCAGTTTGGAAGGAGAAAGGAGAGTCTTTTAGGAAGGGACTGTGGCCCCTAAGTCCCACCCCTTTCAGGTTGGTGCAGTCATTTCCCTGGTACTTTCTCGGCCCCGCAGCAGCACTGGCTTAAGGAGGCCCTAGTGCTTGCTGTGTTGATGTCTCGAGTTTACTGAATCTGCATGGTTGCTATGGCAATGCGAGACCTTCTGATGAATTTTTTATATTAAAACACCTAATTAATATATCAAATTTAGTATGCAGAGAAAATGAAAAAAGAAAGTAAGAGTGCTGTTTAACAAAGTGCCAGGTAAATTTTAACTGATAGGCATAGTTGTGACATATAAGATTGTAAATGTCGTCTGTTCCTTTTAATCCTTGTGGACTCCAGAACCATTTTCCTAATTTGGCAGGTATTTGGTGCGTGTACAGAATTCTCTGCATGTCTTTGTCGTGCCAGAATTGGGGGTCTCCAGTTTTCCTTCCCCTCAGCCCTTCACGTCCTCCCATTCTATCCCTTCTCTGACTTTGGTGAAAAATTTATTTTGGGGGTTGAACTTGGTTAGGGAGTATTTCTGCTGCTGCTTTGCACCAGAGCTGCATGGTGTTGAATGAGCCCCTTCATTCCTCTCTGTCTTGGTGTCCTGGTGATACCAAGTGAACCTGAGAGGAGGCTCTGGCACCTTCCCACTGAGCAGCTGTGCGACCTGGGGGGCACTCGCCTGTCTCAGGGGGTCACAGCATTGTGTTTCTAGCCTGACGTGGCATTAGCCCACCAGCAGGAAGCAGCCCCTCACTGAGGGGGTTTGCCTTCGTCTGTGGAAGGCTGGAGTGGACAGGCCCTCACAGGCTGTGGACAGCCTGCCCTGGGTGCCAGGCCGGGCAGGAAGTGAGGCGGGACCAGGGTGCCAGGCCGGGCAGGCAGTGAGGTGGGACCAGGGTGCTGGGCCAGGCAGGCAGTGAGGTGGGACCAGGGTGCCAGCCCGGGCATGTAGTGAGGCAGGACCGGGGGCTCCCAGACTCCTCAAGTCATCTCTTAAAATTAGAAGCACCTTTGTTTTTTCCTAATTATAAAAGCATTAAAATGTATGCATTTAGAACCATTCTATACTTTATGCCATGATATCTGTAACTTTGGCATTGAGATCACAGTGTCACCTCCCAGCCTTTTTCTGGGAATACAGTCCCAGGTACAGCCGTGGAGAAACATTCTCTCTTTGTTAGCAGAAGTGGGATCCTGCTCTGCACTCCAGTTTGCCGTAATGTGCTTGTTGATTCAGCAATATGTCTCCAGCCTCTTATAGACCTGAGGCATCATTTGTTGCCTGAATTTACAACAGTTCTCAGCCCCAGGCTGTATACTAGAGTCATTCACTGGGCACTCTTAAAAAATGCAGATGCTCAAGCCCCACACCTGAGAACTGCAGGTGAACTGGTGGGGGGATGGGGCGGGGGGGGGCTTGGTGGGTTGGGGATGGGGCTCAGGCTTGTCTTCAAGTCCCTCTTCAGTTTTACCAGCAGTCGGGGCTGAGAATACTGACTCTGCAGTGCTCCTCTGAGCAGCTGTGACATTCTCTGCTTACTTAGTTTTCTGTCACAGGACAGTGAGGTGTTTCTGTTTTATAAATATCATAAACGATGTATTGATGAACATCATTGCAGATTTGTGTTTGTGCACTTAGCATTGTTTCCCTAGGATACATTGTTAGGAATGACATTGCTCAGGCAAAGGGGTCCATGTGAAATACCTTAACACGTGTGGCTGCTCACTTGGTCCCTCCGTGACCGTTGTTTGTGAGTCCTGCTGTCATGGGGTGACCAGGCAGAGGGGAAGCAGGGAGACTGACAAGACAGGGAGGCAAGAGCGAGTGCAGCGGGCGGCAGGAGGCACCCGGAGGGGAGAGAACCAGGAGACCTGCTCCCAGTGGAGCCGGCGGGAAGGGAAAACCCATTTTCACTTGCTCCAGAAGCGGAGGGTTTGATCGCCTTTTCCCCTGAATCCTCTTCAGCTTTAGGTATCAGCAGTGTGTGTATTTTTTGCCAGTCTGAAAGATTAAAAGGTGGCACTCATGCTTTGAGTTTATTTGATTACCAATGAGGTTAATATCTTTTTACCTTAAATGTTTAGAGCATTCAGCTCCTAACACATTTCATGTGTTTCCACTCTTTTTGAATTGCCTGCCCGTGCTTGTGAGCAGCGTGTGTCCTGTGTCCTGTGGGATGGCAGCCGCAGGTTCCTCTTGCCCTTCCTGGTAGACAGGCTGAGCCTTCAGCAGCTTCCCTCCCACGTTCCTTGTTTATCTTTTAATGTTGCTACTCGGCTTTTTTCTCTACGGATGTGTTTAATTTGTGTGTGGTCAGACTCATTGTCTGCCTTTGTGGTTGCGTCCGGCCTTGCTGTTATGTGACAGACGTCCTTCCCAGCATAGTTAATAATAATTTAATTCATAAACCTGCATCTGTACTTTCTTCTAGTGCTTCTGTGGTTTCACTTTTTGTGTTGGAAATTGCAGCCCGTAGGGAGGATAACTTGACCGAGAGTGAGAAGGCTCTCTCCTTGTGTTAGTTCTCCACTTTTCCAGGGTGAGTGTGGTTAGGATGTTTCCCTGTGTAGAGGTCTGAGGCCCCCCGGGCAGGCTGTGCCCTTGCTGCTCCTGGCCTTTGGGACTGGGTGCTTGTTGGTGTTGGACTGAATGTGGCCATTTCCACACTGGGTGCTGCCGGACGGTGTGAAGGAACACTCCACTGAGCGTGGCCGTTTCCACACTGGGTGCTGCCGGACGGTGTGAAGGAACGCTCCACTTTTACAACATTCGCCTTGAGTGTGGCCAAGACTTTGCCAGCTCTTGCACATGACTTCACTTCGCTAAATTCTCGTTAGTTCTTTTAGCTTTGAAGTTCATTTTGTTGGCTTTCTGGGTGGTCGGTCACGTTGCCTGGGAGTGACTCCAGTGGCCCTGTGATGGCTTTGCCTCAGTCTTTCTTTGTGGTGTTGCCGGAGCTCATGGAGCAGAGAAGAGAGAAGGTCCTGAGCCCAGGGGGAGCTGCTGAGGGCTGGGGACTGCTCCTCCCGCACAGTCGGTGTGGACGGGTCATCCTTCCAGAGCGTCAGCTTAGCCCTAGTGTGGAAGGACTTCCCAGTCAGGGTGGACTCACATTTTGGAGGGTGCCCTTTTCCTTGCCTCCTGACCCTGTGAGGCAGGGGTCGGGGGTGGGGGTGTGGCTCTCGGTGTGGCCCAGACACCCGTGCCCCACAGTGCAGGGGCTTGGTGGTCAGAAGCCTGGTGGCTGCAGAGGCTCCTGGTCTGGGGTGTGGACTGAGGAGGAGGCCTGTGGTCCTGGCCTCCTGCTGGGCGCCCCCTCACGTGCTTGCTCCTGGCTTCCCCCGTTCTGGGCCCAGCACCAGCTCTCCTGGGGCCCTTGGGGCAGCTGTGCAGCTTGACGCCTTTTCTCCTTCCCAGCTGTGAGGCTGCTCTAGCGTGGACTGGGGACCTACTGTCATACTTTTTATGTAACAAATGTCAGCTCTGCGTGCCTATCCATCTGGTTGTGCGTTTTACAAGGCTAAAAATAAGCCGGCTTTTCTTTTAAAACTTGAACCACCCAGCTTTCCAGTTGAGAAGTAATGCAAGGATGCATTGGAGGTGATTTTGTTGAGGGATTGATTGTCTCTGTGGTTGAAGCCCAGAGAGACTCCAAGGTGATCTGAGGGAGGCAAAGTCACAGACCCGTGTTTCTTCCACACGGAGCCGGGACCGCTCAGAGCAGCCTTCCTGCCTGTCCTGGACCCCCAGTCACCCAGGGCTTGTGAAAATGCCGCAGATCCAGCTGGCCTGGGGAGGGGCCAAGAGCCCACATTTCCAGCCGCCCCCAGGCAGTGCTGGTGCTGCTGGCCGGCGGACATACTTTGAGTGCGAGAGCTTAGTGAGTATACAGCTGGTGCATCATGGTGAGCGAGGGCAGGAAACCCGTAGGGTGCTGGTCCCTTGGCCCAGGCTCTCGATTGGCCCAGAGCGGGGATCTCTACCCCCTTTACCACGGGATTGCCGGTTATCAGAGGGCGCCTCGCCGTGTGGACTCTCTTTTAATCTGCTTCTCCTCCTTCTGTTCCTGTGGGTCCTCTCGAAGGCCCAGCCTTCTCCACACGTGGCTGACGTGCAGCTGATGGTTCACATCCTGCAGTGTCACCCAGCCCAGCAGCCCGCACCGTTTCCTTTACACTGGGATGCGGCATCTCTCTTCTGACCCGGATCTGAGGCAGGGTAGTCTGGTGTGTCCACTGGCGGGCTCCTGGGGGGTGTGGCCCCGCGCTTTTGGGCAAAGCGTCCTGTATCCCCGAGCCGACTGCGGGGCCTTGTCTTCCCCGGGGCCCCCCACACCTAACAGGTGCTCCCTGCTATGTCAGGCAGGACCCTCCTAGGGAGGAACCCGGGTTCTGGGCCAGGCCCTGCCGGACCACTCAGAGCAGCTTCCCAGCCTTACTCTTGAGCCCCTCAGCTCTTACATCAAGTAAGCGCCTGTGCCCTGTGGCCCTGACCCTGTCTTCCTGGTTGGGAGGCTCAGAGCTGAATCTGGGCTCATATTAGTGGAGGACCAGGCCTTCTACTTGGTGTCATTTCCCTTCCCAGCCAGATTTTCCTCCTCACCTAAAAAGCTCCGTTGAGCTGTGTGTTTCTCTGAACCTCCCTCCCTCTGCTGTCTGGGTATAACTGGAGATAAAAATAAAGCTCTGTGAACCACCATTTCTCCTGCTGCTGCTGACTAATACTTGGGCACGTGGCTAGACCTTGGTCTTCTCAGCCACCCTCCGTGAGCAGGATGCCGCCTTGTTCGGCGCTGGCTGTCAGTGGGGGTGAGTGGCCACCCGGGGTTGCGTCTCTGTGCCTGGAGCACTTCCTTAAATGTCTCCTGCCTGCCCTGGGCATGGGCAAATGCCAGGCCCCTCCCCTCTCCCAATATATAGGCAGACCAACCTGCTGATTGATGATAAAGATCAGAACTTGAGACAGTTTGGGGGGAAGCTATAAGCAATACAATTATTATTTTTATGGCACACCTGCTTCATCAGAAAACAGTTTCCTCATTGATTTGAAATCTGTTGTTTTAAAAATCAAGGCTGCTGCAGAGATCAGCATGACTGGGCAGGAGTGCAGATGAAGGTGCTTGCCTTGGCCTAGCTTTGTCCCCCCAAGATTCTATCCAGCCCCATCTCACCCCACTTCTCCACCTGTGAGGAGGGAGCCCCAGGGTCTCTGCTGCGCTTCCTCCTGGGCTCCGGCCCTGCCCATCCTGTGGAAACCCAGCTCGATGTTATTTAAGTTCTGAAGCCAAGGAGATGGTGTAGGTGGGAGTCAGTGTCGCCCCCAATTTATTAAAAATAGGAACTGAGCACATTCCGTTTCTCACAGTGTTTTAGAAAGTTGACTTTGCAAAGGTTTCTCCTCTTTTGAATTCACATCATGACTCTCCGTCCTCCGAACGCAGAAGGCAGAAAGTGTGACAGAGCAGGAGAGAGCCGCCTCTGTGTTTGGAATGTCTGCAGGAGTCTAGCACAGGCGTTGCGCGCATTCTGGGGCCTTGGCAAGGATGACATTTGTCTTGTTTTGCCCATGATGCTGGGATGTGAGCAGGAGTCTGCAGGGGTTTTGGTGCCGCCTTCTCCATGCACCTCTGCCTCTCCCTGTGCCGGCACCCTGGGTCCCGTCCTCAGTTACTTTGTGATGTCTGACCTCAGAGCCTCTGTTCACCACCGGAAAGCTGTTCCTGGCGGCTCTTGTGCCCAATAACAGGGCTCAGGGTCCTGGCACCGCATTTCTTAAACGGGGTCCTGTTTGTGCCCAGGGGACGCATTGTTCCAGTTTTCTATTGCTGCTAATAAACTACCCCACACTAGTGACTTGTCAGCCTCTTTGTGGTTTCTCACGATGCTGTGGGCTGGGAATTCAGACAGGGCCTAGTGGGGATGGGTCCCTCTGCTTTGCATGATGTCTGTGGAACCAGAATGTCCACGGTGGCTCCCTCATCCACGTATGTGGTGCCTCGGCCAGAATGACTCAGAGAGCTGTGGGCTGGTGGAAACCTCCCCAGGGGTCTTGTCCCGGGGTCTCGGTTCGCGGTTGGCTGGTGGATCAGCTGTCTGTGCTGCTGGGTCTTGTCCTGGGGTCTTAGTTCTGCTGGTAGATTAGCTATCCATGTTGCTTGACAAATTTCCTCAAAGCCTAGTGACCCACAGTGAGCTCTGTCTTTCAGTTTCTGAGTTGGTGATCAGGAGTGGCTTAGCTGGTGAGTCCTCTTGGTGTCTCTTATGAGGCTGCGGTGAAGATAGCAACTGGGGCTGCTGTCACCTGAGGGTTTGACTGGGACTGGAGCGACCACTTTCAGGCCAGCTTCCCCATGTGGCTCGTGGATGGAGGCCTCTGTTCCTTGCTGAGGGAGCCTCCCCACACACTGCCTGGGTGACCCCACACACGGCGCTCAGCTTCTTCCCCCGTGACCCCATACACTGCACTCAGCTCCCCAGTGACCCCACCCACGGCGCTCAGCTCCCCGGTGACCCCACACACTGCGCTCAATTCCCCACTGACCCCACACACGGCGCTCAACTCCCCAGTGACCCCACACACGGCACTCAGCTTCTTCCCCCGTGACCCCACACACGGCGCTCCACTCTCCAGTGACCCCACACACGGCGCTCCACTCCCCACTGACCCCACACACGGCGCTCAACTCCCAGTGACCCCACACACGGCGCTCCACTCCCCAGTGACCCCACACACGGCGCTCCACTCCCCACTGACCCCACACACGGCGCTCAACTCCCAGTGACCCCACACACAGCGCTCAACTCCCAGTGACCCCACACACGGTGCTCAATTCCCCACTGACCCCACACACGGCGCTCAATTCCCCACTGACCCCACACACTGCACTCAATTCCCCGGTGACCCTGCACATGGCGCTCTACTCCGTCCCTCCCCAGCAAGCTGAGCAGGAGGGTGAAGCCGCAGCGAGGATCTGAGCCCCAGGCTCCTTGCACTGCGTTCTGTTAGGAGCAAGTCACCAAGTCCAGCTCATCCTCAGGGGAGGGGAGCTGGACCCCACTTCGGAAGGGGCTGCCATAGGACCCGTGGACGCATCTCACACCACCACAGCTGTCCTCAGAGTCTCGGCTTCTTCTGCCCGCTGGGCCCCTCATTGGGGCAGCAGGAATTCCTGACGGGCCCCAGGGTGCCCACAGATGCAGAGTAGAAGATGCCTGCTTGAGGCTTAGGCTGGGTTGGCACCGTGTCACTTTGACCCCCTTCTGCTGGGTGGATCCAGTCACAGGCCCAGCTCAGGTTCAGGGGAGGGACCACACAGGATGAAGTGTCTGCGTCTGGGGGTGGGCTAGGGCTGCTGCATTTCAGCAGGGCTGTTGGGAAGAGCTGGACATGGAGCTGGGAGAGCAGGGATGAGTTGGAAGCGTGACCTTCAGGGAGTGGTGCCGCTGCCTGCCACCTGCCGGCATCACAGGAGTTCTGTCTCAGCCACCTCTAACCCCAGTTTAGCCAAGTGGCCAAGCACTCTCCAGTGTATCCAGGTCGCTGCTGCAAAGCCCCGAGACCCCAGGAAACACAAAGCATCTTCTGAGCTTTGAAACTGAAAGATCCTGGAGGGGAGGCTGTTTGTACTTGAGAACAAACAAACAGGAAGTTGGAGTGGAGTTAACATCCTCCTGAGTTTGGAAAATAAAGCCCCAGGGGCCAGGCCGGTGTGCACCTGCTCCTGGCCGCGGGGTGGGCTCCTGACTATGGGGGCTTTGCTGGGGAGTCTTGGAGCTCCGGCTCAGGGCTTCCTGCACTGCCCCTGAAGGACACACCTGTGACTGTGCCAGGGTCTTTGTTTTTTTTTTTGCCCCCAATTCTTTTTCCTTTTTCTTGTAAACATCAGTCATCTTGTGTTTCTGAAGTGACATTTTATCTCCAAAGGCAGAAAAGATAATCCGTAAAGTTAGCACATGACTGAAAGAGGGAAAAAGATGAAATAGGAAGAAAGATACAAAGGAAAAGGGGAGGAAAAAAATCTGTTCTGAAGAAAGGGTTGGACCCTGGGACTCCAGCCCCAGAGCATGTGGCCCAGCTAGTACCGGGGCTGGCGTGGCCCCTGGTGGGGCTGGGAACTGTAGGTGGCAATTGGAAAACCCGGGGTGGGCTAACCATGAACAGCCACAGCAGGCCCTTCGGTGGATCTTCAGGGTCTGCTGGCAGCAGAGGTGGAGGCATGGGTAGGGTGGCAGTGAGGGCTGGCTGCCCTGGACACACTGGGGATGGTCACAGAGGAGGGGCCGGGGCGGGTCCTGCAGAGGGTGCGGGGTGGGGGCCCAGCAGAAGGGGAGTCCTCTGTCATTGGGTCTTGGTGCCCCTTCCCCAGAGCCACAGCAGCCAGAGGCACAGGAAGTAAGCTGTGACCGTCACCTGCCCGGAAGCTGCACCTGCTTGGGCACCACAAGGAAACAGAAGGTGAAAGGGGTGGTGAGTGGTAGGAGAGGACACTGGGCAGAGCCGTGCCCAGGCCTTGGCCTCTGTCTGCGGCGACGTCTGCCTCCTTGTCTTTGGGCTGCCTCTCCTTCCCTGCACCCCCTGCCGTGGCCTCCCCACTGGCCCTGACACTCCTTTCCAGAGCTGCAGAGACTTTTGGCGTCCTGGAGGGCACAGGCCTGTGAGTCCTGCCTCTGTGGCCACCGTGCCCTGGGGTCGCCTGGGACATCTGCTTCCTGCCGGCTGACCGGTGTCGT
This sequence comes from Rhinopithecus roxellana, assembly GCF_007565055.1. Taxonomy (NCBI): domain Eukaryota; kingdom Metazoa; phylum Chordata; class Mammalia; order Primates; family Cercopithecidae; genus Rhinopithecus; species Rhinopithecus roxellana. The sequence goes on along the minus strand of NC_044559.1, from coordinate 52,294,022 downwards.
TACTGACAGCGGCCCCTTTCTCTCTCCAAGTAGCCTGGTTTGGATGATAAATTGTGTGGTTGCCCTGTGTAACCACCAGATGCTGTGCCAGAATGATCTTTTTTCTTTTATAGCTTTTTATTATATAATGAAAGTGACAAGAAAAAAAATTAAGAAATCCAGCATCTTATGTAATCTCAGCACTGATAAAACAACCATTTGTAGTTTTTCATATGACCTCCCAATTCATACTGGAAAACATGCAAAAATCTGTGTCACCTTTTAAAAGTTATTTTCCTAAAAAACTTTTTCCAGGATAGTTTAGATTTATAGAAAAGTTGTGAAGCTGATACAGAGAGTTCCCATGTTCCCCAAACCCAGTTTCCCCTCACGTTACCATCTTGCATTAACTGGGTGCATTTGTCATACTAGAGGACCAGTTATCGACAGCTTGTTATGATCTGAAGTCCACACAGGATTCAGATTTCCTCAGTTCTTCCCTAGCGTCCTTTTTCTGTCCCAGGATCCCATCCAGATCCCGTGTTACGTGAGTCTCCAGGCACCTTAGTCTCCTCCGTGCTGTGACAGTTTCTCAAACTTGCTTTTTATGATTTTGACAGTTTGAGGGGGACTGGTCAGATGTGTCGTAAAATGTCCTTTAACTGGGATTCGTCTGATGTTTCTCTCAGGATTGTGGGTCTTTGGGAGGAAGACCACAGAGGTAAACACCATTCTCATGACTTCATAATGAGACGACATGCTGTCCACACACCTCCTTGCTGATGCTGGCCCTGTCACTGGTGATGTGTCTCCACCATGACGTCCCCTCTCCCCCTTTTCCACACTGTCCTCCCTGGAAGGACGGCACCATACGCAGCCCACACTGGGTGTGGGGGGCAGTTATGGTCCCCTCGTCAAGGGGGCTTATCTGTATACGTTATTCAGAATTCTTTTTTTTTAGATGGAATCTCGCTCCGTCGCCCGGGCTGGGGTGCAGTGGCACAACCTCGGCTCACTGCAGCCTCCGCCTCTGGGTTCAAGTGATTCTTTTTCCTCAGCCTCCCGAGTAGCTGGGATTACAGGCGCCACCACACCCGGCTAATTTTTGTATTTTTAGTCGAGACGGAGTTTCGCCATGTTGGCCAGGCTGGCCTCAAACTCCTGACCTCGTGATCCGCCCACCTTGGCCCCTCAAAGTGTCAGGATCAGAGGCGTGAGCCACGGCGCCTGGCCTGGAATTCTTCTGCATAGATTTGTTTCTTCCTTGGCATTAATTTTGTTACCCCGTCATTGATATCACTGTGGACTCGTGGGTGCTGGTTTTACATGTTGGTTGTAATCCATCATTACTTTGGTTTCTTGGTCACCTCGTCCCAGTCTGGCCACTGGGAGCTGTCTGTGGTCCTGGCTCCTTCGACACCCCTTCATCGGTGCTTTTGTTATTGTTATTGTGAGTTTCTGATCACTTTCTTACTTGCGTTTGGGCATTGCAGGATGCTGCAGGCTTCCCCCGTGTGTTTCCTTACCCAGCCCTACAACTGGCGTTTTCTCCAAGGATCCCTGGTTCCTTTGTTAGGAGGATGGTGTTAGACACTGAGCTCTGGGTCCCAGTGTGCTCCTTGCTCTGGGGAGACAGTGACCTTTTTAAAGTACAAAAGCCCATGGTGTCACTGCTGGCTGAAGACTCTTAAGCTTTTCCTGTCACTTTGTTCGCTCAGCTTAACATGTTTTCCGTGCACCTGCTCCATGCACTTCCGGTGGTCGTGTGAATTGACAGGCCTCCTTTGGAAGCTGTTTCTCTGGGTTTACTGAAGTGGCACAGTTCACACTGAGAGGGGCAGAGGCCGCTGACATCTGGAGCTGTCCTGGCTCTGCTGGCTGGACCTCAGTGTTCCCCTGTGGACCCCACATGATTTCACAGAACACCCGCATCATACAGGGGCAGGACAGATCAAGACAAAACAAAGCCACCACACGTGGCAGCTGCGGGGCCTGTGGCCTGTCTCCGTGGTCAGGACCTCCGGGGGAGGGGAAGGAAGGCACTGCAGGGCTCTGGAATCCGGAACCTGGAGCGCTGGGGAAGAGCTGTCCACGGTGCTGGCCCCGGGTAGGGGCTGGTGCACCGACCCGTGCCCCGATCAGAGGCTGAGCTGTTGGCTGTAGATGGTGCGAGGTCAAAGGCTGATAGCTGTGTCTACGCCTAGCTGGAGCTCCTCAGGGGCTAAGAGCAAGCCACGCATGTTCGTGTCCCCAGAGTGGAGAAGGGCACCAGGCATCACATGGCGCTTGGTGTGTGGCTGTTGAGTGAATAAGCAACATGCTTTATTTCCTGTGCTGTGAAAAGCATCAGCCCACAGCCCTATTTCTTAGCCCTCCATTTTCAGCAAAACTCAAACTCACTCACTCCCTGCCGTCTGCAGGCCTCCCCTCCAGTTCTCCCAAAACCCACTGGAGCTGGGATCTGCCCCGCCTGCTCCAAAGCAACCTTGGGGCGGCCCCTCCCTGTGGCTGTGCTCTGTTCCCAGCCTTCCTTGGCCTCGATCTATGGCAGGGTCTGACGCTCCTGACCCCCAACCCCCTTCCCCGTGCCCCCTCCATGTCCTCCTTGGCAGGTCCCCCTCATCTCTGCCTCTGACTCTGCCATGCTGGGGCCTCGGGGCTCTTGCCCCTCCCACTCCACCCACAGGCCAGTGATCTCGTGGTTCAAATACTACCTATATGGCAGCAACTCCCAATTCCTGTCTCCACCTGGGACCTGTTTCCCACGTTCCAGGCTTTTCCGTCCACTCTCTGACTGGACATTGCCACTCGAGCGTCTCAGTTCAGCAGGTTCAAATGCGAGGGCTGATGCCCCACGCCGGCCCCGCCTGAAGGCCCCTGCGTGTGCCCACCTCTGGTCTCCCTTGGGGGCACCTTCCCTCGTGCCCGCAACCGTTAGGTGTTCTCTTGGCTCTCCCCGTCGAAGGGCTCCCTCTGCCTTGGCTCCTTCTGCATTCCCAGTGCAGCTCCGCCCCAGCTCTGGCAGGACTTCCTCGGGGCTGCCCCCTGTTCCCGAGGCAGTGGCTGATGTGCCCAGGCTGCTGGACCTCCCGCCTGCTGGGCTCCTGGTTCTGCTCTTCAGGCCCAGCTCACCACATGCCTGGCAGTGTGATCTCCCCAACCCCCTCTGGCCCTGCCTGCCCTGCGTTCCCTCCGCTGCTTCTTAAAGGAGCTCTGCCCGTGGCACCCTCCGTGTGCCTGGCCGGCTGCCTCGCTCCCCTGGCCCAGTCTGGGTGGCAGACGCTCTGCAGTAACAGCCACCCCAGGCCAGTGGCTGAGGATGACAGGGCCTTCATTCTGCCACCTGCTCTGTGTCCCCATGAATCCAAGGGAGGGCTTGGCTCACTGTCACCCTGGCCCGTGTGAAGGTGCAGCCACCAGGAGCTGGAGTGGGAGAAGGAGTGTTCTGAGACGTCTTTTGCTGGCAACGAATTGCCTGCCCTGGCCTGAGAGCGGCTCAGAGCTTGCTGGCCGGGACAGTCGCTTGGCCCTGGGCCATCTCAGAGCCAGGAGGGGAGCCCACCAGGTGCTGGGCCTGGGTAGAGGGACCATAAGAGCAGTGATGGCTGCCCCATCCTCCTCTCAGCCAGGCCCACTCTAAGTCCTGCCCCAGCCCCCTGGCCCCGGGCCTCTCTTGGCTCTTCCTCAGCGCTTCCCTCCCCGCGCATATGCATGTGCTGCACTGACCTCCCTGCATGTGCTGTGCCCCCCGACTTGCTGATGTTTGCTGCTTACTGCTCACCTCCGGGTCAGCCTCTTTCCCTGCACGTTGCATGGGGCAGGTTTCATCGCCTTGGCTCAGTCTTGTGTCCTGAGTGACTTGCAGCACTGAGTCAGGAGGGGGATGTCTGCATGGGGAAGGGAGGGGAGAGGGACCAGGGAGGGACCAGCAGCGGGCCGCGGGGCTCGGGGAGAGGGACCAGGGAGGGACTGGCAGCAGCCGCGAGGCTCGGGGAGAGGGACCAGGGCGGGACTGGCAGCGGGCCGCGGGGCTCAGGTACCATCTCCAGAGGGTGGGAGGTTGGCAATCTGATGCCCTTCCTCACACCTTTCTTATAGAAGAGCTCCAGGGGATGGTGTCAGCCAGGCCTCTGAGAGGGGCTTCCCAGGGTCAGGTGTCTTTTTTTCGATAATTCCAGGGCCTGCTTTGGGTGGGGGCCTTGTGTTGGGTGCCCCTCAGAGCACCTGGGCTGTCACTGGGGATCTGTGGATTAGTCTATGGATATGAGCACAGGTGTGGGAGTGCATGAATATGGAAGCATGTGCGCATGCACGAATGTACAAATGTGTTTGTGTGCATGAGCGTGTGTGAATGTGTGTGCATGCATGCGTGTGTGCATGAGCGTGTGAGTGTGTGAATGTGTGTGCATGCATGAATTGTTTACGTGTGTTTGAGTGTGTGGATGAATACATCAGACTGAGTGTGGATGAGTGTGTTACTGTGTGGGTGAGAGAGTGTGTGTATCGACGTGCATGTGGTGAGTGTGTGAGCAGTGTGTATCGACGTGCATGTGGTGAGTGTGTGAGCATTGAGTGCATGGATGGAGAGGCAGAGGCTGATACCCAGGCCCTTGGTGGCAGTGAGGGGACCCTGCCTGGCTGATGCATGGTCCTGGGGGTGCTTGCGAGGGCTGGGCTTGGGTTCCTGGGCTCAGAGTGTGCTGCACTGGCTGTCTACTCCTCGTGGAGGTGCCTATGGTGGCACTGGATGTCCAGGGTGGCAGTCTGCCTCCAATGTCCTTGCTCTTTGTGACTTTAGGGAGTAGCTGAAATGCTGAGGCCCAGTGCTGACTGGGATCTGAGGCCTCTCCTGGGAGGTGCTCAGTTCCTGTAGGAACCTTGGGCCCCTGCAGGGGAAGCCTCCAGGTCTATAGAGGGTGGGAAGTGAAGGCTGTATGGCCATGTGTGAACCTCACTGCAGTGCTCTTCTTCCCTGCTCCTCAATGGTGTCTGAGAGGGAGGGGAGACACACTGCCTCCCGCTGTCAGCATCAGGCTTGCCGGGGCAGGAGGTTAGGAATGGCCATCTTGTGCACACAGGTGGACATGGAGGCCATGTGGTCTGTGTCCTTCAGCTCTGCAGCCTGAGGGTCTTCAGTGCAGGACGGCAGGCATATCAGAGCCAGGGTGGGGGGCATGGGGTCTCTGGGACCTGAAGGTTCTCTCCCGAGGCCTGTTGCATGAGCCCCGTGGCTCTGCTTGAATGCTGGCTTAGCTCAGGCTCAGCGTTCCTGCAGGAGTCTGGATGCGTGAAAGATGGTACCTGGTGTGGTTCTAAACTCAGACTTGCAGAGGGGTGCTCTGGAAGGCTCCTGGCCTACCTTCATTGGGCGGGCTGGCATCTCATGGGCACAGCCCTTCTTCCCACTAGGTGGCCTGGGCTCTGCAGTTGACCATGCCTCTGGGCTTTGTTCGGCACAGTTTGACCATGGGCTTCTTTCTTCCAAGGCCATGAGGAGGTGTCCACAGGGCTCCTGGGTCTTCAGAAAGCAGAGCCCCATCCTACAAGGATGACACACATCTCGGACCGAGAACATCTGAAGGGACAGGGTCACCCACAGCCAGTGGAGCCCGTCCTTCCTGTGGACCTGTGTGGCGTGTCCAGGGGCCCAGTGCAGTGGATCTCAGGAAACCTGTGCCAAAATGAACTCGCATTCCTTTAATTAAAAAGCTGTAATGCTCCAGAGAGCACAAGCCAGCTCAGCCACTGCCGAGCTAATTGGAAGATTCAGAAAATTTCCCTTAATTACACTTGCCCTCCAGTGGCTTCTTCTCTTCTACGTGCAGTTGCTGTGTTGATTTTGTCTTTCCAACATACAAACAGTGAGGTCCCACAGCCGTGAGGGCTGTTCCCAGAATGCAGGGAGAGCTGGAAGGGAGGCGGGAGAACCGAGGCAGCAGAAGCCGGTGGAAGACGGGCTGTGCCTCTCCTGCCCTGTTTCCCTTGGGTTGCCCCAGAGGTGGCCCTGGGTGTGGCAGTTCTGGATGGGTGGCCCTGGGTATGGTGGGTCTGGATGGGTAGTGCTGGACATGGTGGCCCTGGGCTTGGTGGGTCTGGGTGTGGTGACCTTGGTTGAGTGGCCTTGAGCATGGTAGCCCTGGGCATGACGGCCCTGGATGTGGTGGCCTTGGGTATGATGGCCCTGGGAGGGTGGCCCTGTGAGCAGCAGTAGAGCCACCTTGGGCCCTCAGGGCAGCAGTGCCCAGCGCCCCAGGGCTGTGGTCAGGAGGATGTCTCAGGACACGGAGCATGCTGTGGTCAGGAGGGTGCCTCAGGACACAGCATGCTGGACATTGGCTTGGTTTTGGCATCCTCCTGGGTAGTCCTGGGGACCTTAGCTTCTTAGGGGTCTCTTGGAATACATCCTCATAAACATCAGAACAGTCAGATGATCTGGCCAAGAGGATCTGGCTTTGTGTTTGGAGATGTCGTTCTCCTGTGAGCATGCATGCACACACACGTGCACAGTAATCGCATCCTCTCTAGGTACTACCTGCTGCAGAAACACGTCTCTCTCCTTTGCAGAGAAAGCCATGCGGGCAGGGGCGGGTCATGTTCGCTCTGGACTCCATATTGTCTTGCACATGTAAGTGCTCAATACATGCTTAGATTTAACTTAACTGGGTAGAGAGAGGAAGTGGATGAGTCAACGTGGAAGGGAGCTGGGCACATGGAAGTCGGGCTTTTTGACCATGAGTGTCACACAAGGCTGTGTCTCCCTTAGGGAGTGTACTGCAGTGTCCAGCAGGCAGGCATGGCCCAGCCCTGCTCTCCTTTCTGGCTGGGTCCTGGGGTTCTTCTTGGGGTCTATGGTGGAGGCATCTGCTGGTCCATAGGATGGCCAGCTGGTATCTTAGAGGCACAGCAGAATCTCTTTGGCAGGTGTGGCCAAATCTGATTGCTGTTGGATGATCATACAGTTATCAAGAAAATTATGCATCCAAGGTTGGCAAATAATGGGCATTTCCAAATGTAATAAGTTTGAGTGTGAGGAACATTTGCATTTTCCTGATGACTGATGATATTGACGACTCTTTCATGTGCTTATTGAACATTGCAATGGACCGAATGTTTGTGTCCCCACCCACATTCATATGTTGAGATCCACCCTCCAGAGTGATGGTATTAGGACCTAGTGCCTTTGGGAGGTACTTAGGTGGTAAGGGGTGGAGCCCTTTTGAAGGGGATTAATGCCTTTGTAACAAGGGACCCCAGAGGGCCCTCTCACCACCTTTCTACCCTGTGGGAACATGGAGAGAAGACAGCTGTTTATGAGCTGAGAAGTGGGCCCTCACCAGACACTGAGTCTTCCAGTGCTTTAATCTTACACTTGCCAGCCTCTAGAGCTGTAAGAAATAAATCTTTGTTGTTTGAGGAACCAAGTCTATGGCAATCTGTTATAGTAGCCTGAACCGACTAAGACAGTTATTTGTATGGCTTACTTTGTGAAGTGTCTGTGCAAGTCTTTAGCCCATTTCTGTGTGTGTTTTATTAAGTCGTAGGAGTTCTATAACGATTCTGTATTCAATCCTTTGATGGATAGATGCACCGTATTTTCTTCCAGTTTACAGCTCACCCATTCGTTTTCTCAGTGGTCTCTTTTGATGAGTGGTCTGTGTCTCCTCTAAGACATCTTTGTCTATCCTAAAGTCAAGTTTAGGTCTAAGATCTATTTCAAATTAATTTTTGTGCGGAGTGTGAAATGAGGGTAGAGATTCATTTTTCCATGTGGATATCCATTTATTCCAGCGTCATTCATTGAAGAGACTTAACTTTCCCCATTGGATTACCTTTGTGCTTCTGTCAAAAACCAGTATGTTTGGTTCTATTTTTTTTATCTGTCTTGTTACTGGTAACACACTATCTTGATTGTTGTAGCTTTATACTAAATCTTTAAATGAGACTTTTATGTCCTCCAACTTAGTTCATTTCCCAAAATTGTTTCAGCAATTCTGGATCCTCTGTATTTCCGTATAAATTCTGAATGTAAACTTGTCAATTTATACGTACAGAAGCCTGCCAAGTTGTTGATTCAGATTGTGTTTAAAAATGTAACTCAATTTTAGGGAGGCTGGACATCTTAATAATAACTAGTTTTTCAGTCCATGAACATGGGACCTCTCTCCGTTTATCGAGGTCTTTAATTTCTCTCAGCATGAGTTGTAGTTTTCAGTAGACACGTCTTGTACATCTTACATTTACCCCCAAGTAATTTTTGTTTGTTTTATGCTACTGTAACTGGCATTATTTTAGTTTTATGTAAACATTTTTTATTGCTGGTGCATAGAAATATGGTTAATTTTTAAAATCAGTTTTATTGAAGGCTAATTTACATAAAATAAAATTCACCCATTTTAAGGTTGAGATTTAATGAGTTTTGACAAAGGCATACAGTCACATCACCACCACTGCAATAAAGATGTAGATCATGTCTGTCACCTCAGAAAGTTCGCCCTTGGCCCTTTACAGGCAGCCCAGCTCTGGGTTGGAGTTGGCTACACTGGCTCACAGGAGCCAGTTCCGCATCTTTGTCTCATGCCTCTTTAGTTCTTAATGGTGGTTTTGGAGAAAGAAGTTTTAAATTTTGATGAAGTTCAGTATATCACCAATTTCTTCCTTTATGGTTTGATCTTTTTGTGTTCTTTCTAAGAAATCTTCGACCAACTCATGGTTGCAAGAATTGTTTTCCTGTGTTTTCTTTTGGAAGTTTTATAGCTGCTAATTTTTGTTTATGTTTCACATGAGGTGAGGGTTGAAGATTTTTTTCCCTCTTCTTCCCTCCCCCACTCTTCTCCTTTTTTTAATCTGGATGTTTTTACGGTCCAGCACTATTTGCTGAAATGACTACCGTTTCCTCTTTGTATTACCTTGGCACTTTTTTTTTTTTTTTTTTTTTTTTTTGGAAAAGAAGGAGCTTATAATTGTGGGTTTGTTCCTGACCATTATTCTTTTTCTGTTGACCTGTATGTCTGTCTTGACCCCAGTACAACACTATTTATTACTATAGCTTTGTGAGTCTTGGAAGCAAAACCCCAGTTTTGTTTTTTCTCAGAATTATTTTGGCTACTCTAGATTTTTGCTATTTTATCCCAGTTTGTCCATTTCTGTAACTCATTAGTATCATTTGTACTCTTCTGGAGGAGTGACTGATTGGGATTGCACTGAAACTATAGATCAATTCAGGGAGAATGGATCTCTTGAAAATTGAGTTTTTTTGGCCAGACGCGGTGGCTCACGCCTGTAATCCCAGTACTTTGGGAGGCTGAGGCGGGCAGATCACCTGAGGTCAGGAGTTTGAGACCAGCCTGGCCAACATGGAGAAACCCTGTCCCGCTAAAAATCACATTAGCCGGGTGTGGTGTTACACGTCTGTAATCCCAGCTACTTGGGAGGCCGAGGCAGGAGAATCACTTGAACCTGGGAGGTGGAGGTTGCAGTGAGCCGAGATCGTGCCACTGTACTCTCTAGTCTGGGCAACAGAGTGAGACTGTCTCAAAAAAAAAAAATGAGGTTAGGGTTTTGTTTCATTTTGTTTTGTTTTGTTTTGACTGAGTCTGGCTCTGTCACCCAGGCTAGAGAGTACAGCGGCACGATCTCGGCTCACTGCAACCTCCACCTCCTGGGTTCAAGCGATTCTCTTGCCTCATGCCCAGCTAACTTGTATTTTTAGTAGAGACAGGGTTTCACCATGTTGGCCAGGCTGGTCTTGAACTCCTGACCTAGTGATCCGCCTGCCTCAGCCTCTCAAAGTGCTGGGATTACAGGTATAAGCCACTGCACCCAGCCAAAAATTGAATTTTTTAATCTATGAATCTGCGGCAGTTGGGACATTTTATTTTGGTCTTCTTTAATTTTTCTCAGCACCATTTCCTAACTTTCAGTGTGCAAGTGTTGCAGATATTTTGTTAAATTTATCCCCACATATTTTATGCTTTTTTAAAAAATGAAATATATTGCTTATATTGTCTTTGTATTCTCTAGCCTTGCTTAAACTCACTCAGAACTTCCATTATCATATTTTTAGATTCTTGAGGGTTTCTCAAATCATCTGTGAATAAAGACAGTTTTGCTTCTTTCTTTTAAAACTTTCTGCCTCATTGCACTGTCTGGGATCTCCAGCACAATGAGTAGAAGTGAGAGCAGACATTCGTGCTGTTTTCTGGTCTTAGGGGGAAAGCATTCAATATTTTATTATTAAGTATAATGTTAGCTGAGCCTTGTCATAGATCAGATAGAGGAAATCTCCTTCTCCTCTTAGTTTGCTGAGTTTTTTATATTTTTAATTTTTAACAGTTGAATTTTGTCAAATGCTTTTTCTTCTGTATTTGTGGACGTGATTTTTCTCTTTTATTTTGTTTGCGTAATAAGTTACATTGATTGACTTTTGAATATTATACCAACTTTTCATTTCTAGATTTGTTTTTATGTATTACTGAATTCAGTTTTCCAGTATTTCATTAATAATTTTCACATCTGTGTTCATTAGGGATACTGGTCTGTGTTTTCTTTCCTGCAGTGTCCTTGTCTGGTTTTGACATCAGGCATGTGCTGGCCTCGCAAAATGAGTGGAGAGGTGTTCTCTCCTCCTCGATTTTCTGGAAAAATTTGTGTAAGGTTGGTGGTGTTTTTCCATTAAATGTTTTCTAACATTCACCAGTGATGCTGTTTGACCCTGGAGCTTTCTTTGTGTGAATATTTTAATAACGAGCTCAATTTCTTTAGGAGATACAGGATTTTTCAGATTTTCCGTCTCTTCTTGTGTTAGTTTTGATAATTTGTGTCTTTCAAGGAATGGGTTTTGTCCATTTCTTCTAAGCTGTTGAGTCTGTTGCATGAAGTTGTATTTACCTTTTTTTTTTTTTTTTTTGAGACAGAGTCTCGCTCTGTTGCCCAGGCTGGAGTGCAGTGGCCGGATCTCAGCTCACTGCAAGCTCCGCCTCCCGGGTTCACGCCATTCTCCTGCCTCAGCCTCCTGAGTAACTGGGCCTACAGGCGCCCGCCACGTCGCCCGGCTAATTGTTTGTATTTTTTAGTAGAGACGGGGTTTCACTGTGTTAGCCAGGATGGTCTCGATCTCCTGACCTTGTGATCCGCCCGCCTCGGCCTCCCAAAGTGCTGGGATTACAGGCTTGAGCCACCGCGCCCGGCCAGTATTTTCCTTTTAATGTCTGTAGTGATTCCGCCCTTTTATTCCTTACATCAGTGTTTTGCATTTCGTTTCTTGTCTGTAATAGAGAGGAATGATATAATCTATTGCTATGTCTGTTGGTTAGTCTGTTCCTTCCTTTCGTTTTGTCTGTTTTTGCTCCATATATTTTGGGTTGTTACTGGGCACCCTCACATTTAGGGTTGGTATCTTTCTGATGATTAAATCTTTCAGGAAAATGTTCCTCTACAAATTGGTCAAATATCCCTTTTGGTTCAGAGTGTCCTTTGATACAGTCACTTAACTTTATGATCAGTGTTTTCACGACGTATCATTTTCCACCCTTTTCCTTTCTTAACCTGTGTCTTTAAATAGGAAATATATCTTTTAAAAATGTCATATAGTGGTGTCTTGCTTTTAAAAATAAATACAGTCTGAAAATATCTGCTCTTTAATTGGAATGTTAGCGTCATTATGATATTATTTTCCTTAAGTCTACAGTGTTGCTAATTTTCTCTGTGTGTCCATCTGTTAATGGTTTATCATCAGCCTCTCAGGGGGAGAATATAGACTCCTGAGGGTAGAGACATTGAGCTCCTTGTGGAGCTCCACAGGCAGATGTGGGAATGTGTTCTGGGTCCATGCCTGGTCTTTGGACAGAAATGGGAGTGTGTTCTGGGTCCATGCCTGGTCTTTGGGCAGATGTGGGAATGTGTTCTGGGTCCATGCCTGGTCTTTGGGCAGATGTGGGAATGTGTTCTGGGTCCATGCCTGGTCTTTGGGCAGATGTGGGAATGTGTTCTGGGTCCATGCCTGGTCTTTGGACAGATATGGGAGTGTGTTCTGGGTTCATGCCTGGTCTTTGGGCAGGTGGTTCCCAGGGCTGCGGCTCTGTTCTTCTGAGGCGAAAGCCCCTTGCAGGCGATGCTGCCGGGGGATCTGTGGGTTTCATGGGTGCTCAGAGTCCCTGTAAAGCCTGGCAGGGTGAAATGCTGCCCCCTCAACCTCACCTGCCCCTGTTCTCCACCTTGATGCCGCCTCCTACTCTGTCCGTCTCCTGTGGGGCTTCCCCTGGGGCCCGGCAAGCCGCTGTGGACCCTGCAGACCTCAGGCATGGGTGGATGCGGGGCCTGTGGTTGGCATCTGCTCTTCACCACCATCCTCCTGTGGTCCGCGTGCCCTTTCAGTTGGCCAGCTCAGCTTGTGGTTGGTCAGAGGCTGTGGGATGCACTTAAAGGCCTCAGCAGCAAGTCCTGGTATTTGGAGAGTCTGTGACAGAGAAGGGCACATTCCGTGGCCAGACAGGTGCCGATTCTGTGCCATCGTGTGCTTCCCTCCAACCATTGGGCGGGGCTGTGCCCGTCTTCTCCTTTGGGGCCCCTGGACTTTGGATGGGGTGGGGCTGGACTCAGGGAGGCCTCCTGGGCAGTCTGGGGTGGCTCTTCCCAGTAGAGCGTAGGCAGAAGTGGAGCCACAGCCAGCCCTGGGGGTGGAGGAGGAGGCGACAGCTGTGTTTCAGTCTCAGCCTCAGCAGAGTCAGACGTGTATGGCACCACGTGTTCCCTCCTTTTAGCACTGGGGTCATCTCCATGACAGCCCACGGCCTTTCCCTGCTCCACTCCTCGGCTCTGCAGCAAATGCTGGACCCCCAGGTGTACCCCAAACCTGGGCCCAGACCTGCTCCTGCTTGCAGGTCACAAACCGCGCCCCTCGTTGGCCTCCTGTGCCGAGGCAGATGGCCGCCTGGAGGGAATCTGCCTTTCTAGAGGCTGGAGCCCTCCCCACTGCTCATCTGCCGGGAGCCTGGTCCCCATGGCACCCCCCCCCCTCCCAGTGAGTGCATCCAGGACCCTGCCTCTGCTGGTCTCACGGTGAGGGGGGCATGGCTGCCGCTGGACCTTCACAGCCTTATCTGTATTCTGCCAACACCTTCATGGCCTGTTTGCTCCTCTCAGATTTCACAGGGCTGGTTGTGCCATTTTTTCTTTTAACTTATCTGTTTTATAGTCCTCCCCGGAGCCACTGACCAGCGTATCGCTCTGTCCTGAAAAACGTTTTGCTGGGACATCTTCTGGCAGCACTCACAGGGTGAGATAGCGGAGAGGCCTGGTGCAGTCCCTGGGGCCTGGGGCCTCAGCCAGCCTCCCGCTGGGTCTTAGTCACCATGGCCCTGAGGTACACACTCCTGTCCCTGCTCTGCCTGGTCACCAGAGCCTCCTCTGCTGCCCCGGGTTGGCTGCATGGGGTGGGGTCCGCCTTGGTGGTGGCCCTTTTGTGGACAGGACCCCTGGGAACGTGATCTGTGCAGCCTTGGCCCGAGAACACAGCAGGGCCAGCCTTGCCGACCCCAGCCTCAGAGGAGCTGGGACGGGAAATGACAGCGCCCCCCGCCTTCTGACCAGCAGAGTTGCTGTAGCCTGTGCTGTGTTTTCTCCAGAGAAACCACTTCTTCCCTTCACTCCAGCAGCTAATAGGGTGCAGCAGTCGCTCCTGGCCAGTTCCCCAGAGGAGTGGCTGCTGGGGGCTAAGACGTTTAACTGGTGGCCCCAGCCTACTCGGGCAGCTGGGTGATCGGGTGCTCCGTGCCGGCTTCCTTAACGGCAAGTTGACTTCGTCATCGTTAGTTTCAGTGTGGTGTTTAGTATGTCACTTCCCCTGGCGAAGCCGTAGCTGTGGGTTAAATAAGTGAACTGCGGGAGGACAGGCACAGGTACAGGTGGGTGCAGGCACAGGTGGGTAGCTGACGCCCGGCACTGCCCTCTTCATCAGCCACCAGAAAACTGCAGGAAACCACCCAGGAGCTGTCTCAGAGAGGACTTGATTCCAGTTCCACTCCGGACAGCCTGGGGAAGCTGGCGCGGCCAGCTGGGAGTGTGGCAGGGATGGGCACTGTGAGAGCCGGGGTGGGCGGCTGCGAAGCCTCTCGGGCACGGTGTGGGCTGGTTGGCACACCTTGGTCCTACACCGGGCATTTTCAGCACATCCGCTCTTCCCAAGTGTAGCGTGGCTGCTCAGTGTTAAACAATTTAGCACCTCCCTGCCCAGCACCTGTCGCCCCCACCCCCGGGGCCGCTGGGCTGCTGCCTGGCCAGCTGGCGGCTCTGCCTCCAGGCCGGGATCAGGGAGGCACCTCCCTCTGAATGCCGGCGCTCAGCAGGAACGCTGCTCTGAGAGTGGCAGTGGACAGCATGAGGAGAGTGGCTCTCCGTAAACAGGCTCCCGTCTGAGAAGCTCTCTTCCTCCCAGACCTCACCATCCTGGTTGGGCTGAAATAGCCATCGTCACAGAAGGTGCCCCGTGGCCTTGGCACCACGTTTGATCTCCAGCTGGGGCTTCTCCCAAGGTGGAGCTGGTTTCTGTGGGTCCTGGAACCAAAGCAGAGGGGCCTGCAGGTGCCAGGAGGGAAGCTGCCTTTTCATCTTGTGGGGACCTGCACAAACCACCAGACCGGCCCAGGGGGATACTCCCTGTCCACAACAGTGCTTTCCAACCAGAGCCCTTTTCTGATAAAAGATTTTAATTTTCCAGGACAGTATTTCCTGGGCTGGGCTTCATGAACATACTCTTTGGGCTATGTGAGAATGTTTTTTTCCTTTAAAAAAAGACAATCATATTAAGCTTGGAAGACACTGGTCCAGGCCCACTAAGACGTGAGCTGGCAAAATGGCTTTCTTTTACCCAGCAGGAGTGGACCTGGTAAGGTACATTAGGAATAGCTGGGGCACTGCCTGTTTTATGTTGTATTTAACAGGCTTTTGTTTTTTAATAAACAGAGAAGCCCAAAGAAGAAACCACAAAAGAACCCATAATCTCACACCCAGATAACCCCTATTGCCGACAAAAATAGTTCAAGTAGAAGTTTCAAACGTGGACATAGTGTAGAGAAGCAGAAGATGGGACCTGAAGGTCGCTGTGTCTAAGCACCTGTGTGTGCGTGTCCACGAGGTCGTGTGTGTGTGTGTTTAAAGATAAGTCTTGCTCTGTTGTCCAGGCTGGAGTGCAGTGGCGTGATCACAGAGTGGAGTGGTGTGATCAGGGAGTGGGTGGGCGTGATCATGGAGTGGAGTGATGTGATCACGGAGTGGGTTGGCGTGATCAAGGAGTGGAGTGGCGTGATCACAGAGTGGGGTGGCATGGTTGGGGAGTGGGGTGGCGTGATCACGGAGTGCGGTGGCGTGATCGGGGAGTGAGGTGGCGTGATCGGGGAGTGAGGTGGCGTGATCACGGAGTGGAGTGGCGTGATCACGGAGTGCGGTGGCGTGATCATTGAGTTCAGGAACATGATCATGGCTCATTGCAGCCTTGACCTCCTGGGCTCTAACCATCCCCCTGCGTCAGCCTCCCAAAGTGCTGGGATGACAGGTGTGAGCCACTGCACCTGGCCACATGTGTATGTCTTTATACACATGCATATGTTTGTCACATACAGTCTCTCATTTACATGAAGAGGAGTGTCGTGTGCAGAGTGTTCTGGACTCCTACAAAGGCTTTATGTTGTCTCTGGGATATGTTCTTATCAGCATGCCGCTCCACCTAATTTGTAATATCTGCACGAGAGTCCGTGTTACGGCCGTGACATGGTCACATCACCTCGCCTGTCATGGACACGGGGTAGCCCAGGGCTTTTTGATCTTACAGTTCAGTTGTGAAAGTCACTGCACATCGATCTTGATAAATTTTTATGGGCTGGCTGACTGTGGAACTTCACAGTTGCAATCATTACTGTGTTAAACTGGGTGCAGCTGGACTATTGATCGCTGTTGCCAATTGCTTCTAGAAGGGCTAGGCTTCTTACATGCCTGATCCCCCGCCCCCTGCAGGGTATATGGGCAACTGACACTGGCTGTATCCAAGACAAAGGGCATCTCCTTGCTATTGTGGCTTGGACTGTGAAATGGGGACTGAGGCAGGGAAGTCTCAGATCTGACGCACTCTTGTACCATGAGTGGCCCTCGTGGCCTCTGCCCCATCTCCTATTGGGTTGGTTTTCTCAATAATCTGTATAAGTTCATTATAAGAAAATTAGCCCCTTGTTTGTCATGTGTATTGCAAATGCCTTTTCTCAGTTTGTAGTATTTTGACTTTTAAAAACTGTGTTTAGCTTTGCATTTTTGTAGGGTTCTGTGTATCTTCCTGGTCAAGAGCCCTGTCCCTGTAGCTTTTGCAGTTTGTGTCTTCCTTGGAGAGGCTTCTCTTGCTGCAGGATTACAGATAAATTCACAGGTAAATTTTTGTTTTTAGAACCCGTGGAGACATGGCATGTGTGCGGGTCTTTGCTGGTTTGTAGTTTCTTCTGTCACTGGACATGACCCCACAGGGTGATGGTGGAGCTGCTCTGAGAGCCAAGTCAGAGGGCAGAGTCTGCAGAGAGGTGTGTGAGCAATGGGGTCCCGGGGGTCTTCATGGTAAGGTGTCTGTTCCTAAACTGTCCCCTCAAGACCACCCCGACCTCTCCCTGGAGGGACCTGAGAGGAATTCCGAAGCCTTGCTTTGCCACTGCAGCCTTCTGCCGTCGACAGGACGTTCATGTGATTTTATCGTGATTTGGGAGTTGAAGAAAAACCCTCTCCCAGGTGAGCCAGAGTGCAGGCTGGCCCTGCACTGAGACAGCTGATGAAGGAGAGGTCAGGAGGGTGGGTTGGGCCCCGGGTGAGAAGCTAGGTGCCTGCAGACTGAAGGCAGAGGTTTGGAAAGGAGCGTGTGTGCACCTGTGTGTGTGCACTTGTGTGTGCAAGGAACTCAGAAGAGACACCCTGCTCCCCACAATGCTTTGCCCCTACCAACTTGGGTCAAGGTCAAATAAAGTCCCCTACAGGCCTGGGATGTTGCCTGCAGCTGTCCCAAAGGCTGCAGCTGTCCCAAAGGCAGTTGCAAAGCAAGGCTCTGGACTCCTCCCCGATTCCCTCCAGGGCCACGGGCAGGCAGGTGATCGGCCACTGAGCTCTCGGTGAGCTCCAGCTGCCATCCAGCAAGGCGGTGGGCACAGAACTGCGGCTGGGGGCCAGGCTGGCTCTCTGGGCTCCTGAGAAGGAAACTGCTCAGTGGATAGGAAGGGCAGCGTGCCATGTTTCTGGATGTTCAGGGCCCTGGTGTGATCCCAGCCTCCTCAGCCTGGCCACCTCCCTGCACGGGAATGGTGGCCTGGAGCCCAGTTTTGTGACCATCTCTGTGCTGCGACTCGGGAAGTCCAGGTGCTGGTGTGCTCCCTGGCTCTGTCTCCAGCGGCTTTTGTGGGGGCCCTGACTCCCCTCAGCCCATCATCAGATGGTGTGTTATCTCCTGGCCAAGACGCGCAGCCAGAAACCACAAACTTGTGCATCCACGGGAAGGCTGACTGCTGGCCCTGCTCAGCTCTTCTGACTCTTATTTTTGGAGACATAAAAGAGAACAGAGTCTTACGCTCTGTCTAGAAATAATGCCTTTCCTTACTTCAATTCAGTTGGTCAAAAATAGGCACATCCCTTTCCCAGGGTGATAATCCAATCCCTTGAGCTGGAAGGAGGAACAGAGGAGGGGAGGCTGGGCTGGCGAGGGACGAGCACGGAGGCCATTCAATGAGCCCGGATGGGGCGCAGCCACGGCCTCGAGCCCTGGGAAGCCATAGCCTGCATCTGACCTGGACTCTTGGGGACTGTGGGCCGTGCTGGGGTAATGGAGGAAACCTTGGGAGGAGACACTTTGTGTTTTTTTTTTTTTTTTTTTTTTTTTTTTTAGATAGGGTCTTGCTCTGTCACCAGGCTGAACTGCAGTGGTGCAATCATAGCTCACTGAAGCTTTGAACTCCTGGGCTCAAGCAATCCTCCTGCCCCAGCCTCCTGAGTAGCTGGGACTATAGGTGCATGCCATCACATCCAGCTGATTAAAAACATTTTTCTTCATACGTGGGGTCTTGCTATGTTGTCCAGGCTGGTCTCACACTCCTGGCCACAAGCAGTCCTCCCCGGCTTGGCCTCCCAAAGCGCTGGGACAACAGGTGTGAGCCGCCACGTTGCGCCCCTTTGCGCTCTGAGTGCATCGGGTGGACGGGGATACTCTGAGTGCCTGTGGTGATGGCCTTGGCATTCACAGGTGCACAGGACCACATTCAGATGCCATGTAGCTGGCACAGGTGCTGACCCTGACCCGGTTCCGGTGCCCGGTGCCAGGAGGTCTGTGGGATGGCTGGTGTCTGTAGGATCGTGCACCCGATGCCGGCTGATCCCAGACTTGGCCTGGTGGCATCTCATCACTCTGCTCAAAGCTCGCCTTTCTGCATCTTCCCTTGAAAACTGTTTTTCTGCTGAGGTCATGCTGTTCTCTCTGTTTGATTGTGGGTCCACCTTCCAATTTGTGTGGACTGGAAAATTGCTGACCAAAAATCTGGTCCAAAAGCTGGACCCCAGAATTACCTCCAGGCTCGTGACGAGGGAAGGCTCGCGTGCAGGCCTGGCGTCACCAGACGGCAGCCTGGTGGTGCAGCAGCTCGGGGGCCTCCCATCCTCGCGGGCCTTCACCGTGACCACTCCCCACGCCAGGGTGGAAGGCAGCCACCACTTGCGGGGCAGGGGGCTGAGGTTTCCTAGGCAGAGGGGGTTTTCCTATACAGTCTCCTACCCAACACAGGCCTGGGTGTCTGCTTCTCAGATGCCGGGAGGTGGGGAGAAGAGAGGGGCAGGAAGAACATGGAGCCGCTGAGGAGGTTTTGGTCACAGGCTGTGGTTTCTCTAATGGAAGGGGACATTTGAAGGGATTTCCCAGGAAGACAGACCCTGGAGCCCGAGGGAAGGTGGTGTGGGAAGCCCATGGGCCCAGGTCCTCATCCCTGCAGTGTGATGCATCAGTGACGGTGGGTGGCTCTGCACTGTGCTAGCACTGTGGCCTTGTGGCCTGACTGCTGTGACTCTGCATTGAGGTGACACATCAGTGGAATGGGCCATGGGCACTGAGACTCCAAGGTGATTCTGGAGCAAAATCCTAGGATGTCCTGGGCTCTTGTGTTGCTCGGATTCCAGGAAAGGGATCTGATTCTCATCCTACGTCCGTGGCACGACATCTAGATGTTTCCAAGGCCAGAATGGCTGCCTCCAAGGGCAGGCTGGGCAGATTCATCCCAGACCCCTGGACCCTCCCTCGACCTCTTGCGCCTGCCAGCCTTGCTACTGTTGCCGACTCACCATCTTCCCTGGGGGTCCCAGCACCCACCCCTGCCAGTGGCCCAAAGGGGCTGTGTGTGAGTAGCCGTGGGGTCTGGTGGGGTTGCACTGCCCAGCGACATCATGGGCACAGGGACGCCGGACCTCCCATGGCTGCTGTCAGGGCTGAAGCCAGACTGGCCGATGGTCTGGATGGCAGCACCAGGGATAGCACCCACTGTCTGGGCCCCTGGGTGCTTCCAGGAGGAAGCTGGTTCCTTGGCCCTGGGGGACGCTGTGAACCACACACTTGTCCTGCTGTGCCATGGTGCTGGGCCCTCAGAAACTGGAGCTGGCGCAGGGTTCTCGGTTCCTGTCCTGGCTGTCACCTTCCATGCTGTGCCCTCTCTGGAGCTGGGGCGACCTCCAGGGAGTGGAAGAACAGGGTGGATTTAAGGCTGTCACTGAAGGACTCCTGGGAGTGAGTCAGCCTAGCCATGTCCCTGGGGAAGGAGGCGCCTGCTGGCTGCCTGTGCGGTAGAGTGGCAGGTGACTTGGGGGTGGAGGTAGCCGCCTGCCAAGGAGGCGTTGGACTCAGGGACATCTTGGGGCCCTCCCAGGTCTGGTTCCCATGGATTTTGCGGTTTGCACTCAGCTGGGTTTATTCTGTAGACAGACCCACACCTGAGGGACCAAGGCAGCCTGAGGATCTGGCGTCTGTGGCTTCTGGTGGGGTGAGGGCAGGGGAGGGCTCTGCAGCCAGGCCCTGTTAGATTTCCAAGCCTCAGGTAAATATCAGCTGGCAGTGCAGCCTCCACAGTTGTTACGAGGCTTTGCCACTTCACATTTCCTGCAGAACAACCGTGAACAGTTGTCGATCTTCATCTATTGACCGCCCATCAAACGTGTATGAAAATTTCTTTGTAAAGAAATGTCCGACCGGGCGCGGTGGCTCAAGTCTGTAATCCCAGCACTTTGGGAGGCCGAGACGGGCAGATCACGAGGTCAGGAGATCGAGACCATCCTGGCTAACACGGTGAAACCCCGTCTTTACTAAGAAATACAAAAAACTAGCCAGGCGTGGTGGTGGGTGCCTATAGTCCCAGCTACTCAGGAGGCTGAGGCAGGAGAATGGCGTAAACCCGGGAGGCGGAGCTTGCAGTGAGCTGAGATCCGGCCGCTGCACTACTGCAGCCTGGGCGACAGAGCAAGACTCCGTCTCAAAAAAAAAAAAAGTCCAAAATAAAACCATGCACTTAACCAGGAGATAAGATTTAAAACAGCAGCCTTTCCTTAGCAGTGGTGAGTTGAGATAGGATTTAAAACAGCAGTCTTTCCTTTGCAATGGTGTGTTCCTTCTGTTGACCCACATATGGCGTGGGATGGGCGTTTGATTCAGATGCCACATTACCCTTGTGTGAGTCCCAAATCCGGGCTCAGCTGTTGGCTGCTCCCCAGGCCCTAGGACAGCAGGAGCCGACCCCTCCTCTGAGTCCCAGTGTGGCCGCACCTAGCATGGATGGTGCTTGCTGTCTGGTCCCGTCTTGAGCAGTGACCCCACAGGCATCTGCAGACTGATGCATTCTCCTTGTAGATTGCGTTTCCAGCCCTAACCCCTGCACCTGGGCTTGCCTCACCTTGCATACGTTTAAGTCGATGTGTGCCTCCCACGTCTTGCAGATCTTATGGAAAAAGAGAACAGAGCCCAGGGTCGCACCAAGAATCAGCCGGGAAGTCAGAAGTGCAGTTGGCAGCCCAGGTCCGGTCAGTATGGGGCTGGGGTCAGCGCACGCGTAGTGGGCTCTTATGGTCTTTCACTTAGATCCACTCTCATTCATTTACTCACTCATCTCATTTGCTCACCTACTCATTCATTCACTCACTCACCATGCATTCATTTCCGTACTGTGTGTTCATTCACTCGCCGCGCGTTCATTCACTCGCCGCGCGTTCATTCACTCGCCGCGCGTTCATTCACTCGCCATGGGTTCATTCACTCACCATTCACTCGCCGTGTGTTCATTCACTCACCGTGCGTTCATTCACTCGCCGTGCGTTCATTCACTCGCCGTGCGTTCATTCACTCGCCGTGTGTTCATTCACTCGCCATGCGTTCATTCACTCGCCATTCACTCGCCATGTGTTCATTCACTCGCCGTGCGTTCATTCACTCGCCATGCGTTCATTCACTCGCCATTCACTCGCCGTGTGTTCATTCACTCGCCGTGTGTTCATTCACTCACCATTCACTCGCCGTGCGTTCATTCACTCGCCGTGCATTCATTCACTCGCCGTGCGTTCATTCACTCGCCATTCACTCGCCGTGTGTTCATTCACTCGCCATTCACTCGCCGTGTGTTCATTCACTCGCCGTGCGTTCATTCACTCGCCGTGCGTTCACTCGCTGTGCGTTCATTCACTCGCCATTCACTCGCTGTGCGTTCATTCACTTGCCGTGTGTTCATTCACTCACCGTGCATTCATTCACTCGCCGTGAGTTCATTCACTCGCCATTCACTCGCCGTGCGTTCATTCACTCGCCGTGCGTTCATTCACTCGCCATTCACTCGCCATGTGTTCATTCACTCGCCGTGCGTTCATTCACTCGCCGTGTGTTCATTCACTCACCATTCACTCGCCGTGCGTTCGTTCACTCGCCGTGCGTTCGTTCACTCGCCGTGCGTTCATTCACTCGCCGTGCGTTCATTCACTCGCCATTCACTCGCCGTGTGTTCATTCACTCGCCGTGTGTTCATTCACTCGCCGTGCGTTCATTCACTTGCCGTGCGTTCATTCACTCGCCATTCACTTGCCGTGCGTTCATTCACTCGCCATGCGTTCATTCACTCGCCATTCACTCGCCGTGTGTTCATTCACTCGCCGTGTGTTCATTCACTCACCATTCACTCGCCGTGCGTTCATTCACTCGCCGTGCATTCATTCACTCGCCGTGCGTTCATTCACTCGCCATTCACTCGCCGTGTGTTCATTCACTCGCCTTTCACTCGCCGTGTGTTCATTCACTCGCCGTGCGTTCATTCACTCGCCGTGCGTTCACTCGCTGTGCGTTCATTCACTCGCCATTCACTCGCTGTGCGTTCATTCACTTGCCGTGTGTTCATTCACTCACCGTGCATTCATTCACTCGCCGTGAGTTCATTCACTCGCCATTCACTCGCCGTGCGTTCATTCACTCGCCATTCACTCGCCGTGTGTTCATTCACTCGCCGTGCGTTCATTCACTCGCCGTGCGTTCACTCGCTGTGCGTTCATTCACTCGCCATTCACTCGCTGTGCGTTCATTCACTTGCCGTGTGTTCATTCACTCGCCATTCACTCGCCGTGTGTTCATTCACTCGCCGTGCGTTCATTCACTCGCCGTGCGTTCATTCACTCGCCATTCACTCGCTGTGCGTTCATTCACTCGCCGTGTGTTCATTCACTCGCCATTCACTCGCCGTGTGTTCATTCACTCGCCGTGCGTTCATTCACTCGCCGTGCGTTCACTCGCTGTGCGTTCATTCACTCGCCATTCACTCGCTGTGCGTTCATTCACTTGCCGTGTGTTCATTCACTCGCCGTGCATTCATTCACTCGCCGTGCGTTCATTCACTCGCCATTCACTCGCCATGTGTTCATTCACTCGCCGTGCGTTCATTCACTCGCCGTGTGTTCATTCACTCACCATTCACTCGCCGTGCGTTCGTTCACTCGCCGTGCGTTCATTCACTCGCCGTGCGTTCATTCACTCGCCATTCACTCGCCGTGCGTTCATTCACTCGCCGTGTGTTCATTCACTCGCCGTGCGTTCATTCACTTGCCGTGCGTTCATTCACTCGCCATTCACTCGCCGTGCGTTCATTCACTCGCCGTGCGTTCATTCACTCACCATTCACTCGCCGTGCGTTCATTCACTCGCCGTGTGTATATTCACTCACCATTCACTTGCCATTTACTCGCCGTGTGTTCATTCACTTGCCGTGCGTTCATTCACTCGCCGTGCGTTCATTCACTCGCCGTGCGTTCATTCACTCGCCATGCGTTCATTCACTCGCCATTCACTCGCCGTGTGTTCATTCACTCGCCGTGCGTTCATTCACTCACCATTCACTCGCCGTGCGTTCATTCACTCGCCGTGCATTCATTCACTCGCCGTGCGTTCATTCACTCGCCGTGTGTATATTCACTCACCATTCCCTTACCATGCATTCATTCACTTGCCGTGTGTTCATTCACCACTCACCGTGCATTCATTCACTCACCTACTCATTCATTGACTTATTTCACTCTCATTCATTTCATTTACTCATTCACTGACTCCACTCATTTGCTAACTCCTTCACTCCTTCACTAACTCACCGTGCATTCCTTCATTCACTGTGCATTCCTTCTCTCACTGCATTCATTCACTCACTGTGCATTCATTCACTCATTTACTCATGCATTTATTTACTCATTTGCTAACTCCTTGACTCATTCGCTAACTCCTTGACTCATTCACTAACTCCTTCACTCATTCACTAACTCCTTCATTCACTAACTCATTCACTCTTGTTAACTCACTCTTGTTAACTCATTCATTCTCACCATGCATTCATTCACTCACCCATTCACCTCATTTCCTCATTCATTCACTTTATTTCATTCATTCACTTCATTGCCTCATTCATTCACTAATTCCTTCACTCATTCACTGACTCACTCATTCACTCTTTACATTCTGACTCTTTCAGTTTCTCATTCATTTATTTACTCATTCATTCACTCAACAGGGCTTTGCTGAGAACAGAGATCTGGAGGAGGTACTGCAGTGATATCTCCCTGAGCCCCACAGATAACCTGCAGTTGCCTCATCTTGGAGCTGCAGAGACTTAGAGCCTGCTCACAGGATCTTTAGGGCTGAGCAGCTTCCTTTCTTGACTGGGGGCTGCCCTCTTGGTGGGGTCTCTTAGCATGGAAATCTCTATCAGATGCCTCATCAGCCTATTGAAAGTAGTGGAAAGGCTGAGTGGATTGGAACTGATCTGTGTGAAGCGAAGTAAATGTATAGGATGTTAACAAACAAATACTGTTGTGGGAGGCAACTGCAGTCTTCAGTGGGGTGAATCTTGGTGAAAATGACACACTAAGTAGGGATGTGGCGAGCCCAGGGCACGAACCGTGAGGCTCTGGGGCAGAGGGCTCTGGGGGGAGAGGGCTCCGGGCAGAGGGCTCCAGGCAGAGGGAGCTGCTGGTGTGCAGGCTGCATGGCAGGCACACTGGGCTGCTTCAGAGAGTGCCACAGAGTCAGCCACAGGGAGGGTGGAGGAGCTGAGGCCGGAGGGGTCTGGGGCTGGGTCCTGGACGGCTTGCTGGCTGCCAGAAGGATATGGGCTATTACTTGAGAGAAATGGGAACATGGAGCCTTTGAGCAGAGCGGGGCATGACATGTTTGTTTCAAAAGGACGACGCCTGCAGCTTTGTTGAGAATAGATTCTAGGGCGAGGGTGGAGGCGGGAAGACCAGGCTGTTGCAGGAATCCAGGCGTGAGTGGACGGTGGCCAGAAGCAGAGGAGGGGCAAGATGCGGTCGGAGTCTGGAAACACTTGAAGAAGAGCCTGCAGGATTTCCCGACAGACGGGCCGGGGTGTGAGACGGAGAGGAGTCGAGCCCATGCCGAGGCGTCAGGCCGAGCAGCTGATTGAGCTGTTGGTAGCTGGGGCTGTGGTGCGGCGTGAGCTGGGGAGCTGGGATTGGGGCGTGTTGTATTTAGGTTTTAGTTTCAGACATCGTATTTGTTTGCTCAGGTTGTTTGTGGGTGGCCTAAACAACAGCCGTTTGCGCTTTCACGGATCTGGAGGCTGGAAGTCCGAGGCCACACGCCGGCAGCGTTGGCTCCCTCTGAGGCCTGGCTCCTTGGCACGTGGGCAGTGTCCTCACATGGCCATTCCTCTGTGGGTGTCTCTGTCCTGGTCTTTTCTGTGAGGACACAGTCCAGTGGGATCGGGCCCACCCGCGTGACCTTGCTTCACCTTTACCAACTCTTTGAAGATCTCATCTCCACACACAGCCACGTTCGGAGGCACGAGGGGTCAGGGCCTCAGCTTAGGACTTTGGGGGCACAGCACAGCCCATGACACACCTACCCTGTTGGGGCTTGCGTGCACACCTGGTCTGTCCTTTCCCCACTTCGGCTGAGCTGGAGAGAAGCTGGGCATGCATTCAGGGTAGGGGCCTTGCCCGTCAACACACACACAAACGTGAGGAGGTCCCAGCGTCCAGGCACTGAGCAGTGGCGTTGTCTGTAAGGCAGCCCCAGTGCTGCCTGGAAGGGGCCCGGCCGTGGCTCTGAAAGCCACACTGCAGCTCTGTGGCTCCGAGCACAGTGTGCCCAGGAGGCCTCGGGAGTCTGTGGAAAACTCAGACTCCAGATCCCCACCCAGACGTGGAAACTGTGTTCTGTAGGTGTGGGGTGTCGGGGAGGGTGCAAGTCTGGGGTCAGGAACGGGTGCTTGCAGGTCACTCCGATGTGTGCTTGGCCACCTTAGGGAAACACCACTGTGGTTCTTCAGTGGCGGGGGCTGGATCCGTGGTTGCAGGTCTTACCAGCCCTCCCAGCCGGACAAGGCCGTGTCATGCTGACGCCACGGCCACGCTCTTCCTACCCTGAGCGCTGTGTGTGGGGTCAGATTTGGCCACAATTGACGGGACGTCTTTCTGTGTGAGGCCAGGTGTGGGGCCAGCCTCAGGTTCCCAGTGAGGCAGGTCGTGGGCGCGGCATGGGCCCACACTGTTGGGACAAGGAGCCTGGGGCTCTGGGAGCATGGCCTCTGTTATGACCCTCCATGCTATTCTTGCAGCTCTCTGCCTGGGCCTCTTGCCAGGTGCGCTGTTTTTTTCCTGAGTGCCAGGGGCCTGGGAACCGTGGCTGTAGGGTTCCCAGGGTGGGGATCTGGAGCCTGCTTTACAGATGGGGTTTGTGGGCCACTGCCATGTCGGGGCCGACGCTGGCTGGAAGTGCCTGAGCCCAGGGACACCCTTCTGGATGCTGGGGTCCTCAGCCATGGGTGGGGGGTGCCGGCTGCTGAATGGAGGACCCCAATTAGGACACTCCTCAAGCCTTGTATGTCCATCTGATAATGAACCCTGGCAGCTGCGTCTTTGAGTCACTTTGGGGGTGCCTGCCTCCTGTACCTCGTCTGACTGTGGTTGAGAACCCCCTTGGTCTCACCCCTGGCCCCGCCCTCAGGACAGATCACCCCCTCTGATTGGTGGAAGGTGAGGCCCCAACCCATTGCCCTATCCTTACTGGCTGTTGCTCTGGGGACGGGGCTGCATCCTTCTGGTTCTGCTTCTGCCCCGGCTGCGGGTGGGTCCTAACCAGGTGTGTTGATGGATACCTCCAGGATGGGAAGGAGCCCTGGGCCGCTTCACAGCCTCATCCTGGCCAGGATGGAGCTCTGAGTCCGGGATGATGCACAGGGCTCGCTGTGGGCTTCTTTGGGCTGTCTGTTGGTTCTCTGCTGTTACAGATGCAGAGGGAGGAGGGGTGTCAGGCTGGCACTCCCAGGCCATTCTGCAAGGCAGCACTAGCGAATACAGCTATGTCTTCATGTCCGGCAGGCCGGCAGCAGGTGTGGGACTCCCAGGGAGGAGGCCACGCTGGAAACTGGGGTTGCCGTAACTCACGGCCACACCCTGCGGTTCCTACAGAGCACCTTCACTCTTGGTTCCAGAGTCTGACAGGGCCACCTGCCCTCCAGAGGTGCCAGGGAGGGTTTGCTCTCACCAATTCCAGCTTCCAGAGGCCGCTCCCCTGCAGCCATGGCTTGTGACCCACCTCTGCAAGGCCAGCGGTGTGGTCCCGTGCTTCACTTGTGGCATCGCCTTCCCTGGTAGCAGCGTCTCCCTACAAGGCCAGCTGTGAGCAGTTAGGGCCCACCTGGATAATGCGGGAGGCCCCCCCTCAAGATTGTTCACTCAGTCACATCTGCCAAATCCTTTTTGCCACATAAGGTGAATCACAGGTCCAGGGACTGGGGCCTGGACATCCCCAGAGCCATTGTTCAGCTACCCACAGGCCATGTGGGGTGGGCTCTCCAGGCCTCCTCCTCACGTAGGTGCTGCCCTTGGTCCCCTGCTGCCCTCAGTCCTCCCCATAGGTTGAGGGGACACTGTCCCAAGGCCCACAGCAGTACCAGTCATCAGTTTGTAAACACTGCAGGGTTCTCAGGAGACCATGAAAGCAGTCAGGGGAGGGCCCAGGCCGTCAGGCGTGGAGGAGCGGGGGCCTGGCTCAGACATCTGCAGCCCACATGGCGTGGAGGTCACCACTGGGTGGGTGTCAGCTGTTACGGCCGTGGCAGGCTAGGGACTCTCACTGAACGCCTCCTCCCAACACCAGCCTCTCAGGCTCAGGAGGACTGCCCCCGCTCTGCTGCTGGAGTCAGCCCTCCCACAGGCACTCGGGGGAGGCCAGGGCTGAAGGGGACCCCAGGGCCCACCCCCACCTTTTTCAAGGTGAGGCGAGGGTCTGGAATGCTCCCAGGTGGATGTGGTTGGGGGACAGCCTGGGGTCTGGCTCATAAGCCCATGTGTGGGAAATAAGACCATCCATGAGCTGTTAGCCCCGAGCAGCCTTCCTGCCCTGGGGGAAAATCCATCCATCAGCAGCCAGCCCAGAGGCGCTGGCTCTTAGCAGAGCAGTGATGGTGATAAATGGCTGTGAGGCTGCAGCTTGCTGCCACACACTTTCCCCAGGTCCTCCCGCAGCAGCCAGCAGCCAGCAGCCAGCAGCCAGCAGGGCTGGGAGGCAGCCCTGAGCTCAGGGGAAGATCTGGTGCAGCCAGTGGAATCTAGGCTGCATCTCAGTTCTGCAGCTCAGCAGTGGATTTTCCAGGCTCCAGGCATCATATATCGGTCAGATGAGGCCAGGCACATAATCGGCTCACTTGGAGAGACCCTGTGCGGCACCCTGTACCCACCACTGTGTGCACACACATGCGCAGAGACACACACAGACACATGCATAGAGCTGTACCCATAGGTACAGACATGCACACACAGACATACGATGCGACATATGCATGCACACACGATGCAACATGTGAACCCGCAATGCATGCACACACACACACACAATGTGATGCATGCACACAGGCACAGAGCTGTGCCTGCATACACATGCATGCACACCCACTGACATACACAATGTGATATAGGCATGCACACACAGGCACAGCTGCACCTGCATACACATGCATGCACACACATCGACACACAGGATGTGACACATGCATGCACACGCACTGACACACATGCACAGAACCGTAGCCCCAGAAACATACATGCACATGCATGCAGACGTACATGCACACACATAGGCGCAGAGCTATACCCACAGGCACATGCACACATAGGTGTGATCTGAGGTGTATCCCAGGCCTCCAGAATACAAGTGAATTCTGGGCTGTGCAGACTTCTCCCATTTTGGCCAGGTTTCCAGGGACCCCAAAAGGAGAACTCACCCCACACTGAGCATGCTGCTTCTAAAGGGGGCCTGGTCCGCTACTGCAGCTGGCTCACTGCCTGCACTGAGCCCAGCCCACGTGTCACAGGCCAGAGAAGCCATGTGGGGAGCAGGGCCTGGGAAGCCTGAGGACAGGCTGGAAGGGGCTGCTCTGACTGCTGGCCCAGCTTTGGGTCTCACCACTGCAGTGGGGTGGGTGGGGGCTGCCCACTCAGTGACTGCCGAGCTCCCAGCGCTTATGGTGGTTGGTGGGGTTGGAGCTGCAGTTCCTCTGCGGCCTCGTCCTCACAGCCCTCCCCACCCCCAGTGTCCATTGTCACTCCATGCCTCAAGGCTGGCTGAGAAGTCCTGTTGTTTTGACCTCAGGCTGTCCCCGAGTCCTGCTTGTGTGATGTTCTCCTTGGAGTCCCCCCGTCCCTGCCCCACTGGTAGAGCCCCCTCCAGTGCCCGCTTCCCCGAGAGCATTTCTGATCCATTCCTGCCATCCCACAGAGCCAGCCTCCCTTGCCCAGCGCCTCCCCCACCCACACCCACGTTCCTTCCTTCTCTCCCTCCAGCCCTGGCTTGCTCCTCCCCCAGGGCCACGCCGCCTTCCGTCCTCCCCTCCAGCCCTGGCTCATTCCTCCCCCCGGGGCACGGAGTTGTCCTGGAGACAGATGGAGGGCTCCTTGGCGTGGGCAGGCCATGTAACCTCAGTGAGCCTCAGTTTCCTGCTGCCAGAGGTAAACATCCATTTCCTGAAATTCAGATAAGCTGCCTGAGACGCTCCCACTACAGAATGTCCCTGATCTAGATCGTCTATTTTTATTGAGGTGTGATCACAGGGCACAGATGTGAGTGTGCAGATTGATGTTTTGACAGATGGGCACACCTGTGTAACCAAGACCCCCATGGAGACAGAGGGCGTTGCCCTCCTTCTGGAAAGTTCCCTGGGCTCTGTTCCAGGCATCCTCTTCCTATCCCCGGAGACAAACACTGGTGCAGCTTCTCACTGTGGATCTGTCCACCCTGTTCTTGAACTCACACAAACAGAATCGCACGACGCGCTCTTAGGACGCGCTCTTGTAAACCTGGCTTCTTTCCCTCAATGTAACGCCTTTGAGATTCATCCACGTGGCTACAGATCAGGAGCTGGTTCCTTTAAAAAAATCCCCTTGTGGTGTTCCATCATATGGATATAACGTAATTTCTTTATTCATTATCCTCCTGATGGACGTTTGGGATATTTCCAGTATTTGGCTGTTGTGAGTAACGCAGCAAAGCACATTCCTGGGTAGACGTCTGTTTCATGCCTTTTGTGTAAATATCTAGGAATGGAAGTGCCGGGTGGCACAGCAAGTGTAGGTTTCACGAAGATGCTGCCTGGGTTTCCCAAGCGGCCGCGCGTGGCACCCCCTCACCCCCAGCGTGTGGGTCAAGGTACCCGGCGTCCTTGCCAGGCCTCGCTGCTGCCACTCTCCCTGGCTGTTCTGGGGGGCCGGAGGGAGCCCATGTTGGGTTTTCCTTGTGTTTCCGTGGCAACTAAGGACAGCCTCTCTCCTGTGCTCATTGGCCTTCTGGAGCTCCTCCCCTGTGAAGCATCTGCCTGGGCCTCTTGCCCATCTTTAATGCGCTACTTGCCATTTATTATTGCCTTGTGTGTGCCCCGGCTGTCTGTGGCTGAATTCTGACCCAGAGCCTTCAGCAGGAAGGAAAGACATTGTCCCAAGCCATGAAAGCGAGAGGCCTCCCAGGGCTGTGCGGGGCTGATGGGCCTGCCCTCCATCTCTCTGCACCGTGTCCTCTCCTCACGCCCAGGCAGGGCCCCAGAGTGTAGTGAGGACCCCACAGGCTCCTCCAGGCCGTGTGTTGCCCCTGCAACCCCGGTGGACGCTTCTCCCCTAGTTCCAGAGGCCCAGGACTGGCTGTTCCTGGACACCCTCGCTGTGATGGACCAGGCCCGGGCTGAGTGTGGCAGGGAGGACCTGGGGCTGTCATCAGAGGAGAAGAGCCAGTGCCCAGCAGTGTCCCGGGTCACTGCAGAGCCCACCTCACTGCCCTTGCAGCTCCCCCAGAGCCACCTCGCTGCCCTTGCGGCCTCCCCAGTCACCTCACCGCCCTTGCAACCCTCCCAGAGTCACCTCACTGCCCCTGAGGCTCCCCCAGAGCCACCTCGCTGCCCTTGCAACCCTCCCAGAGTCACCTCACCGCCCCTGAGGCTCCCCAAGAGCCACCTCGCCGCCCTTGAGGCCCCCCCAGAGCCACCTCGCCGCCCTTGCGGCCACATCTGCTGCTCTCACCTTCTGCTGTTCTGATGCCACAGCGGGTCAGGAAGATGTGCTGCTGCCACGAATCCTCTGAAATCAGGCTGAGTATAAATAAAATACAGGTGTAATGGATGAGGCTTGGACTTTTATGAACTTAACATAGTTTAACGTCTTTCCTAAAGTCAAAGTCAGAACGAAGTGCCCTATTTACTCACATGCTTTTTTACGTCTTCCATCAAGAAAACCTGCTATGAACGACTGTCCTGCCCCTGCCTCCCACCAAGGAAGCTCGTGTTGAAAAAGAAGACTGTGCCGTCTGCTGGGTCCACCATGCTGGGTTTGGGGCGACAGTAAGGCCCTGTGGGGGTGTGCCCCATGGAAGCCCCATTGGGTGCTGGTTCTGGGAATCCTCTTCCCCTCCCTGCATCCATGCCCCCCATCAGCTCAGGCCCCTGAGGATGGCGTTGGCCCCTCAGCTCCCTGGTGGGAGAGGGTCCTGGAGGGGTCCTGGCCCGGGTCCCTCCTCCCGCTGAGGCCGTTCTTCCACTGACCTCTCGGTCCAGCAGGATGTGCCAACAGTGCTGGGGTGCAGCAGAAAGCTCTGTCCCTGTCTCCCTCAAGGCCCCCGGCTCCCTGTGCATCCCGCCCACCTAAGGCCTACTCCCAGCTTCCCTGCAGGGGGCCACAGCCCACAGCCCACTGATTGTGGGCCACTTAATTATTTTGTTAATTGAAGTGAAATTCATAGCACACAGAATTAACCACTTTAGAGTGAAGAGTTCTGTGGTATTTAGTGCATCGACAATGTGGAGAACATACTCTTCACACCACCTCTAACTGCAGGTGTCTCACCAGCCCTAAGGGGGACTCCATGCCTGTGGATTACACCATCCCTTGCCACCACCTGCCCCAGCTCCTGGGAGCCACCGCTGCCTTCTGTCCCTGGGTCGCGGCCTGGGCATTTCACAGGGGCGGAGTCACACGGTGCATGAAACTCTTCTCTCCGGCTGCCTTCACCTGGCGCCATGTTTCTCTCAGGGTCCTTCCAGCTCAGACCATGTGTCACTGCGTCATGCTTTTCCTTTTCTATAATCTCAACTTTTTTTTTTGAGATGAAGTCTCATTCTGTCATCCAGGCTGGAGTGCAGTGGCACAATCTCAGCTCACAGCAGCCTCTGCCTCCCAGGTTCAAGCGGTTCTCCTGCCTCAGCCTCCCAAGTATCTGGGATTATAGGCATCCACCACCATGCCCAGCTATTTATTTATTTATTTTTGTATTTTTTGTAGAGATGGGGTTTCACCATGTTGGCTAGATGGGTCTCGAACTCCTGACCTCAGGAGATTCACCTGCCTCGGCCTCCCAAAGTGCCGGGATTATATAATCTCAACTCTTATTTTAGATTTGAGGGTGCAGGTTCGTTGCCTGGGTATATTGCCTGATGCCGAGGTTTGGGGTCTGATTGATCCTGTCACCCAGGCACTGAGCATGGTACCCGGTGGCTGATTTTTCAACTCTCAACCCCTCCTCCTGTCCCCTGCCTCGCAGTCCCAGTGTCCATTGCTCCCGTCTTTATGTCCATTTGTGCCCAGTGGTTAGCTCCCACTTACACATGAGGACATGTGGTATTGGGTTTTCTGTTCCTGCGTTAATTAACTCAGGATTATGACCTCCAGCTGCATCCATGTTGCCACAGAGGCCATGACCTTGTTCTTTTTTAGGATTGTGTAATAGGCCACAGTGTATACGTACTGCATTTTCTTCAGCCAGTCCACCGTGGATGGGCACCTGGGTTGGTTCATGTCTTTGCCGTTGTGATTAGCGCCATGATGAACACGAATGTGCGTGTCTTTTTGGTAGAACGATTTGTTTTCTTTTGGATACGTGCCCATAATGGGATTGCAGGGTCAAATGGTAATTCTGTATTTTTTGAGAAATCTTCAAACTGCTTTCCACAGTGGCTGAACTAATTTAGATTCCCACTAATAGTGTATAAGCATTTGTTCTCTTTTCTCTGCAGTCTTGCCAGTATCTGCTGTTTTGTGACTTTTTAATAATAGTCATCCTGACTGGTGTGAGATGGTGTCTCATTGTGGCTTTGATTTGCATTTCTCTGATGATTAGTGATGTGGAGCATGTTTTTCATATGCTTGTTGGCCATTTGGATGTCTGCTGGTGAAAAGTATTCATGTATTTTACCTGTTTGGTGGTTGTTGTTATTTTGTTTTTTGAGACGGAGTCTCACTCTGTCGCCCAGGCTGGAGTGCAGCGCCATGATCTCGGCTCACTGCAACCTCCACCTCGTGGGTTCAAGCAATTCTTTGCCTCAGCCTTCTGAGTAGCTGGGGTTACAGGCACCTGCCACCATACCCAGCTAATTTTTGCATTTTCAATAGAGGTGGGATTTCACCATCTTAGCCAGGCTGGTCTTGAACTCCTGACCTCGTGATCCACACACCTCAGCCTCCCAAAGTGCTGGGATTACAGGCATGAGCCACCACGCCTAGCTGTATCTTACCCATTTTTTAATAGGTTTATTTGTTTGTTGCCTTGTTCAGTTGTTTAAGTTCCTTATAGATTCTGGGTATTAGAACTTTGTTGGATACGTAGTTTGTGAATGTTTTCTCCCTGTCTGTAGGTTTTCAGTTTACTGTGTTGGTGGTTTCTCTTGCCATGCAGAAGCTCTTTAGCTTAGTTAGGTTCCCCTTGTCACATTTCGTTTTTGTGTTAATTGCTTTTGAGGACTTAGTCATAAATTATTTCCAAGGCTGATGTCAAGAAGGGTGTTTCCTAGCTTTTCTTCTAGAACTTTTATAGTTTGAGGTCTTACATTTAAGTCTTTAATCTATCTTGAGTTAATTTTTGTATAGGGTGAAAGGTTGAAGTCCAGCTTCATTCTTCTGCATGTGGCTCTCCAGCTCTCCCAGCATCATTTATTGAATTGAATGGAGAGTCCTTTCCCGATTGCTTGATTTTGTCAGCTTTTTCGAAGATCAGATGGTTGTAGGTGTGCAGCCTTAATTTTGGGTTCTCCATTCTGTTCCATTGGTCTGTGTGTCTGTTTTTGTACCAGTGCCATGCTGTTTGGGTTACTGTGGCCCTGTAGTATAGTTTGAAGTCCAGTAATGTGATGCCCCTGGCTTTGTTCTTTTTCCTTAGGATTGCTTTGGCTATGTGAGCTTGTTTTTGGTTGCATGTGAATTTTAGGATAGTTTTTCCTATTTCTGTGAAAAATGACTTTGTAGTTTGATAGGAAGAGCATCGAATCAGTAGATTACTTTGGGCAGTATGGCTATTTTGACAATATTGATTCTGCCAATCTGTTAGCATGGGATGCGTTTCCACTTGTTTGTGTCATCTCTGACTTCTTTTTTATTTTATTTTTTTGAGACAGACTGTCTCTCCGCTGCCCAGGCTGGAGTGCAATGGTGCAATCGTGGCTCACTGCAACCTCTGCCTGCAGGATTCAAGCAATTCTCATGCCTCAGCCTCCTGAGTACTGGGATTACAGGTGTGCACCACGCCTGGCTAATTTTCTATATCTTAATAGAGACAGGGTTTTACCATGTTGTCCAGGCTGGTCTCAAACTCCTGACCTCAGGTGATCCACCTGCCTTGGCCTCCCACAGTGCTGGGATTACAGGCGTGAGCCACCGTGCCCAGCCCCTGGTTTTTCCCGCAGTGTTTTGTGGCTCCCCTGTAGAACTCATTTCACCTCCTTGGTTAGGTGTATTCCTGGGTATTTTATTTTATTTTTTGGCTGTTGTAAATGGGATTGTATTTTTGATTTGGTTCTCAGCTTGAATGTTATTGGTGTATAGAAATGCTGCAGGTTATTGTATGTTGATTCTGTATCCTGAAACTTTACTGAGGTCGTTTGTCAGTTCCAGGAGCCTTCTGGAGGAGTCCTGGGGCTTTCTAGGCATAGAATCCTGTCGTCAGCAAGGAGAGGTGATTTGGCCTCCTCTTTTCTTGTTTGGATTCCTTGGTTTCTTTCTCCTGCCCGACTGTGCTGGCCGGGGCCTCTGCCCTGTGCCTCCGAGTGGCCTCTGCCCTGTGCCTCCGAGTGGCTGATGCACATTCCCCGGGGTGGCTGTGCCATATCAGGTTTACCTGCTTGTGCACCGATGGTGCTGGAGTTGCCTTCACCTTGTGGCTGCCTCATGGGTCGTGTTCCATGTGGCCCACCTCTCGTGAGGAGCCCCCACTGTGGTACCAAGGTCACTCCGCTGGCTTCTGCAGGCCGTCTGCCCGCGGTCGGGGTCTGTGCCCCTGTGAACCTGGCCCTGCATGGGGGCCACACGTATTTCCTCGAGGGAGGCAGACTTGTTAGTGACTTTCCCATGTGTGTTTGATTTCTTGTCTGCTCCCATGGACCGTGTCGCCACAGAGTTCGGACACTGCCATAAGCCCCTGCTTTGTGCTCTCCCCGGCAGCCGGGATTTTGTGACTGTAGCTCCTTTCAGGGTGTTGAAAACTTTGATGACGTGTAGATCCCTGCCTGAGTGATACTTGCTCCATCCTACTTGTGTTTGCGCTTTATGAAGAGGCTGCCATGCTTGCGGGGTCTTCTGGGACTTGCTTGCAGGAGCTCAGAGCAGCCTGCAGCGTCTGGTGGCTCCTGTTGTCCGCGTCCACACAAGGATCTTGAGCTGCCTCAGTGTGCGGGGCCAGGGCTGCTTTCTCCCCGTGCCTCTGCCCACTGGTAATTGAGGGTGTGGCACTGGGTGGGGGGCTGTCTGTCCTTCCACTGGAAGACCTGGTGTGGATGCACAGGGTTGAGGAGCCTGGGCAGCTCCCTCTGAAGACCCGCTCCTTCCTGTCCTATCTGTGTGTCCTCCTGACTGGAGCCAGCTGTGTAGAGATGTCCACGTTCCAGAGCCACCCATCCGGAAGCCAGCCTGGGGGTGCGTGACTCTGTGGATTGTTGTTATGTTGGTTCTGTTTCCTGAAACTTTACTGAGAACACTTGCCAGTTCCAGGTGCCTCATTCCTTCCCAGGGAGATTCTCCAGCCACCTGGCAACCCTGTGGCCTCCCCATGGGGAAGCAGTGATCGTCTCCAAGTCCTAAGCTCATAGTCCCCACGGCCTCCCCGTGGGAAGCAGTGATCGTCTCCAAGGCCTAAGCTCGTAGACTCTGAGGCCTGCGGGAGGTGGGGACACCAGTCTGTCAACTTCCCGCAGCCCCAGGGGCCGGACTGAGGGGAGGCAGAGGTCTGTGGGCCATGGGACTGCTGGGAGCCTGCGTGAGCGTCCTGACGGGATTCTGGGAGGGAGGGTCTGGCAGCGCTGGCCTCACCGCCTGTCCCCTGTGCTCCTGTGGGTCTTGGCACATCCAGGGGCCCCCAGGCGCCACTGTGGTGTTGGGCCCCATCTCGCCCCTCCCTGCCCTCCAGGTGGTGACGTGCACGTGGTGAGGCAGTGCCCGCCCGGCCACTGGTGGCCCCATGAGCACTGCATGGGGCCCAGCCTCGACCCCGGGGCCCTGGGTGCAGAGCAGTGGGGTGTTCCTCATGGGCGTCTGCTGGCCCCTGCGTGCAGGTGGGCCGAGGAAGCAGAGCGGTCCCCTTGATTGACATGATCCAAAGGTGAGGGTCTGGGAAGCAGCCCCCTGCAACACCCAGGACCCGACAGCGGCACCAGCATCCCAAGATGGGGGCCTGGGTGTCCGAGGGTGTGGGGGGCGTTGGGGGTTGGGGTGGAGCCTGTTCCTTGGCACATGGGAGCTGGTGGAGGCAGAGGGGCTGTGGGGGCGGATTTCATGCTGGCTTCGGCTTGACCTCCTGCCCCTCCCATGCAGTTGGCTCTCAGTGGTGCCATGTCTTTGTCTGCAAGCCGGACACCTGCGAGGACCCTGGGCCAGAGCTGAGGGTGGGCTTTGGTGCATCCCCCAGTGGCTGAACAGGGCCAGAGGGTCAGGTGGACACTGAGGCCATTGCTGTCCCCAACAGCATGGCTGGGAGGATGTGTCAACGTCTCCTCAACCTGAGCAGTTATTTCTGGGGATGGCTTTGACTCCGGGGTCCCTGAGCCAGGTGACCCTCTCTCAACATCACCAGGGTTTAGCTTGGATTCTTTTTTCCTGAACCAAACTTTACGCAGTGTGTATTTGTGGCATGTGTGCACGGGGCCTCCATGATGTGCATGCTCGGCCCTTGGTCTGGAGCCCATGTAGAAGACTGACCCATAACAGGAAATTGGCAACCTCTGCCCCGCGAAGCCTGATGGGCCTATTCAGGCCGGTTGAAAACACACAGCTCCTTCATTCAGGCGACCTGCCCTGCGAGGGCCCACATCCCAGAGAGTCTGTAGTGAGTGTCACAGGGAAACTGCAGGGGCTGCTCCGGAATGCTGGGCGTGGTTTCCCGAGATGGTGGTTATTAGTCCGTTCTCACATTGCTAGAACTACCTGAGACTGGGCAATAATTTATGAAGAGGTTTAATGAACTCACTTCTGCAGGCTCTACAGGCAGCCTGGCTGGGAGGCCTCAGGAAACTTACAGTCACGGCGGAAGGCCAAGGGGAGGCCAGCACGTCCTCATGGCCCGAGCAGGAAGGAGACAGTGAAGAGGAAGTGACCCACACTTTTAAACGCCCAGATCTCGTGAGAACTCACAATCACGAGAACAGCGAGGGGGAACTCGGCCCCCATGATTCAGTCACCTCCCACCAGGACCCTCCTCCAACACTGGGCGTGACAATTCAGCATGAGATTTGGGTGGGGACACAGAGCCAAACCATATCAGAGGGTTACCTCTTACCCTGGATAGAAGGAGGGTCCTGCAGGGCCCATTTTCTCACCTGCCCCAGGGCTTGGAGGCTGGGATGGGGAAGGTGCCCACGCAGATGAGAACGGTTGGCTATGGCCCTGTTCATGCCCCCAGTACCTGGTGCAGGGCCTCCCAAGCCACAGCCCTGTCCATGCCCCCAGCTGTGCCCACAGTGCCTGGTGCAGCGGCCTCCCAAGCTATAGCCCTGTTCATGTGTTGTTGAGTGAATTCTTTTAGTTGGAGATGATATTTTCCTACCATTTGCCATTAGCATTTCTAGGATAAAATTCTTTCCTGATGAGCTGGTCATCCTTAACCCCTGTCTGCGCGTGGGCGGGGACCTTCATGTTGTGGAAGAGGCTATGCCCTCGAGGCCCTTCCAGCCCCTCCTCAGCACTGTGGTGTTTGGGGTCCTCATCCAGCCCTGAGGTGTGCGACCGCCTGGCCTGGGGCCGCTCAGGAGGGGCACTGGGAATACGTGTGAGTCCAGAAGTAGCTCCTTTCCAGGGCCTGCCAGCCCTCACAGCGTCAGCGTGGACGGCGGGCAGTATCCAGGGTGTCAGGTGCCCAGAGGACCAGCCGTGAGCCCGCTGCCCTGTTCCTACTGGGTGGGCTGGGAGGAATTCCAGAAGGCCTGTGCACTAGCCCAGCCACCCAGGAGAGCACGTTGGACCCGTCCTGAGGATGACACGGGCTCCGCCTGTTCTTCGCAAAGAGCCCTGGAAGGGCCCCATGGGGTGGTGGTCGGGGAAGGGGTGGCCAGGGCCGTGCTTTGCGTTTTAGGAAAAGGAGACTGTGCGGAACTGCTGTTGACGGTTTGAGGAAAGGTGCTTTCCTCTCTACCAAGTACTAATGTGTGTGGAAATCAGATGGGAGCTCACGCCACCTTGGAGCAAAGTTCCCGCTGTGCCCGGCAGACACCAGCCCAGCCTTGGCAACCGGGCCCTCTTGCCCGTCCACTGCAGATCCAGGAGAGGCGGCTGCCCCCCCTCTAGGTTAGGTCAGGCCGATGTCCTGGGGCTGGGACACTTGGTGTTGCTCCCAGGGTGGTCCTGGGGGGGCCACTCAGCTGGCATTCATCACACATGTGTGTGATGGGGTGACAAGGAGAGGGGCAGTGAGGGTACTTGGGACGTGGAGCCCTTTGTCCTGACTGATTTCCCGGGGCCAGTGGAGTCCGTGCACTGAGGGGAGCCTCGCTGGCCTTTGCAGCCCATGCCAGGGGCTGTGGCTTTCAGGGGCCTGCTGGGCCGTGGCCTCCTTTGGGCCTCAGGCAGGCTGCACAGTGGAGGCTCGAGAGCCCTGGACTCCACCTCCAGGTGCAGAGGAGACCCCAGCCCAGGGCAGCTGATGGGTCCCCTGGGGGGTATTTGGTTCTGGAGCCCCCTCCTAGTGTCTGCAGAGGGGCCTGGTGGATGGTGGGAGGTGGGAGGATTGTGGGGGTGTCAGGCCTGGGCTTGCCATCATTGGCTCACAGTGGGCACCCCTGGGGACAGAAGCAGAGAGAGGGCAGGGCAGGGGGCCGGCAGCAGAGGTTGGGCACCAGATGGGGTGGGCAGGGGTGATGTGGCTTTCTGTGCCAGAACAGGCAGCATCCTGCCACCGCCTCCTTCGCAGCTCCGCCCGCCCATCACTTTGGCTGCGGGGGGCGTGATGCTCCCTGCCTGCTCTGAGTCACTCCTCCTCCAACTCCGCCTCACTCCCTGGAAGCTCTCCGGCACCCCGAATGACCACAGCCCACTGGCCTAGGGTCCTGTGGCTGTCAGGAGCCACCTCTTCCTAGGAGCCCCTCCGTCTCCCTCTGTGGGAGACAGTGGCATGGATGTGGGAGGGCTGTGCAGGACCCCAGGGACTGCAGATGGGAGGATGGAAGGGTGGATGGGTGGACAGGGCTTTTTCCAGCCTTGGCCCAGCCATACCCTCCCCATCTCATGCTGGCCTCTGAACACACTGACCTCGGGGGTCTTTCAGGGGATTTCCCGTATCCACAGGCCTCCTCCCACTGAGGACCCAGCCTCATGGGCAGCCCCCCGCGGGCCCCACAGCAAGCCCTGAGTGTGGCCCTTGATGCAGCTGCACCCCAGGACACAGGGCCCTGCCCATCCATCTGCTCCCAGGCCAGGGCTCCTTGCTGGGCTGGATGGTTTCGATCCCCAGCTGTGGGAGCAGGAGTGTCCCGGGAGGGCGGTGTCGCTTACGCCAACAGAGTGGAGGTCCCGTTGCTTCGATCCCCCGCCGCGGGAGCAGGAGTGCCCTGGGGAGAGTGGGTGTCACTGACGCAGACGGAGCGGGGGTCCTATGTGCGCTGCCCTTCCCCTTCCCGCGCTCCATACCCTTGCCTGGTGTTTGCCGGTGTGGGTCCCTGGCTGTGCCCTGCATCAACCGCGAGCCTGTGGGGCTCCCATCTGCTGGGGCTCCCTGCAGTGCTGTGGAGGGTGGGGAGCTCGAAGGATGGGGTTGGGGTTGGGATGGTTCCAAGTGGAGAGACCTCTCAGAGGCCTGGAGGTTGGGGAGGCCTGAGCAGGCTGGAGGTGGCCTTGGTCCCTACAGTGGATGTCTCCAGTGGCAGTGACTGCAGTGGTTTTGGGGTGGTGGCATCGGGGCAGGGAGCACCCTTCCCTTTTCAGGCTGGGGTCTAGCTTCCCGTCTGCACCTTTAGGCCCCTGTCAGGCCCCTGCAAGCCTCGGGCCCCAGTGGCCTGGCCCTGCCCCAGGCTGCAGAGACCAGAGCCAGCCCTACTGGGCTGATCCTGCCTTCATCCCTCTGCTGTTTGCAGCCTTGGCCCCCACAGGCTGAGCCCGGGACAGCAGGACCCCCTCCACCTCTGGACTCTGGATGGGGCCTTAGGCCTCTTGAGGAAGGGTGGGGGACCTGAGCTGGAAACGCTCCTCAGGTCCCGCCCCTCCCAACTCGGGAATCACATGATTGTTAATTATGGGACAGCTTCTGGAAGACGATCCAGCGAGGCCGGGGCGTGGGTACCTCCCTGCTGGCTGGGTACCTGCTCTGTCCTGAGCACCCTGTTCCAGGAGCCGGCTGAGGCCCAAGCTTGGGGGTGATGGAGCCGGCCCAGGCAGCATCGGCAACACAGGCCGGGGCACCACAGGGCGCCCTTTCCACTGGCGTGCAGGTGCCAAGGCCTTGCCAGAGCAGGTCCAGTGTGTACCGCTGACCCCACTGGGGCCTGAGAGCTTGTGGAGCTGTTTGGGGAGAGGACAGGCAGGGGCAGGTGCCTGTGCTTGCTCCCCCTTATCCAGTGCTGCTGCTGCTGCTGCGGCCAGCGTCCTCCCTACCTGGCTGGGCACACCTGCCTCAGGGTTCAGGACTCAGGAGGTGCCCCAAGCCCCACCCTGAGTCAGGGCCATCTCCATTTCTGCTCTGGGGTCCGGGGCGCACTCCTGAGTGTCTGTACCTCTGGACGGGCAGCCCCAGGAGCAGGCTTCTCAGCTGTTGCAGGGCCAGGCGGCCTTGGAGTCCTCCAGGTCTGCCCCTGTGGGTGGTCCTGGAGTGCTGGGCCCTGCGCAATGAGAGGCAGGAGTGGGTGGGGCCAGGCCTCAGACAGCAGGACCCCTCTGGGCGGCTCAGGGGGAGGCGCCACTGCCCACCACTCCAGCGGTGTGGGGAGCTGGAGGAGCCCAGGTCCCTGCTGCTGTGGGCGACTCCCTGCGGTCTCAGGCACCGCCCCTCAGACCCTGGAGGGCCTGAGCCTCCGCTGCCTGGAGATGCTTTGTTGCTCAGGCGGTTGCCCTAATCACTAATTGATGGCAGTTCCCTGTGTTGTCTGAGGATGTCAATATTAAATACCGGAACATGGTTCCAGACAATTTCAGACTAGACAGGACCAGGATCCACAGAACTGGCCGGAAAGTTGCCTCTGAGCATGTTTCATGGGTGGAAGCTCTCACTGTAATTAAGGTGGGGGAGGGAGATGGCAAGAATGCTGCCCTCAACAGGGTCCTGCCGGGAGTGCGGGCACTAGGACCCCCGGCTCTGGGTATGTACCTGGGCAGGAGAGGCCACGATTGTTTCAGAGCCCGGGGCCCCACAGGCCTCAGCTCTGGGCTGCTGCCACATCATGGCTGTGTCTGTTTCACAGAAAAGGGTGAGGGCATTGCTGCCAAGACAGAGCCTGGGGCACAGGGTATGTTCCCAGAGTAAGACCCCAGTTGGCTCCCCGAGGCTAGAAGGGCAGTGGTGCCGGCTGAGGACAGAGCCCTGTCCTGGAACTGCCCGGGGATGCCAGGCCACCTGGGCCAATCCGAGCTGGACACCAGGGCTCCAGGGTATGCAGAGGCTGCAGGCTGCTGGTCACGGGGGTCTGCCCGTCTGCTCCTGGGTGAGGGGACAGTGGAGAAGGGGAAGGTGGCCAGGTGGGCCCTCTGAGACGCGTGGGCAGCGCACATAATGCTGGGCCATGGCACTGGCACCCAGGCATGACCTCGAGGCTCCAGGCCCCCTCTCGACTGAGGAGTCCAGGGTCAGAGGCCAGCACCCACGCCCACATCCCCTCTCCTGACCTCTGACCTTCCTGCCCTGGGGTTTCAAGACATCCTCAGTGGTACAGGAAACTGCGTGGGGCCCAGCAAAGATTGAGGGACTGGCTTCCTCCAGGGCCCTGTGCTCCTTTCCTGGGCGCCGTGGCTGGATGCTTTTGCTCTGTGTTCCCTGCTGTAACTCGGGAGCCTCCCCACCCCTGCCCAGCGGCTCCGATGCCTGGCTCTAGCCCCACCTGTCTTGTCCCCATCTGTGTCAATCCTGCTTGTCAGCCTGGTGAGTCTTTGTCCCCACAGGCTGTGGCAAGAGGGTGAGGGGTCTGTGAGGTGATGTCTGGTGACTCCTGTTCACCCGGTGGGCCAGGGTGCCCCAGGGGCGGAGGGTGGGGGGCACCCATTGCCAGGAGGAGCTATGGGGCCGGTTCCGGCTCTTCCACCCAGCCCAGTATTTCCTAAGGCAGGAGCCCCGTGTGGGCCAGACATCCCCAGAGGCTGCCCAAGCACTGCAGGGCCAGCGTCTCGGAGTCCTGTGGGACGATTTTCCTCATCACAAACACTTCCCGGGTCATAGGAGACAAGACGGCATTTAATCAACTTCTGCGTGCATTTCAGCCACGTGTGACATTTGATCTTTGTGACAGCTCTCCTAGTAATGTCCACTTCTGGTGTGCAGTCCTCCCATGGGTGAAGGGGCTGGTTCTGCCTGAGGACACTCTGAGGTGGGGGCCTCTCCTGGATGAGCAGGTGGGGTGAGCTGTGAAGGGAAGCGTCCCAGGCCTGGGACACGCCTGCAGCTGTGGGCAGCTCACCTACCATGTGGCAGCTCTGAAACTGTCCAGCACCCACTTCCTGGGCCTCCAAAGACATCAGGAGGGGACCTGGGGTGTCGGGAGCAGAGCTGATTCTCCAGCTCTTGGGGCAGCCTTTGTCAGGGGTGCGCACATTGTGCCGGGGTGACATAGCGCTGGCCCCCGGTGCCCTGCAGCAGCCTCTGTTTACTCTCCTGGGCTCCCAGGCCTGGGGGCAGCCTTTGCGGGGGGGCGTGCACATTGTGCCGGGGTGACATAGCGCTGGCTCCCGGCGCCCTGCAGCAGGCCTCTGTTCACTCTCCTGGGCCCTCAATGGGAGCGTTTTCTTACCAGTTTTGATACAAACCCTGGCTTATGAAAAGACTGGGTTTTAACCTGAAACCCTGCTGGGGCTTCAGGCTTTCCCCAGCTGGTTTGTTATTGGAAGTGCTCCTTCCACACCCACGTGGGCCAGCTGCTCGGCCGAGTGCTAGACGCAGAGGC
The DNA here is from genome assembly GCF_007565055.1 of Rhinopithecus roxellana. Taxonomy (NCBI): domain Eukaryota; kingdom Metazoa; phylum Chordata; class Mammalia; order Primates; family Cercopithecidae; genus Rhinopithecus; species Rhinopithecus roxellana. The sequence continues at coordinate 52,250,439 of NC_044559.1, read as the reverse complement.
GGGTCCCTGCAGGGCAGGAGGAAGGTTCTAGCCAGGCCCACAGGAGGGCAGATCATTGTTTTATTCTTGGGGAAAATGTTGAAATGTCACCTAACGCTTTTACCTTGGACTCGGTGGTGGCTGTGCCAGAGGCGACGTCTTGGCCGTCTCCTGCCTTGAGCCTGTGTTTGGCCTTAGACGTGCTGTGGAGGGGTGGCTCCTACGGCTCTCTCCAGCTCCCTCTGCTCCCTCCAGCTCCCTTTCGCCCAGTTCCCAGGCCTGGCAGGACCTTCCCGGCAGACATGTGGATGGGCCACCTGTGCCAGCAACCCAGAAACCAGAAACAATTGCGGCTGGAGAGCTGCTTTCTGGAAAAGCTCCTTACCTTTTCTTTGGTTATTTTGTTGCTCCTAGTAAGCCTGGGGATGGTGGCGAAACTCTGGGAACAGTCAAATGCTGCGTTAGGGAGGACGAACGTCCATGCTGTCTGGGTGCTGGGCTTAGTGCTGATGAGTCTCGAGACAACCTATCCCTGATTGTGGGACCTGGTTCAGGGACTGAGACCCTAGCCAGCAGCCCTTGGGGAGGACCTGGAGACGCTGCCGGACACCGTGAGAGGTGTGGGAGGCTGGTGTTGGTTTCTCAACCCACCCACGTGGACGCAGAATCCAGAGTGAACTGGGAGGAGGCGTCCCCGTGCTCGATTCTTATAGGACTGCTCTCAGTTGCCAACGCCAAAAAATGAAAGCCTTCTGTGAAGAATGAATATTTTAAAAACCCTTGATTCTAATGCATTTGCTGTTCTGGGAAGATTGTGCCTGTGGCCCTTTGGTCAAGTTGCACAGTGAGGGTGGGTGCTGGTGGGCCTGGAGCTCCGAGCTGCTCTGCCCCACGCCGTCATGAGCAGGCAAGTACAGAGGTGCTTCCTTCAGGCAGTCCTGGTTCCTGGGAAGGAGCCCCCTGCCCGTGAGATGGGACTGTGGGGAGCCGCGTGGGTTCCTCCTTTTACCTGCGTCCTAGTTTGAGAGGCGGGCAGCACAGGTAGAGGATGTGCTGACGGTATCACGGCGTAAATCACGCCGAGGAATGTGACAGACCAGTCTTGGCCCCCATAATCACGACCCATGCCCACACTTCCATGCCACACTTGCCCGGAAGTGCAGGGAGCTCCGGGAACTCTCATGAGAGGACTTTGATGGACTCTGTAGACACTGGTTCCTGGTGACCGTGGTGGTGGCAGGGCCACTCTTGGGACACCAGGCTGATTTGCCCAAATGTCCCCTTCAGAAATGTCTCCCGATGGCCTTGCAGGATGGTGGTCCCCTCCCCCCTTCCTGCTCTAGCTCCCTCCCTGGCACCTGGCGCCACCCTGTTGGCTCGTTGAGTGTCTGTTTCCCCCACACTGAAGAGTTCACTCTGGGAGGGCATCTCCCTCCTTCCCAGGTCTGGAATGGGCTTGGCCAGTGGTTCACGCGGTGACCTCTGACCTTGGCTGGTTAGCAGGCCCCCATGTCCCCAGCGGGTCCTTGACCAGAGCCTTCTGGTCAGACAGTGCCAAGGTCCAGCCCTGAGTGGCCCAGCAGGATGAGGTGGGGATGTGAGCCGGGGGACGTGGGTCGGAGGCCCCAGGATTCGTAGGCGTTGACCTGCATGTGGTGGGTAGTGAAGGGTTTGCATTCAGGGCTCAACCCCCAGAAGCCAGGGTCGATCTGAGGTGGGCACCCACCACCCTCTTGGGGTGCTCACCTAAGTCCTCAGGGGCTGAGTGTGGGGCGAAGTGGGGTAAAGAGATGGTACTGGGGCTCCTATGCCCCCTTTTCCCAGGGCCACAGGGCTCCTCGGCGGTTCACAACAGACTCTGTGTATAAGGAAGGGGCCATGCCCACTTCCCTCTGAGGCCCAGATCAAGTGACGACCCCAACTCTTTGCACACTCACTCCTTCTGGGGGCCTGCCTGGCTCCCTTGGTGACCAGGGCTGCCCACGGCACCTCCACACAGCCCTGTCCCTCTGCTCCCTCTCCTCCCATTGCAGGGGCCTGGTCTCCACCCCCTCCATGGGCCCCCTTGAGAGGGGACTTGGGACTAGGGACAAGGGGAAACTGGGTGGGGCCTGGGGGCAGATGCATGGCCTGGGGGCCCAGGAGCTGGGGTCAACCCTGCTGTTGGGTGACCACGTGGTGGCTCCTGGACCCCCCCAGGCTGGTCCTGTGGCAGATAGGAGGCAGGTGTGTGGGGCCTGGGGCTCAGGGCTCCTTGGGGGTGACCCCAGGGATGGTGGGGTCCTGCTGCGATGTCCCTGGCTCCCTTAATGCTCCATAGGCCCCACCCAGGCCTCTGCTATGCAGACCCTCACTGTACCTTCCCACTGGCAGATGAGGAAACCGAGGACCCAAGGAGGTGGGCTTGAGAGTGGCCTGCATGGAGCCCACCATGAAGCAGGGGTTGGTTTTGGGGGCTCTGAGTGTAGCATTGGCCGCTTGCCCAGCTTGGAACCAGATATTGACCTTTGCCTAGAACTGTCTCCGACTTCTGTGCTGCCGATGGAAGGCCGGGTGGACGCCTGGAAGGTTCAGGAACACTTGCCCGGGGCTCCTCACTGCAGTGACCTGTCCCGGGCGCCTCATACACACCTGCCCTCGGGGTACGGCCGCTTCTGCCGGTGCCACCCTGGGCTCTGCGGCCTCAGTCCCTTCCCTCCCCTGATACACAGCCAGTGTGCAGGGAGCTCCGGGAACTCTCATGAGAGGACTTTGATGGACTATGTAGACGCTGGTTCCTGGTGAGCGTGGTGGTTGCAGGGCCACTCTTGGGACACCAGGCTGATTATATATTGCTCTCCTCAGAGCACACAGAGAGCTGTTTTGACAGATTCCTGCTAGTGGACTTCCTTCTCCTTACCTTCTCTGCTGAGTGCTGGAATGAGAGCTGACCTCTTCTTTGGGAGCCGGGAATGGGGCTGAGCCTAGGCTTGCATGGGGCAGGGCCGGTGGTCATAGGAGGTCCTGGCCCAGCCCGGGGCAGTGCAGAGACCCTCATGGGTTGCTAATGGCAGGTGTGAGGGGCAGGGACCTGAAACAGCCACTGGGTCTCCAGTTTCACTGGTTTGGAGCCTTCGGGGCTGGGGTCGGGAGGGCATGAGGGCTGCTGTGCGCAGTGGCAAGGCCAGGTGTGTCTGACCCCAGCCAGGTGGGCACCCAGGGGGCAGCAGGAGCTGGGCATCAGGGTGGAGCCACGGTCATCCAGAGGATAGCTACGATGCCGATCAGCCTCCTGCCGGTGCCTGTGACTCACCTGGCAGGGTCTGGGACAGTGGGTCCCTGAGTAGGGATCCCTGTGGACATGGCTGGCAGAGACCACTTGGCTGGGGGCTTCTCATGGGTGCTGGTGTGGTGAGCCCTGCCCACAGGGTTACACTCTGCTGCTCACATGGTGTCCTGGAGCCACATCCGGGATTCCTGTCCCACCTGCACCTTCCCTGAGCAGCATCTGCATGGCTGTCTCAGGTGCCACTGTCTGGGACGTGGTGTCCCTGTGGCCGCCCTCCTGGTCAGTCTTAGGAAGCCGGGACAGTTGTGTTCAAATCACAGGCACTGCAAAGTGGGGGCTGCATGTCCCTAACCCCATGGCCCCACCCTCAGCCCCACCCCTGAAACTCCCCCAACCCCATGGCCCTGCCCTGGCAAGTGCCCCCACCTCACAGCCCTGCCCCTGACATGCCCTGACCCCCCACAGCCCCGCCCCAGCACACCCCTGACTTTACAGCCCCACCCCCTGCACGCTCTGACCCCCCCCCACAGCCCCGCCCCAGCACACCCCTGACTTTACAGTCCCACCCCCTGCACGCCCTGACCCCCCACAGCCCCGCCCCAGCCCATTCCTGGCTTTACAGCCCCGCCCCTGACACGCCCTGACCCCCCACAGCCCTGCCCCAGCACACTCCTGGCTTTACAGTCCCACCCCCTGCACACCCTGACCCCACAGCCATGCCCCGGCACACACTCACCCTGCTGCTGCCTCCTGGCCGGGAGCCCCTGCCGGAGCTGCCTCCTCCTCACACCCTCGGGAGGTACTGGCTTTGCAGGTGTGCAGGCACAGGTGACACAGTTGCCGTGACTCCCTTATGCTTCTGGCTTATTTAATACATTTTGTTTCCCATCCCTTTCCTCTCCAGGAGGGACTAACCTCAGGAACTAGTGCTTATTCTCTAAGTTGGAGGTGATGGTGGCTGGGCTCTCTTGCTGGTTCACAGCTCGGGGGGCCAGAGGCTTAGGGCTCCATGCTGTGCTGGCTGCTTGGGGTCCTGGGGGAGGCACCGGAGCATGCGCCCAGGCACTGGAAGATGCTGGCTTCGTTTCCCAGGGCAGTCCAGGACTGGATTCCAGGTACCCATGTGCCAAGTGCCAGGGTCAGGGGCGTGGCACAGCAGGTGCCATGTGGCCGTCCTAGGCATGCGTGTGGGCGTGGACCACCACCCTCGTCCTCAGCTCTGTTGGGAATGACCAAGGCTGTGCCATCCATGGGCTTCTGTGCCCGCTGGGGCTCTTCTGCCTCTACCGGGTGCTCCAAGAAGGAGCACAGGGGTCTCTAGGAGCGGCGGCCTGGGTGGAGCCTGGTGGACAGAGGGTCCTTGGACCCAGAGCCGCCCAGCAGAGTCATCTCCCCAAGCTGTAGGCAGCCAGCTCAGCCCTGGGCCTTGCCCTGACACCCCGTCCCCTCCCCACTGCAGGGCAGGCCCCGCAGACTCCGAGGTCCATCCCGTTGGGGTTGGCTGCTGGATGGCATCGGTGTCCCTGTCTCCCCTGCCACGGCCCAGCCGCCCTCTCGTTCCCCTCCCTCCTCCAGTTCAGCCCCGTCCATGACACGTGCCGGTTCGCAGCCCACTTTCCTTTAACATCTGGGGACATCGGGTGACGCCACAGGGTGGCAGCTGCTCCCTGCCTGTGGGGCTGTGGCCCGGGCTGCCTCGGAGTGCCCTCGCGGGTGCCGGAGCAGCCTCTGCCTTGATGACATCATCTCTGTTTGGGCGTGCGTAGGTTTTCCTGAGGAAGGAGGCTGGGATGCAGGGTGGGGCGGCTGCCGCCTGGAGCTGGGGATCTTGGGGGCTGTGCCAGCTTGTGGGTGTCGGCCACAGGTCTTGTCTGTGCAGCACGGTCTGTCCTCTGCGGCCTCTCTGCCCAGTGCCCAGCTCTGATGCCTGGCAGCCTCTTCTCTCACCCCTTGAAGCCCCACCCCCTCCATCAACCTGGTCCTGACCCCCTGTGCCAGTCAGTGCCCCTCTAGGCACTTGCAGAGGGGAGGTGAGGAGCGCCTTTCTAAGGCGCTTAAATCAGACCGCTCTCCCCACCTCTGCAGAGTCAAGCCCCACTGCCGTCTTGTGCAGAGGAGACCAAGGCCACAAGTCACAGCCCCTTTCTCACCCCCAGGTGCTCTGCTGACCGCCCTCCCACTTCACCCACTGACCAGCTTGTGGGTCTGTCCATACCATGGGGTCCTTTTCCTGCCTGTGCCCAGGCTGGCCCCTCACCTGGGCACCCTCTCTTTGCCCCCAGCTGATGCCCACTTGTCTGGAGGGCCCAGCACAGGTGTCCTCTCCCCAGGATACGACCCTGCACCTTCACGCCAGCTCTGCCCTGTGCTCCAAGCCCTGAAGCCTCCATGGGTCCTTGTCATGGCGCCCATAGCTCAGACTGAAAGACCTCTGGGTGTGTGACTCTGTCTCCAGGGTCCGTGAGGATGGACACTTTGTCTGCTGTGTCTGTGCTGAACCCTGGTGCTATCCTGGAGCACCCTGGGAAGGGAGTGGGCATTTTCCAGTTTAGAGGAAAATGTGAAGAAACCTTTCTTCTAGAAACTGTTCTGTCTCCTCCTCCACACACCGAGTGCCTCAAGCACTTGCCCCACCAACGGCACAGGGTACCCCCAGGGAGCAGTGGAGATGAGATGAGACTCCAGGTCGTGCCTCCCAGGAGTGGTCAGTACCCACCGCGGTGTCTCCCTGGGTCTGCCTCTGGCCTTGGCTGTGTCTTCCCTGCCTTTAAAATAACCATGTTTGTGTGTTGGGGTGGTGGGTTCCAGATGTTGAATTCCCCACAGAATAAGTGAACATGAGGCTGTGGTAAAAGTGGGTAAAAAAGTGAAATGTTGTGAACCAGTGGGTGTCCTAAACCTGGCTCTAGGACACAGGGCCTTGCAGTGAGAGCCATGTGCAGGCCCTTCATGGGTGCAGCACACTAGGGGTGCAGACCCGGGGACACAGGCTTGGGGGTGCAGAATTGGGGATATAGGCCTGAGGACACAGGTGGAGGCAGCTGCTGGCCTGGGAGTCATCTGGAGGGGCTCATCCTGGAGGCCAGTGGGTGACATTGTGGGACCCCCGTCTAATGTGTACGGAGAATGTCCTGGGTTTGAAAGGCAAGTGGAGGCGGTCTGGAAAGCCCATCAGAATCCCTTTCCTTGGTGTGGATAGAGGCTCCCTGGGCAGGGCACACGGGGAGGTCTCATGAGTGACAATTGGGGGGCCGTCCTTCTCCCGGAAGGGCTTGCAGGTGTGGGAAACGGTGCCTTCTGCAGCTTCGCATAGGCCTGTGGAATGGCCCTCGTGCTGGGCGCAGGCACTCCCAGGCCACTCAGGTCATGGTGGACACAGCTGCAGCCCTGAGCCTCCTCTCGTTCATCTTGGGACCGTTTGCAAACTCCCCCAGGCTTGCCCAGTGAGTGTCAGCAGGGCCGACGCCCCTGTCCTCTGGAGACGCGGAGCAGGGTGGAGGGGAACCAGGAACAGCTGCTCACGCGTGCGTGGCTTCCCCCAAAACCCCGGGCCTGCCTGTTTGGGGGTGTTCACTGGACGGAGCAGCTTTCAGTGGGGGTGGCCGGTGCCCGGGACGGCAGCCCAGTAGAGTCGGACTCAGGCGTGTGTGGCTCGTTCTTGCCGTGTCCCTGCTGTGGTGGCACCTGCCTAATCCTGTAACAGTTCTGGGAATAGGACGTGCATGACCCCAGGCCCATGTCTTCACTGACTGGGGCTTGGCCCCCTCCTGCCTCGCACAGGAGCGAGAGTTCAGCCCGCCCCATGGAGATCCTCTTCTAGGGTGAGGGGCCCTGGCAGCATTGGGGTGGGGGGTGTCGAGGTGGAGGAGCTGCTCTGGGGTGGGGGTTTGTGCCACGTGGGGCCTTACTGCCACCTCACCAGGTGTCCCTCTGTTTTACTCTGCAGTGAACTTTGACCACTTCCAGATCCTTCGGGCCATCGGGAAGGGCAGCTTTGGCAAGGTAAGGCAGGGCCTGGCGTGGGGATTGGGCTGAGGGCTGAGGGGGCAGGGGCAGAACCGTGGAGTCGGACGTGCTGTCCCGAGTCCACCTACCCCCATCCTCCTCGGGAGAAGCAGCCTCACCCGGGCCGAGGCTCCAGGTCCTTTAGGGAGGGCATGGGCGCTCCTCCCATGGAGGCAGCCAGCTGTGCCGCCGTCAGACTGGGCCCCATGGTGTCACCAACACCGCAGCGTCTAGGAGCCACGGGGACAAAATCGCAGCTTTGGCTGAACCGGAGCCCAGAAGCCGGGCTGTGCCTACGGCTGCTCCTCAGGGCCTGCAGGGGACAGGATGGAGGGTGGGTGCTGAGCGTGCATCCTCAGCTGGGCCCTGTCCCCTTCCCCATCCCTGTCTCCAGCCCCGTCCAGAACGCCCTGCTGCTGCTGTCCTCCACGTAGGCCTTCTGGCTGGCCTGGACGGAGCCTGTTCCTTTATTCCTTTTGTTTTCTCTTGGCCAGATCTAACTTCCTGATTGACGCCTTGTAATATCTAGAGATCAGGGGTAATTATAACTCAAAGAGGCTTAACGAGCACTCAGGAAAGGTTGGAATTAGCCCTCCGGCTTCTGCGCGCGGCTCTGTTGTGGATGAATCACTTCTGAATGGACAGTTCTTTTCAGCTGTCCCGGGAGGCTTAGCAAATGGGCTCTGCCTCCCTCCCGCTCCTGGCTGTACAGCTGCCTGGACACTGTCTATTTAAGCCCCATAAGCCCTTTTTAAAGCGATTGCCGGGCTACCGGAGTATAATACGTAGGGTATTTGATGTGATTAATTACCTCCATTTCATTGTATCGCAAGCCATGGCTCTGCTGGGTTACTTGCGGCCTGGGGTGATGAAAAGTCAGAGTGAATGAGCCCCTTTGCGCAGTGCGTTGAGAAAGCTCCCGTGCACCAAGGAGAGAGTGCTTTTGAGTCCCTGCATGTGGGGAGGTGCCTGTGGACCTGCTCCGTTTTGTTGCTGGTGAGGCCGGTTGAGCCTCTAGGTGAGGTGCTGAAGCCGGCGGAGTTCGTCAGAGACACTCAGGGCTGTTGGGACTGACTCAGACCCTCCTGTCCTCCCAGCTGAGCCTCAGTTCTATTCTCCGGGCCCACAGCGGGTGCACGAGGGGCAGGCAGGATGGAGTTTGGGGGGACTGCTCCCCCCAGGCAGCAGAGGACGGCAACTGCGACGGGTTTCAGGAGAGGGGGCTTAGGGGGACCCTGGGAGTCACCAGGCATCCAGAAATCAGGTTCAAGGAGGGAGGCTGGGAAGCCTGGGCCCGGCCAGCACATCTGGAGAGGGCCAGGCCAAGGGCATCTGAGGGGCAAAGACCTGCCCTGGGGAGCGAGGCTGGCGGGTGCAGGTGCTGTTTCCTGGGGGCCCCGGCGTCTCCCCATTGCCCCCGCCTCTGTTGGCCCTACACCCCTGCCTGGGGATGGTCCCCTCCTTCTCATGAGCACAGGTGGGCAGCCTCAGCCCTGCCACCGTCTGCAGACCCCCCCAGGGTTCTGCTCCTCGGACCAGTTCTTAAGAGGCTCGCAAAAGCCAGCTGGCCCAGAAATGGGCAACTGTGGAGTGTGGGGAACAGGAGGGAGCCACTGGGTGCTGTGCTCAGATGCAGGGTAATCGTGCACCTGGAGGGTTCCTTCTGGCTCCCAGTTAGGCCTCCTCATCAGGCCTGCAGGGGCTCTGTGCAGCACTTGCTGATGGATGCCTGGCACCGAGGGGAGGGTGAGGTGAGGCCTTTCACTGACCTGGAGGGGTCCTTCCAGCTCTTTCACTGGCCAAGGCAATGACCCCATAGCCGGAAGGATGAGGGCTGAGAAGGCGGCTCTGCATGTGGTTGGGCTGTAGCTGCGTCTGCTCACACATGGCCTCAGTTCAGAGGGGCTGCAGCAGCAGAGGCCCCAGCCATGGCTGTTTCCCTGCAGGAGGTGGTGGGCCCAGGCTCAGCTGCGCCCAGGCCCTGCCAGTGTTGGAGCCACCTGTGAAACTGGCTCCGGGTCGAAGGGTGGGATACCCTGGTAGGGCACCGGAGCCCACCCGTTCAGGACAGCGCAGCGTTTGGAGTCCGACTGGGTAGAGTCCGGTCCTGCCAAATGGCCGTGGTGCAGCTGCTCTACCTGCCAGGGCCACAGCTCCACTCTTGGGGCCGCCGCTCCTGGAAACGGATCATCTAGAGCTGGCCCTTGGCTTTTGTGTTTGTTTTCAATTTTTAAAAAAATTACAGTGAATTACTCATAACAAAATTTACCATTTTCACTGTTTTGAAGGCAGCTCTGGGGCCTGAAGTACATGGTGCCCCCCAGTTCTGTCCAGCTGAAAGTGGTGGTCTTAGTTAATTCCAGGACTAACCACTTAGCGGGAGGAATCTAGACTTGGAGAAAATCTGTTTTCTTCCTGCCATGGACATTCCTCCAGCCTGCCCCCCGCCCCTGCCTGCCCCCTCACCTGGCATAGACATTCATCCAGCCCACTCTCCACCCCCATCTCGCCCCCACCCAGCCTAGACATTCATCCAGCCCACGCTCCGCCCCCACCCCGCCCCCAGGCCGCTCAGTGTGATTAAATTCTGCCTGGCGCCTTCTCAGCTTCCAGCCGGGGTTACAAAGGCCTCGGTGTCTGAGAAGCTCGCTGCCTCCCCAGCACTGCCTAATTGTGCTTGTTCAGAATCCAGGACTCCAAATTCCAGCCTCAGGCTACGGTTATCTCAGGCTGCGGGCTGTGGTCACAGGAACCGTGGATGGGGGCAGTCCCTTCCCACGTCCTTCCGGGAGCTGGTGGTGGTTGGCTTGGATGCAGCTGCCCCAGGGAGGAGGGCAGGTCGCTGCCCCAGGATCTCTCTGGGACCAGGCTTGGCTGGGGGGCGCAGACCAGTGCAGGTTGGGCCGGGCATGAACCCCAAGTCCATGCCGAGCCCCGGCCCCTCTGGCCTGTCAGGCGGGCCCCATCTCTGGACACAAGTCTCTTAAAAGCCGTTGACTTTTCCGGTCTGTGGTTCTCCTTGGTGGGGGTACAGCGTTTTCCTGTTTTTTGGGCCAAGGTTTCCCGAACCAAACACGCCATGGAGGAGCTGTCTCTCCCGCTGCCTTCTGAGGCTGAGCCGGGCCTGTGAAACATGCTGACAGGAGGCACGGGGGCAGGAGGAAAAGCATACGAATTTATTGTTAGTGTGACATGTGCAGGGCATCGTGGGGGAAAAAGAAAATACCCAGAACAGTGGGGGGCCCGAGGGCTGACGGGCCGGCTGGGAGAAGGTGGAGTGGGGGCCGCGTGGGGGGCCCGAGGGCTGACGGGCAGGCTGGGAGAAGGTGGAGTGGGGGCCGCGTGGGGGCCCCGAGGGCTGACGGGCCGGCTGGGAGAAGGTGGAGTGGGGGCCGCGTGGGGGCCCCGAGGGCTGACGGGCCGGCTGGGAGAAGGTGGAGTGGGGGCCGCGTGGGGGGCCCGAGGGCTGACGGGCCGGCTGGGAGAAGGTGGAGTGGGGGCCGCGTGGGGGGCCCGAGGGCTGACGGGCCGGCTGGGAGAAGGTGGAGTGGGGGCCGCGTCGGGGGCACACAGCTTGTAGGGAAGACTACAGGGCCCTCAGAGAAGCAATGGGGACTGTGATGGTTTGTGACCGAGCCTGAGGCGGGGGTGGATCCTGGCCCCTCTCCAGGGGGAGGGTCCCTTTTCCTGGGCCGGTGGAACTGCAGGAGGGGCTGAGCTGGCAGTTTCTCTTGGAGGGTCTGTCTTTAGACAGATGAGGGGAGTTCGGTGAGAGCCGCCCACCTCAGGTGCTGTTTTCCAGTGGCTTCTGCTCCAAATAGTCAACAAGGCACAGTTTGCTGGTGCCGCCAGAGCCCCTTCACCACCCATGCCCTTCTGTCCTCCTGCTGCACTCCCCCCACCTCGGGTCCTGCTCCACTGGCCCCGTGCCCCAGTTACCCTCATCTGCCCCACTCCCAGCAGCTCCCAGCTCATGGCCCCTCTCAGAGGACAATAGACCCTGGCCCCCATACATGCATACATGCTTGAAGACCATCTGCACCCAGCGCTGCCTCATTCACCATCAGGGCAAAAAACATTCTGTTCTGGGGAGAATGGAGTCCATTTGGAATTCAGCTTTTATTTTTTTGCTTTTTTTTTTTTTGAGTCAGGGTCTCCCTCTGTCACCCAGGCTACAGTGCAGTGGCGTGATCTCGGCTCACTGCGACCTCCGCCTCCCAGGTTCAAGTGATTCTCATGCCTCAGCCTCCTGAGTAGCTGGGACTACAGGCATGTGCAACCACACTCAGTTAACTTTTTTTTGTAATTTTAGTAGAGGCGATTTCGCTATGTTCGCCAGGCTGGTCTCAAAGTCGTGACCTCAAGAGATCTGCCCGTCTCAGCCTCCCAAAGTGCTGGGATTAGAGGTGTGAGCCACCACGCCTGGCTGGAATTCAGCCTTTTAAATCGGCAGGCTCGAGGTCTGGAACTGCTTGTGGACAGCTTGTTGTGGGTGTGGCCACGCGCAGGCCTCTCTCTGGGCGTCCCGCACTGTTCCCTGCAGGGTGTGCTGACCAGCGAGGCCGCAGTACTCCAGAGCCTCTTCTACACTCTGCCAAAAATGCCGGCTCTTCCCCTGTGTTTATATTTCCACATGGACTGTGGCCATATGTCTTATGAATATGTCTTGTCAAGGTCGAAAGTAACCCCACTGGGATTTGGGTAGGACTTAAATTTTCAGATTAATTGAGAGCAAAGTGGAGATCTTACCCATCTAGGGGTCTAGTGACTTTTACCCAAATAGGCATCTGCTTTTTTATATTGATTCTTCATATTTTGCTATGTTTATGCTATGTTGTTCCTGTAGTTATCATTTGTCACATTGTTACGTGTAACTTTTTGCTACTGTGACTAAGAGACTTTATTTTCTAACTTTTTCCAGTGTTAAATTGTGAACTTTGTTCCTGAGCTGCGTGGCCCTGCATCCTGCCTTCTCGCACCTGTCAAAGGGCCAGTGGGCGTCCTCTGGAGCCACGGCTGTGCTTCTGGATGGAGGAGTTGGGTGGGCTGGGCGTGTGGCTCTTGTACCTAGCCTGGGCAGCAGGTGTGGGTGGAGGGTCGGGTTTGGCTTTGCCAAGCTGTGGCTGGTGCTCCTGGGAATAACAGCCAGACCCTCACTTAACTAGGAGTGTTTTGGGTGTGAGGTGCTAAGTGCTGGGAGATCACATGTTCCTGTTGATGTTTGTAGGGGCAGAGGCTGGGTTTCCACTCGGCCAGAATGCTGCAGGGAACACCAGGACGCCAGCTTGGTGGTGTCTGATGGCACAGCTATCCGGAGGCAGAGGCGTGTCTCTAGGGGTGTGGTGCCCCTTTGGGGGTTTGAGAGCCCCCTGCCCAGATGGATTTCTCGGTGGCACGGCTGGCTGTTGGGCAGTGGGCATAGTTGGGTGTAGCCCTGCCCCTTGACCCTGAGTGGGCCTCTGCTGTCTCCTCTCTAACCCCCCTAGCTGGCTAGGCTCCTCACCCTGCCCTGCACACCCTTACCGCAGGCCATCCCCCTTTCCAAGAGAGAGAGAGAGAGGCACAGGCGCACGGCGTCCGCATTTCCCAGGCTGTGCGGAAAGAACTAAGAAAACGGGGGTCAAAAGGCCTTCACCACAGCCCCCACCCACCCCGAGGAACCGCCTGTCCTTGCAGTGACCCCACGTCCCCGATGAACCCAAGAGAGAGGCAGGAAGAGGGAGAGCATGTCTGTGGGTAAAGAAGGGCTGCCTGGCCGGGCTCCCCAGCTCCATGTCCCTGTGCAGGGCCTGTGGGCGTGGCCCTGATTCCACCTTGCCTGGGCCCCCTGTGCTGTCTCAGCCAGAAGACAGTGCCTGTGGTCACTATGGCAGCCTCCACCGGCTGCTGCAGGACCACCCTGCCAGGTTCAGCCGTAACGCAGCGGCTGAGCCTGTGGCCTCTGAGTCCATGCCGGGAGGAGCTGCTTCTGAGGGTTCCTCTCATCCATCGGGGGGTTTGCTGCAGGTGGAGAGCAGCACTGGCCGAGAAGAGCTCTGAGGTGTCTGGGTTCTAGGATGAAACTCAATTGCCAGCTTGGAGTCATGGGGGTCCCAGACCACCACCTGGGTGGCTCGAGTCAGCGCTGCCTGTAGCCCAGGCTCTGCCCTTGGGGGGGCTTCCCTGGGGGGCCTCATGCTCTCCAGGCCACCAGGATAGCAGCTCCACCGAAAGGCAGCCTGGGTGACCTCAGCCTGGCAGGCAGCTCTGTTTGTTCCTCACGCTTGCAGCCAGCGGACACTGACGCCGATTGGAAGCTGGGTGTCCTGGGGGCTGCTTATTTGTGATGTGTGTTCCCATGGTGAGCGATGCGTTCCTGTCCTCACTGTCCACCCTGTTCCTGAGATGTCCAGGCCTGGATTCTGGACTTGGGATCTGAGGACCCCGGGTCTATGTGCCGTGGGTGACCCTCACGCGACAGCCCCCTAGTGTCCGGGAAGCCTGGCTGAAAGGGAGCCAGCAGTGGCCTCTGAAAGTTGATGATGTCCAGCAGTGTCTGCAGAAGCCCTGCAATGCTGGCCTGCTGCCAGGCTCCCGGGGCAGGGGCTGCTGCAGTCACTGCGGGCGACTGAGCCTGGGTTTCTCCCCAGACGCCTCTCACTTCCCAGCAGCACAGGCTCTGGCTTCCTCGCCAGCCCGCCGCCCGGCCACCCCGCTCAGGGCAGCAGGAGCCCTTTGTGGCGGCCACAAGTGTGTGGCACAGAGTGACCCCCATCCGGCAGGGAGTGTGTGGTGCCCCTGGGGACCTTGCAGTAGTGGTGTTTCTGGACTCCGTTAGTTGGGACTAAGATGGTTTGATACAGGCTTTGGGTTTTTGCTGACTTTGCTGTGATTCTGTGATTGTGTGTGTGAGATGGGCTCCCCCGGCTTGGGAGGACCGTGTGCTGTTGCTGGGTCCGGAGAATGTTTACTGGGCTGAACTGACCTGTCCTCCTGTGGGGACCAAAGGAATCTGCTGGCTGGACCCAGGGCCCCAGGACAGGCTGTGGGGAGGTTCAGCACACACAGTGCTCTTGTCCTGAGCCCTCACACAATCTGTAAAATGCCCATCAGCTTCCCGAGGGTTCTGGCCTGTGGCTCTCAGGAGTGTGGAGTGCGGTACTGGCCACCGCAGACCCTGTCTGGCTTTGAGGTTTAAATGGTTAAGTGCAGTGTGATCTTCCTCCCTTGGACCTCTGATGGGGAGTGCTTGGCCCCACATTGGCCCCACATGTCCAGCCTGGCCCAGGGCGAGGGTTTCAGGAGCATTGGGGGCCCAGACAGGGCTGGACAGTCACCCCAGCACTGCAACCTGGTCTCTGCCGAAGTGTCCACCCAGCTTGCCCCTCCTCCCCGTGTATGGACGCGTGTGTGCATGCATGTGTGCATGCCTGTGTGTGTACATGAGCATGTGTATGTGTGCCTGCATGTCTGTGTGATGTGTGTGTGCATGCCTCTGTGTGTGTGTGCATGTGTAGATGTGGTATGTATGTGTGTGGATGCATGTCTGTGTGTGTGTGCATGAGTGTATGTGGTATGTATGTGGTGTGGGTATGTGTGGGTGCATGCATGTCTGTGTGTGCATGCCTCTGTGTGTGTGCATGAGTGTATGTGGTATGTATGTGTGGGTGCGTGCATTTCACATGTATGAACTGTGTTTCCAACGCTTTAATGTCAGGGCTTTGCTGACCCTGGAGAGACTGCCCCTCTGGGGCCAGCCACTTCCTAGAGATCAGAAACACTTGCCTTTGGTTGCCTTTCAAATGCAACCCCCAACCCACCCCCAGCTGTCTCCTCTGTGTGCTCCCAGGCTCGGGCCCACATCCCCTGCACGAATCACGGCCTGACCGCAGACACCCAGGGCAGGCCTGTATCCCCACAGCCCAGCCTCCAGCATGTTCACCCGGCTTTCCCCACCTTTCCCGAGGAAGCCTCCGCCAAGGCTCTGCCTGTTTCCCCATCATGTCGTCTGTCTCTGAGACCGTGGTCTTCCCCTGTGTGGCCCCATGATGTGGCATGCCCCACCTCCTGTTGGGAACTGTAACAAATGGTCTCATCAATGGCAAGCATCTCCTGATCTCACCCACCTGCGTGATAATAAAACCTACATTTTAAAGCAAGGACCGTCTCCTGAATCGTGTGGATCTCTTGGGCCTGCTGTCCAGCTTCCCATGGGGGCCTCTGAGAGCAGCTGCTGCACCACAGTCCTCAGTAGACGCTGCCTCGGTCCCAAGGAGGCTGCCCCGTGCCCTGGCCATATGGTGGGAGGAAGACCCCTGCCAGGGCTGCTGGCAGTTCTCCAGGCCTCATCCACTTACCTGCCACACTGAGGGACCCAGCTTAGCAGCTGCCTTTTCTCTGGGAAGGTCAGGGCTGGAAACTCTCGGGGGCTCCAGGCTGTGCTGGGTCTGACCACCATGGCTTTGAAGGAGACAGAGATGCTAAGGATTAAACAGACCACCCTCCCCGCCAGGCCAGAGTTGGGACGGGGGATGGCAGCTCTGATGAGAGAACCCAGAGGAACCCTGTGTACACAGCAGCTGGAGGCTCCTAAAAGGTCAGGGGAGGGATCGTGCTCTCCCTGCCGTGGGGAAGCTGATTCTACTAGGGCCGGTTCCGCTCCAGGCTCCAGGGGCAGAGGGGTGAAGCTGCACCAGGACCAGCACCGCGGGCACACTTAGGTTCCGCTGCGCCTCGCCCTCTGCTTTGGATTCGCCTCCACCACCACTGCAGGACCAAAGAAATCCTGTGTGGGGGCCTCGGTGCAGAGTCCGCATGGAAGAAACGGTTACCACATGCTCCTAAATGGGCCAAAACACGGTGGGAATTTGCCGGGCCCATCTCTCTGGGTCGCCCAGGCTGCACCTTTATGCCTTAAAATAGCTCTTTCCCTCATGACTGATTCAGGAGGAGAAGAACGTTCATATCCATTTTCTCATTTTCTTCCCTCAACAGGCGCGTGCATGGTCCTTGCCTTTGCCTTGGAGCTGCAAGGAAGCTGAGGCCAGAGAGGTGGCCCTGCTGGCCTCAGGTCAGGTCACCTGGCTTGGGAGGAACAAGCACCAGTGGAGGGCCGAGGGGCCCAGCCTGTGAGCCCAGAGAGCACAGCCCAGGGAGCACAGTCCAAGGAGTGGGAGCCTGGGGAGCACCGTCCAGGGAGCACAGCCCAAGGAGTGGGCATTTAAAACGAAACTGCCTCCCCAGCTGGCAGCTCTGGTCTCAGCAGCCGGGAGGCCATGGTCAAAGCACAAGGGATCCATCCACCTGTGTGGGTCCCTGAGGGCCGGCCTCACCTTTGGGGGTAGAACTGGGGCAGGCGGGTTTCCGTGATACCACCACAGCGTGGAAGCTGAAGATCTTCTCCTACTCACACACCTTGGCGGGTCCATGGCAGGCCTGGTGCCCACAAGCACTTGGAGGTTGGGGGCACAGACAGGGAGTGCAGGGAACCTGGGGCCAACACGTTTGTCCGATCCAGAGGAGCTCTGCTTGGTGAGTGAATCCCAGGCACCAGGTCCAGGGTCACGCCGGGATTGACACGTAAACTGGCAGGCAAATGTCTGAATGGCCCAGGAAAGGAAGCCTCTGTTAGGTGGGAGACTCGCCTCTAAGTTTCTACCTCTGGCCACCGGCTGGAGCCGCTGGGGTGAGTGGCGGATAGTATTGGAAACCGTGTTGAGGGTGACTGAGCCGTTCTGGTGTGGAAAGTTAAACTTGTATTTGAGACTGACCTGAGGCAGCATAACGTCATAGACACCCCCTCCCGGGCCGCCTCCCTGGCTGTCCTGCAGCGAGCCCACGAGTGAGAAGGAAGCTTCCTCGCCATCCCGCTGGGCCCACGCATGGCAGACACAGCTGCCCAGTGCGTGTGGGGCCCGTGCATGGTGGGGTTGCCACCTGCCACCCAGCCTCAGCTTCCTCATCTGGACTGGGAGCCCCTGGCCACCCCATCCAGTCCCCCCCTTCTCATAACAGGTTGTGCCATCCAGGACCACAGGGACATCAATGACCATTTCCGGGGCAGTCGGGCCTCCCCATGGGCCCAGAGTCCCAGCACTGACCACGTCCCTCTGCTGACCAGGCCGTCTGCAGGCCCTGGCACCTGGGGAAGGGGCCGGGGTCCTTTCTGTGCTCCTGACTGAGGCCCATGCATGGGTTTTGCGGCCACGGAAGCATTGTCTCCACTCTTCTCTTTTTCTGGTTTTTAGAAGGTGCAACTCCCATGGTATAGAGAGGAGCACCATGACCCCCCACAAGCGCCCGGGTCCGGCCTCACCAGGAACCGACGCGGCACAATCCTGTTTCAGCCACAGCCTTCGCCCACCTCCCACCGTGCCCTGGGTATCCGACATGAATTCCAGAGAGTGTGTCATTTTATCCATCGATAGTTTAGTGTGTGTCTTTAAAGAGGAGGACTCTCTTCGTAGCCACCACCACGGTATTTTTCCACACCTGAAACAATGGTCTTTACGATCCCATCACACTGCGCCAGGCTTGTGTTCTTCCAGTGCCTGTGACTGGCTTCTGATGGTTTCTCTGAGTCAGGATCCGGATGAGTCTTGCAGTGAGGTGGGCCCATGACCGCCAGTCACTCTGTGGGCCCTGTCCTTGCTGTTTACTTGCTGAGGGCCCAGGTGGCTCTGTGGTTCCATATCCTGAGCATCCCGTCTGCTTCTGCTGCCCACGTCACCTGGAGGCCCGGGCACTGTCCCTTCCTCCTGCCTTCTCCTTCCTTCCAGAAATAACCCTTGTAAGAAAGATTTTGGTTCGTATTTCCATTGATTGGTTTCTTTTTTTTTTTTTTTTTTTTTTTTTTGAGACGGAGTCTTGCGCTGTTGCCAGGCTGGAGTGCAGTGGTGCAATCTTGGCTCTCCGGGTTCAAGATATTCCCCTGCCTCAGCCTCCTGAGTAGCTGGGACTACAGGCGCGCGTCACCACGCCCAGCTGATTTTTTGTATTTTAGTAGAGATGGGGTTTCACCATGTTGGGCCGGGATGGTCTCAAACTCCTGACCTCGTGATCCACCCGCCTCCGCCTCTCAAAGTATTGAGATTACAGGTGTGAACCACCATACCTGGCCTGATTTCTTTTAATATATCCGTTTAACCTGCTTCTGGCGTCAAGGGTGGCACACCACTCACACGGCTCACACCACTCACATCACTCACATGGTTCATACCAGTCACGTGATTCACACCACTCATACAGTTCATACCACTCACAGTTCACACTGTTCACAGCAGCCGAGAGGCCGTGGTCAAAGGACAAGGGATCCATCCACCTGTGTGGGTCCCTGAGGGCCGGCCTCACCGTTGCAGGTGGAACTGGGGCAGGAGAGTTTCCGTGATACAACCCAGGAAGCCGGTGGCTGGGTGCCCCTGCCTGGCCATGAACACCTGACAGCCATAGGGCACGGGGGGGTTCCCAGCCTCTTGGGACAAAGTTCACACAACTCACACCAGTCACAGCCTCCCCTTGCTTTCTAAACCCGCAGCCGTGTGTCTGGTGTCCCCTGTGCAGTGTGCATCCCTGCCCTAGGTCCCATCACAGCCGCATCACTCACCCTGGTGGACATGCCACACGACCTGCCCACCCGCCCCGGTAGGCATACTGCACAAGTGTCCAAGCCCGGTAGGCACACTGCATAAGTGTCCAATGGCTGCTGTAACACATTAGCCCATGTGCAATGGCTTTGAACAACATAGACTTTGTGTCTTTATCTGACCTCCAGCCCCCCAGGCCTCCCCAGCAGCTCACGAGAGCTGCAGGCTTGAGGCAGCCAGAGGTGCAAGAAGAGGTGGTCCCTGACTGACAGGAACGGATGGCAGCCACACCTGCCCTGGTCACCTACCAAGCAGGTAGGGGAGAGCCATGGCATGAAGGGGCCAGAAGCTCAGAAGGGGCCATACAGAGCATGGGGTGCTGAGTGTGGAGGGTGAAACCCTTTGGGCTCACAGCTCTGCAGAAACAGGCGAGAGGGAGCTCTGACTGTGGAGGGGCACCCAGAGTCCCCCCAAGAATTCGTAGAGACCTCATCTAGCAGCAGGGGTGGCAGAAAAAGTGAGGTGGGCAAACCTGCTTTAGGAACCCCCCTGTTTCAGAGGGGACTGCAGCAAGGCATGGGAATGTGGCGGATGAGGAAGGGACATGGAGGTGCCGCCCAGGACTCAGGGATGTATCGAGAGGTGTCAGGAGGGTGCAAGGGAGAAACAGCTGGCAGAGCTCCCCTGGAAGCAACTGTCAAGCTTGGGCAGCACGGAGGGTGGCCCTCAAGATGGATCATGGACTACGCATATCCTGTGCACAGGTCCTGAGTCCTGGGGCAAGAGGAGAGCTGGGAGTAGCCAGGCAAGGTGTTAAGAGCCTTGGTTATCCCCAAGTGGGAGAATCCACATGGCCACAGGTTCTCAGCCACTCGGGAGCAGGATCTCCACGCTCCGTTTGAAGATAGCCCAGAATCCCAGATCTCGTCAGAATGATCACTTGTGTGCAAGCACCAGAAACAGTATGTCCACAGTGGTTCCGCAGTGGCGAGGACTCAGACGGCGCCCCAGCCCATCTGCTTTTCCAAGCCCAGCGAGGTTCCAGCTGGCATGAAGCAGCTGAGGGGTGGCAGCTATTGCTGAAGGAACCGTCCTGCAGGCGCAGCAACCGCGTGCCTTAGCCCCGTGGCAATGTTCTGATTAAACGAGGGCTTTAGGCAGGAGCTCAAGCGCCCGTGCACGTATGGGCCTGGGAGGTAGCTCCGTCCCCCAGGAAGCCGGTGGGCTGGGTGCCCCTGCCTGGCCATCAACACCTGACAGCCATAGGGCATGGGGGGTTCCCAGCCTCTTGGGACAAAGACCCCCCTCTGCCATCTGCAGCAGATGGAAGAAGAGCCGCAGAGCCATCGCAGCATGGCCCCTACAGCTGCCACCCTGGCCCCTCGGTGAGCCCGCCAGTGTCCACCTCTTCCCAAGAGGTTTGTGGCCTCGTGAGGCTTCTTAACTCCGCCGACCATGGCCTAGGAAGCGGCCACTTAGCGTCAGGGGAAAACCGAAACCCCAAAACTGGTTCCCACTCACCACGTTAGAATCCTGAGCTCAACCAGGGAGAGGGGCCTGGACAAGTGGCCCGTGGGACACAGCTTCTCAGGGACGTCAAGACGACAGCTTCGGGGGGGCTCTCAGGAGGGACAGAAGGAGAGTAGGAGATGGAGCAGCCTCTGGAGTGCACGGGAGCCCAGCTCTGCCTGGGGGACCCCTCTGCCTCCAGTGCCCTCCCCAGAGGCCCCATACTGGGCTGTGCCTTCCTCAGCCACTGCAGACACCTTCTCCAGCCGCTTCCTGGGCACTGACCCTCCCGTTTTTGTGGTGCCTGGCACTGATCCCTGGGAGGAAGCCTGCCTTGCCCTGTCTCACCCTGCTGTCCCCACGTCCCCAAGCTCTGCTTCTCCTTGGGACATCAGAAGCTCCCCCAGGTAGGATTAGGAGGTGGTTTCATACCGTTTAGAGGCCTTAGGTACTAAGGCATTTGCTTCTGGGGAACAAAAATTACTTGGAAAGAGGAAGAGCTTGGGTGAATCACTGAAATCTGCAAAGTGCCTGAACAGCATTCAGTTGAAATGGCAGTCACATGGCTGCAGGTACCAGCCTGTTCCAGGTGGCGCCATGGCCTCCCCGTCAGTGGCGCTTCATGGGGAAAGTCCAGGGCTCCCGAGCCCGGGGTTGGCTTGTTCCTCTTCATGGCGAGACCTCTAACTCCATATCCTCTTTGGGTTTAAGTCGATGATTGGAGGAAGCAGCCAGGAAAGCAGGGACCAGTTTCCTGGAGGAAGCGGTTGAGTCGGACCTGCCTGCCCTCAGCCCCCCAGGCCTGGTCATAAAAGGCCGCTGGGTTTCCAGTCTTTTTTGTAAACACTGCTCTGTGTGATCTTGGGTGCTGATGTCCCTCCAGACAGAGAGACTGCACCAACCCCAGGGCTTTACGCCACCGTTCATTGGAACCTCCTGCATCAGGGGCCCGAGGGAGCCTGCTGGACCTGCCTTCTACTCTGTTGTCTTCATCTAAGAGCACTTTGATGTGATTGACTTAATCAAATCCATTTCAACGGAAAACCCCACACCACCCCCAAACCACCTTGAGCGTGCCCGCCAGTCCAGGCCTCGAAGGGTGGGTCCTAGTAATAAGGGGCGGGGCCAGGCTCCCCACCTGCTGGCTGGGTCAGAAAGCGGTGAAGGAGATTGGGGGAAGCGGGCTGCTGGGTTGGCAGGTGCTTGGATGAGGGCGCAGCGTGAGCCCCGGTGAGGCGGCTGCCTGCAGGTGTGGCCGCGGGTGGTTAAAGCCTACAGGGTGTTTTCAGGGATGCGTATACACAGGAGGTGCGAAGAAAGTGAGTTTCCCGCCAGAACCAAGTTCCGTAACTCAGTGTCTGCAAACAACAGAAGTTTCTCTTGTAGTCCTGGAGATGGGAAGCCTGAGACCTGGCAGAGTGGGTCCTCTGGGTGGCTCCGTGGGAGAACCCGCTGTGCTTTCTCCTGGCGTCTGGTGGCTGCTGGCCACTCGTGGCGTCCTCAGCTGCTGCCGCGTCACTCCATCCCCAGGCCGGCATCTTCATATCGCTGCCTCTGCCTCACCTTCACGCTCTCTCCCCCCATGCCTATGCCGTCTCCTCGCCCCTGCACCCGCGCAGTCCCCTCGCCCCCGCGCCTGCGCCGTCCCCTCGCCCCCGCGCCTGCGCCGTCCCCTCGCCCTCGCGCCTGCGCCGTCCCCTCGCCCTCGCGCCCGCACCACGCCATCATCTCTTTTCTGTCTTTTATGAGGATGCCTGTCATTGGCTTTAGGGCCCATCCCCGTTCAGGGCCTCCAGATCCTCAACTTAATTACATCTTCAAAGACCTTTGTTCCCAATAAGGCCACATTCCAAGGCTCCTGGTGGCTGTGTCTTTTGGGAACACACTCGGGCCTGCTGCTGGGGGTCGAGGCATTCCCCCCAGGGTCTCCAGGGAGCGACCATGGCAACTCAACCTGCCCTGCCAGTACCTCGCGTGGGGCTGGCACAGAGGAAGACTTACAAGCTTTTCTTGAACTGCAGTTGAGCTGAGCATGTTCCAGAACACAGAGCCCAAAGACTCGGGAGACCTGGGTGTAACCCTGCCTCCCCTTGCTCCTCAGGGCAGCTCCTCCCACAGGTCCAGGCCAGGGGCTTCGATCGTGGCTGATGGCTCCACCGACCAGGGCAGTTTGTTTCCCAGGTGGGGTAACAGGCTGGAGGGAACTGGATCTGCTGCTTTGTTCTGGTGGACAACGGAACTGTGGGTGTGCGAGGCCAGGCATGTGTGCGCGAGCCCAGATGTGTGTGTGTGCGAGGCCAGGCCCTGACTTGAGGCGGCTCTTCTGTCCCTGCTCCCTGGCTGCGGGTGACAGGATGTGTGTGATGGGGAGAGCAGGCTCGGGTCATAGGGCCAAGGGGCTGGCCCCAGATGGAGCCCAGGCTCCACGCTTGGGAAGGCAGGTGGTCCTGGGTGAGCTCACTTGGCAGGAGGGTGAGGTCCTGACTGGAGTAGACACCCAGTCAGTGTCCGCCACACCTGTGACTGGGCCCAGAGGGCACGGGAAGCCCAGGTGCCCTGGAGAGTGGGCTGTGGGGGTTCAGCACCCCAAGGGAAGGCATGTTCTTCCAGAGATTCCTCACGTAAGCTGCAACGTGAGCGGGAGGGGCAGGGGGACCCCGGAGAGGGTTGGGTGGCTTGGGCAGGCAGCTTTCTGGGGCTTTGCACAAGGGACAGAAAGCCTGAGGCTTGGGACCGGCTGGAGACGGCCTTGGGCTCTGGGCACTGGCGCTGCTCCAGGCAGAGGTGGGCTCTGCAGCTCCCCCAGCAGCAAGAGCCCTGGCCCGAGCCAGTGCCCCCAAGCCAGGCTCCTGAGGGGCAGAGGGTGGGGGCCGGATTTTCCACCCTGTTTGTCTCACAGCCTGTCTGGTCCCAGCCCCAGGGCAAGAAATAGCCCTTCTGGAGCAGTTTCCAGACCTGCAGTCGCCACCTTGAGCCTGCAGTGGCCGTCTGCGGGAGGCCATGGGTGCCGGGGCTGGCGCGGGAGAGCACTGCTCCTTCTGTGCCTGTGCAGAGTGAGGCTGGGGCTTCCGTCTGGAGCACGGGACTCCTCTGCCTCCTGTGGCCGTGTGCATGGGAGGAAAGCCATGCTGCTGAGCCACGCGACTCTGCCCCGTTGGCAGCGGGAAGCAGCGGGAGAGGGTCCTCGGAGCTGAAGTGGGCAGCCAGGGCTGCTGCAGCTTATGCTCACTGTCATTCTGAAACCCTCAACTGGCTTTCAAAATAACAATTTTAAAAATGGTCACAGGAAATGCAGGAAGTTCAGGAGTAACCCCGCCCAGCCCAGCCCTCCCAAGGCGGCCTCGTTCAAGCTCAGTCTCCGTCTGTTCTCAGGCTGCCTGCAGCTGCCCCTGCTCCTCGGCAGGTGTGGCCGTGTGTTCGGGAGCCCCCGTCAGCACACGCACCTCTGGGTAGCCCCCAATACAAGGCTCTTCCTGTCTTTCCAGGCCCAGCTTTCCCCACCCACCGGTCGGGGAGGTGCTGAGGCCATGCCTGGTGCCAGCTTCTTGGAGAGGCCACACTTAGAGCCCATAGTGCCAAGTCACTGTCTCCCATGCCATGATGCTACAGCTGGATCCACCCAGACCACTGCTTGGCACCGTCAGATGTGCTTTCCTAGTTTGGGCCAGCCCTGTGCTCTGTGCAGTGTGACTCCCAGTGGCCCCTGGGGGGAGGGAGGGTCACCGCTTTGCGTCACAAAAGGACTGAGTCTCAGGGAGGGGTCTCCAGTAACAGCCCCGGAGCCAGGATGTGACTGAGACAGGTGCCTCCAGGGCCACACACTAAGCAGTACAGGAACCTCTGAGGGCAGAATCACGGCCTCCAAACACCCACGTCCAAATCCCCAGAACAAACATGTTACCGTTCGTGTCAGAGAGGGATGAAGGTTGCACGTTGAATTCAGGCTGTTAATCATCTGACTTTATTTTTTTAGAGACAGTGTCTCGCTCTGTCACCCGGGCTGAGTGCAGTGGTACAATCAGGGCTCACTGCAGCCTCAACCGCTCAGGCTCAAGCAATGCCCCCTTCTCAGTCTCCTGAGTAGCTGGGACTACGGGTTGTGCCACCACGCTTCCGGGGCATATGACCAGGAGCCGAGGGCCGTCTGTGGCCCACCTTGTGATCCAGAATCGTCCAATTCCTCCAGGTCCTCCGCTGGGCTCCAACTCCTTGAGGACCAGAGAGCAGAGGTTGTGGAAGGCCTTGGAAGTGGGTCTGGGTTACCTGTCCTCTCCCAACCTGGGAAAGTCTCTCCCAGCCTGAGTGGGAGACAGGGGTGTTGGCTCTGCTGCTTACCATTTTGTGCCTTAATTCTTGGCTTCCCTTTGGGGATCTTTGTCTTTAATTCTGATTGACATTCCTTGGCCGCAAGGGAGCCCCGGCTCACTGATCCTTCTCACCCCTTGCCTCACTTTGATCCTCACTGCCAAGCAATTAGCTGTGCGTCTGCGGCGTCAGTGTTGACACTGACGATCTGTGCTCAGAGGGCACGGTGCCTGAAGAGCTACGTCGGGACTGGTGCCGCGGAGGGGTCCCGCTCTGGTGGCAGTGGTGGCCCTCAAGCCCCATGCTCACTCCGTGTGTCTCCTCGCAGGACAGGGTGAGGGGCCTTGGCCTCACGGTGTTGAGATGGGAGGTGGTCTCTGGAGTGTGGAGTGATGCGTGTCCAGGGCGAAGCTGCAGCCATGGTTGATGAGGCTTTCTGGGTGCAGGGCTCTGTGCTGAGTGGGTTTTCGCATTCATTCCCCAGTACCCCTCCAGGCTGCTTGCTGCTCCAAGCCCTGGAAAAGGATGTTGGGGTTTAGGAAGGCAAAACTCCCTGCCCAGGTCATGGCTGGTGAGGGGCCCTCCCCGCACAACTAGCCACTGTGTGGCTCCGACTCACGCCTGGGTGCTCTCAGGCCCGGCCCTGTCCGTTTGCAGCTAGTGCTGTTCACAGGTGTGACCTGCGTTTCCTGCTGCAGACTGGAAACACAGGACTGAGTCTCAGGGAGGGGTCTCCAGCAACAGCCCCGGAGCCAGGATGTGACTGAGACAGGTGCCTCCAGGGCCACACGCTAAGCAGTACAGGAACCTCTGGGGGCAGAATCGTGGCCTCCCAAACACCCACGTCCTAATCCCCAGAACAAATGTGCTGCCATATGTGGCAGAGAGGAATGCATCTGCCACGTCCAGGAGGCAGAGGGGCTATGGTGCGTCCTCAGGTGTCCCCGTGTGTCCTCACGATGCATCCCCAGGCATTCCCATGCATTTCCAGGTGTCCCCATGTGTCCCCAGGCGTCCTCAGGCGTCCTGCCGAACAGCCCTGTGCCCCCCAGGTGTGCATTGTGCAGAAGCGGGACACGGAGAAGATGTACGCCATGAAGTACATGAACAAGCAGCAGTGCATCGAGCGCGACGAGGTCCGCAACGTCTTCCGGGAGCTGGAGATCCTGCAGGAGATCGAGCATGTCTTTCTGGTGAACCTCTGGTGAGCCTGCTGTGGCCTCTCTGCAGAGAGACTCGCCGCCCTGAAGCTGGGAAGGCACTGGCTATGCTCTCCTGCCCTTGGTGCTCCCTGGCCCTCATGCCTTGGAGATGCCCCTGCCACCCACAGGCCCTTTCTACCTCTCCCCATCTGTTCTCCTTCCTGTGCCCCAGGGCTGGCAGGGGCCCAGGTGGCCATGGCATGCTGGGGTTAGTTAATGCAGTTTCTTCTGAGCCTGCTGGAAGCCCAGGGCTTCCCTACGATGGAGATGTGCCCCCATGGAGTCTCCGGCACTAGTCAGTGGGGGAGAGTTTAGGGACTGAAAAACTCACCACCATCATCGCCGTCACCGCCATCATCACCACTGTCACCATCATCACTCTCATCACCATTACTGTAATCAACACAATCGCTATTGTCACCATCGCCACCACAGTCACAATCACTGTTATCACCATCACCGCCACCCTCAATCATCACTGTCACCACCTCACCATCACCACCACGGTCCTCACCATCACCACCACCACCACGGTCACAATCACTGTTATCACTATACTTTTACAGTCACTGTTACCACCATCACTACCACTACCACCACCATCACTGCCATCGTCCTCACCATGGATGCTGGTTATTAAATGCCAGCTCTTTGCCCAACACTGTGTCAAGAGTGTTACCTACGTGGCCTCATTTTTTTTTTTAACAACCCTCTGAGGCAGAAGTTTGTATCCCCATTTTACCGAAGAGGAGACCAGGCAGCCGAAAACACCCAGAGCTGGGCACTGTAGCTCTGCTGTGCATTTGCCACTCCCAGGTGCCTCTGGCCCTCAGCTGGGCCACGTCCAGCACAGGGTGGTGTGTCTTTCCCCAGAATCTGGGCTCAGAGCAGCTCTGGGCTGGGGTGCCATCCGTGCTTTGGGTAGGCCCCTCCTGGGAATGCCTGGTGACTGATGCTGGGGTGGGGCTGTGGTCCTTAGGGGGAGTGTGTCGGCTGTGGGAGCAGCCGTGACTGGCTTCCCAGCTGTGCACACACCAGGCTCTCCGTCGGTGCCCACAGGTACTCCTTCCAGGACGAGGAGGACATGTTCATGGTAGTGGACCTGCTTCTGGGTGGGGACCTGCGCTATCACCTGCAGCAGAACGTGCAGTTCTCTGAGGACACGGTGAGGCTGTACATCTGCGAGATGGCGCTGGCCCTTGACTACCTGCGTGGCCAGCACATCATCCACAGGTGTGTGCGTGGCAGACAGGGCGGGCACCTACTGACGTGGGCAGGGCTTCAGCAACCTCGGGTCAGACTGCTGGCAGGGCGTCCACACTCCCGCAGAGCGGGTCCAGCTCCTCTGCCCCACCCTTGCCTGAGTGCCTGCCCCCAGCTGTGGCACCTGCGCCGACCAGGTCAGCCCCATAGCTGTGTGCCTGGTGTCCATGTAGGGGGCCTCGTCTCAGTAGCCCCAGCCAAGACTGGGCAGAGGGCTGTTAGCCCTGGTGGACAGACACGGGGCCGGGTCACAGCAGGTGGCTTTCACCTGGTCCGTTTAACTGAAGGCTCCCGTTTGCCCATCCACCATGTCCCAGGGAATCCAAACTAATTTTAACATTAGCTTAAAGCAGATGAAATTAGGAAGCAGAGCCGGTGTGATGGCTCATGAAAATAAAATTTAAAAAAAGAAAATAGGAAGCAGATTATGAAGGAAGTGAAATTGGGAAGCAGAAATTAGGCTGAAATTCTGCAGCTATGGAACAAAATGAAAATATCTGTGAGGTATATTTTAAAGCCGAATAGACTGGTGTTTGCATTCCTGCTTTTGGGGACTCGGATGTCTGGTTATGACCTGGTCGCTGAGCACTGGCTGCATGCCTGGAAAAGTAGGGGCAAAGCGAGAGCCGAGGCGGCTTGGTCTCCTAGAGGCCGAGTCGTGGAGGGGGAGGGCAGGCCCTGCCAGCAATTGCTCTCGTCCTCTGGGGCTCCAGGCCCCCTCCCAGCGTCCGGTGCCAGGTGTGTGCTGCTGTCCAGATGCCACGGGAAACAAAGTGGCTGACTTCATCGCCTCTGCCCCTACCCAGAGGTCCTAGTATCGTCCGAGGACCAAGTCAGGCTCCCAGGCCTCTGCCTCGAGTGGGTGACCGGAGGTTGAGGGGAGTGTCCTGGGGACTCCAGGAATTGTGGCAGAGATTCCAGGGCAGAAACAGGGCAGATTTCTCAACTCACCTTCCCTCTTTCTGCCCTGTCTAGAGATGTCAAGCCTGACAACATTCTCCTGGATGAGAGAGGTGGGTGGGGCTGGGTGTGGGCAGCCCAGGTGGGTGGCGGCAGGGATAGGCCTGTGAGGGGAGGGGGGTCCTGCACACAAGGATCGTCTCTGGTCCTGGGACAGCCACAGCTGACCCCTCTCTGCGCAGGACACGCACACCTGACCGACTTCAACATCGCCACCATCATCAAGGACGGGGAGCGGGCGACGGCGTTAGCAGGCACCAAGCCATACATGGGTGAGCCCGAGCTGGGGTTCCAGGTGGGAGCTGGCTTCCTCCAGCTGGGAAGGACAAGACCTCGGTGGCTTTTCTGTCCCACCCTGGAGGCAGCCTGGTCTCGGGGTGTGGCCTCAAGGTGCCGGCCCTGTGCCCACGGGTCCAGGCTGTGATCCCTTGGCAGCTCAACTGGTCCTTCTTTCTGTCGGAAAGCTCCAGAGATCTTCCACTCTTTTGTCAACGGCGGGACTGGCTACTCCTTCGAGGTGGACTGGTGGTCGGTGGGGGTGATGGCCTATGAACTGCTGCGAGGCTGGGTATGGACCCCCTGCAGCCCCCGGGTTTGGCCGCCAGGTCCCTGCTGTCTGCCCCCACCAGTGGGTGGCCTGAGTGCTGGGGAGGGGGGCGGCCACCCCCAGTGCCCAGGCGTGCAGGGATGTCTCCACTCTGTCTGAGGAGTCACGTTTTTAGCAAAGTATGCAGTTGGTGATGGAATGCCTGAGCAGGGGGAGGAAGGACAGAGTCACTGTGGTTTCCCGAGGCCGCTGCTGGGGCCTGCAAGCCGGCCTCTAGGGGGGTGGACAGGGCTGAGAACGGGCCAGCAGGGGTGCTGCTGCCTTGGAACTTTCCACAAAAAGTTTATTTTGGGGCCCTGTGCTCTCACCCTTGTGGCCATGGCGAGGCCAGTTCTGGGAGACTGGGAGGCTGGGGCCCTCTTGCAGACCATACCCCTCAGCCCTGCACAGGACCCCACCTCTGAGGAAGCTCCCTCCTGGCCCTCTGGGGCTGTTCTGCCTGAACCCAGGCCCCTGGGATCCCAGCCAGATGGGCGCAGCAGCCATGGTGCAGGACCCGGGTGCAAGCTTTATCTAACCCAGGCTCCCCCGAGGCAGTTGAAGGCCAGGCTGTGTGCAGAGCCGTGCCTGCACTTGGGGTGGGGGAAGGGGGTCCTCTTAGGGTGATGCCACCTATGTCTGGCGTTGTTCTGGGCGTCCTGGGGGCCAGGAGGACCTGCCCAGTGCTGCCTCCCTGTCTCCAGAGGCCCTACGACATCCACTCCAGCAACGCTGTGGAGTCCCTGGTGCAGCTGTTCAGCACCGTGAGCGTCCAGTATGTCCCCACGTGGTCCAAGGAGATGGTGGCCTTGCTGCGGAAGGTGAGCCCCCATCCCTGAACCTCCTTGCCCACCGAGCACCCACCTCCCTCCCTCATTCATCTGTGGCTCGGGGCACCCCCTCCAGTGCACACTTAGTGCCGCTTCCTGGCAGACACAGGTCCCTTCGCTGCAGCCTGTGGGGGCCTCCACAGATGGCAGCCCCAAGCCCCAGAAAGCGAGCTGGTGGCAGGCTCTGTGGCCCTCTCACCAGGTGCAAGCCCTGCCAGGTCACTGGTGTCCTGGTGATCCCCTGAGCTGTGTCCCCAGGCACCCTCACAGCAGGCTTGTGCACCCGCCCTGCCTGTCACCACAGAGGAGCCCTGAGCTGGGTCCCTGTGTCCCATATTGGAAGGAGGGTGTGGGGTAGGTGGGTTCAAGCCCATGCTATCTCCGGGACGCTTTGCCCCAGTGCCTCCCAGGGAAGGTGGGAAGCCACTGCTCACTGCAAACGCCTCTCAAGGGACGTCAGCCTGGCAGGGACACGGGCAGGGGCGTGGCCATCAGTGGTGCTTCCCATTTGTGATCTGGGACTAGGCCGGGGCTGTGCCTTGACTGGGCTGTGCGGCTCCCTGTTCAGAGCCTCACTGTATACACCATGGGGGGTTCGGAGTCAGAGCCAGGCGCAGGCAGGACAGGGAAGGGAGCGAGTGTGCCGCACGGGCCCAGCTGCCTCCCGGCTCCCATGTCTCAGGCAGGTGGGGCCTCCTGCCTTGGCATTGTAACCAAGCAGCCTAAAGTCAGGGAGGCCTTGCCTGCCGGGGGCCTCTCCCCAGCCCCGAGAGAGCCTCTTCACTCTGCTTTAGCCCTGTGAAGCTCGGCCACACCTGCTCAGGTGGTTCACAAGGTGGCACTGGGCTAGAGAGGGCCTGCGTGGGGACTGGGGATGACCCACACGCCTAAGCCCAGGCCTGGGAAACCTCGCACGGGGTCTGGGTCTGCAGCATTTTCCCTGGAAAAACGGGAGGTGCCAGTGCTGGGATGCTGCTTCCCAGGCCACGCATGGCTGCCCTGGGCTCACCTGGCCTGTGGAGTTCCCATGCGGTGAAGGGAGTGGCTCTGGAATAGTTACTGTGAGGCCAGCAGCGGGCGGAGTGTTAGCTGCTAGCCAGGCCTCGGCTGCCACCTCCTGGCAAATCCCAGCAGAGCCTTCCCTGCATATCCCTCTGCTGTCCTCTGGCGCCAGGGGTTTGGGCAGCAGCACTCAGATCAGGTGTCCCTTGGGCCACATGCTGAGCCAGCCACGGTGCTTGGCCTGATGTCGGCACCACCCTTCCTCACGTGGCCCCGAGGTTCCTGAACTCCGAACCTCAGGCCTGGTAGGACCCTCCTCAGGGTGCCCTGGCCTGGGGGTGGCGGGCTATTCCGTGCTGGTGGGCTGTGGGCCCTGGCTGGGGGTGGCGGGCTATTCCGTGCTAGTGGGCTGTGGGCCCTGGGCCCTGGACCCTCTAACTCATGCCTGGTTACAGCTCCTCACTGTGAACCCCGAGCACCGGTTCTCCAGCCTCCAGGACATGCAGGCAGCCCCTGCGCTGGCCGGCGTGCTGTGGGGCCATCTGAGTGAGAAGAGGGTGGAGCCGGGCTTCGTGCCCAACGTAAGCCTGTGGGCGGCTCAGTGGGCGGGGGGGGGGGGGGGGGGCTCTGGGCTGGACGTGGTGTCATCCATGGGCCAGGGCTCAGCACCCATTTCTCTGTAGAAAGGCCGTCTGCACTGCGACCCCACCTTTGAGTTGGAGGAGATGATCCTGGAGTCCAGGCCCCTGCACAAGAAGAAGAAACGCCTGGCCAAGAACAAGTCCCGGGACAACAGTAGGGACAGCTCCCAGTCTGTGAGTGCCGGAGCAGGCTCAGGGCACGGTGGCGGGCTGGGCTTGGGGCTCCTCTCCACCACTGAGCAAGGCGTGTAGGGACCCCTGGCAGCCCACACATCTTGGAAGTCCAGACCGTTTCCTGAAGTCCTGAGAAGGCCAGAGACCTCCCTTCTGCGTTTCCCAGCCCCCACCTCGCTCCTATGAAGCAGGTGGGCAGGGACAACCAGGGCTGGGGTTGTGTGTGCGGGGACGGCCACGTGAAGCCCTCACACTCACCCAGGTGTGCTGTGTTGGTTGTGTGTGCGGGGAGGGCCACATGCCCTCACACCCAGGCATGCTGGTGTTCTGGGGCCACCAGGACAGGTAACCACGAATCAGGTGGATGAAGAACAGCAATGCATCGTCTCCGAAAAGGATCTGAGTTGTAATGAAATGGTCTCCCACACAGCTGGCTGTGTGTGAACGGCTCTTTGTCTCCTGCGGCTCCCCTGTCTTGATAATTGGCTCTGTCTGGGCAGCGGGCACGGTGAACCCGTTGGGCAGTTACGTGATGATCTCACAGTTTCTGTAAACCGGAAGTCCGGCATGGCGCAGCTCTGCTCCCTGCCTCCGGGTCTCACCAGAGTGTAAGCAAATACTGACTGAGGGCGTGGTCTCGTCAAGGATTTGATGGGTGCTGTGGTTGGAATGTTTCCCCTAAAACTCATGTTGGACTTTGTTTCTTGTGGTGGTAGCGATGGGACTTTTGGGGGCCGATGGGGCCATGTAGGTTCTTCCAGCATGGGTGGGGTTAATGCTGTCGTAAAAGGGTGACTTTAGTCCTCTTTTGAGTCTTTGCTCCTCTGCCGTGTGAGGACAAGGCGTTCCCAGTGTGGATGTGGTTCGTGTTCTGCGTGAACGTGATATTCACAATAGAGCATCAGCAGGCTCCTTTTAATCAGCAGATTTAAAAAAGAAGTAAAAAGACGCTGTTGTCTCAGGGTGTGGAGGCCTGAGTCCATAGCAAAGATGTCAGAAAAGCTGTGCCCCCTCTGAAGGCTCTCCAGAGAGGGAAACCAGTCCTTGCCCCTTGAACCTCCGGCAGAGGCTGCCTTGGCCTAGACACATGCCCCCAGCCCCTGCTTCTGCTGCCGCGTGGGGTCTGCCTGTGTGTGCATCTCCACCTCCTCCCCTCTTCTCATAAGGACACCTGGCATTGGATTTAGGGCCCACCCTGATCCAGTATGGCCCCATCTTATCTTGATGATATCTGCAAAGACCTCACTTCCAAATGAGGTCACATTCACAGGTACCCAGGATTAGAACTTGAATGTATCGTTTTGGGGACTCAGTTTGGCCCATACCACCAGGATGTGACTGATATTCACCAAGGAGTAGCTACAGTTATGTGTTGATGTCGGGGTGACAGTGATGACCCTGGGTCCCTCAGTGGTCCCCTTGCCCCTGGGTCTGCCTCAGCCTGTGGTGGATATTCTGGGAAACTCTCATGCCCAGGATGAGGTATGAGCCCTCTTGGGAGACTCAGGGACAGACAGTGTGCAGAGCCCAGCTGGCCATGCTGAGATCCCAGGAGGCTCTGGGTGGGAACAGGTGAGGCCAGGCACTCATGAGCAGGAGGAGCTAGGCTTTGTCTTGGGTTGGTTGTGGGGAGATGTTTTGGCTGGAGGGTGGGAGGTGTTCTGAAAGGAAAGCATCACTCCAAAAAAAAGTCCCACTGTTAACTTGAGGCTGAGAGAGGTTTTTGGAAACAGCTTATTTTGATATAATTCACATTCCATACAATATACAATGCACCCATGTAAAGTGTATAATTCTGTGGTTTTTAATATAGTCACAGGGCTGTACATCCTCCACCACAATCTGATTTTAGAACCTTTTCATGTGCTGTAAGAGACCCCACTTGTTAGCAGTCACACCCAATCCTCTTTCCTCCCCTCCCCTGGCAGCCACGAAGCTACTTTCCGTCTCTGTAGGTTTGCCTGTTGTGGATGTTTCATGGAAGTGGAGTTACACATTATGGGGTCTTTGCAGCTGACTTCTTTCACTTCGCAGGATGCTTTCGAGGTCCATCCACGTTGTAGCCTGTCAGTGCTTCATTCCTGTTGATGGCTGAGTAATATTCCACATATATATCACCTTTCCTTTATCCAGTCATCAGTTGATGAGTATTTGTTCTTTCCACTTGTTAACATTTTTTATTATTATGAATAATGCTGCTGTGAACGTTCACATACAAGTCTTTGTGTGGATATGTACTTTTATTTTTGGGGGGCGCATACCTAGGTGTGAACCTGCTGGGTCATATGTGACTCTGTGCTTTGTGTTTGGAGAAAACGCCTACCCTTTTCTACAGCAGGTGTGCCATTTTATGCCCCTACCAGCAGTGTGTGAGGGTGGTAATGTCTCCATATACCTGCCAAGTCTTGTTATTGTCTGGTTTATTTTTTAAAAATTATAGGTATCTTAGTGTGCAGTGATTGTGTGGCTATGATTTGCATTTCTCTGATGATGCTGAACATCTTTTGAGGTGTTTTATCAGGTATTGTGTCTACAGAAATGTCTATTCAAATTTTTAAAAATTTTTATTGTCTTTTTTTAGTCTACTCTGACAATGCATTTTAATTGGCATATTTTATTTTACTTTATTGTTTTTGTAGAGACAGGATCTGGCTTTATTACCAAAACTGGAGTGAAGTGGTGGAACGATGGCTCACTTCAGCCTTGACTTCCTGGGCTCAAGTGATTCTCCCTGCCCCAGCCATTAGAATAGCTGGAACTGTAGGTGTGTGCCACCACACCTGGCTCATTTGAAAAAAATGTTGTTGAAGAGACAGGGTCTCACTGTGTTGTCCAGGTTGGTCTCAAACTCTTGGAGTCTTCCCACCTAAGCCTCCCAAAATGCTGGAATTACAGATGTGAGCCATTGTGCCTGACCTAATTGGTGTATTTTAGACCATTCACATTTAAAGTGACCATGGAGGCTGAGGAAAGAGGACTGCTTGAGTCCAGGAGTTTGAGACCAGCCTGGGCAACAAGGTGAGACCCATCTGTATTAGTTTATTTTCACGCTGCTAGTAAAGGCATACCTGAGACTGGGTGATTTATACAGGAAAAAGGTTTAATGGACTTACATTTCCACATGGCTGGGGAGGCATCACAATCATGGTGGAAGGCAAGGAGGAGCAAGTCACATCTTACATGGATGGCAGCAGGCAAAGAGAGAGCTTGTGCAGGGAAACTTTTGTTTTTAAAATCATCAGATCTCATGAGACTCATTCACTATCATGGTAACAGCACAGGAAAGACCCATCCCCATAATTCAATGACCTCCCACCAGGTTCCTCCCACGACACATGGAATTTTGGGTGTCACAACTCAAGCTGAGATTCGGGTGGAGACACAGCCAAACCTTATCATTCTTCCCCGGCCACTCCCAAATCTCATGTCCTCACATCTCAAAACCAATCATGCCTTCCCAACAGTCCCCCATAGTCTTAACTCATTTCAGTATTAACTCAAAAGTCTACAGTCCAGTGTCTCATCTGAGACAAGGTAAGTCCCTTCTGCCTATGAACCTGTAAAATCAAAAGCAAGTGACTTCCTAGATACAATGGGGGTAAAGGCATTGGGTAAATACAGCCATTCCAAATGGGAGAAATTGGCCAAAACAAAGGGGCTACATGCCCCATGCAAGTCTGAAATCCAGCAGGGCAGTCAAATCTTAAAGCTTCAAAATGAACTCCTTTGACTCCATATCTCACATCCAGGTCATGCTCATGCAAGAGTTGGGTTCCCATGGTCTTAGGCAGCTCCGCCCTTGTGGCTCTGCAGCGTACAGCCTCCCTGCCGGCTGCTTTCATGGGCTGGCATTGAGTGTCTGTGGTTTTTCCAGGTGCTTGGTGCAAGTTGTTGGTGGATATACCATTCTGGAGTCTAGAGGATGGTGGCCCTCTTCTCAGCTCCACTAGGCAGTGCCCCAGTGGGGACTCTGTGTAGGGGCACCAACCCCACATTTCCCTTCTGCATTGCCACAGCAGAGGTTCTGCATGAGGGCCCCAACCCTGCAACAAACTTCTGCCTGGACATCCAGGTGTTTCCATACATCCTCTGAAATGTAGGTGGAGGTTCCCAAACCTCAATTCTTGACCTCTGTGCACCTGCAGGCTCAATACCAATGGAAGCTACCACAGCTTGGGGCTTGTACCCTCTGAAGCCACAGCCTGAGCTGTAACTTGGCCCTTTTTAGTCATAGCTGGAGCAGCTGGGATGCAGAGC
This sequence comes from Rhinopithecus roxellana, assembly GCF_007565055.1. NCBI lineage: Eukaryota > Metazoa > Chordata > Mammalia > Primates > Cercopithecidae > Rhinopithecus > Rhinopithecus roxellana. The sequence goes on along the minus strand of NC_044559.1, from coordinate 52,214,897 downwards.
AGCAAGTCCCTAGACTGCACACAGCAGAGGGACACTGGATCTAGCCCATGAAACCATTTTTTTCCTCCTAGGCCTCTGGGTCCGTGATAGGAAGGGCTGCCACAAAGGTCTGTGACATGCCCTGGAGACATTTTCCCCATTGTCTTAGTGATTAATATTCAGTTCCTTGTTACTTATGTAAATTTCTCCTCAGAAAATGGGGTTTTCTTTTCTCTCTCTCTCTCTCTTTTTTTTTTTTTTTTTTTTTTTTTGAGACAGTCTTGCTCTGTCACCCAGGCAGGAGTGCAGTGGTGCAATAGCGGCTCATTGCCACTACAACCTCCGCCTCCTGAGTTCAAGTGATTCTCCTGTCTCAGCCTCCCAAGTAGCTGGGATTACAGTCATGCACCACCACACCCAGCTAATTTTTATCTTTTTAATAGAGACAGGGTTTCACCATGTTGGCCAGGCTGGTCTCGAACTCCTGACCTCAGGTGATCTGCCCGCCTTAATCTCCCAAAATGCTAGGATTACAGGCATGAGCCACCATGCCCAGCCAGGATTTTCTTTTCTATTATGTTGTCAGGTTGCAAATTTTCTGAACTTTCATGCTCTGTTTCCTTTTTAAAATGGAATGCCTTTAACAGCACCCAAGTCACCTCTTGAATGCTTTGCTGCTTAGAAATTTCTTCTGTCACATACCCTAAATCATCTCTCTCAAATTCAAAGTTCCACAAATCTCCAGGGCAGGGGCAACATGCCACCAGTCTCGTTGCTTAAAGCATAACAAGAGTCACCTTTGCTCCAGTTCCCAACAAGTTCCTCATCTCCATCTGAGACCACCTCAGCCTGGACTTATTGTCCATATCATTATCAGCATTTTGGTCAAAGCCATTCAACAAGTCTCTAGGAAGTTCCAAACTTTCCCACATTTTCCTGTCTTCTTCTGAGCCCTCCAGACTGTTACAGCCTCTGCCTGTTACCCAATTCTAAAAAGTTGCTTGCACATTTTGGGTATCATTTCAGCAGCACCCTACTTTACCGGTACCCATTTACTGTATTAGTCTGTTTTCATGCTGCTAATAAACACATACCCGAGACTGGGTGATTTATACAGGAAAAGGTTTAGTGGACTCACAGTTCCTCATGGCTGGGGAGGCCTCACAATCACGGTGGAAGGCAAGGAGGAGCAAGTCACATCTTACATGGATGGCAGCAGGCAGAGAGCTTGTGGACTTACAGTTCCACATGGCTGGGGAGGCCTCACAATCATGGTGGAAGGCAAGGAGGAGCAAGTCACATCTTACATGGATGGCAGCAGGCAGAGAGCTTGTGCAGGGAAGCTTTTGTTTTTCAAACCATCAGATCTCATGAGACTCATTCACTATCCTGACAACAGCACAGGAAAGACCCGTCCCCATAATTCAGTGACCTCCCACCAGGTTCCTCCCATGACACGTAGGAATTGTGGGAGTTACAATTCAAGCTGAGAGTGGGGTGGGGACACAGCCAAACCTTATCACCAGCTCTATAAAATACTTAAAAAATTAGCCAGGTGTAACTGCATGCCTGTAGTCCCAGTGACTTGAGAGGCTGAGGTGAGAGGATTGGTTGAGCCCAGGAGTTTGACACCAGGCTGGGCAACATGGCAAGATCCTGTCTCTACCCAAAAATTTAAAATTAGCCGGGTGTGGTGGGACACACCTGTGATACCAGCTACACAGGAGGCTGAGGCAGTAGGATCGTGTGAGCCCAGGAGTTCAAGGCTGCAGTGAGCTATGGTCATGCCCCTGCACTCCAGCCTGGGTAACAGAGAGACACACTGTCTCGTAAATAAATAAGTGATCATTGATAAATTCAATATGATATCTACCATATTTATAAGTGTAGTCTATTTGTTGTTCCTTCTTTTTTCCTTATTTTTCTGCTTTTTCTGGTTTTAATTAAGCAAGGATTGTGGTTTATCTCCTCTCCTAGCCTATTATACTTCTTTTTGAAATATATTTAGTGGTTGGCCTGGACATTGCAGTATACCTTTAGCATACAGACTGCCTTCACCTGACACACTGCGCCCTCGTGTGCAGTGGGGTGCCTTGTGACGGCACCTCTCATGCATCCCTCCTGTTCCTGACGACATTGCTGTCATTCATTTCCTTTGTATGCTGTAGTTGCGCACTATGCTATAAATGCTCACTATGTTGTTACTACTGTTATTTTAAACAGTTATATTTTGGATCAATTAAGAAAAATTACAAATTTCATTTTACCTTTATTCATTCCTCCTCTAAAGTGCCTCCTTTCTTTATGTAGACCCAAGTTGCTGACCTAAATCATTTTCCTCCCCCTGAAGAACTTTGTTTAACATGTCTTATAGGACAGGTCTAACGGAGATGAATTCCTTCCCTTTATGTTTGTCCAAAAAGGTCTTTATTTTTATTTCACCTTTAAAGAATAATTTCACTGGATATAGAATTCTAGCTTGGTAGGTTTTTTGCCTTCAGCACTTTAAATATTTCACTCCACTGTCTTCTTGCTTATGTGATTTCTAACAAGCAGTCTGCTCTAATTCTTTTTCTGTAAGTAGAATTCCTCGCTACCCTCCACTCCCAGCTCCTTTCAAGATTTTCTCTTTGGTTTTCTGCAATTTGAGTAATGATATGCCTAGGTGCAGATTTGTTTTGATATCTTCATTCTGCTTGGTGTTCTCTGAGCTTCTTGGATCTGTGGTTTGGTGTCTGTCATTAATTTCAGAAAATTCCCAGTCATTATTATTTCAAATATTCTGTTCTCTTTCTCTTCATCTGCTGGAAATCCAATTATGCATGTGGGGTGCCGTTTGAAATTGTCCCACAGCTCTTGGATAGTCTGTTCATTTTTTTCACTCTTTTTTTTCCTCTTTGCATTTCAGTTTGAGAATTTTCTGTTGACATTTCTTCAAGCTCATAGATTCGTTCCTCATCTGGATCCAGTCTACTGAGGAACCATCAAAGGCATCCTCATTTCTGTTATGGTGTTTTCTATTTCCAGCATTTCCTTTTGATTCCTCCTTGGAGTTTCCATCTCTGCTTACATTGCCCATCTGTTCCCCATCTGTTCTTGCATACTCTTCCCTTAGAGCCCTTACCATATTAATCACAGTTATTTTAAATTTCCTGTTTGATAATTCCAACCTGGGTGCCATATCTGGATCCATTCTAATGCGTGCATTGTCTCTTCACACTATTTTTTTCCTTAAGATCTTGCAGTCTCCCTTGTAATGTTTGTTGAAAGCCGGACATGATGCATCTGGTAATAAGAGCTCAAGTAGATGGGCCTTTAGTGTGAGGTTTGTTTATGTTATTAGGCCAGGTTGGGGCAGGGTTTAATGTCTGCTGTAGCTGTGGGTACCAGAGGCTTCACATTTGTTTTCATTTCCTTGGTTGCCCTTGGGCTTCCCTATATCCTCCTCCTCAGAGAGAGTCTGCATTTTGTGGCCCTATCTGCTGGAATCCCTGTCACACTGCAGAAGCCCTGTGGGTGTGTTGGGAAGGTGGCGGGGAGGGAACTGTTCCACAGTCTGTGACCACATCTCAGTCTCGGGGGCCTGTGCCCCTTCACAGTTGTTGATCTGCTTTTCCCCTCCCCTTAAGTGAGACAGGCTAAAGCGGGGTACAGGCTGAAAACCAGTCTTCCCCCAGTGAGATAAACCTTTCCTTTGGAGAGCAAATTCCATTTGCTGTGGAGAATGCTCCAGGTATATTTCACAGCGCTGACTGTCCCCATCCCATGCCAGAGCCGGGAAGGGATTATCCTTGGCTTCATTAAGACCTGGCAGGGTTCCTGGAGGGGAAACCCACAAAAGGTTGGGGGCCCCATAAGACTGCAGCCCGGGAGTTCTGCATACAACCCCAACCGTTCCCCAGAGCTGCCTGGGAGGTGTTCCTGCAGCTCCTGCACCATCATCTCTGCTCCAGGCCAGTGGGTCTTGGCTGTGACTGCTCACCTGTCTCTCTAGACTTGGGGGTCGCAGTGGTGCTTTGACCTCAGCTCTCTGATGGGTCCAGGAAAAGTCATTGATTTTCATTAGTTCAGCATTTTTCCTGTTGCAGGGATGGGAATGAGGCCTTCCACGTTGTTCGCGGCAGAGCAGAAGCCAGAAGTCCTTGCTTGTCTTTGTGTTTCTGCATAAGAGTTATGTATTTTATTTCCTGGACGCAGGTGTCTGGTCAGACAGGTGATTGGCAGGTGTCTTCTCCTGTTCTGTGGGCTATCTTTTCTCTTGCTTGAGGGCATCATTTGCAGCAGGGAAGTCTTGTACCTTGACGTTGTCCAACATGGCGATTTCCTCGGCTACTTGGACCTTGACGTTGTCCAACGTGGCGATTTCCTCCTCGGCCACGTGGACCTTGACGTTGTCCGACGTGGCGATTTCCTCCTCGGCCACGTGGACCTTGACGTTGTCCGACGTGGCGATTTCCTCCTCGGCCACGTGGACCTTGACGTTGTCCAACGTGGCGATTTCCTCCTCGGCTACGTGGACCTTGACGTTGTCCGACGTGGCGATTTCCTCCTCGGCTACTGTGCTTTGTCTAAGGATCCATCACCTCAGCTGAGGCCACGGGGATTTACTCCCACACTTCCTTCTAAGTATCATATAGTTTCAGCTCTTGCGTTTAGCTGCGTGATTCATTTTGAGTTAATTTTTATGAATAATGTCAGGTGAGAGTCCAGCTTTATTCTCTCATCAGTGGCTATTGGACTGTCCCAGCATCATTTGCTGAAAAGACGATTCTTTCCCCATTGAATTGCTTTTGACATCACACCTTGTTTTTTGACTTACCATTTTGTTCCATTGGTCCAGATGTCTGCCCTGTGCTGGGACCATCTTGATAACTGCAGCTTTGTAGCAAGCTTTCAAATCAGGTTCTGTGAATCCCCCAGTTTTGTTCTTTTTGGACATTATTTGACTATTCTGGGTCCCTTGCATTTCCACTGAATGCTGAGGGGTTTGACAATTGTACCTGAGCTGCCAAGCAGATTTGTGATGGTGTTAGGGACTGAAGCCTGGTCCATTTCCCAGGCCCCTCATCACTGTGGGTGACATCTGGGGTCCGATGCTGTGTCTCAGCACATGTGGAGGCACCACGGGTGCCCTGAGATGGGGATTCCTGGTCGAGTTACTCAGAAAGTGCATCCAGGAGAGACCCCCGTCCCCCACTGCCTGCGGGATGGGAGATGCCAGCAGAGCTTGGCTTTCAAGCAGAAATCCAGAAACCCTGTGGGGAGCGGCTTCAGCCTTCAGGGGACCCTGGAGCATCACCTGTGACTCAAGAGGTCCCTGCCCTGAGGGAGCTGGGCTTTCAAACGCCCACACCCAGCAGTCATGGGCGAAGGGCCCCTTTGTGGCCCCCTGGCTCTGTGTGTGCTGGCAAAGGGCTCCAGCCACCCAAGGAAGAGGCACAGGCAGGGCCGTCAGAGGAAGGGCAGGGCAGATCCGGGCCAGGCACAGAACCCACTATGGCATCCTGCTGGGAGCGCTCCACACACCTTGGGAGTCCCTGTGGAAAAGGGTCGTGCTTGCACATCTCGGTGACTCACAGCCCAGCTTCAGCGCCGCTCAGAGCCACCTCTTTCAGATGTTTCTGGAGCAGCTCCTCAGGCTTCTGGTAACCTCTCTGCCTAGGAAAACATGGCTGTGAACATTGCGGGATGACCAGCAGCCCCTGCCACTGGGCTGCACACAGGGCCACGACGGGTGCTCACATTCTGCATCCTTGGTGCCCACCCCAACCCCTCCCACCCTGTGTCACTGTGGATTGCAAGATCCCGGTGGCTCAGTCAGACCCTCATCCTGGGAGGTGGAGTTGGCAGTGAGCCAAGATCACGCCACTGCACTCCAGCCTGGGTGACAGAGCGAGACCAAAAATAGGATCCATGGATAGCGGGCAAGAGTGTCCAGGTGGTTGAGGCACAGATGACACTGACAGCGAAGAGACCCCTTAGCCCTGGGTGGGGCCGTGAAAGCATGCCGTTGTCCATCTGGAGTGAATGCAGACTGTTGTCACACACTGCGTAATGACGCCTCCTTCACTGGCCAGTCGCGTGGGATGGTGGTCCCGTAAGATGGAAACACTGGATTTTGCTATACCTTTTGTATGTCTAGGTAGGGGTGAGCGTTCTCGTGTGTCTAGATAGGGGTGAGCGTTCTTGTGTGCACCCACTCACACATCCCCTCCGGCCTTCAGAGCCCAGCACCCTCCCTCGCAGGGCCTTGGCTGTGACATGGGTGACTTCCTGAGCCTGTGGATCTGAGGCTCTGTGGTCCTCAAAAGTGGACCTCAGCTGCAGATGGGGGCCCTTTTAACGCCACCCCGAGGCCTGCGACTCCCTGCACTTTCCACTGTGACTTGACTGATCTGGGTCTGTCATTTGCTCACACATTGGTAGTAACTGACGTCACCATCCAAGTCCGTGGCCACCATAATGATGCTTTCCCCACACCATGCCGGCGTTGAGTGACCAGCACCCCCTCCACCCCACCCATACCCTCCCAACCCCTGCGTCTTGGGAATCGGTCCTGCCTGCCCATCACACACACCAAGGGTGGGTCCTGCAAGGGGCAGCCTCAGTCCACAAACCTGTCCTGAGGGCTTGCTTCTAAGACAGCCCTGGTTCCAGGATTCTCTGGGCAGGGCCCCAGAAGCAGGCCTGGGATGGGCTTGTGTGTGCTGTGATGAGGGGCTGGGAGAAGCTGGTATGAGACAGGAAAGGCCTGGCAAGGGAGTGGTTTCCAGCAAAGTCCCGCAGAGAACAGCTTCCGCCTGGTCCGGCAGGCCCCACGGAGCAAGTGCAAGCCATCCACCCTGAGGCAAGGGAGCTGGGCATTGGCGTCCCTCGGGCTTGGGTGAATCCCCCGCGGAGATGCGAGCTTCCTGGCAGTCTGGCTCCTGGAGGGCCAGGATGCTTCAACAGCCCAGAGGCCATCGGCCAAAGAAAGCCACAGGTGGAGGCCTGATGGGGATGCCCAGACACTCACTTGAGGGGAGTGGGTGGAACCTGGACAGTGTCCCCCACACTTACATGTGCCTTTCCGTCCACAGGAGAATGACTATCTTCAAGACTGCCTTGATGCAATCCAGCAAGACTTTGTGATTTTTAACAGAGAAAAGTGAGTGTGTTGGGGGTGGGTGGGCATGGTGGCAGAGAGGAGGAAAATGGGGCTAAGGTTTAAGGTTTTCTTGGCCACATGAGCTGGCATCCATGGGCCTGGGGTGTGTGGCCCCACTGTCTTTGGGGACTCTGAGCAGCGGCTGTGGAGGGGAGCGGCAGGAGGCCCCTGCCAGGCTCTGGCATGTTTGAGCTCCCGCGGGGCCTGTGGCTGGAATCTGGGGAGAGACTCGTCGTTTGCCCAGGTGAGGGGTGGTGACTTCCTAGGAGGCCCCATCAGAGCCACGTCAACTCCCCACCCAGGCACTCTCAGTCTCTCAGCAGACCTCTCCTCAATGTCAGGCCCTAGAGGACAGAAGGGCACAGATGACTAGCAGCAGGCAAGGCCAGAAATAGCAGCAGCTGCCACCTTGGGGCCCAAGGGAGGATGGGTGCCCCCTCTGCCTGTGCGGGGCAGGAGGGCCTCCTGGAGGAGGTGTCTGAGCTCTTGTGGGCAGGACTTGCAGGGCGTGTGCAGACAGGTGAGGGCACTGGCTGGCACCCCGGGGGTCAGACGATCGGGTGAAGAATGAGGCTCAGCCGAGCCTTGTTCCCAAGTCACTGACCTACGGCACCTGCAGAGAATCAGGCCTTTCGGCTTCTGGCTGGAAACACCCGAGCCTTGCCAGTGTGCTCACGTGCCCCACCCGCCCCCAGGCTCCCTGCCGCACCCAGTGTGTTGGGAGCCTGGCCTTTCCAGCAGACACCCAGCCTGTGGCCCATCTTGGGCATCCACGCCATGGCCTGTGCCGTGAGCCCATGGGCAGGTCATGGGACCATGAGGCCAGAGAGGTGGGGGCATAACGCCCTCCGTGTGTTCCTGTCATCCCAGGTTGAAGAGGAGCCAGGACCTCCCGAGCGAGCCTCTCCCTGCCCCTGAGCCCAGGGATGCTGCAGAGCCTGTGGAGGACGAGGAACGCTCCGCCCTTCCCATGTGCGGCCCCATCTGCCCCTCGGCCGGGAGCGGCTAGGCTGGGATGCCCGTGATCCTCACCCCTTGAGCTGCTTTGGAGACTCGGCTGCCAGAGGGAGGGCCATGGGCCGAGGCCTGGCATTCACGTTCCCATCCAGCAGCCTGGCTGGCAGTGCCCACAGTGCCTGGACACATTTCACACCTTGGGCTCGTGGTGGTGCAGGGGACAAGAGGCTGTGGGTGCAGCGGACGCCTGTGGAGGGCAGCAAGGAGGGCATTGCCTGCGGGCCCCCGAGCCCCGCCTGGATGGAGGAAGCGCTGCTGGGCACTCTCTTACCGCTCATGGGGGGCCGGGGCCGTGGATGAGACAGGAGTCTTTGTCCCCACTCAGCCCGAGGCTGTGCACAGCCCTCCTCACAAGGTGAGCCCTTGCAGAGCAGGCCGCGGGTGTCCCAGGCTTGGCTCAGTTCTTGGAGGTCAGGGGCGCGGGTTGGGGGTAGTGGGTGGGGAGGTGAATGTTTTCTAGAGATTCACACTGCCCCAGCAATTTCTGTATCGTTTTCACTTCTGAGAATTATAACGTGAGAACTGCTCGGTGTTGCGTGTTCTGCGCATGTCCTGTGTCTGCCTGGCCATCAGGCCTGTGCCTGCAGTTTCTGGTTGGCCTGGACTTAAGGCAGCCAATTGGGGGTGCAGTACCTCAGGGCAGAGGCCCCCAGAGTTCCAGGACGATGGCTTTGGGGTGGGTGCCTGTCTCCGTGGCTCTGGAGCCGTAAGGCTGTGGAAGGCAGAGACGGTGCTGGAGGCAGAGGAGCCCAGGACAGCGCCGTGCACAGGGGAGCCACCGCAGTGCTAGGCAGTGCTTGGCCCTCCGGAAAGGGACACGTCTCTCTTGCTGCAGCTGGGTGGTTCTGTTGTTGGAACTGAAACTGGGTAAACGGCCTGTGTGCGTCTCTCCGGTCTCGCTGGAGGAGGAGCCCGTCAGCCCAGCGCTCCAGACAGGCCTGTGCTGGTTTCCTCTGGGGGAATGGGTGTGTCAGGTCTATGCCCCCTCCCAGGACAGCGGCCATGGTGGACACGTGCCTAGACCGGTGTCCACGAGCCCCGCTGCACCCCTGGCAAACAGGGCTCTCCCGTCCTTGACTGGGCTGTGAGATGACAACAGCCAAAGAACATTTGGGGAAGAACCGGCCATGCCAGGAGCCGAGTGAGAAGTCTGAGGGGAGAGAATGCAGCTCCCCGCCCCCCACCCACCCGTCCACTGAATCATGGCAGGAATTAGCCTTCCAGCCCTCAGCAGCTCACATGGAGGACACGATGCCCGAGTCACTACCAGGAAGGGTGGCCTGGTCCCTGCGAGGGCCCAGAGGCGCCGTGTGCTCAGTGAAAGTCTGGTGATGTCAGACAGGCTCGGGGGAAGGACGGGTGTGGGGGTTTGTGTAAGTGCATTTGGGGCACATGACAGGATGGTGACCTTGTCCTTCTCCGAGACACTGGTGGGGTCTAGGTGCTGTCTGGTTCCCTAGATCACCCCCCACACTGGGGCAGAGCGGGAGATGCTGGTGTGGGGGACGTCAGCTCCCATATCTGGGCCAGAGGGAGCCCCAGGAAGGAAATGCGGAGGGCCCAGGGCCGCCTCCAGGGCTGCTGCCTGGGCTTTGCACAGCTTAATGAGAAGCCCAGGGTCAGAGATGGGCCCGCCTGTGGTCCCCAGAGACCACGGCAGGAAATTCTCCATCACCATTGGTGCATAGGCAGGGGCCAGAGAACCGGTGGCATGAAGTGAGTCCCTGGCCCTCTGTGCTCGTCGGCCAGCAGTGAGTGCCCAGTGACTGCAGCCAGGCCCTGCTCTTGGGGTGAGGACAACCGTCTGGGAGCGTCTACACACCCTTTTTATGAGACACAGCATGTGCCAGCACTGCAGTCACGACCTTAGGGGGCTCAGGTCAGAGCCTCACAGCTGCCCGGCCTTGAGTGCTGGGCCTGCGTCTGTGGGCAGCACCCACCCGGGTGGCAGTGGTGCATGCTGCCCGGCCCTCTGGGGCGGCTCGGGCTGTCCAGTGAGAATGTGGGGGGGGGGCCCCTCTGCCCTGCCCTGGCTGTCGGCTGCCCTGCCGGTCCTCTTCCCTGTGAGAGGTTGAGCTCCTCCCTGCCATTCAGGGGAGAAGAGCTGTGGCTGCAGGAGGAGTTGGACCAGCCCACTGCCAGCCGGGCCCCGCCTCTGCAGAAACGGCATGGGGGAGAGGAGACGGGGCCTTCCACGCACAGGCGGCTTCAAACCCAGACGTCTTTAATGGGCCCGATTCACATCAGAGGGTGACGGCCTGTCCAGGCAGTGGGCGGCATGCACAGGTTCCTGGCTACAGTGTCCTCAGTGTACAAAGCTGCTACTAAGAAGCCTACGGAAATACACAATCTGTAATAAGAGCAGTGTCTTCCTAAAGGATTGCAGAACTTCCCCGGACGAGGGCTACTACGAAAGCTTAGGTGTGGGCCTCGGGGTGTGTAAAAGGAACCCTCCACAGGCAGGGCTGCGCGGCACCAGGTTCTCATGGGTCCCTGAAGTCTCAGCAGCTGTGCCAGGCAGGAGGGCTCTGCTCCCACTCTCCTCCCTGGCCTGCGACGGGCACAGGCCTCCAAGGAGCGGCTGCAGGCGTGCGGGGCTCTGTGAGGCAGTGACTGGTGGTGGGGAGGTGGCAAACGCCCACCAGGCAGGACTCAGCCCCTTGCCGGTTCGCCAAGAAACCCAGTGTCCAGCTGCTCCTGCGCTCTGTAAGCTCAGCAGGTTCTCTGTCCCCATGCCAGGCCCAGTGGGCACTAGGGTGCCTGGGCTCAGGCTGCCGGCACTGTCCCTGACATGTGGTACCACCTCACCCTAGCAGTGACATCTCCCCAGGTTCAGCCCTTCTCTCGAGGGGCTCTTGGCAGCAGGACTTGGGACCCCACAAGGAGAGCCTGTGGGGAGGGGGAAGGCAAGACCGCCAAGCACCTTTGAGAAACTTCTACCAAAAAAAACGCTAAGGAGGGGGGCGAGTGCCCCGGGGCCCCCGCGGCCTCAGGTGGGGCCAGCACGGCCCACAGGGCCAGTCCTGGGCGTCTAGGAGAGAGAGGTGATGTTGGAGCGGCCGCCAGGCGGTGCCATGATCTTCTGCGCTGTGCGTCGGGCGATGTGGTCATCAGCCTGAGACCCTGAAGAAAGGGCACAGGTGAGCAGGGAGAATGGGGCAGAGGCAGGGTCCCTTCTATTCAAGGCGAGAGGCAGTCACTGGCTGCGTCAGCGGGGCCAGGACCATGGAGCCCCTGCACGGCTACCACCACCAGAAGGCCAAGCAGACGTGCCCGGCAGGTCTCCCATCCCTGAGGCCCGGGGTGCAGGTGAGGCTCCTTGGGAGATCCTAAGAGCTGTGGGGACTGCGGGCTCCAGCTGACCCTGCAGGAAGCCCTTCCTGTCCTGAGAGGAGCCCGGGCCAGTCCTGCCTCATCCCTGCTGTGGGCCCCAGGTGATGAAAGGCTGCCCCTGGCCTCTCAGTGCTGGGTTCTCAGGGACCTGCCCCCAGGCCTGAGTCCCCAGGAGGTGAGTAGGGCTTTGCTGTCACTGCCCCGGGCTGGGAGAGTGCACCAGAAGCACTGCTAGGAGGCCAGAGGCCGAACCCTGGCAGCCTGAGCCCTCCCAAGCATTCTCCCACTTCCCTCAGGGGCCCCAGGACACAGCCCGGACCCCTCCCTTGTGCCTCAAGCTTGGTTCTGGGGCCAGCTGGGTGGGGACCTGGATTCCACATGATCCTGAGGTCCTCGTCAAGGCCCCTCACCTCCCCTGAGGCTGGAACCACACTCACTCCTGGGCTCCATGTGACACCCCCGCCCCAGTGCCACTCTCTCCAAGGTGGGGGTTCATCACAGCTGCCCTGGGCAGATGGGGCAGGAGGGGCCTCCCCACACCCCCAGCAGCATCTCCTGCCCCAGTCCCCAGCTGGCTGCCTTCTGTGTGCAGCCCCTCTGGGCACAGGCTGGTCCCTGGTACCTGAGGCCCCAGGGCCCCCTCAGGATGCTCCAGCAGAGCCCCTCACCCCACCTGGTGCCCCAGGCCCAACTCACCAGATAGGCTGAACCCCGACTGGTGTAGGTTGCGCACAGGAGGGACTGAGATCTTGCCTGGGCAGGACGCGCGGGCCTGAGCGCCACTCCCTGGCTTGGCAGGCACCATCACCTCATGGACGGGCCCATCATACAGCCCACGGGGCACACCATGGATCTCCGCCAGCTGTGGGGGTGTGGGGCCAGAGATGGGGCATGAGGGGCTGAGCATGGACAGCTGGAGGGCTGGGCCTGCTCCGTGCCTCTCCAGTGCCAGCTTCAGGAATTTGGGGCTGCCCTGGGGGGGGTGTTCACCCCACGTTCACACATGCCTCCCTCCTTGCAGTCCTCCCCACACATGTATAATGCCCTCCTGTGGTCCCACCTACACGTGTGTGCACACGTCCCTCCCCAGTCTTATCAACACAGGTGCACACGCTCATCCTCCCTCCGCGGTCCCACGTGCACTTGTGTGTGCACAGACACCACTGCGAGTGTCCCTGTGCGTGTGAAGCACCTGGTGGTCTGGGCAGACCACACCTGCTGCACTGTCGGACACGGATGATCCCGGGCAAACGTGGTGTCGCCACAGTAAGAGACCGGAAGGCCAGGGGAGGGGCTGCCATGGCTGAGCTCCCGAGAGCTCATGTGGAGAGGAGTCCACGCCCCAGGCCACAGATCAGGGTGCACATTTGTCCACGGGGAATCCCTGAAGGACCCACACTAAGGCCCAACTGGCAGCTCCCATGGGAGGTAGATGTCTGCTCACTTTATATCTGTGTTTTATCTAACAACATGGATGACTCGGGTGGGACTCAGCTGCCGTTCACAGGCACTTGCAGAGCTGATCCAGGGCCTGAAGGTCCCAGCACCATGGGGGCCTCCCCTGCCATATTCTGGGAGCAGGCTGTGCTCCACTCAGACCCACCAGGGCCCTGGGCAAGCAGCAGCCCCGCTCCGTCTTCCTGACCCCTCTGGGGGCCAGGCCAGGCTGACCAGGGGTGCGTTCTGGGCCCAGAACTCAGCGCCCACCCGCCCGCCTGCACAACACCCTCGCGGGTGCCGCCCTACCCTGTTGCGAGCTTTGATCCTCTTGTAGACGAAGTCCGGGAATGTCTTCCGAGGGATGAAGCGGCCCGCCCCCGGGGCGACAAACATCTTTCCATCCTCCAGCACCACTCGGCCCTGACTCACGACCACGGCGGGCGCTCCCCGGCACTCCACTCCCTCGAAAATGTTATACTCCACATTCTGGGGAGAGAGGCCCGAGGGTCCAGTGCCTCCACGCTGGCGCCCAACAGTCCCATCCCCACTGAGCCGCTGGAGCACTGCGGCCGCCCAGTGTGAAGCAGGCCCAGTGTGCCTGCACTGAGCCCCTAGCAAGATGCTGGGACTTAGGGGTTGGAACTATGTTCCCCTCAGCCTACAGACCTCGTTTCTGAGTCCCATGTTTCTCTTGAGGACAATGGGGACAGGCGTGGGCAGGCAGGGTCGGTCACTTCCCCGTTGGCTTGGCAGGTGCACACGGCACCGCTCTGCCCTGGCCTCCTCCATGGCACAAAGGGACCACAGATGCAGCTGTGTCGCAGCGAAGTGACATGGACAGGGCCCATTTCAGTGCCTGGCGTGGGACACACTGTGGATGGCCCTGGAATGGCTGAGTCCACTGCTGCTGCCACGTGGGCCTCTGTCCTGCGCCTCTTCTGGGAAGGCTGCCTCGGGGCCCAGCTCCACAAAGGCCAGCCCTGACTTACGGCCGCCTTCTCTTACCAGATTGTGGCTCTTGGCAGAGATGATCCTGGTGGCCTTGGGGTTCCATATGACCAGGTCAGCGTCAGAGCCCACAGCCACTCGTCCCTTCCTTGGGTAAAAATTGAAGATTTTGGCAGCATTTGTACTGGTCACCGCAACAAACTCATTCTCGTCCATCTTCCCAGAGGCCTGGGGAGCAAGAAGGCTAGGCTGAGGGTAACGGGTGGGGCTGGGGTGGGGCTCACACGAGGACAGACGCTGGGCCACCAGGACCCCGCAAGGATGGATACCAGGCCCCCGGGCCCCCATTGAGGACAGACGCTGGGCTACCGGGTCCCCAGGAGGGCAGATGCTGGGCCACTGGGCCCACCCACAAGGATGGATACCAGGCCACCAGGACCCCGCAAGGATGGATGCCAGGCCACCAGTCCCCTGTGAGGACAGACGCTGGGCCACCGGGTCCCCCACAAGGTTGGACAGCAGGACACGGGGCCTCCGAAAGGTTGGATGCTGGGCTGCTGGGGCCCCACAAAGATGGATACCAGGCCCCCATGAAGACAGGCACTAGAGTGCCACCCAGGCAGCCAAGATCAGGACAGGGCTCCAGCCACGGCCCTTGCCATGGCAACACTCGGGGGGTAAGAACACCTGCCAGGCTGTACTGGGGAATCAGTAAGCCCATCTCAGTGACGCCCGCTGGTCTGCCCCTTCCTGGACGAAGCCTTTCTGCATTCACTTTGTGGGTAAAGCTTCCACGAAGGTTCAGCAAGGGTGAGGCTTCAATGTCAATACCCGTGTGCCCTGAAGGACTTGACAGTCGCCTTGGGCAGCCCTGGAGGCTGGGGAGGCAGGAGCAGCTGAGGGAAAGAGCTCCGTTGCTGGGTGAGGTGGGGCTGAGGATGCGGGAGGGCCCAGGACGGGAAGGTGGGGCTGAGGATGTGGGAGGGTACAGAATGGGGCGATAGGTCCTGAGGGCATTGCAGGAGGAGCACTAACGTCACAGCATGGAGCCCCCATGCTGACCCCTGGGCAAACCCAGTGTCCAGGCAACACTAGAATCAGCTGGGGGTCGGATGTCTACCAGCTGCCCCTGTTGCTGTTAGAGTCTCATCTGGAAGGGCGAGAACCATGTGTCTGAGGCGCCCTAGGTGGAGGATCTGCCACCCCGGAGCCGTGTGCTCTGATCTGTTTCACGAGTGTGCACTGGTTAGGTGGGTTCCCTTCTGACCAGCCGTCAGAATCCCACCCACAGCCGCTCCCCAGACGGCGTGCCCCGGCCAGGTTTGTGCTCACCACACATTTCTCCCAGACCATCGACATGCGCTCCTCAATGCCGTTGGTGCCCTCAGGGATCAGCGTGAAGTTGTCCTTGCCCACGGCCTTCTGGGCAGTGGTGAAGGTGCAGTGGGCACTGCCTGTCACCTGGAGGTCCCCACTGGAAACAAGCCAGGGTCAGAGGGGCCCAGGGGTCCTGGCCTTCCTGAGCCGGCAGAAGCCAGGTCAACTCCAGCCCCCTTGACCAGCACAACCACAGGAGCTAGAGGTCATCTGAGTGGCTCTCGCTGGGCAAAGCTGGTGCCTCTGTGCAGGGGAGCAGGGACTGGTTCCTGCCAGGGGAGCCCCAGCTGGGACCAAAGGGCTCAGACTTCCCCCACCTGCCACTGTCTGGGCTGCCCCACGGGAGCCGTGGGAGAGGCCTGGGGTGTCAGGGCCACCAGTGGGCCACAGCCTTGGCAGGGTGTGCAGCATGCAGCCAATCTGGGGCCACCTGGAGCGGCTGCTTACCTGGACAGCAGACAGGTGAGGTGATCTGCCGTGGTGGGGTCTGGGTTGACAGGGGGCGATGTGACGAAGGCTGCGGCCTTGGCCCAGTTCTTGCTCCAGTAGTGAGAACCGTCGGTGCCCAGGCTGGCGGTGATGGGCTCCCCAAACACGACCACCCCTGGAGCATGAGGCCCATGAGAGGTGCCCCGCTGACCACCTGCACCCCATGGAGCCCCGGGCACTGCTGCTGCTGACACCCCCGACTGCCCCTCACTTTCTTGGCCTCAGACAGCTTGTCCCCTGTCTAGAGTCCCTGGCCATGGGCAGGAGGGCAGAGGCCTGGGTCCCGGACAGACGTGGTTGGCTCTGGGAGTCCTTCCAGGAAAGGACACTGGGTCCTTTCTCTGCCCACATCCCACCCCAGGACCCCGGGCACTCCAGCGGGGCCAGGGCGTGCCTGTGGGCCGCAGTGAGGCACAGTGAGCTGCACGGCAGCTGACCGGCCTGGGGTGCCCTGGTCATGGCCTCACCAGGGTTCCAGCTCACAGCTGAAGCAGCTCTCACCAGTTGGTGGGTGAGAAATGCTCCCAGGTGGGGTGGGGTACCCCCGAGAAGGGCCTGGTCTGCTGCCCCAAGGCTGCTTGGTGTCCTGAGTGAGGCCCAGGCCTTGCCCCTGCAGACCCCCGTTCACCTGCGCACCTCAGAGTCCTTTTCGCAGTTAACTGAGCGGATTTCAGTTTCAACTCTCGATGCAGGAAACACAGAGAAGAGCCCCGCCCCCCACCTGCCCCCCCACTCGCCCCCCGCCCCCCCATTCGCCCCCCCACCCCCCGCCCCCGACTCGCGCCCCGCGCCAGGGACCTGCACAGCCCCAGGCAGGCCCAGAAAACAAGGTTTCAGGACTCAGTGGGGACAGCAAGAGGAGGGAAACCAGACCAGACCCAGAGGCCTTCTTGGGGACGCCCCCTCATTTACCCATCACCTGGGTTCTGCACCTGGATCCTTGGCCATCTCCAGCCCCAGTGATTGCTGGGCCTCCCTGGACCCTCTGAGCCCAGTAGCCTCTGGGGGACCCCACAGTCAAGCCCCTGCCAATCACAGCTCTGTGTGCCCCCCCCGACCCTGCATCCCCAGGTCTAAGGCTCTGCAGTGCCAGGCTCCAGCTGGCTGGCATTCTGTGGGCAGGTAGCACCCCGGCTCTGGACACAGCAAATGCTAATATGGGGGGACCTCCTTAGTGGAACTGGATTTCTCTCTCAGACACTCCTCATCTCCTCATCATTCCATCCCCCCCACACCCCCACTGGAAACAGGGTGAGCAGCCCCGTTTGGCCTCAGGGCCCTGGTGAGCAGCGGCCGCTCCAACGAGGCTGGAAACTCAGCCCCACCCCGACGCAGGGACTCAGGTCCAGCCCCCCTCTCCGATGCAGGGACTCAGGGCCCTGGTGAGGAGCTGCTGCTCCAATGAGGCTGGAAACTCAGCCCCACCCCGATACAGGGACTCAGGGCACCTGCATCTCCCCAGGGCTGCACCCAGGAGGCCGAGACCATGGCCCCCTGGCATCAGAGGCAGGGCTGGGCGCTCACCTCTGCGCTTGGCCTGGGCGATGGCGTCGGCTGCCCCCTTGCTCATCACCTTGGTGATGTACAGTGGGCAGTTGGCCTGCTTGGCGATGGTGACAGCTCGGTACACCGCCTCAGCCTCCACCTGGGGACGAGGTGGGAGGGATCAGGCCACACGAGGGCTCCAGACCAGTGTGGGCAATGGGGATGCCCAGGGGTCACCCATGGGATCCCAGGCTCAGGGCAGCCTAGTAGGAGCGCCCCAGCCTTGGGCTCAGTGCCTGGGTCTGCCCACATCACGTTCTGGGCCTTGGGTACAGGCTGTAGGGTGGTAGAGGGGGGATTCATGCCTCCCAGATGAGGTCAGGACGAGCACAGTGGCAGGGCCAGGAGCCCAGGGCCAGGATCAGCACGGCCCCAGGCAGCAGCGGTCCGGGCAGAGTTCGCTCGGGTGTGCCGTGGCGCCTGGGTCTTACCTCCTCGGGGTGGCTGAGCACGTGGCCCTCAGGGCCAGTGATACCAAGCTCCAGCAACCGCTTCTGCTCCTAAAGAAACCAACAGGATGCTCCAGCCCTGAAGGGAGCCTGGGCCTTGGATGCTAACCCCATTCCCCAAGTGGTCCTGGACCCTCAGGCCTCCCAGAATTTGCCAGCCAGAGAACTCAGAATAGAGAGTGGAGGAGCTTGGAGAGGCGCGATTCCTGCTCCCTGAGTTACCAAGGAGGGGACAGCTTGGATAGGGGAAGTGGCTTGCCTGAGGCTGCAGAGCTCCTTACTGATGGCGCCAAGACTCCACCCTGACTCCACCATGCCCATGGTGCTGACTCCCCCAGCGGGGGCATGTGTGGGGGTTCACACAGGCGGGGAGGGCTCTACAGGTCAGGAATGGACAACCACTCCTTCCTCCAGCACTGCCCTTCCGTAGAGATGTGCACTACAGCGCCTGCTCGTGTCAGGGAAGACATGGTACTGGCCAGGAGATGCAGCCCCAATACTGAGGCTCCCTCCCGCTGTATGTGGAGCATCTGCTGGACCCAGGATGACCTCCTGACGGTGCCCCCGGGGCCTGGCCTTGGGCCACAGAAGTGTCTGTGATGCCCCGATGCCCTCGCAGCTGGACGGGTGGATGAGGACACTGGGGACCCCCCACGTGCCCCTGCCCGAGTGCCACCACCTTCCTGTAGAGCTCAGGAGGTGGGCAGAGCCCGTCCCATCCCAGGAAGTCTCACTGTGGGTTTGTAGTGTCAGGGAGGTGTGTCCTGTGTGGTGACCCCCACTGAGGTCCCACAGGGATGGGGTGGCCCACTCTCTGAACTCCATTTGTACTCGTGGGTGCCTGAGCTGGAGGGGGAAACAAGGTGCAGGGCCCAGGGGCCTGGGGGATCAGCAGCACCGCACGTGGGCTCAGGCCCTCCCCAGCCCAATGGGATGTGTCTGAAGGATGTGGCCCTGTCCACATGGGTGCCCTTGGCTGGAAGGAAGGTGGCAACCCAACCCCCAGAGGGGGAGGGGCCCCGCTCCACGGGAGGGGCCTGGATCCATGGGCTGACACTTTGGTTTTGCGGTATTTGGATAAGAAGTGTGGATCAAGGAGAAGCTGTTTTAAGGCCTCACAGCTCCCCACCCCCGCCCAGTCTAACTCACTGGTTGACCTTTGACTCAGGGTAAGCTGTGACCCTCCCTCAAGGTTGTGTAGGATTCTGTGCTGATGTCTGCGTAACAGGAAGATCACCCTCAGACCCCCGCCCCACCCCACGGCAGCCCCCGCCGCACAGCACCTCCTCCACGATGTCCCCGTTCTCAGCGTGCACCTGGGCCAAGGCCCCCAGGTCCCGGATGATGCTGAAGATCTCGTACATCTGGGAAGAGAAGCGGTGGGTGCTGGGCGGGACTGCGCCTGTGCCAGCAGCGGCCTGGGACACACCTGCCCACTCCTTCTCCACACCTGCCCTTACCTGGCTGTCGCTGCACTGGCACCGGTCCTTGTATGCCATGAAGACCAGGAAGGAGTTCACGCCTGGAGAAGAGGTGGGAGTCAGAGGCTCAGCCATCACCAGTCAGACAACCCGAGGAGGCTCTGCTGCTCCCTGCCCACTGGAGGGTCGGGGGTCTTGGGCCCCTCTCCCGCAGTGCTTCCATGGATGGCTTGCCAGCCATGCGAGCAGACCCCTGCTTCCACGCACACACCAGCCAGCTGGGAAGTGAGGCGAGGCGGCTACATCCCGGCCCTCCTTGCCTGCTCCTGTGCTCTGGGCTAAAAACTGATTGTCCACCCAGTGGCGAATGCAGGTGAGAACCCCTCACACCCGTCCAGCAGACCCCCCGTTACTGGAAGAGCCACTGTGCCTGGGCTCTCGGCCTGAGTTCCACTGGCCCCCCCACTGGAAGTGCGGCCCAGGCCGCGCTGTGCTGGTGACCTGCATTCTAGCCGACCAGCACATCCAGCACCTGCCTGTGGGGCCTTGGAGCCCCACTTGCCATGCCTGGCTCATGGTGCAGGCTTGTGGGAGCACCCAGATCTCAGGGCTGGGCCCTTAGGACGAGCAGAAGGACCAGGGGCTGCCTCTGACATTGGGGCCCAAACAGGAAGAGGGCTGAGCTCTCCTGTTTCCTGGACAGCCAGAGCCCATCCACCTCCCCCAGGACTCGGGACCTGTGTGGGGACCCGCCTGGGCCTGGAGGCAGGATCCCAACCTCCCATCACTCAAGCCCACCCAGCCCATGGCATCCCCTCCTGGCTGGGTGGAAAGTGCTAGTGTGACCCGCTAAGGCATGCTGGGGAAACCGAGTCAGCCTGTGCCCCACAAGCCATCCCTCCAGGTAGCAACTTGCATGTGACCTGGCATCTGGGGCCCCTGATGAAGGTGATGGTTGGGATGTGGGGCTGTCCCTGCAACACCACCCCGTGGGCACAGGACCTACAACTCCTCTGTGGCTCTCAGGCAGCAGAGGCCCCAGCAGTGCCCCCGCAGGGTGAGGGGAGGTGCAGGCCCTGCTTCCACCTCCGCTCTGAGACACGAGGCCACAGTCCTCCCGGGTCCACTCACAGAAAAGCACGGGTGGCAGAGCAGCTGCCTGGAGTGAGGCCCAGGGACCGAGAACTGACGGGCTCCACCAGCCCCCGGGCAGGGAGGTGAGGGATCCTGACACCAAGGGGCACCTGTGTGATGACCATCATCCTCTGGGGAATGGGAAACCAGAGGAATGGCCTTGAAGAAACACCCCTGCCTCCTTCAGGTCCATAGGGAGTGGGTAGCAGGCATCCCTGGCAGTGCTAGGGCCTGACAGCCTCCTAGGCTTGCTCGGACCCCATCCCGCCCCCACCTCCAGGCCGGAAGCTGTGGGCCGGACTCAGATTAGGAGAGATCAGTTATAATCAGATATGACACTTGTCAAACCCACTATGAAACTCTGATGTGGTTTTAGCTTCAGGGTTTTCTTGTGGGAAAAATGTTAAACTTGTTTATAGACTGATCTGTTTTAGCACAGATGACAACAAAGAGATACGGATTTAAAGGGTCTCCTTCTGAAAGGATCCCCAAATGCTAGGAGATGAGGAATGGCTGCTCTTCCACCCTGGACAGCCTCTTTTCTAAGAAACCAGGGACCTGCTGTATCTTTTTATCGGGAGGATAATTCCAGGGTGGGTCCCTTGGATTGGGAAAGAGAAGGCCTCTTGGTCTAGAGCCTCTGACGGTGGGATGGGCCTTCAAATGGCTTTTCTCCAACTTCGACTCAAACCCGGACACCGGCCCTGGGGGAGATCAGCACCACCAGCAGGACATGGTCAGGGCAGAGGCCCCTCCGCCAGGCTCCATGCCTGCCCTCCAGCCTTGCCTGCCCTCCAGCCTCTCCAGCCCCCCTCACCCTTCTCCTTGACCAGGGCCTCCAGCTCCTCCTTGATGCTCTCGTGCCAGCGGGTGATGTCCACGTGCAGGGAGTAGTCGCAGCAGGCTGCGCTGTCCGCCCGCTCCCGCCACTGCTCGTAGGCCGACAGCAGGCTCACACCCGTGTCGGGGAAGACATGGTCCACTGTGAAGGCAGCATGGTCAGCAGCCCCCACCGGCCCCCGGTTCCCACCTCTGCCTCCTCCATAGGAGATTGTTTCATGTTCCCAAGAGACCAGAAGACCATTTGAGGGAGACACAGCAGAGGCCACCGGCCTCTGAGAGAGGATGACGCTGTCACGAACCTGTTCTATCGCTTTGTTCAAAGAGGAACCTTCTGACCCAAGTCCCCCAGCCACCCTCTGAGCACAGAAGGGAGAGGGGAGAGAGGAAGAGCCCCACCCCAAACCACCCCACTCCCACATCACACGTGGAGGATCGCGAGGGGTCAGGGCTTTGCCCCGCCTCCAGCTCCTGTCTCAGCCTGGGTGAGGCACCCCCAGGGCCAGACAGGGCCAGTGTGCTGTCCAAGGTGCTGGGCCCCGTCTCTCAGTGCCTTCCCAGAACAGTGGGAGCTGGGCTGGTTTCCCGAGTGCCCCACTGGCTCCACAAGACTTGAAAGGGGCCATCCTGCCCCCTGCACATAGCCATCGTGCTGCTGCCCCACTAACAACACACCCAAGGCCCCAACACTGCTCACTGGCCTCTCCTGGTGCAGCCAGGAGACAGCTCCAAGCCAGGTGGTCTGACAGGAGGGCACACCCACCAGGGATGCCTTCCTCTAGCACAGCCCTCCCTCGGGACCCTACACAACCCAACAGGATGAAGTGGGCACCCACCCTCCCTGCAGCCACCCACAGTGCCAGCCTGGGCCTGCAGGCAGAGGAAGACGGAGGCAGGACAGAGGCCAGCCTCGTGTCTGTGGTGTTTCTGTCTTCGCGGGGACCCACAGCTGGCCGGGTGCCTTGGCACTGGCACAAAGCAGGTGGTCTTGACTGTGCAGACATCCTGACCGGCTTGGGCCGCCGCCCGAAGGGCGTGAGCAGTGGCCAGTCTCCTCAGACTGCAAGGTGGGCTGCTGCTGGTTTTCCCTCCCTTTGTGGCTGAGTAAACCAAACCAAGCTGTGATTTGGCTAAATGTCCCTGCGAGGTGTCCCAGGGTCCTCAGAGCTGCCCTCCCTGGCATGCCAGGGACACAAAGCAACTTACGTGCATTAACTCACACGACTCACAATCTTGTGAGGCCAGTGTTCTGTTTTACAGGTCAACGAAGTGTGACTGGTAAAAGCCAGCTGAGTTATCTGGAGTCACATAACTAGAAAACTATAGAACCAGGTTCAGCTAGGCCCCTCAGACCCATTTTCAACCACAGCGGTGATGTCTGCACCAGACGGACGCAGCAGAGAGAATGCACCCAAGGCCACGCAGTGCGGTCAGGGTCTAGGCTCTGGGGCCTCATCCTGGCTCCTGAGCTCACCACGTGCTCATGGTGGGCAGGCGGACTCCCCTCACCCGCCTGTTAAACTGGGCTTAGCTGAGAGGGTTTTAGGAGGAGAACATGTGAGCCGACGGGTGTCAGGATAGAGCCCGTGCCGGGCACGCAGCCAGCACTACAGAAATAGCAACCCTGGTTATTTTTTGATGGGATAATAATGAGCATTGCTTTTATCTTTTTTCTAAAAATACAGCCTCCATCCTTAACTCTTCTTGACATGAGCAAGAACCTTCCACATATCAAGCTTCCGAGGCATGTGGCTCAAGGTCAAACATGTATCTGGCATTTCAGAAAGCACGACCCATTCCCTCGCCAAGGCATTTGAGTTTTCCAAACCCCGGCTCTGGGCCAGCTACTAGTGCCCAGGAAAGAACAAGTGGACACACGTCAGTCCCCTGATTTCCAGTCCTGGAAATCCCAGGAGCATTCCAAGCTGGCCACGCAGAAACACCCAGGGCGAGACACAGGGATAAGAAAGGCACTCCAGGTTCTCAGACAGATGCAATAAAGGCACCTTTAGACGTCACTCCTCCTCCCACACACACCTGGCCAGAGGGAGGGCGGCAGACACTGGCTGCCCCCTGTAGAGGAGGAGACCCCGACACTCACAGATCATGGTGGTTCCTCCTGCTAGCGCTGCCTTGGTGCCCTGACAGAAGTCGTCAGCCGGGGTCATGCCCAGGACGGGCATCTGCAGCCTTGTGTGGACGTCAACGCCACCGGGAAGCACCATCAGGCCATGGGCGTCAATGGTCTTGATGCCCCCAGGGACGATGAGGTTTTCTCCGATTTGTCTGAAAGCAGCAGAGATTTCACTGGTTACAGTGAGCCCAGGTCAGAGCCCAAACGGGCTCCCAGCAACGCCGCAGAGCTGAAGTGTTTGCGTGAGCTGCAGACCCCGAGGAAAAGGCCAGCACAGCTGGCCACTCACTGGACCAGCTCCTCGGGAGTGCCAGGGAGCAAAGCATCCCTCAGCACAGCTCAGGACAGTCACTGCAGGGTCCAGCCTCACGCAGACGCCACGCCCTGTGGTTTTCCATTCAGGTCCCTGGTTGCTACTTTTTTGACTACAGGAGGGAGCGGCTTGACAGACAGAAGCAGATGCGCTAACAGGTGTGGGCACCAGTATTTAGGAAGCACCTGCTGTGGGCCAGGGACGATACTAAGTGCCATGGTGAACAAAGAAACATGGAAGCTGATGTCCTGCTTTCGCCCTGCAGCCACGTGACATGCCTCTGCCCTCACCGAAGGCCGGGGCTCTGACAGTGGCCACCAGGTTACTGCTGCCAAGGATGGGATTGGAAAAGAAGAAACCTCTCCCATGGATTTCACCCAAAAGTCAATGCCTGGATACCATGTGACCAGTGTGTACACAAGAGCTGGGGACGTATTTTCAACTGCCTGGATACCATGTGACCAGTGTGTACACAAGAGCTGGGGACGTATTTTCAACTGCCTGGATACCATGTGACCAGTGCGTACACACAAGAGCTGGGAATGTATTTTCGGCAGAAACTTACTTTATCAAGCCGTCTTCCACGTGCACATCAGCGTAAAAGGACTGGTCGTCATTCACGATCCTCCCACCTCTGATCAGAAGGCGGTCACTCTATTTGGAACAACAAAGGGTAATTTTTCTCCAAACTGAGTTACTCAGCAACACCCTTGGTGCAACTCCTTTCTCTGGAATTATGATTGAAACATTCAGGCAAAATTTCTAGATGTAAAAACGAGCACAAAAGCCTGCAGGGGTTTATTATTCCCCAAAAAGTGGCACCAGGTACTCAAAACCAGTTTCCCCTAGAAGCGCCACGCACACCCCAGAGCTGCTGCCCAGGCCTCACTGAGGGCAAAGCCCGTGTTGGTGAAAGTGTGGCAGTGCCACAGGTCATATTTATATCTTCTAATTTACCATCGGATTAAGGAGCCCAGCCTGAGGCAGGAGGTGAACCTGTCTCTTGGCCTCTTGTGCAGCCTCAGGGATCCTGCTCTCCTCCACCCAGTCTTCCACCCACATGGGAGCTGATAGAGCTGGACTTTGGTTCCACCCAAACACTGCAGACGTGTTGGTGCCAGGAGGCAGAGGCAGAGCAGCGCCCCCACAGGCATGGTCCCCACCCCAGGAGGCTGCCTCCGACTGAGGGGAGACCACCAGCAGCAAAAACACACGTGCACAGATCGTCGCAGTCAGTGACGAACGCGCAGAGCACAGTGAGGGCGCCATGGCAGGGCCATGAGAGGGGCTGGAAGAAGGACCTCTGGGGCAGGGGTGGCTGATACAGGGGCAAGGCGGACATGGTGAGCATTCCAGCCAGGAAGCAGCTTGGCCCTGGGGCAGGAAAGGGCTTGAGCTGCCATCAGCAGACCTGGGAGGAGGCCGAGGTCTGGAACCTTCTGGTGGGGTGGTGGTGCCAGAGGCAGGTTGGTGCCCAGAGCTTGGCAGAGGCAGGATATGTAAGCCTGGGGACTCCATGGCTGCCCCTGACTGGGGGCCTTGAGCAAGTTTCAATCCTAGTTTGATTGATGTTTTAAAGAGATCACCTTGGCTGCCGTGTTAGAAAGTAGATTGTGATGTTTAACAATGGAAGCAGGATCATTGCTGGAGTGATGTCTGAGTGAGATGAGGAGCTCTGGGACAGGACTATGGAAAGGAATGGGAGGAGAGTGGATTCTAGAGAGGCTGGGAGTCAGGAGGGCAGCACTTGCTGACCAAGAGGCCATGGGGGTGATGGGGGAGAGATGGGGTGACCTCAGGTTCCAGCGCAGCTCGGATGCACTCCCAGTGGGGCACAGAGCGTCAGGCCGGCGAGGCCAGCTCTCAGTGGGTCAGCCCTGGCAGCACAGAGCTGTGGCATTAGGCAGGGATTGACTCCAGTGCTTGGCAGTCATAAATCCCCCTCTAAGAATCCTACCAGATGGCCAGGAAGCAGAAGATTAGGCAGAAAGTGGGGTGTCACTGATGGGACTCTGCATGACCGTCAGAGGTGAAGATCTGACCTCAGTGGAGAATGTGGGAGAGAAACACGAAAAAGGGGCGAAAGGAGGTGGAGAAGGACACACGCACGGGCTGGACTTGGCAGCGCTTTCCCTCCACTGTCTCGCGTGTGCCTCAGCACGCCCGACGACTGACCAGGCAGGACTGACCATCTGCATTTAACAGGGAGGTCCAGCTGTCTGCCCTGGGTTTCCAGGGCCCACCCACAGGTGGCCAGGGTCATAGCGCGGGGCTGCAGCCTTCACACACCGTCAGTCTGAAGCCAAGAGCATTAAACTGAAGTGCACAATTCGTAAAACTCTCGGAATGAGAAGGAGTTCATTATCTAGTAGCCCCATTACAGGATTCACTGCTGACATCTAACTGTGAGGCTGTATTTTCAGGATCCCAGTGACTTGTAAACCACTACCCTGTAGTCTACAAACGGCTGGCAGACTATGCCACAGGCCAGACCTAACCCTCTACCTAGCTTCATACAGCCCTAGGCTAAGAATGGTTCTCGTATATTCACTGAAAACAATAAAAAGAGTATATCATGACTTATAAAAATTCTACGAAGTTCACACTGCAGCATTCACAGATAAACTTTTGTTGGAACACATTGGTGCCCACTGACTTCCTAAGTGTCCAGGACTGCTTTCCTGGCAGGGTCAAGCAGCCACAACAGGAAGTGTGGTCCACAAAGCTGACAGCATTTACTCTCAGGCCAGTTGTGGAAGAAGTTTTAGACCCTTGGTCTACAGAGCTGTCCGTTCCCAGCTGCTGCACCTCTCCTCCTCCTGCCCAGTCCCAGCTGAGCGCCAGGCCCAGCGCTGACCCCGCACCACCATGCATTTGGAGCCTCTGTAGCCGAATCAGGCCCTGGCTGCCTTCCCGGAGCTGTCCCTCCTCTTCACGTTCCACCCCTCCCAGGGGACCCATGCATTTTCAAGGAAGCCCTAGAAAACGCAACCAGGCAGAGGGAGGCTTGAGGAGACGTGTGGTCTGGGCTCTCTGCTCATAGACACCCAAGTGTTCAGGCACCCACACTCAGACTGGGTTTGGACCCCAGAAGAGACACAGCTGGGGTGTGGGGCCATGCTCTTCTAACTGCACTCACCCAGATGAGGGTGAAAGTTCCCTGGAAGCAGCTGCCCCCCTAACACTGACATGGATGCCTGACCTGCCCTGGGAAGGGGTCCTCCTGCCACCCCCAAACTCGACCCCCACATGCCAGCTGGCTGGCAGGATCTCCTTCATCAAGACCAGACCCAGCCGGGCAGAACCCTCTGAAGGCAGGAGCCCCTCCCGTCTGGAGAGGGGAGGGCTCCTTCCTCCCTCAGCGTCTCAGGGAGTGGAGCCCACAGCCCACGGCTTGAGCTAATGCCAGAGGTCAGACCCCACGGCCCTCCCACCAAGGCCAAGTCCAGAGTCGGGTCTGGGACCCCATGGACTCCCCCGCCCAGGTCCTGCCGGGTCCCGAAGCCTCCCTTCCTCCCACCCCCATCGCCCGCCTCCCGAGTGGGGAGGCTTTGTTTCTGGCAGAGCGGGACCTCCCGCGCCGGTGCGTGTGGGTGTTGGGGAGGGGTCTCTGCTCTCCAAGGCTCGGGGGCTGCCGGGGCGCCCGGCCACCTGGGAGTCGCTGAACCCAGGTTAGTGGAGGGGTTCGGGGCCACCAGGGACTCCGGCCAGAACGGCTGGGGCTGAATCGCTTTGTCTCGGACAAAGAGCTCCCGACGCGGCGCCAGTGCGTCCAAGGGGCGGGCGGCCCACGGGCTGTGCCGGGAACGGCATCTCCCCGCGCCCCAGACCAGCCCGGGCCAACAAAGGGCCGCGTCCGCCCGCCTCGCCTGCCCGGCCGCCGCGGGAGGAAGGAGCCTCTAGCGCTCCAAGGGACAGGCCGCCCGGCCCCGGGTTCTCCCCGGGCTCAGCCGAGGCTCTGGAAGCCGGCAGGGCCGGGCTGGGCGCCCCGCTCCGTAAGGGGTTCTGCGCGGCGCTCGCGGGGACTCTCGGACCCTGGAGCGTCAAGAAGCCGGGCAGGGAAGGGTGGGCGCCGGGACGGGCCAGACGCGAAGGTAGGGCCTCCCCAACGCGCGAGGCCGGAGGGTCCGCCCCGCGTTCAGGCCCCACTCCGGGCGGCGGGCAGGGGGCGCCGGGCGAAGCGGGGCCGGGCTCACCGTGATCCGGGGGATGCTTTTCTTGCCCTGGAAGGACATCCTGCTCCTGGGGGTCTCTGGCAGGGGCGGCACGAGCAGGGGCGGGCGGGGGACGCGTCAGCGGGACGCGTGCGTGGGGGCGGCGGGAGACCGACTGCGAGCGCGCGGGGCCGCAAGGCTCCGTTCCGGTCCCGCCCCCGCTGGGCCCCGCCCCCATCCCGGCCCCGCCCCCGACAGGCTCCGCCCCGCCCCCGCTGGGCCCCGCCCCCGGCAGGCCCCGCTCCACCCATGAGCCCCGCCCCCGCCCTCAGCCACGCCTTCGCTTTAAGCCCCGCCCCGGCCCCCCAACTCCCCCAACTCACCGCCCAGCGTAGCAGGGGCGGCCGCGGGGTCTGATCTCTGCACCCCGGGCTCCCGCGCGGACCCGCGGACGAGGGCTGGGTGGGGATTTCAACCTGCTGCGGCTGATGTGTGCGGACTTTACACCCCGGGGAGACCAGGGAGTCCGGACACGTCCTGCCAGGCCCCGCCCGCGCCCCCGCTGCCCTCCAGCGCGAAACCCAGGTCCCGGGAGACGCGAGGCGCCCAAGGCCCCGGGATTCCCAGCCAGGCAACCCCGGGCGGCGGCGCTCCGGGAGCCACACCGGTCCAGGAAGGCGCCTGGGCCAAAGCCGGCTCCTTCGCGGATGACCCGGGCCAGGGTCTGAGCGCCAGGCTGTGACCCCGCGAGGCTGTTCCACGCCGGCCGCGAGAGACGGAGGGCAGGCGGGGGGCGCGAGTCGGAGAGACTCGGAGACAGCGAGACAGAAGGAGGCGCTGGCGCTCGCCAGGGACCGGGACCCGGTGGCGGGCGGGACCTCGGGGGGGTCGCAGGACCCGGAAAGCTCAGGACCCTTGTGGAGAGGGAGGCCCCGCAGAGGGGAGCGGGTGAGCCCCACGCCCGGCGTCCTCCGGGTGCGAGGGTCTCGGGGAGTCCGGGCTCGGGCCCGAGGCCACTACCTGCTGGGGGTCACGGGCCTGGGTCACGCCGGGCTGCACTCGGGGACTTGCTGCGGCCGTTGAGGGGTCTCCGCAGTGCTGGCCCGACTGCTCCAAGTCGTCGCGCGCCCCGCAGACTGGCTCCCCAACCCGAGGGCCCCGGCGGCCGCCGCCCAGCGCGTCCAGCGGCAGCGCCTTGCTCTCGAAGGCGGCCTCCACGCAGCGGAACACGCAGCCGAGCTTGGGCCGGGCCCGAGGC
The DNA here is from genome assembly GCF_007565055.1 of Rhinopithecus roxellana. Classification (NCBI taxonomy): domain Eukaryota; kingdom Metazoa; phylum Chordata; class Mammalia; order Primates; family Cercopithecidae; genus Rhinopithecus; species Rhinopithecus roxellana. The sequence goes on along the minus strand of NC_044559.1, from coordinate 52,185,919 downwards.
CTCGCGGGCTCCTGAGGCTGCCGCGCGGTCATGGCAGCAGCGGACGACAGGATCCGGTCTCCGAGCCTCCTGCAGCGAGGTCTGCGCTGCAGGTGCACTGGGCGGACCTGGCGGCCGCGCCCTCTCCCCGCCTCCTGCCGCCCGGCGCGGAGCTGGCGCTGTCCACGCAGCGGGTGCTGAACGCCCCATTCTGGCCCCTGGGCGCTCGCTTAGTCCCGGCCAGGCGGGGCTGCTCGCCCTCCAAACACGGTGGGCGCTGGGAAGGCCGGGCAGGGAGCGCACCCTGGAGAAACCGCTATGGGAATCCCGACCACATTTTCAGGCCCCTTGGGCCGTCCCACGACAGACAAGAAGGCCCTGACTCCGACACCCTGGGCGTGTGTGGAGGGCTGGATGGGGGGTACCCTCCCACGCGAACTGCTGCTGATCTCCCTTAAAGCCGAGTTAGAGGCTTGGGGCGAGACAGGGGTGAGGGGGCGATGCTGTCACTCCATCTTTCACTCTACCCAGCCTACAAAGGCTGAATTTGAACCCAGAGACTTCGGGCCTTTGCGTTGTTAGCGCAGTCCGCACTTCAAAGCCAGAGTTCCGACACTGAGTCACCTCGAGTACTGGCGGGGCTTGAGCCAGCAGAGCTAGGTCGAGCAGCTTCCCACCCCCTCGTCCTCCTCTGGCTCCCCCTCCCCTCAATGATTAATATAATGTCTGTTACTCACCTGTGGGACCGTCCACGGCAAACATCACCAACTGTTCTCATGCATGTGCAGAAATTCCGTCCCTTTCCTAATTGTTCAATCTCTTCGATGGTTCACATTTGACCGACAGCCACTGGAGGGAGTCTCCCAGGTGGTCGACCTGAGCCAGGTGCTGCCAGGCACCCCCGACTGCAGAGCTTGCCCTCCAGGTGATCTCGCAGGTGAGACCTGGGGCTTTCCTCCCCAGTAGGCGGAAGGCGCAGACCCCGTTCCTGGTGTTCTGAGGCACTGTTCAGGGAATGAACTCAGAAGTGCAGAAATGGCTCATACGGCTTTCAGTTCAAACTTTAATACCTTTGAGGGGACTTTAATCGTCTAAGATTTAAAACATTTTTTATTAAAACTGTACAATAATTTACAAATGAGTAAAAATTCTCCGGTATATATCATAGGAATCACAATACAAAAATATTTGTAAAATCTTGTAGATCACCATACAAACCTACGTTAGGCCTGTGAATACTGATTAGCACTGAACAGAATGTCACGTGGTTAGAGGGTGACTAAGAAGGGAGTGCCTGGGAGAATACACACACTGCTTGGCATGCTGCCATAAAAAAACAGGCCCAGTTAGTTTTTGCATAAATTTACAATAAAGCTTTTTAAAAAATATACAGTAAACAAATATATGATTTGATACCTATATTCAGAATATGAGTTTCCTGAGCCTAAACTTAAATTCCACTCTGTGTTAAAACACACACTCCCTCTCAGGGTTTCAAGGATGGGATGACAGTGAGTGTTGGCGAATGCATCAGTGCCTCCAAACCCACACTTGGGCACTCTTCTTTTTGACTTCTAGTGTCGGTGTTCACAAGCCCTGTAAGGCACTCGGGGTATCCTGAAGGCTACAGATTCTGCCAGGGCAGAGACTTTAAGGAACAGCCATAGTCCTTCTCCAGCTCAAAATCCGGACCATGGGCACAAGGTAAACAACACACTGGTGTCAACAAAGAAATCTGTGATTTACGTGGATTTTTACTTTAGATGAACTGAAGTATCTATGTTGTTCTGTGTGTTGAGCAGAGTGTGATGATGTTAATACAATATAATGTAAATGTTGATGTCCTGGTTACACAGTAATCGTTTCTGGCCACATTTCAGGGTCCTTCCTCTTGCGTTATTAGGGGGTGATGCATTTATGCAGACTTCCCCTGTTAGAAGAGCTAGCAGTAAGACAGCCTGGAGGAAATTCACTCTAGCCCATTGGTTTGGAAAAAAAGGCATAGCCTACAAGTTAGAAATGCACCTTATTTTTAAATACTTGAATTCTGCTGCTGCTCACTGGACCAGGAGGAGTCAGTGATAAATGTTCATATTTACCTTTTTGGGGGCAAAAACCCAGTTCTGAAATGCTGGATATTGTAATCAGATGTAAAGAAGGTGCCTATGATAGAAGAGTGAGAACAATGATATCTAAGGAGAGGAACTGACGCTCCAACTAGATGTGAGCTTTCAGGAATGGGACAGGGATGTAATGCAGTTTGGATGTTATTCAGCACATTCCTTGCACCTTCTCCCTTTCCTATATACATAAGTTTTACATATAAACAATTACAACTTCATAAGAATTGGTACATATTTACATGCTTCTCTTTGCTGTATAGTTTGCCTTATTATTACAGAACTGTGATTAAGAGTGTCTGTGGTGGACAGAGGTGTATGAAGTGCTCCAGACATATATACAACATGCAAAACTATGATGACCCAAATAAACATGAGGGATGTGAATCTGAGTTTCACTGCACATCTTTAGATCCAAAACAGTTGGCCCATGCAGCTGTTGTTCCCATGCAGGTCAACACTGGGACCATGCCAGGAGCTCCCCCAGAGGAGGAGGCCAGGTTGGCAGGGAGGCAGGTAGAGTTACAACATATTTCTGGATACCTGCATCATAGAGTCCATCGGACTTCAACCCAGCAGTTCACCCATAGCGCCACGGTAGCTTTTATTAACACAAGGCTATTGTGTGCCATTCAGTTCTGAGTATAATAAATGTACCAAGAAGATGCAGTCATTAAAATGAGACAAAACTATGCACAGAGGACTGAACAAGATTTCAGACTTGAGACGCAAACCCCAAGGTCAGGCTCAGCTAGAGACATTGAACTGGCCCCGTATCTTGTCTGAGTAAATCAGGAACTGTGGCTTGAATGACAACAGAAACGGATGGGTCTTTCTCGGACAAGTGCTGATTAATAGTGCATTTTCCAGCAGAAACCCTGCAGCCACCAAAGAAAAAGCATACCTGTCTGACAGTATTAGCTTTTCCCTGATTTCAACCTAGGGAACCATGCCTGGTCCGCAGCCACTATGTCATCTGCCCCGAAGTCAGACATTTCTTCTGACACAAATATAAAATGAACTAATACTTCCAGACAACCCAATCCTCCCTGCAGCAACTGAGTCACCTCCTTTATACAATGGTGCACGTTACATTCACACCTGGCTGCACATCTAACTGCCTCAACTTCTAGGTGCCTCAAAATGGCTAAATCCCATGAATTGCTCTTCTGGTTGAGTGAAAACACACATAAACGCAGGCATGTGCACACAAGTGAGTGTGCACACACACACCTCCTGTCAATTCAGCTCTGAGAGCAATAACCTTAGACCACCAAGGGTGGGAGGACACAGAAGTTCCATCTGCAAGCAGTCAGGCTCCATCCACAGGCTGGACGAAGCTCCCGGGCTATGGCCTGCATCTCCCAGCAGGAATGGAAATCACACCTAACGTTGCCTTCACCAATGCACTGCTTCCTCTCTGAAAAAGAGTGAAGAAAACACCATTCAGTGCGATGACATGGGGAATGTGGGCACCACGAGTCAGCACTCAAGGCAATTGGGGCCTTGACCAGGCACTGGCTCTACACAGGACAGTCCTTGAGCCAATGGCAGGCACTGCCCTCATGGGTCCAGCACCAGCTACAGCACCACATCCTGAGCCTCCAGCCCGGGATACGCACCCGGTCCACGCTGAAGGCCACACTCTCAGGAAGATGAGTCCATGCTCCCCATAAAGCCCCTACAGAAGTGACCTTGGATCTTTCTCACCATGTCTGGGCCAGCGGCCCGGTTTCTACCCAACTTTACTCATTACTTAGAAAGTGGGCCTCTGCTAGGTTCACATTGTTTATTACCTTTCAATTTTTTAATGTTTTTGAAGAAGTTATGAAGGAGCTGCTTTTCACAAGGGCAGGCCCCGGATCCGTCCCTGGGGCACAGAAGCATTGGGTGGGAGGCCACGTGGGCTGAGGGCGGGGGAGAGAGCACGCTGGGACAGAGGCAGAGGGCCCAGCAGTAGAGACACCATGGTTTTCTAATCTAGGAGAGGTCTGAAGAGCTTTTTAGTTTTTGATTTTTTTAACCTAACTTCTAAGTAAGATATTACCTCAAACAGAATGAAAAATAAATGTAGTCAAATGACACACACGTTTACTTCTTCCCGTATTAAGCGTTACAGCTGAAATCTCTGCTGCAGTTAACATAGTACCTTGTTCTTTGTGCCTTTAATCAGGTTCATTTCTAAATAGGTTGTGGTGGAACCATCGATCTCTAGAAGGTACAGGAGGAAGGGGACCTGCCAGTCCAGCCCTCATATTTTACAGATGGAAAAGCTGAAGCCCCATGTAAAATAGGGATTTCCCTCGGTGACACTTCCAGGCTGAGCAGGGCCAGGGATCCAGACATCTACCTAGTAACACTCCCACCCCATCAATGCCTCTCTGAATTATGGGATCAACTGCCTGGGGTATGAACTATGCACATGCAAATAGAGAACAGAGGTCTTGTTGAAAATATTATGCAGAATTTTAAAAACTCCCTGTGGTCACTCGATCCCGCTCCAGAGCCAGCTGGTGCTCTCCATTGTCAACACGCTCACTCACTACCCTATTTCCAGAACAGGAGACTTTCTGCCCCATCCATGGCTGCAACATACCACTCACACACACACACTGCATGTGCATGTACACACAATGCACAACACACATACATGCACATGCACAAATGGCACATACACACTGCACATGCATGTACACACAACACACTGCACATACATGCCCACACAATACGCACACATGCACTGTACATGTGTACACACAATGCAATACACATGCACATGCACATACAGTGCACAACACATACATGCACATGCCCAAAGACACCACTCACACACAGCACACACATGCACACAATATATGCATGCATACACAACACGCCACTCACACACAGCACATGCATTCACACATGATACACACACACACACACACATATCATTCTGCTTCTAGGTGTGCAGTCCTCCCAAATCCCTTCCGCCCCACCCTATCTCTTCTGGGGGATGTGGTCTTCTCCCTCCCACCCTCCCTCCCCTTTCTGGCCACTGTCCTCAGTCAGCTGAGGACCTCATCCAAGCGGGAGCCATGTCAGGCACAGGACAAGTGGGAGGCGGCCACCCATGGGTCTGGCCTTGGTCTCTGTGGCTCCATGGGGCTCCTTAATTCCCCCATGCAAGCTCTGGCACCCCAAAGTCCTCACTCAAGAGTGTCTCTGTGGACAGGCCTGAGGCTGCTAGCTGCAGAAGTGCCTGCTTGCAAGGGCCGGCATCTGGGAACTTGGCTTTGAAGCATTCCTTTAGTGAGGAAGTTCCTGCCTAGACCATTTGTGCAAACAATGTGATTCATGGCAAACACTGGCCTTTCTTTTGAGGGCCTGGCATGTTAGTGGGCAGGGGGTGCACAACTGAGTAGTCCCCCAATCAAAATCATTTTTGGGTCTTAGCTGGAATTCCCTAAGCAGAAACACTGCATACGTGGGGCTGTGTTTTGCTGTTGGAGGGAGTGTGTGCCCCATGTGCACCTCGCAGTGGGGAAGAGTATGGGAGGGGAGAGAGCATAGTAAGTCTGCTCACAGGCCTCTCCAGGCTGTGCCTGTGAATGCTTCCCTTGCAGATCCAGCCACACCTCCTGATTATAGGGCTGCGATCATGGTGTGGCTGTGCCATGGTGTGGTTGTTGTGGTGTGACTCTGCCGTGGTGGGGCCCTGTGTGGTGTAACCCTGCCGTGGTGTGTCTTTGCTGTGGTGTGGCTCTGCTGTGGTGTGACTGTGTGCTGAGTCCTGTGAATCCCAGTGAGTCCCCAGACATGCAGGTGGTCTTGGGGGCCCCCAGAACATCTGCTTCCACTGTTGCCTGGAAGTGTGGGGGATGGGGGGACATGGGGCTGCGAATTACCTTCACGGAGCGCATTCTTTTACCTACTTGGCTATTCACATGGCAAATATTTACTTGAGTGTATCAGTGCCACAGCACGGGTTCCACGGGAGAAACCCAGGCAACCCTCAGCCCAAGAGCTCCCAGTTTTCAGGGAGGGGCAGGAAAGTGCTTCTCAGGTGGCTGAGCTTCGAGTGACAGGAGAGAGGCAGGATGTGGGGAGCTCAGGCATAGTGCAGATGGGGCCCCAACCAGCTCACAGCCCGGGGAGCTCAAGAGTCCCATCGACAATGTCCATGCACACACATGGACACTATCCAGTGCACAGGAGCAAGTGTATACACACCACAACCAAATGCACAGTGTGCACACCCATGAACACTACCCAGTGCCCCGTGGCCATGCATGATGCTGGCGGAGGATGAGCACTGAGGGCTCCTGCCCTTCGCCCTGGAGGGGAAAGCCTGGGTAATTTTATCTTGGGCTGTGGTAAGGATGGCTGATGAAGCATAGGAACAAGGTGATGACCACAATCATGAACTTGGCTCATTGGACAGTGCCAAGGGCTGCAACAGGGACAGGAGATGGCAGCATGCCTGGGGCACTACCCGGGGCTGGCACAGGGCACTTCTGCAGGTGGGGGCCCCCAGCCCCACAGGCACGAAGGCACCAGAACCTCGCTAAAAGCCGCAGAGGCAGAACCCTTATCAATAACACCGTGGGTACCACGTGCAGACAGAGTCGTGCATATGGATCAGGAAACAGCATTCTGATTGATGTCAAAACAGAGCCCGAGGAACAGGCCCCTGCCGTCTGTGTGTGTGCTGGAAATTTCCACTGGGATCTCAACTGTTTGGAAACATAACACAGTTGGCAAGGAAGATAAGAACCTTCCTGGGGTCCCGACCTCTGCTTGCTTCAGAATTCATCAGATGATGAATGCCACTGGAAGGCTCAGGACCTACAGCCTCAGTTTCCAAAAGTGTGCATAAGACAAGCAACCCCAGGGTTCTCACACAGGGTGAGCCGCTTGGGAGGTGGTGAGACCCTGCAGCCTGGATCCTTGCTCTGTTCCCCAACACTGCCCCACAAATACACAGATTCCCAGCTGACAGGACAAGGAGCGAGGGCCGAGCACAGGACCTTTCCCCATATGCTCTTTTGTCTGAGAAACTTTAGCCAAATATTTTCAAACCAAACAGAAACAAATGGCAACCACTAAATCTGCTCACGGTCAAGGTACTTTTTTCTTGAAGTTCTGATTTGGGGAAAATATGAAATAGACCTTACCCAGATACAGGCTTAGCCTCCTCCTCCACCCACTTCATGGGGTCTCTCTCAACCCTACAGAGGGGACCAGTGCTGTTACCAACTCTGTCTGCCCAGAGCCACCTCTGAGGTCATCCTTTCCCCAGCCACCACAGAGGAGCCCCATGTGGCCCACACGGATGCTGGGATAGTCCTCCCATCCTGGGACAGTCCTCAGGCATGTGGTGTTCTGCTCCGGGTCAACCTCCTGCTGATTTTGGCTCTAGAGCTCCCTAATAAATAATAAAGGCAGAAGCCACTTTGATGGTGCAGGTAGCAGGTAGGACAGTGAAGTGGGTGCACAGGAGCAGGTGCACACACACCACAACCAAATGCACAGTGTCCACACACACGCACACTGCCCAGGGCACAGGAGCAAGTGTATACACACCAAGACCAAATGCACAGGCACACTCCCCCCACGCACTGGCATGCGCACACACACCCGTGCGCACACTTTCTCCCTATTCTCCACGGGTTCCTGGTTTCATTTTCTATCTGGTGGTGCAGCTGCTCTCACAGGCCTCCACAGCGATGCCCAGCTACCCTTTCTGACATCAGCTTCTCTAATAATGACATCCCTTATTAACAGCCCCATGGCCAGCCTAGTAAAAGGATCCATTATTGCTTTAACCAAGATGGTTGCATTAGAGATTGCAAGACAGCTGGCCCGCAGGCTGTAAGCTGCTGACTGAAAAGAATAAATTAGACAATAGAGCAATAAAGGGGGAGGGGGACCCCTGGTTTCAAGTCAGTTGTTCAGTTTCGAGATTTTGTGCAAATCACCCAGTGACATTTGAGAAACATCTTTGCTCTTGGTAAAAACAGAAAGATTCTAAACAAAAAGCAAAGAAAAACAGCTCCAAAGCCAACAGGAACCAGGTAAGAGGTTGGTATCAACTCCCAAAGTTGCAGATTCCGACTCCCAATGTGACCCAGGAGTAGCCTGGGAGCAGCACCAGCACGTCAGGAGACTCCACAGGAAGGTTCAAGCAGCAGCACTCGTAACAAGCAGAGGCCTGGAAATAACCAAATGTCCACCGGAGGGGAGGTAAAGCCCCAGCACGAGCTCGCAGATTGGAGGGTGCACATGGCTGAATCCCTGCACAATGACTCCAAGCACAAACACCCAAAGGACGCCTTTTAACAAAGATTTCAAACACAATTAGAGAGTCTGCCTTTTGGAAATGTGTCTGCTACAAAGCGCTGCACAAAGCCCTCATGGGGAGGGGATGGGATGCGCCACAAGGTCAGAGGTCAGTGTTTGTTTTGCGTGGCAGAGCCACAGAATGAGCAAGCAGGCTGCTGTAGACCAGCAACAAGAGCGAGGCACACACCAGCACCAGGACCAAGACCATGCTGTGCACCAAGAAACATGAGGACAATGCTATGCTTAGGATGTGGGGACCAGGCAGGAGCTGCAGGCAGGAGCCCTCCCGCTGGTCCTGCCATGCAAATGCAAAGTGACCCCATGGGTGCCTGTGAGCTGGATGCTGCACAGGAGCTGCTTCTGCCACCAGACAAGCACACGGCTGACCCCAGGGCGGAGCCCTCCCCATTCACTCTTGGGGCTGGAGCCCTGGCTGATGAAGCTGCCCTAACGAGCAGTTGCTGGGGGGCAGATCCTGCAGGGAGCATGGTGGGGCACCTGGAAGACTCCGCCCCCGATGGGGGTCTGCAGCCTCTGCTTCCAAGAGAGACAGGCAGTGCTTGGGCCGTACTCAGGGAGGGGAGCTTCCCCCAGCTCAGCAATGCCCTGGGAGGGGACAGCCCCAAAGGACTAATTGTTCACACTTGGGTGAGCTGTTTCTAAACACCTCACCTTTTGTTTCTCTTTCTTTTAACAATATAGACAAATTCAGTAAGAAAACAATTTCACCGGGCTACGATGCAGAGCATTACAGATTTCTTTTAAGTGACGGCTCCTGCTCCATCATGCACGATGCCCATGAACTGGATACATTCTGAACAGGGGCAGCCTTTTAAAATCCCTGGGTTTTAAGATGACAGACAGACATCATCTCCAGCAGCAGCCTGGCGGAAGCAGTCTGTGGCCCAGCTCAGAACAGCAGGGCTGCTCGTTGGCATTCAGGCACCTGCTCCGCAGAAGCTGTAAATCTGAACCTGCTGACAGTTCATCAACACACCTCAATCTTCCAGACCCTGAGCTGACCCAGGCCCAGGCCCTAGAGATCCAGCCCATCCTGGGGTCAAATGGGGACCAGACACGCTGGCTCTGCCAGCTCCAGGGACCCCCCCAGCAGCCCTGCTCTCCCATCTTGTGGTAGCAGAGTAGGGTGGACAGTTATTGACCATGGGGTGGAAGGAGACAAGGACGCTCTTGTGTGGACATTCACATGCAAACAATGAACTTCAATCCGGACCGAGCCGCAGGTGCAAAGTTAACTCAAAGTGAATCGCAGGCATTTTAAATTTAAGACATAAAACCACAGATTCTAGAAGGAAATGGGAGCAAATATTTGTGACTTTGAGTTAGGTAAGTTTTTCTTAGTTCTAACATCAAAAACCACAATTCATTTTTTAGAAGTAGATAAATTAGACTTCATCAAAATTAAGAACTTCTGCCCTTTAAATGACACTCAAGAGAATGAAAAGACGAAAGAGACTGGAAGAAATACTTTTCAATGGTGTATCTGATAATGGCATGTATCCAGAATAGAGGAAGAAGCTCTCAAAACTCAGAATAACAAAGTAAACAACCCAATTCAAAAATGGGCAAATGATCTGAACAGACGTTTCACCAAAGAAGGTATACGGATGGAAAATCAACACACAAAAAGATGCTCAACGTCATGAGTCAGCAGCGAAATGCAAATGAAACCCCACATAAGATGCCACTCCCCCTCTATTGGAAGCGACCAAATAAGGAGAACCAGCCTAACCATGTGAAGACGTTGTGTGGGGGGCAACGGGAACCCTCCCAGCGCCGGTGGAAATGCAAAACGGAACAGCCACTCTGGACAACAGTTACTTATAAAAGTAAGCACGCACTCGCCATGTAATCCAGCAGACCCAGTCCTAGGTATTTATCCAAGAGAAAGGAAAACTTGCTTTCATGAAAAAACCTGTACACACATTAGAGCAGTTTTGTTCATATTTGCCCCAAACTGGAAACCACCCTGACGTCCTTCAACAAGGCCCTGGTGCACTGTGTTCCTTTCCCCCGAGGGGATTCTATTCGGGAACAGAAGGAGAACCCACGGAGCCACACAGCACAAGGAATCTTACGTGGGTTTTGCTGAACATAAACACAGCCAGATCCCCAAAGCTGCACTACGTGACTCTATTTACCTGATGTGGAAGTGGCAAAACGGACACGATGAGAAACGGCTCAGGGCTGCCAGGGAGGGGCCACTGCACAGGCAGCAGGAGGCAGCTTGGGGAGCAGCTCGGGAATGGGATGGTCTGTGTTGGGGCTGGGGTAGTGGATGCATGTGCTATGCATGGGCCACAACCCAGAAAGCCATCGCAGACACACCACACACACCGCAGACACACCACCACAAGCACAGCAGAGACCACCACAGACGCACCACACACCACCACAAAATGCACCACCATGAACATACCACAGGCCACACACCACCACAAGCATACCAGTCAATTGTACTACATGTACATTTTTTCAAAAACATGTGAATACGTGAAGGAACACGAATGAAGTACCCATACGTACAAAGGCACCTGGCCGTGTTACAAACGAACAGCCCTGGGGAGGGAGGGTAAGAAAAGAACCCACCTGAGTCGTTTGGAAAACAGTGTTGTGTGTGGACACCGTGAGGCTGGGGGAAAGGAACTGTGCTCCAGCTGGGGCATCTGTTTCCTGCAGGGTCTGGGTCATCCTGAGGTGACACAGGTGTATGCCAGGGCTGAACAGAGGAACAGGTACATCTCAGACAGTGAGCGCCAAGTGTCTGCTACCACCAACATGACACACAAGAAGAGCACGGCTGGGAAGAACCACACACCGTTGACCTAGAATTGGAGGCATCACCACGGACTTGTGGTTTCATAACAGCATTAGATAGGTAGGTAGGTAGACGATGAGAGACAGGGGAAGGAGAGAGGGGGAGGGAGGGAGGGAGAGAGGGAAGGAGAGAGAGGGAGGGAGGGAGAGAGAGAGCGAAGGAGAGAGAGGGAGCGAGGAGAGAGGGAAGGAGAGAGGGAGGGAGAGAGAGAGGGAGGGAGGAGAGAGAGGGGGGAGAGAGAGGGAGGGAGAGAGGAAGGGAAGAGAGAGGGAGGAGAGAGAGGGAGGGAGAGGGAGGGAGAGAGGGAAGGAGGGAGGAGAGAGGGAAGGAGAGGGAGGGAGAGAGAGAGAGGGAGGAGAGAGAGAGGGAGGAGAGGGAGAGGGGGGAGAGAGGGGGGAGAGAGAGGGAGAGAGAGGAGGGAGAGAGAGAGAGAGAGAGGGAGGGAGAGAGAGGAGAGAGAGAGAGAGGGAGAGAGAGAGGGAGGAGAGCGAGGGCGGGGGAGAGGGGAGGGAGAGAGGGAGGGAGAGAGAGGAGGGAGAGAGAGAGGGAGGGAGACGGAGAGAGAGAGGGAGGGAGGGAGAGAGGGAGGGAGGGGGAGAGGGAGGGGAGAGAGGGCGGAGGGAGGGAGAGAGGGAGGGGGAGAGGGGGGAGGGGAGGGGGAGGGGAGAGAGGGAGAGAGGGAGGGAGAGAGAGAGAGGGAGGGAGAGCGAGAGGGAGGGGACGAGAGAGAGGGAGGGAGAGAGGGAGGAGGGAGAGAGGGAGGGAGAGAGGGAGGGAGGGAGGAGGGGAGAGGGGGAGGGAGGAGAAGGAGAGAGAGGGAGGAGGGCGAGAGGAGAGAGAGGGAGGGAGAGAGGGAGGGAGAGCGGAGGGAGAGAGAAGGAGAGAGAGAGGAGGGAGGGAGGGGGGAGAGAGGGAAGGGAGAGAGGGGGAAGGAGAGAGAGGGGGGAGAGAGGGAAGGAGAGAGGAAGGAGAGAGAGAGGGAGGGGGAGAGAGGGAAGGGAGGACGAGCGCAGGAGGAGAGAGAGAGAGCGGGAGGAGAGAGAGAGCGGGAGGAGAGAGAGAGAGCGGGAGGAGGGAGAGAGAGCGGAGGAGGGAGGAGGCGAGAGAGGAGAGAGAGAGTGGAAGAGAGAGAGAGAGGAAGGCGAGAGAGAGAGACGAGGGAAGGAGAGAGAGAGAGAGGAGAAGGAGAGAGAGAGGGAAGGAGAGAGTAGACGAGAGGGAAGGAGAGAGAGAGAGAGGAAGAGAGGAGACGGAAGGAGAGAGAGAGAGGGAAGGAGAGAGAGAGAAGAGGGGAAGGAGAGGAGAGAGAGGGAAGGAGAGAGAGAGAGAGGGAAGGAGAGAGAGAGGAAGAAGAGCGAGAGACGGAAAGGAGAGAGAGAGGGAAGGAGAGAGAGACGGAAGGAGAGAGAGAGAGAGGGAAGGAGAGAGAGAGAGAGGGAAGGAGAGAGAGGGGAAGGAGAGAGAGAGGGGGGGAAGGAGAGAGAGAGAGGGAAAGAGAGAGAGGGAAGGAGGGAAGCACAGGTATGTGGGTGTGCACAGGTTGGTTTGCACACGTATTTCCAGGCTGTCTCTGAGAGGACCTGGAAATACTGTCACCCCAGTAGCAACAAGCACACCCTGGTCCAGAGACCTTGGTTTCTGAACACTGCTCTCCAACACAGAAGCCAGAGCTCCTTGGGGAAGGAGTTACGGACCCCGCCTTGTGGGGTCAGAGAGAAAGAGAGTGCTCTGCAGGGTGCCAGCCTGGAGGAGGCCTGGAGGCTCTGCGGCAGCCTCTGGGTGAGGAGACATTAACAGCCTCACTGGGCCATGACCCAGGGACAGACTGAATGGCCGGATGCACACAGTGCGATACACAGGCAAAGAAATAGGAGAAAAGGGGCAGGTCTTCTCTATAGGAAAATTCTAACCAATGAAATAGGAGGAAGGGGGAGAGGACGTCCCCACAGGAAGAAGTGCTGCAGGGAAGATCCACCAACGGGTGTGGAGATCCAGGCAACGTTCACGGAGAAATGTGGTCTTTTCAGTCTCGGCGAATCTCCCCCAGTGCACACATAAATTACACAGGGCTCCTTCTCAGTGGAGACCCTGGCAGACACCCCCTTAGCCAAGTGATCAAGGTTATGGCATTAGTGATGAAATACGCCCACCTCGGGCACCCTGGTGTGGTACTTAGGGTCCGTCACTCCTGGGGCATTCCCCCCAGATGCGTTACCTCCACAGAACCACAGGCCAGGCAGATCCTCCTGAGGAACCTACAAAATAGCCCGCTAGTTCTTATCCAAGCATCAAGGCCAAGAGTGATGAGGAAGAACTAAAAAGCTATCACTGACGGCAGGCACTACAGAGACAGGATGAGTGAATGCAATGTGGGATCCTGGAACAGAAAGGAGCATTTGCCAGGAGGAAACCTGGAGAAACCAGAAACCAGAACCCAGGTTGTGGCAAAGTTTTGAAAGTGTATCATGATTATGTAAGATAGGGACAGGCTGAACGCAGTGGCTCATGCCTGTAATCCCAGCACTTTGGGAGGCCGAGGCAGGCAGATCATGAGATCAGGAGTTCGAGACCATCCTGGCTAACATGGTGAAACCCCATCTCAACTAAAAACACAAAAATTAGCCAGGCGTGCTGGCAGGCGCCTGCCTGTAATCCCAGCCACTTGGGAGGCTGAGGCAGGTGAATTGCTTGAACCCAGGAGGAGGAGGTTGCGGTGAGCCAAGATCGTGCCAATGCACTCTAGCCTGCTGACAGGGCAAGACTCCATCTCAAAGAAAAGAAAAGAAAAGACAGGAACATCAGGGGAAGCAGGCTGAAGGGTACACAGGACTCTCTACACAATTTGTGCAATTTTAAGTCTAACATTATTTCAAAATAAAAAGTTGGGGAAAAAAGCTAATTGGAGAGAAGGGATACGCTCACTGAGACAGCACAGTAACATCTCGTGTCTCATTTACTGTGCAAAAATACGCTCGATCAGACATTGTCGCGATTCCTCTCCCATAGGGCAGGGCACACAGTGCACCTGCTGGGCTGTGGGTGAGGGGCCCTCTGCTTCTTATGGGTGTGGGGTTGGTGGTCTAGGGCTGGGAGTGGGGACTAGGGCACAAAAGCCCCTTGCTGGCTGCAAATTTAGGTAGTAGCTCTTTCGTGACACCCTTCAAACTCACGCTGGACACTGCACGCTCGGACCAGACACGGTGGGAGAGGATCCCGAGGGGATGACGGCCGCCTCACTTCAGAGGAGCCCTGTGGGCTGGTGGCCTCGGCCCAATGTCCCCGCTCTGTAGCTTCCCCCAAGGGAGCCTGCGCAGGCATCGCCCTCCTCTCCTCACTGGACTGAACAAGCTGAAGAGGACATGGCTTCTGGCGCTCCAGGCAGAACAGGTTTCCGCTCACAGCTCTCCCCACCCCTCGGGGTAGTTGCAGGGTTGGGTGACAGCCCTGGGGGAGCATCTGGGGCGGAGGTCTCTGCCTGGTGCCACGCGACGGCTTGGGGCCCATTGGCTCACGCATGTTTTCCTGCCGGGTCTAGTGTTCGAGGCTCGCTCCCTGATCCTGGGAGGCTGGCGGGACTGGCCGAGGAGAGCAGTCTTCTGTGCGGACCCGTACAGACGCCTTGTCCACGATGTGCCTGTAGCTTGTCAGCCCCCAAGTGGAGAAGCACCTGCCCACCTCTGTCCCCACTGTGCCCACGGGCCTGAGGCACAGTCTGCCCATTGCTGGCCGGCTGCCCTTCCCTGATGACAGTGTGGCCTGTCTACTCTGACCGCCCCACAGGCACACACTGGGAGCAGGAGAAGCCCTGAGTCACCTCCAGCTCCAGTACCCAGGAAATGGCTCCATCCAGGGACGTCGTCCATTCATGTCCAAGTCCCAGATGTCATCGAGGGCGGCTGTGGGGGGACCCTGCTCTCCAGGCCCCCCTCTCCTAGCCCGGGGTCCTCTCTGTGACCTGTTGTGGGGAACTGCTTGGGGCTCAGCATGGCCTGGATGGTCCACCAGCCCCTGCTGTGAGGCCTGGTCCTCAGGGGGTGGGAGTGACGTAGCCGGGAAGCCTCCGCGGGGATGTGCGTATGTCCACACCGTGTGTGTCGCTGCGCTGTGGGGCGTTCACTGGCCCCCACCACCCTCGGGGGACCCTGGAGGCAGTGGAGCTCCCGACCTCTAGCTGTGCTGTCCTTGCCGCACAATTAGAGATGCGCTGCTTGGAGCTCCAGCTTTTGCTGTGGGACCAGAAGTCCCTGGGGATGTGGGAGCCGTGTCCTGAGGGCTGGTGGGCCTGTAGTGCCCTCCTGTGCCAAGCAGCGGGTGTCCTTGGACAAGGCTGGGGCTGTTGACCTCCCACACCTTTTAGAATGAACCTCTGCAGAGAACTTTCTGGCCTGAGGCTGTGCCTGGGCGCACTTGGGGGACACAGGAGCCAGATTCTGCTTGGTACCCAGGTCCCGACCCACACAAGGACAACGCCTTATCCACAATGCACCTGGAGAACGCGCCCCAGGGGACCTGCAAGATGGAGCCGCTGCCCGCCTCGTACCTCCTCCTCGCTACTGCCCCTCCTGAGTTGAGGGTGAAGACAGAGCCACTGCCCCCTCCTGAGTCGAGGGTGAAGATGGAGCCGCTGCCCCCTCCTGAGTCGAGGGTGGTGGTCACACCTCCTCCTCCCCCTCCCATTTTCTATGCAGGGGAGCATCTCCCAGGAACAACAGTGCCTGTAGCCCATGGCCGCTGCCCACTGCAGGAGACACAGCTGGCTCTCGGACAGGGTTTGTGTGGGTGGAGGACTACCCAGGTGCCAAGGCAAGAGACTGAAGGCACAAACTGTTTCAGTATAATAAAGAAAATAGTTAGAATAAGAATAGTCATAACACAAATTAGATATAAAGATGATCATGGACAATTATCAATCATTATTATAAACCATTAATCATCGGCTTTTAATATGACTCTTCGTTGTATTACTAATATAACCTAGGACTAACCGGCGGGCATAGGGTCAGGTGCTGAAGGGACATTGTGAGAAGTGACAGAAGGTGAGCCCTCTGTCACGCCCGCATAAGGGCCGCTTGAGGGCTCCTTGGTCAAGCGGTAACGCCAGTGTCTGGGAAGGCACCCGTTACTTAGCAGACGGTGAAAGGGAGTCTCCTTTCCTTGGAGGAGTCGGGGAACACTCTGCTCCACCAGCTTCTTGTGGAAGGCTGGATATTATCCAGGCCTGCCCGCAATCATCTGGCGGCCTAAACCCCTCCCTGTGGTGCTGTGCTTCAACGGTCACGCTCCTTGTCCACTTTCATGTTCCTCCTGTACTTCTGGTTCCTCTTTGAAGTGTGTAGAAGACAGCAGTAGAAGACATAGTGAAAGTCTTAAAGTCTTTGATCTTTCTTATAAGTGCAGAGAAGCAAACGCTGACGTATGCTGCCTTCCCTCTGCTTAGGCTACCTAAGAGGGAAGGGCCCCCTGTCCTGTCATCACATGATTTGCTTCACCTTGTCAATCACTTAGAAGATCCACCCTCCTTACCCTGCCCCCTTGTCTTGTATGCACTAAGTATCAGCGCGCCCAGCCGCTCAGGGCCACTGCCGGTCTCCACGTCTTGGTGGTAGTGGTCCCCCGGGCCCAGCTGTTTTCTCTTTATCTCTTTGTCTTGTGTCTTTATTTCTTACAATCTCTCATCTCCACACACAGGGAGAACACCTGCTAAGCCCCATAGGGCTGGACCCTATAGGTGTGGGTCAGAGGTGGGGAAGGTGGAGCGCTTTCTGGGTGGCCCCCCATGGGGCTGCCACTGCCTCCCCAAGAACCGGCTCACCCTGCCCCAGAGCCCCACAGACACGACGGATCTTCAAACTCTCCCATGGGGAACCCCGCTGGCAAGGAAAGCTCCATGGTGGAGCGAGCCCCGCCCAGTCCTGACCTCCTTCCCTGCTGGGAGCAACCAGAGTCGCCTCCCCAGAGTGGACACCTCAGGTGCTGGGTCCGAGTGAGGGACGGCGCTCACGGTCAGGTGCATGGGAGCAGCGGAGGGGGGTGCACTTGGAAAGCAGCCTCGATGCACCTACAGGGTTTCTCCCTTTTCTGCAAGCCTCTTCCTGCAAGTGGGAGGAGGGTCAGCTGTGCCAGATGCCAGGTCCCTGTGGGGCACCGTGTCTGCAGACCCTGCCCCCAGCAACAGCTCAGGCCACAGTCCACACGAGCCCCCAGACCCTGTCCCATGCGTGGCGGGAGAGGTGATCTTGACGGTCAGCAGTGGAGGGGCTGGCAGAGCCACACATGTGCAGACTGGGACACAGAGGCGTGCAGGAGAAGCTGGGGCTCACCTCGCAGGGAGGGTGCGCCAGCAAATTTAATTCTCATCTCAAACGGGGCTGAGTTCTCTAAGCAGAATTAGCAGGCCAGGAAGGGGGTGTGTCAGCTTGTGCAGGGTCACCACACAGGGCGGGAGGGAAAGGCCGTCCCTGTGGACAGACGGCAGCCCTTACCTGTCAGCTTCTTGGACCACGGTTCCCTTCTTGCGCCAGCAGAGCCACAGGTGCGTCCGCCATCCCTCACCTGGGCTGCTCCTTGTGTGCGAAGGCTTGGGGTGAGGCTTCGGTTCCTGCTGGGGTCCATGGCCTGCAGGTCTGGCCTGCGCAGGGGCTTCCAGGCCAGGTGGCTCAGGTAGCTCTGGGCGCTCAGGGCCTCTGTGACTTCTGGAGATGCACTACGGAGGCAGCCTCTGGCATCCATGTTCCAGCTGGCTCTGCCCCTTGTCCCATCTCCTGTCACCACGCTCCCCACGTCTTCCTTGGATCAGTCCCGTGGTGCTCCCAGCTGGTGGCCTTCCTGTCTCAGGCTGGGTAGGAAGGCAGAGGGTTGAGGGCACCCCGTGGCCCACGGCGGCCACGGCTCTTTTCTGTCCCCACAGAGATGATGATGAAGGGGGGTGGGGGTGGGGTCTGTTGGCCAGCAGGTGTTCAGGACCCCAGCAACACATTGCAGCATTGGAGGGGCCACTGAGGTGTCAGGGAGCCCTCCCAGGACCATCCAGGGAGCCTCCTTGAATGAAGGTCACCATCCAGGCGGCGCAGTCACAGCCTTCATCTTGTCATTGGGCCATGCCTCTGTCGTTTCTGAAAATCTTCCTCCAGACACCGGTGGTAACTACCGTGAGGACCAAGAGAGGGGAGAGGACCCGAGGCTGGTGCTTCACACAGAAGCACTTCTCACCCCTGCTTGGCAGGGAATGCTGCACATCCCTGGAACTGGGATGGGGACTGCCGTCCGGTAGGAGGGACCAGGGTCCAGCAGCCAAGGCCGGGCCTCTCCCAGAGAAGCCCCCGAGAATTTGGCAGAGCCAGTTCTAGTCCTGGCGCATCCCACGTGGACGGCAGCTTGCGCTGCACATGCTGCCCCTTCTCACTCTTCCTCCACGGGACGGGCGTGCAGAGACCAAGTCCCCCTGGGTCTTCAGGATGGAGACGCGATGTCCCGTTTTGTCCCTGCCCTCAGGTCCCACTGGAGGAAAAGGGTCCCATTCAACGTGGGGCTGTAAGAAAAGAAACGTAGAGTGCAGAGTCAGCGAGGCTCCGCTCGGCCAGAATGAGGGGTGAGGGGCGAGGGGCGAGGGACTGCGTGCAGAGGATGTCAGGGAGGGTCCGCTCGGCCGGGGTGAGGGGTGAGGGGTGAGGGATGAGGGGTGAGGGGTGAGGGGCTGTGTGGAGAGGAAGATCCCTGCCCCCAGGGAAGCTCCTCTTGGGACCTGATGAAGGGTGGGGACTCGAGGACCGAGGTGACCGAGGTGAACGATGATGTGACGTCCTATTTGCCCCCCTTCCAGTTTGGAAGGAGGCAGACATTTATGCTGGCGGGTGCCATGGTAGCAGCAGCAGCAGCCATGACCCGCAGACTCCAGCTATCCCGGCCTAGGCCGTTCCAGCCTGGCAGGGAGACCCAGCCCTCCTGGCTGAATCTCCAGCACCACCCAAGCCTGTACTCAGCAGCATCCAAAAAAGAATGAGGATGAATCACAGAACCACTGTGTCTGCCCCCAGGGCCTGCTGCCTAGTGCCACCGAAGCAGAAAGACCACCTAGAGAGGGTCCTGCACGTTTCTGCTACACTGGGTTGGGGGGGTGGACCCTGCTCTCCTTCCCTCTCAGGAAAGGTGAGCACCTTGCAGCCTCTACAGTGGAAGACTCTGGGCCTGACCCCCAGGGAGGGACTTCCAGTGTTGAAGGACGCAGGTGGCTTTCTAACGACCCTTTTGGGGATGCTGGGCCATCGCCTTCTGGTTCATCAAATGGCAGGGGGGCAGCTCCCTGGCAGGGCAGGGGCCAAGGTGTCTTCCGGGAAGCAGAGCGGGACCCCTGCCAGGCCCCGCCAATGAAATACTCACCACGTTAGGGTGCCAAGATGGACTATGACCAGAGAATGAAAGCTAAGGAGAAAAATAAGAACAAAAATAAAAACTGAAACGGAAAGGGGAGGATGGAGACACGGAAGGAAAGAAAGAGAAAAAAGAGTTGGTAGTGCTTCTGGCAAGAAATACACGTGATTACAGACTGAAGACAGAGCTGTTGGCAGGGAGGAGAGGGCTCCATTTAGGACTGCCGAGGGAGGGATGCTGCCCAAATCCCCCGGGCTAAGGGGTGCTGCCGCCACCCCTAGGAACACGCTAAGGGACCCTGCACCATGCAGACTTGGGTGGTGGGTGCTGGTCGGGGACCCCACACCCAGCGTGTCCCCAGCAGCACAAGGCCAGCCTCCCGGGGACTCCTCCTCCCTGAAGTGACACCCATCGCTAAGACCTGCTGCAGGAATTCTCAGTGAGAGCACCAATGGGGTAATAATAATGGTGAAAGTTGTATTGAAAAACATTCCAGTTGCCCAGCAAACAAAAGCAGGCCTGTGACAATACTGTGGTCTCAGTCCCACCACAGGCAGCAAAGTACAACCAGCACCCTGAGTAGACAAAGCACACACAGCCTCACTCTGGGCTGGGGGTCGGGAGCCAGGCCCATCTGGACACGAGAGAAAATCGGGCAGTGGGGCATAGCTTGGAAATGAAGGGCTGTTTAGCTAGATTTAAGAAATAACACCTGACCTATTCTTTTCTTTGGAGACAGGATCTCAGTCGGTCACCCAGTCTGGAGTGCAGTGACGTAATCGTGGCTCACTGCAGCCTCAACCTCCCAGGCTCAGGAGATCCTCCCACCTCAGCCCCCTGAGTAACTGAGGTTATAGGCACATGCCACCATGCCCAGCTATTTTTAAGAATTTTTTTCTAGAGAGAGGGTCTCACTATGTTACCCAGGCTGGTCTCGAAATCCTGGGCTCAAGCAATCCTCCCATCTAGGCCTCCTAAATTACTAGAATTACAGGCATGAGCCACCACGCCCAGCCCTCATATTTTTCTAGTATTTAATACAAACAAACGTCCTTAGGTTAAGATGCAAAATGAAACAGACCTTTGGTTTGGGGGGGGAGACATTTGGTTTGAGGGGGAGACATTTTGTTTTGGGGGAGACATTTGGTTTGGGGGAGACATTTGGTTTGGGGGGAGACATTTGGTTTGGAGGGGAGACATTTGGTTTGGGGGAGACACTTGGTTTGGGGGGAGACATTTGGTTTGGGGGAGACATTTGGTTTGGGGGGAGACATTTGGTTTGGGGGGAGACATTTGGTTTGAGGGGGAGATATTTTGTTTTGGGGGAGACATTTGGTTTGGGGGAGACATTTGGTTTGGGGGAGACATTTGGTTTGGAGGGAGACATTTGGTTTGGGGGAGACATTTGGTTTGAGGGGGAGACATTTGGTTTGAGGGGGAGACATTTGGTTTGGGGGGGAGACATTTGGTTTGGGGGGAGACATTTGGTTTGGGGCGAGACATTTGGTTTGGGGGAGACATTTGGTTTGGGGGAGGAGACAGACATTTGGTTTGGGGGAGACATTTGGTTTGGGGGAGACATTTGGTTTGGGGGAGACATTTGGTTTGGGAGGAGACATTTGGTTTTGGGGGAGACATTTGTTTTGGGGGAGACATTTGGCTTGGGGGAGACATTTGGTTTGGGGGGAGACATTTGGTTTGGGGGAGACATTTGGTTTGGGGGGAGCCCTCTGAGGCTCAAGCCCCAAGAACACTGTGTCCCCCCCGGCGTTGCTGGCAGCCCTGGTGTGCTAGTGGGTGCTTCCACACGTGGCCTGGTGTCCACTGGGGCCTCAAAGGCTGTGCCCTGAGTAACTCGTTCTTCAGGATGATGATTCTCACAGGCGGCAGTGAGCGCCCAGCGGAAGGGCTTAGGTGTCACTGCCTACGAGGGGCAGGGCAGGCCTAGGGTGGGATGTGGGATGACACATGGCCCCTCGAAGGTGACTGCTGTCCAGAGGGACCTGCTGTCTCCTGGCAAGTGCAGAGCATCTGTGGGCTGTTCCTCAGGCCAGGACCAGCACATGCCAACCATGGGGCGTCCTAATGCCAGCCTCCTGTACACTCCGGAAGGACGAGGCTGAAGGTGGGGCCACTGGCCACTTCATTCAGCCCCCGGTGGGAGTCGGTCACTTCAGTGAGCTCCACTGCACAGACTTAGCACAAAGTCTCACTCTGGGCTGGGGGTTGGGAGCCAGGGCCCCAGGACCAATCACAACAGAGTGAACACTCTCACCCCCAGACATCACTGAACCAGCCCCACGTGGGAGAACAAGCCCTGCCCTGAACACCTGCAGGCATCCCCGGGAGGGTAGGGACTCTGCTGTGCTCCCCTCACCCTGACTTGGGGAGCACCAAGCCTGTTATGTGCATGGACAGAGCACCCCTGACCCCACACCTCCTGGAGCCAGGACCCTGAGAAAGAGCCAGACAGCCCTCCCAGCCCTGGCGTGTGGCCTCAAACTAACTGCACTTCAACGGGTGCTTCTGATCTGGGAACTTGATTCTTAGACCAGCGCAAGGTGAACCTGCAGGGATCAAAGGCTTCCACACAGTCCAGGCTTCCGTGATGAGAGGAACCCGAGGCCATTGGCTCCAGATGGGGAAACTGAGGCCACAAGAGGATAGGCTCCTCTGAGGTCGCATGGCTGGGCGCTGGCAGGGGCATTCCTAGACCCCAGGGCTCCTGTCTCCCGGTCCAGAGCCCTTGCAGCCACCACCCTGCAGGCTTTTTCTGCTCAGCTCCACCCAGTCTTCAGGTGGCCGCCTCCTGCCGCTGCTGGGAGCTAAGTCTGCTGCCCCCACGGCCTGGAGCTGAGTGACTCAGGTGGGAGTGGCCCTCTCCCTTGATCTTAACAAGCAAACCCCCAAACTGCATTTGTTTTACCTTTTCCTCCAGTTCCTTTATTTGTCTCTTCTGAGCTTCTATTCTTTCTTCTAACTCTTTAATTCTCTGCAAGGTTAAAAGGAAAAAAATCTTCAATAGTCACAGTATTTGGAAAACCCAAATCCTTCAAGATTTTCATTCATTTCCTTGGTAACAAATGGTGGCAGAGCAACTGGCATGGCCATGGGCTGTGGCTCCTGACGAGGACACAAGCCTTTGCTGCAGTGCTCCAGCAGGAGAGCAGAGGGCCTTCCCCATGCCACACTCCCTGTGGTGGGAACAGTATGTGTCTGATTCCTGCAACTTCAGCTCAGAAAGCACAATGCCAGACATCCAGGGAAATGGTTGGAATGCATTCCCGGTCCCCCCAGATGCCACTGCAGCAGAGTAAGGGGCCGCCAGAGGGTCACAGGAGAGCTGGGCCTAGAATCTCCTGGTGAGGGGGATGCCAGTGCCTGGGGTCCCCCAAGCATCTGAGCTCCAACCACAGCCCCTCTGAGGCAACAAAGGGGTTGCAGGTGACTGTCCTCACCCTGAGCCCCCAGAGACCAAAGGGGCCCAGGAGGCTAACGAGGAGCCAGCAGAGCATGTCCAACATTAGCCCACCGATGCCCACGGCCAGCTGGCACACAGGGCACTTGTTTATGTGAATTTCAATTAAGCCTTCGCTAGGAGGGTTCTTCACAAGGAGTACATCCATAAAGCCGCCTCCCAGCCAACCTGGCTCATGGAGGAGCTGGGCTGTGCCTACACATCTGGGTCGTCCAGTCTGTGAGGCTCCTCATCTCCCATTAGAGCAGAACTGACCCAACAGGCCTGAGGTCCCACAGTGCCCTGAGGCCAAGGCAGGCCAGGGCTGCTGTCCCCAGAGAACACCCTTGCCATCAGGAAACGGTGTCATGGAAAAGACATAGTAGCCAGGGGTCCAAAAGAGGGGAACTGCCACCCAGAGGCCTCTGCAACATGCCCAGGACACAAGGCTGGTGAGGGAGGCAGTCTGGCCTGAGTGCCTGCCATTGACAGGCATGGCCATCAGGGGCGTGGCCATCAGGGGCGTGACCACAAGACGGCATGGCCAACAGGGGGCGTGGCCATTCTAGGGCATGATCATCAGAAGGTGTGGCCATCCAAGGCTGTGTGTGTGGAAGGCATGACAATGGTGGGGCATGGCCATTGGGGGCACGGCTACCAGGGTGTAGCCATCAGAATATGTGTTATGAGGGGTGTGGCCACGGGAGGGTGGGGCCACAGAGGCGTAGTTGTTGGAGATGTGGCCACGGGACGCCCCGCCTGGCTCTGTGCAGGCCCGGGGCCAGGTCTTTACCCCAGTCCCACTCCCGCCTGCCCCGTACCTGCTGAGCCAGCTGCAGCAGCTCCATACGCTCCCGCAGGATCTGGGCATCCCGCTCGCGCAGCTCACTCATAACTTGGCGTTTCCACTGCTCCACGGCCACCTTGAGCTTCTCGCGCTCCTCCTCTGACAGCAGCTCAGCCACCTTGGCCCCGGCCTCCTGCTGCAGGGCGTCATACAGCATGGCTTCCAGCTCCAGGATGTGCTGGGGCGGAAGGGGAGATGCCTTAGTCCTTGCCTTCTCCCCAGAACAAACCTTTCAGGAAGGGCAATGGAGGCCGGGCCACCCTCCGCCTGGGAGCGAGTCCAGGAGGATGTGCAACAGACAGGAACCCAGTGCTGTGGCCTCTGCAGAAGGACTGGGGCCCCATGGACCTCCCCAGTCTGTGAGAAGACCCTAGAAGCAGAGACGCTGACCAGGCCAGCAGAAGCAGGACCCTGAGCCCCAGGGTGGGGGAGGACTGAGCTATGAAGTGGGGAAGCTGAGTGGGAGGTGGAGGGGCTGCAGGTGGCCTGTGGGGACACAGCAAGGTGGGAGGGAGCTGAGCGGGGGGTCACACGCTGCCTCCCCCAATCCAGTTCATAGACCCATGTAACCCGATCCTGGTGCTATAACCAGCAGCCAAAATACATAATAACCCAGCAGCCAAAACACATAATAACCCAGCAGCCAAAACACATAATAACCCAGCAGCCAAAGTACACACCTTTTCATAAATTCCTGGGGTTTGGCAGTTTGCTCTGCATATTTCAAAGCTTTTCTTAGGCAAATTTTATTGATACAATCTTTGTAAAAAACAAATTCTCACACTACAGAGGCTCTTTCTTCCCAACCAAATATAACATCTTCAGAGAAAGCAGAAATATTAGGAAATGGAAAAAAATACTTTTGGGCCTCAGTTACACTTTATTGTTCTTGACGGCCACAAAATAAACTGTCCCCAGCTGTCACAACCAGCTCACATATCAACCTCCACTTCTCAGAGCAAAAGAGCTCAGTGCCTTTAAGATGAGCTCCAGCTTCTAAAAATAAACCTGGTCGACTGCTGATTTGGAACTAACCTCACAGTGGCTTCACGTGCACCTGGTGGTGGGAGGTGCTCACCAGGACCTCCGCGGTGACATGAACTGTGGGCTGCCTGGATGGGCCTTCCTGCCTTCGGCAGCCACACAGACCACGGTCTACCACACCCATGTCCAGAGAGGCAAAGTTGGCACTAGCCCCTGCCGTAAACAGCCGCCATTGCCCCAGGAGGAACCAGCTCTTCCCCTCCTTGCCCCAGTGTCTCCCAGCAGAGCAGGAAGTGCAGAAAAAAACCTCAGTGCTCACAGGCCTGTGGGTCACCTGAGGGCACCTGAGTGACCGAGAGCCACACCATGAACGACATAGAAGAGAACCAGGCAAGTGAGCAGGGAAAGGGAAGGAAATCAACAGTGAACTCAGAAAACTCGGAGCAACCCAAATGAGGAGGCCTTCCTGTTGGAAGTGGAGAAAGAGGCCCCTCAAATATCACACAGGAAGCGGACCCACCAGCATCATCCAAGAAGAGACCCCACACCAGCATCACACAGGGAGAGACTCCCCCAACATCACACAGGAAGAGGCCCCCCCAGCATCACACAGGGAGAGACACCCTCAGCATCACACAGGGAAAGACACCCTCAGCATCACACAGGGAGAGACCCCCCCCAGCATCACACAGGGAGAGACACCCTCAGCATCACACAGGGAGAGACCCCCCCAGCATCACACAGGGAGAGACCCCCCAATATCACACAGGGAGAGACCCCCCCCCATCAGCATCACTAAGAGGCTCTCCCCAGCATCACACAGGAAGAGATCCCCCCAGCATCACACAGGGAGAGGAACCCCCAGCATCACACAGGGAGAGGAACCCCTAGCATCACACAGGGAGAGGACCCCCCAGCATCACACAGGGAGAGACCCCCCCAGCATCACACGAGGAGAGATCCCCCCAGCATCACACAGGAAGAGACACCCCCAGCATCACACAGGGAGAGAGCCCCCCCAGCATCACACAGAAAGAGACACTCCCAGCATCACACAGGGAAAGATCCCCCAATATCACACAGGAAGAGACCCCCCCCAGCATCACACACAGAGAGGCCCCCCAGCATCACAGGGAGAGGCCCCCCTGCCCAGCATCTCACAGGAAGATGCCCCTCCCACAGCATCTCACAGGAAGATGCCCCTCCCACAGCATCTCACAGGAAGATGCCCCTCCCACAGCATCTCACAGGAAGACGCCCCCAGTCCCCTCCAGAGTAGGGGGCATTAATCCTGGTCCAACCAGCAACCATGTGCCCCCCTCCCCACTGGTCTTTGGGGCTGAATGATCCCCTGAGCAGTTGGCCCCATCTGAGGCCTGAGAACACAGCTACTGTGGAGGTGGCAGAGAGAGATGGCCTCGCAGAAAGCTGAAGCAGTGCTGATTTGATCTTCTGGAAATGTGTGCGGAGACCCACATCTCTAATCCCATGGGGTGTCCACAGGACGTTTGATCACAAGGACCATGGTGGCAGTTCCTCTAGGCCAGGGCCCCCACTCCTGGAGCTTTCTGTGCTCAGATTCTGCATTCTGGTCAGGTCAAGGGGGCCCACAGGCTACTTCTCCAATCATGGGACAACTCTCCCGACCCAGTGGAGGGATTCTGGGCCTGAGGCATCACTCCAGACACAATCTTAAACAAAGGGGATTATCTGTGACATTAGGGTGGAAAAGGTGGATGGCTGAGTAGACAGATGCTGCCTGGGGGCGGGGTGGGGGCTGCCATCCTGGAGGTGCGTAATTTTCCTTTTCCTCTTACACACGCCTCACACACACCTCAAAGTCATGCTGAAAGAAAACATTGCAATATTTTTGTACAATCTTTTTTTTTTGGTATGAAGGACAAATTTGAAATTATGCCATAAAACCTGGAGGCCATCAACCTCGTAAAAATTACCCATATTCTTCCAGGCCCTCAAAACAGTGTTTGACATCAAAGAGCAACTGACAAGCTGGGTGAAATATATGCAATGTACCATTCTTCTGAGTGAGGAAATAAGGGAAATATTTGCAATGAATGGCAAAGGGTTGGTTGCCTTTTTTTATCAAGAACTCTGACCAAAAGGTAGATAGCATGAGAGAGAGGTGGGAAAGGTCACAAACAGACGCGGCGTGGAGTTGCATAGAAACATGTTAAACTTTGAGCTCACCAGGAGACACGCCTGCTAGGACTGCACCAGGCAGCTGCACACCATGTGGTGGAAGTTTGGGGTGCAAGTTGTACCTACTATGGGGAGAAATATTCAACAGTTCCTAACAATGTGTTAAGTGTGCATAACCCTTTGGTTGATCCAAAGAATATTTCCTGCAGATAATTTCTATTTGTGTGTCGGGACGTCAGAAATGGATAGGAATTGCTGTTTTGCTGGTGATAGCTAATGCATGGACACTACCTAAGTCCACTACTGGGTACAAACAGTCCATGATGCGCTCACACCAAGTCGCCTCTTGGGCTGGTGGGAAGCGCCCTGGCTGTGCATGGTCAGGTGAAAGGGAAGCGTGCTGCAGCTCATTGGGGTTCTCAGGTTGTCCCTGAAAATGTACATGCACACACATGTGGGGTGTAATCCGGGAAGGAAAAGAGAACCAGCAAGTGGGTCCCCTTTGTTGGTGGCATCTGGAGTCCAGAGAACAGGAATGGAAAGAAAATGTCCTTTCCTACTGTGAACATTTCCTACCATTGGCGTGATGACCATCTCTCAGAAGATTTCAGACAGCAAGCCTCAGATAAGCATGGGGACCCCACTTTTGCAAAAATACTATGCATATCCCCATCCTGCCAAGAGACCACCAGGAGAGAAACCAGAATGCCCACAGTCTTTCTCTGTGTGCTGGGCACATGGTGAATTTTTTCTTGGATTTTTCTGTGTTGTAAATTAGAACTGTACGTTGATTCTTTCTTCATTCAGAAAAAAAGGCAATATTAAAAAAAGAAATGCATGCCCTTCTCTTCCCTTTCCTGTCTCAAGGTGGGCTGGATTTAAAAACCTTCGAACAATCCTTAGCTCTTTTCCTCTTCACCTATGCATCACCCACAAAGCACCTGCTGCCTGCCAGGCCTTGTGCTGGTCTAGGAGACCAGATGGTAGCAGATGCACACGATCCCTGCTTGCCCCATAGAAAGGCAGACCCATTTCCACGAGTGGGGCGTGTCAGAGCCACCTCACTGGGAGTCAGGGAAGGTTTCCTAGAGGAGATGAGGTGTTAAACTGAGGCTTGCAGTGTCAGTCAGGGATGGGCAGGAGAAGGAAAGGGAGGGAGCCCCAGAAGGACGGAACAGCACCAGCGAAGGCTGGGTGGGGTCCTCCGTCTCCTGGCCTGCGGTGGTGGTGGCTGCATAGCAGTGGAGATGCCTACCAACTAGGCTGATCCCTAGCTGGATCCCAGCTGTCTCTCTAACCAGGAAGTGACGTGGGCCTTGGTGTTCATGGGAGATCACTGTTCTAGAGGGTTCTTCCTTATCCAGCAGAGAGGAACTTGTCTATGCCAGCAATCAGCATGAACAGGATGAGGAAGATGAGGGGGTATGAGGAGGGTGGAGAGCCAAGGGGCTTCGGGGGACAGAGACGGAGCTGAGGGAGGGAGGCGGGAGCCTAGAGCCTGGAGGACCTGTCGCCTTGCCAAGAAGGTCTCTCCGGTAAGGGCAGCCAGGCATCCCAGAAGGCGTGGGCAGAGGAGTATCAGCTGGCTGCAGCATGGATGACCTGGGGCACTGAGGGGCCTCTGCTTTTTACATCAAGCAGCCACCCACTTCCAGCCTCTTTCCTTCTGACCAAAGCAGGCAAGACCCAGAGGACTGCCCGGGAAGCTAAGCCTGCAGCAGCCTGCGCCTGGGGGCCGCCCTATGAGCAGGGTGGACAGACATGCTGCGTGCTGTGCAGGTCCCCGGCCACCTGGAGGGACGCAGGTCTCACCACCGCTGGGGCCAGCTCACCCGGGACTGGCTCTCAGTACCCAGAGGCCATGAGGACGGTGGCCCGGGAAGGACAGCTGGCAACCTGTGAGCTGCTCCCACGCAGGCATGTGCACACGTGCTGGTCAGCAATAGTGAAACTAACCATAGCAACAGGAGGGCCATTACCAGTTTAGCCAGGACTAGCCTCCATGCCCAGCATCTTACAGGAACTCCCAATCCCTAGTGGTTACTGGCTGAATTGGGCCTCAAACCCAGGTCATCTGCTTCCAAAGCCTCCCATGGCTCCCACACTGGCTTCCACAGCAACTGACACGGGCCTTGCACCCCTGCCCAGGATGCCAGGTGCCTGGTGTGACTGCTCTTTGCTCTGTAGGGTTCTGCTTTTGAGCCCTGGCCCCTCTATGTGAGGAACTCGCATCCACAAGTGCAGGAAGGAGAGATGCCTAGTGCGGCAGTCATGGCTGTGGGTGCAGGGGAAGAATGCTGAGATTCGACTCCTGCCTTCATTCTGACTGCGTGTCCTTGGGCAGGTCATCAGCTTCTGTGCCTGGCTGGCCAGATCAGTGCCTGCCACATGGGAAAGCCTCTTGAGTAGGCTCTCATTATAATACTATCATTATCATCCTCATCATCACCACCACCATCACCATCATCATCAATCACCATTGTCACCATGATGATCGCCATCATCAATCACCATCATCACCATCATGATCGCCATCATCACCACCACTACCACTACTGTCATGATCATCACCATCATATCACCACCATCACTAACACCACCATCATCATGATCATCATCATCACCACCAGCATCATCACCTATCATCACCATTACCACTACTACCACCACCGTCATCATGATCATTGCCATCATCATCACCATAACTATTATCACCATCATGATCACCATCATCACTACCAGCATCATCACTGTTATCACCATCATCACTACTAGCAGCATCATCATGATCATCGCCATGATCATCACCATCATCATGACCACTACCACCATCATCACGATCATCATCGCCACTACATCACCACCATCATCACCATCTCCACCACTGCCATCACCATAACCATGATGACCATCATAATCACCATCATTACCACCAGCATCATGATAACCATTATCACCATTATAATCACCATCATCACCATCACCACTACCATCATCATGATCATCACCACCATCATCACCACCATCATCACCACCATCATCACCATCATCACCATCACCACTATAACTATTATCACCATCATAATCACCATTATCACCATCACCACTACCAACATCATGATCATCGCCATGATCACCACCATCATCACCATCACCACTACCACCATTATCATGATCATCACCACTATCATCACCATTATCACCATCACTACCACCGCCATCACCATAACCATTATCACCATCATGATCACCATCATCACCATCAAGATCACCATCATCACTACCACCAGCATCATGATAACCATTATCACCATCATAATCACCATCATCACCATCACCACTACCACTACCATCATCATGATCATCACTACCATCATCACCATTATCACCATCACCACTACCACCACCATCATCAAGATCATCATCACCACCACTATCACCACCACCACCACTACCACCATCACCATTATCACTGCCAGCAAAATCATCACCACCACCATTATCATCACCATCATCATCACCATCACTCTGAGAGTTCCCAGGCTGACTTGGCCCCAGGAATGAGTATTTTCATCCCAGCCCACCTTCCCTTGCTTTGAGTAGCCAAGCAGGTCTCCTCACAGGCATGACAGTCAAGATCCTGCCTGCTGGGCTGGGTCCCAAGGTGAACCTCTTGGTGGTGATACTTGTCTTTCCACAACACGACCTGAATATCCTCCCGGTTGTACCTTCTGTCACGTGATAGGAGTCCAGCAGGGACAGATGATTGCTTGTGCAGTCACGGGGGAAGTAGCTCCCAGCAGGGGAACCCAGTTCTGAAGCCTAGTTTTCAACCTAGAAATGTCCTATGCTCCTCCCAGCCACAGCAGATGAAATAAAACAAGACCACGCCTTCCACTAGTGAGCAGGCTGTTGTCCCAGAACAGCCACCGGTTTCTCAGGGGAGGGGTGGGAGGTAGACACCAGCCCACACCAATGCCTGGATAGCCTTTAGGAATCAGGGTGTGTTTCTGAGCCCGAGTGACCTGCACAAAGACTGCAGAACGTTCTCATGGCACAATGTGGGTTTAGGCCCCCTCAACTAATCCTGCTCTGTTTATGAAGCTCCAAGTGAAGACCCTATCAGGCAGCTCTGGAGAGCCAGGGCCTGCTGTGCAGGTGTCATTAGGGGCTGTTAGGGGCCCTGTAACCTGATTCGCATAGGCACCTGAGGCACTGCTGGGCACCTGAGCCACGTGGCTGTTTTCACCCCAATGCCCCTCCCCAGGGTTCCAGCAGCCTTGTGCCTCTCACCTTGTGGGCCTGGTCCAAGGCCTGTTTCCGGTAGTCCAGCTCCTCATCCAGGTAGCCCTTCTGCTTACTGAACAGCTCCTGAAACACAGGAGGACCATGTCTCTGTCTCGGATGTCCCACCTGCAGCACCGAGCCGCAGAACCTCAGGGAAGGTGTCACCAACCTTCTCACTCTCCAGATCCACCATCTTCCGCTGCAGTGCCGCCTCTGTCTCCTCAATCTGCTGGAGCCACTGGGCACAAACAGAACAAGCAGGACAATGACCCCTAGAGTCTCCCACCCCAGCTTGTGGAGACAGCTGGGAGAGAAGCCAGGGCAGCCTGGGTCTTCCTTCCTCTTCTCCTTAGGGAGGGGAGAGCTCAGCCCTCTCCAGGGAGTTGGGGCTGCGCTGGAATCATGGCCCTGCCCCTCCCACCCTTCAGGTGTCCAGGAAGCCTGCCCCTGACACCACCTCCAGGAGAGAGGAGACACTGGCTTGGGGCACTGTGGGAGAGACATATCTGCAGAGCTCTGCCACCACAGGCAGGGAGGGGTGGCCTGTTTCTCCAAACCCCTATGTGCCAGGAGCACCCCTTCTCCTTGCTGTGGGAGGCCCAGCCCACCAGGCAGGTCAGGGCCAGTGGTGGGACTAGGAGCAGGTGGTGGGCTGGGTGGCTCCAGAAGGGGGTCAGAATAAGTTGAACAGAGAATGCTGCCTGCACACTCACCACACCTTCCCGCCTTTGGGAGGAAACCCAGACAGGGTTGGTGTCAGAGCACAGTGGAGCTGAATCTGTCCTTTGCAAACATGCACAGTGGGTGCTGTCTGACCTGAGTATGCCAGATCTCCCAGGGCAGACGGGGTTTAGTGGACCCCCCAAACCCGGTCCTGCAGGCCCTCCTCCCAAGAAGATCACCTTCTCTGAGCTGAGCAGGGCAGGAGACCCCAGGAGCCCGGCCCTCTCCCAAGTGTCCACACAGCTGCTCTTACCTTTTCGGCCAAGGTCAGGACTGTCCTGGCTTGTATGACAACCACCTGCTCCTCATTGGTCAGGTTCTGCACCCAAAAGCAGAACACAGGTGCGGTCAGAAGCAGTGCCTTTGGGGGTGAGGGTGAGTGACGGATGCATGGGGAGGCTGACTGGGGACGCCTGGGTGCCGAGTCACAGCTAAAAAGCGCTTTGACTGACATCTCCCACCCAGCATCTCTGACACCCTTGATTCTCAAGCTTGTTCCCTCCAGGTGCTGTCGATTTTGTTTTCTCTCATCCTCCCTCTGCTGGTAACCACCAGGTCTAGGTAACCAGCTGAGGCAGATGCATATCCACTGCTCAATGCAGGCAGGTTGCCATGATATCCCCAGCAGCAGCTGCTGCTCCACCCAGCTTCTGTCCCCTTCTGTGTCTAAAGCCAGCCTCTGCATATGCACCTGTGGTTATGAAAACACCACTTGGAACAGTGGAGGAGAGACCACACGTTCATGGCTGTGAAATGGCTGAATCCCTGGAAGGTTTTGTCTTTTTACGCATGTTTTATTCATGCTTCCTTCCCACCTGAGGGGACCCTGGGTGGCCCTTCTGGGTAGGGTGATTACGGCTTTGGATGTGGGCACCTCACACTCTCAGACTCCACTGCAGCCTGCATCCAGACCAGGGCTTCCTCGCTCCAGCTCATGGGTCAGCTGGGGCTGGGTGCCCGGTCCCTGCAGGGAAGGGAGGCCCTTGCTCCTCTCCCCAGAGCCTCTCTGATTCATGCCAGCTTACTCCAAAAGCCCTGTCCATGCCATTCTCTCCCTAGAGTGCAAGCTCCCTAATGGCAGGCAACTCTTGCTGTCCCCCATCCCCAAAGTCCTCACGGATCTCCCCCACCCCCAAAGTCCTCACAGGTCTCCCACAGAGGGGAGTCAGGCTCAGTCTGTAGTCCATGGTGGGGGCCAGCTGCACTCCTGACTCAGGCAAGAACCTCATCCTGCACGGCTGGGGCTGGGTGCCCTCATCTCTCCTGCCCTGCTCCCTTCTCCCATGGCAGGGCTAGGCAGGCCACAGACTTCTCCCAACACTTTAAGTTGAGGAGGCTGAGCAGTTGGCTTCAGGGTGATGGAGGGAATCTACCCGATGTGGTTAAGCCACAAGGTGCATGTGAAGCTTGCTCAACACTGACTGCACAGACAGGCTTGAAGGGATGCAGTCAGCCTGCTATCAGGAGCTCCCCAGCATCTCCACAGGTCCCCTGAGCTTAAGACTGACCATGAGCCCTCCAGTCCCCAACCACCTCCATCCCTGGGCTCTGTGATGATGGCCTCAGATGCTGCATGATGACTGCAGGGCCGTCACACTCAGTGGCACTCTTGGTGGACAGCTATGGGGCTGGGCAGGAACCCTGAAATAGGCCTGGGCGGGGCTGGATGTCCCCAACTCTGCCACTACATCAGCTCTGTGACCCTGGGCAGTACCTCTGGGGACTCAGCTTCTCCAACTATGAATCAGAGAGTTGCCCAATACAGTTCCCAAGACCTCATGAGGGGGCTGATACCCCTCATGGACCCCAGAGCATGTCAGGTCCACGGCCACCCTGCTGTGACTCTTTGGCCACCTGTGACCACAATGGAGCCCCCAGGTCTGAAAGAAGCCGACCCATACCCAGAGCCTCCCTGCTGAAAGCACCCCTGCCTCGTGCCTCACTGCTCCCCAGGGGCTGGGCAGGCAAGGGGAGAAGGGAGTCCTCTGATGCAGTACCCTGGATGGAGGGAGTAGATAATGAAGGTAGGATGATGGATGGATGGATGGATGGATGGATGGATGGAGGGAGGGAGGGGCTGTGGATGGATGGAAGGATAAAGGATGAAGGATGGAAAGATGGATAAATAGCTTATGGAGGATGGATGGATGAATGGTGGATGGAGGATGCATGGATAAATTATGGAGGGTGGATGGATTGATAGATGGATTCTGGAGAATGGATGAATGAATGGAGGATAAAGGATGAAGGAAGGATGGATGGAGAATGAATAGACAGATTATGAAGGATGGATTATGGAGGATGAATGGGAGATGGATGGATGGGTGAAAGGTTAATGAGTAGATGGTAGATGGAGAAGGAACGGATGGAGGATGGTGGATAGAGGACAGATGGAGGATGGAGAATGGATGGATTAGTGATGATGGATGGATAGAGGATGGATGGACAGATTGTGGATGATAGATAAATTCATGGATTAAGGATGATGGGTGAAGGATAGATGAAGGATGGAGGATGGATAGATGGATTATGGGGGATGGATGGATGGATTGCACAGGATAGATGGATGGATAGATATAAGACAGAGCTTGAATGAAGGGCTAGGTAGATGATGCATTGATGGGTAATAAATGGATGGAGAGCACAGGATTAGTGATGGACGAATGAAAAGTGGGATGAAGGGGTGCATTTACTTTGCCCACTCAGTAATTAACATTCTTTCAAGGAGTTGCTATAGAAATTGGAACTCTGCCCCAATGAAATTTAGGGGTTATCTATAGAGTCCCCCAAGCCAAGGAAGTGGAATCCCTAAGGGTCTTGGCTTGTCTAAGAGCAACAGCCCCCCCATCCTCACGGCAAGTATGGAAGGGCTGAGAGAGACCCCAGAAGCTGGACAATGTGATGGGAAGTGCTGTCAGCTGGAAGAACCAGGTGTGCACAGCAGAGGTCCCAGTGGGCCCTGGAGCAGTGTGAGGAAGCCTCCGATTCTGAGCTGGCTCTGGGCTGCGGGAAGGGTCTCAGGCAGTGTGGCCCATGGCAGGGCTGTGGGAGGCTGGCAGGACTCCTGGACCCCAGAGGGGCAGGGCTGGGCTGGGGGTTGTGGGTGTGAGGGGCATGCACAAGCCAGGAGAGCAACATACACTTACGGCGTTATCGCCCAGGATGTCCAGCTTCTTCATCAGCTCCGCGACCACAATGTCCTAAGGCACAGAGGACAGGCAGGGGTGAGCGGCCACGGGTGGGCAGAGAGGGCGAGGCAGGGCGGCCCAGGGCATGGGGCGGGGCAGAAGGGGCGGGGCGGGGCTCACAGTCACGCCTTCGGCCTCGCAGTACACCTGGAGGGGGCTCTTCCCATCCACGAAGGGCGTGTGGTGGAAGTTGATGGCGGGTGACTTCCTCTCCCTCTCCTAGGACAGAGGGGCAGAAGGGTGAGCCGCTTCCTTCCCATCCCTTCCCTCCAAGAGGGCTGTGCTGGGGCCTGAGGAACATGGGCCAAGACCATGGAACCAAGGATCAACACAGCATTTATGAAAACCAAACCGCAGCAGCAGCCATGGTGGCAGAACTTGCACTGGACCTGGACCAGCCCACGAGGACCGCGCCCCTGTGTATTCGCCGACCCCCAGATGGGCGGGGCAGAGTTCATCACACCCCGGTCACATGGCCTGGGCAGTCCCCACCCTGAGCCCACGGCACATCCCTCGGTGAATCCCAGGGGCTATGGGGAGGATCGGGGAGGGGCTGCAGGTCGCATTCCGTGCAGGTCTGACCAGAAAAGCCTCTGGAGGACACAGGCCAGCTGTGCTGCCACTGTCCCCACAGGCAAGCCCATGTGGCCGAGGTCATCCACACATGGAGTGACCGCACAGCTGCCCGGTCCTCCGGCGGTGGACGGGAGGGCTCTAAGAGGTGGCTCCAGCTGGACTCCGAGGCTTCAGGTGCTGGCCTGAGATGGAGTCCTCGGGGGGGTGTGTGGTGCTCGGCAGGGGCGGCCCCTGTGTGGGCCACTTCCTCCCAGCCCCACAGGTGGACTGCTCTTACCATGAAACAATCACAGGGACGTGGCTGCCCACACCCGGCCTGAGCTGCCTGGTGGGATCCCCCTCCTCCCTCCTCCTGTGCAGGTCATGGCAGAGGACACAGGGCCAGGGATGGCAGAGCACAGGCAAAGGGCTCCCAGTCACCGTATGGCCCCCACTGCCCTCACTTAGGGGCAAGAAACAAACGTCTGCTGGCCACCGAGGCCTTGGCACGGCTGCACACCAGCTGCAGCAGGGCCACGGGGGTGGATGGAGGACGGACATGCTGGCTCCTTGGGGGCAGATGGAGGACGGACGTGCCAGCTCTTCGGCCCACAGATCTGGAGCAGATGCTGCACTGTCACCCGTGGTGTTTTGTCTTGTTTCCCTGCATGACACTGAGCTCCACAGCCCATGTTCCCCATTGACACGTGCTTTGGGTGGCTGGTGTGAAGAGGTGGCGATTTACAGCCATTTGCCTCTTTCCTCCCTGAGCCAGCCTTTTGGGTTCATGTTCAGGGGTTTATGTGGGTTAGGAAGGCTGAGGACTGGATCCCTGACACGGCCACAGGCCACAGTGCCGGCCATCGGCCCAGCTACCTCAAGCTCCAGGATCCTGAACTCCAGCAGCTCGTTTTGGTCTCTGGCATCCTGCACCTCGTGTCTAAGCCGAGCCTCTTCCATCTCCATTTGTTTGATCTGTAACATAAAAGATGCATGAGGTGAGGGGTCTGGTTCTCTCTCACCAGAGGTCTTGGAAGGACAACTCCAGGATGACTGGCCAGCGGCTGACTGGACAGCGGTTGACTGGACAGCGGCTGACTGGACAGCTGCTGGCTGTCGGGGAGGCCAGTTGGCTGGCCGGGTGCCCAGCCCTGGAAGCTCCTCACAGTCCTGGGTATGTTTGGGTCTGTCCTAGTGAGATGGCCCAGCCATCCGGTGGTGGGTGGGGCTGGGCAGGCAGCACCGCATACCACAAGCCAGGAGCCTGGAGGTCGTAGTGGGGCCCTGAGCCTGGGTAAGGATAAACGTCTCCAACAGGGGCTGTGCACCGCAAGCCCGGAGCCTGGGGGCCTTAGTGGGGCTCTGAGCTAGGATGAAGAAGGGAGGTCGTGGAGGATAAATGTCCCAAGTGGCTCCCCTCCCTGGTGCCCCTTGGAGCCCAGGCTGTGCCCAATGGAAGGGGTGGGTACCGTGGTCACCTGGCCACCAGAATTCACTTGGCTAATTAAGGGGTTGTTTAAACAGAACCAGTTGGGAGTAAACCGGATGCAGGAGTCCCCCATCCCTTCCAAAGGGTAAATGACATGGCCCATGGCACGTGTCCTCAGCAGCCTCATGGGGGCAGGGTCCACCAGGGGCAGACAGCTGTGTCCATCCATTCCCTGGAGCTGAGTGTGGGGGACTGAGGGAGCAGCTCCGATGCTCAGGGGACCAAGATAAACTCAGGAGCATTGCATCCTCAGAGTGAGCCAGCTCAGTGGGAGCTGGACCCTCCCGCAGGGCCAGCTGAGTGCCGCTGCACAGTGGGCCTGCCA
The DNA here is from genome assembly GCF_007565055.1 of Rhinopithecus roxellana. Classification (NCBI taxonomy): domain Eukaryota; kingdom Metazoa; phylum Chordata; class Mammalia; order Primates; family Cercopithecidae; genus Rhinopithecus; species Rhinopithecus roxellana. The sequence continues at coordinate 52,148,275 of NC_044559.1, read as the reverse complement.
TGGAACACCTGCAGGGCCAGGAACGTGAGCCACTCCCATGTAGCCAGAGAAGAGCATGGCTCCAAGTGTGCACATGGGCATGTGTGTATGTGCACAAGCATTTCCGTGCGTGTGCCAGCATTTCTGTGTGCATGTGTTCAAGTGCGCATGCAAACATTTCTGTGTGTGCCCATGTTCAAGTGTGCATGCAGGCATTTATGTGTGTGGGTGTTTAAGTGTGTGCCCTTAAGTGCATGTGAATCTCTGCCTATGCCAGCATTTACTTGGCACACACAGCATTGTGCTGAGCCCTGTGGAAACAGCTCTTCTAATTTAAGAGATGTCCCATGTGTCCACAGGAAACATGGGGGTGTCGTTCGCCATTCAAGATGTGAACCAAGCCTAAAGCAGGACCCCCAGAGGGCATGACCGGCCATGGGCTGACAGCAGTGCAAGGGCTGCGTTGGATGTCCGTTTGTCTGAAGCTCTGTCCTGCTGGCACACGTCAGACTCGTCAGCCAGGCAACCCTGGCTTCTCCCCAGAGGGCCGCACCTGCCAGTGTGAGATATTGCTGCCTCCTCAGGACACCTGTCCCTGCCCATGGACAAGTGGGGCAGGGGTCACACAGAGCACCCCTCACCCGTGTGTGGTAATGACAGCCCTGCTGGCCCTCCTGCCCCTGGACCCATAGCCAGTCCTGCCTCAGACTCGGGCCACATCACCTGCTCCCACAGTTGCGGGGTGCACCCCTCTTGGGATGGCCCTGGATTGCCCAGACCTAAGTCTAGGGCCCTCGGTGCTGTGACCCCCTCTTTAACCCAGTGCATGGAGCAGCTGAGCCAGGTGGGCCTGATGTGGCGGGGAGGTGACCTGAGAGAAACCTACACTCCCTTCCCTGCACCCCAGGTAGAAGCTAAGGCCACTGAGAGCAGCCTGGCCGCACATTGCATGTTCTGATCTGTTTTTCATGTGAGAAAGTCTTCCAGGCCGGGCGCGGTGGCTCAAGCCTGTAATACCAGCACTTTGGGAGGCCGAGACAGGCGGATCATGAGGTCAGGAGATCGAGACCATCCTGGCTAACATGGTGAAACCCCGTCTCTACTAAAAAATACAAAAAACGGCCGGGCGCGGTGGCTCAAGCCTGTAATCCCAGCACTTTGGGAGGCCGAGACGGGCGGATCACAAGGTCAGGAGATCGAGACCATCCTGGCTAACACAGTGAAACCCCGTCTCTACTAAAAATACAAAAACTAGCCGGGCGAGGTGGCGGGCTCCTGTGGTCCCAGCTACTCGGGAGGCTGAGGCAGGAGAATGGCGTAAATCCGAGAGGCGGAGCTTGCAGTGAGCTGAGATCCGGCCACTGCACTCCAGTCCCGGCGACAGAGCGAGACTCTGCCTCAAAAAAAAAAAAAAAAAAAAAAAAAAAAAAAAAAAAAAAAAAAACAAAAAACTAGCCAGGCGAGGTGGCTGGCGCCTGTAGTCCCAGCTAGTCGGGAGGCTGAGGCGGGAGAATGGCGTGAACCCGGGAGGCGGAGCTTGCCGTGAGCTGAGATCCGGCCACTGCACTCCAGCCTGGGCAACAGAGCGAGACTCCGTCTCAAAAAAAAAAAGAAAGAAAGTCTTCCAGCCCACAAAGCCCGGGCCAGGGTGGGGGTGGGGGCAGGGCATCACTTTGGGAGCCTCTTGTCATCCGGGGCCAAGACAGCCTGGACCTGGGTCTGCCAGGTGACGCCCTGGCAAAGTCTCAAACACGCACTCGCTCAACCAGGCTGGTCCGTGGGCTCTTCCCTGAGGACCCTCCAGCTTCCCCACAGGCGTTGCTGGAAGGGGACTTCCCTGACCCAGCCATCTGTCATGATGCTCCAACCACAGAACCATCAGCACAACAGGACACGAATGGAGATGCTGCTGCAGACAGGGGCCTGCCTGGACCCCGGAGAACAGGCCCCAGCTCCTCTCTCCGGGCCGTCCTGACGGGGTCCCGCAGGAGGGAGCAGAGCAGAAGGGGCCTGTGGCAGAGCCATTCAGAAGCCTCAGCCCTTGCTCCACCCTTCAGCCCTGCAGGGACCACTGCAGCCCCCAGGAGCATAGAGCAAGTCCTGCCAGGGTCTCCAGGGATTCGGGGCTCACCTTTTCCACAAGCTCTTGATTTCTCCGGTACAGCGCCTGCTTTTCTTCAATCCACTTCATATCCTTGAAAATTGAATGGAAAGAAATAAAGACACTGAGAGAGGAACTCATAACTAACGTTTAAGTCGTGATGTGGCAGACCAGAGACCGGTCTGGTCAACGTGGCACAGCCCCGTCTCTACAAAAAATACAAAAATTAGCCGTGCGTGGTGGCACATGCCTGTGGTCCCAGCTACTCAGGAGGCTGAGGTGGGAGGATGGCTTGAGCCCACGAGGTCGAGGCTGTAGAAAGTTATGATCGCACCACTGAAGCTTGTCTTCAGGTGCAGCCAAATACTTCCCACCCACGTGTGCCCCCCACGCCCGCACAGGTGGCTGCAGGCTCACCTGCCCCTGCTCTGCCAGGGCCTTCTCCAGGTCCTCGATCCGTGCCTGTGCCCTCTGCACTTCGGCTTGTAGCTGCTCACGGGTCTGTAGGACGGGAGGAAAGATACATCAAATTTTCTCTAAAAGCCAGACAGACAGCACACATACTCGCGAGACGTCAGAAGGGTCTGTCTTTTGGTTCAGTTCATTGAGAAGTGACTGTTCTCCCTTCCTTTGGAAGAGACGCTTTCTAAGAGAGGGAGAGCTGGTTTTTGTTGTTGCTGTTGTTTTGTTTTTCTGAGACAAGGTCTGGCTCTGTCATCCAGGCTGGAGCTCAGTGGCACAATCTTGCCTCCCTGTAACCTCTGCCTCGCGAGCGCAAGTGATCCTCCCACCTCGCCCTCCCGAGCAGTTGGGACCATAGGCGTGCACCACCACACCCCGCTAATTTTTGTATTTTTTGTAGAGACGGGGTATCACTGTGTTGCCCAGGCTGGTCTCAAACTCCCAAGTTCAAGCAATCTGCCTGCCTCAGCCTCCCAAAGTGCCGGGATTACAGGAGTGAGCCACTATGCCCAGCCCTGGAGGGAGAACTTTAAGCCTTATTTGAAGCAAGAGATCTCACTTAGATTCCAAGGGGAAATTCTGCAGGTTAATTTTGAGGACTTGTTAAGAGAAATCTTTGTTTACAGGATGACACAGCCGATGAGGATGACTGACGCCTAGTGTGTGCTCAGCCCTGCCAGGTGCCGGCCAGAGGGCTTTATTCGAAGGACTCTCCACATGGACCTGCTGGAAGCCCCAGGTGGTGCGGCTGCCTGTGCAGGAGCTGCCTCGGCCCAGGGCTCGCTGCCTTCCTGAATTTTGTGTTCCTTAACTGACTCCCAGAGCCCGCCCCACGTCTGCAGGAAAAGCCCTGGTGCTTTCCCTGTCAGCATCCTGGTTTGAAGTCCCTCCCGAGCGCCACCAAGGCTTCTAGCCGAGGTCTGAGCCACCTCCCTTAATTCAGTTTGCTCTGGTGGCTCCGAACCATGGGGCGTTTCACCCCACGGTGGCTCCTGCTCTCTCCGGGGATAGCTTCCAAGAGAGGGGTGCATTTCGGGACAAGGCACAGGGTCAGAGGAACCATCAGCTGGGGTGGGGGATGGATGAAGGCGTGGCCTGTGGTGCCCCCGGAGTGCTGGGTCCCAGCTCCCTGCCCCCAGGCCCTCCTGGGCTCCTGCCATCACCCTGGCCTCTTCCGTCTCTTAAGGGGTTACAATCATGGGTATGAGCCCTTGGGTTGGAGAACCCTCAGCAGAGGGAATTCTAGCGAGTCCTAACCCTGCTTCCAGACAGGGAAACGGAGCCCACAGAGGGCTGTGGGCCCCCCGCAGCCTCAGGACCGTGGCAGGGATGGGCCTACATCCATGTCTTCAGACGCTTGTCCTCTCCCACCCCCTTCCTTATCCTGAGGCTTCCTCGACTTCCACAGTGAGGAGTGATATTTCCAATTATAATACAGAATCAGACTGTGGGATGCCGGCTAGTCTACTTTCTTCATTAATCTTTTCTGTATCTTCCAATTTTTAAAATAACCATGCAGCCCCTCTTGGCATCAGATTTTCCTCTGATTCTAAATGACATTAAAACATTTTCACATGCAATTTGGACATTTTCACTCTCTAAGCAAAGCTTCTGAGTTCTGCGTTTTCATGTGGCCCCCGAGCAAATGTTTCTCTGGCACCTGACAGGAAAAAGGGAAGGCAGGATGCTTCCTCCAGCTCCCCCAGCTCCTGGCGAGCTTGGCCAGGAGGATGCGGCTGCTGCCCCACCCCTGCTGTGAGGGAGAAAGGCTGGGCCTGTGAGGCTCTGGGCTGTCTCGGGGCTGCTGTGCTTTATGATGCTCTGAACCAAGGCTTTGACTTTTTCCTTTCTCCAAGGGTCATGCAAAAATTAAGTCAAAGTGAAAGCAGAGATATTTAAAGTCCCCAGTTACACAGACAAATCTCTCCGAGCCTGAGGAGGGGGAGTCAGGCCTCCCCACTCAGGACAGGAGGGGGGGGCACGGAGGGGCAGAGTGCTCTCTCAATTTTCACAACAGACATCCCCAGTGAGGTGCCAGGAAGGCAGGAGGGAAACCAGCCATGTCACCAGGGTGGTCTAGGTGGACAGAGGGTGAGGCCGGCGGCTCCCTGGGGGCACTAGTGTGGACCACACTGGGGGTGCTCTGTGCACACTCTCCCCTCGCCCCAAGAGGTCCATTCCCCACCCAGCTCAGCCACCCTAAGTTGCAGAATTGCTGGACACTGGCGTCTTTGGCCCTGCAGGGTGGTTGTGGGGTGGGGGAGGCCGACGGGAACCCCACACCCCACAGCTGCCCGCTCTGGAGAACCCCTCAGCTCCCCCAGAAAGCAGCCCATCTCGCTGTGAGGGGTACCAGGTGCAGGTCCTTCAGCGGTTTCCCCTCCAAGCCTCAGGAAGTGGGGGGGGTGGCGAGAGGACCCCGACCTATGACCCACGCTCTCCCTACAACGCTTGGTGCCTGCACTACCCCCCGCGGCCCGCAGAGGGCACCAGCCAGCCACACTGGGGCCTTTCCTGGGGGACGACGACGCTAAGGTGAGCCAGGGAAGCAGGTGGAGAGACAGGGCCGCTGGGATCCTGCCCAATGGGGAGGCCGGGGGAGAGGGTCCAGGGCCAGGGCAGGTACAGCCTGCGTGAGCATGAATGACCTCCGCAAGTTTCAACACTGAGCTCGATGCTGCCATGGGTCATCACCATGCTGCCAAGAGCAGGAGAGGAAGTCTGGAAGGAGACCCACCCTGGGCGTTGTGGGCCCCTTCCACCACCACCATCCCATCTCCCCCAAGACACTCACACCTGTGCCTGGCACTGCTCTGGGCCAGTCCCTCCCACTTGGGCCAATTTCCAGCACCGGACTCCTCAATCCCTGGTTTTGATTGGCCTCCATGGGCACCATCAGGACCGGAGGCAAAGACAGGAGAGGAGGGGCTCAGGCCCAGGAGGGATGGCGAGAGAGGTGTCCCAGCCCGGGCCATGGGGTCAAGCGGGAAGGCACAAGGGGGCCCGGAACGCGCGCGGTGGAAGTCATGTAGACCTTAACTTCTCGCTCTGCATCCAGCGTCCCTCCGACCTGCTCCTGCAACAAGGCGTAGGCGCGCTGCAGGGCCTGGTACTCCATGGTCAGCTGCCGGAACCTCAGCTCCGTCTCCTCTTTGGCCATGCCCTGGAGAGACACGGATGCCACACCCGCAGAGACGCAGCGTCAGCGGCCAGCACCTCCTCCGGCGGTGGGGCCCCGGGGCTTCTCTTCTCCCCAGACATCAAATGATGTGTGTGTATGGGGGGTCTCTCTAGCAGTGTGAGGGAGGGGACCCACTCCAGTGTGCAGGGAGGGGCGGCTGCCTGGGGACGCAGTGCTGTTTGGAGAAAGGTTTTTCCTGGAGAGGGAGCACCGAGCCCTGCAGTGGGATCTGAGCCGGCTACACGGCCGAGGCCAGGGTGAGACTGCTGGGCTGGTGGCCGTGGCCAGGGGTCAGCTGCGGCTCCCGCTTGCCAGCCAGGCTGCCCTGACCCAGCAGACCCTCCGTTACCAACCAGGCCTGCACATGCTCTGCTCTGCTGAAATGCATCCTGGAAAGAAAGCTGGGCTTTGTGAAGGGGGTAAAGTACCCCAGGCAGCACGTCTCCTCCCAGGCGCACTCCTGCAGGCTCGCCCTGCTAGCTGCAGTGCCCCCCGCCACCCCAGGGAGAAGACAGGTGAGCCTGGCCTTCAAAGGGTCCCAGTGGGCCCCCGGGGATGGAAGGGTTGCCCATATCCAGGAGTGACTGAGCCCAGAAACCTCGGCCTGGCCCAGTTCCCCTGCCCCACCCTGCACCTGAGGCTGTGCGAGAACGTCTTAGGTCCCTCAACAGGTCTGTGGCCACTGGGCCACCCTCCAGGGTCTGCCAAGGGAGGCCCAATCCTTGGCTGTGCCATTGGCTGTGGACCCCGCTCCTTGTCCCACGGCCACAGGGCCTGCGTCCCACAACGCCAAGTCCTAGCTTCCGACCTGGTGCTGAAATGGCTGCCTGGACCTGAGGGTAGCCATCCTTCTGGAAGAAGGGGCTGGTGGGCAGAAACGCCTGTGCCGTTATCAGAAAGAAAACTCCTGCTCAACACCCCCTCACCCTAATGTGCTTTTGGCACTAGGACCAAACTCCCTGAAGAGTGGTTCAGACCCTCCTGGGGAGGCCCCTCAGGAAGGGAGAGCTTGCCGTACCCCTGCACAGAAGGGGCGGAGGCTCAGTGGCAGGAGGAGGCAAGGTTTGGCCTTCATGGGAGCAAGAAGCGGGCCTCAGCCCACACCCTGAGCCACGTCATCGGAGCTTCTCACCATGTCCAAGCCAGCTATCAGCGGGTCAGTGCCAGTGAGGGCTGCCAAGGGCTTCCCTGTGAAAAGCTGGCAGCCCACACCCAGCCAAGCCCAGGACCCAGCAGGAGACCCTCATTACCTCCTCCAAGCCCAGGACCCAGCAGGAGACCCTCGTTACCTCCTCCAAGTCATCATCCGGGGTGCACGGGGTCTGGTCCGTCCTGTCTGTTTGGTAAGAGATGGAGGAACCATCGGATTCCAGGGAGGCCTCTTCATCGTATCCAAAGAAGGTCTCCACAACAACCGGCTTGTGACCGAAAGGCAACATGTCAGTTCAAACCAGACCCAGGCACAGCTGCCTTCACCTGCCTCCTCCTCCTGCTGCCCAACGGTGGGGGCCACAGCCCCACCCTGCAACACACTCCCGTCTCTGTCCCTGGCCGCCCTGGTGCAGGCCAAGGAGGTGGCCTGGGTGTGAGGAGGGCTCTATGGCAAGGCTGGCGGGGCAGGTGGGAGAGGGGCCTGGAGCCCCGTGGGTGAGCGGGTCCTGGACCTGCTCTCAGTGGTGGGGAATGAGGCCCTTCATGGGGCGCCGTCCCTGCACTTCCCTGAGGGTGGTGCCCAGGGTAACGGAATTGATGGTGGGTGCCTTCTCTGTGTGATCTCATTCCCAGTGATGCATTTCTGTTCTAATTTTTAAAGTTTCAGTCCTTGTCTGATTGGAATAAAAACAAAAACGGGGTCCTCCGCCAGCTGGTGTGAGAGGCCCTGCCTTCGGGGACCCCCCAGGTTCACCCTGATGTCTGCACCTTCACCCCTGCTTTCGAGAATCGCAGGGTTCCTCATCTGGGTTTAGAAGTGTTACAAAACGGAAAGCCTGCCATCTTCTCAGTCCCTTCTGCTGTGGCCACGGTGGCCTCCAGGTCTCCTCCCAGTTCTTCTGCCAGAACTTTCCAGCAAAAATCCCTCTAGGACCCCAAGGCCACCGGCTTCTCCTATCCCTGCCAACCGCTGGCCCCTGTCCTGTGTGCCTCCCCACGCCCTGCGTCCTCCCTTCGCAGGGCCAAGGCATCTGCTGGACACGTCCACATCCCAGAGGGGCCCTGAGCAGGGAAAGCCTGGACAGCTCCTCCTTCCCACCTTTCAGAGGGTGTCTGTGACCAAGGAGCATCTAACAACCTAACAACCTAACAGCAAAAAACACTGCTGACCACTGAAAAGCAACACACACACACTCACATACTCTCACACACACTCACTCACATATACACACTCACATACACACACATACAGACACATACAAACACTCACATAAACACACATACATATACACAAATGCACACACTCACACACACATACACACACACTCTTAACATAAAGCAGGAGATGAGTTAGGTGCTTTGGCAGCTGCTCCAAAGGGTCCCTTAATAAAAATCATAGTTTTATCACAAAGGATTCTACTGTAGAGAAATGACAGGTGTTCACATTTCCTGGGGACGTGGGTCTGCCCTGTGGGGCCTGTGGATGAGGCTGCTGCAGCCTGCAGGAGTGTGGGCCGAGGATGGTGAACGGCAGGACAGGTGAGCATGGGGTGTGTGCCACAGCCAGGACGAGTGAGTGTGAGCAGCCACAGCCGCCCGTCCTCAGAGCCATGCATCCCACGGGTCATGGGGACTCGAACCTACACGGGCGGTGAGGACGCGAGAGCCGCCACCTCTTCATTGCTAGTGTTGCTGGTACGGTTTTTACCAATTCCTATCTCCCCTTGGAAATTTGAAAGAAACAAGTTTACTAAAACTGATGAACAGAGTATTTACTTTGGGTCTTATTTTGGTCATTTCACAGTAACGATTTTTAGAAATAATAAAAATTTTCTTTTCATCTCCAAAGACTGACTCCTATTAAGCACTCACCAGCACGCTCTCCACACACATCAGCACACTCCACACACGCGGGCGTGGTCCTCTGCACACGCACCCAGCGTACTAGCGTACTCTCTACACACGCGGGCACGGTCCTCTGCACACCCTCTGGGTGTACTCTCCACACACACAGGCGCGGTCCTCTGCACACACACCCGCGCTCTCCACACACGCGGGCTCGGTCCCCTGCACACACACCTGGCGTACTCTCCACACACGCGGGCTCGGTCCCCTGCACACACACCTGGCGTACTCTCCACACACGCGGGCTCGGTCCCCTGCACACACACCTGGCGTACTCTCCACACACGCGGGCTCGGTCCCCTGCACACACACCTGGCGTACTCTCCACGCACGCGGGCTCGGTCCCCTGCACACACACCTGGCGTACTCTCCACGCACGCGGGCTCGGTCCCCTGCACACACACCTGGCGTACTCTCCACACACGCGGGCTCGGTCCTCTGCACACACACCTGGCGTACTCTCCACGCGCACTGGTGAGCTGCTCCTTACCTTGGGAAGTTTTGCCATTTTCTTTCTTTGCTTCCGGAATCTTAACAGCTTGTCCCGCTCCTGCAGAAGTCAGTTGAAGAGGATGTGTAAGTGGTGGAAGAGCTCCATCAGTTTCAGTCCATGGTTTACTGCCCCCGTCCCATCATTGGGATGACAGGGAAGACGGTGTCCGGGCTGGCTGTCCCCACACCACAGCAGGAGGCCCTGGCTCCAGCTCTGCTGCTCGGGGAGCTCCTGTCTCCAGGGTACACGGGCAGCTCCCCGGTGAAGCGGGCTCTGAGCTTGTCTTTCTCAATCGTCCACCAGCCCCTCCTTCTGAATGTATCTGGGGGCCACATGGGGCAGGTGACTTGAGGGGCACAGAGTTGTGGGAAGCTGGAAGGGACTCATGACCGGGGCCCCTCTGGACCCTGCAGGGGTGGCGTCCACATCTGTGTGGGGACTGATGCCCTCAAAATACTAAGGAGACCGGGGTCCTGCTGCTCTCCGGGGAACCCATGCTGCGGTTTCATGGCCGTGATGGTGAACCTCTTGGGCTGTGGCTGCCTGTCTGTGCTGGCCAGGGAGAAATGTATGGTGGGGTGAGCAGCCAGAGAAGGGCAGCCATCTGACCCTGGCCATTAACTCAGAAACACGGTCCCAAGCTGGTGCCGTCTCAACTGGGGCATCAGTGGGCATCCCTAGCTCCTGTCTGACCCACTCCGAAGGGCATCAGCCACCCGTGCATGGCCTTGGTCAGGTAGCACTGCAACAACAAAATCCACCCGAAAGGCTGCCACGGCTGCTTCTGTCTGGTCTGTGAGGAGCCCTGGGCACAGAACGGGTCCCACGGGTGACTGTGTGGAGAGCGGGGGCGTGGGGAGGTGGGCGCTGACCGTACTTACTAACACACTCTTCACATAGCCGGCGGTCTCAAGGGTCTAGGAAAGGAAGACAGCACGTCACAGAACTGCTAAGGGTCCCTGTTAGCCAAGCCCCTTGGGAGCCAGAGGATGGTGCCGTGGCAAGCAGCCCGCCAGGTACCTTAGATAGTTCATCTATGAGGTTTTGCTGCTCCACAATCTGAAGCTTCAAGAAATCGACTTCTCTCTCGTCCTGACTCTGATCAAGGTCGTTCAAGGAACTGGGTCTCCGTATGATTCCGGCTCTCTGTCTCTGAAACGCCAAGCAGCCCACATCACAAGTTGGGGAGTGAGGGGGTCTGGCTGATCACAGTGGGCAGGGGCTTCTCCCTCAACCCGCGCTGCCCACGCTCAGCTGCCTGGCTGGCGGTCTCTGCTCAGGCCTCAGAACAGCCCAGCTGTGAGGCCCTGGAGAAAGGAGACCCATGCGCAGGCCCGGTCCCGCAGCAAGAGCAGGTGTGTGCAGCCCGAACGGACACACGTGGGCCCTGCTGGTCTCCCAGAACGCATGGCTGGAGGGGATCGCTCAGAGCCCTGAAGCGGACACTGGGTTGTCTGTGCCCATTTCCCACCCGGCCACCGCTCCCAAATCCCTCCTGACTTTAACTCAGTGTGAAAAGAAGGGGCTTCCGTAGAGAGGGGTATGGAGGGCGCCTCTCCCCCACGTCCTGCTGAATGACTCGTTGGGTAAACTCTGGCTTCATGGCCTTCAGGGTCTTCAGGGCAGGGAAACGCAGTGATACTGGCTGACGGCCCCCCACTCCTGGCTCGTGGCCTTGGCTCGTGACACTGGCTCGAGACTTCCCACCCCTGACTCCTGCTCGGCGCTGTGTGCCAGGCCTCTCCTCCCCAATAGCTGGGACCCTGCAGCCTCTTACCACCCTCGCCCGGGATTTTCCGAGTTGGAGGCCGCCTGTTCCAGGCCCTCAAGTGAGACGTGGGCAAACAGGCCTGGGGAGGGGACGCCCCACAGCCGCGTCCTTCGCACGGTCAGGGCCTCCTTCAAGACTCCCTTCCCCAGGGCTGGGCTTGGCGGTTGCTCCCCCTCAAACATGCGTGAGGCCAGACTCCAGCAGAAGGCCTGATCGTCTGCCTGGGACTAGCTGTCATGTTGAATCTTGCATGGAGAAGGGAGAGGCTGCTGCCTGGAGCGCGGGTGCGGCCGTGGCCCCACGGAGCCCCCCACCCTCTCACCATTTCTATGTTCTCCTGGGTGACAAATTTTAACTTGTTTTCCATTCGGCGTAAAGCGTGAGACAAATCCTCATTCTTCCGACTGAGGCGCTTGTTTTTATCCAGCAGTGGCTTGTACTGACTCTCGGCTTCTCTTACACGCTTTAACTGAAAGACAAAATTAATTACGATTGTTCTTTAAGTGGCAGGTCTCCACACAGAGTCGGAAGACTGACCAGAGCTTGGGCTGCAACAACGCAGTTCCCAGCCCACTATTTGGAAAGTCCATGCCTCCAAGTGGCGCCCACTCGCCCAACACCCAGGTGAACCCAAGCTCAGGGCTGGGCTCGGCGTCCGGGGCGGGTGAGTCCCATCCCATTGACAGATGGGGATGAAGATGAAGACCAGCAGTACGGGGCCAGTGCTTTGTTTTGCCAAGAAGGGCTGTGGTAAAACTGCCTAGCCCACTGGACTCTTGCAGACACGTGACAGCTCATGTACCCTCCAGGATCTCGAGTTACCTGGAAATCTCAGTGGCTATAAGGACCAATGGTGACAACCCCACGAAGGGGCCGTGTCTGCACATCCTAGATCATCTGCAGAACAGAGAAGGCTTCCGTCTCCAGTAATGCAGAGCAGGGGTTAGTCAACCAGCCCTTAAAGGGTAAATGTGACTCCTACCTGTTTTTGCTAATAAAGTTCAACTGGAACACAGGAGACTTAGATGCAAGGCTGATCCTTGCAACCACCACTCCTTTTCACACGGAATTTTGAAAGTGAACTCCCCCCAGGTCCCTACCTCCGCAGTCACAAACCCCTGGGAGCCAGAAGCCCCCGCCCGCGCTCACCAGCTCATTCCTCTCTTCTGACAGCAAGGCGTTGCGGTCCTCCAGTTTGCGGATAATCGCACTTAACTCTGCAATTTTAAGCTGGAAGCGCCGGGCATCTTTTTCATCCAACTGCTGTTCCTAAAACAAAAATCAACTGCAAATAACTGTTCCTACACACAGGCCTGGGAAGCCTTTGCAGATCCCAGCACGCTACAGGAACCAAACCCCTGCCGCGGGACCAGCGCCTTCGCCTCCACCAGGCTGCCGGGAAGGTTCGGATCCCCCAGGGAAAAGGCACCCGGCCTAGCACCGTGGTCACCGCAACTGTGTGAGGTGACAGAACCGACGGGCAGAGCAAGAGACCCTGCCTCAAACACAACAACTGTTTTAAGATAGCATAAAGTAAAATAATGAAAAGGAGCAGACATATCTAGAAGTATGCAGATGGAGAGGGTGGGGACGTGCAAATGCAGAAACCGCGAGTGTGGGTGATGCCAGAAAGACGCCTCTCCCAGCTCCCAGCCCTCTGCCTGGCCCCTGCTGCTGCCCCTTCAGGAGGGTGTGTCCCCTGCCCGGCGGGGTGGGATTTCTCTGGTACGATGACATGAGCACAGGAAAGACACTTGTTGGAGACTTTCAAAAGAGGTGACCTCCCTCAATGGGACTTCTAAAGGGTCACTTTTGGGACCCCTGGAACTTTACTCAAAAATCGGTGGAAACGTTTGAATCCAGTTTCAAATCTCTCTGGAGTGAACGCCGTAGTCTACCGCACACCAGCAGGAGGGGCTGGATCTCATTCAATGAAGCTGTCTGAATGAGATCTTAAAATAATATTTTCTATTCTTGAGATGTCGCTGTCCTAGGACCGGCTCAGCTCACACACAGTTTTGTCCTCAAAGCAAATAAGCAGCATCCAGGATGGTCCTGGGCCCGACTCGAGTTCCTCATTCAACAGGTGCAGGAGAGGCTCGGGGTCAAAGACCCAGAAGGACCAGCTGGAGGGTCCCTGGACTTCAGATACCCCAGGGTGTCCCAGAACCACGACAAGGATGTGAGTGCAGAGCAGCAGCGAGGAAGCGGGTGGAGCTCAGCCCGGGGCGGTCGGCAGACCCCACACGGCAGAGCGGCCCAGGGAGGAGCAGAGAGTGGCATGATCACATGAGAAGCGGGTGGGAGGGTGACTGGTGATGCGAATGCCAGAAATCACCCTCGAGGGGCCAGCTGGGCACACAGTGGGCAGGGAGCCAGTGCGCCAGCCTTCCTGGGCCAGAGGCAGAGGCCGTGTGCTTGGAGATGGTGGCAGCGCATACCCAGCACAGCCTCCTCCCACCAACCCAGGGCCAGACCCCGGGCCAGCAAGTGCCATGGAGTGCAGCAGAAGCCTGAGGCTGGGGCCCACGGGAGGGTGACAAGGCTGGGGCCGATGCTACGCTGACAGGAAGGAAGGAGATGAGTCCACCAGCCCTCCAGGCCAGAGCCAGAGGAGCTGAGCACCTAGGGCCAGGCTGGGTGGGGAGGTGCCCAGGCAGGAGGGTGCTGGCTCGACTCGGGCTCTGGTCTCCTGGGGGAGTGGCCCATGCAGGGCCGTGCAGCCACATGGCCGGGTCTGTGACACGGTGTGGGCCAGCGGGCCTGGGTGGTGCTTACAGGGCTTCCCGAGTGGTCTGAAGCGTCTCCTGCACCGGCTGCATGAGGAAGTTCCCGTCTGGGGCTGCCCGGGTGCCGGTCGGCCTCTCGGACCTGGGACAGCTGCTCATCTAGAGCCTCTTTTTGGAGCTGCAGTCTCTGAGCTTGCCCGGCTTGAACCCCTAACTCTCTCTCCAGCACGAAGACTGCTCTGTCTTTAAATTTTATCTCCTCCATCTACAAGGAGAACAGAACACAATCACACAGGCGGCAGGACACGGATCTGCAGTTACCATAGAAATAAGCACAGCCCTGCCAGGCTCCGGGCTCTGAGACCAGAAGCAAGAGTGGAGCGTCCTGGACGGAGAGCAGGAGCCCTGGCCCTGGGCTGAGGCACGATACCCCGGCTCCCATCAGGCCCTGGCTCAGCCGGCTACACAGAGCTGCTGCCAGCAGGGGACTCCTTCCTGACGGTCCCCAGGCTCTGTGTGCTCCGGCACGGTATCCCATTCGGTGCTGTCCTGCTGGGGCCCTGGGTGCACATGGGGGTGGTGTTGTCTAGCAGAGTCGGCAGAAGCCACTTCCAGCTCCTGCCTCTGCTGTAGGTTGGACAGAGAGGAGGACACCCAAGTTACCCACACTCTGCCAATAGGAAGGTGCCATGGGCAAGATTCTTCTCTAAACAGGCAGGGGAAACCATGGGGAACAGAAACTCTGGCCTGAAAGCCAGTGCTACTCCTTCCCCAGCCCGGGCCCAACCCCCAGGGGAAGGTTGTGCAACGTGGGGGCATCACTGTGGTCTTTGGACACCGCCTCTCCATGCTTCTGGGCATGACTAAAAAGCTGGGACCCCACACAGCTGTCTTCAGGCAGCACCACATTGCTCATTAATCTGGCTGCAAGCTGGGGCTTTCAGGGTGAGACGGCAGCCCAGGGGCGTGCAGGACGTCTGCCCCGCCAGTGGCTGTGAGGGGTCGGTGGCCCTCCCCACCCTCCCTACAACGCAACGCTCTGTGCTCAACCCACAAAGGGAAGAAGCCCTTCCTTCTGGGGATACAGCAGCCGCAGCCTGCAAGCCCCCGCCCCGCTTCCGGGCAGGGATGCGCCAGCCAGAAAGCAGCACAGCCGACCAACGGCCCCCCACTCTTCAGACAGACACGCTCGGCACTTTGGACGTCATTATCCACGGCACTAGATTTACGAGAAGACAAGGTCTTCGGGGATGAACAGCTCAGTTTGAAATATATTTTCGAACAATAGAGCAGAATGGGATATCTTGCTGCTTTACTCATTGTTTGAGGTTTAAACAAGCTAATAAATCTGCTATCACTGAAGTTAGCTCGGAAACAAAGAAAGGAGATGTCTAATTAGCCCGGATGGAGCAAGTGATGAGCTGAACAGAAGAAAAGAAATCCTTAACTGCTAAATCCCCATCTTCTCTGCACACAGCAACACTGAAAGAGGCAACACAGTCAGTTAGCGGGAAGGGGGCCGGTGAAATAAGGGCGTGTCCATCAGCAGCTGTGCCTGCGGCCTGGCGCTCACACACTCAGACTCAAACAAGATTTTCTTTTATCAGGACCCCCTCACTCCCAGCTGCAGAGGCTGCCTGGAAACTGGAGAGAAGCCTTTGGGACGGTGGTCTCCAGGGCAGGGGGTGTGCAGGCCGACACTGAGGCTGGAGGAGAGAAGACGCCCCTCCATGCTGCCCGCCTCTGACTCACCTGCCCCCAGGTATGCCCCGCAGTGTCTCTCAGCACGGGGCCCCGACACGCAGCATCACAGCCACCTGTGACAGCTGTCCATGGGCAGATCCCTGAGCCCCCCTAGATGCGCAGTTAGAACCTCTAGGGTGGAGCCTGGGAAGCTGCATTTTACAAGCCTCCCTGCTGACTGTGAAGCCCACAGACATGATCTCACCACTGCCCCACAGTGCTGAGGTCCCTGCACGCGTGTGTCCCGCCACGCCCATGAAGCACGCTCACTACACAGGGCACGTCGTCATCCCCAGCACAGTCACTGGCAGCTGTGGCTGCTCCCAACTGGGCTGACAATGCCTCAGTGCTGCAGACAAGTGACTGCCTAAGGTGTTGGCAGAGTACCTGCGACCCCCCAGCAGGTCTCCTGACCCAGGGCCCATGGAGCCAGGACTCCTTCCAAAGACTGGGCCTGCGTAGGGAGCCCTCATGTCTGGCGGGTGCCACTCACACCACCTCTTCCTCCAGAGGAGTCTGCACCTCAGGGGAACCCTCCCTCCACATCGACTCTTGGTTCCGTGGGTAGTGACTTGAGCACACGAATGTGCCTTGTGACAGAAAAGGCTGCTGCTCCCAGCGGATGTGTTAGAGATAAGGAAGGAGATCTGCTTTGTCTTAGCTGGGGCTTGTTTTCCTAGCACAGAGGGTCTTGATGAGAGAAGGAAGGACCCCCATCACCCAGCTCCCAAGAGCTTAGAATGGGTGGGGGAGATGGGAAAAAATACACAGATGAGATACACAGCCTGGTCCTATTATTCCCTGTGAGAAAGCAGAGACCTGGGTGGTGGGGGGTAGGCAGGGGGCGGTTGGAGGTGGTAGAAGAGGCAGCCAAGCCTCCCTCAGCCTCTGGTGGGGTAGGAGAGCTTTTAAGATGAGGGAAATGTGACATTTTAGGAGCCCAAGCCCCTTGGTGTCCCAGGGACACCAGAACTTACTGCATGTCTGGGAATTAACCCTTGGGAATTTTTCTCTAGACAGAATGTCCAGGTCCCCCTCAATCATGGGATAATCTGCCAGCACCATGAGAAGGTGGTTCCTAAGCCTGGTGGTCTCGTGCTGGAATCACCTAAGAAGCTTTCTCTTAAAAAAAAAAAAAAAAAAAAAAAAAGGCCGATGCCCAGAAATTTCTGGTTCCAGACATGATGGGGTAGTTGGCATTAGACTTACCCTTCTGTGGTGAACAACTCTAGAAGCTGAACAGGATACACAACACAGGGGCAGGAGAAGGAGACAAGGAAATCAGTGCCTGTCAGCACAGGGCCCCGGACACACAGCGTCACAGCGTCACAGCCCCTATGACCTCTGTCCACAGGCAGAAACCTGAGCCTGTAGATCAGTGCCTGTCATCACAGGGCCCCACCTCCCCTAACGTTTTCCCTGAGGGTGTTCTCGCAACCTCTCTCCTGGGAAACAGAGCCCCGAGCCGCAGAGGCCTCTTTTGTTGCAGGAAACTAAGATTAGAATTTGGTTGGGGCTGCTACAGCAGCTGGGATTTGGAGAGTGGAGGAGGGAATGGCAGAAAAGGAATGACAGAAAAGGAATGACAAAGATCTGACTAAGGATTCCCTCAGGTCCTTGGTCCACTGCTAAGCTGTACATGTGCAAGTCAGGACTCCCAGAAGCCTTGCAGGAAACAGTTCCTGAGAATCTGAATGGTAAGTAGAAATGTAAGTGGTTGCACATGGCTGTTGAGACATTGCAATTCAAGCTCAGACAGAATAGAAGATCATAGTGATTTCTCTAGACCCTGCAAAAGTTACACTCTAGGGGCAGGACAATGCATTCTGATATGTACAGGGCAGAGGCAGCTCTGACCCCAGTGCCACCCACCACAACCTTCTGGCCAGGGAGAGGGCGTCCCTGACCCACTGGATAACTTGGTTTCTCTAGCAGTTTCTCTAGCAGCCCAGCCCTGAGTGCAGCCTTGCAGCCTTGCAGCCCTGCTGTGCCCAGCCCTGCCCTGACAGCAGCGACCATGCTTGTCTGGGGCGTCTGTTGGCCCCTTCGTCCCCACCCTGCAGGCCTCTCCTCTCTCCCTTCCACCTGGCTTCCTCACTGAGACCCTGAGCCCCCACCAGGTGCCACATTTCCAGACCTGCACTTAGGGTCCCAGGACAAGACAGGGGGCTTGCCTGTTAAGCCTCCATGCTCCGAGAGCAGGTGTGGCCCTGCCTGGCTGGGCTTCTGCCCTTGCCCAGTCCCTGCCCTGCTGTGTGGCCCCTCCAGTCTCTCCCCATCCAGGGCTAGCCGAGGTGCCCAGTGGGCCCCTGAGATGGGCCCTTGGCACCCAGGAGCCTCGGCCCAGAAGACCCATGGTCAGGCTGGTGTCTGGGCCAAGGCTGGGGTGCTGGGGCAGGTGGCAGGCAGAGTCCCAAAAGCCAGGGAGCCGACCAGGGGGGCTGGGAGGCCTCTGACTCTGGGCCTTTGGGAGGATGGGGTGCTGTGTTCTTTGCAAATGGGCCGCCACTTGATGAAATACATTCAACAAATATTTATTGAACACCTATTCTATGTGCTGGGGACTGAGTAGTGAACAAAACGGACCCAAAGTAAAGACAGCAGGCTTTGCTGGCCAGAGTTAGGGAGACAGAACCTCAAATCATGGGGTCCATTTTGGGAAGAACAGATGATGGTCCTGAGTATGTGCTGAACACCCAGGACTCTCTCAGACCCTCCCTCCTTCACCGGCCCTGCCAGACGTGACTGTCCTCAGGGTGGACCTTCGTGGGACAGGTTCACCCCGTGGGAGCAGCACCCTCAGACAGCACATTCTTGCCGGGGTTGTGGCCATGTGTGTGGCGCTAAGTAGACGAGGGAGGCACAGAAACCCCCAGCTCCCACAGGGTCCCAGTCAGGCCAGCCTTGTCCACAGTGCCCCATCCCCAGGCCTGTCTGTCCCCAGACTCAGATACCACCCTCCCAGGGCCACGGCTATGTGCCCACACCCGGGGGGTGGGGGCCAGCATGGGACGGCTCTCAAGGGAGCATGTCTGACTGTGAGCAAAGATCGATTCCTCCCAGAGGCTGGTGCTCCCTGCAGCAGAGATCCATCCCTGACCCACTGTGTCCTCACTCAGGGCCTGGCGAGGCTGAGCATCCCATACCAGAATGTTCCGGGACTCAGGTGCCAGCCTGTGCTATGGCCACAAAAGCAGCAAAATGCTTGGCTGATGTAAGAAACCAAGGTTGTGCGATATTTTCAGCTGTAATAGTAGCTGAGGTCTCTCGGGAGAACCTGAGGCCTCTGTCGCCCACCTGGCCTTGCTGGGGCCTTGTGAGCTGGGTCGGCGGCTGTCCTGGAACCTGGAAATGATGTTCCTCCTGCCTGCAGCTCCTGCCAGGCCTGGGAGGCTACTGTCCTGCCCCAGGCTCAAAGGCCCAGCAGCGCTTTGCACCCCCAGCTCTACTGGCACTGCTGACTCTCAGGGCAGGGCCCTGCCTCTGAACCCCACCCTCACCCCAGCCTGCCTCTACTCTGACCGCCCCCAGTCCCCTGGGGCTGGGCACCTCTGGGCCACTTTCCTCCCACTTTTCTACCCCAGCCCTGCTCTGAGTCCCTCTCTGAGCAGCTTCCATCCCAGACTTCCCCATCCTCACCAAGCTGCCCCTTGTCCCCAGCCTGGACACCGCACTGTGCCACAGCCCCCACAGCTAGAGAGGCCACACACCTGCCCACTCTCCCAGCCCCCCCACCTCACACCTGCCCGGCTCTCCCAGCCCCGTCACCTCACACCTGCCCGGATCTCCCAGCCCCCCCACCTCACACCTGCCCGGATCTCCCAGCCCCCCCACCTCACACCTGCCCGGCTCTCCCAGCCCCCCCACCTCACACCTGCCCGGCTCTCCCAGCCCCCCCACCTCACACCTGCCCGGCTCTCCCAGCCCCCCTACCTCACACCTGCCAGGCTCTCCCAGCCCCTCCACCTCACACCTGCCCGGCTCTCCCAGCCCCTCCACCTCACACCTAGATTTAACTCCGCACACTCCCTCACAGCTGGGCCTGGGGAGCAGCCCTGCACGTCATCACTGGGTTTTAGAGACCGAGATGTTCTCTCATAAATGATGGCCTTAAAGGAGAAGATCTGAGGTCCTGGAGCCCTTGTCAGTTAGGCAAGTGGGCCCCACTGGGACAGGGTCCCCAGAAAGAAAGTGTCCCTGTGGCTGGATTCCTGGTGCCACCAGAAGCTCCATCACCACAGCTGATGCCCTCAGGGCACTTCCTGTGCTCTGGGCATGGAGCCAAGTACTCCCTGGGTTTTTCATTATTTTATTTAAATTACACAAAACCAGGATATAGACAGAGAGATAGCTGGGCTCTGGGAACAGGGCTGAGGATGAACTGATGCGAGGTGTGTCCCTGATGAGGCCTGAGCAGCTGTGGTCAGGGCTAGAAGAAGGAAGTGCCTCCCAACAGCTGTGCGGACTGGGCTGGGCTCCAACAGCCACCCCTGAGGGAAGGGGCGAGTCACGCTGTGGATGGGATGTGAGCCCCCAGCCAGTCGCTCCTCCACAGGAGCCAAGCAGACCCAGAGTTCCTGGATGGTGGTGGTGGGGGCCTCTCCCGGGCAGCACTGTCTTCCCACTGACGGGGTGTATATGTGTTTAAGCATCAAAACAATAAATAAAGGAGATGTCCCAAATCTATGGATTCTATAGGAAAAGATCATATAAAACTTTGAAATAGGCAAGAGAAGATTTCTGATTGTCCTTGTACTGGAATGCCAGAGCCCCTGGGGACGACCTGACCTCAGGAGCCTGTGCCTTTGTCTCTGATTAGGCTGTTCTACGACTCCATGGAAAGAACAGTTAAACTCTGAGAAGGGTGTGAGCGAAGTGCTCATTTCCTGGGCACAGATGGACACGATTCCTGCGCATGGGAATGCAAATGGTTTTTGTCAGGCAGGGAACGCGAATCTCTGTGGGTCAAGTCCTCATTTGCATTGGTTGAAAGTAACGAGTTAATAAAATCTTTGACATGTGTTCACTGTTTGTATGAGAGTCATGATTATATCCTCTGTTAAAATTTATCCTTGAACAGTTTGGTTAAAATCCCAAAATTCCAACAGTGTTTTTATTTAGAGCAAAGATGATTCTGAAATTTAGATGGAATTCTAGAGGGCCAAGAAGAGGCAGGTTACTCTTTAAGGCGAACAAAGTGGGAGAACGTGCTACTCCAGAAATGAAGCCTTTTTATAATGCTAGAATAATTACTACAAAGTAGGGTGGAGGAGGGACTGACGATGAGACACACCAGAAAGTCCACTCTTGTAAGAACAGGTGCGAGCTGGCAGAGGCGCTGTGGGATGCGGAGAGATGGTCTTTTAAGTAAGGGCTGCTACAGACATAAGTATGGAAGATGGAACTATAACATGTTTAAAAGATGAGGCTTCCAAACGTTGGGATCAAAAGATTTCCTAAACAACACAAAGTGAGTGCCAATCCTAAAGGGGAAGATAAACAAATTAGACTGTTTTACTTTAAAATGTAAGACCTTAGATCATAACACGCTGCTGCTGAGAACGGGGAAAGGTAACCCACAGAACAGGTGACACACCTGCACTTTGGGGTAGGTTTTAGGATCAGCCTGCCCCTGCCTGCAGAAAAGCCTGTGTGGAGGGGGAGATCTGGTGAGGATGGAGAGTGAAGACACAGGTTGGAGCATGCTTTCGAAAATCTGAAATAAAATCCAGAAGAATCAGCCAGAGGATTTACGAGTAGCTGCCTCTGGGGCTCAGACGGGGTGAGAGGGGATGGCAGGGAACTGCTAGTTTCTGTTACGAGCCTTTACTTAAGAAAAAAGCCGTCTTCCTCTACCAAGAGCATCGAATCCAACCAAGACAAATGAAAGGGTCGTGTGGCACTGGGCAGAGGCAGCCGCCTGTCCCTCCCACCTTCCCAGGACAGTGGCAACGCTTCTTTCCTTCCCTAAACAGAAAAGCAAGCTTCGCGTCATGCGAGGAAAGCACCCAGTTCTTACGAGTGCTGGCTTGGGCCGGGTCCTTGGGTTGCTAAGGTGACATCGATATATGGCTCGGGACAGGGCGAAGAGGTGTAGGGGAGGTTGGAACAGGGGCCACTTTGGAAAGGAAGGGGATCACCCAGGTTAGGCATGTTTGGGGGCACCCATGTGTACGCCGTGGCAAGGTCATATTTACTCCACAATGGCTGGTTCTCCCTTCCTGGCTGTAGGTGTGGAGAGTGGTTGCCCCTCTCTGGGAGTTCCACCTGCTGGCCCAGCCTGGAGGCCATCCCTGGAGACCAGAGGCCCCAGGAAGCAGGCAGAGGAAAGCCGCCCAGGTGCACGGTCACACCACGTGGAAAGGCCACTGCAACCCATCAGGGTGCCCGGGGCTCTGGGTCCTGAAGAGGCACAGGGCTGGGGCACGCACCTCTAAGATAGAGATCCACTTCCCCTCAAATCACAGGACAGTCTCCTCTCCAAAGGACAAGGGGCATCGGGGCATCGCGTGCAATCAGTCCCTTGCAATCCCTGGACATTCTCGCCAGCCGAACCCCAGGCCTTTGAGCACATCGACTCTACTGGTGCCTGCGATGGGTGCCCAAGTCTCTGGAGCTATTAGGATGCTCCAGGTATAGGTGCCAACATTAGACCTCATTGACCCACAAATCCGGCAGCTCATCTGGTCCAGCCCAAGTGCAATGGTTCTGCAGAGACGGGGACCTCAGGGCAGCCGGAGGCCATCGCGCCCCCCGGAGCCTCCTGGTCTCACCTCTCTCGATCCAGTGAGTTCAACTGGAGAATCACTGGATAATTCCCTGAGTCCCCCCATGAAGACGTGTGGGACTCCTGCCACAAAACACCAAGCCCTGCCTGGCGTCAGGTATAACCCGGGACACTAAGAAGAGGTGTCCGTGAACCCCGCGGTGGGAATAGGCAGTGCCGACTTCCAGGTTTCTTGCTCTGGCCCAAGTTAAGAAAGGAAGTAGAGCTAGTGTTTGTGGAGAAGGGGAGGTGAGAGTGTGGCCTGTCCTATAGGGGCCTGACTGTGGGTCTGACCCTTTTTTAGTGGTCTCATGACTCTAGGGTCCTCAAAACCAACAGGGGTGGCATGAGGAGCCTGTGCTGAGAATGTCATGGGGGGTGAAGCCAGAGCCGCCCATGTGCTACCTGCGTGCTCCCCGGGCCCACACCTGCACCCTCACCCACGCCCGCCCCTGCCCGCCCACGTACCAGCCTGCGGATCTCCCGCTCACACTCCTTCTTGATGCGGGTGATCTCCTCCTGGTGTAGATGGTACACACTGCGGATCTCCGCGGCCTTGATCTTGTCCGCCTGAATCACCAGCGTCAGCGCCTCCTCCACCTGCCTCTTGGCGCCCTTGAGCTCAGTGATCTCCTGCTGCATCTTGACCTTCTCCACCTCGAACCCCTTCTTGGCCTCCTCCTTGGCCTCGGACAGCAGCACGGTCTTGACCTTGTCAGCGCCACCGTCACGCAGAGCACTGAGCAGTGCCTGCAGCCGCTGGTTCTCGTTGTCCTTGATCTTGATGACCCTGAGCAGCTCGGCCTCATGTTGCCGCAGCAGCGTCTCACGCACGGCCTGTAGCTCCTTCATCTTCTCCTCGTGCAGCTTTGTCTTGAGCTCTGTGAGCAAGACTGCGGTCTTGTGCTGCTCATGCTCGCGCACCTGCCGCAGCTCCTGGTTTTTCTCGCGTTCCACTTTGCTGACCTGAAAGACAACAGCGAGACCGACTGTGGCAGGAGCTCCAGCCATGCACATACTCACGCCTGAATGTGTATTTGGGAGGAGCGTCCATGATGCACACACTCACGCCTGAATGTGTATTTGGGAGGAGCGTCCATGATGCACACACTCACGCCTGAATGTGTATTTGGGAGGAGCTCCAGCCATGCACACACTCACGCCTGAATGTGTATTTGGGAGGAGCTCCAGCCATGCACACACTCACGCCTGAATGTGTATTTGGGAGGAGCTCCAGCCATGCACACACTCACGCCTGAATGTGTATTTGGGAGGAGCTCCAGCCATGCACACACTCACGCCTGAATGTGTATTTGGGAGGAGCTCCAGCCATGCACACACTCACGCCTGAATGTGTATTTGGGAGGAGCTCCAGCCATGCACACACTCACGCCTGAATGTGTATTTGGGAGGAGCGTCCATGATGCACACACTCACGCCTGAATGTGTATTTGGGAGGAGCGTCCATGATGCACACACTCACGCCTGAATGTGTATTTGGGAGGAGCGTCCATGATGCACACACTCACGCCTGAATGTGTATTTGGGAGGAGCGTCCATGATGCACACACTCACGCCTGAATGTGTATTTGGGAGGAGCTCCAGCCATGCACACACTCACGCCTGAATGTGTATTTGGGAGGAGCTCCAGCCACGCACACACTCACGCCTGAATGTGTATTTGGGAGGAGCGTCCATGATGCACACTCATGCCTGAATGTGTATTTGGGAGGAGCTCCAGCCATGCACACACTCACGCCTGAATGTGTATTTGGGAGGAGCTCCAGCCATGCACACACTCACGCCTGAATGTGTATTTGGGAGGAGCTCCAGCCATGCACACACTCACGCCTGAATGTGTATTTGGGAGGAGCGTCCATGATGCACACACTCACGCCTGAATGTGTATTTGGGAGGAGCTCCAGCCATGCACACACTCACGCCTGAATGTGTATTTGGGAGGAGCTCCAGCCATGCACACACTCACGCCTGAATGTGTATTTGGGAGGAGCTCCAGCCATGCACACACTCACGCCTGAATGTGTATTTGGGAGGAGCATCCATGATGCACACTCACACATCTGAATGTGCATTTGGGGAAGATTTTTTTGAAACTTGGGGGTTATCTTCCATTCTGGAATTACCCCTTAACAAACATGGCTACTAAAACCTGGAATCAAACCTGACTGGTGGAGGGCAGGACTGTGCACTCATGGCATCCACAGGAGAACCCTCAGAGAGGACACTCCAGCCTGGAACACGAGACCGCGGACACACTCAGTCCACGGAAGTCTGTGCACCTACTCCAGGATCAGGTCATACAGGGGAGGCAAGACCGTGGTCACCTCCCAGGTGGATCCACCAGGAAAAGGGTGGGACTCTTCCCCTTGGACCAGGCCCAGCAAGGAGCGGGCGGGGGCTGCCCTGAGTTGGGATGGGGCTGTACCCTGCAGTGTCCCCAGGCAGCTCCCGCTCCGTTCCCTGCATTCCCACCCACATGGCAGGAGCTGCGCTTGTGTCCCACGATGTTCTCGGCAAACCTGGAAACAGATCTGAGCCGCTGAGCCATCTGGGTGATGTCTGAAGGGAACGCTGGGATTTCTGACTCTGGGCCATGTGCTTTCATCCAGGTGCTCAAACCTTTGTCCATACTGTCAACCATCCACAAACCGGCAGTGGGTGCTCAAAGTCCATTTATGGGATGAAAAAGTGGCTGAAATCTGGATTTGCCCTGGATCTCCAGCGGCACCCTGGCCCCCTTCCCTGCCTTTTCGGGACTCTGGTGCCCCTACCCAGCTGAGAGGTTAGGCCTGTGGTGGACTCCTGCCCACTTCATAGCATTTGGGTCCCTGGGAGATTGCTCTTGTGACTCAGGGTTCCCGCTCACCTGGCTGCCCATGCTCCCCACAGCCCCCATCATCTGGCCTCACAACTCTGGAGTGCACCCACAGCCCTGCCGTCTTCCCTCTGTTCCTTCCTGGGCCTCCAAGACCATTACATGCTGCTGGCCCCCAAGCTCTCATCACTGGCCCAGCCCCCTCTCTGGAACTCTGGGGGCCAGGCCTTGGTGACTGTGAGGGTCCTGTGGCCTGCATGCGGGGGGCTAGCCTGCGAGGCTGCCTCTCCGGGACCCCCACTCTCTGACCCCTCTTGGGTCCGGCCAGTGGGTAGCCACAACAGGACACAGGGAACATGACAGCAGAGGCACCACTAGCAGGCCCAGGAGGTCTGTCTGTGGCCCCCACTTCTGTTGGGAGGTGGCCCTGCTCCCAGGCCGCATCTCTCATAACAGATGCCCCCCTTGTCCCTACAGACGCAGGATGGAGTCAGCTGTGTCCCCACTAGCCCCGGCTCTTCCACCGCCCCCGCCTACTCAGAGAAACAGCACCTGGGTAACCTCTTGGCCATGCCCCAGGCATCATCTGCTTCCTGCCAGGACCTGAGGAATACAGCCACACAAGGGACAGCTCACGTCTCATCTGTCCAAGCAGAACCCTCCGCCGCAGCCCTGCTCCCAGGAAATGGCCCCTCTCAGCCAGAGCCTCTGCTCTTGGCTCCCATCCTTCCTGATGTCCCACTCCCAACTGTCGGCAAACCAGTCAGCTCCTGCTGTGGGTACCCCCAAGCCTGCCACCTGCTCTCCTGCCCAGGGCCATGTCCTCTTCCAACCCACCTCCCCCTGCTGTGCCACAATCCCACAGAAGAGGGGTCCCTTGGAACATAAAGCTCAATGCTTCAGCCCCCTTGGGACCCTCAGGTGCACTTAGAATTTAAGCAGGGTCCTTGCAGGAGCCACAGGACCTCATGCCCCATGGAAAGGGCACCACAGAGAATGAAACGTAGGTTGCAGCCCCCACACCCATGCCCACACCCTCTCCCACATTCACACCCTCATCCATGCTCTAACCCATGCCCACACCCTTACCCAAGCCCATGCCCTCACCCACGTCCACGCCCTCACCCACGTCCACGCCCTCACCCACACCCTGAACTTGGCATTTTGTTTTCTTGGCAACTCTGAACTTGGGCATTTTGTTTTCTTCCCCCATAGCTGTAGGAATTCTGATTCCACAAAACCTGGACCCCTGACTCCTCCCCGGCCGGACGCCCTCCTGCAGCATGTGGCGTGGCCTCTGAAGGTTCCTGGTGTCATCTCCTCCTGGCCCAGCACAGTCCGTCCCCACGCTAGGGCTTCTGTCCCTGCCCCTCCCAGGCACGCCGATTTTGTTACTTTTTTTCACTTTTTGCACAGCGGTGATCACTCCATAAAAGTGCTTATTTCTCTCTTTGTGACTGTCTTGTCTCCCTCCCTTCTGGAGGCTTCCTGGGGTTGCTGGGGGAGGGGTTACTAGGGGACAGGTGGCTGCTATTTCCCCATCAGGACGTGTGGCACTGACTCACTCTGCTGCTACCTGGCTGGCAGTCCTCCTGTCCTGCAGGGCTCAACCCTGAGCCTTCCTTTTGGTCCTCCCAGACCCCACAGTACAGAGAAATCCCAGCCACCACGCTCTCTCCGAACCTTGCTGGAGGCCCGGAGATTCCACAACTGCACACAGGGCCCAGCGAGCATTGTCAGTCCAGCTGAGTTCTGCCGACTCCCAAGAGGCTGGAGTGAGCAGACATGGTCCTTACTTCAGCCTCCACTTAAGGTGGGACCTCCTGCTTTTCCAGTTCACACTGAGTTCAATGGTAAAAAAGCGAGATTTTCCAGAGCGTTTCTATGCCACTTGGGGGTGGAGACTAGTGAGTCCTCTCCTCCCATGCCGAATCCTCTTCACTTGGGCTCCAGAATGTGTGTGGTGTGTAGGGGAAGGAGGGTGGGGAGGCTGTTCTGCTTACCGTGCTTGTGGGGCTGTGGCTCGGGGACAGGAGGTCCTGTGCGAGGCATGGCAGAGCCAGAACTGACGCCCACACTGTGCCCAGAGGCCAGCTTGCCCCTCCTCCAACCAGGCAATGATAATTTCACCTTCATGAAAACTTGGATGGGAATCAGTAGAGAAAAGAAATTATGCAGCATGTGCCACAGAGATGGGGTCAATGGTGCCGAGTCTGGTCTCGAACTCCCGGGCTCAGGTGATCCGCCTGCCTCCGCCTCCCAAAGTGCTGGGATTACAGGCGTGAGCCACTGCACCGGCCCCTTATATCATTTTATTGATGTCCTTTAGTTCCTTTTGAAACAGCCCATCATAGCTTCCATCTGTTTTGGAGCATTTGTCCGGTATGGTTTCATTGTCTGCAGGAATGCTTTTCTACTTCTTATTTCTTTTTGTTATAGTAACTTGATGAGATTTATTTTTCTGTTGTTCACTTCTGTTATTTCAGTCTTCCTGAATTTCCCTGAAATATCTAACTGGGTTCTGTGTCATGTAATCACTTGTAATTCCACACAGTGAGCTCTGGTGTCTATTTTCACACCTCTCCTGAGATCCACAGGTGGCCCAGATGTCGGTGAGTTGTGGCCATCTCCCCACTGTCCCCCAGGTGACCTACAGTCATCTCCCTGGCATCCCCCAGGAGCCATGGCACTGCTATTTGCTGCCATCTGAGTTAACAACCACAGGCAACCAGAGACTGGTAAATCTGCCCAGGGGGTTGGGGACAGGCCTAAAGCAGGAGACGCCTTGTGGGGTGGAAGGGATCTCTGGGCAGAGGCACAGGGTGGGGGCAATTGGGTGCTGGGCTGTTCTTCATCTCTTACTCCACAGGGGATTGTAACATAGGGCCAGGGTAGAGAGTCACTGTTTAAATAGAGCACCTAGAGTCTGAACCATTAACATCTGAGGCTCCACCCTTAGAAGTCTAAGGCAGGGGAGACCAACGAGGCCTGCTGATTGCTCAAGCCTCACCCATCCTGTTCCCCTCACCCTACTCATGTGCAGAGCACACACATGCACGCACAGGCACACATCACACACATATACACACATATGCACATACACATGCACACACATGCACACACCACACATATGCACACATCACACACATGCAAGCACCACAGACCACACACACCACCCACATGCACACAACACCCACATGCATACACCACACACCACACACACACCTCACACCACACACATGCACACACACCACACACATGCACACACCAGACACCACACACCACACACATGCACACACAGGCACAGAGGCACACACCACACACGTGCCCCCACGCATATACACACATGTGCACACATACACACGTGCAGACACACACATGCACACACCACGCACATGCCTACACACATGTGCACACACTCGCACACACTTGTGCACACATGCACACAAAACACACATGCCCCCTCCACATGCATGCACACACATACACACATGTCCGCACACACATACACACGCACACATACATGCACAGGCAGAGATGCGTGCACGCACACCTAATGGGGCTTGGAAACCTTGCGGTTTAGGCC
The DNA here is from genome assembly GCF_007565055.1 of Rhinopithecus roxellana. Taxonomy (NCBI): domain Eukaryota; kingdom Metazoa; phylum Chordata; class Mammalia; order Primates; family Cercopithecidae; genus Rhinopithecus; species Rhinopithecus roxellana. The sequence continues at coordinate 52,119,571 of NC_044559.1, read as the reverse complement.
ATCACGGGGCTCTGACATGCGTGAATGAGGCATTTAACCAAAGTCATTTCTGAAACATCCACTAAACCTACTTCTGAAAGAGTCAAGGATGACGTCTCCTTCCTCTCACGCCTGCCCAGATTGGGTCACATTTTGTGAGCCCCAATGTGCTTTTCCACCAGTTCAAAACAAGTACCACCCTGATCTGTGGGACACCAGGTGTTTGTGCGTGTTTCTGACGGATGTCCCATCCCTCCCTTAACCAATGGGCTTGGGCAGCCACACTGGTGTGGCCCTGTCCAGCTGCAGGGGTGAAGTGGGGGTGAAGCAGGGGTGACCTGGGGGGAAACCAAGCCAGAAAACCAGCAGGTAACCACAGGACTGGCCACCCTTCAGGGGTAGAGTCCAGACAGCATCGGGACAGACCCTGAAAGGTGGACAAGAGCTGGAAGTGTGGATACTGGCCAGGCCCCGAGGCCCACATGTGGGCAAGGCCACATTTTCCAGTGGACAAGGCCCCAGTGCAGCGAGCCCAGCCCAGCCTGGCCACCCAGATGCCTCCGTCCTATGCCTAGAGACAAGGTCACCCATGTCGCCTGCAGACCTGTATTTCAGCAGCGACAGGCACCCCTATTCTCCCTCCCTGGGTCAAGATCGGCTTCAACCCTCAGGCCAGACCTGGATGCCACAAGGATGGACCATTCCCCACTCGTTCGGGTGAGATCCAATGACCAGCACAAAGTGGCACAAAGCCGGCACTCCCAGGACAGGTGGCCACAATGCACAGTCCTGACCAGGCCACACCTGGGTAAGGCCCTGAGGGACACCTGAGCAGAGGTACCATTCAGGCAAACCTGAGGTCACCCACCAGAATCTGCAACACCCTGAACACCTGAGCAGCAGGTACCGTTCAGGCAAACCTGAGGTCACCCACCAGAATCTGCAACACCCTGAACACCTGAGCAGCAGGTACCGTTCAGGCAAACCTGAGGTCACCCACCAGAATCTGCAACACCCTGAACACCTGAGCAGCAGGTACCGTTCAGGCAAACCTGAGGTCACCCACTGGAATCTGCAATGTGCTGAAAGATTTTATCAGTTGTTATTCATGAGAATTGTTGGCATCTGAATCAAAAATACATTCCAGGAGTTGAGATTGTATTGTTACTGTTTTAAACCGTGGAGAAAAGGTACTTCTTCTAACAAGCAACAAAATAGCCCAGCAAGGGCCTTGTCTGGGGTTGGGGGAGGACATGCTGTGGGGGGGTCGTACGTTCAGACCACAGTGCGGAGACCCCCTGCCCACCATGGGCCAGGTTCTGCTGCCAAGGGCCTTTCTCTCCCACTCCGAGGAGTTTCCAGCACATCCGGCCCAATGCCCGCTTATGGCTGGACATGGCCATACTCATTTATGATGTCACCAAATGTTCACGGCTCCAGTGGGAGCTGGAGGACTGCTGAGCCCTCAGGGCTGCTCCAAGGTTGATAGAATCTTAAATGAAATGGACAAAGGTCCTTTCAATTTTTTTCACGAGTAACTTTTAGTTAAACCACATTTCTACCAGAAACAACATTTTTCTCTACAGTCTTATTTCCAGAGAAAGTTTCTTCCGCTAACCTCCAACAATTGCTCTAGAATTTGGGGTCCTCTTTGGAGACAACTATTGAAGGACTATTTCCTTTATGCAAATGACAAACACTGAAAGGGAACACACCAACCTCCTCTACCAGGCCTGTCCTGCTGTCACCGAGTCACAGGTCAACATCTCTATTTTAAACCAGCCGTAATGTCCCCTGAGATGACTCCAGGATCATGCAGAAAACTAGAGTTCAAGATCAGGGCTGTGGCACCTAGAAGGGCCCAGATGAGTGCAGCTGGGCTGACAAGCGGCTGTGGGAGACCTCCTCTGGGCCGCTGGTGGGATCCCAGCCCATCCGTAGCAGGGGGCCCAGAGAGCCCCTCTGATCACAGAAGTGTACCACTGGCAGGACCCCAGCCACGATCCCAGTGACCCGCCAGGGTGACCCCAGCCGCAATCGCAGTGACCCTCCAGGGTGACCCCAGCCGCGATCGCAGTGACCCGCCAGGGTGACCCCAGCCGCGATCGCAGTGACCCGCCAGGGCTGGAGCTGGCTGCAGAGCGAGTATATGAACGGTGCTCAGCGCTAATTTGAGCAGATTGGCATTTGGCAGCTCGGGGAAATGTTTATGGAATCAGAGCCGCACCAGCCAACACTTCATGCATAATTCACCCTCGCCCGGATCATGCAGCCACTCACCACGCTTTTCCCATGTCATGGAAAAATATGTATTCATTAGATTGGTTGGATGAAGAAATGAATTCATTGAGGAACGCTCCATTCAAATATTTTTTAAATCACTGGATTTCTATATATCATCAGCAAATAATTAGGAATGAAAATATCAAATGTACCATTTATAATGGTATCCAAAAAATCCAACACTTGAATACGTGTTAGAAAACGTGCCCAAGACCTCTGTGCTGAAAACTACCAAGTGTTACTGACAGAAATTTAAAAGGATTTAAATAAATGGAAGAATATATCATACTCATGAATCCAAAGACTCAACATTATAAACATGCTTATTTTCCTCAAATTGATCTATAGATTCAATGCAATTCAATGTATAGAAGCTGTTATAAAAATGCAAATCTCCAAGATTCTAAAATGTAGATGGAAATGCAAAGAACCAAGAGAGAATAGAATCCAAAACAGACTATCAGGGAGCTTCCGTGACTAACAGCCAACTTTTGCTGTTTGGGCACGGTGGCTCATCCTGTAAACCCAGCACTGTGCAAGGCAGAGGCAGGATGGCTTGAGGAGTTCAAGACCAGCCTGGGCAACACAGTGAGATCCCGTCTGTACAAAAAATAAATGAAAAAATTAGCCAGGTGCGGTGATGCATGCCTGTAGTCCCAGCTACTTGGGAGGATGAAATGGGAGGATTGCTTGAGCCAGGGGGTAGAGGCTGCAGTGAGCTATGATCGCACCACTGCACTCCAGCCCGGGTGACAGAGTGAAATCCTGTCTCAAAAATAATAAGTAAACTTCCGCCATGCTACACAGAAGCAACCACCATTCATTTTTTTCTCATGAGTCTAGCAGTCAGCTGGAGTCAGGTGGCCTAGGCTGGGCTCAGTGGGTACCACGTGGCACTTTTCCTGGGACTGGCCACTGGTCTAGACACAGCCTCCTCACAGAGAGGACAGAGGTGAAGGAGTAAGCAGGGGACGCAGAGGGCTGGGCTTGGGCCTGGCCCAGGTCACTGCTGCACTGACCAGAAAAAAGCAAAGCTCTGCAAAGTTGCACGGCCCAGGCATCCTCTCGGAAGAGGCAAAGGACTGGCCGGTAACGCTATGACACAGGCTCACACCCGGAAGAGGCCAAGGACTGTCCGGTAACGCTGTCTACGACACAGGCTCACACGCATGGCCACGGCTTTATTGGAAAGGAGAAGCTGCAAGTGCAGCGGGTAAAGCCTTTTTTACAGGAAAGGTGCCAGGTCCGTCTCATATCCACAATCATATCCTACTCACGTCATGTGCCAAAATCAATCCCTGCTGGGTTTCCGATTTAAAATTGAGAGGTAAAACAACACAGCTTCTAGAAGAAAACATAGGAGAGTGTCTCCATGACCTGGTACAGGTGAAGATTTTCCTCAACAGGAAAACTCCACAAAGCCCTGCTGTCCCTTTCCCAGGCTTTTCTTAGCCTGACAATGAGGAATTCCTCTATTAGCAAATATTCTTCCTCAATGAGATTCTAATGGCTGCAGGGCACTCTGCTGCGTAAACACAACTTAACATCCTTAGCAATTTCCTCAGGTCGGGACAGCCAGGTGGCCACTTTGTTCCTCATCATTAGCAGAGCTAAAACCAACACCCTGTGTATCCGCTGGATTCTGCTTTTCCTAACAGTGGAGTCGCTGTCACAGAAGCCTGGCACATCTCAGGGCCGTGCACTGGCGGCCAAGGCACCTGCAGAGAAGCTTCCAGCAGCTTCTGAGAGCATCACTTCTCCATCCAATCAGCGACCCCAGGGATCTGCCGAGTATAAAAGCAACTGGGTGCGTTCGACTTTGTTTTGATTTGCGTGTCCTTAAATAACACTGCTAATGCTTTTGGCCGTTCACAGATCTACCTCCTGAGCTTTATCACAGAGTCCTGGGAGGTGCAAGTTGAATCTCCTAAAGCAGGCCAAGAGTGGCCAGTAAGCCCTGAACTGAGGTGACAACTGCTTTCAGACCAGGGACATACAGCGTCCTGGTCACTAGGTAGGTGTATTTCTTGTACATTTCAGTAAGTCATGCTTTAGAAAGCGGGAAGGTCACAGTCTTTCAAACCCTAGCTGTGCATGTTCTCTGATGAGAATTGTCTGTTTCTTTCTGAGGAGTAGGAAAGAATGGAGCAGCCAAAGGGGGCAGAAGGGAAAGACAGAGGGATTGGAGAGAGGGGATTCGCAGCCAGGCAGCGGGAGGCTGACCAAGAAGCGGCAGCCGGGTAGTCGGACGCATCCTCCATGTGAGCCGGTGTCGGAGGGGAGGTGGAGAGCTGCTCTGTCCGAGGAGACACGTGGCTGTGGACAAGGAGAATCTGAATCCCAGACTCTTTACGGGAACTATTTCCCCACTCCTAAAGGCTCAGAACATTCAGGTACCCACAGTAATAAGCAGACAGTCCCCAGGGGAAGGCAGAGACTTTTTTAAAATGCAAGACATTCATGTAAATCAAAAGAGCCACGTGGGACTTTGTAGACAAAAACACTGAAGAAAAGAATACAACTGAACAAAATAAGGAACCAGGAAAAGAGACCCTTCTTAAAACCTAACAGCCCAAAAGAACAGAGGCGGGATGGAATGTTCTGGACGCAGACGTGAGCCAGGTGAAGGCCAAGAGCACGGCCTTCTCGCTGCCCTCTCTGGGCTTCCCAGCTGACAAGCCGAGTGCCCAGGGCGGGTCCCAGCCCCGTCTCCCCTGGCGCTGTTCTCCGGGCAGCATCTCCCACCACCCGGAGACCCTGCTCCCGCACCTGAGACCCGTGTGCCCCGCGGGACAGTGGCCACCTATGCTCACCGCCAACATGGCAGCCCCCGCCTGGATGCTGGTGTGAGGCTCCACGGTGCCCTGTCCCATGCAGAATCCTTGATGTTCTCCGGCCCCCAGTGCCCATTATCCCGCCCAGATGCCACCTCAGCAAAGGGCAGCCCAGCCACTGCTACTCAGACCCGAGCCTGGAGCATCCCATGCACCGTCCACGCGCACACTCTACCCCCACCTGCCCACACCTCCTGGCCCCTCTCCCTCATGTCCCAGAGCCATTCCACACACCGTCCACCCACAGACTCTACCCCTGCCTGCCCACATATCCTGGTGTCTCTGCCCTGTGCCCCTCCACAGCTGCCACCCTTAGCCACAGCATGGACCTCTGAGCAGCCGCCTCCCACTGCTCTCTGCTCCCCTCAGCCCCTCCCACAGCAGCCAGAGGGTATGTTTAAAACGTCAAAATATTTTAAATAAACGTATTTACAATATATAATATGTAAATAGAAGTCAGGTCATGTCCAGCTTTAAGGCTCCCAGAGGCTGTTGGCCATGCCTGGAGCATGACCCAAGCTCCCTGCCTTGCCACGGTGGGATGCCCAGCGATCCGGGGAGGCTGGCTTTCCTTGTTGTTCCAGCACAGTGATCAGTAACCCCCTTTCTCCCTCCAAAGTGTCCCCATGTGGACCATAGGTTACTAGGCCCCCTCCTGCCCCACACCTGCATGGACCCGGGGCCCATGGCCACCTTTGCCGACCTCTCCTGCATCCTCCCCATGAGGGCTGCACCTGCCCTGGCCTTCCTGGTGCTCCAGGTCACACCCATGCCCATTCATCCCATTTCTACCTGGGCTCTAGCCCCACCTGGAGCCTTCCTGTGCTCATGGGTGGGTCTCTGCTCCAAAGCCACTTCCTCAGCAGTGACCCCAGCACCACCGTGTCTGCTGGCTCTGCCACCCCTTGCCTCGGCCCCTGTCCCCATCATTGCTGCCTCCCTCCACAGGCCTGCAGGGGCACAGCTGCCCGGGACACATTTCCTGTGGGGGCAGGAAGCCGGAGCTTCCATGGGGTCTCCCACCTCTAAGCAGGCCCCCCAGTTAAAGCCGGGATCTTGTAGGACTTCCCGGGCACCTCTGAAAGGTGTGACTGCTGTGAATTTTCTCTGCTCCCTGCACTGATTCCTCATCAAGCATGCAGTTCCAAGAGGCGGGGCTCAGCCTGCAGGAGGGTGGCCAGTGGCCAAACCCTGGAACAGGCATCGGGGCCCTGTTGTGCCCAGGCCAGAGCTGCAGCCTTCGTGTCCACGACAAAAACACGGCGACTTACATCCTCACGACATGTACAGCTCTTCCCCACTTTAAAGGAGTACACACTGCACCTTCCTCAAGACAAGCTCAAGATAAGGCTGAGTTCACATCCCTGCAGTTCCCACGAGAGCCCTTCCTGTGAGCCCCTCCCCTTCTTCACTGGGAAGGGTCCCATCTCACTCTCCCAGAGGGCTGGCACCTGGAGAAGGGTCAGCTTTTATTTAAAACATTTTATTTTTGACTTGTCAAATCTCAGTCTGCTCAAGTCTTCCTCGCTGATCGATTAACCATCGGACTGAAATCCGAAATGCTTTTTCCAGAACTCACAGGAACCTTCTTTACCCTGAAAATTGCAGCCTGCAAAATCTGATGATGCAGTTGCGGAATTCTGACGATTCCTGATAAAGAGATGAGCTCCCCAGTGCATGGCAGCCCAAGACCGTGGCAGAGGAACAAGCAGCACCCCCTCCGTTGGTTGCTCAATGTAAATGGATTTAATCACCATGTGAGAGGAGAGCACACCTTCCCTTAACCGCAGGGAAACTGCACAGAAGGCAGGGCCCATCTATCGGTGGGCCCATGCTGGGATCCGGCCTTGGGAGCTGCAAAGGCTCAGGCCCTGCTGGGGGCACCGGCAGCCCAGGAGCACCTGCCCATGCCTGAGCTGGTGGAGGCCGCCAGATGCCACCTTGGCCACCAGTGGGCTGTGGGAGCTTCCAGGGCACGGCTGGATTCAACTGGCTTGGGGGCTGCCTGTCCCCTCCAGGCTGCAGGAGGCCAGTGGAGCAGGTCGGTCTGTTCTGGGAATGGCTCCTCTGGCCGGTCATTGATTTCCCTCTTGAGGTCTAGAACTGGATTCTCCCCAATGGGTGCTTCTGAGGTATCTGGATCTGCTGGAAATGAGATAGGAGGCTCCGGTTCCACAGCTGCAGGTCTAGTTACAGATTCCTGTCCTGGGGTTGTAATGACGATATTACTTTTGGCATGGACACAGTAAAGAATTCAGAAGCATTGATGCTGACCATTGCAATGACTGAATTCCTATTTTCTCTTCCCTGCTTGGCCATGACTTATGCAAGTGTTTTGCAGATCAAGAATCCCCATGTTTGTGGTAGAGGCCAAGATGCTGTGTGAGCTGCAAAGCTGCAAGAGCCCAGGGGCCCCTGAAGGCTTCCCATGGTCCTGTTTCTAACCACACAGAAGCTATAGCCTCGAGCCCTTCCCAGCTCAGGAAGACTCCAAGGTCAACTCAGATGGGATAGTCCATTTATGGAATGGAGTAGGGAGAAGAGAAAGCCCAGGTGGGAGCTAGAAGAAAAGGGGCCGGAGGCTCCAGGCCCTCAGGATCCTCAGGGCCCTCAGGTGCAATGAGCTGAAGTCTTATTACCGTCGGTGAGACCCTTGCTGTCACTGTCAGGCCAGGAAGATGCCTGGGCACAGGGGGACCCAGACCTCTCGGCAGGCGTGCAGGAACAAGGGCAGCCAGCCGGGCAGAGAGCTTCTAGTTTGCTTATATTTGAACCCAAATGAGGTAATTTTTTAATTGTGGGTGGTGCCTATCTGCCTGTCTGCCATATTATTTTCTGTGTGCACATGATCTTTTTTAACCTCGAATGTTTTTAATTTAAAACGTTTTTGTTTTTTGAGACAGTCTTGCTCTGTCACCCAGGCTGGAGTGCAGTGGCACAATCATGGCTCACTGCACCCTCGACCTCCTGGGCTCAAATCATCCTCCCACGTAGCTGGGACTACAGATGAGTACCACCATGCCCAGTTTTTAAAATATATATATGTGTGTGTGTATAATATATACACATGTGTATAATATATATAAACATGTGTATATATGTACACACACATATAACATATACATACGTGTGTGTGCGTGTGTGTGTGTGTGTGTGTATATATATATATATATATTTTTTTTTTTTTTTTTTTTTTGGTGGAGACCAGGTTTTGCCATGTTGCCCAGGCTGGTCTCGAACTCCTGGGCTCAAGTGATTCTCCCACCTCGGTCTTCCAAAGTGCTGGGACTACAGGTGTGAACCACTGCACCCGGCCTTGAATGTTTTAAATGACGCTTGGCTGGGAAGGTCCAGGTTTGGCTTGGAGGCACCAGTGGGAGACAGGACCAGGTAGGAGAAGAGCAGGTGAATGAGGTGGGGGAGGGTTGGGCCAAGGAGGCAGGGGAGGGAGGAGTTAATGAGTTAGGAGCAGGGTGAGAGAATGCTCTGGGGTCTTGGTGGCCCAGGGGCTCTCTCTTGTCCAAGGCGCCACCTGTGTCCCACCCATCGTTTTTCCTCTCCAGCCCCCTGCTTCAGTTAGCTGCAGACCCTGGAAGTTGAGGAGACAAAGAATAGTTATTTTCTGCATCTCCTGGAAGCTCCTTTAATGTTGGAAATCCACTGTCCCCTGGGACTGGCAGGATGAAAGGGCTGGGAGAGGGACGGAGCTGGCCAGAGGAGCTGGTGTGGGAGGGCAAGTCCACGATGCGGACGCTGAGCAGCCCTGGGCGTGTTCGATGCCTCCCCATGCCTCCCGGCAGCTTCTGCTCCAGCAGGACCAAGGTCCTGGCTCTGCTGCATAGTGAGGTGTGAAAACCTCAGCCTAGAAAGAACGCCCTGGCAGAGATGAGAATATTTCAGAGTCCTTGGCTAAGCCTGGATAACTAGGTCTGCAGGAAGGAGCAGCACCGAGTCCCGATCTTGAACCCCAGTGATCCCCAGAGCAGCCAGCACCTTCCCACCGGTGTGAGCCAGCGGCAAGGACTCTGCCCCGACCCGGCTCCTGGAGCTGCCCTTGGGAGCCAGCTGGACCTCCCTGTAAGGGCCCTCTCTGTTCTCCATGGGCCCTGGGGACGTCACCGTCAAACTGCAAACACAGACACCTTCTGGCCCAGCAATTTGGCTTGCAAGAACGTCTCCTACAGGAATTCTTTTGCATGTGGTTCAAGACCCACATACAGGGCCGCGGTATCAGCTGAAAATCAAATCAGCCTGGATGCTGTCAACAGGCCCAACACGGTGGGGCATGTGAATAACATGGACGAGCTTGTGCCAGCTGCACTGTTCCACGTGGAACTGACTCCAAGAGACGCTGTGGTCACTTGGCAAAAGGGCGTTGCTGCCTGTGCGTCCAGCTGTCAGTTATACTGGAGGAGGCGGGGCTCAGATGCGTCCAGCTGTCAGTTATGCTGGAGGAGGCGGGGCTCAGATCGCTTATGCAGGAAACCATGACATGAACTCTCTGGTGAGGGTGTCCAGGACGAGGAGCTCTGAGGCAAACAGGCTTCTTCTCTGTTCCTTTCCTCTGGTGCCTTCTGCACGTTGTGCCAAGAGGGAACATCCTCTCCTCCAGGTACAACTAAACACCCCACAAGGTGCCCAGCGGGTCTGGGTTGCAGCCATCAGACGCTGGCCCTGGAACCCCTGCCAGCACCTGGAGAGCCCGCAAACCTGGCCTGTTGACCATCAAGGAGCATGTGTCCCTCGGGGCATCACAGATGGATGTGTTTTGGCAAAACTGCACGAAACATCACATGATGCTGCTGTAATTGGGTGGACAGAGAACTGGGGACCAAAGCTGGGATGTCCACATGTGGTGTTTAAGAAGATAATTATTGGCCAGGGGCAGTGGCTCAGCCCTGTAATCCCAGCACATTGGGAGGCTGAGGCAGGAAGATCGCTTAAGTCTAGGAGTTTGAGACCAGCCTGGGCAACATAGCGAGGCCCATTCTCTACAAAAAAAAAAAAAAAAAAAAATAGCTGGGCATGGTGGTGCACACCTGCGGTCTCAGTTACTTGGGGGGTTGAGGTGAGAGGATTGCTTGAGCCCAGGAAGTCAAGGCTGTAGTGAGCCAAGATCGCACCACTGCACTCCAGACACGGTGACAGAGTGAGACTGTTTTTCTTAAAAAAGATAATTGTTATACTTTTACTCAATAAAACAAAGGGTTTCATTCTCCCTGGGCTCTTGACAAGTCATCTCTTCTTCCACCAGCAAAACGGGGAGAGGGAGGACGACAGCCACGTCTGAGGCTCGCCGTACAGCCTGGTCTCTCCATTGGGGGCAACTCCCCATTTTCGGGGGTGGGGGGCATTAGCACCCTGACCTTGTGCTCCTGCAGCAAGTCTGGGCCTCTGGGCATTGCTGTTTGCGATTTATGGGCACCTGGCACAGAGCAGGTGCTGGACGCACATTTACTGACCATGTCCCCATGCCATTGGCCTTCTGGTATCCTAGAAGTGAGACTCTCCCCCAGCTGTGCGCGGGAGCCTCAGCAGCACTCCCTTCTCCAGGCCACAGGCAGTGGGCGCTGTGTTCATCCCCATCCTACAGAGGAGGGAACTCACAGCAGGAGGGGGAGGAACGGGGGTGGGGCCAGATAGTAAATATTTTAGGTTTTGTGGGTCAACTCCGAGGATAATATGCAAATGAGCAGGTGCATCTGTGGGGTTTTTTTTTTTTAATCATTTTTATTTCTTGAAAGACAGGGTCTCGCTCTGTCACCTAGGCTAGAGTACAGTAGCACAATCACAGCTTACTGTAGCCTCAACCTCCCAGACTCAAGTAATCGTCTCGCCTCAGCCACCTGAGCGGCTGAGCCCACAGGAGCACACCACTGCACCCGGCTGATTTGTCCATTTTTTTTGTAGAGATGAGGTCTCCCTATGTTGCCCACGCTGGTCTCGCACTCCTGGGCTCAAGCGATCCTCCCGCCTTGGCCTCCTAATGTGCTGGGATGACTCATGTTCTAATACAACTTTCCTTGTGGTGTGGGCACCAAAATCTGAACTACACGATTATCACGTATCACAAAACATTCTTCTTCTTTTGATATAACAAGGAGGTGAAATTACAGAAGGTTGAGTAAGTCAGAGGTTAAGCAACCAGCCCCAAATACCCCGATTTCCCTCCACCAGCAGACCACGCAGCCCCCGAGACAGATGCCTTTGTTGGGGAAGAAGCGGGGAGGGAGAGAACTAGGGCCCAGAGCGGGGACACCATCCACGCATGACCCAGGCCCTTCCAAGCCCGCGGCAGGCACCTGCCTTCATGCCCAGTCCCTTCCTGGTGCTGACTTCTCTCCAGATGCTCTCTCCTTTGCCTTCTCCTTCCAGGAGCCCGGGCACACTTCTTAATGGCTCCTGGGGACCAGGAGATGGAAAGGAGAGGGCGAACGTCATGCTGGAGGTGGAAAGAGGTTCAGGCAAGGGTGGCCCACCCTAGGGCTTGGCCCGTCCTCTGGTCAGTCCCTACTCCCCGCTCCAGACTCCCCCCACCTTGGCTGCCAGCACAGCTCAGCACAGCCCAGCACAGCCCAATCTTCCCTGAGGCTTCAAGAGCCCCCAAGTGCTGGGCATCCAGCCAGAGGCCATCGTGGGCCTCCCCATCCCCCTGGGCTTGCCCCTGCATCTCCGCGTTTGGTAACAGGTGCTGTTCCTCCGAACCTGGAAGCTCTAAACCGACAGCCCGTCTTTTTCCTTATTCCCATGCGAGAGCCATACTTGCCCACTCTGTTTCAGGTCAGTTCCACCATGGATGCTGCAGTGGGAAACTCAGCGTCCTTTCCAGGGATGGCCCCACTAGGCACAGACCCTCAAGGCCCTGCGGCCCCAGATGGGAGGGCTGTCCCCGTGCAGCAGAGGATATTTTCTGTGAGCTCACCGTGGTTTGCGGCAACCACCACAGCACCTCTGCCTACAGAGCCCTCATCCAGTCTCCCAGTGCCTGCCGCCCCCACCCCCAACCACGTGGTCTGTCCCAGGCAGCCTCTAGGACCGGGTGGGGGTTTCCACAGGGACCTGGCCAAACCCACTCTAGGAAGAGCCTCTGGGCCCCGGGGGAGGCGGGAGGGAGGGGCATTCGAGGCTGGGGGTCTGGGGAGAGCCCACCTTGCTCTTCTCCTGCTGCAGCTCGATCTGGATGTCTGTGAGCTTGGCTCGAAGCTCCTCATTAGCCGCCTGCAGCGCCGCGAGGGCCTCCGCCTTGTCCCCCTTGGCCCGGCTGCCCATGCCTCTCTTGGACATGGTGAGGCTAGATGGCCGGGGGGATGCCCAGGGGCAGGGTGCTCTGGCGGGCTGGGCTGGGGGTGGCTGGGGTATCCACGCCAAGCTCCCAGCAGGTGTCACCCAGGCTGCCGCTGTGCTACATCTTCTCATTCACCTGGAGGGAAAGCACACCACGTGAGCAGCCCCTCCGGAGCCTCAGCCTGGAGCTCGGGGGCTCGTGTGCGAGGGGGGCACACGGACCCCCTACCTGCCCTCATCCCAGCGCTGAGGATGCCACCTGCACTACGCAGGCCAGGAAACCAGCCCCAGACCTCAGAGCCCATTGGCCCGCCATATGGTGCCCCCAAACAGCGACCCCACATCTAAGAGCACATCCCTGCGCCTAGCATGGGATGAACACTTGGCACAGGTGAATTCTTTTCCTGCTTCGGAATCAGAGAGTGAGGGAGTGGACACCCATCTTCGAACTCAGAATTCTGTACACGGCTGTGAGGCCACACTGCGGCAACAGTGAGTATAAACCATGAGTTCTCCAACAGCAGAGGGACCCCGTGACCGGCTCCTCCAGAGACCCGAAAGCTGCACCCAGGAAACACCCAGCAGTACTGAAAGCAGGAACTGGAACAGAAGCGCATGCCCAGCTCACAGCAGCACGATCCAGGTAGCCGCACAGTGGAGGCAGCCCGTGTCCATCGACCTATGAGTGGCTGCACAAAACGCGGAATATCCACGTAACAGAATATGATCCAGCTGTAACCAGGAGGGAGATTCGGACACACGCGACGACAGCAGGATCCCCGAAGACATTAGGCTGGGTGAAATCAGCCGGTCACAGAAGGACAAACCTCGCATGATTTCACACATATATTCAGGATCTATAGTCGGCAAACCCAGGAACAAAGTAGAATGGTGGCTGCCAGGGGCTGGCAGGAGAGGGAATGGCAGCTACTGTTTAATGGAGATGGATTTTCTTTCTTTTTTTGGAGATAGGGTCTGGCTCTGTGTCCCATCAAGGGGAGTGGCTGTAAATACACAGGAAGCTTCACTCCCTCGCCCACTCCTTGCCTCCTGCTGTGTGGCCCAGCTTCGAACAGGCCACGGACAGGTACTGATCCATGGCCAGGCACCAGGAACCTGGTGCAGGCAACCAATGATCTCCACTGGTCACAGCAAGTCCTCCAGGTTGAACCCCAGGGAAGCTGCTCACTGTCTAAGAAGGGGTAATTGGACAAGGCTAGTGGGATCCTCACAATTTCCTTCTGTGCTTCCAGGCAGCTCCCCCAGCTGTTCCTCTCCCTCAGAGGCTCCCCCCCACAAGCTACTCCTCTCCTCCAGTTGCTCCTCCCCTCCAGCTGCTCCTTTCTCCCTCTGATGTTCCTCTCTGGCAGCTGCTTCTCTACCCCAGCTCCTATCCCAGATGTTCCTCTTGGCTGCCTAGAGGGGCAAGGACCCCTGGTGCTCCTAACAGGTCCACTGGGCTCCTCTGTGGCCCTCCTGCTCCCAGGGCCTCCGTCTCCACCATGACCAGCTTTCCCCGACAGAGGGAAAAAAGCACCTTTCCCTCTTATCCTTGTCTACCTTCTGCTCTTGTCACCTGTTATAGGGCCGTGAAGGCAGCCAGGATGGAAGGGAGAAGCAGGCAGATCAAACATGGGATCTTTCCCCGTGAACACAGCCCCCATCCCCCCAACTCCTGCTCCCATTTCCTGACGATCACAGGCCCACCCCACACCCACATCTCCTCTCCCGGTGAACACTTTCCCCCACCCCACTCCAGCGTCTCCTCTCCTGGTGAACGCGGGCCACCATCACTCCTGCATCTCCTCTCCAGCCTGGTGAACACAGCCCTCCCCCTACTCCTGTGTCTGTCTCCAGCCTCCTATTTATCAGTTCATAGGACCATGGGAAGGAGACTTGGATGTGGGTCTTGCAGTTTGATGAAGACCAAGCTGTGTGGGTGTGGGGCTCAGAGACCAGCGGAGGTGGCAGGACGGGCAGGTGGGAGGGCCACAGGGCAGCCAGGTGGACTTCCAGGGACGAGCGAAGATGGCCTCACAAGAGGGAGAGTGAAAGGAGGGTCGGAGGCGACCCACTGGGAGGCGATGCAGACACCAAGGAACCACGAGGAGCCTGCGTGGCTGAAAGGTGAACCGGGAAGATGCTGGACATGTCTCACCTTGCAGGGCCTCCGGCCTCCACCCGGACAGGAGAAGGGCCCAGCAGGATGGATGTCAGCACATGTGAGGCAGGGGCTGAAGGGACCAGGCTCGGGCAGAAGGCAAAGTTGGAAGCTGTCATGGGGTACAGAGGGAGGAAGGTGCTCTCAGGATGCCACTCCAGACTGAGGGGGTGGACCCATGGACAGGGCTGAGGCTGTGCCCACGTCGCCCTGTGGACGCCACCAGAGGCATCTTCATTTATAAAGGAGAGGGTGCTCACCGGGCCCAGCACGCTGCCTCTCTCCCCTTTCCAGCTCCGTCCTGAGGACAAAACCCCAGGCAGCTTGGGAAAGGCCTGAGAAGTGTGCAAGAAGAGGGGCTTGAGGAGGAGGAGGAAAGGGGGCTTGGCTGGCCTTGCTGCTGGAGAATGAGAGAACATCGGGTGGGCACAGAGTCCTAGAGATGGGATAGGAGGTTCTGAAGGTGTTTTGCTGTCTCTTGATAACAAGCTGCTCCAAAGAGAGACACTAGCTGACCCTTAAGTGTTTTAGTGACTCCTGGCCCCAACCTCGTGAGCGTCAGGTGGGCTCCTGTGGACTCCAGAACTGTGGGCCCACCTCCCACTGTCCTCCCTGGGGACCCTCCAGGGGGATGAAGACCCCACTGGGGAAGAGCCGGGTCCTGTCCTGTGCACTCGGGTTCTCTGCCACCACAGATGACTGTTCTGGTAAACTTCCCACCTCCACACAACAGTCGTCTTTCCCACCTCCAATAACACATTCCCACCTCCGTTCAAGTCCTCTTAGACAGGGCTCTGGTTTCCTCTGGGCGGCAGCGCCTTTCTGGGACCCAGCCCCGGGCCACCACTGCCCTCTCCTGGCCGCACCACGCTCTGTGCAGTGTTCACTGACAGCGGCAGAAACTCGCTGCCATCCGGCTGTCGTAGGGCATTGAGCCTTGAGGAAAAGGGAAAATAAAATCTGGCTGCCAGACAGCTGTCATTCCCATAGCTTTGCTACTGAAAATAGATGAAGCAGTTTTTGAAAGAGAATCCGTTGTAAAGGGTCATAGGTTGCTAATACACAAGGGTCGACATCTAGACCCATCCCAGGAGCTAATTTCTAATTAACCCACTGTTTGTAGCATTTAGTTAATTTTGTTTTGGGGAGACTTCAGCGGTGGGGCTGGGGGAGGGGGTCCTTGCTCTGTCGCCCAGGCTGGAGAGCAGCAGTGCAATCATGGCTCGCTGTAACCTCGACTTCCTGGGCTCAAGCAATCCTCCTGCCTCAGCCTCCCACGGATGGATTTCCAATTTGGAGGAGGGAAAGTGGGAAAGTGTAGAAAGTTAAAATCTTGTCTACATTGCAGAAAAACTCCCCAGACTGGCCTCCCTCCTCCTGTCCCAGGCCTGGGACTGCCCAGCTCCTCTGAACGGCTTCAAGCTCACTCTGGGTCCTGCACTGGCCACCCTGGTCTGAGAGCTTTCATCGGCATCTCCCTAGAGGCAGAGTTGATATTTTTCTCCAGCACCAATCTGGGAACTGATACGGTAACTATGTTGAGTTTATTCCTTACGAAATGAGCAGGGATGGTGTGAATGTCCCCCAAGTGCTGAGGCTCGGGCACCCCAGAAGTGAAAAGCGCCTGGCACAGTGCTTGGTATGTAGGAGGCATGGGATGAACTGTGTTAGCCAGTGGCCTGCACAAGCTCATCTTCCCCCTGCAGGGATGGACTGATCACGGCCTCTCCAGGCAGCTGTTTCCATGGCTGGTCATTTCCGTGGCTGGTCGTTTCCGTGGCTGGTCGTTTCCGTGGCTGGTCATTTCCGTGGCTGGTCAGCTAGGCTGTGAAACAGTTGATGCTCCAGAGGTGCCAAAGCTAGTTTCCCACTGATTTGCATCTTCCTTCTTCCTTCCCGCCCAGGAGCACAGCTGGGGTTCCTCACGCAGAGAGAGTGGGCCGCACGGCTGGGGTTCCTCATGCAGAGAGAATGGAGCTTTCAAGTGTCGCCTCACATCCTAAAGCGAAATGATATTGGGGCGGCTGGGAGAATCTGCACCTCGGATGATCACAGCCTTGGTAAATGGAGGCATCTCCTTTCCCCACAAGGACACTGCTGCTGTTGGCAGGTGACAGAGCTCATAGCGGCTGGGGGCTGTGGCCTGTGCTCCAGCCCTGGGGTGGCTGCTGGGTTTCATGAGCTCTTCTGTCCACCCCCATCCCTCATAAGGAACCAGGGGTGTAGAGAATCATCCAGTCTCAAGCATGTGTGTAAGGTTGTTCTGGTCAACATATCTTCTCATGGCCTTCCTGACACTCTGGGAGGCAGACAGGGTGACTAGAGAGAGACCCAAAGGCTGCGAGAGTAGGAGATCTAGCTGGTGGCAGCCCAGATGCCCCCACCTTGGGTGTGCCAGGGGCTTCAGCCATGCAGGAGGTCCAGCCGGCTCATGACAAGGGCTGGGCCCCACGTGGCACACTCTGCACTGAGTCCCAGACCACGGTATCCTGGCTCGAGGAGACCCACAGTTCCCCGATAGGGTGGGAGCGGGTCTGAGGGGCCTGTGTGGGGGTCTGCGAGGGCAGCACATTGTGAGATGCTCATGGGGTGATCCAGTCACAGCTGCATCTGTCCTGGGGAGCCTGGATCGGCCCCGGGGCAGGAGCCAGGAGGGGTCAGGGTGGGTGCAAGCTCAGAGCAGACACCCCCTACATCACTGTACCAGCCCCTCACCACGATGGGGTCACAGGACATCTGGGGTCGGGGCTGTCCCTTCACCGGGAATCACAGCAACGCAGCGTGAATCTCAGATGCAGACGAGCCCTCCAGACACTGTGGACTCTGCTCACGCCGACCATCACCAGGGCGAGCATGGGAGCTGCAGACGGACAGCACGGCAGTGCAGCAAGGGGTTTGGGGTGCCGAGGAATGTGCCATCCGTGACACGCACATGAGCCACAAGGCACAGGGCAGGCGGTGCCCAGGGGACCGGCCTGATGAGGACTCATGAATGCACCCATGAGTTGCGCATTGACACAATCAGGACATGCATTAAAGCACTGGGCATCTTACACACACGCAGAGCTGCATTTGACCAGGAAAAATATGAGTCCTGAGCCTGCTAGTCGGGGAAAACCCACGGCACATCCGAGAGAGGTTGAGTTTGCACCCAAGGCATCCCCAAACCCCTGTGGAGAGAGCTTCCTCTGCTGGACATGGCGCTGCAGCGGGCTTTGCTGTCAATTTCAGAGCGGGACTGCACCTTCGTACTTTCCTTGGGGAAGCCATTAAATTAACAGCACAGATTGCCTATCTTTTATATTGGGGTCTCTGAGGAGGTAATAAAAACAATTGATTTCCCAGTCATCATCTGAAGGCTGCAGAAATGCTTTGGGTTGACCTCTGGTTAAGTCGTTTTACGGCAGGAGGTTTCCGTGTGAAAGACAGAGCTTTACGGCTGATAGATGTCTTTCCACCTCCGGTGAATCACCACAGTGAACCTCAGCGTCACTGACGAGGAGGCTGGCCTGGTTGGGGCTTTGCTCCACTCTGTCCCTGTCGGGCTGTTTACTCAGCGTTGAGCCTCTGGATTTGGGCTTCAATACCACCATGTGATGTAGAGGACACCGAGAAATCAGGCAGACCCAAGCAGTCTTCAGAGCCACCTCCTGTGATTCAGGGGTGTCCTGGGGTGAGACAGTCCATGTCTCTGCAGCTCCCGTGACCTCACAAGGCCGTGAGCATTTAACTTGCATTCTTTCTGGGCTAAATGGTTTACGGAGAAGAAAGGATGGATCTGATGATTCCTTTCCACAGAAATCCAATGTGTAGGGTGAGGAGGGGATGGAGGAGGGTCAGAGACCCCTGTCAGATCCCACAGGAAGGGGACACATGGACCCACCAGGTCCAGGCTGCAGCTTCCCGCGGGTCATGTCTGACAGATGCCCAGGCTGTGTGGGGAGGAGAAAGGATGAAGACACAGGCCCTGGGGCCTCCCCTACCCGCTGGGCCTCTCGCAGTGATCCTGGTAGGCTGAGCTGCTGGCAGGGGACTGAGGGAAAGGTCAGGGGCCACAGAGTCTTCTCCCCCGGGGCAGACGGGGCATGAGCCTCCAGGTGACCCTGCAGAGATGCACATCACCCATTAAAAACAAACAGCACTCGGAGGGGGACATGAGCTGGCCCTTCGTGCCTGGGTGTCAATGTCATTGGTTAGAGAACTGGAGCCACACCTGGAAAACCCCGGGAAAGAGGAACTTCACTCGGGTGGCACGGGGAGTTTCCGGAGCGGGACCTCGCTCAGGTGGTGCGGGGCATTTCCGGAGCGGAAGATCCAGGGCCTGGGGGGCCAGGGCACATGGGCTCTAGTGGCTGGAGGGGCAGTGGGGGCTGGGGTAGGGTGACTCTCGGGGTGGATGTCACCCAAGATCAACCAACCACTCCAGGTAAAAGACCCAAAAGAGGCCGGAGGGAGGCCCAGCACCATGGACCTCTGGAATCCCAGAGGCTCAGCCCAGGGACTGCCCGTCCCACCACAGGCCTGGCGGCCAGCTGTCACCCTGACCACCGCTGTGGAAAATCGCAGGTGTGGTGAGACTTTAGTCACCCACAAACATCAGCCCTGGGACAGAGAATGTCACCAAGTCCAGTTCACAGTTGAAGACTCAGACACAGAAACACTGTCTGGGTCACATGATCAGGTGACCCAGCTCTGCCTGACCCAAGGCCACCAGGCCATGTCCCTCACACAGCACGTGGTCAAACTGCTGGCCGGGCTCCGGGTAGGGTACCCCCCACGCATGGCCCAGGTTAGTGCTTCCAGCATGCTCAAGGCATGGCACAGGGCCCCTTTCAGAGGCAGAGTCAGACCCAACGCACGTGAAGAACGTAAGCGTCAACTCAGGGTCGGTCCGGGGTCCAGCCAGGTGTGCCAGGCCACAAGGCCCAGGGGGAGCCCCGCACTCTACTGGCCCACGTCCACCCTCGGTCCCGGAAAACAGCCTCAAACAAAGACGCAGCACATGGGCCTTCCGCACAGACTAAGGACGCTGGTGTCACCCGAGAGAGCCAGTGGTTCAGAGAAGGGGTTGGGTGAAGGTGAGGCCAGAGCAAAGTTGGATGTGTTTCCAGACACTGGAGACAGAGATGGGGGAAAATGGGCAGCCGCACAGGGATGCCAGGGTGGGGAGCAGCGCCCAGGTCTGCGGGACGGACCCAGAGCTGGAGCCCCCACCAGGCTTCTGTTCGAGGCTGTGGAAGGCATTAGCCACTATCATCTCGTTTCTGTCCTGATTCTGCGGCTCTGAGTAAAGCAGGAGCCCCTTCTCCTCTGAGCCACTCTTGGGGACACTAGGTGGCCTCACAGGCGTTGGGGTGGCCACTGCCCGGCCCTGACAACCTGGCCTCTGCAAGGGGACAGCTGCTCAGAAGGGACCAGAGAGGTGACAGCACACGGGCCAGGCCTTCAGGACCAGGTCTTCCTCACGAGCCCCCACCTCAGCTGCCAGGCTTCAATCTGCCTGGGCTGGATCCCCCACTCCTGACTTGGAGAAAGAGAAAACTGCCCCACCTGCTGGGAGCCGCCCACGGGCCAGCCTGGGGCATGGGCTGAGGGAATTTCTCCCCGACCCTAAGACGGCGCCCCAAATCTCATGTGGTCACGCCTGGTGTCACAGGGACGGCCCACCTTCCTCCTGCCTTCCTGGTGGTACCGCCCAGTATCACGGGACGGCCCACCTTCCCCCTGCCTTCCCGATGGCTCTGCTTTCCAAACAGACCCCTCAGTTTGAGAATGGAATCTTTCTGCGCATTCCCGGGAAGAACGGCATCGGCACACCACTGACTTTCGAAGGAAGAACTACACTGGCACACCACTGACTTTCGAAGCATTTCTTGCCAAGAATGGCAGAATTCCATTTGGAGGCTGAAACCATCGAGACTGAGGAGCTTTGCCCAGGTGCTTTCCTTTCATTACAGCAACCAACAAGACATGCGGCTCCAAATCAAACGGAGGAGGCTGGCCTCGGGGTAAATGGGCCACAAGCTTAGAAACCCAGTGATTCTCACTAAATCTCCTAAAAGACAGACTGAGAATTATTAAGGACTTGGTTTAGAACCTTTGTTTCTAACTGTATGTTTTTCAATGAAGTTGATTTAGGTTGATCTTGTACAAACCCCTAATCATTTGCAGGAAACAGATTTGAAGTTGTTAGTAGTGAAATTTGGTGGGGAGGGAGGGAATGAAAAGATGCTTTCAGATAAATAAAAGCATCACTGAGTCTGGCCCCTGCAGAGCCACACCTGCTGGGGGAGTTAGGATTCAAGGGGAACCGGGAACTCCCTCTTTCTCTCCCCAGCCCACAGTGCCCTGCTGCGAGGCAGACAGCCCTTTGGAAGTTTTTATTTATTTATTTATTATATTTTAAAATATTTATTTATTTATTTATTTTGAGACAGAGTCTCACTATGTCACCCAGTCTGGAGTACAATGGCACGATCTCAGCTCACTGCAACCTCTACCTCCCAGGTTCAAGCGATTCTCCTGCTCAGGCTCCTAAGAAGCTGGGATTACCACTACACCTGGCTGATTTTAGTATTTTTAGTAGAGATGGGGTTTCAACATGTTGGCCAGGCTGGTCTTGATCTCCTGACCTCAGCTGACCTGCCCACCTCAGCCTCCCAAAGTGCTGGGATTACAGGTGTGAGCCACCGTGCCTGGCTGGGAGGTATTTTTTTTACATGGTTCCCAAACCCAGCTGAGTATAAGAACACCCTGAGGAGGTTTACTGAGTAGGGCCTGTCTCTCCAGGAGGACGAAGTGCCCAGGACTTCACCCGCAGCTCCTGATCACAAGACCAGTGACGCAAATCCAGCTCTGAGAGAGGAGCGCTGTGGTAGAGAGCCTGCTTCCTCACTGCAAACACCCCTGGTGTGGCCGGAGGTCACGGTGAAGACTACACCCAGGATGGAAGAACCCCAGTGGGGGTTCTGGGGGCTCTGGCAGTCACTCAGCACCCAGGAGAAGAGCAACGCCACTAAGCTGGCCTCGCAGTGATACCTAGAAGGGCCCTTATGGGACGTCCACACTCTGATCTGCAGTGGCCACTCTGATGGATGCTAAAGATGCTTCAAGATGGAGAAGAGGCCATTTCATCCCACAACAACCCACGCAGTCCTCTGGAAGTGCCATGAGGGACTTTCTGAAAAGAAGCATGGGATCATCCACAAAATCTCTGCATTGATTTCAACACGTTCACATTTTTATCAATAAATGTTTAGACGGTGACAGCCATCAGTCCTCATCTGCAGAACTGAATCTAGCACATTTCACTTTTTATTGAAAGGTGATCTTGGCTGGGCATAGTGGCTAAGGCCTGTAATCCCAGCACTTTAGGAGGCCAAGGCGGGAGGATCACTTGAACCCAGGAGTCTGAGACCAGCCTAGACAACAGAGGGAGACCCCATCTCTGCAACAAATAAATTAGCCAGGTGGGCGCCTGTGGTCCCAGCTCCCTGGGAGGCTAAGGTGGGAGGATCGCTTGGGCCTAGGAGGTCAAGGCTGCAGTGAGCTGTGACCACGTCACTGTACTCCAACCCGGACAACAGAGGAAGACCTTGTCTCCAAGAAAGAAAAAAAAAAAAGAAAAAGAAGAAAGAAAAAGAAAGAAAGAAAAAGAAGGAAGGAAGGAAAGAAGGGAAGGGAAGGGAAGGGAAGGACGCGGATTGCTCCTGCAGGGCCTGGGAGACACCCCAAATACTGTGAGTGCCCAAGCTATGGAAGTGGGAAAGGGGGACTGTTCACCCCCAAACACACACCCCCACTGCAGAACCTGAAGGTCTAGATCATGGGAGAAGATTCTGAGCTCACCTGGAGCTGAGCCGAGCGAAATACAGAGGCAGAGGAAGCAGCGGGAAGCCTGTTGGCTCTCTGGGTTCCCTAGGAAGCCGTTTCTGCCTTACCTCAGAGGGGTCCTTGGGGAGGGCAGCCAGAGCCACCGGGGAAAGGCCACAGGGAGAAGGAAACCTCCAGCTGAACTTTGTAACAATTCCAACATAAGGAGAAGCCTCCTGGCCAGAACTCGGGGGAGGGCGTGAATCCAGTGTACAGACTCCACATATGGAGGAAGAATGAAAGCTCCGCTTTCACAGCTGGGAGGCAGGTAGCCTGGGGCAAGTTCTCAGCCTGCTTGCCACTGCCTGGAAACAGACTCAAGGCTGCTGTGGGGCCCAGTGGGAGTGAGACCAGCCCTTTGACTTGTGTGGGAGCTGGGTGAGGCCTGTGCTGCTGGCTTTCCCCCACTTCCTTGACAACCTGCATGACTCAGCAGAGGCAGCCATAATTCTCCTAGGTACACAACTCCATTAACCTGGGAATCTCACCCCCATGCCCCACAACAGCCGCAGCAAGACCTGCCCAAGAGAGTCTGAGCTCAGACACTAGCCCCGCCCCAACCTGATGGTCCCTCCCCATCCAGCCTGGTAGCTGAAGACAAAGGGCATATACTCTTAGGAGTTCTAGGGTCCCACTCACCATGGGTTCTTCTGCATGCTGCCACAGTGGGTGCTCTCTGGAAAGCTCCACCTCCCAGCAGAAGGCCAACCAGCACAAAAATACAGCATTAGACCACCAAAGCTAAGGCCATTGCACCCCCTGACACCTCCACCAGAATAGGTGCTGGTATCCATGGCTGAGAGGCTCACAGATGGTTCACATCACAGCTCTCTGGGCAGACAACCCCCAGTACCAGCCCAGAGCCTGGTAGACTTGCTGGGTGACTGGACCCAGAAGAGAGATAACAATCACTACAGCTCACCTCTTGGGAAGCCACATCCATGGGAAAAGGGGCAGAGCACTACATCAAGGGAACAGCCCATGAGACAAAAGAATCTGAACAACAGCCTTCAGCCCTAAACTTACCCTCTGACAGAACCTACCCAAATGAGAGTGAACCAGAAAACTCTGGAAATATGACAAAATAAGGTTCTTTAACCGCCCCCCAAAAATCACACTAGCTCACCCACAATGGATCCAAACCAAGCAGAAATCCCTGATAAACCTAAAAAAGAATTCAGAAGGTCAATTATTAAGTTAACCAAGGAGGTACCAGAGAAAGGCAAAGGCCAATTTAAGAAAATCAAGAAAATGATACAAGTCAGGGGTTCAAGACCAGCCTGGGCAACATGGTGAACCCCATGTGAACCCCATGGCGAACCTACTAAAAACATAAAAATTAGCCGGGCATGGTGGCAGGCACCTGTGGTCACAGCAACTTGGGAGGCTGAGGCAAGAGAATTGTTTGAACCTGGGAGGCAGAGGTTGCAGTGAGCTGAGATCACACCACTGCACTCCAGCCTGGGTAGTCGAGTAAGACTCCATCTCAAAACAACAACAACAACAACAACAACAACAACAAGAAATGGGGGGAGAAATAGTCAGTGAAATTGAACAAAAAACACTCAAGACTTCAGGAAACAATGGACGCACTTATAGAAATGCAAAATGCTCTGGAAAGTCTCAGCAATAGAATCAAACAAGCAGAAGAAAGAACTTCAGAGCCTGAAGGCAAGGTTTTTGAATTAACCCAATCCAACAAAGACAAAGAAAAAAGAACAAGATGATGTGAACAAAGCCTCCAAGAAGTCTGGGATTATGTTAAATGGCCAAACCTAAGAATAATTGGCGTTCCTGAGGAAGAAGAGAAATCTAAAAGTTTGGAACACATATTTGGGGGAACAATCGAGGAAAACTTCCCCAGCCTTGCTAAAGACCTAGACATCCAGACACAAGAAGCTCCAAGAACACCTGGGAGATTCATCCCCAAAAGATCAATGCCTAGGCACATTGTCATCAGGTTATCCAAAGTTAAGATGAAGAAAAGAATCTTAAGAGCTGTGAGGCAAAAGCACCAGGTAACCTATAAAGGAAAACCTATCAGATTAACAGCAGATTTCTCAGCAGAAACCCTACAAGCTAGAAGGGATTGGGGCCCTATCGTCAGCCTCCTTAAAACAATTACCAGCCAAGAATTTTGTATCCAGTGAAACTAAGCTTCATAAATGAAAGAAAGATACTTGCCACTACCAAGCCAGCACTACAAGAACTGCTAAAAAGAGCTCTAAATCTTGAAACAAATCCTGGAAAGACATTAAAGAACCTCTTTAAAGCATAATCTTGCAGGACCTATAAAACAAAAACACAATTAAAAAAAAAAAAAGTCAAGCTATACAGGCAACAAATAGCATGATGAATGAAACAGCACCTCACATCTCAATACTAATGTTGAACATAAATTGCCTAAAGGCTTCACTTAAAAGACACAGAACTGCAGAATGGATAAGAATTCACCAACCAAGTATCTGCTGCTTTCAAGAGACCCACCTAACACATAAGGACTCACATAAACTTAAGGTAAAGGGGTGGAAAAAGGTATTCCATGCAAAAGGACCCCAAAAGGGAGAAGGAGTAGTTATTCTTATATCAGACAAAACAAACTTTAAAGCAACAGCAATTTAAAAAGGCAAAGAGGGACATTATATAATGATAAAAGGCCTTGTCCAACAGGAAAATGTCACAACCCTAATTATATATGCACCTAACACTGGAGCTCCCGAATTTATAAAACAATTACTACTAGACCTAAACAAATAAATAGACAGCAACACAATAATAGTGGGGAACTTCAATACTCCACCGATGGCACTAGACAGGTAATCAGGACAGAAAGTCAACAAAGAAACAATGGATTTAAACTATACCATGGAACAAATGGACTTAATGGATATTTACAGAACATTCTACCCAACAACTGCAGGATACACATTCAATAGCACGTGGAACTTTCTCCAAGATGGACCATATGATTGGCCACAAAACAAGCCTCAATAAATTTAAGAAAACTAAAATTATATTAAGTACTCTTTCAGACCACAGTGGAATAAAACTGGAAATCACCTCCAAAAGGAACCTTCAAAAACATGCAAATACATGAAAATTAAATAACCTGCTCCTGAATGATCACTGCGTCAACAATGAATCAAAATGAAAATTTAAAAATTCTTCAAACTGAACAACAATAGTGATCTATAAAAACCTCTGGGATACAGCAAACGCAGTGCTAAAAGTAAAGTTCATAGCACTAAACACCTACATCAAAAAATCGGCAAGAGCACAAACAATCTAAGGTCACACCTCAAGAAGCTAGTGAAACAAGAACAAAGCAAACCCAAACCCAGTAGAAGAAAGGAAATAACCAAGATCAGAGCAGAACTAAATGAAATTGAAACAAAAAATAAATACAAAGGATAAATGAAATGAAAAGCTGGTTCTTTGAAAAGAGAAATAAGGCTGGGCGCAGTGGCTCACACCTGTAATCCCAGCACTTTGGGAGGCCGAGGCAGGCAGATCGAGAGGTCAGGATTTCAAGACCAGCCTGACCAATACGGTGAAACCCCATCTCTACTAAAAATAAAAAATTAGTCAGGCATGTTGGCATGTGCCAGTAATCCCAGCTACTCAGGAGGCTGAGGCAGAAGAATTGCTTGAACCCAGGAGGTGGAGGTTGCAGTGAGCCAAGATTGCGCCACTGCACTCCAGACTGGGCGATCATCTCAAAAAAAAAAAAAGAAAAAGAAACAAAATTGATAGACCATTAGTAAGATTAACCTAGAAAAGAAGAGAGGAAATCCAAATAAGCTCAATTAGAAATGAAATGGAAGATATTACAATTGACATCACAGAAATACAAAAGATCATTCGAGGCTACTAAAAACACCCTTACGTGCATAAACTAGAAAACCTAGCAGAGATGGATAAATTCCTGGAAAGACACAACACTCCTGCTTGAATCGGGAAGAACTAGATACTCTGAACAGACCAATAACAAGCAGCAAGACTGAAACGGTAATAAAAGAATTACCAACCAAAAAATTCAGGACCAGATGGATTCACAGCTGAATTCTACCAGACATTCAAAGAAAAATTGGCACCAATCCTATTGACACTATTCCACAAGATAAAGAGGGAATCCTCCCTAAATCATTCTATGAAGCAAGTATCACCCTAACACCAAAACCAGGAAAGGACATAACCAAAAAACAAAACTAGACCAATATCCTTGGTGAACATAGATGCTAAAATCCTTAACAAAATACTAGCTAACTGAATTCAGCAACATATCAAAAAGATAGTCCACCATGATCAAGTGGGTTTCACACCAGGAATGCAGGGATGGTTTAACATATGCAATATCCTTGGTGAACATAGATGCTAAAATCCTTAACAAAATACTAGCTAACTGAATTCAACAACATATCAAAAAGATAGTCCACCATGATCAAGTGGGTTTCACACCAGGAATGCAGGGATGGTTTAACATATGCAATATCCTTGGTGAACATAGATGCTAAAATCCTTAACAAAATACTAGCTAACTGAATTCAACAACATATCAAAAAGATAGTCCACCATGATCAAGTGGGTTTCACACCAGGAATGCAGGGATGGTTTAACATATGCAATATCCTTGGTGAACATAGATGCTAAAATCCTTAACAAAATACTAGCTAACTGAATTCAACAACATATCAAAAAGATAGTCCACCATGATCAAGTGGGTTTCACACCAGGAATGCAGGGATGGTTTAACATATGCAATATCCTTGGTGAACATAGATGCTAAAATCCTTAACAAAATACTAGCTAACTGAATTCAACAACATATCAAAAAGATAGTCCACCATGATCAAGTGGGTTTCACACCAGGAATGCAGGGATGGTTTAACATATGCAGGTCAATAAATGTGATCCACCACATAAACAGAATTAAAAACAAAAATCACATGACCATCTTAATAGATGCAGACAAAGTATTTGACAAAATCCAGCATCGCTTTATAATTAAAACTCTCAGCAAGATTGGCATACAAGGGACATAACTCAATGTAACGAAAGCCATCTATAACAAACCCACAGCCAACATCATACTGAATGGGGAAAAGCTGAAAGCATTCCCTCTGAGAACTGGAACAAGACAAGGATACCCACACTCACCACTTCTCTTCAACATAGTACTGAAAGTCCCAGCTAGAGCAATCAGACAAGAGAAGGAAATAAAGGGCATCCAAATCGGTAAAGAGGACGTCAAATTGTCGCTGTTTGCTGATGATATGATTGTATACCTAGAGAACCCTAAACACCTCTCCAAAAAGCTGCTAGAACTGATAAAAGAATTCAGCAAAGTTTCTGGATACAAAATTAATGTACACAAATCAGTAGCACTCCTTATACACCAACAGCAACCAAGCTGAGAATCAAATCAAGAACCAAACCCCTTTTACAATAGCTGCAAAATAAATAAAATACTTAGGAGTACACCTAACCAAGGAGGTGAAAGACCTCTACAAGGAAAACTATCAAACGCTGCTGAAAGAAACCATAGATAACACAAACGAGTGGAAACACATCCCATGCTTGTGGATGGGTGGAATCAATCTTGTGAAAATGCCCATACTGCCAAAAGCAATCTACAAATTCAGTGGAATTCCCATCAAAATACCACCATCATTCTTCACAGAACTAGAGAAAACAATCCTAAAATTCACATGAAATCAAAAAAGAGTCCACACAGCCGCGCAAAACTAAGCAAAAAGAACAAATCTGAAAGAATCACAGTACCTGATTCCAGCTATACTATAAGCCATAGTCACCAAACACATGGTGCTGGTATAAAAATAGGCATGTGGGCCGGGCGCGGTGCCTCACGCCTGTCATCCCAGCACTTTGGGAAGCTGAGACGGGCGGATCACGAGGTCAGGAGATCGAGACCATCCTGGCTAACACGGTGAAACCCCGTCTCTACTAAAAATACAAAAAAAAAAAACTAGCCGGGCGAGGTGGCGGGCGCCTGTAGTCCCAGCTACTTGGGAGGCTGAGGCACAAGAATGGCGTAAACCCGGGAGGCAGAACTTGCAGTGAGCTGAGATCTGGTCACTGCACTCCAGCCTGGGCAACAGAGCGAGACTCCATCTCAAAGAAAAAAATAGGCATGTAGACCAATGGAACAGAATAGAGAATAGAATAGAGAACTTTGGGTTCAAATAAACCCAAATACTTACAGCCAACTGATCTTTGACAAAGCAAACAAAAACAAAGCGGGGAAAGGACACCCTTTTAACAAATGGTGCTGGGATACCTGGCTAACCACATGTAAGAGAATGAAACTGGATCCTCGTCTCTTACCCTATATAAAGATCAACTCAAGATGGATTAAGGACTTAAATCTAAGACCTGAAACTATAAGAACTCTAGAAGATAACATCAGAAAAACTCTTCTGGACATTGGCTTAGGCAAGAATTTCATGACCAAGAACCCAAAAGCAAATGCAACAAAAACAAAGATAAATAGCAGGGACTTAATTAAACTAAAGAGTTTTTGCACAGCAAAAGGAACAGTCAGTAGACTGAAGAGACAACTCAGAGAATGGGAGAAAAATCTTCACAATTTATACATCTGACAAAGGATTAATATCCAGAATCTACAATGAACTCAAACAAATTAGCAAGAAAAAAAACACAATCCCACCAAAGAGTGGGCTAAGAACATGAATAGACAATTCTTGAAGATATACAGATGGCCAATGAACATATGAAGAAAATGCTCAACATCACTAATGATCAGGGAAATGCAAATCAAAGCCACAATGCGACACCCCCTTACTCCTGCAAGAACAGCCATAATAAAAAAATCAGAAAAGAACAGATGTTGGTGTGGATACAGTGAACAGGAAACACTTCTGTGCTGCTGGTGGGAATGTAAACCAGTACAACCACTGTGGAAAACAGTGTGGAGATTCCTTAAAGAACTAGAAGTAGATCTACCATTTGATCCAGCAATCCCACTACTGGGCATTGACCCAGAGGAAAAGAAGTCAGTATACAAAAAAGATACTTGTACGTGCATGTTTACAGCAGCACAATTCGCAATTGCAAAAATGTGGAACCAGCCCAAATGCCCATCAATCAACAAGTGAATAAAGAAACTGTGGTGTATATATATATGATGGAATACTACTCAGCCATAAAAAGGAATGAATTAATGGCATTCACAGCAACCTGGAGGAGATTGCAGACTATTATTCCAAATGAAGTAACTTAGGAATGGAAAACCAAACACTGTATGTTCTCACTCGTAGGTAGAGCTAAGCTATAAGGAGGCATAAGAATGACACAGTGGAATTTGGGGACTCAGGGGGAAAGGGTGGGAAGAGGGTGAGGGATAAAAGATTACAAATTGGGTACAGTGTATACTGCTCAAGTGATGGGTGCACCAAAAGTCTCACAAATCACCACTAAAGAACTTACCCATGTAATCAAACACCACCTGTTCCCCAATAACCTTTGGAAGTAAAAAATTTTAAAAATAATAATTTAAAAATTATTTAAAGAGAAGCAAAAAAAATTCAGTGCCCCCCCCCGCCCACACACAAAACAAACAATGCCCAATGTCTGGCATCTAATCAAGAATGGCCAGGTTGGGTTTGGTCAATGGGAAGCAAAATAATAAAAATTAAATTTAAAAAATTGCCAAGCATGCAATGAGCAGAGACCTGGGACTCACGATGAGGGGGGTAAACCTGACCCACAGAGACAAACGCAGACATGATACAGATGACAGAATTCGTAGGCAGAGACAGGAAACCAGCCAGATAAATAAAATCCCTGTGTGCAAAAAAGCAGAGGAAGACAGTGGCCGATTAAGAAGAGACATGCAGCCGGGCGCGGTGGCTCAAGCCTGTAATCCCAGCACTTTGGGAGGCCAAGACGGGCGGATCACGAGGTCAGGAGATCGAGACCATCCTGGCTAACACGGTGAAACCCCGTCTCTACTAAAAAATACAAAAAACTAGCTGGGCGAGGTGGCGGCGCCTGTAGCCCCAGCTACTCGGGAGGCTGAGGCAGGAGAATAGCGTGAACCGGGGAGGCGGAGATTGCAGTGAGCTGAGATCTGGCCACTGCACTCCAGCCCGGGCGACAGAGAGAGACTTCGTCTCAAAAAAAAAAAAAAAAAAAAAAAAGAAGAGACATGCAAAGATTTTAAAAGACCCAAATCAACGAAGCCGATGAGGACTGCTCTGTAGGGAAGCGACGTGTGGTTCTCTGTGTACTGCTGCTCCTGTGCCTCAGGAAAGGGTCACGTTTCCCCCCGAGACTCCTCAGAAAGGCCGGTTGGCTCAGCAGAACCACAAACCCAAGCAGTGGGGCTTGCACTCATCTCTGCAGCTAGACCTGTGCTGTGCATAAAAGAACAGGAGGCCAAGAATAACAGAGGCAACTGTGACGATGAAGGCAGAACCGGAGGCCTCACGCTACCCATATCCAGACCTCTCCAAGGGCACTTTAGTAAAGATGCAGGCACTGGGACAAGAACAGACAAGACTCAGAGGATTCACTCCAGAGCTCAGGGGCCGACCGACATGTGAGCAGTCGCTGGTCTGTGATGCAGGTCACACTGCGAGGCACCGGGCAAAGGCAGTCTTTTTTCTCAATGGTGCTGAGTTAACTGGACATTCACACGGAAAAATATTGCTTCCTCCTACCATAGACAAAAAATCATTTTCCAATGGATTGCAGATAACAATGTGAAAGGTAAAACAATAATCTTATAGAAGCAAACATAGGAGAAATAAATCCTGGGTTTACAAATAAGTGTGAGTTCACATATAAAATGATTTTTGACAAGGGTACTAAGTCTACTCAATGGGGAATGATAGTCTTTTCCATAAATGATGTTGGGAAACTGGATGCCCACATGCAAAAGAATGAAGTTGGACCCTTGCCTTACACCCTATGCAACAGTTAACTTAAAATGGATCAAAGACCTAAACGTAAGACCTTGAAGTACAAAACTCGAGAAAAACAACGAAGGCAAAAGCTTCACGACATTTTAAGGATGATCACTTGAGTATGACATCAGTGCAGAGGCAATAAGAGTAAAAATAGATAAATTGGACCATGGCAAAATTTAAAACTTTTGTGCATCACAGGGCATAATCAACAGGCTGAAAGCACAACCTGTGGGATGGGAGAAAATATTTGCAAATCATATCTCATAAGGGGTTCGTGGCCAGGATAAAGAATTTCTATAACTTGGCCAGGCACAGTGGCTCTTGCCTGTAATCCCAGCACTTTGGGAGGCTGAGGTGGGCAGACCGCTTGAGGTTGGGAGTTTGAGACCAGCCTGGCCAACATGGTGAAACTTGTCACTACTAGGAAAAAAAAAAAAAAAATGAGTTGGGCATGGTGGCATGTGCCTGTAGTCCCAGCTACTCAGAAGGCTGAGACAGGAGAATTGCTTGAACTTGGGAGGCAGCGGTTGTAGTGAGCCGAGATTGTACCACTGCACTCCAGCCTGGGGCGACAGAGAGAGCCTCCATCTTAAAAAAAAAAAAAAAAATCCTATAACTTGATAGCAAAAAATAAATAATCTGATCTTAAAATTAGGAAAGGATTTGAATGCACATTTCTCCAAAGAAGATATACAAATGGCCAATAAGCACATAAAAAAGTGTTCAACATCACAAATTGTCAGGAAAGCGCAAATCAAAACCACTATGCAATACCACCTCACACCCATTAGGTTGGCTATGATCAAAAACCAAAAAATAATAATTATTAGTAAGGGTGTACAGAAACTGGAACTCTGGTTCACTGTTGGCAGAAATGTCAAATGGTGCAGCCACTGTGGAAAACAGTATGATGGATCCTCAAAAACAATCTTTTTGAGTGGGGTCTCACACTGTTGCACAGGCTGGAGTGCAGTGGTGATCATAGCTCACCGCAGCCTCCAACTCCTGGGCTCAAGCAATTCTCCTGCATCAGCTTCCCGAGTAGCTGGTATTACAGGTGTGAGCCACCATGCCACATTAAAATATTAAAAATGGAATTGAAAACAGGGTCTGGAAGAGACATTTGTCCACCCATGTTCATAGCAGCAGTATTTACCATGGCCTCGAGGCAGACACCACCCACCCAAATGTCCTTTGACAGATGAATGGATAAGCAAGATGTGGTCTACACACAAGATGGAACATGATTCAGCCTGAAGAAGGAAGAAAATTCTGATATGTGCCACAACACAGAGGCATGAGGTCTTTGGAACAAACTCTAAGAAACAGAAGATGGAAGGTGGCTGCCGGGGCTGTGAAAAAGTTCTGGACATTGGTTTCACAATAATGTGAATATACATAACACTACTGAAGTATACACTTAAAAATGGCTAAGATGGTAAAAATTATGTCATGTTTCTTTCACCACAGTTAAAATTTAAAAACTGGTGGCATATTCACGTTTCATGTCCCAATCTTGATTCTTTTATACATAAATAGTGTCAACCCTACTGGCTCATTTCCATTTTGGTATCCCTGCAGCCAACTGCTGGCATGTGTATGTAAACAAACAACTTTTAATCCTCAAAAAAAAAAAAAAAAAAAAAAAACAAAAACGAAAATGCATGCACTCCAGTGCTACAGCTGAATTCTGCTGACAACCCAAAGTGCAAGAGCTGAGACCCAGGAAGGGCAGTGGGGCCAGCACCTGGAACGAGCCCCATCCCAGACTTAGTACCCAGTCCAGCAAACGGACCATCTAATGAGGGGAACTCTATGCGAATTTGTCATGGCAGCAAGAGAAAACAAATGCAGATCCCACCACCAGAAGCGGGGCTACCGGGGTCCACAGACCCCAGCGCTGTGGGGCTGGGCTGTCCACTTCCAGGCCAGGCGTCCACGTTGTGGGGGCCACTGTAAGCCAGGCCCAGGCCTCCTCCGCCTCAGCAGCTGGCTGTGGGATCTCCTGAAAGCCGCAGGTGCCAGGAGAGAGGGTGTTGGGGCAGGGGTGGACATTCAGGTCACTCCCACATGCTGCTTATCTGAGCCTTCAGGGCCACCCAGCCCTGTGCCTGCTGAACGCCACGGCCTGTGCAGTCAGACAACACCGGCTCGTGACGGGCAGCTCAGGACGCACAGCAGCCACGGCCACTCATCCAGCCCCTCCTAGGCCTGGCAGCCAGCACAGTGGCAGCGCGACAGAAGAGGAACACACTTGGGGGAGGTTCTGGCTGCCAGGCCAAGGGAGCAGCTTCAAATGGGCCTGGGGAGAAAGCGGCAAACTCTGTTTCAAACAGAAAAACAATTCTCTAGTCCAAATAATGTGGTTTTTACCCAACTGGAAAAGAAATCCCAAAACCTCATGAGTGACCAGATGATTGAGCAGGAGGAGCACATGGCCAGAAACACACGGCCACACGGAGAAGGACCTCGTGCTCGGCGGGAAAGGGGGCGTGTTGTGTGCAGGGAACGGGCTGCTGGGCTGCTGACTGTGAGGAAAAATGAATCTATGGATCACTGCCTTTCTACCTTAAAATTCTAAATGGATTAAAGGGAATTAAAGGTGAAAAAGTCAAAGCATTAAAACCACTGGGAAAAAGCAAAAGTGTGCATTTTTCAAATCTCCGGAGAGGAGAGGCCTTTCTAGGCTTAAAAAAGATAACAGGAAAACACAAAGGGAAAACACATCGATCCCACCAGATGAAATACTTCCACATCTTTATTATAAACATGTGATGCAACTGAGAGACTAGAAACCAGTCCAAATAACCTTCGCAGTAAATACAACCAAAAGTATCTTTACTATATCAGGAGGTTGTGAAATTTGATAACAAAACCAATAAGATCTCCCTAGATAAACTGGTAACTATCAAAAGAGGTAATTTACAAACAAGGTAACAAAAGCGATTTTATAAAAACACAAGAGGCTGGGTGAGGTGGGTCACACCTGTAATCCTAGCACTTTGGGAGGCCAAGACAGGCAGATCACCTGAGGCCAGGAGTTCGAGACCAGCCTGGCCAACATAGTGAAACCCCGTCTCTACTAAAAATACAAAAATCAGCCAAGCGTGGTGGCACGTGCCTGTAGTCTCAGCTATTCAGGAGGCTGAGGCAGGAGAATCTCTTGAACCTGGGAGGTGGAGGTTGCAGTGAGCCGAGACCATACCATTGTACTTCAGCCTGGGTGACAGAGTGAGACTCCACCTCAAAAAAAAAAAAAAAAAAAAAAAAAAAAAAAAAAATTAGCTGGGCATGGTTGCGGGCACCTGTAATCCCAGCTACTCTGGAGGCTGAAGCAGGAGAATTGCTTGAACCCAGGAGGTGGAGGTTGCAGTGAGCTGAGATTGTGCTATTGCACTCCAGCCAGGGCAACAAGGGTGAAACTGTCTCAAAAAATAAATAAATAAAAATAAGAAAACCACCTCCGCTTAAGATGTAGAAAATCACAAGAGAATGTTGCTCCCATCCTGGAAACAAATAAAGCCACCCCATCTACAGAATCATGTCTTTCCTGGGGTCCATTGATGAGCTCTGGGCCCCCCAAGGGGCTGAATTCCAAATGGTGACAAACCCTCAAATGGCCCAGGTTCCCCACGTCGGCTGGGCACAGGAGACAGTGGGCGAGGATTCTTCGGGCCCCTTGTGGCCCGGTGTGCCCTTCAGAAGAGCTGCGACCAAGTTCCCAGATAGGGGATGGCACCAGGCACCCACAAGAAAGGCTGAGAGAGGGCAGAAGACAGGAAGCAGCCCCAGGTGCAGGTACCGGACACCCCCTGCCCAGAACCCTCTTTCGGACAAAGCCAGTGGGGGAAGCACAGCAAGCTCTGTCCCCAGGTCACCGGGAGGGGAGGAAGCAGAGGCCCCCTTCTTCCTGGATCTACCTCTTCTAGGCTAAGCATGGAAGCAAAAACCTTTTGCTCCTAAGCAAGGAGAGGAAGCCACGTGGGCAGAAGTTGGTTGCCGCTTGGGGAAGAGCAGAAAACTCTCACGTGCTGCGGTGGAGGCGGAAGGTGGAGCAGCTGTCTGAAGACGACGTGGCCACCACAGACCTGGGGCCACCACAGGCCAGCCCTCACGCTGTCAGACCCAGGGTCACCACAGGCCAGGTCTCATACTGCTGTCAGATCCGGGGCCACCACAGGCCAGCACTCAGTCAGTCAGACCCGGGGACACCGCAGGCTAGTCCTCCTGCGGTCAGACCCAGGGTTGCCGCAGGCCTGTCCCCATGCCATCAGATCTGGGGCCCCACAGGCCAGCCCTCACGCCATTGGACCCGGGGCCACCGTGGTCCAGCCATCCACCACAGGTGTAAACTCAAGAGAACGGAAACACAAGGCCACACAAAAACACACACAGGTACGTTCATGGCAACGTGATTCACAATTGGCCAAAAAGTGGAAATGACCCAAACATTAGTCAGCTCGTGAACGGGCAAACAAAACGCGGTCTATCCATGCGATAGGATATTATTCCAGCCATGAAAAGGAATGAAACCCTGACGCACGTGACAACATGGATGGACTCAGAAAACCCCACGCTAAGTGAAAGCAGCCAGACACAAAAGGCCACAGAGTGTGTTATTCCATTTATGTGACATGCCCAGAAGAGGCGAATTTACAGAGGAAGAAGCGAGATGCGCGGCTGCCAGGGACTGGGGGCAGGGAGGGTGGGGAGTGACTGCTCAAGGGTCTGGAGTTCCTTCTGGGGGCGATGAAATGTTCTGCATTTGTGGTGATGGTTGTGCAACTCTGTAAATGCACTAAAATCCTGTGAATGTATACTTGAGTGGACAAACTGTGTGGTATGTGAGTTATATTTTATTAAAACTGTTACCAAAACAACAAAAAAGGAGAAGTAAACGTTTCCAGACAGACACAAGTTGAAAGGAGTTGTGGCCCACAGACCTACATTACAAAAACTGTTAAGGAAGTTCTTCAGGGGATGAGATGTTGTCAAATGGAAACTGAATTTACATAAAGAAATGAAGCACTCTCATAACAGTAAAAAATGAGGGTTTATAAAAAGACTTTTTTATTTTTATTCATTTGGAAGGATAAGAGATTATGCACAGAAAAACTAGCAACAAAGCATTGGAGGGTTCCTAACATATATAGAAGTAAAGTATCTGAGGCAGGGCGCAGTAGATCACAGGTATGAGCACTTTGGGAGGCCAAGACAGGCAGATCACCTGAGGTCAGGAGTTCAAGACCAGCCTGGCTAATGTGGCAAAACCCTGTCTCTACTAAAATACATAAATTAGCCCAGTGTGGTGGTGCATGCCTGTAATCCCAGCTGCTCTAGAGGCTGAGATAGAAGGATCACCTGAACCCAGGAGGCAGAGTTTGCAGTGAGCCAAGATCACACCACTGCACTCCAGCCTGGGTGACCCAGTGAGGCTGTCTTTAAAAAAAAAAAAAAAAAAAAAAAGTGAAGTATATGAAAACAATAGCCAAAAAAAAAAAAAAAAAAAAAATTGAAAAACTTAAAGGGAGCATTATTTCTTTAAGAAGGACTGTGAAAAGCTGTAAATTTATTTGAAAACCCTAAAGCAAACACTAAAAATTCAGTTAAAAGAGAGGTATAATCCATACTACCCAAAGCAATCTACAGATTCAATGCCCTCTATCAAATTACCAACATCATTTTTCACAAAATTAGAAAAAACAACCCTAAAATTAATATGGAGCTCAAATGGGCAAGGGAATCCTAAGCAAAAAGAACAAAGCTGGAGGCATCATATTACCTGATTTCAAATTATACTACAAAGCTATAGTAACCAAAACAGCATGGTACTAGTATAAAATAGACACATAGATCAATGGAACAGAATGGAGAATCTAGAAATAAAGCCACAGACCTACAACCAGCTGATCTTCAACAAAGTCAACAAAAATATGCACTGGGGAAATGACACCCTTTCCAATAAATGGTGCTGGGAAAAATGGATAGCCGTAATTCGGAAGAATGAAACTGGACCCATACCTCTCACCATATGCAAAAATAAACTCAAGATAGATTAAAGACCTAAAAGTAAGACCTAAAACTATAACAATCCTAGAAGAAAACCTAGGAAAACTCTTCTGGACATTGGCCTAGGCAAAGAATTCACGACTAAGTCTGCAAAAGCAAACTCAACTAAAACAAAAATAGAAAAATGGGACTTAAACTAAAATGTTTCTGCACAGCAAAATAAACAATCAACAGAGTAGACAGACAATCTAAAGGATCGGAGCAAATATCTGCAAACTATGTATGCAACAAAGGCTAATATCCAGAATCTACAAGGAACCCCAAGAACTCAACCAGAAGAAAACCCCATTAAAAAGTGGGTGAAGGCTAGATATAAACACATTATTCAAAAGACAAACGACCAATAAACATATGAAAAAATGTGCAACATCAGTAATCATCAGAGAAATGCAAATCAAAACCACAATGAGATACCATCTCACACCAGTTGGAATGGCGATCATTAAAAAGTCAAAAAATGGGGCCAGGTGCCATGGCTCATGCCTGTCATCCCAGCACTTTGGGAGGCCGAGGTGGATGGATCACTTGAGGCCAGGACTTCGAGACCAGCCTGACCAACATAGTAAAACCCCATCTCCACTAAAAATATAAAAATTAGCTGGGCATGGTGGCACATGCCTGTAATCCTAGCTATTCAGGAGGCTAAGGCAGGAGAATTGCTTGAACCCGGGAGGCAGAGGTTGCAATGAGCTGAGATCACGCCCCCGCACTCCAGCCTGG
This sequence comes from Rhinopithecus roxellana, assembly GCF_007565055.1. Taxonomy (NCBI): domain Eukaryota; kingdom Metazoa; phylum Chordata; class Mammalia; order Primates; family Cercopithecidae; genus Rhinopithecus; species Rhinopithecus roxellana. Next base: position 52,081,418 of record NC_044559.1, on the reverse strand, counting down.
GTGGCAGAGCCAGACTGTCTCAAAAACAAACAAACAAAAAGTCAAAAAACAGCAGATGCTGGTGAAGGTGCAGACAAAAGGGAACTCTCATACACTGCTGGTGGGAATGTAAATTAGTGCAACCTCTATGGAAAACCGTATGGAGATTTCTCAAAGGACTAAAAATAGAACTGCCATTTGATCCAGTAATCTCAACATTGGGTATCTACCCAATGGGAAAGAAATCATTACATAAAAAAGATATCAGCTCCCATATGTTTATTGCACTACTATTCACAATAGTAAAGATAGGCCAGGGTGGTGGCTCACGCCTGTAATCCTCGCACTTTGGAAGGCCAAGCAAGTGGATTGCTTGAGCCCAGGAGTTTGAGACCAGCCGGGGCAATATGGGTAAAACCCAGTCTCTACAAAAGAGACAAAAAAAAAAAAAAAAAGCCAATTGTGGTGGTGCACACCTATAGTCCAAGCTACTTAGAAGACTGAGGTAGGAGAATCACTGAGCCCAGGAGGTCAAGGCTGAAGTGAGCTAAGACTGTGTCACCGCCCTCCTGCCTGGGCAACAGAGCAAGACTCTGTCTCAAAAAAAAAAAAAAAAAAAAAAGTAAAGATAGAAAATCAAAGTGTTCTTCAGGGGAGGATTAAAGAAATTGTGCCCTACATACACATACACACACACACACACACACACACACACACGGACTACTACTCAACCACAAAAAAGAATGAAATCATGTCTTTTGCAGAAACATGAATAGAACTAGAGGCTATTATCCTGAATGAAATAACTCAGAAACGGAAAGTCAAATAAACACATGTTCTCACAAGTGGGAGCTAAACACGTGGACACACAGAGTAGAACATGCACTGGAGACTATAAAAGGTGAAAGGGTGGGAGGGGTGAGGGTTGAAAAATTAGCTATTGGATGCAGTGTTCACTGTTCAGGTAATGAGGACACCGAAAGCCCAGCCATCACCACTGCACAACATACATAGGTAAGAAATCTACATGTGCACCCTAAATATATGCAAATAAAAATTTTAAAAAGAGAGGTATAATGAATAGAGGCCAGTAATGGAGATAAAATAGGGTCATAAGAAATACTCCAGAGAAGGCAAGAGAAGAAGAGATAAATACCAACAAAAAATACAGAGCACAAAGCGTATCTAAATCCAACCGCACCACTAAATATTACATGTAAATGGACTAAACAGCATAGTTGAAAGGCAGATATTTTCAGATTAAACTTTTATTTATTTATTTATTTGAGACAGGCTGTTGATCTATCAACCAGGCTGGAGTGCTGTGGTGCGATCACGGCTCACTGCAGCCTTGAACTCCTGGGATCAAGTGATCCTCCAGCCTCAGCCTCCCAAGTAGCTGGGAATATACCACACTACAGTTAATTTTTTAATTTTTTGTAGATACAGGGTTTCACTATGTCACCCAGGTTGGTCTCAAATTCCTGAGCTCAAGTGATCCTCCCACCACAGCCTCCCAAAGTGCTGGGATTACAGGTATGAGACACAGCACCCAGCCTAAACTTAAAAAGGCCAGAATCTGTGCTCTCTGCAAGAAACCCACTTTAGGCTGGGTATGGTGGTTCATGCCTGAAATCCCAGCACTTTGGGAGGCTGAGGCAGGCGGAACCCTGTTTCTACTTAAAATATAAAAATTAGCCAGGCATAGTGGTGCATGCCTGTAATCCCAGCTACTCAAGAGGCTGAGGCAGGAGAATCACTTGAACCCGGGAGATGGAGGTTGCAGTGAGCCAAGATCGTGCCATTGCACTCCAGCCTGGGCGACAGAAATAAAACTCCGTCTCAGGGAAAAAAAAAAAAAAAAAAGAGAGAAACCCACTTTAAATATAAAGGCATAGACAGGTTAAAAATAAAATGCAGGCTGGGCGTGGTGGCTCACGCCTGTAATCCCAGCACTTTGGGAGGCCGAGGCGGGTGGACCACGAGGTCAGGAGATCAAGACCATCCTGGCTAACACGGTGAAACCTCGTCTCTACTAACAAATGCAAAAAAAATTAGCCAGGCGAGGTGGCAGGCGCCTGTAGTCCCAGCTGCTCGGGAGGCTGAGGCAGGAGAATGGCGTGAACCCGGGATGCAGAGCTTGCAGTGAGCCGAGACTGCGCCACTGCACTCCAGCCTGGGCGACAGAGCAAGACTTCATCTCAAAAAAAAAAATTAATTATTTTAAAAATATGAAATAAAATGCAAAAAGTTATACAGGGATAACAAAGGATATACATAATGATACAGGAGCCAATACATTGAGAAGACATGCCAATCTTAAATCTATATGTACCCAAAATACATAAAGCAAAAACTAATAGAAACAGAAGTAGAAACAGGGATATTCACAGTCGTATTGGAGACTTCAACACTCATCTCTCAGTAAGAGATAAAAGCAGTGCAGAGAAAATTGGTAAGGACATAGAAGATTTCAACACCACCATCAACCAAGTCAATCAAATTGACATCTGTAGGGTATACCACCCAACAATAACAGAATATGTAGTATTTTGATGTGCACATAAAACATTCATCAAAATAGACTATTTGCTGGGTAACAAAACAAATCTCAACAAAGTTAAAATAATTGAGATTATCAAAGTATGTTCTTTGATCAAAAACAAATTGAACGAGAAATATGTAATAGAAAGATATCAAGAAAAAAAGAAACATCTGGATTAAAACACACACACACACTTTTAAACGACCCACAGGTGAAAGAAGAAATCCTAACGAAGTTATAAAAATGTTTTGAACTGAATGAAAATACAAGCACAACATATCAGAAGTTGCAGGACACAGCTAAAGTGGTATAAAGAGAAAAACTTATGGCAATAAAGGCTTATATTGAAACATAGGAAAGGTCTTCAATCATAATCTAATCCTAGTTTATGCTTTCATCGTAAGAACATAGAAAAAAGAAAAATAATGCAAAGTAAGCAAAATAGAAATAATAGAAGATCCTCATGCATGGATGGGAGCTGCGAGCCTAGCGCTTGTGTTTCTGAGCGTGGCCGTCAGCTGGAGAAACCATCTCCTCTCTTCCTGAGTTTGCTCCAGCCAGCACTGCAGCTGCCCCAAAACTATGACATGTGCCACCACACCCAGATCACAGGGCCTTTGGGGGCTCTTTTAAAAGCCATAAAGACTAAGCTCTTCTTAAAGTACACAAGCATCTGTGAAAACGGAAAAGGGAGGTACCAAGGTCTGCTTCAGAAGCTGGACCCTGCTCCCCTTTGGACTTCAGGAGTAAGTAGACAAAAGCATCTACATAAAAGGAAGAGGGTCAAAAGGCCCCTCTAGGAGCAGCGCTGCTTCACACAGCAGAGATCATGTGTGGGGATTAATGCTCTGAAGACATCAAAAAGCAGCAGAGTGTAAGAAGTGCTGTTAAAGGGAGGACAGGTCCGGCGTGGTGGTTCATGCCTGTAATCCCTGCACTTTGGGAGGCAGAGGCAGGCAGATCACCTGAGATCCGGAGTTTAAGACCAGCCTGACCAACATGGCGAAACCCCATCTCTACTAAAAATACAAAATTTAGCCGGGTGTGGTGGCGGACACCTGTAATTCCAGCTACTCGAGAGGCTGAGGCAGGAGAATTGCTTGAACCCAGGAGGCGGAGGTTGCAGTGAGCCAAGATCACACCACTGCACTCCAGCCTGGGCAACAAGAGCCAAACGCCATCTCAAAAAATAAAAATGCAATTTAAAAAAATGAGGGGAAGACAGTACTGTTTAGACAGAGGTGGATCAGGTGGAGACACTCACTGGGAGTTGGTGCCTGAAGCCCCCACAGGACGGTATACCAGCAGCCACACCTCTCACCGCTCCTGATGCCACCAGCTACCTGCCAGCCCCGTGTCACTCTCTAAGGTACGGGGTAGGCTGCAGAATTCCCCATGTGGGTCACACTCTACTGGGGACCGAGCCCCATCTGTGCTCCCGTTGTGCCCTATGCCATCAGTGCCCACACACAAGGTGCTGGTGCTAGTGAACACTGGCAGAATGGATAAGCAGCAAGGATGGGCTCAGGAAGCCCCCACATTTCCAACCCAACATGACCACCACACTTTGCTTCTTTTTGCTAAATGTCACTGGCAGGTCCTTCTGTCCACAGTTACCTCTTCTTCCCACTCTGAGACCAGAGCCGTGGTGCAGGCTACCAGGTGCTATGCACCTGCCAATTGTGCTCTTCAATAAAACTCTGAAATGGGCATGGCCACTGGCCACAACAGGAGGCTGACCACAGAGACCTGCACGCAGAGGCGGATGCCAGAGCTACACGTCAGACCGCTTCAAACAGCAGAGCTTCAGCCCAAGTCCTAGCTCCTCCCCATCGGAGCTCATTACCAAACACGCATGAGCCCCCTGAGAAGGTTGTCTGGGGGACCCTGGTGAAGATGGGATAGATTCCAAGCCCCTTCCTGCTCAGACCCACCCCGCCATCATCGGGATGGTACTGGATCTCAGCTTAACACAAAATAGGTCAGTGTGGATCTCAGGGGCATAACACAGACCCAGCGTCCCTTCGGAACAAAAACCGAGGCCTCCAGACCCCTCCCCTGGCTCCCACCCCTGGATGGGTGGTCAGAGTCCTCCCCAGGCAGGAAGACCCAGGGTCCTTCAAAGTCAAAGTGGTCCTGGGTCAACAACCCACCAGGTAGGATGGATCCTGGGAAGAGCAGCAGCTGGGGCAAGTTTTAGTAATTTTAATCAGCTCCCTGCCCAGGAAGAATGGCGCCGGGGTAGGATTCCTTCTTACCCAATTAAACACATTGGATCAGTCCAGCTAAAGACGCTCGACCTCAAACTCAGCCACAGGCCGAGCACTAAGGCCAGCAAGGTCTGCAAAGCCTCCTGATCCAGCACATTCGTGACCTTCCCCTTCAGTCACATCCTTCATCCTGAGCTGGCCCGAGTCACTTTCCCTAGGTTTGAATTCAGCTTCATTTTGAGGCCCGGTTTTTCTGGAGACCAATTCTCTGTGCCAAGGAGGGGGTTTTCCATGATTCCCCTGCCAGCTGTGCTTGCTTGGAAACTGGCAACCACAGGACATTCCTGATGTCATGTCCTGGGGTCATCAACCCCAGGCAATCAAGAACTCGGCTCCTGAGAGCCTTCCAGAGGGACCCCAAAGGAAAGCAAGCATGGCCCTTGCCTGCAGCAGACCTGTGTCTGATAAATACAAGTCGTCTGCAAAGAATGCAGGCCCAGGCAGCTGCTGGGGCTGAGGTGCAGAACAGGACAGGAGACACCTCCAGTCTCCGACTCCCAAAGCACGTCTAGCTCACATCATTCAGAACTCAGCTTGGGGTGCCAGACCAACAGGGCCATGTTGAGATAAGAAACACCTGCCCAAGAGGTTCATGGAAGAAGCCTAGGAGGCCAATATAGGCTCTTTCAAAAAGAGTCATCTCGGTGGCTGGTGTCCTGAACTTATTCAATCCCTGTATTAAAGAGGGCTGTTTCAGGGTCCAAATGGAAAATTAACACCACCATCCAGCCCACATCCTAGCTTGCCTGTCTGGAAACTGAGGAGTCAAGGAAAAATAAAAAGATATGACATTGGTCCTGAATGGAATTCAGTTCATGAAAGCCCACAGTCCACACGGAAGCCCACAGTCCACATGGAAACCCACAGTCCACACAGAAACACAGTCCACAGGGAAGCCCACAGTCAAGATCAACCTTCCAAGAGCGTGTATAGGACACTTACTTCTCTTAGAGCAGCTGGATCCAAAATGCAGGGACTGAGGCACAGCTGACTCTGCTAGCTCCCTTGCTGTGGGACCACCACCTGGTCATTTGGATATCGTCAGTTAGGACCTAAGGCAGTAAGGCCTTCCTAGGGCTGTCGGGAGAGAAACAGGAGCTCCGTGTGTGTTCTCTGCCACAGCATGCCCTTAGGTTTGACAGGGGTGCCCTCAACTCACAGGAGAGGCAGGGAAACCTCGAGAATAACAGGCATGCCAGCGTGCTCCACCCAACCCTCAGCCTTAAGAAGGAATGTGAATGTGCCAGGAGTCTTGTCTTCTACAAGCACATAATGACCTACTTTGTGGGATTCTTAGGGAACCTCATCCAAACGCCAGCCTTTTGCCGGTAATACTGTGAAGGTAAACTGAGGGTCCTTTCTTGGCCAGCTCACTTTCCTCAGCTCACTTTCCTCTTCTGCTGCTCTTCTCGGGAACTGAGGTGGCGTTTTACCATAGACCTGCTCAAAGGCCTGGATCCGCTGAGAGGACTCTCAAATCTACAACTCCAGGCGTGGTTTGGAATGAGAAAACGGTTTCGTGACTGCTTCTCCCACACTGTGAAAAACAAAATCAATGGCAGCAGCAAGTATTTACATCCCTAGGGCGCCTGCAGGGTTTCCTGGCCAGTCTCATCTACATCTCCATAAACATCAGTACAACAATGTATTGCCAAATTTCCTGTGATACCCTTTCCACCACAGCCCTGCCAGCCCCAGTCAGCAGTGGATTTTCTTTGACCAACTGTAGAAACTGAGGCACGGTGCAATAACTTCAAAGAAGAGTGAATTAGTAACTTAATAAGCTGTCGTTTCCCAAAAACCTGGAGTTCCTTGCATAAGAAGTTATATCAGTGAGCGATGTGTGATTCTTGATTAAGTTTTAAAGAGAAGATACCATCCAATCAATGCGCAGGTAAGTGGTGAGGCCTTAAGCCATAAAGATGACCTATTCTTTAAAAGGAAAACAAGGAGCAAAAGAGTCCAGCCGGTTACCCCACGTAGCCAGGAAGCACCCGGCTGCTGCAGGCCTCCCAGGCTGTGCAGACAGCTCTCTGGTGCTGTGTCTGTGGGATTCTCACCACAGCCGGCAATACACAGACTCAGCCTGGCCTCCCCATCGCACCCCACCACGGCTGCCGTGTGAACAAGCATCCGCTTTACGTATGGGATGAAACACACACTCATGTGTTCAGGGAGAAAAACCTGCTACTCGGAACGCAGGCCCAGGCCTCCTCCAAATGTGTGCAGGAGCATGAACGTGAAAACGGACAAATGAGGCATCTTCCTCTATGATCGTCCCTGCACCCTGAGGACAGACCCCAACCTGTCAACTTTCCAGCCACAAACGTGTGCGCGTTAAATATAGAAGGGCACCCAGGTGGAAAGAGGCTGTGCAGAAGACAGCCCGAAACGAAACCGACAAAGCCTCTGCAGCATTCAGAAAATAAACACTCACATTCCAAAGCTCACTGTCGGCTCCTCTCTCCCATCGCTCGACTGTCAGAATCTTTCCCAGCTCCTCCAAGACTCGGTCCGGCTTTTGCGCAAATCAGCTCCAAGCTTCTGTGACTCAGCAAAGAGCTCGGCTTTTATTTTTCAGATGGAATTTACCACGCTGTGACTACATCCAGGGGGAGGAACCATTTCCCCGAGCTGTTTCCGAGCAGAGCCCATGAGCCAGATCGCCCAAGCGCTCCCTGTGCACGTTAAGGCCAAGCACAGAGGCACCCTCTGAGCCCCCAGCCCAGCTCCCCACAGGGCGCGAACAGACGCTTTGGGCTTCTTGGTGGGGAAGCGGCCCGCGGCTCTGCTCGGCTGGCCAAAGGCACAGCCACGCAGGTGAGATCCTGGCAGCAGCTTGGCTCTATTCAGATGCAGAGGTGGCCTGAGCTCCGGGTTGGCCCGGCGGCAGTCTCACGTGAAAACCAGCGAGCGGCAGAGGCCACGGCTGGGCCATCCCTGCCTGCGCTGCTCCCTTGGCTTCCTGGCTGCTCCAGGACCGGGTTCTGGCCTGCTTTCCCTCCTGCTTGGAGAACCCCCTTCAGGATTGCAGAGCGAGCGGGTCAATAATGGGAACGAATTTCCACTCTGAGGGTATCTATTTTAAATGTCAGGTGATAGGAGGGATTTGCACCCACTCAACTGGGAGGAATGAAAATGCCGACGGGAACCAGACACACGAGACCAGCAGCATTCCTGTGTGAAGGACAAGCACATGAGCTCTCCTGGCCCATCAATCCCAGATGCAGTCCATAACCACCCTCTGGAAAAGCCACGTAACTTAAGCTGCTCCGTAGAAAACACAGGGTCCGACAGGGTTTCCAAGCAGGAGGGCTTTTGGAGTCCATCTGGGCCCGATTCCATCCAAGGAGCCTTGAGGGCTGCTGGTGCGGGTGGCCTGAAGCTCCTGCCCTGCCCTGTCTCCAGCCACCAGGGCCTGCGCTGAGGCTGCCTCGGAGCCTGGACCCCAGGGCATGCCCAGGTTCTGGTGGTCAGCCCGGGAGGACCCTACATCCCCTTTGTTCCCAGCCCACTCTGCCTCAGTTCCCTCGCCTGCACCCTGCCTGCCCTCTCAACCTGCCTCTTCTAGTCAAGGCCAAATATCACTTCACCCCAAAGCTGAGACCGGCCGGCACCACCCCGAGAGGAGCCCAGAGTGAACGCCGATGATAGCACGTCAGAGGATGACACGGGGCAGGCCAGGACTTCGGGTTGCATCTGCTGCCTGTCTAGATCTGGCCACCCTCATAAGTTAGAACAAGCAACAAAATTGTCCTGATTACAACCATGGCCACACGTCTGGCCAAACATCCAGGGTGCAACATCCCTCCAGGGGTCGCGCGTCCTGACCTGTGTGACAGAGCTGCCCACTGTCCCTGGTTGCCAACCATCGCTGCCTCTGTCACAGGGGAGGAGGCTGAAGCCAGGAGGCCACGCAGCTGCCTCACAATCGCATCCCTGTCAGGTCCCGGAGCTGGATTCAGACCCAGGACGGTGGGTCCGAGATCAAAACCCCTCCCATGTCGCCCCGAAGCAAAGAGGGTTCCCACGCCGGCGGCTCGGGGTCTACGCCCGTCCCTGTGGGTGGTTCCTCCTCAGCCCAGGCAGGCCACGGGGACCACCTTCCCCACAAGGGCAGTGCCCCCTCAGCCCAGCTGTCCTCCTGCTGGAATCGATCCTGCGGAAACAACACAAGGATGCTGTGTGCACAGATTTGACTTTAGTCCAAATACTTGATAGCACCTACCCCGTGCCAGGCACTGTTGTAAGACTTTAAATATAACTCAGGGATGATTATGGCAATGTTGTTCATAATATGACAGTGAATAATTGGAAACGTCCTAGACGTCCAACAACAGAGAAGCGATTTAACAAGTGACGGGAAACGCACATACATCCAAATACAATGGGGCCATTTAAAAATGTCCCCAGTCCAAGCTTAACAGAAAGAGGTAAACAACGTGTTAAGTTTTTTAAAGCCAGCTATAAAAAAGCGTGTATAGTATGATCACATTTGTTTTTAAAAATGCGTGCCTACGTGTGTTGCACTCGAGAAAAAGAAAGCCCGAATGTGTCGATACCCAGCTCTGAAGTGGCCGTATCTCTAGGTGATAGGATCTCCGGTGACTTGATCTTTTGTATCTTTCTGAATTGTATGAGTTTTTTTTAGAATCGGAAACAATATTTTTAGAATCAGAAAAAAAAATGTTTTCATTTTCGAACTGAAGCACATGCATGTATGTGCTTTTGGTTCCTGCAGTAAGCATGGCCCTTGCAGATGCTCAGTCCTCACACCAAGCCCAGAAGGAGACACTGCCCCTCCCGAATCCCCACGCTGGCAGAGGCGGGGAGCGGGCGGGTGCTGGGGCCTGACGTTCAAGCTCAGGGAGTAGCCTGCTCTTTAAATGGTATCCATTTTTCTAGTTGTAAAAGTGAAATGTGCTCATTGTAGAGAATTTGGAAAATAAAGGAATAGATGAATAAGAAAACCATCCTTGCTAGTCCTTGAGAAGCTGAGCTTTGAGCAGGGCCTCCCAGCCTCATTGCCAGCTCCACCCTAATTCTTCCAGATCCCGGACACCGAGCCTCAGCACCTGGGACAGAGCCGGCACCCCCAGGACGCGTTTCGAGGAAAGGAGGCTTAAACAGCAGGGCTCACTTGTGTCACAGACAGGGTCTGGGAAAACCGCGACCTCCAGAGGGTCTCTATGTCTCACATGGGTGCCTCGCCAGGCACCACGAGGCCCAGGTCCGATCCCACAGCCCATCCCTGGCTTCCCTTTCACACCCACAGGCAGTTGCCACCTGACCTTTCTGGGGGAGCTTGGTCACTCCCCACGATTACCCCCAAATCCAGGCTCTGCTGCTCCACTGCTGATTCCCAGACCCACCCGTCCTCCTGCCGGCCCGTATCTCCGTGCGATTCCTCGGGGGCCTCTCAGACCCGGCGGGTCCAAAAATAACCTGCCCTACCCCAAACTTCACTCTTCCTATTATATTGCAGGTCCTGACACAACCATTCACCAGTTATTACCCAAGCAAAACATGGCTGCCTTCCCTTTCTCCTCCCCTCCCAGACAGGCCTGCGCCTCCAGGCCCTGCACACAGCTGTTGGACCCACCACCAACCCAGCCCCGGTCATGCAAAGCTACCTCCTCCTGGAATCCCGCCAGGATTGTCCACGGGAGCCCCATCCTCTGTCCCTCCCTCTCATGACTGAGACCTGTTCTTATTCCCATGCATGGCTCTGTATTTTTGCTACGTGACTATGAATTCATCACCACTGCTTTTTGTGTTTTGGAAAAACAGCATAACTGGCATCATACCATACATATCCTTTCGCAATTTTCTTTTTTCACTCAACATCATGTCCTTGAGGGCTAGCCACTGGTGCGTGTAGATCTTCATCCATCTTCGCTGTATCCCCACGTATGAAGTAGCCATGTGCTGTGTTGGTTTCCCACCTCCTCCTGGCTGATGGGGAGTCAGGCGGGTTCTTTTTTCTCATCTTTGTAAATGGGGTTGCCATGAGCGCCCCTGCCTGTGTCTCAGGCCCATCTGCTCAGGAGCCTTCAGAGCAGGCGCTTGAATGGGAGGTGGCAGGGCTGAGGGACAGCCATCTTTGACGGTCTCAGCACTGCAGGCTGCTACCCAAAGCAATGATCAGGATGAATTCCTGTCTCCCGACACCTCCCAAGCCTGATGGACAGTGAGGGGCGGAGAGGATTTCTCCCTGTTGAATTTAACGTGTATTTCCTGAGTACTAATATCAGCCACTCACTGGCTGCCCAGGTTTCTGCATCTGGGCTCGCCTGGCCCCTCTTCCCCTCTGTCTCTGTGGCTCATCATCCGTGGCTTTGAAGGAGGCTGTTCTACGATCTGGATAGGAGTCCTGTGTTGGTGAAGCCTCTGCCAGTCTTTGCAAATTTTATGTTGCCTTCCATTCTCCAGAAACTTTCAAGTGAACCATTTTACCCATGTTTTCCTGTTTTATGTTTTTGTTTAGGAAATGTGTGTCTCATACATGAAAACATCTTCCCAGGCTTCCTCCTAAAGGTTTTCACCTTTGGGTCTTCTCCGTGTGGAAGGCCAAGCGTGCACCTTTCCCCACTGAGAACCCGGTGCTACCGCTGACCTGACAATGCCAGCTTGGGTGGCAACTCTGCTCCATTTTCGGGGACCCTAAGTTCTCTACTGTGATGGTCTGTCAAGCTCTGCCCCAACGTGCCTCTATTTAGTGATGTAATTTTCAAATTTGGCCTATGTCAACTTACCAAGCTCAAAAACTCGTTTCGATTTTGATGGGAATTATGAGTTTATAGATTAACTGGGAGAGAAATGACATCTCTTTGACATTGAACCTCGCCTGTGAACACAGGATAGTTCTCCATTTATTTAGGACTTCTTTTATGTCTTCAATGAAGTTATATAGCTTTTCCCCAAAAGGTTTTGCACAGCTTGTGATACATCTACTCCTTGGTGCCTAATATTTGTGCTGCCATCACAGCAGGTGTGTGCTGCCATCACAGCAGGTGTGTGCTGCCATCACAGCAGGTGTTTGCTGCCATCACAGCAGGTGTTTGCTGCCATCACAGCAGGTGTTTGTGCTATTGATACCTTTCCTCACCGTAACTAGCAAGAAGGTGGTGCTCAGGAGTCCTACTGGCTTCACGTTTACCTTATACTAGCAACCTGCTGAAATCTATTAGTCCTAACAGTTTGTTTCTATATTCTCTTGTATTTTTTTTCTTGAGATGGAGTCTCACTCTGTTGCGTAGGCTGGAGGGCAGTGGTGAGATCTCGGCCCATTGCAACCTCCCCCCACCCCCCAGGTTCAGGTGATTCTCCTGCCTCTGTCTCCCAAGTAGCTGGGATTACAGGCACCTGCCACCATGCCCAGCTAATTTTTGTGTTTTTAGTGGAGACGGGGTTTCACCATGTTGGCCAAGCTGGTCTCAAACTCCTGACCTCAAGTGATCCATCCACCTCAGCCTCCCAAAGTGCTGGGATTACAGGCGTGAGCCACTGCGCCTGGCCATTCTCTTGTGTTTTCTATGTAGAAAATCATTTGTGAATATTTTTGGTTTTTTCTTTCCAATCTTTATACTTTTACATTATTTTTCTACCTTTTTGTGCTAGGTAGGGTTTCCATGACACGAAACATCATTAGTCATTCAGGAGAGGCAAATTCATTCGCAAGAGATAACCAGCACCCCTCTCTCATTCCTGTCTTACAGAAACATGCACCAGGGTCATTGCAGGATTTTGGTAGGTTTACTACCTCAGGTTAAAGACTTTGTATTCCGAATTCACTAAGTGTTCATTTTTTTAAATTCTGAATGGGTGTCACAATTCATCAAGCACTTTCTCTGCATCTACTAGAATAGCTGTATTGTTCTCTCCCTGTCTCTTCAGAGCCTGCCTGTGCCTGCCCCTGTGACTGCCCAGCCCCCACCCCCAACTCCCAGAACCTGCCTGACCCCCATATCTCATTCTCAGCTCCCAGCCGGGTGCTTTGCAGTCACAGGATTGCATTATTTCCAGTCTCAAACTTGGGGAGGCAAAGACCTGGCTCTTCAAAGTCCCCCGAAATGTTCCCCTACCCAGAGTCAGTGGAAACTGTCTGCCCTCTCCTGGTGCCGAGGTGGCTTATATTTCGTCCAGTATCACAGGGCACAGTGCATCGAGGGTCCAAGCTCTATGCCAAGGTCTTCGCAGCAGCTTCCTTCAGCAACATTTTGTCTCCTCTTCCTGTTCCCAAGAGAGCAGGAAGATGCAGCCACTGGCTCCCAGGGACAGCATGGCCTGCCCACCCCAGCAGCTGTGGCTGTGGCTCCAGGGCTCACGGCTCCACTCTTCTGTCCTTTTCAGCAACCCAGATCAAACGATCCCCACCCTCCCTCCCTCTCCCTCCTCCCCTTTCTCTCTCAGTCCCTCTGGTTCTCCAAGGTAAAGTCAGCTTACATCTGGGAATTTGAACACCTGCAAATTGGCAAGGCCAGTGACAAGGGACAGGTAGGGTGGAGCTGGGATGCCCTGGCACTGGCCCCCGTCCCTGGGGACAATGTCTCGCCTGCCTCATTCTTGTAGGTGGGTGGGGCTCTCGCCACCACCACCCTACTAAGCAGCTGCTGTGATCCTCCGAGGCCGCTCTGGCATCTCTAAAGACTGCTGGAGGCTGCATGCCCTGAGGGGTCGGCCTCAGCACCCCCAGACATCAGGACGGTGGGGGCCCAAGAGCCCCAGAAAGGGACAGAGCCTCAGGGCGGGGCCTGACCTCCTCCTGCACGGGGCGGCTGGGTCATCCTTGCTGTGGTCATCACGCCAGGCTCTGTTAAGTTAGAAATACACAAACGTGGGCATTTTCCCCGACTTGAACAAGTCAATCTTTTGCACCTTCTTCATCTCCAATAAAATGGAAACTATTGGCTCATATCAAAGACGTCAAATGCACAATCTTGTGGCCAGTGCACAGCGTCTCCTGGCAGGCACAGGGTCCAGGCTCCTAAAGCTGCTTCATCACGATGCCCCATGGCACACGTGGCACCAGCAGCAGGTGGGGACGGCACCCAGAAGCTGCCGAAGGAAGCGCAGCGGAGGAAAGCCTCCTCCTTTCCATCTGCAGGAAGTTTAGCAAAAGCCACAGAACGTTCTTTTAGGGACGCGGCAGCTGAAAATGCACAGAAGACAACATCCTGGGTCCCTTGTGTCGCGTGAACAGCCGTTCGGAGTTGGACAGACACACGTCGGGCATCTGACAGCTCCAACCACTGCAGCCGGGGCTCGTGGCCCCGGGACAGTCCTCGGTGGCGTGAAGCCAGAGCCAGGCAGCCAGGCACACCTGGGTGCGACACGAAGGGTAACCAAGAAGCCACATAGGAAGCTCCATCCAGAATCCTGAACCAGAAGCGCAGACGGTGCCAACTTACAAGGCTTCGACCTTACGATGGGTTTACTGGGGTACTTCATGCAGTTTTGATCATTTGAACGTATGGTGGATTTATCAGGACATGACCCCCTCGTCTGTCATCTGGATGCATCTGGAAGCATCTGGATGCAGCGCCCATCAAGACAACCTGTGATTTCCACCAGCTGGTGTGTCCCCTCCCCACTGCTCTGGGTAACTGACTTTATCAATCCTCACACACGTGCAGCCCGAATGACACATAAAAATACTAAGAAGCATCTTTACCAGGTGCATGCGGCAAATGAGTCATTGCTGAAGTTCACCACCTGTGTGCCCAGGGGAGCTGCCTCTGGGGAGGGGGTTCTCTGCTCGGCAGCAGATGGGATCAGCACACAGGACCATCCGGAGAAAGGCTGTGGGGAGGACAGGCTCCTCCTCCCACCTGCAGGTAAGTTGAGCAAAAGCCTCACTGCCTCTTCCCAATGGAGGCAGTCACCCTGCACCCCTGGGGCCTGGATGCACCTGTGCCTGGTCTACAGGGCTGACTCAGGCTGCAGCAGGGGCTACTTCCAGAGCCCTGTGAACCACAAACCACATCAGAGATCAGCTCTGTGGCCCTCACTTTGTATTTCCACCCACAGGTGCTAAACGAATCCATCACCAGATGAAAGCAGCCTCGTTCCAAAGTCACTGCTGAATCCATGGGAATAAATTGGGCCCCAAGGCCTTGACCTCGGCCTTATTCTCATAGGTCGGTGGCTCTCACAGGATCTGAGACTCACTCCCTCCACCAAGCAGCACCAAACACCAGACACCAAGCCAGTCCCTTAATTGCAGGAAGGATGTGGTGGGCAGCACTTGGACTTCAGTTGTCTGGGGCTGAGGATCTGGCCCTGCCCAGCCCCAGGATGTGGCCCTGACTGCAGACCCTCCTGTTTGAGCATCACCTGAACCCTCTCCCGACTTCGTACACACCAGTGTGCAGTGTGGACACAGTGCCATTATATGTGTTATTAGTGTATCTGATCCAAAACCACCGCAAAGACCACACTGCATTCATGCTGGGTTGAGGGAGGGAGGCGCTGTCCAGGACAGCACTGGAGACAGCGTCCCTCTCACTGGGATTGACACAGGACCCAGTTGCCTTCGTTTCAGCCCTAAGCGCCCAGCACCAGGGGCTGGACACCCCCGCTGCACTGGAAAGAGCAGCGATACTTGCATAGGGACGAAAAGGTCGAGTGGAGCACACACACGTGCAGGGCTGCTCAGGTGACGACAGGAATCGCCAGCCTCGTGGGGCCTGTGCCACATGCCGGGGCCCTTCTAAACGCACTCTGTGCTGTGTCTCATGTAGTCCTGACACTAACCGGCGGGGCAGTGTGTGTCCTGTGAGTGTACCACGTTTATCCTTCCTTTAGCACGGCTGTGCAACCGACCTCTGAGGGCTCGACAGTGGCAAGGCAGTCAGTGGCATGCTCCTGCCCACGCTGGGCTCTGGGCTTGCTGGCACCGCAGGAGATGAGGCCTCTTTCATGCATGCAAAGCCTGATGTGCAAGGAGCTCACACCCAGTGCACGTCGGCCATCGAGTCTGCAGCCAGGGATTGAGCGCACGCCTCTTGCCTCCTGGACAACAGTGAGGCTCACTCTCCAGCTCCTTCTCAGGTCCCAGGGGGTTGCGCCCAGATGCTGCCACACCAGTGGCCAGCACATCCTCTGGGACTGGCCTTCCTCCCTCCCTGGTTCATTCTTCCCAACCCCCATTCCTGTCCCCGGAGTCCTTCCTAAAATACCACATGCTACACACACGTCCTGTACCACATGCTACACACAGGTCCTTGTCTCAGCTCTGCTTGGGGTGAGCACTGGTGGGACATAGGCTGAGAGCCACCCCCAGGGTGGGATTCTGGACCCCTAGGTAGGATCTAGAACCAGGGTAGAATCCGAACCCCAGGGCAGGACCTGGAACCCAGGGAGGAAGCTGGACACCCCCGGGTGCCTGGTATTCTGGAAACGGATCAGTCACCATCAGGCCAGGTGAGAGCCCCCTGCAGTAGGTGTGGGTGGCAATGCCCTGGCATTCAGCAGCCTCACTGGTGGTACACTGGGACAAAGTACAGATGGGAGGTGGGGACCACTTGGCTCCTGTGGGTCAGTGCAGCTGTGAGGACTTCAGAGGGCTTCTGCTGGCAGCTTGGGTGGCCTCACATAAAGAAAATGACAGGCATGGTCTGGCTCGCTTTCAACCCAGGGCACACTGCCCAAGTCCGAAGGCCCTTGTGGTGGCAGATAAGGAGGCCCTAGCATCCTGTGGCCTCTGAACACCAGGCGCAGGAACTCTAAGGGCAGCAGAGTCACAAAGGGGACAGAACACACGGCCTCAATTGGTCTCCAGCACCAAAGTCAGGGCCCTGTAGGAAAAGATGGGACCCTAAGACCTGGATGGGGTTAATGGGTTTTTGGGTTTCCAGAGATTTCTGTGCATGCAAAATAAAGGCAGAGTACATGCTCACAGCCTGCGATTAAACCAATTGAATGTGGACAACAGTGAGCAGCAGAGATGCTGGGGATGAGCTGCACCCATCACCTCCACAGGCCAGGCTCCCCCAGGCACAGGCAAGCTTTACAGCCCGGTGGCGATGTGCTGAGAGGTGCCCTCACTGTCAGTGGAGAAACCAAGTGTGGGGGTGAGAGAGGTGTCCAGGGTCCCACCGCTCACCAGGAATGAGGCCAGGCTCATCCAGATTTTCCAACTTCTGAGCCAAACTTTTAAAAAGACAAACACGAACTGGCCAGAAATAAGCAGGCAATGCTGGCCGGAGATGGATGGGCAAGGGTGGTGCCTGTCCCCAGGCAGACTCAAGTGTCCCCAGGTGGAGTCACGTTCACAGTACTTGGAAGAAAACTCATTCTGGACTATCCACATGCACTGTGGGGAGCTCCAGGGAAAATGACAGCTGGAATTCCTCTTCAGAATATCTGAACGAGACTTGAGGCAGGAAGGGAGCAGAAGACCAGGAACCCCATGTGGAGAAGACTAATTACTGGGCTCCCTGCACCCTCAGGTTGTCCGATGGCACAGTGGGACACAAATCCCGGGGGAGGCAAGGGCGAGAGGGTGGTTGAGCCAGGACACCACGCGGCAGCTCATTAGTCTCCCGTTGACCAAGTTCAGATAGAATGTTAAGATGTCGGGATAAAAAGACAATGAAGTGAGAGCAGGTGTTAATTAAGACCAAGGCACGTGCCAACTGATATGGCTCAGACCCCGCTCGCCAGCGGGCAAGGTGCACACATACATCCCTCCTGTGCCTCTCTCCTTCACTCCTGTGTCCCAATCCCATTTCATCATGGCCTGTGGGCTTCTTGGCAAGACCTTCTCAGTTTTAATTTCTTTCCAAACATTGAAGAAAAAAAGATGTTGCATTTTAATTTTCTTATGCCATTCTCAAATCATGTGCTCTTAGCCACTGTTTTCAAGACAAAGTTCTGATCGATGCTGGTGGCCAACATGACCTGCCTGCGTGAACTCTGCATGTCCTCATAGAGGACATGTTTGTCATTGATACTTGGACAATTCATTTGAAATCTGCTTCAGTCTTTCTGGGGTTTATTTGTGAGGGTCTTGAAAAGAGTTCTATTGATAGCAGTTTGTTTTCTATGCCTCCCAGAGAAAGGCACTACTCCTGTTGAGAAAAGAATCTGCTGTGCACCTCCCAGTTGAGAGTCCAACTTCAGAATCACTGCTCAGGCCCCTGGAGAGATAAAAAGAACAAAACCAACCCCAGCAGCCCTAAGAAATCTGTGCCCCCTGAGCCCCCAAGGCACCCAACACCCTTCAAGTGTACCAGAGGATCCTCGGTGTAGGAATGCAGGACTCTCCCCATCCCCAAGAAGAGGGTCCTTGGTGTAGGAGTGCAGGACTCTCCCCATCCCCAAGCAGAGGGTCCTCGCTATAGGAGTGCAGGACTCTCCCCCATCCGCAGGCCTTAGTGCCAGGGCTCAGGAAGCTGGAACTGCCTCTGAAGTGGGCTGCTATCCCCGAGCCCAGGGGAACAGCCTCGGTGCTGTCCGTGGTGCTGCTTCTCTCTATTCCTGACTTCAGCTTACTGACCACACCTTAGTCTTCTCTGTTAACGCGGTCTGAAACCTAGTGGTGATCCCTCCCTTAATCTATGGTACCAACCAATCCTGCCTCTGCCTAACTCTTGACCTAGCTCTTGGCGTCAGCCCTAGCAGAGACTGGTCCGTCGGGTGGGCTGCCCAGGGGTGGTTCTGGCCTAGACTCATACACACCCCACCTGTACCACACCTTGTCTTCCCCCATATCTGCCAAGCTAGCCCCTAACCTCCGGCAGAGCCTCCCATGTTGGCCTGCACCCCACAGGTGAGTGATACCAGAAACACGAACCAAGAAGTTCTTCTCTGAGCTTCTTCACAGAGGAAGCTTCTTGGTGGTTTTCCTACACACACCCATTTTTCACATTTTTGGTAAATCGAAGTTATTGGGGAAAAGAGAGGAGGGTACCCAGGCCTTTTCCAGGCATGGCCCTTACATTCACAGAACCTTCCCTGAGCCTGCCAGCTCCTCCACACCACAGTTTACACGGACACTGGGAAGTTACATGCAGAGGCCTCATTCCATGTCCTCTTCCAAGTTCATGCAAATTTCCCCTGGTCCGTCCTTGGCCATTCCAGAAATGAGCTGAAAACTGTGACATGGTGGCCTCACGCTCACAGCCCTGCTTTCAGTGGCAGTGGCTGGCTTTTTTTTTTTTTTTTTTTTTTTTTAGATGGAGTCTCGCTCTGTGGCCCAGGCTGGAGTGCAGTGGCACGATCTCGGCTCACTGCAAGCTCCGCCTCCGGGTTCCCACCATTCTCCTGCCTCAGCCCCTCAAGTAGATGGGACTACAGGCTCCCGCCACCTCGCCCGGCTAATTTTTTGTGTTTTTAGTAGAGACAGCGTTTCACCATGTTAGCCAGGATGGTCTCGATCTCCTGACCTTGTGATCGGCCTGCCTCGGCCTCCCAAATTGCTGGGATTACAGGCATGAGCCAACACACCTGCAGTGGCTGGCATTTTGTTCTCACTGCTCCACTCCTCCAACATTGCCAAAGCCTCTTCAATCCATGGAAACAATGAGGACTGCAAGAGCTCTCTCAGGTAATGGCGAGCGAGGTGAGGTCAGAACTAGGGTTAGGTTAGGGTTGGTTGGGGTCAGAACTCACCTCCCACCTAAGTAACAAAGTGCTGAGAGGCCACATCGCGTGGGACCACGTAGACTGAGAGACGTGAGCAGGTTACTGAAGAACCAAAGCAGTGTTCGCCTGAGGGCATTCGCCAATACCCAGCCTGCACTTGTGTTCCATCACCTTGTGGGGACGAGGGAGATGAGACAAAGCCTGTGTCTGCTTTGGTGTGGGGTCCCACAGGACACTCTCCCCCGTTCAAACCGTTAGCGTAAGAGGAAACAGAACTATATGACCCACACTCTGCCCCACTCCAATTCCACAGGACTGCAGAGAAGCCTGCCCTGGTAGGCAGCAGGAGAAGAAAAGGAAAAGGAAGGAGAAACCCCAACTTTGAGGGTGGTGACACAGACTGATCAGATGACCTCAGCAGACCAAGGGACTCCAGACTAAGACCTGGGCTTGAAGTGGTTCCCAACTTGACAGCCTCCAGCTGCCCAGCAGGAGCAACTGTGACCGTCTCTGGAGAAGGCACATCCATACCAGCTCTCAGAGAAACCCCACAAACATGTCCTAACATGCAGCCAATGAGAACCAGGAAACAAGGCAAATGAGGAAGAGCCAGGATAAAAATAATTGAAAGACCCAGACTTTTTGAACATTAGAGTTGACAAATACAGTTCACAAAACAATTCTACTTTTAAAACTAGACTTTTTAGAGCAGTTTTAGGTTCACAGCAAAGTTAGCAGAAAGTGCACAGAATTCCCATAGACTCTTACTCCCCGTCACATCAACTTTTTCTATTTCTTTGAAGAAATAAGTTACAAGCTTGAAAATAACTTCATAGAGTAAAAAACTATAAAAGGTGATATGCCAAATTTGAATAAAAAGAACATTTTTAGAAATAACAAATGTAATAATTAAAATGAAAGGCACAATGGACACTTTCGGTAGCAGACTGGACAACAGATGAGAGGACGGATGCACTGAAGAGAATTCAGAACAAATTACCTGGAATTAAGCACAAAGAAACAAATGAAGAGGGAGAACCCAGGGAAGAAGCGACGAGAGACAAAGGATAGAATGAGTAGGTCTCTCAGAAGGAGACATGAAGGGGAAAACTTGGCAGACATAAAAGTTGAAGATATAATGACAGAATTCTCAAGAATTGATGAAAGACAACAATCCGAAGATTCCAAATAAGTCAAAATCTAGATCTACATAAGAAAACTCAAGGAGGAGGAGCAGGAAGGACAAAGACAAGTAAAATAACAAAATGTGCCGGAGGGAGAAGCTCAAGATCAAACAAAGGACACTTAGACCAATAGCTGACTTCTTACAGGGACAAGGAAAGCCACATGACAATGGAACCGTGCTTTTGTTGTGTTGTTGTTGAGATAGGCTCTCGCTCTGTCACCCAGGCTGGAGTGTCGTGGCACAATCTCAGCTCACTGCAGCCTCACCCTCCCAGGCTCAGGTGGTTCTCTGTCCCTCAGCTCCTGAGTAGTTGGGACTACAGGTGTACACCACCACACCCGGCGAATTGTGGTTTTATTTTTTTGTAGAAACAAGGTCTCACTGCTGGGATTACAGGTGTGAGCCACTGCACCTGGCTGGGATAATGTTTTAAATATGCTTTTAGAAAAATAACTGCCAGCCAAGCATGGTGGCTCACACTTGTAATCCCAGCACTTTAGGAGGTTGAGGTGGGTGGATTACTTTGAACTCAGGAGTTTGAGACCAACCTTGGCAACATGGCAAAACCCCATCTCTACAAAAAATATAAAAATGAGCTGGGTGTGGTTGCCAATGCCCGTGGTCTCCTGCTACTCGGGAGGCTGAGGTGGGAGGATGGATGGCTTGAGCCCAGGAGGTCAAGGCTGAGATGGTGCCATTGCACTCCAGCCTGGGCAATGGAGGGAGATCCTGTCTCAAAAAAAAAAAAGGAAGGTCAAAAGACAACCTAATAAAAAAATAGGCCAAAGAATCCAACAGGCACTTCACAAAAGGAGATGTACGAATGTCCAACAAACATAAAGAAGCCCCCAAAATCATGAGCAGTCAGGGAAATGGTCATTAAGTCCACAAAGACAGGCAGGTACCCACTCACCAGAATGGCTGGAATTAACAAGACCAGCCATGCCAGATGTTAGCAAGGATGCAGCACAACTGGAACTTTCATCCAAAATGGTACACGTGGTGTTTTGTTTTCTTATAAATCAAAATGCACACCTACCTTACAACCCAATGGTTCCACCCCTAGAGGGTTCTCCACAAGAAATGAAAAAATGTGCCCTCAAAAAGACTTGTACGAGAATGATCAAGGTGGAAGCCAATGTAGGCTGTTACAATAATCAACCCCCCCAATCTCCTTCCTAAATTATGTAAAATAATTTTACAACCTCAAAAAATCCTTCAGCAAACTACACCCTTGGCATGACTTGAAGATGAAGATGGAGAGTGCCAAAAACTGCTGAGTAACTGAATAAAAAGAGAAAAAGCCATGCAGTCCCTGGTTCCTGAGAGCCTGCACTCAAACCTGCAGCTAGGATGGGGAGGGAGGAACTCCAGGTGATCCAGGGTGGCCTCAGCATGAAGAAGAGTGAAGAGGAAAGGAGAAACACAGCAGGTGCCATGGCTCATGCCTGGAATCCCAACACTTTGGGAGATCGAGGCAGGCAGATCACTTGAGCCCAGGAGTTCAAGACCAGCATGGACAACACAGAGAGACCCTGTCTCTACAAAAATACAAAAGTTAGCCAGGTGTGATAGTGCAAACATGTAGTCCCAGCTACTCAGGAGGTTGAAGTGTGAGGATCACTTGAGCCCAGTAGGTGGAGACTGCAGTGAGCCATGATCATGTCACTGTGTTCCAGCCTGGGTGACAGAGACCCTGTGAAAGGGAAGAGACGAAGGAAGAGACGAAGGAAGAGACGAAGGAAGAGACGAAGGAAGAGACGAAGGAAGAGACGAAGGAAGAGACGAAGGAAGAGACGAAGGAAGAGACGAGCGAGCAGGGCACGGTGGCTCACAGCTGTAATCCCAGCACTTTGGGAGGCTAAGGCTGGCAGATCACTTGAGGTCAGGAGTTCAAGACTAGCCTGGCCAATGTGGTGAAACCTTGACTCTAGTAAAAATACAAAAATTAGGCCAGGCGTGGTGGCTCAAGCCTGTCATCCCAGCACTTTGGGAGGCCGAGACGGGCGGATCACAAGGTCAGGAGATCAAGACCATCCTGGCTAACACAGTGAAACCCCGTCTCTACTAAAAATACAAAAAACTAGCCGGGCGAGGTGGCGGGCGCCTGTAGTCCCAGCTACTCCGGAGGCTGAGGCAGGAGAATGGCGTGAACCCGGGAGGCGGAGCTTGCAGTGAGCTGAGATCCGGCCACTGCACTCCAGCCCGGGTGACAGAGCAAGACTCCGTCTCAAAAAAAAAAAAAAAAAAAAAAAAAAAAAAAAAAAATTAGCCAGGTGTGGTGGCATATGCCTGTAATCCCAGCTACTCAAGAGGCTGAGGTACAAGAATCACTTGAACCTGGGAGGTGGAGGTTGCAGTGAGCCGAGATGGTGACACTGCACTCCAGCCTGGGCAACAAGAGCAAAACTTTTCTTTTTCTCAAAAAAAAAAAAAATAGAAGAAAAGAAACACAGGCAGCCATGGAAGAGGCCTCAGAGAGTGGGATCCCAGGCAGAGCAGGTGTCTGCTGGCACAGGCTGGCAACACAACAGTTCAGGCCAGCTATAAAGGACAATGAAATTCTCTCAGCAGCTCACATGCCCACCCAGACTGGGCCATGGGGCAGCGTGCTGTGTTTCCAGCTCTCCTGACCATGGTGCTCAATGCTGCCACCGGCAGCGGGAATAGAGTGGGGGTGTCAGCCTTGCTAGCCCAGCCCCAGCCAAGTCTCCCATACTCCCAACACCGGGGGTGCACCTCCTAGGGCTTGGGGACACCCAGCAGAGGGGCCACACTGGCTCCTGGTGTACACCACTGTGCCCGTCCGTGGCAGTAGCTCCCAGAACACAGCCCGTGCTGCGGGGTCCTGCACACAGCCGCCCTCATCCTCTCACCTTCTCACAGGGTTCCCTGCCCTGGCTGTTCCCACTGGCACCTACCACCCACTCCAGCCCACCCGGACCCAGCTGGCTCTCCACTCCCTGAAACACATGCATGCCATTTGTCTGATCCACAGGAAAGCCTTAAAACAAACAGGTGATGAATGTTTATAGAAAATGTGGTGTCAATTAGCTGGGCCTGGTGGCACACACTTGTAGTCCTAGCTACTTGGGAGGCTGAGGCATGAGAATCGCTTGAGCCCAGGAGGCAGAGGTTGCAGTGAGCTGAGATCACACCACTGCACTCCATCCAGCCTGGGTGACAGGGAGACTCCGTCTCAAAATAAAAGAAAGAAAATGTGGTGTGCACATCTGACGAATACCACTCAACTGTGAGACATAGGTGCTCCTGCCATTTGCGGCCTGGATGAAACTTGAAGACACCGCGATAAGTGAAATAAGCCAGGCACAGAAAAACGAGTACTGCACAATTCCACTTCTATGATGTGTTGAAAATAGTCAAATCACAACAATAAAGACCGGAAGGGGGGCTTCCAGGGCTAGGGAGGGGAAGTGGGAGCTCCCAACGGAGGAAAAGTTTCTGTTAATGTTAAGTGAGAGGAATAACCTCCAGAAATCTGCTATTCCGCGCTGAACCTGTACCAACCACCAAGGGTCACTGACACTTTAAGTGTTGTACGCTTAAAATTTAAGAGGATTTATCTCATGTTAACTGTTCTTATCTACCATGATTAAAAAAAAAAAAAAATTGAAGATGAAAAAGCAAGCTCATCCGGAGTGGTTCACAATCATAAAGGATTAAAATCAACCCAAAATACCTTATAAGGAACTGATTAAAGAAACAATTGAATAGTATAAAAATGCTCACGAATATGACATTTTTAAAAAGCAGGATATAAAATGATTATAACATGATCCCAACTGTGTATGTGGCTGGGGGAGTTTGCAAACCCATCCGTGGTCAGGAGGTCAGCAGGCAACCGGCAGATGTCGAGATATGGAGCAAGGGGAGGGCCCTGTCTCGGTCAGCTCGTCCCCATCACAATATGCCACAGACCAGGTAGCCTAAACAAGATATTCCTCACAGTTCTGGAGCTGGAAGTCTGAGGCCAAGGAGTGGGTGGTTTGGTTCCTGGTGAGGGTCCTTCCTGGCTCACAGAGCTGCCTCTGTGCCCTGTGGAGAGAGCCTGATCCCGTGTCCCTTCTTGTAAGGGCACCCATCCACCCATCCCATCCCGGGGGCCCACCCTACAACCTCATCTCACCCTACCGCCTCCCAAAGGGCCCACCCCCAATACCATTACATTGGGGGTCAGAGCGCAACCTATGAACTTGCGGGACACAATTTGATCCACAGCAGCACCTAATGACTTACAGAAGTCACCTGGGCAGGTATTAGTTATGAGTAGTGATTGTCTTCACCCCAGTCTTCTGAAATTTTAGAACTTTTATAAATAAAACAAAAGAAGCACAAGGTTGTGAAGGAGCCCGTGCTTAGTGTCATGGCAAAGACTTGGGGAGCAGCGAGACCTCCACACACAGCGTGATGTGCACAGAGGCGCCCCAGCATGTGGGGCATGGAGGCAGGAGCATCCCAGAGAGGCTGTAAGAGCCAAGACGATGCAGCAGCTGGAGGCCGAGGGAGGAGGCCAGAAATGAAGCTCCCCCATCTTCAAGACCTTTGCCGGATGCCGCTGTAGGGAATGGGGGGCCAGCCAGATTTTCAGACCTTGCTGGCTTGACAGCCCAGTGCTATGGAGGGAGTGGGGTGGCCTCAAACCAAGGGTCACCTCTCCAGAGTGCACAGATGTGCTCCTGTGCTAACAGACCTCTGCCGGGGAAGCCAGTGAGCCAAAGGCAGGTGACATGCAGCAGGAAGTCCTGGCAGGTGTGGAGGACCAGGCCTCACAGCTGTGTGGGGACCATGCTGTCCAGGGCCATGGGAGAAAGGGTCTAGCCCTTGGCCTTACTGGGAAAGGGTGGGTGGCCTGGCTGAGATTGTTCTGCTTGGGGGTTGTGGGTATGGGGGGTGTCAAAACCTGAGGGGGCAAGGCAGGACAGACAGGGGCCTGGTATGGGATCCGGGCCCAAGCTGAGGTGACTTTAAATTCTTGAATCACAACTAAGAGACAGGTCCTGGCTGGGCACGGTGGCTCATGCTCATAATCCCAGCCATCTGGGAGGCCAAGGCAGGAGGATCACTTGAGATCAGGAGTTCAAGACCAGCCTGGGCAACATAGCAAGATCTTGTTTCTTTAAAAAAATTTTTTTAAAAATATTTTTTAAAATGAGACACAGGTCTGAATGCTGATTTTGCAACTCCAAGCTCCTTAGTTCTGGTGATTTCCGGTGATGTCTGCACCCCCTCCCTTGCTGAACTGCATGCTCCTTGGTGATGTGGTCTGAGCCTGGTTCCCTGTGTGGCCTCACGAGGGGCATCGCTGGTGCTCAGACACATGTGCTGCTGGGTGAAGGGTGTGGCCCCCACCTGCCTTTGCAGCTTTTCCCAGCCCATCCTGGGCTTCTCCAGCTCTTGTACCCAGCCCAGCTCTTGTACCCTAACAGGGGACACCCACACACCGTAACACAGATAAAGAATTGGAACAGAGCCTGCCATACATACAGCAAGTACATTCATGATGTGTTTTTTTTTGATACAGAGTCTCATTCTGTTGCCCAGGCTGGAGTGCAGTGGCACGATCTCAGCTCATTGCAACCTCTTGCCTCCTGGGTTCAAGCGATTCTCCTGCCTCAGCATCCCGAGGAGCTGGGACTACAGGCGCACCACGCCCAGCTAACTTTTATATTTTTAGTAGAGATGGGGTTTCACTATGTTGGCCAAGCTGGTCTAGAACTCCTGATCCACTCACCTGGGCCTCCCAAAGTGCTGGGATTCCAGGCGTGAGCCACCACACCTGGCCATGGTTGACTATTTTGATCATCGCTATTTCCTTTGTGTCATCTTTTTTAAAAAATTAGTTTATTGTTATGCCATTTTCCACAAACTCCTAGATCTTGCAAAAGTGTCATGGATGCATACTTGTGGGACCAAACCCCAGAGCCTGGAACCTGCTGACCATGAGCTGCCTGCCGTGGAGGTTGTGTCCTGCACGTAGGCTCCCTCAGGGCACCTGAAGTGTGAGAAACACTGACTGCAGGGCATGCTGGTGACAGCTTCTTTTGGGGCATCTGAACTGAACCCACCACCCGTCCTCTTCATCTTTCCCTTTCAAAATATGGGTTTTGGTAGCTATCCTTGGAAATTGATAATAAAAGCCAGAATCATGACTGGGCAGATATTTTCAATATAAATAATGTCCTAAAACAGTAAGCTTGTCCATGGACAGATCAATCTGCTTGAAAAAATCCTGCTTAAAACTGAAACTATATCCTCAGTGAACTCCCAACTATAACCTGTTACCAAAGTTCCTTCTTGCCAGGCATATTCTTTGTAGTAGAAAGCTGACCAGGCCAGATAAGGAGTGAGATGCCCGGCTTCTTCCAGATTTGTGGCAAAGGCTGCAATCGACTCCAGGCCAATTGGTACCCTTGTTCTCTACAGCCCCAGAGCAGCCCTGGACCAGGCCCGGGGGTGGGCAGGGGCAGGGGCAGGGGGAAGCCTGTGCTATGGCCCAGGCACTGAAGCCCAAACCAGACATGCACTGGGCCAAGCTCTTCCTCCTGAAAGGGCCGCAGGGTGCCTGCCCGCCTTCCACTGAGCCTCCTAGAGATGCTCCGCCCTCCCTACTCCGAGTTTACTAGGGGGTCAGCAGGGCAGCCCGACTTGCCCTTTACTTGGGGGAGAGAATCCGGCCCCAGCTGCCAAAGCCAGCACTGATTCACTACCAAATCCAGCAGGGGTCTTTTGACCCTTGCGTTTAATCCTCAGCCCCTGCAGACACACGGCCGGGCGCTTTCTCCTCCTGCCACCCACCCGCAGGTGGAGGCAGGCTTCCCCAGCACCTAAGGGCTCCCTGGCTCCCTCCATGACAACGGATGTCCTACGGTTCTGCAAGCGAATCCCAGGTCTGCGCGTCACCACCCCATTTCTCACGTTTGCAGACAGCTCGCCTGGGAGAGCCTCCGGTGCATTCCAGCACCGCACCAAGAAAACAGCCAGACAGACCTCAGACGGGGGCAGAAGGGAGCCGCTCCAACTCCCAGCTGCTTTCCACGAGAGGCAAGGTCGCGGGGACACGCAGAGGATATTTTCTAGGAAAACTGTCCGGGCCGGCGCCTCCTCCCGACCCCAACCAAAACCTTTATTCTCTGGCTTCCTGTATCACCAGCATCCCACGGCCACGCTGGCCGCCCCTGAAACGGGGGCTGTGAAATTTAAAAGCCAGACACCAAGATAAAAATAATCGCATGGCGCCACTTCCCGCAGGAGGCACAGCCGGAGACGCGGAGATGCGGGTCGCCAGCCCCGGCCCTGCACCTGCGCGAGCCCCACCCGGCGGCCGCGTCACCGCCAGCCCCGAGGCCTGCGCAGGGCGGGGGTGCCGTGGAGAGGACCTGCCGGTCGGGGGCCGCCCGGAGAGGCAGTGAGGACCCCGCCCCAGACAGGGGCGTCTCTGCCGCGGGACCCCCGCCCTCGGGACGTCGCCCCCGGCCCGCCCCACGCCGCGCAGGGCGCCTGGATCCCGGACGCACCGTGCCAGGCGCAGCGCAGAGGCCCGGCCCCGTGTCCCGGTCCCGCCCCGGCCGCTGCTCACCGAGGCTCCCCGCGAGCGACTCTGGGCGGCGTCCGACGGCCTCGATCGGCCATGGCAGAGGCGGCGGGCGGGGGCGCGCGTCACCGTCACCGCGAGCAGGAGCCCCGAACCCGGCCCGCCCCGCCGCCCCCGCTCCCGGGCGCTCCCCGCGGCCGCGCTCCTTGCTCGGCGACAGCCCCCGCCGCGATCCTCCCCCATGCAGTCCCGGTCTCCGCGGAGCCGCCGTGCAGGCTCCTAAAACAGGGCTCGGCGTGGCTGAAAATAGCCCGGGGGCCGCGGGGCGCGTGTGGGGAGCTGGGACCCGGCCCGGCTCAGGTGACTGGCACCGGGCGCTGCGGCCTTAGAGGGACTCACCAGCCGCTCAGGGCGATCCCAGCGCCATGCGCAGCACGGGGGAGCTGCACGCGTGCGGCCTCACCCTTAACTCTTGGCGTCCCATCCCCGAACGCTGCCTCCCCTGGCCTGTTGCGAGAGAAATGCCTTTTGGAGTCTGGCATTGAGCAAATGAAGCGGCTGCTGCGGATTGAGATGCACAATCTCAGCTCTTCGCCGGGGCCTGGGATCGCAGCTCACCACGGCCGCGTGCTCCTGGGCTGGGACTTCAGGTTAAAGCGAGAGGAAGGCCCGTACCCAGTTGTTGGTGTTCAGACCACATATAATCTCCATCCACGCCACCACAGCCACACCGATGGGCGCTTTGTGAAAGGGTGGGATGGAGCAGCAGAGCTGGCAACTCCCTGAACACCCCCCTCCCCGACACACACCACCACCACCACTGAGCTTGCAGGTGCAGGAGGAGCCCTGGGGAGCACGCACGTGGAGCACAAGAGCCCCCTCCACATGGTCTGTCCACATACCTCCTCAACCCCAATCCTCCAAACCTGTGCCTTCTAAGTCCCTGATCAACTGGCCCTCCAGGTAAAGGAGAGGATAATCAGGTGTGAGGCTTGAAGTTTGGCCAGCTGCATGGAATTCCTTTCCACCCCGTCCATCAGGGCCAGCTGGAATAGGGCTGTGATGCCGAGCCCCGCCCGCCCCGCCAGCCTAGTATGCAGAACCATCTGTACGCCAGGCTCCATTTTTCATTTCTCAACTTGTTTTAGGGAACTCCCCATAAAACCAAAAATGCAGGTGGAGGAAGGAGGATTGCAGAGGGAGTGGGTGCCTTCGGAGGGCGAGCCTCCCGCTCATGTGACTTTCGGGGTGTCTCGGATATGCTTGAGGACAGCCTCGTGTCAGTCCGTTGGGGCTGTCGTAATGGAATTGTATTTCTCATGGCCCTAGGGGCTGGAAGTCCAAGATCAAGGTGCTTCTGGGGTTGGTTTCTGCTGAGGCCTGTCTCCTTGCCTCGCAGATAGCCGCCTTCTCTGTGGATCCTCACATGGTCTCTCCTGTGTGTGCTCACATCTGGTGTCACACCTTTTCTTACGGATACTAGTCCCATTGGGTCAGGACCTACCCTGATGACCTCACCTAACCTTGGTGGTTACCTCACTTCCTGAAAGATCCTGTCTCCATACGGGGGCTAGGCCTTCAAAATACGAATTTTTGGGGAACACCATTCAGTCCATAACAAACCTCACATGTACTGCCTCCATGCTTATAATAGTTTTGCTGGACAGGCCCGTCTCTGTGGCTTGGTGGATCGGATGACACCAGGCACTGACTGACAGCTTAAGCTGCGTGATCCCTTAGTGAACTGTTGTGAAATACACTGTCTACTCCACCCATGAGCAAGCCAGCAGCTGTTTCTCAAAAGGGAATGGTGACCTGTTGATGAGACGATCACTCAACAATACTCATCAATAACCATGATTGTGGTTGTCCTGTCAAGGTTTGCCACAGGCTCCACACAACATTCTTTTAGGAGATGGGGTCTTGCTATATTGCTCAGGCTAGTCTTGAACTCACTGCACTCAAGTGATCAACCTGCCTCAGCCTCCCCAAGTGCTGGGACTACAGGTGTGAGCCACCATGTGCCTGGCCCTCCATATAACATTCTCACATTCCTCAGACACTCAGATTGCCGTGGGTTTACCATGTCATAGGGCTAAGTGGAAGAAAGGCTTGTCTGGCAGCCTAGTCAGCAGGCCAGCATTTCTCTTGCGCTGAACCTCAAAGTTACTTGTTAAATAGGAAAGCACATCCAAATTTTGTATATATGGCCTCTGTATTAGTCCGTTCCCACACTGCAATCAAGAAATACCCAAGACTGGGTAATTTATAAAGAAAGGAGGTTCAATGACTCACGGTTCCACGTGGCTGGGGAGGCCTCAGGAAACTCGCAGTCACAGTGGAAAAGCTGGTGCGTCTCACACGGTGGCAGGTAAGCGAGAACAAAGCGGGAAGAGCCTCTTATAAAACCAGCAAATCTCGTAAGAATTCCCTCACTATCACGAGAACAGCATGGGGGAAGCGCCCTGTGATCGAATCACCTCCCACCAGGTCCTTCCCTCAACACCTGTGGATTACAACGCAAGATGAGATTTGGGTGGGAACACAAAGCCTAACCACACCAGCCTCCAATATTCCAAGAGGCTTTAATGGTGACACGTACAGGTTATGGCCTCTCCCTTACTTTGGAGGACTTTTTGACAAATGTGTCAAATAGGCTGAGCACGGTGCCTCACGCCTATAATCCCAGCACTTTGGGAGGCCGAGGCGGGTGGATCACCTGAGGTCAGTAGTCCGTCCTCTGAATCCTGGAAACGATGCTGAGGGGGGACTCGAACTTTCATGGCTATCTTCTCCCCTCACCTGGCACCCGCGTGCCTTCAGCCAGGTGTCCAGGTTACTTGATGCTGCCTATTCATCAGGTCCTGTGGATGCAATGCTTGCAACACAGCTGATGAGTATCACTCGGTGGGGATGACAAAGGCCCCCCAGACTAAACTGTGGCACAGAACAGACTTGGTTACTGTTGAATCAAGACTGTGAAGGTGTACTGATGTCCCTAGAGTGTGAAAGTGAACTCTTCCTGGTGTTCTGTGATTGCTGGTACAGAGAAAATAAGACGCATTTGCCAGGTCTACAGCCACATACTAGATGCCGGGAAGTGAACTGATTTGCTCCATTGTTTCAGTCAACATGCCCCATCTGCAGTAGCCATTCAATTGAGATCACGACTTCACAACGCTTAGGGTATCTCACAGTCCTGCCCCATCATCCATCTGTTTCCACATAGGCCGGAAAGTGAATTAAAGAAATCACCACCCCCAGATGTTTCGAGATTTTGATGTGGCCCTAATCTATGTGATTCTCTCCAGGTAGGCAACAGTGCTTTGGGTTTACTGTTGTGGTGTTGGGGAGGGTCCCACAGGATCCCAGGCACTTTCCACCTTACGGCCATCTTTCCAGAATCAGGGAGCACATCTGGGAATCCCATCCGTCACTGAATATTTCTGTCTATTCTGACTCTACTCTCAAGAGCAAGGGAACAACCACAGGCTAGAGTCACGGACTGGGCCCCCTGGGAGTTGGACTCAGAGCAAAACTTGTGTTCATTCTGCTCGTTATAGACCCTCACTCTTGGCGGGCATGGTGACTCACACCTGTAATCCCAGCACTATGGGAGGCAGAGGTGGGCAGACCACCTGAGGTCAGGAGTTTGAGACCAGCCTGGGCAACATTGAAAAACCATGTCTCTACTAAAAATACAAAACTTAGCCAGGCGTGGTGGCACGTGCCTGTAGTCCCAGCTACTCGGGAGACTGAGGCAGTAGAATTGCTTGGGAGGCGGAGGTTGCAGTGAGCTGAGATCATGCCACTACAGTCCAGCCTGGGCAACAGACCAAAACTCTGTCTCAAATAAATAAATAAGTAAAGAAACCCTCACTCTGCCCAGCAGGTCACACTGAGTTCTGTTTCCTGGGGATCCGTGTTGGTTCCGAGTTAGTGTCCGGTCATCTCCCACAGCTCTGAATATGCCCCTTTCCCCAGTGCCTGGTCTAGGGAACCTGGCTGCAGTTTCTTTAGGAAAAGCTGGAGGAACTTTCTAAAAACATGTTTCTGGTGCTAGCATAGGATCCTTCCCCAGGGACATCAAACCTTTCTCTTACTGAAGGGACTGTGGGTCTGTGAACAGATTCAGGTCCTTGTGTGCACTGAGGGACTGTGGCTTCCACACAGTGACTGAAGGCTCTGGCTCTGTTTGCTTAAATTACAGTTTGTTATTTCAGTCAAATGTGTCAAATAGGCCGGGCACGGTGGCTCACGCCTGTAATCCCAGCACTTTGGGAGGCCGAGGCAGATCACCTGAGGTCAGGAGTTCGAGACCAGCCTGGCCAACATGGCGAAACCCTGTCTCTACTAAAAATACAAAAATTAGCTGGGCGTGGTGGTGCATGCCTGTAATCCCAGTTGCTCAGGAGGCTGAGGAAGGAGAATCACTTGAACCCGGGAGGTGGAGGTTGCAGTGAGCCGAGATCACACCACTGCCCTCCAGCCTGTGTGATGGGAGTGAGACTCCATCTCAGGAAAAACAAACAAACAAAAAAATGTGTCAAATAGACCCTTAGCAGACTTCCCATCTATTTCAGTCTTGGCAATTGTGTGGCGATTTACTACCACAAAACATTCCTGCGGGTCAAGCCGTTCTCATCACCACCCTCTTCTGACAATTAAGGCAGCTTCACCTGTGTTGCTTTGGCAGTTAAGAGCTGTTACCTGACCTCTGCCTCCGCAGGGTCCAACTCTCCATCGAAATCAGGAAGCCCATTTGCAGCAATCCGTTTACCTTGACCTCTAGAGACAGCCACTGAGGTGCCATCCAGGGATTCAGGCACTTGCCTCACCGATGGGTGTCTTATTGTCCTGGGGAGGGGGGTGCCTCTGTGCCCTCCAGGGGGAAATGGGGGTGGCAAGAAATGAATCCACCCCCTCAGCCAGGCACAGTAGTGGTACACACCCATAATCCCAACACTTTGGGAGGCCAAGGCAGGAGGACTGCTTGAACCCAGGAGGTCAAGGCTACAGTGAGCTATGATCATTCCACTCCACTCCAGCCTGGGTGTCAGAGCAAATCCCCACCACTATTAAAAAAGAAAAAAAAAAAATCAACCAGGCACAGTGGCTCACGCTTGTAATCCCAGCACTTCAGGAGGCTGAGGCAGGCAGATCACCTGAGGTCAGGAGTTCAAGACCAGCTTGGCCAACATGGCAAAACGCTGTCTCTACTAAAAATACAAAAATTAGCTGTTGTGGTGGTGGGTGGGCGCCTGTAATCCCAGCTACTAGGGAGGCTGAGGCAGGGGAATTGCTTGAATCCAGAAGGTGGAGGTTGCAGTGAGCCGAGATCATACCACTGCACTCCAGCCTGGGTGATAGAGCGAGACTCCATCTCAAAAAACAAATGAAAAAAATCCACTTCAATGCACCTGTGTCCCTAAGCATTCAGAGCCTTTCTTGTACATCAAGGAATCACTTGCCTCTCAAATGCTTTCCACTTAAGTTACCACTGAGGTCAGATCTCACTGAAACAAATGTCCATTTGGAACTGCTCCCATTGCTGGAGTTCGCACGTTGAGTGCAGAATCTCTGCTTACTCACGAGTGAGCAAACCCCTGTCGAGAAAAATGTGCCCCAAATAACAGAACAGGAAAGAGGAAACAGCACTGAGTGGGAGTCGGCTGAGAAACAGGATAAGCGGGATACGTAAGTGGCCTCAAAGTGCCTCTTCCCAAGGTGCTTATTGACAGGAAATGGGGATATGGTATATTTACAGAGGGGAAACCTGGCAGGCACGTTTAACCGAGACATTAACATTAACAACATCTGTAAGAGGGCAAATAACTATGAGCCTCAAAAGAGAACTGAGACACAATTTCATTTCTGAGGTATTTCTGCCCAAATTCATACCACAAGCAAACATCTGAAGTTGAGGGACATTGCTGCAAAATAACTGCAACCCAGCACTCAGAAGAATATCCAGATGCTGAGAAACAGGCTGAGGAGCTGCTCTGAATTAAAGGAAACTAAAGAGATGCCACAAAAAAGCCAACTCACCATCCAGGAGTTTGTTTTCCTATAAAAACATTAGGAGAATGTGGGAAAATCTTTTTGGTTTTTGGTTTTTTTTTTTTTTTTTTTTTTGACAGCATCTTGCTCTGTCCCCCAGGCTGAAGTGCAGCGGCACAATCACAGCTCACTGCAGCCTCAACCTCATGAGTTCAAAGTGATCCTCCCACCTCAGCCTCCCAAGTAGCTGGGACTACACGTGTGCACCACCATGTCCAGCTAAGTTTTAAATTTGTTGTAGAGACAGGGTCTCCCTGTGTTGCCCAGGTTGGTCTTGAACTCCTGGGTCCCAGTGATCCTCCTGCCTTGGCCTCCCAAAGTGCTGGGATTACAGACATGAGCCACTGCGCCCAGCCTAGAGGATGTGGGAAAATTTGATTAGCAAATGTTATCTCAATGTTAATTTCCTGATTTTAATAGCTATTCTGTGGTTATATAAGAACATCTCCTTGTTTTTAGGAAATACACAATAAATTATTTGGGGAAAGAAGGCCTCATGTTTATACTCTACTTTCAAATGGTTCTGAAAAAAAATTATATGTACATAAAATGGTTTAAACACACATCTATACACAGGCGTAAATACATAGTTATGAAGTAGATGTGGTAAGATATTTGAGGAATCTAAGTGAAGTCTATATAATAATTCTTTGCCCTATTCTTGCAATCCTCTCAAAGTCTGGATCATGTCAGATTACATTTTTTTTTTCAAGTTCTCATCCCTGTCTGTGGTCTGGCACCCTCAGAATCCATTGTCTCATAGGTTCCCCACAATTTTACCAAAATACATGATCAGCTCCTGCAGCCCCCCTGATGTGTGAGCTTCTCTGCCCAGGTTTGACTTTGTCATCGGTCCCTGCAGCAGGCTGGTCTCTAACCATCCTTCTGGCCCAGAACCACAGAGAAGGTAGGAGAGGGAACTGCCGCCTTCTGGCCTGTGACTACCACAGGTGAGGTTGCCGTGAGTCTTCAAGCAGAGCAGGACCAGTCTCCTCAGGGTGTTCACGGTTACCCAGACCCTGGCAGGGGCCACCATTCCAGTCCAAGACCCTCATACTCCTTGCATTTAGCTCTGTAATATCCTGTGCTACACAGGGGCCACCTGGCCGGTCAAAGCCAGACCTTCAGCCGACGTATCTTTCCAGGTCACCATGCCCAGGGGCTGCGGATGCCCAACACTAACCACACGCTATGGTAACCGATGCTGACCACACACGACGGTGACCCGACGCCGGCCATAACGAGACAATGATAATCTCCTGTCTTCAAACTCAGCCAGGCAGATGCCTCTCAGGCTCCCATCCCTGAGGGTGTATTGTCTGCAGCCACTTGAGGAAATACTGTCGTAGGTCAAATGCATACAAAGAAACAACACAATTTTTAGCAGAAATAATTTTCTAACAAGAAATTGTTTGAAAGTGCTTGTAAAATCATCAAGAGACTGGAAGAATGGGCTCCAGGCTGGGTCTCAGGATGTCACTCTCAGAATAACCCCACAGAGCCAGCCCAGCAAGGGAACAGCTACTGTGACAAAAACAAGAACTGAGTTCGAAAAAACACAGTTCAAAAAAGACTGTGTTCGCCTTCTGGGAAGTGAGGAGCGCCTCTGCCCGGCCACTGCCCCCTGGTCTGGGAAGTAAGGAGGGCCTCTGCCCGGCCACTGCCCCCCGGTCTGGGAAGTAAGGAGGGCCTCTGCCCGGCCACTGCCCCCCGGTCTGGGAAGTGAGGAGAGCCTCTGCCCGGCCACTGTCCCCTAGTCTGGGAAGTGAGGAGGGCCTCTGCCCGGCCACTGCCCTCCGGTCTGGGAAGTAAGGAGGGCCTCTGCCCGGCCACTGCCCCCCGGTCTGGGAAGTAAGGAGGGCCTCTGCCCGGCCACTGCCCCCTAGTCTGGGAAGTGAGAAGAGCCTCTGCCCGGCCACTGCCCCCCGGTCTGGGAAGTAAGGAGGGCCTCTGCCCGGCCACTGCCCCCCGGTCTGGGAAGTAAGGAGGCCTCTGCCTGGCCACTGCCCCCCGGTCTGGGAAGTGAGGAGAGCCTCTGCCCGGCCACTGCCCCCTAGTCTGGGAAGTGAGGAGAGTCTCTGCCCAGCCACTGCCCCCCGGTCTGGGAAGTAAGGAGGGCCTCTGCCCGGCCACTGCCCCTAGTCTGGGAAGTGAGGAGCGCCTCTGCCCAGCCACTGCCCCCCGGTCTGGGAAGTGAGGAGAGCCTCTGCCCGGCTGCTGTGCAACCCTCCAAGTGTGAAGTGGCACCTTATGTGTGATCTTTCTGCCCTCCTCAAGTTTGCATTTTTGACATTGAAGTTTACTTTTAAATTAAAAAAAAAAAAGACTGTGTTCAAAAACCCACTATCCCCACCACTGGCTCCATGATGACGCAGCACCAGCTACCCTCCCTCCGGGGGTCAGGAGCCACCACAACTTTTGGTCCCAGAAATATGCCACGCCCATTGGATCCACAGCAGTAAAATGATGACTCACAGCAGAGCCTCTCTTGCCACTTAACCAAATCCTGACCCCAGATCTTTTTCAAGTTCATTTGATTAGTGGAAACTGAATCACACCTGGAAGCCTAGAGGCTCCAGAGGAACTGGCGTTTAACTCTTCAATCTCTACGTCCAGGAAGGTGCCAGAAGGAAGTCAAAATAGACAACGAGTGGGGTGTCTGCCATACTGAACCCACGGGTAGAAAAAAACCAGGTCCTAAGAGAAGTGTCAGGAAATCCTGCAAGAATGCAGAGGAGAAAACCGCTTATCTGACTATGAGTGTCTGCTCAGAAAGATTTGAATTAAGCTCCAAAGAAGGAGCAGTGTTTTTGCAAACAGAGAAGGAAGAGGGTGACGTTGGATGAGGGACAGCATGGGTGCAGTCACCATTGCTGCCGCTCTTCCATAAATGTGAAATTATTTCAAAGTCATGCATCTAAAGTTATAGATATGAGGACTATATAGAAACAAGAAGATTTTGGTCGGGCGCGGTGGCTCATGCCTGTAATCCCAGCACTTTGGGAGGCTGAGGCGGGTAGATCATGAGGTCAGGAGTTCAAGACTAGCCTGGCCAAGACGGTGAAACCCCGTCTCTACTAAAAATACAAACAGTATCCAGGCATAGTGGCACACACCTGTAGTCCCAGGTACTCGGGAGGCTGAGGCAGGAGAATTGCTTGAACCTGGGTGGCAGAGGTTGCAGTGAGCTGAGATCATGCCACTGCACTCCAGTCTGGGTGACAAAGCAAGACTCTGTCTCAAAAAGCAACAACAAAAAAAGAAAGAAAGAAGGACAGAAAGAAAGGAAGAAAGAAAAAGAAAGAAAGAAAGAAAGAAAGAAAGAAAGAAAGAAAGAAAGAAAGAAAGAAAGAAAGAAAGAAAGAAAGAAAGAAAAGGAAGGAAAGAAGGAAGGAAGGAAGGAGAAAAAAGGTCTTGTGACATAAAATTATATCAGTTCAATGTCTTACCAGCAAGTAACCAAAAACGAAGAAAATAAAAAACTCTCCAACACGCTTAAAGAATAAGTAAATCTATCACCTCACGTAGTGAGAAATCCAGAGATAGGGCAGACACCAACATTGGCTGGTTAAACATCTCCATATCATCATCACCAAAGACACAGGCTCCTTTCCATCTTACCCCCATCCTCAGCCTAAGGTTTGTTGGCCACGTGGTGCCGAGGTGGCTGCAGCGGCTCCACACATCACACCCTGTAATGACAGGAACCAAAAGAAGGGATGAACAGCCTCTTTTCCCAGAATCCCTGGAGCAGACTTTCCTTCTAAACCATCTAAATCCTTCTAAGCCATCATTCACGAGACAGGCAGAATAACCCTGTTCAGCTCAGCTGACTCATCCATGTGGGATGAATGTTGGGGGTCAACCATGTGACCACAACAGATACTGAGTTTAAAAAAGCAGAGACAAGAGAGTGTTGATTAAATCCGTCATAATATTTACCTGCATGTGTAAATGGAAATAGACATCCATAATTGGAAATGATTGTGTTAGGGTGGTGAGTGTGGCATTATTTTCCTTTTTTCAAAATGTTCCCCACTAGTATTGGTGCTTCACCCATTTTTATAATTCGACGGTGCCGGGGCATCAGTGCTGCCACGTGATGGGCAGTGCCAGTGCTGACAGAGGGCTTCCCTCAGCCTCAACCCCTGTGTCTCACATCTTTGTCTTTGCCTCTGATTCTCCCAGGTAGCATGTGGATGTGCAGCATTGACAAGAGCAGTCATCGTGGGGCTCTCCCTGAAGTCTCTGTCCACCTGTCTGTTTTACAGCATGATTGGCCCGTGTAAAATGTGGATAATGATTCCTGTCACTTCCTACCTCCAGAGGTGGCTGTAGCGAAAAGGATTTGTAGTAGATAAGAAAGGTCAGGCATGGTGGCTCACTTCTGTAATCCCAGCACTTTGGGAGGCCGAGGCGGGCAGATCACCTGAGGTCGGGAGTTCAGGACCAACCTGGCCAACACAGCAAAACCCTGACTCTACTAAAAATACAAAAATTAGCTGGGCGTGGTGGCAGGGGCATGCAATCCCAGCTACTCAAGAGGCTGAGGCAGGAGAATCGCTTGAATCCGGAAGACAGGTTGCAGTGAGCCAAGATTGTGCCATTGCACTGCATCCTGGGCAACGACAGAGTGAGACTTTGTCTCAAAAAAAAAAAACAAAAACAAAAAAAAAAAACAAAAGAAAAAGAAAAGGAAAAAGAGAAGGAAAATGCTACTAAGATGTTTTAAATCTCCTCAAACTCATCAGAGAAGTGATGAGACAGCAAGGGCTTACTAGGCCACAAATCTAAATCAAAGTGGGAACCAGACGGATGGGCTGAAGACAGCAGATCTTTTTACTACGGGGGCATTTGCCTGTCCCAGTTTACTTGAGCATAGTTTTTAATGGTCTTTCGGGGCAAGAGGCACAAGAGTAAAAAGCCAGGCAAGTGGGGAGTGTCGGAGGAAGTCCTCTTTCCATAAAACTGAGGCCCCCAAAGGCTACACCCTGAGGGTAAGGGTGAATCAGAGGTAACACTCCACAACCACACATAATCAAGGGATGGCAAGAAAAGCGGGGCAGAGGCAGGAGAAAACCCTTTTCAGAGAAGACAGAGGCATGAGCCAGCCACGTCCAAAGCTGCATCACACGGGTGACCTGGATCACACACGTGACCGAGAACACTTTAAGCCTGTAATTTAATGTAAAGTGGTCCCCAATTACTACGACCCCTGGGCGCCTGGAAGAAGCAAACGCGAACCTCTTTGGAGGGACAGCTTCATGTAGGGCTCACAGGACGCCTACAAGCAATTTTTCAAGGACAGTTGAAAACAATCATGACACAGAAAATGAGGTATTATGGGAGTGAATCAGATAAGAAGAAAAAAAGGAGAAGAAATAGGAGGGGGTGGGCGGGAAGGAGAAGACAGCTAGACAGACCTAGAAAGACTTCAGATATTCAAACTACCAAACAAAGATATTAAAACTATGCACACGATGATTAGAGACATGAAAAGCAAGACGAGATTTTCTGGGGAAAGCCAGGAACTGTGTAAAATAGACTAGCATATTTGAAAAGTAACTCAATAGAATATCTGGAAATGACAAAACATAATAACCAAAATTATTAACCAGGTTTAACAACAAATCAGCCACAGCCAAAGAAAGAATTAGTGAACCATAAAATAGATAGAAGAAACTACCTAGAAAGCAACCAAGAGAGACAAAAAATTAAAAATCAGAAAGAGAGGTTAAGAGAGATGGAGAACAGAGTAAAAAAAAAAAAAAACGTTTAATATATGTTCAATTAGTGTTCCAGAAGAGATCAGACAGAAAATAGGCCAGAAGCACTATCTGAAGAGGTAACAGTTGAGTCTCTGATGTATTGGTAAAAGAAATGGGTTGGGTGCGGTGGCTCATGCCTGTAATCTCAGCGCTTGGGGAGGCTGAGGTGTGTGGATCATGAAGTCAGGAGTTTGAGACCAGCCCGGCCAACACGGTGAAATCCTGTCTCTACTATAAATACAAAAATTAGGCCAGGCATGGTGGCTCACACCTGTAATCCTAGCACTTTGGGAGGCCGAGGCGGGTGGATCACAAGGTTAGGAGTTCAAGACCAGCCTGGCCAACATACTAGAAATACAAACGTTAGCTGGGTGTGGTGGTGATCCCCCATAGAATCTTCTAGAGACGCAAACCCCATGGCATCGCCTCTGCTGGTAAACCTCCAGGGGTGTCTCATTATCCTCTCGTTTAGTCCAAAATGCTTCCCGAGGCCCACAGGGCCCCCTGAGACAGCATTTGCTGATTCTGCCCCACAGAAAGTGAATGGGTTTCGCTTTCTCAAACCCTCCTGTTTTTCCGTAGACTCTGGACCCTGGAGCATGCTCCTCACGTGGAGAAGAAGGTCTCCCTCCTGCCTTCTGGACTCAGCGTCGCCTCCTCGGGGATCTTTGGGGGGATGGGCAATGACTCAGCAGATGAGGCAGCGCTTAGTTGCATTTGGTCTCAGAAAACACACAGGGCGCTGTTTCTGGATCAGGCTCTTCAAGGGACACGCACTCCCAAAGCTGCGTGACCAGAGTATCCACAGAGGCGAATGAGTCTCCACCCGGCCCTGCTGCCCCTCTGGCTAATCCCTGCCCTTACGCTCCCAGAGGCACCCATTTTTTCTGATGATTTTCTCCATAGATGAGTTGAGGGGAACTTCGCGTCCCTGCAGTCCGTGTGCTGTTGTGTGGAAGGCTTCCACATTGCCATGCACATCAGTGGTGTGCTCCTGTTTATTGCTGGAGATTGTTCTCTTTTTTTTTTTTTTTGAGACGGAGTCTCGCTCTGTCGCCCAGGCTGGAGTGCAGTGGCCGGATCTCAGCTCACTGCAAGCTCCGCCTCCCGGGTCCACGCCATTCTCCTGCCTCAGCCTCCCGAGTAGCTGGGACTACAGGCGCCGCCACCTCGCCCGGCTAATTTTTTGTATTTTTTAAGTGGAGACGGGGTTTCACCGTGTTAGCCAGGATGGTCTCGACCTCCTGCCCTTGTGATCCGCCCGCCTCGGCCTCCCAAAGTGCTGGGATTACAGGCTTGAGCCACCGCGCCCGGCCGAGATTGTTCTCTTGTACAGATTTGCCACCGTGTATGTATCTGTTCTCCTGCTGAAGGACACCCAGCTGCTTTCCAGTTGGGGGCTATTACAAATAAAACGGCGCAAACGTCTTCTTGCACACAGCCTCCTGTCTTGGGCACGCTCTTGCTACTTTCAGATTTCCCAACCATGGACAGCAGAGGGCGTTGGCGAGCCAGCGAGTGGAAGTCAAGAGTCCAGAGCACCAGGGTGTCTGGAAGCTCGGTGACCACCTTCTCAGGAATAGATCCAGGAAGAAAGGCATCAGCATATTACAAATATTAAGGACCTTTATTCGATACGACAATTTTTTTTTAGAGACAGGGTCTCCATATGTTGCCCAGGCTGGTCTTGAACCCTTAAGCTCCGATCCTCCCACCACGGCCTCCCAAAGTGCTGGGATCACAGGTGTGTACCACCATGCCTGGCAGACAGTTCCTTTTTTTTTTTTTTTTTTGAGACGGAGTCTTGAACTGTCGCCCAGGCTGGAGTGCAGTGGCTTGATCTCGGCTCACTGCAACCTCCACCTCCTGGGTTCAAGGGATTCTCCTGCCTCAGCCTCCTGAGTAGCTGGGATTACAGGTCCCTGCCACCATGCCCAGCCAATTTTTTGTATTTTTAGTAGAGATGGGGGTTTCACCACGTTGGCCAGGCTAGTCTCGAACTCCTGACCTTGTGATCCACCCACCTCGGCCTCCCAAAGTGCTGGGATCACAGGTGTAAGTCACTGTACCTGGCCGACAGATCTTAATTATCAGGGAGCTGGTTATTGCAGGGATCACGACCAGTGGCAGGTGAGGTAGGTTTCATCACAGGCAAGGAGGCCCCACATGCGGGATGTGGTGAGTGACAGGGCATGGGAGCAGCAGGGGAGGCCCTCACGCCCTGCAGGCCTCACTGCTGCTGCTGACGGGGCCGCACTCAGAAAACGCCACGCTGCTGACTCCTGCACTGTCTCTCGCAGGATGCAACCTGGATGCTGTGGCACAGAGACCCTCTGACACGTTCTTCCTGGTCCACTCTGCAGGGGATGTCCTTGGAGATTCGTGACTTGGGCCACCAGCACCGCCCCTTAGCGTTCCCACAGCCTCCGGATCTCACTTGGGCCTTGGGTCCTGGGTGTGGCTGTGTCCCTCCCAAGTGTCCTCTGCTGGAAGCCACTTTCAACGCTAAACTGGAAAGCAGAGTGGTGGGCAGGAGGGCATCAGATGCCGA
Source organism: Rhinopithecus roxellana (assembly GCF_007565055.1). Taxonomy (NCBI): domain Eukaryota; kingdom Metazoa; phylum Chordata; class Mammalia; order Primates; family Cercopithecidae; genus Rhinopithecus; species Rhinopithecus roxellana. The sequence continues at coordinate 52,038,918 of NC_044559.1, read as the reverse complement.
CAGACTGGTTCCAGCAAGAGTGGAGTGGCTTGGTTCACAATGTAGCTTCCCGAGTCATCAAAACCTTGTTTAAAATGCAGAGTCCGGCCCCGTCCCCAGTAATCCTGAGGTTTGGGCTGGGACCTGGGAATTGGTCATTTGAACTCGCTGACCAGGCCACATGCAGCAGGTTAGGAAGCTGCAGGTCTGAGCACCTGATGAGTGTGGGTTGGAGAGCGCAGGTGTGAGGTCCTGAGTGACCAAAGGGACCCACAAGGGGACAGGGAGCAGGCGAGGAATGCCACGTGGGTTGGCGAGCCTGTTCCCACCGAGGCCAGCGCCCGGCACTCACTCACTGTCATAGGTGCCTTTGTTCTGGATCCCCCTCCACCAACACCTCTTCCACCCACCCCATCCACTCCCCAGTGATGAGCATGTGCTAGGCTCACACGTGCTATGTGGGGACATCTCTCCTCCCAGCCCTGAACCCCGAGCTCTCCTGCAGCCACCTGTGCACCTGAGCATCTCTGCAATGCCTGCCTCTCCTGCCCCTGGACCCACACCACGCAGCAGCTGTGCAGCCCGTGCCCACAGCACTGCCACGGTGTCCATCAGAGAGAGGAGGCCCAATGTGATAGATTGAGGGGGTCCAAGTGTGACACCTTAATGTCGTTTTCATTTCTGGCAGCAGCAGCATCTCAAAGTGCCCTGTAAGTGTGGGCATCAAACCCGAGGCAGGACAGGTGGTCAAGGAAGTGACCAGGTCCTCGGGGCATGGTGACCATAGTGACCATAGAGTCAGCACAGTAAGCCTCAGCACTGGCAGCTAATCGAGCTCATTCGAGCACAGCGATCTTCAGTAGGGACTTCCCCTCTAGAGAACACGCACACTGTGAGCTTACCTGTCCTCAGACTGACCGTAGCGTTGAAGATGCTAGTGAGACGCGCGACGTATGAACAAGCGTGGACAGCTACTGCACATGTGCACCCAGAGGAGCACCTGGAACGTGCTTCCTAGCAACACCTCTCCCGCCTCCTCATGTGTAATCATGGAAGACTCCCACAGAGGGAATCTCCCTCCTTCCAGTCTTTGCCGTCTCATCCTCATGAGCAGCCCACCCCGAATCCTCTCTTTCAGGGTGTACTGTCCATTCTGCACCCAACTTCTCTCATATTCTTTTTCTTTTGCACTAAATCACTATACGTTCCATCTCCTTCGCTGTGTGTCTCTTGTTTAAACTCCCTTAAACTAAGAAGACAAGAACCAAGGTCTCACAGCAACCATCAACTAAACTGCCCATCAAGTTGGCCCCCAAAGCTGCTGAGCCCTGAGAGAAGCCTCAGGGGAGCATGACAAAGTCTGTCCGGTGAAGACATGAGTCCCTTAGAGAACGCACACACCCGGAAGATCAGTGGTCACAAGGGAGCAGGTGCTCAGTGAGTCTCTAGGCAATGATGGCTGCAGCATCTGGAGAAGGGAGCGAGCCCGGGTTCTGGGCCAGGCTTGGGAGGACTCAGGAGGCAGAGGGAAGAGCCAGGGCCCTGGGGCCAGGCTTGGAGACAAGAAGAGCAGGAAGAGCTCGGCAGAAAAGGGCTGCCTAAGAGACGCAGGTGGAGGTTGAGCTCCTGGGTTTTTACCCAGAGGAACTGGAAACGTGTCCACACAAAACCTGCGTGTGGATGTTTACAGCAACTTTGTTCATACTCACCAAAACTTGGAAGCACCTGGGATGTCCTTCAGTAGGTGAAGAGATACATCAGTTGTGGTTCATCCCATCAAATGTGGTTCAGGGTTAGAAAGAAATGAGCTATCAAGCCAGGAGAGGGCATGGAGGACCCTTAAATGCACATTACTCTGTGGAAGAAGCCAATCTGAAGAGGCTACACCCTGTATGATTCCATCTCTGACATTCCGGAAGAGGCAAAACTGTGGAGACAGTAAAAAGATGAGTGGTTGCCAGGGGTAGGGGAGGGAGGGAGGAACAGGCAGAGCATAGAGGACTTTGGGGCCTTCGAAGTGCTCTGCGTGATCACGGTGGGTACATGTCATCAGACATCCGTCCAAACCCACAGAATGTCCAACACTAAGAGTGAACCCTGACATGGACTCTGGGTGACAGTGATGATGGCAGAGGCAGCCCATCTGGAGCGGTGGCTGCCATCACGATGGGTACAGTGGGGAGGTGTGGCTGTGGCTGATACTCCACAGAGCCAGCAGGAGCCAGGGACAAGTGGGATCCCTGCCCCTTCTGAGTTGATGGGGCAGGAGCTCTGCAGGTGCAATCACAGCTGGCCAAGTTGTGGCTGCAGACCGGGGCCTTCCACGGCAAGGAGCAGACAACAGCCCTGCCCACCCCCGTCAGGCACAGCTGCTGCTGCCCAAGTTATGGCTGCAGACCTGGACCTCCGTGTTCTTAGGGAGGCTGGGAGCAGGCAGGAGCCCCGCCCTCCCAGGCTTAGCTGCAGCCACCCAAGTCACCGCTGTGGACCTGGGCCCCCACTCCGTGGAGAAGGCAGGAGCCCTGCACCCCCCACCCTCCAAGTGCAGTCGCAGCCGCCCAAACCATGGCTGTGGACCCAGGCATCCCTGCACTCCTGGGGGCCCAGGAAGGCATACCCCTGCCCTCACAGGCTCAGAAGTGCCTGCTCCCACTGCTTGGCTTCTCCCTGCTTTCAGTGTCCACTCCAATCTCAGAGCAAAGTTGGGGCCGAGCCCGGGTGCTGTCACCGCCCGGTTGGGTGTGCACGCATGTGGGACAGTGCTAATATACCAACCCCCTGCTGCCTGGGCCCCTCCAGACTTAGGGCATTGATGAGCTTGGGAGGGAAGCCGATGGGGTCTGAGGGCAGGTCGGCGCTGGCCTGCAGCCAGCCCTTGGCACCTACAGCCTGGGCACTATGAACAGCAGCAGAAGGCAGACAGGCTCCCTGGTGGAAGGGGATGGGTCCCTGGTGAGAGCCCACCTTTAGGCCAGGGAGGGCCTGAAGGCTAGGGGCGGGGCTGCCAGTCCCGCAGACCAGAGAGGGGACTTGTGGTGCCTTTTCCAGCCCTGCCCATGGCCTCCCATGAACCAATGAGTGTGCACTTCCTCCCCCCTGAGGCCCATAACCCAGAGCTGAGCAGACATTGGGACGAGCAGCTACAGAGAGGAGCTACCCACTCCAGGGCCTCCTTTAGCTCTTCTGTCACTCAACAGAGCGCCTCTTCACCTTGCTCACCCTCCACTTGTCTACATACCTCATTCTTCCTGGACACGGGACAAGAACTCAGGACCTGCTGAATGGCAGAGCTGAAAGAGCTATAACACAAACAGGGCTGAAACATGCTCCTTGCTCTCCATGTTGCAGGTGAAGAGAAGGAGACAAGAGCTGTGGCCCTTCAGGGAGCCCAGGCCTCGAAGCTCCCTGAGCCAGGGCTGTAACTCCCTTTGGGGCCCTGCAGTTCCTGGAGTCTCCAAGCTCCCAGCACCACTCCGTTTCCCAGTGGCAGCCTTGGAAGCTGCTTGCAGTGCACCTGGTCCAGCCGCAGCCTCACAGAGAGCCAGCGCCCAGGCCAGAGCCAGGCCGAAGACAGAGGACTGGTTGAGGCCAGGAGTTCAAGATCACTCTGGGCAACATGGTGAGACCCCATCCCTACACACACACACAAATAATAAATTAAAGTTTATTAAAAAAAAAAAAAAGCAGGTGAGGCCTAGTCACAAACACAGAGGAGAGCCCAAGCCCACATCTCATGCTGAAGATCTGACTTTACTTGCCTTTGGTGTCTCTTTAGATATGTCCTCTCCAGCAATTTAAGCTGCAAGTGTTTAGCGCCCTCTAAGGGTCCTACAATGAACAGCATCCCTTTTCCTTGCTGGAGTATTGAACAGAGAGAGAAATAAGACAAGAGCAGATGGAGCCAAAACACTCCCCTTGTTACCGGCAACGGCTAAGCTGAGCAGTGGCTGAAAGTCAGAGCTGAGCAGGATGGTTAACCAAACAACAGAGAGGAAGACACCTCCCCAGATCCCTGTGGGTCCCTAGCCCTGGGCACCCCTCAGACCCTCAGGCTCCTCATGCCCCTGAACCCAGCCCAGGCTTCTGAGGTCCCAGGATGGCTCCATGTACAGGACACATGTACAGCGCACTTCCCTCCCAGGGAAGGGGGCTCAGACGTGGGGACCCCCTCCCAGGGAAGGAGGCTCAGACGTGGGGACCCCCTCCCAGGGAAGGGGGCTCAGACGTGGGGACCCCCTCCCAGGGAAGGGGGTTCAGACGTGGGGACCCCCTCCCAGGGAAGGAGGCTCAGACGTGGGGACCCCCTCCCAGGGAAGGGGGCTCAGACGTGGGGACCCCCTCCCAGGGAAGGGGGCTCAGACGTGGGGACCCCCTCCCAGGGAAGGGGGCTCAGACGTGGGGACCCCCTCCCAGGGAAGGGGGTTTAGACGTGGGGACCCCCTCCCAGGGAAGGAGGCTCAGACGTGGGGACCCCCTCCCAGGGAAGGGGGTTCAGACGTGGGGACCCTCTCCCAGGGAAGGGGGTTCAGATGTGGGTACCCCCTCCCAGGGAAGGAGGCTCAGACGTAGGGACCCCCTCCCAGGGAAGGGGGTTCAGACGTGGGGACCCTCTCCCAGGGAAGGAGCCCAGAAGGATCACTGGTCATATGGTATTTCTGTTTTATTTGGAAGCCTCCATGCTGCTTTGCATAATGGTGGGAATACAGAATGCCATAGCCATTATGAAAAAGCAGTTTTTGTTTTGAGGTATAATCCCAAAACAAATAATGTTTGATCATGGTTCTTCATATGAGGCTCTAAATCCGGTATTGTAAGTCCAGAGAGTTTTCCCACCTTGGGCAAGGATGAGTTTGCCCCTAATAATCTTTGAGGCAGAAGATTGGCAGAATGTGAGATGGAGGCTGTTGGCAGGATTCAGGATGATTCAGTAATAAATAGTATTGACAGAGAAAAACAGAGACATGGAAAGAGAGAGAGAGAATATGAATCTCATAAGAGGAAAATCCGCTGAATATCAGTGTTGGGTTTTCAGTCACAGACACATCTGTATGAGCGAGGAACCATCAAGTCAAGGGAGGAGTGGAGAACATGTCCAGTCCAAAAATCAGCGTATTCTCAGAGGCACCCAGTGCCCCATCACACAGGTGAGAAACGTTAAAAACCCGTGACATGTGAGTGCACAGTAAGTGATAACGTTATTATGTCTCCATGAACTTTCTCTAAGGGCAGCCACTATGAGATCCAGAAGAACCTTGGTCTCCACAATCTTTTATCTTAATCCGAATATTTCCTTTCCATGGATCCCAGGACTTTAGACAAACTCAACCAACTGTCAACCAGAAAATGTTTAAATTTACCTATAACCTGGAAGCCCCACCCGCCACTTTCAGTTGTCTGCCTTTCTGGACCCAACCAATGTATTTCTTAAATGTGTTCGATTGATGTCTCATGCCCCCCTGCCCCATAGAAGGTATAAAACCAAGCTGTTCCCCGACCACATGGAGCGCATGTTCTCAGGACCTCCTGAGGGCTGTGTCACAGGCCATGGTCCCTCATGTTTTGGTCAGAATAAATCTCTTCAAGTATTTTTCAGAGTTTGACCCTTTTCGTTGACAAAAGAAAAGTGATGGAACAGCTACTCCATAGACAGAGTAAGGTGTTCCCAAAAGTAAGAGGAGGAATGTGTGCACCCAAGGTACTTACTTGTTTATATACAGGATAAAAAAAGATCATGGGCAGATGTGCTGTGCTACGAGGGTTTGTGATAAAGAGTTAATATTCTTAATTACTATATTTTGCAACAATCGGTATTATCTTTAAAGCAAAATTAGGAATGCTTCTATTCTCAAGATATCGGGGTATCAGGACACTCCTATGTCTGGGTCTGCTTAATAAATGTTGTCAATCTGTTCCCTTAACCAAAAACATCTAGAGGCTGGGAATACCTAAATTTCGGGGAGTTCAGCCCAGCAAGCCCCAGCCTCATTTCCCAGCCCTCACTGTAAAAAGTAAAGTAGAGGTTCCTCTTCAAAGATTTTTCTCCCCGTCTAATTAGGAATAAATAGCAACTTCTCTTAAAGGCAAAATTTATTCAAAGACCTGTGCTAACATTCTTAAACATCTGCTAGCCGTGATAAAGAAATCCATGTACTTTATGTTCTTAGCTCCCACAATTTAGCCTAAATATTTGCCTTGGCATGTTTATACTGGTCCAAGCATTAGGTCATAGCCTGTTCCTCCTCCTTATTTGAAGGTGTTTTTACCTTTCTCAGCATTCCGCAAGTTACTTCCTCCTTCCTTTATTCTCCTCTGCCTTTGCCTCTTTTAAAAAGTTCTAAGTTGCGGCCGGGCGCGGTTGCTCAAGCCTGTAATCCCAGCACTTTGGGAGGCCGAGGCGGGTGGATCATGAGGTCAGGAGTTTGAGACCAGCCTGGCCAACGTGGTGAAACCCTGTCTCTACAAAAAATATAAAAATTGACCAGGCATGGTGGCAGGTGCCTGTAATCCCAGCTACTCGGGAAGCTAAGACAAGAGAATCATTCGAACCCAGGAGGGGGAGGTTGCAGTGAGCCGAGATCATGCCATCGCACTCCAGCCTGGGCAACAAAGCGAGACTCCATCTCAAAAAAAAAAAAAAAAAGTGGTAATTTGCTAGCCAATCGGGACATATACAGAATGTAAGGTCCCGTTCCAGCCAATGGAAACCAGACACAGAAGCAGGGTGGACTGGACATGTCAGGTTATAAATGACCCTGCCTCTTCTTTTCAGTGTACCCTTTCTGTAGAAAGTAAAAAAAAAAAAAAAAAAAAAAAAAAAAAAAAGGCCTTGCAGAGGAGATTAAATTTATGTTCAAGTGCTATTTCTTTATGGCACCAGGGAACAGCATTACGAACACTCAGGAGGGAGAGGCTCTGGTGTGAACGCCCCTAACACGCGTGTTCATGGGGGAGGGTGTCCAGGTTCTAGGCGTCTTGAACAAAGAATTGGACAAACCCTACAAGCAAAGCAAGGAGGGGATGAGGGGATTTATTGAAAATGAAAGCAAGGAGGGGATGAGGGGATTTATTGAAAATGAAAGCACACTCCACAGTGTGGGAGCAGCCCGAGCACAGAGGCTCAAGGGCCCGGTCAGAGTTTTTGTGAGTGTAAATACCCTCTACTTGGGGGTACATCCTACGTAAATGAAGAGGATGGAGTAAAGTTACAAAGTCATTTACTTGGGGTATGCCCTGTGGAGAGGATATTTCCTGTTACAGCTGAAGTGTGAATCGGCCTTACGTTCCCTGCCTGCAGACCCTATTTTCCTGTCTCAAGAGGACAGCTTCAGCCAGATGAGGTGGTTCACTCCTGTAATCCCAACACTTTGGGAGGCCGGGGCAGGCAGATCACTTGAGGCCAGTTCAAGACCAGCCTGGCCAGCATGGTGAAAACCCATCTCTACTAAAAATACAAAAATTAGACAGGCGTGGTGGCGTGTGCCTATAATTCCAGCTACTCAGGTGGCTGAGACAGGAGAATCACTTGAACCCGGGAGGCAGAGGTTGCAATGAGCCAAGATTGTGCCACTGCCCTCCAGCCTGGGTGACAGAGTGAGACCCTGTCTCAAGAAGAACAAAAGCGGGGGATGTCATGCGCGTCTGTGTGAAGAGACCACCAAACAGGCTTTGTGTGAACAACGTGGCTGTTTATTTCACCTGGGTGCAGGCGGGCTGAGTCCGAAAAGAGTCAGCGAAGGGAGATAAGGGTGGGGCCGTTTTATAGAATTTGGGTAGATAAAGGAAAATTACAGTCAAAGGGGGGTTGTTCTCTGGCGGGCAGGAGTGGGGGTTACAAGGTGCTCAGTGGGGGAGCTTTTTGAGCCAGGATGAGCCAGGAAAAGGAATTTCACAGGATAATATCATCGCTTAAGGCAAGGACCGGCCATTTTCACTTCTTTTGTGGTGGAAGGTCGTCCAGGCAGGGCATTGGCACTTCTTTTGTGATTCTTCAGTTACTTCAGGCCATCTGGGTGTATATGTGCAAGTCACAGGGGATGCGATGGCTTGGCTTGGGCTCAGAGGCCTGACAGGGGACGGCTTTGACTCCCTATAATTTCATCCCTGAGCCAACCACTCAGCACTCCCGACTCACTGGCCCCCTACCCACCAAATCGTCCTTAAACACTCTGATCCCTGAGGTTTCCGAGAGACTCATTTCAGTAACAATAAAACTCTGGTCTCCCGCACAGCTGGCTCTGTGTAAATTACTCTTTCTCAATTGCAGTTCCCCTGTCTTGACAAATCAGCTGGGCAGTGGGCAAGGTGAAATCCACTGGGCAGTTACAGCAGGTGTTACAGGAACGCAGTCCCAGTCCAGACTCCAGGAAAAGGTTCTTGGATCTCATGCCAGAATAAATTCGGGGCAAGTCCACAGTGCAAAGCAAAAGCAAGTTTATTAAGAAAGTGAGGACTAAGTTCTGACTTTTTTTATCTTGCCCAAATTCCTATCTAAGGGGTCTGGGGAGTCATGCCCTACAAAGCATAAATTCTCATCCGATGGGTTTCATTTAACCCTATATATTGTGACTTACTTTCCAAACTGACTCTGGCATAATTTTATGAGACAAGGAAGAAAAAATATTTTATCCCAAAACATGTTTCTCTGCCATATCTTGAGATGGCCCTTCAAAGCTGTCCTTCGTGGGGGAAAAGTGCATCTGTAAAGAATCTCTAGTGACAAAGCTAGTGTTTTGTTTTTCTAAGACCACCAGAGCGGGTACAAAAGAACCAGCGACTAGGCAAGGGTAGGAGCAAAACTGCAAGTTTATTTTGGTCACCTAGCTTCAAGGGAAGAAGGTGGGTAAGGAGAGGTCTGTTGGCCCCCGACAAAAGGGGCCCCCAGAGTCACCCGTACAGCTCTCGGACGGAGTTCCAACAGTCCCGACGGCAGTGGGGAACCGACCGCAGTGGGGAAGCTGGGAAGTCCGTGCGTGGCGATCCTCCGGATCGGCTTTTCTAGGAGTGGGAGGGCGATAGGCGGGGCACGGGCGTGTCCGGGGGCGTTCCGCAGGTGCGACCAGGTAAATCTTGGTCTCTTCAGATTGACATCACCTGGCGCATGCCTAGTTGGTCTGCACCTTCCCGGTCCCGGCTGGATTTTCGCGCGCGCAGGAAAAGTTGGGGGGGGGATGAAGAACCCGGAAGTGCGCCATCTTGCCTCCGTTCATCCAAACAGCTAGATCTTTTCCTTCCAGGCCCTCCCAATCCTGAAGAGGTTAACTAAGAGTCTAACACCTTTTGAACATCTGAATAGGAAACATTTGTCATCTATTGTCTCTAAGGGCAGCCACTATGAGACTTCAAAAGAACCTTGGTCTCCACAGTCTTTTATCTTAACCTGAACATTTCCCTTCTCTGGGTCCCAGATCTTTAGACAAACTCAACCAACTGTCAACCAGAAAATGTTTACATTTACCTACAGCCTGGAGGTGCCCACTCCCACCCCCACCCCCACTTTGAGTGGTCCCGCCTTTCTGGACCAAACCAATGTATTTCTTAAATGTATTTGATTGATGTCTCATGCCCCCTCCCCCTCCATAGAAGGTATAAAACCAAGCTGTACCCCAACCACCTGGGGCACATGTTCTCAGGACCTCCTGAGGGCTGTGTCATGGGCCATGGTCACTCATGTTTGGGTCAGAATAAATCTCTTCAAATATATTACAGAGTGTGACTCTTTGTTGACAAAAGTGATGAAGGAACAGCTACTCCATAGACAGAGTAGGGTGTTCTCAGAAGTAAGAGGAGGAATGTGTCCACCCAAGGTACAATACTTGTTTATATACAGGATAAAAAAAAAAGATCATGGGGAGATGTGCTCTGACAAGGGTTTGTGATAAATAGTTAATGCTCTTAATTACTATATTTTGCAATAATTGATATTATCTTTAAAGCAAAATTAGGACTGCTTCTGTTCTCAAGATATCGGGATATCAGGACACTCTTAAGTCTGGGTCTGTTTAGTAAATCTTGTCAATCTGTTCCCTTAACCATAAACATCTAGAAGCTCAGAATACCTAATGTCAAGCCTCTGAGCCCAAGCCAAGCCGTCGCATCCCCTGTGACTTGCACGTAGAGGCCCAGATGGCCTGAAGTAACTTCACAAAAGAAGTGCCAATGCCCTGCCTCGCCTTAACTGATGACATTCCACCACAAAAGAAGTGAAAATGGCCGGTCCTTGCCTTAAGCGATGATATTATCTTGTGAAGTTCCTCTTCCTGGCTCATCCTGGCTCAAAAAGCTCCCCCACTGAGCACCTTGTAACCCCCCTACTCCTGTCCGCCAGAGAACAACCCCCCTTTGACTGTAATTTTCCTTTACCTACCCTAATCCTATAAAACGGCCCCACCCTTATCTCCCTTCGCTGACTCTCTTTTCGGACTCAGCCCGCCTGCACCCAGGTGAAATAAACAGCCACGTTGCTCACACAAAGCCTATTTGGTGGTCTCTTCACACGGACGTGCATGACACCTAATTTTCTGGGAGTGCAGCCCAGCAAGCCCCAGCCTCCTTTTCCCAGCCCTCACTCAAGATGAAGATGCTCTGGTTTGAACCCCCTTAACATGAGGAGCCCCCTCCCAGGGAAGAGGGCTCAGAAGTGGGGACTCCTTCCCAGCGAAGGAGGTTCAGAAATGGGAACTATGGTCCCCTACTGCCACCCTCAGCCTCTGTCCTCCTCTCAGAGCCTTGGGGTTCAGGAGGGCCCGGGCTGGACTAAACAGGGCCTACAGCACATCAGTGTAACTGCCCAAGGGTTCACCTTGCCTGCTGCCTAGACAGAGCCGATTTATCAAGACAGGGGTATTGCAATAGCGAAAGAGTCATTCACACAGAGCCGGCTGTGCAGGAGACCAGCGTTTATTATTACTCAAATCGGTCTCCGCAAGCATTCACGGAGCAGAGTTGTTAAGGACAACTTGGTGGGTGGGGGGAAGCCAGTGAGCCAAGAGTGCTGATTGGTCAGAGACGTAGGCACAGAGAGTCAGAGCTGTCTTCTTGCTCTGAGTCAGTCCCTGGGTGGGGACCATAGGAGCAGATGAGCCAGTTTATGGATCTGGGTGGTGCCAGCTGATCCATCAAGTACAGGGTCTGCAAAATATCTCAAGGGCTGATCTTAGGAGCAGTTTGGGGAGGGTCAGAATCATATAGCCTCCCGCTGCATGATTCCTAAGCCATCATTTCTCACCTTGTGGCTAATGTTAGTCCCACAAAGGCCATCTAGTCCCCAGGCAAGAAGGAGGTCTGCTTTGGGAAAGGCCTGTTACCATCTTTGTTTAAACTATAAACTAAGTTCTTCCCAAAGTTAGTTCAGCCTATGCCCAGGAATGAACAAGGACAGCCTGGAGGTTAGAAGGAAGATGGAGCTGTTTACATTAGATCTCTTTCACTGTCTCAGTCACAATTTTGCAAAGGTGGTTTCACCAGGAAAAAACAGCACATCATACTCCTGGAGTAGCTTGGAGGGAATTTAGAGCAAATACATTAATTGTTTTTACCCCTAAGAGGGATCACAGCACACCATAAACCTAGGATACTCTTGGCCACGCACTGTCATCCCAGCACTTTGGGAGGCAGAGGTGGAGGGGTCACCTGAGGTCAGGAGTTTGAGACCAACCTGGTCAACATGGTGAAACCTCATCTCTACTAAAAATACAAAAATTAGCCGGTCACAGCGATGTGCGCCTGTAATCCCAGCTACTCGGGAGGCTGAGGTAGGAGAATTGCTTGAACGCAGAAGGTGGAAGCTGCAGTGAGCCAAGATCGCGTCACTGCACTCCAGCCTGGGTGACAGAGCATGAGTTTGTCTCAAAAAAAAAAAAAAAAAAAAAAAAAGACTAAGATGAACTGGCGCTGTATGCAGATGAAGGGATGTCCTGTGGCCACTGGAAGGCCCTTTCCCTCTAGGTGGAAGTGGGAAGGCTGTAGGGAGAATGGCCTTTTTGTTATGGGGTGCGGAGATGTTTTCCTTTTGATCCAGGGATGAGAAGTCAGCACAAATTGGCCTCAGATTCCCTGCCCCCAGGCCCTGGTGTTTTTCCTTGATTCAGCACGCATTGGCCTTAAGCTCCCTGCCCCCAGACCCTAGGCTCCTGCCCCACTATCACGAGCGTTATTTTCTGTAATCCTCAGCAAATTCAGGGAAGTGGGTTTTAGCATTGTCTCCATTTAACAGAAGGGAAAAGAAAACTAAGGCCCATCGGATGGCCTTGGAAATACCGCACACGCTGTCTCTACACTGCGCTCCTTCCTTTATCCCATTCCAGCAGGACTGCGCTCTGTGCTCTGCCAGGAGTGATGCAGAGAGAGGGAGCAGAGGACCCACCAGCCTGCACGTTTTCCAGATGCTTCTCCCCAAAGCCTGAGGTTCAGGGAAAGGCAAAGAGGGGCTCAGGGCAAAGAGCAGGCCCCGAGGATTGGAGGGTGCGCGGTAACCCCTCCAAGATGGTAGCCAGGGATGGCAGATGCTGGAGTAGCCAGCTGAGGGCGCCTGGGGCAGGGCTGAGCCACCTGCATTGGACAGCTCTATTCCCAGCCAAGCCTGGGGCAGCAGAGTCCAGGGGACCACAAGGCCACCCGAGGGATGTCTGCCAGCAAGCTCTGAAGACCAACAACCCATTCTCTCCCCAAGGAAGACCACAGCCCTGGGCACACACCCAGAGATGACCTCTCAGGGAGAATCAGAGTCACCTTTCCTCCCACCAGCTGAGTGCAGAGGGAGCTCAGAGGCAGATCAAGTTGTTACAGATGATAGGGGGCTATTTCCTGAGGGATATTACCTGGCAGCTGTGAGAGGATTAGGTGAGAATTTACAACTCTGGTTCAGGGAGGGGAACGGAGAGGGCGGGGCTGTGGGGAAAAGGCACTCACTGCAGCATGAATAACTCAGCATCTCTTCGATGCAAGACAGGGTACCGTCCACGAGCTCCTTTATTTTTTTAGAGACAGGGTCTTGCTCTGTTGCCAATTCTAGAGTGCAGTGGCGAGATCATAGCTCACTGTAGCCTTGGCCTCCCAGGCTCAAGTGATCCTCTTGCCTTAGCCTCCCGAATAGCTAATTTTTTTTTTAGAGATGGGATCTCACTTTGTTGCCCAGCCTGTTCTTCAACTCCTGGCCTCAAGTGATCCTCCAGTGTTGGTAGTATAAGAGTGAGACACCATGCCTGGCCTTTTTCTTTGTTTTGAGGCATTAATGTTGTTGATAAAAAGAGTCTAACTCTGTAAAATATTTGAAGAGATTTATTCTGAGCCAAACATGAGTGACCATGGCCTGTGACACAACCTCAGGAGGTTCTGAGAACATGTGTCCAAGGTGGCCGGGTTTTATACCTTCTACAGGGGCATGAGACATCAATCAAATACATTGAAGAAATACATTGGTTTGGTCCAGAAAGCTGGGATAACTCAAAGTGGGACTTCCAGGCCATAGGTGAATTTAAACACTTTCTGGTTGACAATTGGTTGAGTTTGTTTAAAGACCTGGGATGGATAGAAAGGGAATATTCAGGTTAAGATTGTGGAGACCAAGGTTCTTTTGAAATCTTATAGTGACTGCCCTTAGAGACAATGGATGACAAATGTTACCTATTCGGATGTTTAAAAGGTGCTAGACTCTTAATCTCTTCGGGATTGGGAGGGCCTGTAAGAAAAAGATCTAGCTATGTTACTAGAGATGCTTTGCAGATACAACTTTTCTTTTCCCCCAGGAAGGACAGTTTTGCAGGGCCATTTCAAGATATGGCAAAGAAGCATGTTTTGGGGTAAAATATTTTGATTTTCTTCCTTGCCTCACAAAATTATGCCAGAGTCAGGTTGTAAAGTAAGTCACAATATATAGGGTTAAATAAAATCCATCTGATGAGAATTTATGGTTCCCTAGAGCCCTTAGATAGGCATTTGGGCAAGATAAAAAAATCAGAGCTTAGTCCTCAATGTTAATGAACAAAAAGGGTGAGAGGAGAGGAGAGAATGTGGCCAGCTGGGCATCCTGGCCTCCCACCTCCGCATGGGCAGGGAGGATGGCAGGTGTGCGCCTGCGTGGCTGGAGGCAGGACAGCCAGATGGGGTGCAGCCTTGGTGGTGGGTGGGGTATTTGCTAATCCCTGGATGTTGGGAGCAGACATGGGAGAGCTGGTGTCCAGAGCTGCCTTGCGGAAGAGGACACAGAGCCAGTGTCTCTTACCCTCTGAGTAAATGGCAGCATTGGCTTTTCCCAGCAGCTGTGCCAGGTAACGCTGTTAATGGTGGAGGGTGTCCAGGCTCTTGGTGTTTTGAACAAAGAATTGGACAAAACACACAAAGCAACCAAAGAAAAGCACAGATTTATCAAAACAAAATTACACTCGACAGAGTAGGAGCAGGCTAAAAGCAAGAGGCTCAAGATCACTGGTTACGGAATTTTCTGGGGTTTACATACCCTCTAGAGGTTTCCCAATGGATACTTGGTTTACACCCTATGTAAAGGAAGTAGCGGCCTGCAACCAGTCTGATTGGCTGTGGCAGGTGGCCAATCAGAGGCTGAAGTGAAGTTATGAAGCTACACATGAAGACTTGGCCTGAGACCAGTCTAATCCGTTGCAGGAGGGGACCAGTCAGAGGCACTTTCGTTTTTTCATTTGCAAAGCAGAAAAGTGGGGTTTGCAAAGGGAGTAGCCTCTGATCCGTTTGACACTGGGGTGTGGAGAGATGGGGGTTTTCCTTTTGATTCAGTTATAGGAAGTCAGTGAGAATTGACCTTAGGTTCCCTGCCTCCAGACCCTATTCTCCCTGCCTCAGCGCTGCTCTCTCCTGGTGATCCTAAGCCTGAGTCCCGCCTGCACCTGGATGTTTATTCCACAGTCACCCCAGGCACAGTGAGCCCCACTCAAAGCTTCCTTCCCTCCTTCCTACCTCCCACTGGCTCCTCTTCCTGTAGCTGTGTCTTGGCAAATAGCATGGCCCCTTCTTTAGTCACCTGAGCCAGATTCATTCCGCCGGCAAGTCTGGCTGCCCTTCACTTGAGTGTTGACTAAGACTGTCGGACTCTGAAATATTTGAAGAGATGTATTCTGAGCCAAGTATGAGTGACCATGGCCAGTGACACGGCCCTCAGGAGGTCTTGAAAGCATGTGCCCAGCCAGGCACAGTGGCTCACACCTGTAATCCCTGCACTTTGGGAGGCCGAGGAGGGCGGATCACCTGAGGTGAGAAGTTCGAGACCAGCCTGACCAACATGACGAAACCCAGTCTCTACTAAAAATACAAAAAATTAGCTGGGCGTGGTGGCTGTTGCCTATAATCCCAGCTACTCAGGAGGCTGAGGCAGGAGAATCGCTTGAACCCGGGAGGTGGAGGTTGCAGTGAGCCGAGATCGTGCCACTGCACTCCAGCCTGGGCAACAAGAGCAAAATTCCATCCCAAAGAAAAAAAAAAAAGCAGCAGCAGCATATGCCCAAGGTGGCCGGGTGCAGCTTGGTTTTATACATTTTAGGGAGGCATAAGATATCAATCAAATACATTTAAGAAATACATTGGTTTGGTACAGAAAGGCAAGACAACTCAAGGTGTGGGGCGGGGGCGGGCAGGGCGGGGCTTCCAGGCTCTAGGTAAATTTAAACATTTTCTGGTTGACAATTGGTTGAGTTTGTCTAAAGTCCTGGGATGGATAGAAAGGAAATGTTCAGCCGGGCGCGGTGGCTCAAGCCTGTAATCCCAGCACTTTGGGAGGCCGAGACGGGCGGATCACGAGGTCAGGAGTTCGAGACCATCCTGGCTAACACGGTGAAACCCCGTCTCTACTAAAAAATACAAAAAACTAGCCGGGCGAGGTGGCGGGCGCCTGTGGTCCCAGCTACTCGGGAGGCTGAGGCAGGAGAATGGCGTGAACCCGGGAGGCGGAGCTTGCCGTGAGCTGAGATCCGGCCACTGCACTCCAGCCCCGGCGACAGAGTGAGACTCCGTCTCAAAAAAAAAAAAAAAAAAAAAAGGTGCTAGAGATTTAATCTCTTCAGGTTTGGGAGGGCCTGGAAGAAAAAAATGTAGCTTTGTTACTAGAGATTCTTTACAGATGCAGATTTTCCCCCACAAAGGACAGCCTTGCAGGGTCATTTCAAGATACGGCAGAGAAACATGTTTTGGGGTAAAATATTTTGATTTTCTTCTTTGTCTCGTAATGTTATACCAGAATCCGCTTGGAAAGTAAGTCACAATATATAGGGTTAAATAAAACCCATCTGATAAGAATTTATGGTTTGTAGGGCATGACTCCCCAGACCCCGTAGATAGGAATTTGGGCAAGATAAAAAAAATCAGAACTTAGTCCTCAGCCTTCCCTACAAAGCCTGACCTGGGTCCCCTCAGTGTACCCCCAAAGAGCTCCACTATTCTCCTTTGACCCAGGGAAAGGGCTCAGCTAGAAGGGCAGGGCTCTTGGAGACAGCGTCTCAGTGCTTGAGTGAGAGCTCTGCCACTCCAGATACAGCCTGAGGGCTTTCACCGAGGGGCAAAGCTATTGTGCTGGGCTAGGTTTTTGCTGGGCCTCTTGCAGAGGCCAAGGCTCAGTCCTGCCGGCTCAGGCTCCAGCCAGTGCTCTGTCTTCCACTTGCCTAGTCAGGGGCCCCCAGGCCTGTCACACTGGCATTTTCTGGGTCCCCTTGGAGGAACCACTCTTCCCACCCTCCCGTCCCTGCATGGCCCCTCCAGCTGATCACTGATCCTGTCTTTTTTTTGGTGACGCAACGGGAGATGAGGCCAGCGCTTAGAGCCACAAGGGCCTGTTTCCAAGTCCCAGTTCATGTGGCCATGGGCTCTCTGAGCCTCAGTCCCCTCCTGTTTGAGGTAAGGAAACCACACCTCCCCTCGCTGGCTATTAGGAGGTAACAACACAGGGCAGGAGTGTCAGGCACAGGCACCACCCACCAAGCACTGTAATTTGCCAGGCACTAAATGCACTGCCCTCATGAACTCACGGAATCATGGCGGCCTCAGAGGGCAGTGCTGTTGTGGTCACCCTCATGTTAAAGATGCGGACCTTCACAGAGGTGAGTCGCTTCTCCAAGTGACACAGCTCATTAGTAGCAGAGCCCAGACACCAGCCCCAGCCATCCCCTGCTTTCTGCTCCCCTAGTATCTGCAGACTGTCCCACTGCCTCCTCACACAGTGGTAAAAGCCTGTGTCCTCTTCTCTACTCCCTGCTGGCCTTTCCCCATTGCCACCACATGTCAGCAAAACTGTGGACATGTGCTTTGAAAGAGACGGAGCCGGGTACCGAGGCTCATGTGCATAATCCCAGCACTTTGGGAGGCCTAGGTGGGAGGATCACTTGAGGCCAGGAGTTTGAGATCGGCCTGGGCAATATAGTGAGAACTTGTTTCCACAAAAAATAAAAAAATTAGCCAGGCCTGGTGGCACATGCCTGCAGTCCCAGCCCCTTGGGAAGCTGAGAAGGGGGGATCCCTTGAGCCCAGGAGGTCAGGGCTGCAGTGAGCTGTGACTGCACCACTGCATTCCAGCCTAGGAGACAGAGTTAAGACCCTGTCTCTAAAAAATAAAAATAAAAAAATGACAGAGACAGGGTCTACAGGACGGACAAGTGTTAGGCATGGTGGTCCCATATCACTCTGAAGTGAAACTGACAGGAGGCCACAGGCTTTGGACAGAGCTCCTGTGCTAAGCCCAACAGACCAAACCAAAACAGGTTGTTTGTGCTGCGTTTCCACACCACCAAGAGAAAAATTGTTTGAGCTTCTAAGAAATCAGGAGAGAAGGAGATAGTAGCCAAATCCCCAAACAGGCCAGTTTTAGCACAGCAAGGAAGCTCTCTGCTTAAATCTTTAACTTTGAAGACCAATCAGCTTTCTGTTCTGGTTTCTGCTTTCCTCAGCCCTTTTCTCTATTTTATAGAATGAGGTGTTGCCCATTCTAGAAGAGCAAACACAAGCCAATGAAGGCCTCTACGCTAGACCTGCTATAACTCTGTCTTCTGACACTACCTTGACTGGTTATTCCAGCCAGAACATTCTGCAATCTCCTCACGGAGGAGCAACAGAACTATTGCTTCATGTACCCAAGGACAAATAAACACGCTAGCCCAGCACTCCTGGGATTCCGACCTGGGGGATCACGTCCAGCCTCCAGCAGGAATGTGACTTGAGTCTAGTGGCCGCTTCCTGTTTTGAAGGTTTTCCAGCAAGTGGTCCAGCCTCTTATCGAAGATCACCCTCTGCTTTCCAAAGGCTGCTATTCTCTCACCAGCCAGGCATGCTGAATAAGTACTCAGTCGAGACATACGTGTTTGTGTGCACACTGTTTACAATGCTGAATATTTCATCATACCAACTCCTAAAAATAGACCCAGCATAGTACAAATATCATTGTGAATTCATAGAGAAGTGTTTTCCTGGAAGAGGGAGGGAGACAGAATAGTTTGCAGGCGCACAGGTGGGTGCTGCAGAAGTGGAAGAAGAATCCCTCCAGCGCCAGCCCCCTGATGGTCCCCTGTGCATGTGTTTAGTGTCACTGATGTCTGAAGAGAATCAGACAAAAGAATACATTAATGTGAATAAGCCCCACCCACCTTTGTAGTTTTGAGTTATTAAAATAAGAGACAAATCACTTGTACTGTTCCTTCCCTCAGTGTTCTTCCCCACCCCCACCCACCACTGGCTGAAAAGCTTGCCCCATTTTCATGCCCATTTTTGATTTGGTCTCAGTGAAGCAATTTTTGTGTCCCGGTCAGTGTAACAATCAAAACTCCCAACTTTACTCTGAGTTGAAATGCCTCTTGCTCCAGCCTGGGGTCTGCCCCCTTCCTCTCCCGCTGCAGCTGCTGACCCTCTGGGGACAGCCCAAGGGCCAGCGGCAAGGGTCGGGGGTCTTTGCTGCCTACACATTGCTTGGGCTCCCAGGTGACCAAAGCCGAATGCCCCTCTTGGGCCACTTTTTCGGGGTCTGGAGTCTCTGCCTTCAGGTGAATACTTCCAGCCTCCTTCAGTTTCACTCTTCCAGATCCCCACTTCAGGCAGATTGTAGACAAGCCCAGCCCCACTCCCCTTTACATGGGACCCCCCTGGGTCCCAGAAGCCAGGTCCTTGACCTGCCTGCAAAGGTGCAGCTTCCCGCTCTGCTCAGCAACCTTTCATTTAGAGGGGGCAGGCAGTGTGATCACAGCTCTGCCCTCTCTGTGTGCCAGGACACGAGGACGTGTTTAGGTGGTACCAGGCTGGGGAAATGTAGTCAACAAGTGTCCGCTTGAGCTGCTGGCCATGAATTTAAAATGAAACCACTCCACATGGCTGTGTCTCCTCTCTTTCCCCTCCTGGCAGCTTGGGTGCAGGCCCCGTGCCCAGCTGGGCTTGGCCAGCTGGGTGAAAGAGACAAGGCAGCTGAGGGTGCACTCCAGGGAATGAGCAGATGGAGCTGAACTTAGGCGTCAGGAGCTACAGGCAGCAAGTGGCCGTGAAGGGGGAACAGGGAGGACAGAGACCCCCCGCCAGCTGCCAGTTCCCAGCAGTGAGCACAGCCGGAGAGGAGGAAGGGCTTCATTGCTTTAGCGTGACATACCTGGGTCTGCTAAGGCTGAGCGTCTTTTCAGTTCATTGGCCGTTTCTGTTTTCATGAGGTGCCAGTTCTTTTTCGAGTTACCAGATTGTACTGCTGGGGCCGGGTGTAGTGGCTGACGCCTCTAATCCCAGCGCTTTGGGAGGCTGAGGCAGGTGGATCATTCGACTCAGGAGTTTGAGACCAGCCTGGGCAACATGGTGAGACTCTGTCTTTACAGAAAAAAAAAAAAAAAAAAAAGCAAAAAACAAAAATTAGCTGGGCATGGTGGGGTGCACCTGTAGTCTCAACTGCTCAGGTAGCTGAGATGGGATGGCTGCATGAGCCCAGGAGAACGAGGTTGCAGTGAGCTGAGATCCTACCACTGCATTCCAGCCTGGGCGACAGAGTGAGACCCTGTCTCAAAAACAAACAAAAAAGATTGTGTTGTTTGTACGTTTATTGTGATTTTTAGATCTATTTGCATATTCCACTACTAATCCTTTGCCTATTGTGTGGGTGGTGGATATCTTGTCAGTTGAATCACGGAGTGAATGTACAAAAATCCATTTTACTTCAATAAAATGGACGCTCCACTCTGTAAAAAAAAGAACAGTATAAATCCTGCCTGCAGGAGTCCTGGACAGTGTTAAAGGGTCATTCAATGACAAGTGCTCAGAAGACTGCAGGGCCCAGATAAGGCGAGGGAGAAGCTGGGCTATCCTTATGATCCCTGTTATGATCAGCTTTGTCCTTTAAGAACATGCTATGTCTTATAATCCTTAATAACGTCTTTTTTTTTCTGTTTTTAAAGAAAACCCGGCCAGCTTGGGTGCAGTCCTGGGTAGGACCTGGGGGCCCTGAAGAGTGTCTGTTCTTTCTTAACATAAAGTTCTATGATTTTCTTTGTATACGTCTTGAGTCTTGAACATTTTTCTTTTTATGAGATGGGGGTCTCACTCTCTCACTCTGTTGCCCAGGCTGGCGTGCAGTGGTATGATCTTGGCTCACTGCAGCCTCAACCTCCTGGGCTCAGGCGATCCGCTGACCTCGGCCTCCAGGTAGCTGGGACCACAGGCACCTGGCACTACACCCACCTAATTTTTTGTATAGATGGGTTTTTGCCATGTTGCCTAGGCTGGTCTTGAACTCCTGGGCTCAAGGGATCTTCCCACCTCAGCCTCCCATATCTTTTTTTAAAATAAAAAAAGTTTTATTTTTTATTTTTTTAAGAGATGAGGTCTCTTTATGTTGTCCAGGCTGGTTTCAAACTCCTGGGCTGAAGGGGTGGCCTGCCCCTCCACACCCGTGGGCGTTTCTCATTAGGTGGAATGAGAGACTTGAGAAAAGAAATGAGACACGGAGACAAAGTATAGAGAAAGAAAAAGTGGGCCCAGGGGACCGGCGCTCAGCATACTGAGGACCCACACCAGCACTGGTCTCTGAGTTCCCTGAGTATTTATTGATAATTATCTTTACCATCTTACAGAAAAGGAAGTGGCAGGATAATAGGATCATTATAGGGAGAAAGTCAGCAGTAAGACATATGAATAAAGTTCTCTGTGACATGAATGAGTTTAAGGAAAAGTGCTGTGCCTTGATATGCATATGCAAACATCTCCATAAACCTTTTTAGTGCATAAAGAGCAGCATTGCGCTAGCAAGTCCCGCCTTTCGCCCTAAGGCAGTTTTCTCCTTTCTCAGTAAACAGAACATACAATTGGGTTTTATACCGAGATGTTCCTTTGCCCAGGGACAGGCAGGAGACAGATGCTTTTCTCTATCTCAACTGCCAACAACCGCCAAGAGGCCTTCTTTCCTCTTATACTAGTCCTCCTCGGCACAGACCCTTCACGGGTGTCAGGCTAGGGGACGATCAGGTCTTTCTCTTCCCACGAGGCCATATTTCAGACTATCACATGGGGAGAAACCTTGGACAATACCTAGCTTTCCTAGGCAGAAGTCCCTGCGACCTCTGACAGTGTACGTGTCCCTGGGTACTTGAGATTAAGAGAATGGTGATGACTTTTAACCAGCAAGCTGCCTTCAGGCACTTGTTTAACAAAGCACACCCTGCATAGCCCAAAATCCTTTAAACCTTGAGTCACCATAGCCCATGTCTCTTGCAAGGACAAGGTTGGGGGTAGGGTCACAGATTAACAGCATCTCAAATACGGAACAAAATGGAGTCTCTTATGTCTACTTCTTTCTATATAGACACAGTAACAGTCTGATCTCTCTTTCTTTTCCCCACACTGGGCTTAAGGCATCCTCCCACTTCAGCCTCCTGAGTAAATGGGATGACAGGCACAAGCCTTTCCTTGAACATTTCTTCTTAAATTTATTCTTAGATTTTGTTGTTCTTGCTCTTACAAATGAGGTGGTGTTCATCTCTAAAATGCTCATTGCCAGTATATAAGAAAGTCACTGATTTATATATGCTTACCTCTTTTTTTTTTTTTTTTTTTTTTTGAGAAGGAGTCTCGCTCTGTCACCCAGGCTGGAGTGCAGTGGCCAGATCTCAGCTCACTGCAAACTCCGCCTCCTGGGTTTACGCCATTCTCCTGCCTCAGCCTCCCGAGTAGCTGGGACTACAGGCGCCCGCCACCTCGCCCGGCTAGTTTTTTGTATTTTTTTAGTAGAGACGGGGTTTCACCATGTTAGCCAGGATGGTCTCGATCTCCTGACCTCGTGATCCGCCTGCCTCGGCCTCCCAAAGTGCTGGGATTACAGGCTTGAGCCACCGCGCCCGGCCGCTCACCTCTTAACACATACTTTATTGTATTCTTATTTGTTCAAATAGTTTTTCAGTTGATTTTCTTGGATTTTTTAGGTGAATGATTTTATTATTCTTTGTGAATTCATATTCAGCAAATGTTAACAGAACACCTGCTATATACCAGGCATGGTTCTAGGTGCTCAACGTACAGCAGTAACCCTAAAAGACAAGGATCCATACCCTCATGGAGCTTACATGGGGTGGGTACGATAGTAGGCAATAGAGACAGTGTGTCTGTTTGGTATTTAAGAAACTTCATTTCTCCATCCTGTCTTACGGCGTGGCCTAAGTCCCCCAGAACAAAGCTGAGTAGCAGGGTGCTGATGACAGCCACTGGCCTGCTGCCCACTGAAATGGAAATGCCACTCATATTTCACAGCCAAGCACGGTGCTCACGATGGACTTCTTGGAAACACCCTTTATCAGGAAAGCTCCTGAGTTGCAAGTAATAGAGACCAGCTCTGGCTGATTGAATTGGAAAAGACCTTTGCCGACAGAGTGTCCAGAGTGTCGAAGGGCTCACAGGTGGCTTGGAGGGCCCAGATTTGAGAACTGGGCAGGAACAAAGAGCAGCCACATGGCCAGGACAGCAAAATTAGCCAGTCCTGCAGGTAAACCACGGCCATCGAGGTGGAGCATGAAACACAAGCACTACCCCTTCCATGCTGGCGCCAGGGTGGCTCTCGCCAGGAGTGCTATAATCTCAGCCCTCTGGAAGGCCCAGATTGGCAGATCACTTGAGCCCAGGAGTTCAAGACTAGCCTGGGCAACATGGGGAAATCCCATCTCTATAAAAAATACAAAATTTAGCTGGATGGGGTGATATGCATTTGTATTCCCAGCTACTTGGGAGGCTGAGGTGCGAGGACTGCTTGAGCCCGGGAGGTCGAGGCTGCAGTGAGCCAGCTGTGATCGAAGCCCTGTCTCAAAAAGTTTTTTCCCTAGAGCCTCTGGAGGGAGTGCAGCCCTGCTGGCACCTTGGTTTCTGCCTAGTGAAACTGATATTGAACTTCTGGCCTCAAGAACTGTGAGAGAATACATTTGTCGTAATTTGTT
The DNA here is from genome assembly GCF_007565055.1 of Rhinopithecus roxellana. Classification (NCBI taxonomy): domain Eukaryota; kingdom Metazoa; phylum Chordata; class Mammalia; order Primates; family Cercopithecidae; genus Rhinopithecus; species Rhinopithecus roxellana. The sequence goes on along the minus strand of NC_044559.1, from coordinate 52,015,552 downwards.
ATAGCAGCTACAGAAAACTAATATACGAGGACACAAGAAGCATGAACTATTAAAAAATCAATAAATTGGACATTGTGAAAATTGAAAACTTTGCTTTTCCAAAGACACTTATGAAAAGGCAAACCACAGACTAGGAGTATATATTTGCAAACACATAACTGACAGAAAGACTTGCATCCAGAATAAACACAGAACTCAGAACTAAGTAAGACAAACCAGTTAAAAACCAGGCGAAAGATTTGAACAGACACTTCACTAAGGAAGATATACAAATGGCAAGCAAGGTTTGTGGGTAAAAAAGATGTCACGATAAGGAAATGTGAGTTAAAATCATGAGATGGCAGCACACACCCATTAGAATGAAAAAAATTAAAAAGCCTGGCTAAACCACAGTTGGAGTGGGTGTTCGGCCACTGGCACTCTTCTGCTGGTGGGAACGTAACATGTGCGAGCACTCGGGAGAACATGATGGCAGTTCCTTAAAAAGCTAGGCACACCCTTACCATATGACCCAGCCACCGCACTCCACGGTATTTACCTGCAAGAAATGAAAGAATGTGTAGATACAAACGCTGGCATACGAATGTGAAAGTTCACAGCAGCTTGATTTGCCAGCAGCAAGAACTGAAAACATCCCAAATGTCCAACAGATGAACAGTAAACAAATCGTGGTACATCCATACAATGGATGCTACTCCTCTCTGAGTAGATCAACTACTGATACATGAGGAACCAACTACTGATACACGCACGCATCACCGATGAACCCCAAAGTCATTACACTGAGTGACAGCAGCCAGATGAGGAACCTTTTGGAGGTAATGGGCATGTCCATTATCCTGATGGTCTTGCGGTGTCTACAAATGTAAATCTCATCAAATTATAACTTTAAATATGAGCAGGTTTTGTGCATTAATTACATCTCAATAAAGCTGTTTTTAAAATTGCATAATTTTAAGGTCTTACAAAGCCTGAATCTGCTTCTGCTTTTGGACATTCTAGATTCCTTCCTCGTGTGTGTGTGTGTGTGTGTAAGAAACAGGTCTCGCTCTGTTGCCTGGGCTGGAGTGCAGTGGTGCGATCATAGCTGACTGCAGCCTCGAACTCCTAGTCTCAAGTGATCTGCCTGCCTCAGCCTCCCCAAGGGTTAGGATTACAGGTGTAAGCACCATGCCCAGCCTTCTTGTGCTCTTTCATATTGTCAGTGTTCCTGTTACTTTGTCTTCCGAATGCTATTAACATTGGTCCACTGAGGAACCCACTCTAGTTCTCGTCTCCATTGTGGGTTTAATTTCTTGCATATTTCTTTACCGTCATTTCAATGAGGTCTTGAGAGGAAGGCAAGGCTAAAAAATGTGTTCAGTACACCATAATTCTCACTTAGGTTGTAATACATATTGACTTCATAATCTTTTTTTATTATTGTGAAAAATATCCAACATAAACAATAGTAGAATAACGTGGAACCACACGTACCTAAGACCCGGTTTCAACAACTGTCAAGTTGCAGCAAATCTTGCTTCATCCATACTCTCAGCCATGGCCCCCCTCCTGTGCTATGTTGAAGCAAATCCAAGACATCATTTCATTTTACTCATAAATATTTCGGCAAGCATATAGGTGACACATTAAAAGATAAAAATGCCAAAAGGATGCTAAAAAAAGACTACAATACTATATCACATGTAAAATTAATAATCTATTTTAAATCTTCAAATGTCCACGTGTTCAAATTTCCAATTCCTTTCCTCTCTCCTTTTTTAGTTTGTTCAGACAGGGAGCAAATCCATCTCCGATTTTTCCTCTTGCACTGTATTTATTGAAAAACTCATTTATCATACTTCTCTACTTGCTATATTCTGCTGATTCCAATTCCACAGTATTATTTACCTATTTTACTTTTTATAGAGATGGGGTCTCACTATATCGGCCAGGCTGACCTCAAACTCTTGGCCTCAAGCAATCCTCCCACCTTGGCCTTCCAAAGCACTGGGATTACAGGCCTGCGCCAACTCACCTGGCCCACAGCGTCATTTAATACATTCCTCTGTCCTGAATTTGGTAGGCAGTTCTAAAGCCCGGATCAGGTTCAGGTTCTATTTTGCGGGGAGGATGTGGGAAAAAGGACAAAACTATTTTTCTTTTTTTTTTTTTTTTGAGATGGAGTCTCGCACTGTCACCCAGGCTGGAGTGCAGTGGCGCAATCTGGGCTCACCGCAACCTCCGCCTCCCGGGTTCAAGCGATTCTCCTGCCTCAGCCTCCTGAGTAGCTGGGATTACAGGCACCCACCACCACGCCCAGCTAATTTTTTGTATTTTTAGTAGAGACGGCGTTTCATCATGTTGGCCAGGCTGGTCCTGAACTCCTGACCTTGTGATTCGCCCGCCTCAGCCTCCCAAAGTGCTGGGATTACAGGCATGAGCCACTGCGCCCAGCCGGACAAAACTATTTCATAGGCCGTGTTAGGCTCTTCCATCAGGAGGCACAGGATTTCTGTCTGTGTCTCTTTTTGCAACACTGGCAGTTGTGATTAGTAGTTAGATTCACTGATGCATTAGGTGTTATAAAATGTGATTTTTTTTTTTTTTTTGAGACAAGGTCTTGCTTTGTCACCCAGGCTAGAGTATAGCGGTGTGATCATGGCTTACTTTACTACAGGCTTGACCTCCTGAGGTCAAGCGATCCTCCTACCATGGCCTCCCACGTAGCTGGTGCCCCACTAGTTTTAAAGTCGTTTGGGTAGAGACAGAGTTTTGCCATGTTGCCCAGGCTGGTCTTGAACTCCTGAGCTCAAGTGATCTGTCTGCCTCAGCCTCCCAAAATGCTGGGACTACAGGTGTGAGTCACCGTGCCCGGCCCTCTTTAGATTTTTAAATTTATGTAAGAGTAACTTAGAAGCATTTCTTTTTTTTTTTTTTGAGATGGAGCCTTTTATTTTTTCTCAGTTCATATATTTAATATTTTTATGACAAACATGCGTATCCATAAACAATATATGGTATGGTTTTACATGCTTTTAAAAAATATGTAAACAGCATTCTGTGCTACGTTGTGCAACTGATTTCCACTCAGTGTTGTCATATATATATGTGGATGCATATATATTATAAATTAGTTCATCCATTGTAACTGTTATATGGCAATCCAATGCAGGAATACATCACAATTGATTTATTCATCCCCTTAATGAGATACATCTGGCTTAACTCCAGATTTATCTCTGACAAAAAGGCTGGAAAGAATGCACTTGAATGTGCGTCCCCTCTGTCCATGTCTCTCTGACCCATTAGACTGGCCAAAGCAAATGAGAGAGAACCGGCGGGGTGGAGAGGCAATGGGACTTTTCATATGCTGCTGATGGTGGGAGTGACAATTGACATAATCGTTTTAGAGAGCAATTTGGCAGCATCCAGTTAAGGTGAAAACGCTCAACCCTGTGATCCAGCAATTCTACCTGTCATAAATCCTTTTCACCAAAGGTAAATTACATATTTATTTTCCACTCAAAGGAAAGAATATATAACATTCCTTTATGACTTCAAGTTTACAATGCAGTTTTACATATATTACCTAATTTGACATTCACAAGCATAGAAGTAGTATCAGCCCCTTGTTATAAACGTGGGAACTGAGGCCAAAGAAGGCAATGGAACTGTAGTTTGGCGCTGGGCTCAAATCCCAGTCCTTTGACTTTTTGTCCAGGGCCTTTTCCATGACCGCGGGCTGCCTTGCTGTGTTTTATTATTATTATTAATTTCTAGGGTACATGTGCACAATGTCCAGGTTACATATGTATACATGTGCCATGTTGGTGTGCTGCACCCGTTAACTTGTCATTTACATTAGGTGTATCTCCTAATGCTATCCCTCCCCTCTCCCCCCACCCCACGACAGGTCCCCGGTGTGTGATGTTCCCCACCCTGTGTCCAAGTGTTCTCATTGTTCAATTCCCACCTATGAATGAGAACATGCGGTGTATGGTTTTCTGTCCTTGCGCAGTTTGCTCAGAATGATGGTTTCCAGCTTCATCCATGTCCCTACAAAGGACATGAACTCATCCTTTTTTATGGCTGCACAGTATTCCATGGTGTACATGTGCCACATTTTCTTAATCCAGTCTGTCATTGACGGACATTTGGGTTGGTTCCAAGTCTTTGCTATTGTGAATAGTGCCGCAATAAACATACATGTGTGTCTTTATAGCAGCATGACTTATAATCTTTTGCATATATACCCAGTAATGGGATGGCTGGGTCAAATGATATTTCTAGTTCTAGATCCTTGAGGAATCACCACACTGTCTTCCACAATGGTTGAACTAGTTTACAGTCCCACCAACAGTGTAAAAGTGTTCCTGTTTCTCCACATCCTCTCCAGCACCTGTTGTTTCCTGACTTTTTAATGATTGCCATTCTAACTGGTGTGAGATGGTATCTCATTTTGGTTTTGATTTGCATTTCTCTAATGGCCAGTGATGATGAGCAATTTTTCATGTGTCTCTTGGCTGTATAAATGTGTTCTCTTAAGAACTGTCTGTTCACATCCTTTGTCTACTTTTTGATGGGGTTGATTTTTTTCTTGTAAATTTGTTTAAGTTCTTTATAGATTCTGGATATTAGCCCTTTGTCAGTGGATAGACTGCAAACATTTTCTCCCATTCTGTAGGTTGCCTGTTCACTCTAACGGTAGTTTCTTTTGCTGTGCAGAAACTCAAGTTTAATTAAATCTCATTTGTCAAGTTCTTGTTTCTCTATATCCTGGTTAACATTTGGTATTGTCAGATTTTAAAAAATAATCTATGAAATAATTAAAAAAAAAAAAAAGTAATGTACCACTTGTGATGCCCCCTGCAATCCTGCAGCAGACGTGTTTTATTTTTTTTTTTTTGAGACGGAGTTTTGCTCTTATTACCCAAGCTGGAGTGCAATGGCGCCATCTTGGGTCACCGCAACCTCCGCCTCCCAGGTTCAAGCAATTCTCCTGCCTCAGCCTCCCGAGAAGTTGGGATTACAGGCATGCACCACCACGCCCACCTAATTTTGTATTTTTAGTAGAGATGGGGTTTCTCCATGTTGGTTAGGCTGGTCTCAAACTCCCAACCTCAGGTGATCAGCCCACGTTGGCCTCCCAAAGTGCTGGGATTACAGGGGTGAGCCATTGTGCCCGGCCCGTTTCTTTAAATATCATCAGCAGGGTACATTTTCTGGTGTACAAGCCTTCATTGGTTAACCTTGCAGAAAGTAACTTCTGCTTCTGGCTGCACCCACCTCTCCACTGTTTCCAAATAAACATTCTCCAAATAAGCTCCTTTTGGGGTTCCTACATCTGCTTTATCTACCCATAGCTGTACCAAGAGGAAACCTCTAAAACTCTGGGGACTCCCTGTCTGCAAACCTAGTCCAATAATACTAAACATATTTGGCAGCTGTTACAGGGACTAGGTACCGAATCCTCCCAAATACTGGATCATTGAGGGCCTCTCCCACTCCATTCCTGCCCATAGAACCTCAGTTCTCACCAACTGCCTGCTCCCTGCTATATGCTGTCTTGCCACACATGACAGTTTCATTGTCCACTGTTGCTGCCATAAAATAAACCTGTTTTCTTTAAATATCTGCATCAGAGACAGCAGAGGTGATGAAAATGGGCGAGTGAATCCAAAATTTAAGGACAGAGAGGTTTATTTCACTGAAACAAAGATTCCCTAAAATGAAGCATGTGGATTCTTCAGTGCTTGCTGGAGAGCATTAAAGAGAGGCTCCAAGGCCAGGTACGGTGGCTTACGCCTGCAATCCCAGCACTTTGGGAGACTGAGGTGGGTGGATCACTTCAGGTCAGGAGTTAGAGACCAGCCTGACCAACATGGTGAAACCCTGTCTCTACTAAAAATACAAAAATTAGACAGGTGTGGTGGTGGGCACCTGTAATCCCAGCTACTCAGGAGGCTGAGACTACAGTGAGCCAAGATCACACCACTGCACTCCAGCCTGGGTAACAGAGTGAGACTCTGTCTAAAAAAAAAAAAAAAAAAAAAGGCTCCAGATGGGAGATGACCTTGGGTGGGGGGAAAACAAGTACATAATTCCCAGAGGACAGTGAGATTCACCCAACAAGCCAAAGTGTGAGAGCTGCTGGGTAGGGCTTTGGTGCTCCACCTTCCTGGTCAATTCCAAAGCCCCCCTTTCTCGAATAAGGACTTTAGCCCAGGTCTCAAAAATATATTCAGCCACTTTCATTAAAGTGGAAGTAAACCTGATTAATCCTTTAACAATATCAGACAATATCCGCTAAGGCCTGAAGCAACTAAAGGAATAAGATCCATAACAAAAGACTATTAAAAGGGGGTCTAGGCCGGGCGCGGTGGCTCACGCCTGTAATCCCAGCACTTGGGGAGGCCAAGGCGGGCGGATCACAAGGTCAGGAGATCGAGACCATGGTGAAATCCCGTCTCTACTGAAAATACAAAAAATTAGCCGAGCGTGGTGGCGGGTGCCTGTAGTCCCAGCTACTCAGGAGGCTGAGGCAGGAGAATGGCATGAACCTGGGAGGCGGAGCTTGCAGTGAGCCGAGATCGTGCCACTGCACTCCAGCCTGGGTGACAGAGCGAGACTCCGTCTCAAAAAAAAAAAAATAATAAAATAAAATAAAGGGGGGGGGTCTAATTATTCCTTGCACCAGCATGTAATACTCCAATCCTTCCTGTAAGGAAGCCGAATGGGAAGAGTTGGTATTCTGTACAAGATCTGAGAGCTGTCACTCAATACTGTGATCCCCAGACACCTGGTAGTAGGAAAGCCCCATCCTCTTTTGGCAGCTGAAAGTGAGAGACTATGACTGACTTATGCAGTACTTTCTTTAGTATTCCAGTGGACCCAGAGTCAGTATTTGTTTGCTTTTACTTGGGATGACTGTGAGCATATCTGGTCTATCAGGAAATATTGTTGATGAAACGGCTGCCTCCATCACAGCTCAACAAAAAGCTACTGACTCACTGGCTGAGGCTGCACTGGACAATTACACTGCTTTCGATTATTAGCTGAGTAAGCAAGTGTATGTATGGTGGCAAATACCTCTTGTGCATATGCCCTTTCCATGAAGTAGAAACTCATATTGGAAAAATTAGAAGCCACTTGGCTATACTAAAGAATTCTCCATTTAATTTTCTTCGTAATACTTTTAGTTGACTCCCTAGAATAGGTTCCTTTTTTCATTCTGCACACTCATTCTCTTTTTCATTGTAATCCTTACGTGCACTGTACTTGGTAACATTTTTGTTTTAATAGAGATGGGGTCTTTCTGTGTTGCCCAGGCTGGTCTTGAACTATCAGGCTCAAGTGACCCTCCTGCCTTGGCCTCCCCAAATGCTGGGATTACAGACAAGAGCCACTGCCTGGCCAGCATTACAGTTCTACTATTGAAATTATTCATGTTATGCCATGTATCTCTGGCTGTTTTACTTTTTTTTTTTTTTTTTTTTTTTGAGACAGGATCTCACACGGTTGCCCAGGATGGAGTGCAGTGGCCTAATCATGGCTCACTGTAGCCTCAACCTCCTGGGCTCAAGCAATCCTCCCACAGCGGGTGCCACCATACCCAGCTAACTTTTTTGTATTTTTTTGGTAGAGAAAGTGTTTCGCCATGTTGCCCAGACTGGTCTCCAACTCCTGGGCTCAAGCCATCCTCCCGCCTCGGCCTCCCAAAGTGCTGAGATGAAAGGCTTGTGCCCCACGTTGGCCTCTGGATGTTTGTTACTTCTCAGAAAACTAAAATCATGGCACTCCAAAGACTAGAGACGATTCAACAGGCAAGAGCAGCGATGAAAAACACGCAGCGACTGAGGTCTGGCTCCGCGGCTGTGACCTGGGTTCAGCTTCTGACCGCCCGGTTCCTTGGCGGGAAGCGTCCTCCTTCCCCGCAAGACCAGGCACGGCTGTTTGGGGAGCAGCGTTTCTGGGGCGCACCTTGATACTTGGATTTGGATCAACAATGCTTCCAAAAAGGAAGACTTTTGATCAAAAGCGGGAAACGAGAAAACGACTTTCCTCTGAAGAGTGCGCGCCTGCCCCCGGTCCCGAGGCCGCGAGGCCCCCTCCCAGGCTGGCTCCCACGGAAGCCGGGCACCCACCCGGCCTGGCCCAGCGCCACCCCGCCGCGTGACCCGCGGAGGCCCCAGCCCAGCCCCGGGGACTGCCCGCCCCACACCGCGTTTGCCCCCCGGAAGCCCCTCGCCGCAGAGGCGGACGGCGCGCCTCTCCCGGGCCCCTGGGGTCTGCGTCTCCCTCGGGCAGACTCTTCCGACCCTGCTCGAGCCTCCGCTTCTTCCTGCGGGCAGACGCCCCAAGCACAACGGGCCCCGCTGTTCACGCAGGGGCGCCGCGGCGGGGCGGGCAGAGACCCGGGGGCGCGGCCCCGTCCCGAGACGCTCAACTCCGGCCCACCGCTCGCAGCTCCCTCCCCGGCGCAGGTCCCGACCCCACGGGCCGTCTCGTAGCCGCAGCGGCCGCTTCTCTGCACGTCCTCACTCCCCCCGCACGGACGCCGCCAGCCCCGCGCCTCAGTTTCCCCACTCGCAGGACGTAAAGACCGGCCCCGCCCCGGAGCGTGGCGGCGTCCCCGTGATAGCGAGTGCCCAGGGCGTCCACCGGTCCCATCGCCCCTTTAAAAGAGGACTCGGCCCACCGCCTACCGCGGCGGCGACCTCACAGCCCCCTCGTCACGAGGCCCGTGGCGCCCCGCCCGTTCCGGCTCACCTCAGGCGGTCGCTGAAGCCCCAGCGCCTGCGCGCCCCTCGTCCCGCCCCTGTCCCCGCCCGCGTCCAGCGCACCGCAAGCCCCTCGCCCACCCCCCCCAGGACCCGCCCCGCGCACGCGCCGCACGTGCCACACGCACCCCACGCCCGTGCGCACGCGCAGGCCCCGCGTCGCGGCCAATGGGCGACGCGGCCGCAGCTCCGCCTGGCCCCGCCCCGCCCTGTGAGTTCCTCCCGCCGGGCGGCGGGGCTGGGCTCAGTCCAGGAGCGCAGCTGGGCCGGGGCGCTCCTGCCTCCGCTTTCCCAGCGCCCGCAGCTGACGCGCAGTCCGCAGCCCGCAGCCCGGCGCGGACTCCCATCGCCGCAGTCGCCCTCCGGCGCCATGTCGCAGAACGGAGCGCCCGGGATGCAGGAGGAGAGCCTGCAGGGTGAGGCCGGGGAGGCGGCGCGGGAGCCGAGGGGGCGCGGGGGAGAAGCCTGGAGGAAGGCCAGGGGGAGGCCAAGGGGGCGCCAAGGGGAGGTTGCCGGGGAGGCCTAGGGGACATCGCGGGCCGGGCGAGGCTGCGCCACCCTCCCCTCCCGTGCCCGCTCCTCCTGCGGGCGTGCGGAGCCCGGGGCGTGGGGACCCCGCGTACTGCGGGGGGTTCCTCGCCGCCCGGGCGGGGGTTGGCTTGGACCTGGGTCGGACCGCACGGGAAAGCCCCGATTCTCCAGCTCCGCGCAAGCTAGAATTCCACCTGGAGGTGAATCTGCGTCTCGCAGTTGGTCCGAGCAGCCTCATAGTCCACGTTGCCCTCCGCGGTCTGTAGTTCAGACCGGTATTGGTTTTAACGACCAAACACCAAGGCGTGGAAAGTGGACCGTTGTGTGCTTTAATTTATATCCGTGGTGACTTAGGATTTCCTGAAGGGTGAAGGCGGAGATGGGAGGGGGTTACAGTGTTTTTAAAATACGGCATTTAATGGGCATGTTCCAATTCTACTAGAGGGTCGTTCCAAAACAAAGCTTTAAATTCCTTACGGGTGAAGAAAACACAAGCACAAGGACGCTGCCAGGGCAGCACTCAGTCGTTACAGCCTGCTTAATGCCCGAGTAGAGGCTCGCCCTGTGCCCTTGGCTAGATTCGCAAGACCATCCGTTCACGCAGCGGGAAACGCAGGCCCGGGGTGCAGGACTTGCCCCACGCACAGCCAGGTGGCGTGGAGACCCTCCCCACCCGGTGGGTCCGCGTCAGAGTCCAGACGAGCATTTGCTCAGGCAAGCGGGCACTGAAGCCGCCTTCCCAGGGTCCCTAGGGCCCAAGCCTGGGAGGAGGGACCTGGTGGCAGCTGACCTTTGTGTTCTCTGAAGCCAGAGTTTACTAAGCAAAATTAGCTTACTAAATAAGCTTGGGAACGGGCTGCTGAAACCTCTGACAGTGAACTTTTAATCTTCATTGAGAGTTTTTAAAACCATGTATTCACATAAATTTAGTGAGTTGCTAATTTTATTACAAAAACAAGATTTTACTAGGCAGGACTTAGTTACTGTAATATATTATATATCTATATTTGAACACTATAACCATATTTTTTAACTTTTTTTTTAAGAGACGGGGTCTCACTATGTTGCCCAGGCTGGTCTGAACTGGGCTTAAGCGATCCTCCCGCCTCGGCCTCCCAAAGTGCTGGAATTAATAGGTCTGAGCCATCGCGCCTGCCCTAGAACCGTATTTTTTAAAATCCTGTAATTCGGATTTTTCCTCTTGAAATTTAAATATTGGCTATTACTATTTTGGAATATATTAAGGGGTGTTTTCCTATCTTTTGTTATAAAATCCAAGGGATGTTTTTATAAACTCTTTGCCATAAAATCACCCATTTTCCGGTTGTGTTACTCCTGACATTGTGCGTTTCACTGCTTGGCTGGGATCTGGGCGCTGGGAGGTGAAGGGGACTCCGGGGGGGGCTCGGTCCTCTCTCCAGTATGTAACTTACACAGGCTGCTGAGTCATTGGCAGTGCAAGACGGCCAGCGCCGGAGTTGCGAGATTTTTGTTTTTCTGTTTTGTTTATTCTATAAAAGGATAGTTACCCGCGGGGTGGATCCCATGTAGGCGATTCCTTGGGCCGCCCTGAGTGTCCGCGCGTCAGGACGGGGCCACCGTGGACTCGGCGTGGGCGGGGTTGGCCTGTCCCGCGGGCTCCAGCCGCCTGCAAATCCGGCCTGCAAATCCGGCGCGGAGCGGTGGCTCGCTCAGGCAGCGCTCACCTCTGCCCCTCTGATTTCACTGCCCCTTGTTTACCTCGGAACAGAGAACTGTGGGAGCCTTGCAGCCAGACCCACGGATGGAAGCAGCAAGCACTCTCTCTGCGTGTACCCTCTGGGGCCAGCTGCTTTTCCTGAGGAGTTGACGGCAAAATGGGCTGATTCTGTTCCTTTCTATCTCTTGATCATTCTGGCTATTGTTGTGGACCCGCAGGATGCTCGTATTTGTCCTTTTTTTCCTCTTTATTTTTTACGAGCCCAGTCTTACTTTGTCGCCCAAGCTGGAGTGCAGTAGCACAATCATTATATAGCTCACTGCAGCCGTGAACTTGGCCTTTTTCTCCTGGGCATGTCACTGCTAACATGCAGGAGAGGTAGGATTCTGTGATGAGACCGTGTCACGGTTGCGGGGCGTCACTTCCTTGAAGGACCCACTGTCTTCACCAGGAGGGCATCAGTTCAGTAAAGTGCTTGCCCATTTACTCTGGAGCTTCTGTATTGAATGATCCAAGCCCTCACCTCTTCACCCACTGCTGTGTCTGCAACTGGCAGATGGTTCTCTTGTCAGAGGCAGCTCACCATGGGTAAAGTTGTAATAGGAGAAAAGAAGTTCCCACGTATTTTGGAGCGGAATCGTAGCATTGTGCGCTTTGGGACCTGAAGGGGTTGCAGACATCTAGATTCTTGTCCAAGACCTGCATTTCATAGATGGTCACAATGAGGTTCTAGAGGTGGAGTGAAAGATAAGGCTGGCAACTTAAGGAGAAACCAAGGACTCTGCATTAAGCACCAGTGGGATACCTGGAGCGGATGCCTGAGGCTTCGTGCCATAGGCCAGGGTCCTGGAGGAGAGCCTGGCAAGAGGAAGGTCCAGGGAAACGAGCCCATTAGAAGCCAGGGACCTGGTATTACCTACCGGGCTGACTTGATGCTTGAAATATTTTGTCAGGCAAGTCACTTTTGTTCCTCTCCCCACTAACCTGAGAAGCTTTTAAGGTAAAAACAGCAATTTCTTAGAGCCCACCTCCCCTGGGGAAGAAGCCCTTTGTATGGTTTTGGGGGTGCTAGTTCCCTCTGGGGTTCACAGCTCCTCTGCTTCAGGCTTTTTTTTTTCTGGGAGGCTGCCTCCCTCTCTTCTGACATTTATCCCAGAGCTTTTTCAATCTATTTTCTGGATTCCACCCAGCATCCCAAATAGTCACTTTCAGAGTGGGCTGAGGCTGGGTTTTTGGAGACCAATGAAAAACACCACAGGTGGTTCTCCCTTCATAGCCAGAGTTGAGATTGTCATCCCAGGTTAGGGCATAGGGTGGCCTTGAGAACTTGGCCCTGTGTTTACTCCACGTGGGGCTCATGGCTGTGGCCAGTGAATCCGTGTTGAGGAATGGGACCCAGGGAGTTGCCCTGGGGACATACAGAGGGCAGTGAATCGAAGGCATTCCCCGGAGTCTGTCACTGGAGAGAGAACTGCTTTGGGCACCTAGAGAAGCTGAATGTCTGTCAGATGATTTTCTTTTCTTTTTCTTTTTTTTTTTTTTTACATAAAGTGAGAATAAGACATGGATTAAGAACTCTTGTTGGATTGTATTCTGTCTCTGAGGTAGACCTATCAGTTTTCTTTTTTGTAGTGTGATGTAAATATAGTCTAGGCTTTTCAAAATCTCATCTGCCTTGTTATAGAAGGGAGGTAAGACTTACTGGCTGTGTGTCTTGTTAGCACTGTAAATTATAAGTAAGGAGGGGGAGGAACCTAAGGAGAGGGACATGAAATGAGATTAGGAAGGAGGGCTTTTGTTGCAGCAGCAACAGCAGCACCTTTCTTTCTGGGGCCTAATTATACTACAGTTATTTGAAGTAAACTACTTGTGATTATGAGCAGGTTTTCTAAGGTCATTAAGCAACCTCACTCCCCATCTTTCTTTGAAAAGGTGAATGATCTCAGTGGAGAACTGTAACATGTGAGTAGATACACAGCATGCTCCATTCTCCAGGAAGTGCCTTTCCTACCCGGTTGCTGTAGGTTAATAATAAAACTCCTGTCCCTTAGTAAATCATTCCTGGGAATACAGCTTTTGGGCCCAAAGTCATTAGCCATGGACAATCCGGAATGGGTTTTTTTTTTTTGTTTCCTGGATTTTTAGGACTCTTTCTGGGGCGATTTTTTAAAAAGCACTGCTTTGGTTTGCATATGTCCTCCCCATGTTGCCCGTGGTATGGTAGTAAAAGGTGGACCTTTAAGAGGTGGCTTGGCCGTGGGGGCTCCTCTCTAGTGAATGGGATTAGTGCTCTAAGGGGCTGGATGGAGGGAGGTGGGTCCCTCTGTGCCCTCACTGAAGGGATGGGGCAGGAAGACCCTCACCCGACACCAGATGTTGGTGCCTGGATCTTGGACCTCCCAGCCTCCAGAAAGGAGATCAATTTCTGTTCGTAAATCACTTAGTCTGTGGGTTTCTGTTACAGTAGGACAGAGAGACAGAGACAGAGATACACTTGTCTCCACTTTATCTTCCTGTTCCTGTCGTCTTCAGCTTGCCCCTTGTGTGATAGATATATATATATATGTTTGGTCTTGACCCTACTTCTAGGTGCAGAGCACCTAAACCCCTGGGATTTCCTGAGCAGTAAGTGTCTCCCCACTGCCGGAGACAGAGTTTCGCTCTTGTTGCCCAGGCTGGAGTGCAGTGGCAGATCTCGCCTCACTGCAACCTCCACCTCCTGGGTTCAAGCAATTCTTCTGCCTCAGCCTCCCGAGTAGCTGGGATTACAGGCACCCAACACGCCCAGCTAATTTTGTATTTTTAGTAGAAACGGGATTTCACCATGTTGGTCAGGCTGGTCTCCAACTTCTGACCTCAGGTGATCCCGCCTGCCTCAGCCTCCCAAAGTGCTGGGATTACGGGTGTGTGCCACTGTGCCAATAAAAGGGTGGCGATTCCATAGGCAGAGCAGCCTGACCAGTGTGTGTTATTCATAGTCACCCTGTCAGCAGTGTGCTCCAAAAGTGCTCCTTGGTTCACCATTTTTGGTGTGAGTTGTAAGGAGCCCCTTCAGAATACACTGCTAATACAGTGGTTCCAGGGCGGCCCCAGGATAGTTATTTGAGGTAGAAATTCCCAGGGAAGCCCCTCCTAGGAGGGGAGGGGACTGGAGATGGGGGAGCCATGAGGTGCGGGTAGCATGGTTAGGGTTAGGGTTGGGACGTGTGGGGTAGGGGGGTCTGGTTAGGGTTAGGGTTGGGATGTGGGGTAGGTGGGGGTCTCGTCTCAGAGAGCATGGTTGGGGTTAGGGTTGGGACGTGTGGGGTAGGTGGGGATCTGGGCTGTATGTCATTTCCATTTGGCTGCTCTGTAATTGTTTCTGGTAAACTGATAAAGTAAAATGTTTTTCTGAGTTCTGTGAGTTGTAGCAAATTATTGAACCTGAGGGGTGTGTGTGGGATCCCGAGTAGGTAGAGGGACTGGCAAAAACGTGGGTAACCTGGACACCCCATTCTCCACTTGCATCCGTGGGAACAGTCTTGTGGGCTCGACACTAAGTCTAGGTAGATAGAATGGAATTGAATCGTCGGACACCACGGTGGTGGTGACTTGGTGTCCCACATTTGATGTTAAGAGTGGCATCGGACAAGAGACATCTTCAAGCTCCATTTGTGTTTCATATCGTCAGATATCTGAACAACACTTTTGGCAATACTGTCTAGTCAGATGAGCGGTTCCGGGAATGGTGTGGTCTACACATCTCGGAAGGCACCGTGTAGCCTCTGCCAGAGTGTGGGGCAGACTGGCCTGGGCCTTTCTCCTGCAGTGAGCTCCAGGCTCCAGGACAGACCCTGGCCTGCCTTTGTATTCGGGATGTGCTTCTTATGGGCCAGGACATGAGGCAACGTGAGAGGCCAAAGAGAACAATCATGTGTTAATTTGAAAATTTGTGTGATCATTTCGTTAGCAACTTACTGGGAGGCTGTTGATGGTATAAGTTGCAAATCCACATTTCCTTCCTGGGCCTTCGGTTTGCTTTTTTCTGGTTAATATGAAATATACTCAGCAACAAGTGGCATATTGAGGCTGGGCCAGGCCTCTTTCAGGAGAGATGCCTAGTGTGTGTGGAAAGCTGAACACCTGCCTTTGCTTCCAGTGAACATGACGGATGAAGAGGCTGCTCGGTTCCCCCTAATAACATGGGGTTAGTAGTGCTGTGTTGGTTTAAGGACAGTCAGTGGCTCAGGGTGATTATTCTACTTACTTAAATTATAGTGACTGCAAAATGAGATAATTCCATTGTTCTCCTCCGTAAGTTTCTCCATCTTTTGTGACCTGCACTTTCCTCTACTGCACTCCATCCTCCATACACTACCAGAGGAAGCTTTTACCAGATTTGCTTTAAATAAATAAACCTATGACACAAAGTAGAGAAATTATCCTGGGCCCAAAAATAGACATGTGCCTATGTGCACGCTTGATGTCTGACAACGGAAGCAGCGCAGAGCAGAGGCGAGGTGGGAGCTGCCTGCAATAAATGGGGCATCCGTATCACATCAGTGGAAAAATTAATCCATGTAGATTTTGGATCTAAATGTGAATGTCATAACAGTAGAGCTATGTGAAAATAACAGAATAGAATAGAATAGCTCAGCTCAGGAAGGGACTGCTACATTTGACTGAATTAAAATCAAGAACTTCTGTACATCAGAAGGCATGGTAAGTGAAAAGAACCAGCTACTACCAAGTGAAAGTTACTTGCAACGCATTTAAATATGCAGAAAAATGCATATCTAGAGTACAGAATTATCCCAGAAAAATGCATATTTAGAGTATAGAATTATCCCAGAATTGCACTTTTAGCAGTAAGGGAACGGGAGCAGCGTTCCAGCCTCAGTTTCTATTTATAATGGTGACAAGGAAAAAATACTGCTGGATGCCCATAAATAAGATAGATAATAGAAAAGAATGAGAGATTTGAAGAACCAGTTCAAAAAAGATGCTATCCAGATGGCTAGCAAACTTGTAAAATCATGTTCAACATTGTTAGAAATTAAATACATGCAAAGTAAGCCACACAATACAAGTAATAGAGGCTGGGCATGGTGGCTCACACCTGTAATCCCAGCACATTGGGAGGCCAAGGTGAGAGGATTGCTTGGGCCCAGAAGTTCGAGACCAGCCTGGGCAACATAGCGAGACCCCATCTCCTAAAAAACATAGCCAGGAGTAGTGGTACATGCCTGTAGTTCCAGCTATTCCGGAGGCGTCCGCTAGAAGATGGCTTGAACCCAGGAGTTTGAGATTACAGTGAGCCTTCGTTGTGCCGCTGCACTCCAGCCTGGCTGACAAAGTGAGACTCCGTCTCTAAAAGAAACAGAACATAGAGTTCAAACCTTTTCAAGAAAACTTTAAATCCCTTAAGATTATGCTGCCATTTTTTTAAGACCCCTTTTTTCCAAATAGCAGCCTTTTTCTTGTCAGAGCTCACTGCGAGAAAGCATTCTAATTGGATTCTGGTGACTCAGCAGAGTTACTGGACATTTGCTTGGTATAAAGGAACTGCAAGACATGGACAGATATGTGGTCTCAGCCCCAGGAGGCTTCCTTCCTGTAGGCAGGGAGTGTGTGCGTAGACAGTCACTGCCATGCGAGTGGGCAGAGGGATGTCTTCAAGGTGGGGTTAAGGGATGGTTCCTGGTGTGTCACCATTGCTACCTCTTGGAAATGGAAGGGCAGGCTGGTTAGATATTAAGACCAGATTCCAGAGTGGGTAGAAAATTCCATCTGTGCCCCTTTTTTTGTCCCCACCAGGCTCCTGGGTGGAATTGCACTTTAGCAATAATGGGAACGGGAGCAGCGTTCCAGCCTCGGTTTCTATTTATAATGGTGACATGGAAAAAATACTGCTGGACGCACAGCATGAGTCTGGACGGAGTAGCTCCAAGAGTTCTCACTGTGACAGGTAGGTGCACGTCAGCAAGTGTATGTGTTACAGTGCTGATGTCTTAGTGGGTGACAGTCACAGCGGGAAGTGCCACCTCTAGGAGAGGGGGCTGCTGTTCCCCTCAGGCTGCGTTCGGGAGTGGCTCCTGCTGCCCTCTTTGGGGATGCAGCGTCCTGGGACTCAGTCTGTGGGGAGCCATGTTCAAGTCGCCAGTGGGCAGCAGAACAGCCAGAACCCCGCTCTGAGAAACGCACTCATGCGCCTCAGCAGGGCTGTGGTCGCAGGAGGAGTGGTTCCTGGTTAGCAGCACTTCTGAGCAACTCCAGGGTAGAGTGGCTGAGTGGTCAAAGGTCGCGTGCCCTTGAGAACTGTGCAACAGACCGTGAAGGCGGCAGGTGACAAAGCCAGCCGCTCACCAGCTGCCTCCCCCCCACCTCTTCTCTGGAAGACTGGCTAGCTAACTCCTGTCAGGCTCAGCCGAAAGGGCTAAGGCATGGTTTGGCTCTGGCTGGTGCTGGGTGGAAGGGAAGACGCTTACTGGCTAGAGCCCCTCATCACGGAGGCGGTTGGAGGCCGTTGGGGTTTGAGCTTCTAATGATAGAATGTTCACATGATGTTCTGTTTTTCTCATTCTATTCACATTGCCAAGCCCACCTCGCTCACAGACACCACAGGATACTAACAGAGCTTCTGAAACAGATACCCACAGCATTGGAGAGAAAAACAGCTCACAGGTAAGCTGGAAGAAGAATGCGAGTTACAAGTATTTGTGATCTGTTTGTACAGGAAACGGTTTAAAATGTAATTGAGCACCTCAGAGAAAAGTCGGGATGTAAGGGTGTCTCCTGTCTTTAAAAACAAAAACAAAAACAAAAAAATCCACAAGCCGGGCGCGGTGGCTCAAGCCTGTAATCCCAGCACTTTGGGAGGCTGAGACGGGCGGATCACGAGGTCAGGAGATCGAGACCATCCTGGCTAACACGGTGAAACCCCGTCTCTACTAAAAATACAAAAAACTAGCCGGGCGAGGTGGCGGGCGCCTGTAGTCCCAGCTACTCGGGAGGCTGAGGCAGGAGAATGGCGTAAACCCGGGAGGCGGAGATTGCAGTGAGCTGAGATCCGGCCACTGCACTCCAGCCCAGGCGACAGAGCAAGACTCCGTCTCAAAAAAAAAAAAAAAAAAAAAAAAAAAAAATCCACAAGCACATGGGCTGGACACTCAGCTGAGAGGGGGCGGCGCCGAGTGGGACAGGCAGTCGGGGCCTCCTGCCCCTGCCTGCCATCAGGGATACACCAGAAAGGAGGAAGGGCTCCCTGGTGGCTGCAGTCTAGAGAGGAGGGAGGGACCACTGGAAAGGGTGGCAGTGAGCCGGCTACTGGCTGGTCTTTCCTTGTGATTGTTGGTTGGACAGTGAGTGGGTTTTAATACTTGTGTGCTGTGTGGGACTCAGGCGTTACCCACGGGGCCATTTGAGGCCATTCGGTCAGTGTGGCTGTGACTCTGAGGTGTCTTCCTCATTAGACATTGTCACTGCCTGCTGGAAATTACACCCTGTGCCTTTCTTAGCATTAGTCCTGAGCTAACTGGTGCCTGAGCAGTGCAGCATTAGTGGCTGATCAACCTGGTAATTTAGTGTAAGATCATCTTTTTTTTTTTTTTCTTTTTTTTTTTTTTTTGAGACGGAGTCTCGCTCTGTCACCCAGGCTGGAGTGCAGTGGCCAGATCTCAGCTCACTGCAAGCTCCGCCTCCCGGGTTCACGCCATTCTCCTGCCTCCGCCTCCCGAGTAGCTGGGACTACAGGCGCCACCACCTCACCCGGCTAGTTTTTTGTATTTTTAGTAGAGACGGGGTTTCACCGTGTTAGCCAGGATGGTCTCGATCTCCTGACCTCATGATCCGCCCGTCTCGGCCTCCCAAAGCGCTGGGATTACAGGCTTGAGCCACCGCGCCCGGCCAAGATCATCTTTTTTAAAAGTTTTTTTGTAGAGGCGGGGTCTCCCTGTGTTGCCCAGGCTGGTCTTGAACTCCAGGGCTCAAATGATCCTCCCCAAATCCTGGGACTATAGGTGTGAGACTCCGTGTCCAGCCTGAGATGACTCTTCTAACGTTAACAGATACTTAATGGGCTTTACATGCCGGCATCCAGCATTGTTGTGAAAGCGGAGTCTTAGAGGAAAAGTGTGCCTGGGGTTATTGCCTTGGATTACTATCATTCTCCCTTGGTACTCTGCAGATAGGGTTCGAGGCAGCGATCAGTACTGTCTTGCTCAGTTATATCTGGTAGTGCCTGCCTTACCTTGTTGCAGATGAGATGCGTGATAAACGTTTTCTTGGGTGTTTGTTGATGGTGAGAATTTGGCGACGGCCGGTGTTCTGTATTTTGGAAGCTCTGTGAGGAGGCATGGCCTTCCAGGCAGGATTAGTAGCTGGCCCTTCAGGGCTAGCTTCCCTCGAGGCTTCCTTCACCAAGGAAACAAGGAGTCCGTTACCCAGGCCTTCTCCCTGGCCCCACTCCAAGGGTTCCAGAGCGCAGCATGATTTCGGGAGCCCTGGCTGTGGATGTGTGGGTGGTATACCCCAGGGCGTGCGACCTGCTCCTCGGCACATGGGGCTATATCCAGCTTGGGTCTACCCAGATGGTTGGTGGGTTTGGGGAGCTATATTCTGATTTTCAAGTTTATTTCTTTTTGAGACAGGGTATTGCCGTTTTCACTGTTTTAAAACAAAATTTTCCCCTTAGTTTTAAAAGGAATTAGATGTTCAGGTACAGAATTCTGAAAATGCAAAAAAGTAGAGACCACCACCGAGACTCTCGGATTAAAAATCCTCTTTAATGTTTCGTGCTGTTACGTAATTCTGAGGATTCGGCCGCAGCCGTGGTTAGGTGTACATTCTGCCGTGTCCCTCCTGCTTTTCCCGGAAGCATCTTGTAAACCTGCTCACTGTCCAGTGTCTGTTACCTTCGTCATGTCCCTGTTTTGAGCCATTTTCGGCTGTTTTCATTTTCTTTTGTTATAACCAGTGCTGCAGTCACCATCGTTGCCCTCATGTCACGTGACTTCCCTAGGACAGTGTTTGCCGCTGTCAGTACCCCAGCATCTCACAGTGAACCCGATGTATTTACGCCCTGGGCTGGGACTCCCCAGAGGTGATCTGTCCCTGGAGGAGGCGAGGGAGCCGCGAGTGCGGTGCGGCCTGGGGAAGGCCCCCAGCCCCAGGACTCCCCTTGGACCCCAGTCCGGGGCAGTGACACGTGCCTTTGGGCTCTTGAATGGAGGCTGCGGCTGTGAAGCTCAGGTGGGAGGTGGGTGCTTTCCGGTGTCATGTGTGGTACATGAATCTGCATTTAACATCGACTTTCTCTTAGTCTGAGGAAGATGATATTGAGAGAAGAAAAGAAGTTGAAAGCATCTTGAAGAAAAACTCAGACTGGATATGGGATTGGTCAAGTCGGCCGGAAAATATTCCCCCCAAGTGAGTGTGTTCTCAGTGTCACGGGGGCTCCCCTTGACAGAGGACACATCGGCTGACACGTTTCTTCCCGCCTCAGGGAGTTCCTCTTTAAACACCCGAAGCGCACGGCCACCCTCAGCATGAGGAACACGAGCGTCATGAAGAAAGGGGGCATATTCTCTGCGGAGTTTCTGAAAGTTTTCCTTCCATCTCTGCTGCTCTCTCATTTGCTGGCCATCGGATTGGGGTAGGTGATGTGACTCTGTGACTCCTGTCATGGCATGTCGTGGGGCAATTCTGGGCCGCGGTGATTTATTCGTAAACTATTTCCTGAAGTCCAGATCATCAGTTACAGCTTGGTGCATTTTCGCACACACACCCACACAGTCACTGTTCAGGTCAAGAAACCACCAGCCTGCAGCCCCAAAAGGCCCAAGCACAGGCGCCCTGTAGTGCTGTCTGGCATGGACGAGTCTGCCTGTCGCTCACTGTATATAAATGGAGTCACAGCAGGGATTCTTACGTCTGACCTCTTTGTCCTGTGTGTAGTTAAAAGCAGTCTCATTTCTGCGTAGTACTGCATGGTGGGAATGCCCCCAGCCGTCTGCTGTAGATGGAGGGCCTCAGTTCCTTGCTGTACTTCCTCCAGGACCGGACTGTTGTTCTACTTAACTCTCAGCAATAAAGAAACCAGTGCGGTCTCCGATTTTTCTGGCTTGAGTTTCGCTCTTGTTGCCCAGGCTGGAGTGCAGTGGCGTGATCTCGGTTCACTGCAACCTCTGCCTCCCAGGTTCAAGTGACTCTCCTGCCTCAGCCTCCTGAGTAGCTGGGATTACAGGTGCCCACCACCACGCCTGGTTAATTTTTGTATTTTTAGTAGAGACGGGGTTTCGCCGTGTTGCCCAGGCTGATCTTGAACTCAAGTGATCGCTCACCTCGGCCTCCAAAGTGCTGGGATTACAGGCGTGAACCGCCATGCCTGACCTTTTCTGGCTTCTTATACTAACGAATTCTGCAGAAAACAGAGACCAGGCAGGTGCCACTGTGGATTCTCAAGAGCTTTAGCTGCAGCAGTGATGAAGAGCCAGAGCAGGAAGCCAAAACCGCTCCTCCTTGGGCTGGTCCCAGCCTCTCTCAGTGAGGAGGAGGAGTCTAGTCCTGGTGTGCAAACAGTGTTCTATGGCTGCCGTGTATTGGACAGACTGGGATGCCACTGGGGGCAGGTGGGTTCCGTGGGCCAGAGGGCTCACATCTGGGGTCGAAGGAAACGGGATGAAAGCCACTGAGTTTCCTGGGCCAGGGCCTGAGTGCTGCCCATGTCTCCACCTCGCCCTCCCATGTGTATGGCTTTCTCCTAGCTCTTGTACACATTCTCATGTCCACCCCTATCACCTTTATTTCTGCCAGTGCTTTTTGGAGTCAGACCCACAGACTGCATTAGCATCACGAGGCAGTTTGCTCTCTGGAGCCTTTTCCAGAGCTGTCAAGCAGGCTCTGGGGCAAGGCCTCAGGGTCCCCATTTTAAATACGAGGTTTAACCCTTCCTTTCAGGATGGATTTCTGCAGCCGCTACTTCCCAACTGCTATCCTCCGTCCTGCCCAGGTTTTCAGAGCCTGATACTGCCACTGGTGACCCACACCCCTCAGCAGCTTTCCAGAACCGCACTATAAAATCTGCCCCGAAAGCTGCTGCAGCAAGGTCTGTGCTCACTGTGCCCACCGCACCACTGCCCATAGGCCAGGCCAGCCAGGCTTCCGATTCTGCCCCCTTTCCTGGAGACCCATCCTCCTCCCTCCTGGAGTGATGCCCGCTGGTCAGCTGGAGCCAGCCTCTCTATTGCCGAGAAGCCTTTTCTGACGCTCCTGCATCTTTAGTTTGGGACATCTCTCCCACTACCAAACTTAAACCACGTGAGGGCAGGGTCTTCATTTTTAAGCAGTTGGCCTTGGTGAGGCTGGTGGCGATGAACTGGCAACACCATCTTGCCCTGGTAGGTGACTTCCCCCAGCACTGAGTTGGAACAAAGCAGCTTTCTGTCTGGAAACAGCGCTTCAGTTTGGTGATCCTTCTATGCAAGAATACCATCTGATGTTTTCTAATTAATACAAAATACATACTGATAGAACACTCAGTAAAGGATTACAGATTCATTACAAAATTTTTATAATGGGTATAAAATCACCAGTCCCCTTGCATAAGCTCTAACCACAGTGAGCTACCCTGTTTCAGCTGTAACACAATCTCCTGGGAATCACAAGGTGATACATTAACTACTGATTACTTTTTCTGTTAAGGATCTATATTGGAAGGCGTCTGACAACCTCCACCAGCACCTTTTGATGAAGAACTGGAGTCTGACTTGGTTCGTTAGTGGGATTACTTCTGAGCTTGCAACGCAGCTCACTGAAGAGCTGTGAGATCCTGGGGTGGCCGTGTCACTTGTGTTTATTTGTTCTGTAAATGCTGCGTTCCTAATTTAGTAAAACAAAACGACAGACACTAAAATCATGTTGATCTATAATTATACCTATGAGATCAATTAATAAGCATGTCAGACTGATTAATATCTATTGTAAAAATTTGGTAGTGAATTTTCATTGGATATTAGATATAAATATCTGAATATAAATAATTTTAATATCCTAGTCATGATGTATGTTGTATTTTAAAAATTATCTGCAACCTTCATTCAGTTGAAGTACTTTATATTTCAAAAGAATGAATAACATTGATAATAAAATCGCTACTTTAAGGGGTTTGTCCAAAATAAATATTGTGGCCTTATATATCACACTATTGTAGAAAGTATTATTTAATTTAAATGGATGCAGGTTGTCTACTAAAGATTATACATAACTATACTAATTGTTCATAATCAACAGAAACCAAGATAGAGCTACAAACAGCTGTACAGTTCATACACTAAACTCTTCTTGCTTTTGCAGTATAAGGAACTAAGTCTCCGATCATTAGGTAATCACCTTGGATGATCAGTTTTCTGCTCTAGGCACCTGCTCAGTGTCTTTTACTCTATCACTCTGCATTGGTGAATATAATCCTCTCCTTTGTGCCCAACTTGTGTGTGCTTTTAAAATCAGCTTTATTCTAAGCAAATCTGTGTCTACTTTAAAAGACTGGAAATGGGAAAAAAAAAATAAATCTTTGCTAAATCCTTCAGATTACTGTATTTACATACGGTTTCAAATCAGACGTCATAATAGCTTCTTGATGAAACCAGGCCTGGTCCCTATTTTGTCATTATCTTTCCTGCAGCTTTTTGAAAGGCTGCCTGCCGCTGTGGTGGTTCACCTTTCCACGCGTAATTCGGGTGGGAAATGTAACCTTGTCATTTGCAAAGATCTCTGTTGATACTACCTTGGAAGCAGTCATCTCTAAGTCTTACATCTGGAGGAAGTGGATGGCATGACATCAGAATTCCTTTATATAATTTAACCTCAGAATAATCTGAGATCATTTCAAAGCACGCTGGTCAAGGAATTCCGTTTTTGTTTTAGAGCAAATATGTTTGCTGTTTGTCTTCCATCACAAACGTGGAGTTTCACACCTTACAGAGCTTAGTGAACCCCTGCTCACCATCAAAGTTAGCACACAACAAAGCCAGCCACGTGTCCCCCTCACAGATGATAATGGCTGAACTCTCAGTGAAACCAGCTGTACGGCCGGGCACAGTGGCTCACGCCTGTAATCCCAGCACTTTGGGAGGCCGAGGTGGGCGGATCACCTGAGGTCAGAAGTTCAAGACCGGCCTGGCCAACATGATGAAACCCCATCTCTAGTAAAAATACAAAAAATTAGCTGGGCGCAGTGGCACGTGCCTGTAATCCCAGCTGCTTGAGAGGCTAAGGCAGGAGAACTGCTCGAACCTGGGAGGCAGAGGTTGTGGTGAGCAGAAATCACGCCGTTGCACTCCCGCCCGGGAGGGAGAATGAGACTCCATCTCAAAAAAGAAAAAAAAAAAAAATACAAAACCAGTTGGAGGTACTGAGCTCTGGGACTGGGCCAGTGTGATGGCTCCACACCTGTAATCCCAACACTTTGGGAGGCCCAGGTAGGAGGATCACATGAGTCCAGAAGTTCGAGACCAGCCTGGGGGAGCATAGCAAGACCCTGTCTCTACAAAAAATACAAGAATTAGCCTTGTGTGGTGGCACACACCGGTAGCCCCAGCTCCTTGGGAGACTGAGGCAGGAGGACCCCTTGAGCCCAGGAGTTGAAGGCTGCAGTGAGCCAGGAGAGTGCATGCGGCCTGGCAAGAGCAAGGAAGACCCTGTTTCAAAAAAGCAGAACTCTGGGACTGGAGTGCTTTAGACAGATGGGACAAGAGTCAAGTTTTCTACAGGTGTTTTCCATTAGATCGTAACATCAGATATTTCATGAAAAACGAAGTCTGATGTCTGTATCAATGTTTTTATCTTGGAGGTAGGGTAATGGCAGTAAGTGAGCCTTTCTGAATAGCTTTTGTAAACAGCCCTTCTTTTCTACAGTGGTTAATACAGGTAACTGCCCACACCACTCATTTCATTAACAAGTTTACAAAATTAACATTACCTAAATGATTTTGATAGAAAAACATTGAACACTTGGCCACTATTTATCTAATATTTACTCCGATGCAGACATTTGCCCATACACATCTGGTTAGGGTGTAGAACGTGACGCCTACACGTTGCTTACAAGGAATGCGCATGGCTGCAAGAGAGGAGTCGGCAACACCTCAAAAAACTCCAGCCCTGCATCTATGTTTTGGATGCATGACCTACTTCCAGGGATTCACTCTGGAGACAGACCTAGAAACTTCTACGTGCACATGCACGAGGATATAACTAGGTAGTATTTATTATAACATGATTGTCTTAAAATACTTGAAACAATTGAGGTGCCCATGCACAGAGGCGAGTAAGCGACACTGCTGCCCTGCAGGGCCCGCGCTTTGCCACTCAGGCACGACGGGGAAGAGCTCGGGATGAGGGGTTTCCAGGGAATGTGAAGTAAAGCAAGGTGCAAAAATAGATGTGTCCCTAGCAGAAAGGAAACATTTGGTAGCAGCTCTTTGAAACAGGAAACCTGGAGCAGTTTTAAGACAGCCCCCGGCCAGGCGCCATGGCTCACGCCTGTAATCCCAGCACTTCGGGAGGCTGAGGCGGGTGGATCGCCTGGGCTCAGGAGTTCGAGACCAGCTTGGCCAACACGGTGAAACCCCATCTCTACTAAAATACAGAAAATTAGCCAGGTGTGGCGGTGTGCACCTGTAGTCCCAGCTGCTTGGGAGGCTGAGACAGGAGAATTGCCTGAACCCGGGAGGTGGAGCTTGCAGTGAGCCGAAATCGCGCCAATGAACTCCAGCCTGGGCGACAGAGCAAGACTCTGTCTCAAAAAAAAAAAAGTCCCCTAGTTTTTTTTTTTTGACAACAGCCCTTAATGAGTGATGTGGGTCTGTGCCCCTCCAGTTCTGGACTCTGCCAACAGGACAAGGAGGCAGTGATGCCAGTGGTGCAGCACCACTTCCTGGGCCCACCCAGCCTTAAAAAAGTGGCAGCTGCCCCTTCCTGTCTCTTTGGGGGTGCGTGCTCTTGGCTGTGCTGGGAGGAAGCCACACTGCTCAGTAGAGAGGCCTGGTCAGATAGGATCCAGCAGCTAGCACCCCTGCCAGCCATGTGGCCCCCTCTGTGGATCCTCCAGTGCCAGGAGCAATGCCCTCGCTGACTGTCTGGAGCACAGATGAACTGAACCTGCTAAGCCCCGTCCAAACTGCAAATGGGTGGAGACCTGGTAGACACCACCTACATCCTGATGTGATGCAGAGGAGGCCAGATCTCTTCCGTGTTCTTGCCAGAATGCATAATTGCAGTTTAATCACGAGAAAATATCAGGCAAACTAAAATTGAGGGGGAGTCTACAAAATGCCTGCCTACACTTCCGAAGTGCTCGGGTCCTAAAGACTGCAGGAGAGACTGGAAGACAGGGAGACAACAAAATACAATGTGGGCCCATTGGAAGGGCCCTGGACAGGAAAAATGGACACTTGTGAGACAGCCAGGCAGGTGCCAAGGCAGGTGCCAAGGCAGGTGCCAAGACAGGTGCAGGTGAGGCTGCTAGCCCTGCACGGTGCGAGTCTGCAGAAGACACCATTGTTAGGTGGCTGGGTGAAGGCTGCAGGATTTCCAAAACCTGTCCAAAATTATTTCAAAGTACAACACTAAGAAGGAAAATAAATAGAAGATACCTTTTTACTTAAAAAAAAAAATAAAGTGTGGTCCCTGGATGAGGGGTGTCAGCGCTGCCTGGGGGCTTGTTAGAAAGACAGAACCTCAGAGCATAGCCCTGTGGCGTCAGAAGCCACGTCCTACACGTGAGGTGACACCACCGTGCAGCGACCAGTGAGAAGGCTTCACAAATGGGTGAGGACAGCCTGCCCAGGCGCGTGCAGTGAGGACAGCCAGGTGCCCCCCGGCATGCACAGGATACTACCCCATGTGTAGAAACGGGAAACAGGAGTGAAACTTATTTGTGTTTGTACAAAAACTGAAGTACCCCCAAGAAACAAGTATCCAAAATCATCCACAAGGGCAAGACTTTGTCACCCTCCTCTGGGGACTTGTGAACGGGGTACGTATGACCAGTTCACAGCTTCTTTAAGAAAAAACACTTCTAGTAAGAGCCGGGGTTACACTGTGTTCACATATTTAGGTTTGGACAACAAATTTCCCCTGAAAGTTCTTGGAATCATGAATTACTGTTTCCCATCGTCCTGGAACAGACACACTTAAAAAGATGTCCCAACCTTGTTTTGAGACGGAGTCTTGCTCTGCTGCCCCGGCTGGAGTGCAGTGGCGCAACCTTGGCTCACTGCAACCTCTGCCTCCCGGGTTCAAGTGATTCTCCTGCCTCAGCCTCCCAAGTAGCTGGGATTACAAGTGTCCACCACCAGGCCTGGCTAAATTTTTTGTATTTTTAGTAGAAATGGGGTTTCACTATGATGGCCAGACTGGTCTCAAACTCCTGACCTCGTGATCCGCCCACCTTGGCCTCCCAAAGTGCTGGGATTACAGGCGTAAGCCACGGTGCCCGGCCCTAAAAATAATTTTCTAACAACTCCAAGGCAAGCAAGTGAATTGTCTAAGGTCACACAGTCATCTTCAAAGGTATAATATTAATAAATGGAAAGTAAGTACCACTGATTATGAAACTCGGTGTCATGCAGTCGACCACTCCAAGCAGACGCAGCTCTATCTGGACCTCTGACCGGCGGAAGTGCAGCCACCTCTCGGCCTTGGCTGGGCTGAGGTTGTGGGGTGGAGCCTGGTGGGCAGTTGTGTGGTCTGGGCCTGGCCATCTGTGGGGTTGGTGCAGTGCAGGGAGCCCCTGCCAGTTCTGACTGGGTGGTGCCAGTGTTTTGCATCTATACACCAGCGATGGACAGTCCCTGCAAATCTGCAAGGGACCCAGTCTCCAGCTGAGTTGCAGGTCCAGGAACACAGCCTGTTAGCAATGTCCAAGACACGTCTCAAGGATAAGAAGAAAATGGAGAGCTACAGAGCCTAAGACAACGGGAGTTGCAGAATCGAAAACTATTACGATCAGAAGCATTTCCCAGCAACCAAAAGGAAAATGAAAACAGAATGTGACTTTAACCACTCACCAGATGGAGACTGTGATTACTAAAGAAACCACAGGTTTTGCTTCTTTGCAATCTACATCTGGTGAGTGAGTGAAGGTGACTGCATGGAGCTGGCGAGCTTTCTTAGGACGGTATTGCCCCTCACCCCAAACCTTTTTTCTCCTGCGTGATGGTGTGATTTCATGAAATGCAGTTTCAGTTCTAACCTCACCATTCCACTGTCAGGGATCCTGGCCACTGCAAACCAGGATCGATTTGGTGTCTATCACTGGGCAGCTAGTCTTGTATTTTAAGACACCAGTTTCTGTTATATCAAAAAATACACTAAAAGGTTCTAATTGGAGAGATTTATACAAAATCATTGTACAGGCCAGCCTCAGAAGCAGAGTCCTGGGCACCGGTGCTCCCCAAAGGGCAGTGCAGCCCCCTGGCCAGCTGCCTTGCTGGGCTCTCACTTCCAAAATCCCTGAGGGTTCTGACTGGCACAGGGGGGTGTTTATTCAGGAAATGCGTGCAGGAACTCAGGCGGAGGCGCATGAAATTAGGGACAGGTGGGAGCAGATGGGATGGGAGTCTGTCAGTCCTTAAGATAATGTAAAAAGACCCCAGAGGACATCAAGTGTGGGTTCCTGTCCTGGGTATGACGCCACCACCTCCCCTGGCCAGAGACAAGTCGCAGCCGCTGTGCTCTTGGGACTGGGTGCAGGCGCTGCAGCCAGAGGTGCAGACAGCGGAAGCTGAGGCCTGGCCCAGGACGGCAGCGCCTCTGCACCTCTCACGGCTTCAGGGGTTTGCTGCAGTTCCTAAAAGATCAAGGAACCCTGGGTGTCCTGTAGGCAGCCCTGCATTGTCACCAGTGCTCTGAGGGGCACACGGGGCACACGGGGCACAGAGGCACGGGGCTCAAAGCCAAGCCCAGCATCACCCCAGTGCCCAGCCGGGTGCTGTGGTGTGTGCATCTGTGACCCATGGCCAGGATGGCTGTACGGAAAGCCCTGGTGCAGAGCCTGCCTGCAGCAGGCACTCAGGAGGGGTTGCCACCCACACCAGCCAAACCCCACAGCTCTGCAGGGCCTGACCTGTGACAGCCCCATGGGGCTGGAGGTGCTGCCCTTACCCAAATCTGGTCTACACTCCATCCACCCCTGCACACTGCCTGAGCAGAAAAGACCCACTGTCGGGGACTGCTGAGCTCGGCTTTGGCAGGCAGCCCCCTCGGAGGGCACGAGCGAGTCCTTCTGCCCAGGATGGGACCCAAGGTAAGAGCGTGGGGCCTGCCAGGCCCCCAGGCCCAGGCCTCTCCTGGGAGTTGGGAGAGCGGCGGCCGTAGGCAGTGTCTGAAGGTGGTCTGCAGGCCCCTTTCAGCTCCACTGGTTTGAGCTGCATTTTCTCCCCACCTGCAGCTGGATTCCTGGCTGGCTGTCTCACCAGCTCACAGACGGCTTCCATCCGACTCCCCTGGTGATCCCAGCACAGCACCAAGAGCACAGCTCACCACGGAGAATGCCGCTCCAGCCCCACTCAGGACCCCCGGCCCGGCCCGGCCCGGCCCAGCCCAGCCCAGCCCAGGGCGAGCAGAGCCACACCCTGCATACAGCAGCCACTTCATGTCCCTTCGCCTGCAGCTCTGGGAAGACGCAACCTCTGCTGTCCTGCACAGCCCGGACTCCTGCTGGCTCTGACCTCATTCCCCTACTCCGTGGCTGACGCCAAAGCCGCTGGCCAAGGACACACAGCGCAGGTTTAGGAGAAAGCAAGCTTAAGGCCACTCAGCCTCCGCAGACCCAGACCCAGTGCTCCTCCCAAGCAAGCAAAGGGGTGACGCCGAGCAGCCGGGCCCGGTGGATCCGGGGCCAGCTTCGTCTGGCCGGGAGCAGGACACACACCAAACCCATGGCACCGCACTTTGGGTGGCTTCTGGCACTAACGGCAGTAACTTGGCTCCACACAGGACAGACAGACATGCACATGCTGCAGTCTCCAGCCCACACCTGCCAGTCAAGTGGCTTCCGAAATCAGACCGAGTGTGTCCACAACGGCATCATAAACTGGTTCATAGGAGCTCCATTTTTCTTTCAAAAAAGGCATGTTAAATCCACATATGAAGGAAGTGTGTTCATGGAATCCAGGTCATCACCCCAGAGCACAGCAAACCTTCATGTGAACCACAGGCACAGAACCTTCATCAATGAAGTGTGCTCAGCATTAACCTTCAGAAGCTGATGACACTGTTTTCTCTTTAAGCAGAAAAGAGGAAAGTTAGAACAAGAGAAATGACAGATATTTCATAAGCTTGAATGTAAATAATAAATATCAAGTCTGAAAAAGACAGGATTCTTACCTCACTGGGATGGAAAAGGCTTAAATGGAATCTGAAGTATACAAGGGAAAAGAACCCAGGAGAAACTTCCTCCATGCCTGTTGAGGGCACTTCTTTCTCAGAAGTGAATGGATCCTGCTTTTTGCAGACATAGGTGCCTGCAATCGCCAGCGCCTCTCAGAACATCAAGACTGCACTGGGGAGAACCCACGGAAGTGGAAAGGGCTGCTGGCCAGGTGACTTCCTCCACAGGGGCCCCAGAGCCAGGTGAGGACACCTCCAGGGAATGTGCACCCCAGACCTTGAGGCAGTGGCAGTCCCATGGGAACAGCAGTGCCACACAGAGCCTCTGCACATGGGATCCGCCTGGGCTGCACCTTCTGCTCTGCCCCGGAGGTGGAGGAGGTGGGCTATTTAGTGGGAAATATGTTCTAGAGGAAAGATGGCAAAAGGTGTCCAAATACGTAGTGAAAATCCAGTTAAACATTTACAATTTATTAAACTTTTTGGTCAAAATAGTCGAACAAATATATACAATCCCATTTTACTAGAACTGTCTTTTTAAGGACCAGGGTTGACTAATGCTTAAATAACTCTGTTCCACACCTCAGACTTTGTAAACTGTGTCACAATCAATATACAAAAATAAAAGTACTTTTAGATTCTCAATTTCTAACTTAATGTTAACTCAAGTGGCACTGTGTTAGCATTAATTCAGGGTATTGACAGACACCCTGTTCTTGTGATGTGGATTAGTAATCAGCACACACCTCCATCTCCACTGGGGCATGAGGAATCAGGATCAGCACCACCTCCATCTCCATAGGGGCATGAGGAATCAGGATCAGCACACACCTTCATCCAGACAGGGGCACAAGGGATCAACACACACCTTCATCTATATAGGGGCACAAGGGATCAGCACACACCTTCATCTAGACAGGGGAATGGGGGATGAGCACACACCTCCATCTCCATAGGGGCATGAGGAATCAGGATCAGCACACACCTTCATCTCCATAGGGGCATGAGGAATCAGGATCAGCACACACCATCTAGACAGGGGAATGGGGGATCTGCACACACCTCCATCTCCACTGGGGCACAAGGAATCAGGATCAGCACACACCTTCATCTCCACAGGGGCATGAGGAATCAGGATCAGCATACACCTTCATCTAGACAGGGGCACAAGGGATCAGCACATACCTTCATCTAGACGGGAACGGGGGATCAGCACACACCTTCATCCCCACAGGGGCACGGGAGCCCGACTCCCCACTCCCCTCGGGGACACGTAGTGGGTGTGTGTTAAATCCCACAGAAGCAAGCTCTGGTCACCCAGCATTGTTACAGCTCTGTATTATATGTCTTGGAAAATCTTGATTTCTGGCATCAAAGATCTTACTTGAAAATAAACGTGCTGGTGGCATCATGTAATTAAAATTACTTAATTTTCCTGGTTTGAAATGCAGGATGAAATTTAGCATGCATATAATTTTAGCAATATTTAAAAAGTATACTTCCCCCAAAGTACTTTTTCAAAAGCCTTAGAAAGAAAGCACATGTTTCTTCATCTGTAGTGAATTTGAGGCTACTTTAAACCAGGCTAATTGGATGGCAGCACTTTCGGTTCTTCCTTGCAATTTTCTTTCTCAGAGGTGGCCTCGGTTCTGGTTTTTCCCAGACCTTACCTGGTGTATCTGATGGGGTCCTATAGAAACACAGCGGGTGGCAGCTTGGGGACAGAAATGCTGCACACAACCCCCCACGCTGCCAAAGAAGGGGACACATTTCTCAAACAGGTAGTTCCAAAGAAGAACCCTGCATAACTTCATTCTATGCAATGAAAGCAAATGAAAAGGCAATGCTTATGTTTGGATTTAAAAACACTTTTTATAGCGTGTTGTTTTTATTGAGTGCTCACACCCGAAGGGGTGGCGGCGGATGCTGTGGGTGAGTGGGGCCGCCTGAGCCTGCTCGGGCCACATCCACACATCCACGGAGCCCACCCGGGCTCAGAGGAAGGCTGAGAGGACACGGACGGTGGCCACGCCACGCTGCAGTGAAGGCCCAAGTGCGATGGCAGAGAGAGGGAAAGTCGAAGGAAGAGCGGTAACTGACAACAGTAACTTTTCTCTTGGATGTTAATTTTTTGTTCTATAAATTGGAAAGGAAGGCTTGGACTGAAATAAATACATTTATTCTTTTGAGTAATGGCCTTTTGGGAGCAGTGTCAACTCTGCTTCGAGAGCGTCTCCATGTGAGCAGTAGCGCCTGCCTCGCGCCTCGCCAAAGGCGGAACACACCGGGCCTCCAGCGGCGGCAGCTTTCTCCTGTGTCTGTGAAGGGAAGCAGCAGGTGCGTCGCTGTTCTTAATGGAGCGGACAATGATGCCTTTCTCTGACAGAAAAATGATCGGCTTAACTATGCAAGACAAGACTTGGTCCTCACGTTCACGTCCCTAGTTGATTTTGTCCTGGAATATGTACAAGTTATTGGTGGCAGCCACGGCAATGACATTGTCCGCGGGGTGCCAGGCCGTGTGCAGGATCTTCTTGTTGAAGTCCAGACTGTCCACACTGATCTCGTCTTTCTTCCGCTTACCCCCTGTACACACCTTCCTGGGTTTGAGGCTGGCGCGTGGTTTGCTGCTCTCTCTCGAGGCCTCCAGGGTCACATCCCTCCGCGTGTCTCTGTCAAACATTCTGAAGAAGTTGTTGTAGGACCCGGTCATGATGGCGCTGTTCAAAACAAGAGCAGAGAGCAGCACTCCTAAGTGGGGGGAGCAACAAGGACTCAGACCCCAACCCTGGGGTGCACAGTGCATACCACCCGCCCCCACAACCCAGTTACTTTCAGAAATCAGGAATGAACAATCACAATACCAGTCTGAAGAGGAGTGCTGTGAAGATTCTTACTGAGCTTTATATATAATCATGTCAGTAAGAACAGTCACAGGAGAAACACAACAATGGGGTCATACTTTTAATGACATTAGTGTATTTTCTGAAACAATCCCACCTATTTATCTCACTCATAAGTAACAGTACAGTTTAAGCCTTAAATTCTGCAGTTTGTCAATAATTCATAATGACCTGAACATAATCCTTATCATGTTCAACAGTTACTAGTCATATCTGTCAATGTTTCTTCAGAGTTAAACTGCTTTTCTATTAATTTCAAAAAGTTTCCTTCAAATGAAGCAACGGATAGAAAGAGTAAAAATCTTAAACACTGGGCGAAGTGTGGCAGAATTTTAGAACAACTGCATTTCACAACACATTCCAGACAATACAATACTGTCCATGCTTTTTTCTTCAAGATCAATTGTAATGGCTTTCAAATGTCTCTGCTGTCGAAAAATTCCACGAACGCACACATCCTCATAACTTCATATTGGCAAAAACCTCTGCAATCTTCCTTTTTCTACAAAAATGACAGAAAAATGGCTGAATGATAGCAACCACTGCCATGATTTGACCCATGGCTTTATGTGTCCAGTTTCTGATGAAAGATGTGTTCAAACAATGCCCTTCTGATTTCTCCAGCAGTCCTCGAAGCTCGCCTGCTCTTCGTATTCTGACACTGACCTGCACCCTCACGTCCTGCCCCCGTGGTCATGCACGGCGAGAGACCTTCATGCTGGCACGTCTTCAAGGTGCCGTGAGAAAGAAGCGGGCTGTTTCCCTTCCATGGCCCAGCACTGACCCCAGCTGCTGGCAAATATCTAGTGTCTGGCTGACCTTGTCTAAAACTTCAAAGCACGAAAAAAAAAAAAAAAAAAAAAAAAAGACAAACTCAGAAAAGAGAAATTGCACTCAGCTATCCATGTTTATTTCACATCTCCTGCTTCCATCCAGGAGTCCACAGCACCACAGGGGCAGGAGACACAAGATGTGCCCAGCACCCTCCAGCAATGCCAAGTTGTGCACATGGTCTTGGAACAGGGGTGTGCAGCCAAGTTGGTACGTGAGGGCCATTGACTGGGAGTTCCCGAAATTAGTTTCCACATAAAACACAATGTTTACGAAAGGGTGAGTATAAGAATGTGTGAATCTGAAGCTTACGTTTATGTTATTAAAACTCAACAGCAACCATTATTCAGAACACAGACCACAAAAGATGTATGGCCGACACTGGAATTGCTGGTGCATGGTAAGAATGAAAAGCAGATCAGCTTTTATACAGATTTATGATCCCTTTTAAATACTTCCCATACAGTGCCAGCCCCAGAGTGGGTGTTTCCATGCTGCAAACCAGGGCGCTGCCCAGCAGCCCGGTGCTGGCCCAGGAAGGGAACAGCACAGACACAGACATAAGCGCATAACTGGTTTTGTGAGGCGGCCTAGAACACGAGAAGGCGCTGCCACACAGAGAATCAGGACTGGGCTGAGGCAGCACTGCAACGCCTCACTCCCCTTCATCAGGTCCCTCAACAGAAGTTTCCAGGCAGGAAGACAGGCGTGTCTGTGAAAGTAAATGGACTAAGCAAGTGTTACTGGGAATGCTTTTAGATGGTCTTGGGGTATGTAATCTAAGGGTATTTTGCAATATTTGAAATATATCAAGAGGAATAAAGAATACAGTAACTATCCATGTACCTGCAAGTCACTGCTAAGACAGTGAGCACCCCCACACACCCCAAGTCACTGTTAAGACAGGGACTCCCCCACGCACACTCACAAGTCACTGCTAAGACAGGGACCACCCACTGCACACCTGCAAGTCACTGTTAAGACAGTGAACCCCCCCCACACACCCCCAAGTTACTAAGACAGTGAACCCCCCGCACACCTGCAAGTCACTGCTAAGACAGTGAACCCTCCCGCACACCCGCAAGTCACTAAGACAGTGAACCCCCCCACACACCCGCAAGTCACTAAGACAGTGAACCCCCGCGCACACCCACAAGTCACTAAGACAGGGAACCCTGCGCACACCCGCAAGTCACTAAGAGAGTGAACCTTCTCGCACACCCGCAAGTCACTAAGACAGGGACCCCCCTGCACACCCACAAGTCACTAAGACAGTGAACCCCTCCACACCTGCAAGTCACTGCTAAGACAGTGAACCCCTCACACCCGCAAGTCACTAAGACAGTGAACCCCCCACACCTGCAGGTCACTGCTAAGACAGGGACCCCCCCGCACACCCGCGAGTCACTAAGACAGTGAACCCTCCTACGCTCCCGCAAGTCACTGCTAAGACAGTGAACCCCCCAACACCTGCAAGTCACTGCTAAGACAGTGAACCCCCCACACCCGCAAGTCACTAAGACAGTAAACCCCCCACATGCCCGCAAGTCACTGCTAAGACAGTGAACCCAACACCTGCAAGTCACTGCTAAGACAGTGAAACCCCCACACTCCCGCAAGTCACTAAGACAGTGAACCCCACACACTCCCGCAAGTCACTGCTAAGACAGTGAACCCTCCACACTCCCGCAAGTCACTAAAACAGTGAACCCCCCACACTCCCGCAAGTCACTAAGACAGTGAACCCCACACACTCCCGCAAGTCACTGCTAAGACAGTGAACCCTCCCGCACACCCGCAAGTCACTAAGACAGTGAACCCCACACACTCCCGCAAGTCACTAAGACAGTGAACCCCCCACACTGTGTTGTCACTCTGGAAAGAAAGATGATCTTCTATCCCGTTCCCAGCTGGGGTCCTCACTTGCTAGAGTACATAAGTGTCATCCCCACACACACTTATATTTTGAATAGTTACAGATTTTTTTTTTTTTTTTTTTGAGACAAGGTCTCGCTTTGTTGCCCAGGCTGGAGTGCAGTGGCACGATCTCAGCTCACTGCAACCTCCGCCTCCAAGGTTTAAGCCATTCTCTTGCCTCAGCCCCGAGTAGTGGGATTACAGGCGTGCACCACCATGCCCAGCTAATTTTTGCATTTCTAGTAGAGATGGGGTTTCACCATGTTGGTCAGGCTGGTCTCAAACCCTTGACCTCATGATCTACCTTCCTCGGCCTCCAAAAGTGCTGGGATTACAGGCGTGAGCCACTCACTGCGCCCGGCCAATAGTTAAAACTGTCTTGTATGTCTTAAACACGTTGTAGTCATTGTGCTGTACACGTTCCTCCTGAAATTTGTGAGATCCACCTATGTGATCCATGTAGTTCTAATAACTGATTCTCACTGCTTTTCAGTACATGTTATGATAGAGAACAACTTACCTGTCCATTCCCCTAATTCTGCACCTGTGGGCTGTCGTCTCCAGGTGTTTGCTATTTCAGGTATCTGAGCATGTTTTCTTGTCTGTACATGCAAGAAGCTCCCAATCGGACTGAATGTCACCAAGGAGGCCCACAACAAGGGCACTGGGTGAGACCACCAGTCTCCACCCTCTCCCCTACAGCATCATCGCTCTGACGGGCGTGAAAGGACGTCCCTCTGGCTTTACTTGCTGATCGCTAAAAAGGATGAACATTTCTATTTATTTTTCCATTTCTCCGAAACCCCATTCATGGTGTTTGCTCCTTTCTGAATTGTTTGCCACCTTCTTGTTGACTCCTAATTCTGCACCTCTTCTGGACACTTAATCTCTGTTCGTTATGCTTTTGGGGATTTTCACTTTTAATTTCAATATAAAGAAGTTTAAAATTTAATGTAGTTGAATTTCTTAATGTTTTCCTTGGGCTTCTGGGGCCTTGTTAAAGCCCTTCTGTCTCCAGAGCTCACGAAGATGGCTCGCTCAGGCTTACACACACTCGGAGCTTATGTACTGTGTGGGGCTGGTGAGGGCTCTAATTTTTCTCCCCCCAACACAGTTAACTAAGGTCGTCCAGCTGGCAGAGCTGCTGAGTCCGCACTGCCCTTCCCTGCCAGCTGCGTTCCCCTATCTGTCTCAGCCCCTTTCTGCAGGGCCATGCTCCCTTTACAGCTCACTCTACTGAGTTTCCTGTTGTGATACATTGTTTCCCATTTGAAAATAATTTTATCACAAGCAGATTCTTGAACAAGTCATCTATTTCAAGGCTTGCCTCTAAGCTGGCGGTGGAGAGTCACGAGTCACACTTGCTGGATCTGTCACACGGCTTCTGGCTCCCACTGTGGCCATGGCAAAGCCGAGTCTCACTCTCGGTGTCTGCTTTCGGAGGTAATTTGTGTTTTTTCCTTGGGTGCATTTAAGATATTCTCTTTGTGTTTGGTGTCCTGCAATTTCATGATGACATGGATGAGCATTTCTGTGCCTCCTGATTCTGTGTATTCAGGCTTTCATAAATTAGCAAAAATTGCTGGCCACTGTCACTTTAAGCCTCACACCCCACACTTCTCCGTTTAAACGTGTGCTGTGCCTCATCCCGGCCTCCACAGTTCCTAGTGTCTCATGTTTTCTGTTTGGCTCTTTGGCCCCCATTTCTTCTGGTTTTCCTTTCCATCCACTAATAGAAGATCTGTTTAGCCAAAATGGACCTGCCGCTAAACCTAGTTTCATCTATCACACTTG
The DNA here is from genome assembly GCF_007565055.1 of Rhinopithecus roxellana. Lineage (NCBI taxonomy): Eukaryota > Metazoa > Chordata > Mammalia > Primates > Cercopithecidae > Rhinopithecus > Rhinopithecus roxellana. Next base: position 51,977,747 of record NC_044559.1, on the reverse strand, counting down.
TCATTTCTAGATGCTCTGATTCCTTTCCAGTCTCCAGGTCATGTTTAGCAGTCATGTGGTTCCTGGTTCAGGCTGTTTCCTTCCTCTAGTCTGTGAATATCTCAAGCATTCTTAGTTTATCTTCTTTAACTTAGGATCTCAACAGCTGCCTTCTTGGAGGTTCAGTTCTGCCGTGGTTCTGCTGACTTGCTCATGGTGGCGTTTCCTGTATGTGCTTGGTAATTTTCACCCGTGAGCTCATGTTTAGATGATTTTAATGTGAGGAAATCCAGAGAGATCTGGGTGTGTTGGCAGCAGCCACCCAGCACGTGTGTTCTCATGGAGTCTGCCAACAACGCCATTCTCTCCACCTGGGCCACTTCTCAGGGCTGTGCTTCCAGCAAGCGGCCTTGAGGAATGAGATCATGTCTCTTCTGGTCAAAGTGCAGGTGTGTTTACTGCCCACTGTGAGAGCAGTGGGGTTCTCCAAGCTCAGTGTGCATCAGCCACGGCCTCATGTGTCCAGCCATGGGGAACCCAGACCAACAAGAGGCTCATGCTGCCTGCGGTGCCACGAGGACCCGGGAACCTCATGTCTTCAGTCAACATCCGTGAGATGCTACAGGCTGACAGGTCAGTCTGCAAACAGTAGAAGCCAAGCTGGAACCATGCCGGTCCGTCCCGATGCCCGCCCACAGCCCTCACAGTAGAAGCCAGAGCTGAAACCACGCCGGTCCATCCCGATGCCCGCCCACAGCCCTCGCAGTAGAAGCCAGAGCTGGAACCACGCCGGTCCGTCCCGATGCCCGCACACAGCCCTCGCAGTAGAAGCCAGAGCTGGAACCACGCCGGTCCGTCCCGATGCCCGCACACAGCCCTCGCAGTAGAAGCCAGAGCTGGAACCACGCCGGTCCGTCCCGATGCCCGCACACAGCCCTCGCAGTAGAAGCCAGAGCTGGAACCACGCCGGTCTGTCCCGATGCCCGCACACAGCCCTGGTGGAGGCAGGAGCTCCACGGCGTGAGACGTGACAGATCATAACGCAGCCGAACGAACCCACACTGCAAACCCTGTGCAGGGAGGCTATGCTTCCACGTCTCAAGGGAGTGCTGGCCACCCCCATGCAAGGCCTCAGACAGATAAACTGCACTTTGGACTCCACCTGCCAGTGGAGGGAGACATCATCTTCCAGAGTCCCTGTTCCAACTCCACACCTCGTGTGGGCCAAGGCTTCAGCTCTTGAAAATACCACGCTCACACAGGAAGAGCCACCGTGAGCAAGTCACTGCGTGTGGGCCAAGGCTTCAGCTCTGCACCACAACCTGCTGTTCACGGGCGCAGTGGTTCCCGCTATGGGCTGATGGCCCTGAGGCCACCCAGCGCTGCAAGGCTGCTCTCAGAATAGATGCCTTCAGAGGCTGCTGTTCTGGTCTCAGCTGCCTCTTAGTTTCTGGCTGTTGTGAGATTTCCCTTGCTTATCTGTGGGCTCAACTACGCACCTGAAGAGACACCTGCTGTATCATATCCAGCATTTCTAGGTGTTTATGCCAGAGGGTTTCGCAGAATATCCAGTCAATCACCTATTGCCAATAGCAGACTCTTCTGTACTTTTAAATTCTGAACAAAAATTCTGTATTAAAATGGTGCAGGCCAGGCGCGGTGGCTCAAGCCTGTAATCCCAGCACTTTGGGAGGCCGAGACGGGGGGATCATGAGGTCAGGAGATCGAGACCATCCTGGCTAACATGGTGAAACCCCGTCTCTACTAAAAAAAAATACAAAAAACTAGCCGGGCGAGGTGGCGGGCGCCTGTAGTCCCAGCTACTCCGGAGGCTGAGCCAGGAGAATGGCGGGAACCCGGGAGGCGGAGCTTGCAGTGAGCTGAGATCCGGCCACTGCACTCCAGCCTGGGCGACAGAGCGAGACTCCGTCTCAAAAGAAAAAAAAAAAAAAGGTGCAAGATAATCTTCCATCATCTGAAACGTAACTTTTTGCATAATAATAAAACATAACTGTCAACCACACTAATCATAATATCTTTAAAGAATGTATACAAAATAAATTATCAAGGTCCTAGAACCAGCACACGACAAATTACATCGGCGTTTCACACCAGCCACGACCACGCTGCGTCTGGGTACAACAGGCAGTGGCTCCGGGGTGTTTTCATCCACTTCTCTCCAGAAGGAAGGGCGGACTGCAACGCGGCTGTCCCAGTGAGGTGACTCCCTTCCCCACTTCCTTCCTTTTCACTCATCTTTGGCATAATAAAAAGTAATAAAACTAACATTCACTAATCATTTAAAACACAGCTGGCCTGTACCTAGTGCTATACTTCTTGTCTAAGTACAGATGGAATGACAAGCTAGGTGAGAAACGTGCTCAGAGATCCTATTTTCTCTACCTTGATACTATCATCCATCAATCAAAAGGTCTGGAAAACACCACCTATGAGTGTCCTCCTCTGACGCTCCAGGACAGCTCGCCTCCCTCACTGACCTTGCACTCTGGGAAACCAGCAAGCTTGGGGCAACGGCTCATCTCCACGCAGGCCTTACCTATCCGAACCGTTCCAGCAACACTCAAACTTGTCAAAGATGCAGTCGTTCTCATAGAGAGAGCAGAGCTTGCTGCGCAGGTACTCGTGGACTTGGTGGGTCTCCACCGGCCTGCTCTCCATGTTGAGGTCCCACACCTTCACCGACAGGTAGTCTCTGGTCATCATGTACCGCCCACTATGACTGAATTTTACATCAGATATGGATGAAATTATTTCTGAGAAGAAGGACCTACTGCTGGGATCTTCAGGCTCTTCAAAAACTGAAAAACAAAATAAAACGTTTTCAGCTTCTGTTTAAAAATCAGAGAACAAATCATTTTCAAGTTCAAGTAGGACGTGGCCCCTTCACAGAGACTCTGGAAGGGCTTGGCCTCAACAGCACTAGGTCTTCTGATCTTTCTGATTCTCTACGTTTTCTGATCTTCTGTGACTTCCGGGGGCAAGAGCTTCGGATACGACATTCTAGCACCAGCTATGGACAAGGGACGGGCATCAGGGATGGGCATTAGAAGTGGAGACACCCAAGTCTCATCCAGACCCTGAATCAGAACCTCTAGGAAAGGTCCTAGGCACTGTAATCTGTGGGAGCTCCTCGGGGCATCCTGATGTGGGCCCAGGTTCAGCACCACCGCATTCCTGTAGGAGTGTCTTTGCATCCTCATGGCACCAGGCCCGAGCATGTGAAATCCTATCGCATACACATCACAGGAAGACATAAACAGCATTACATGGTCACGCAGACACAGCGGTCTGCGTCTCTGAGAAACCGCCTGCTTTTCGGAGGGTTGACAGCTTGTGGGTCTGCAAGCGTGACCACCCTGACCGGCAACACTGTGGTCCCGATTTTAACCACCAAGATGGTCCCGCCGGTCAAAGCCAGCCAGCAAAGATTTGTCTCCAATACTGAATACTCAAGTTCTACTGTGACAAAACTGGATTCCTATTTTCAGAAAGATCTGGGTGCTTCCTCAGCAGACCTTGCTTTCTCTGCAGTAACTTGACAGAGTTCCCTCCACCTGCACCTGTGGCAAAGAGAGGCGCCCATGGCCCCACTGGGCCACTGACCGCCCTAGCATAAGGTCATACCTTAAGGTTTTGTAAACTTCAGGCCAGGAGAGATGTTTTTTTTTTTTTTTTTTTTTTTTTTTTTTTTTTTTTTTGAGAGACAAGGTCTTGCTATGCTGCCCAGGCTGGTCTCAAACTCTTGGGCTCAAGTGATGCTCCCCACTCAGCCTCCAGGGGAGCTGGGACCACAGGCGTGCACCACTGCACCTGGCTTGTGCTTCCTTGCCCTTAAGCTGCTTTAGGTTTTTTCTCTTTTTTCTTGAGGCAGGAGCCTGTGTGTGCGTTGGCTTACTATCCGAAGTTAACTTGAAGCCAGCTGTGCTGACACCAAGCATTTACTCAAATAAGTCACTCTGATGACAAACAGAACTGGAATCTGAAATTAATTACTCAAGAATGCTATGCTTAAGATACAGGCCAAATGCTATGACACACTGATCTTCATCGCAGGAATTCTAGGAGAAATACGGAATTCTTAAAAACACACCTCAGCCTCAGGAAAGAGAACAGGCAAAAAGGCTGCTGAGCAAGGTCGGTGGGCACATGCCACCGAGGCGCTGGGGGCGCCGCTGCACACGAGCAGTGACTCAGTCTGGTGGGACTGACTGGCGGCTTCCCCGTTAGAGGAAGTCAGTGGACACACATCTACCTGTTGGCACTGGAAGAAGGATCAGCAATGTTTCAGGACACTGGGACACGCTGACTACAGTGCTCTATCAAGTCGAGCCCATTCTTTACGGCTAAAAATAAAAACAAAATCAGAACCCCCCGCACCTAGAAGGAACTTGAAAGCTCAGTGGATTAAAATGCTAGACTTTCAGCTCAGGGAAGTGGCTTCCAATCCAGCCAAGCTCAACACAAACAGAGCTCGTTCCAACAGCTGGGAACAGCCTCCTGTGTGCTGGCGGTTTCAGCCCGGGTCTCACGCACAGAGGCAGAGGCAACAGCTGGCTCTTGGTGGGACCCAGTGCTGGCAGCCTCTGAGGAGACACCTGGGCTCTGGGCATAAACGACCCCGCTTCTTGGTGGCACCACAAGCGCTCACCCTACAGCCGCAAGCCTGTGGGAAGCACGACCTTGAGTTCCACTTACTAGCAGCAGCTTCTGACACAGCCGCGCTTGGACGGCCCCAGCAAAGGAGGGCTCCCCGGGTGCGCAAAGGTACTTGGGGAACAGGAAGAACCCTCTAAGTCTTTGGAGACAAGTCAATGTCTGAAGAACAAGTGGCTCTAAATGAGATGCTTTAAAAGCCGCCAGGCACGGCTGGGCATGGTGGCTCACGCCTGTAATCCCAGCACTCTGGGAGGCCGAGATGGGGGAATCACCTGAGGTTAGACCAGTCTGGTCCATATGGTGAAACCCTGACTGTACTAAAAATACAAAGATTAGCTGAGCATGGTGGCACATGCCTGTAGTCCCAGCTACTCGGGAGGCTGAGGCAGGAGAATCACTTGAACCCGGGAGGCGGAGCTCGCAGTGAGCCAAGATTGCGCCACCGCACTGCAGCCTGGGCGACGGAGCGAGAGTCTGTCTCAAAAACAAGACGCAGGCACTTACACTTGGAGTGTCTGTCGCACAGGGCCGAGGAGCGCATGTCGCACAGTCGGATGGTCCCTTTGCTGCTGCTATAGACGAACACGTTGCACTGGTGTGGGTGGAACTCGGCTGCGGTGATGACTTCGGTCAGCTCCTCCATGTTAGCAGGCTTGATGTCCACGATGTCTGGAAGGGTGTGGTTAAGGCACGGTGCTCGGCTCAGCTGGTTTTAGTTAGTTACATTCGGTCACGTGAAGATAGGATGCCAAACAATCCACAGAGTGAGATTTAGGGGATTAGCTATTAAGAAGGCCGATTACACATCCCGAATTCCAAAGGAGCGCCTGGTAAGAGGATTGGGATGAGCACACTCAGACGGCAGCAACGCCCCGGCCCAGGGGCAGACCCCGACACGCGAATACCGCTTTCATCTTGCTGCTATTATTGTTATACAGAAAGCCCTTAATAGCAAGATAGTACATACTTAATCATATAAATAGGAAGAGCAAGCTAGCACCATCTGTGCAAAATCCCACACTCCCGTACAAAACTACACATGCAAGAAAACTGCCCTATTCCAAAAGATGTTGCTCTTCCTGACATGAAGAGTTCATTCCGTGTAGTTAGAGCAGATCCAACACAGCAGGCTGCCCTATACAGAAATCCTTCGACTGAAAAAAACAAGGAAGGGCAGAATTCAGCTGTGGGTCAACTCAGACCAGCAGGCCCCATTTCACCCTGTAAGCTGAAACAACTAAGAAAACCAACATACGACATGGAACCCCAGCTCAAGCCGCTGGACAGCAGAGGGAGGATGGCAGGGACCCTGGAGAGGCTGCAGATGAAGCAAGCCCCCTGCTCCCGGCTGCTGGCTGGAAAGGGGCCCATATGAGGAGGGCTGGGGCCGCCCAGACCGTGCACAGCCACAGAAGAATGCAAGTTCTAACTGGAAGCTGCTGCTCGGATGGATGATGAAACACCACTCTAACCTAAGCCAGTATTTTCTACCATCCGTTAGCAAATTTAGAAAAAAAAAAAAAAACACACATAAAGTTGGTTTTTCAAATGCAGCCTATTTAAAACTGTCTCTGACTAAAACAGGCAAGCAGTGGACTTCAGGTAATTCCCATTACACATAACTTTTTCCCAAAGGTAGAAAGAAATTTGTATCTTTAGGGACAAACATTTCAAATCACAGAGAACTTACTTATATCACAGGCTACTGTGCAGCGACGGTATTTACAAGACCAGACTCTGAGATACAGGTGTATAAAGGAACAAGAGAAATCACTATCTAAAGAGCACCTCAGGAAAACGCCAGTGTCCCTCTGAGGAAGGATACTAAAGCTTCTATCTGTGATTTCTAAGTGCCACAAATTAATTCTCAGGTCATCTGCAGAAAGATACGTTTCATGATCACTATTTACTGAAATGGAATTTATATGATATGTGTGAGCATTTGCAAAAATTCGCCGTGGACTCGCTTCTACCATAAGATCCATGGGCTTCAATATTGGGACCTAAAAATGGAAGGAAATAGGAATTCAAAACAAAGATCACAGCAGCATATAATTAGAACACTTACAGTAGATAACGAAAGAGGACAAGTTTATATTCACGGCTAATAATTCTGTTCAGGCAATACCCCCAAATAACCAATTAGCAGAGTTATGAAAACACGCTACAAAATGGAATACTGTCTACTCCAAGTCTTCCCTCTTGCTTCCATTACCGAGGTCGACATACTCCTGCTGAAGAAAGGAAGATCAGCTGGCACGGTAACAAGCTGCCCAGGCACCAAGGCCTGCGGCTCCCTCTCCCATGCGTCCTCTGGTGGCCACACTGAGACACTGGACAGCAAAGTCTTCCTGGTGGCTCAGCTGGGCCCCTCCCTTTGTCCTCTCCTTGCTGCTACATGCACAAACCTCCTCTCACTGCACCAGGACTATGCTTCTTGGTGCAAACCCCACAAGCCTCCACCGTCTCCAGGGACTGGCAGGGTGCACAGGAGGGTGCTGGGGAGCTGAGGATGTTCCATTTCTTGATCTGGGGCTGACTACATGGGCATGTCCAGTCTACAAACATTCATGGAGCGGGTCACTTATAGGGCAGACGTATTATTTGGAGGTATGTATTATTCATTACACTTCATCTGAGGTTAAAACAAAAAGTAAAAGGTACCTCCTGCACCCATCTCTGTCGAGTGCTGTGGTCAGGGAGGCTTCTAGGAAAGCCCAATTCACACTGCAATGGAAAGGGCAGAGAGGAGAAGGGTGCTGGCCGGAGGCCGCCTGAGGTCAGAGGTGAGAGCTCAGGTGTGAGGAACAGCATCACACACAAAAAAAGGACAAAGGTCTGCATCTCCCTCACACCCAGCTGGAAGAAAAACATCAGCTTTAAAATCAAAACAAAAAATTAATGAGAGTATTTTTTTGTTATTCTTGTAATTAGAAACCAAAAGGGAGAGCCTTGAAAGCTTAGGGAAAAAAAAATCTCTCAACTGAGTCTTGTCTGGCCAAATTCTGTAAAAAACGAACGTGGAAAAGTGTGTGTAGTGAGACTTCCCTATTTTAACCCAGTTAGTGCTGACCACAGCCTTGGATTCTCTAGATCAAGAAGAGTCAGTTCAACAAAGTTCAGGCTTAAAAAACACACACCTGCCACAATCCTCTAACAAATCTCCCATTAATCAAAACACGTGATAGCTGCAATACTTACAAAGATTCCTTCTTTTATTTAAAAAAATTTTAATTTACATATAAAATAATTTGTTTTCATTTTTAGAGATGGGGTCTGGCTATGTTGCCCAGGCTGGTCTTGAACTCCTGGGCTCAAGTGATCCTCCCATCTCAGTCTCCCAAAGTGCTGGGATTACAGGTATGAGCCACCGTGCCTGGCCAAGATTTCTTCTTTTAATTATATCCCTTTTCTGGCACTAAAATAATTTAAGAGCAACAATTTAAAAATAGCAACATTTCTGACTCTTACCCAGTTAGGCTCCGATACATAAATAGTCCATTCTGAACTGTTAGAGAGGTACAATCTCAAATACTGACCTAAGTCATTGTACAGAATTACCTGTCTGTGGTCTCTTCCCCATGCACTGACTAATGAAATAACTACACTTCTCACACGCCTTCCGTAGGGCCACCAATTATACCCGTTTTATTTAGGCTAAACCCACAAAAGCAGCCTTGAATAAAACCAAGACTGGGCCTAGAAAAGGCCTACTGTTTTCCCAAAATGAGCCTGGGAGCTCATGGGTTGTGGCAGGGTCTGATCGGGAGGAACAGGGGTTTCTGAGGGTGGGGTGTGCACAGGTGCCTGGGTGGGAGGTGGTGTTGGCTGCAGAAGAGATGGACGAGACTGGAGGGGGTCAAGTGCCCACCCCCGGGGGTCCCATCACACTTCTACTTTAGAGTCAGCAGTTTCATGATGAAGGAACTGCACAACTCGTGTTACTGTCACTAAAAGTGATTTACACTAATTCACGGATGCAAAGGCAGCGGCACTGTGTATCAGACACCACCACCATTTTGGATCGAAACATCTTGGCTCACATTAGGACCCTATAAACTACATTTTCAGCATATGCCACAGCCTTTCTCACTTTGATGAGCTCATAGGAAACAGGGTGATAACATCGATGTGAGAAGTCTGAGGACACTCCTCCTGGGAAATTGGGGAATGCACGACCCCAGGTGCACCCACCCCGCACGGCAAAGCTGGAGAAATGGCATCAGAACAGACCCAGCGTCACTCCCAGGGGCACGTGTGTTAGGCAAAGGCTTCTGCAGTATAGCGTCCTTCTCTGTAGCACTTCAAAGGCTAATGTGGAATGGGCTCACTCACTCGGTCTTCACTTGATAAACAATAGCGTAACGGGCTGAAATCTCATTAAAAACCAGCCACCCAACCCAACCAACTCAACCAGCCACACCCACCCCCCGCAACCAAACCACCCAACCAAATAACCAACCAACCAACCAACCAACCGTTTTCAAATCTAGTAATGGCACTCCCTTGGGACCAGGCACGGTTTCCTTCCAGGGGACACACCTCTGCACAGGTGCTGGATTCTCACCAAGACACACCTGGGCTTGAGTCCAGTTTGCCGGCCACCCTTCACCATGTTCCATCTAATTTAAGACACATATCAGTCGTACGTAGCACCAGGCCAATTATAAGACATTGAGGTTTTAAGTTTTACCCGATTTCACAAATGTTAAAATGTGAAAAAATCTAGGCATTGGAATTGACGAAATATGGTCATTTCATACTGCATGAGGTGGGGGGGGTAGGGGGCGCCAACAATGGAGCAAATAACTTAACAATTAAAAAAGTAACGATGCTCATGGATGGACAGGTGAAGAGTTCTGAACTGTCAGCATCTGCCTAAGCCAACTCCAAAGAAATGCCATGAGAACATCCTGAATGCATCCTGATGGCCCACAGCTTATCTTTCGATCTGCAGCCTGTGCTGTTTCACCGGCGAAGTGTTCGGAATTCCATCTGAACTTCACCCTGCCAGGTGCTGTTCCGAACCTTCAGAGAGATGGGTGGCTGGTACGTCCACCAAGATTTCTGCTGTACAATTGGATGTGAGTTTTCCCCTTAGTATTGCAGTATTGTCTAAGGACCACATGTGACTTTTTGCCTTTGTGAAAATAGGAGAAAGACCTTGCTCTAAACACACACTCATGAGCGCAAATGACTTTCATGACTCAGGAGGCGGACCTCACAGTGTTCCACCGAGCAGGACTCTCCAAACGGCAGACATAAACGTTTATTCTTAATGTCTGAATGGCAGTGGATAAAGAAAAGGCAATGTATACCCGTAGTGCAGTGATTCTAAATGGGTCTCGAAGTCTTCCATCTTCGTCCTTCAGGTTATAACCTTCTGCTCTTTTATCCCGTTCACTTATTTTCCATAATTTTATAGTTTTATCTGAAAATAAAAACCTCATTCTCCATATGAAAAGAAAAACTGTAACATGCATCACTACTGTTTGAGCATTATATTAGAAAGCGGTGTGGCCCTATGTCGGTTTATAAGCTATGGGGTCTTTGAACACGAGTATTTCCAATTGGAGGTGTTTTGCACAGTAAACAAAGATGTGGAGACGTGCAGAGTAACATCCTAATAACGTGCATGTGTGGTTTTTGTTGCATACTTTGAATTTTCAACCTATCACTTGCTACCTTAGATAAATTACCCTCCCCCCAAAATTTAAAGCAGGAATAACTTCTAAAATAAAAAGGAATCTACACACACAGAAAATTAAAAATAAAACACTAAATCAGCCACTTAGAAAACAATTCTTACCATTTGTAGAGAGTAGAAAATGAGCAGCATTCTGTTGTGGTAACCACCTAATTTTATTAATTTTTTCCTCAATTTCTAGACTTTTCAAATAGTCAAACTCTGGTTCATGACTTTGAAAAGTGCTGTAAACATTATATTCTCCCCTAGAATGAGGGCGGCTTTTGTTCTGCAAAGAAACATGAAAGCTGTTTTAATGAACAAAGCACAGTGCAGAGAAAATTTCTGTACTATAAATTTGAATATCAAATGACCATATATATTTTTTAAAGCTAAAAAATCCTGGCTTAAAAAAAATCTCTAACAGATGAAACTCAGAATCAATGTTTTGGGGAAAAAAAACAAAAAAGAAAGAACTTGATTTCCAACTCTTCCATTCCACTTCTAGGTATGCATCGGCAGCAGGGTCTGCCGAATGCAGCCTGCCGTTTTAAGGCAAGTGTTAGTGGAACAGTCAGGCCCACGTGTGCACATACTGTGTCTGGCTGCTTCTGCACCATCTGGGTAGAGGTAAGTGGTTGTGAAAAGGCCGCATGAGCTACAGAGGCAAAAATGTTTGCAATCTGGCCCTGGAGAGAAAGCGTCTGCAGAGTCTGCTCTACAGGAGAGCCGGCACGGGCCCGAGGAGCGTGACACAGCGATGTGGCGGCTCCAACACAGTGGTAGTGAACCAGATGCCACACGCATGCCAACCAGAGGAGAAGGGCACCAGTAAGCCACAGAGCCATGCAGGCTGAGATAAATGAGCCAGCACAGACAACGGCACAGTGCTGCCCAAGTGAAGCAGGCCGCACAGGCGCCCAGAGTGAGGCGCTGCTTACATATGTACAGAACAATTCTGTTACAGAAGTAGAGAAACATGCTTGGGAAGATAGATACCATCTCTGAAATCATAAGCAACTCTGGGAAGGTAGAGAGAGGGAGAAGGAAAAAGACAGGGAGGAAAGTAGCAGGATGAAACGCGGAGGGGACAACAGGAGCATCTTCGGTATCCTGAGCACTCTCTTTCCTTTGACGAAGGGATAATCTCTGGGTAGTGGGTTTGCAGGTGCATCTATATTAACCTCTGAATCTTCTGCACACCCTAAATGAAATTTTCTATTAAGTATTAAATATTTCATAATTCAAAATCAAGGACGCCAGTATTTTCATTCTTGCTCTATAACCAGTATCTAATATCTTAGGTGTTTAACATTTTAGTACATGTGCTAAAGAAACAGAACTAAACGAACTTTGAGGTCTAGACAGATGTTCCTTTATATTTCCAATCTGATCAAGTATCAGGAGAAGACATCCCAAGGAGCTCCCCACACCTCTCCGCTGCACCGAGTCCGACGTGCAGGGCACTCCTCCACTGAAGCCTCTGTGGGCAGGAGCCGAGCGCCTCGCCGCCGACTGCCCCGCATGTGCGGCACAGGGCAGATGTTGAAACTGCTCTCCTTTGACCCTCTCCTACCCCTCTACAAAATAGCACAGCCCCTCAACAGACGGTTCTATCGCAAGGGAGAAAAATGGAACAGAATTATTTAAAAAGAAAAATCTGTATAACTAAATTAGTCCTATGCCCAAGACATTCATCTATCAAGAAAAAACAGCAGAATATAAGCAAAAAAATAAAATGTCCAAGTCAAAGTGCTGCCTGCGCCACCCTTTCTCCCAGGAGCCAGAACAAGAATGGTCCCTGGGCTGCAGGCTTGTCTCTCTGCCATGAACCGGTTCCAACTCCCATCCCAGACACCCAAAACCCAAGCAACCCCTCAGCCTCCTCCAACACTCCGAGATCTCATGGAGAGCCGTCCTGCTAGGGAAAGGAACTCTAAAGGAAGCCTCGGCGGGGACAGAGACAGGAGAGTAGGGGAGTAACACACAGGAAGAGGAGGAGGAAGCAAGCACCTTCTCTTTTTGGACATGCTGATTTCTGACTTAACCTGATTCCTGGGGACTAGAGCTGAGCCTGGAGGGCAGGGAGTTGCACAGCCACATCCATAAATTCTGTGTGCCTTAGTTTTACCAGCTGGGCTTTCCTGTAAGACTTAATCTGCACAGAAAAATAAGAAAAGCTTGAAACTCAAGGTGCTGACTATGCTCCCTACTCATCTTCTGCACAGCCAGGGCTTCCTGACAAGCTTCTATGGGCCTGACTCCTGAATCTCAGGCCCTGCACCTTCCACCATCTGCTGGGGCACTCACTAGCCTTCCGAATCCCCCATGCTCCTTTGATTCTAAGGTGCGCAGGTGGACACCTCTGAACCTTGCTGCAGCTTCTAACTGGGAGCTGGGGTCGCTTACTGGGCAGCAGCTTCATCCTCCTGGCGGCTGCAACACCATCCGCGGCCTCTCTGACCACGGATGAAAACGTGCACTGCCACCCTCACCCACACAGAAACACAGGACCACAGTCAGGGTCACACATGGCAACCAGCGAAATATTCTAAAAACAGATGGAACATGAAGGTCTTTCAGATGTTAACCAAAATATGAAGGAAAAGAAAGAAAACTGCCTGGGGTTTACCAAGTTGCAGTTGACTGGGTTTATTAAAGAACTTTAGTAGGGACTTGCTCCTGTGTAAATCTGTCACTCACATAACAACTTAATACATCTTAAATAAGCACTTAAAACTCTACAATACCCAACATATTTTAGAACAAGATGCTTGACTTTTATCATGGTCTGCTTTATATTTGAGACTATTATTTTTGGGGTTAAGCAATGATTCACAAAAACAAGAGAAATTCCATTTTCTATCCTAAAATCTGTTAGGCAGGGATGAGGTATTTTCCCTAAGGCTGTCGCTACAAGGACAGACTTTTTAAAGAAGCTAAAAGTGAAGTTTTGCAGTACGATAACCATGACTCAGCAATTTGTTAAAAAGTCCTCCTGCTGGTCAGGCGTGGTGGTCCATGCCTGCAACCCCAGTACTTTGGGAGGCCGAGGTGGGTGGATCACCTGAGGTCAGGAGTTCGAGACCAACCTGGCCAACACGGTGAAACCCCATCTCTACTAAAAATGCAAAAATTAGCCGGGCGTGGTGGTGCGTGCCTATAATCCCAGCTACTCGGAAGGCTGAGGCAGGGAGAACCACTTAAACCCGGGAGACGGAGGTTGCAGTGAGCCGAGATCATGCCATTGCACTCCAGTTTGGGCGACAGAGCAAGATTCCATCTCAAAAAAACAAAAACTCCTCCCACTTTAAAAGTATTATTTAAACACCACAACCCACTTTTACTTCTGTTGAAAAAGGTAAGGTGTATGGTTCTTTTTTTTTTTTTTGAGATGAAGTCTCGCTCTTGTTGCCCAGGCTGGAGTGCAATGGTGCAATCTCGACTCACTGCAACCTCCGCCTCCCAGGTTCAAGTGATTTTCCTGCCTCAGCCTCCCGAGTAGCTGGGATTACAGGCATGCACCATCACGCCCAGCTAATTTTGTATTTTTCATGGAGACAGGGTTTCTCCATGTTGGTCAGGCTAGTCTCGAACTCCCGACCTCAGGTGATCGGCCCACCTCGGCCTTCTAAAGTGCTGGAATTACAGGCGTGAGCCACTGCGCCTGGCCAAGGTATATGGTTCTTAAGTAGCATTGTGTGATATTCTACTTCTGAGATAAAAATACAAAATTATAAATATATCAAACTGTGAAGATTTAGAAAGACTGATAATATACTTACTATTCACAAAAGGATTTCTTACCATCCCAAATCAGAGAAAACAGGAATTATAAAAATCTTTAACTACCTGGACATAATCAAAATTAAAGCTGTAACAGATATGTTTTGATAATGAAATTGGTTAGCACCTGTCAATTTTCCCCATGTGGCCCAGGGACAGTCATCCTCCAGGCTCCCCTTCCTGGGGGCAGGGCCAGCGCTTCCTGCGTACAGATCTGCAGAGTGGGGAACTAGGGCCCACCAGCCTCTAAACCAAAGTTCACCACGCAAATTTAGAGACCAGACTTTGGAGATGATAAACTGTCCCTTTCATCTGTTAGGAAATTCAAGAGACAGGAAGGGCAAGGGACAGTATTTACACTTTGTTAAGGAAAAGGCAGGACAAATATTTCAGACTCCAGGCATGGCTGCACTGAGCCAAGGTTTCTGCCCGGCATCCTTGCCTACCAAATCATGATCTCGCTTCCTTTATCACTGCTCATTAGGACCTCTGACAAGGCTCCAGAAAGAAGAGGGAGGGGGCTGGCAAGGCATCAGTGAAAAGGAAGTGCCGTGATCTGGAAGCCAGTGTTTGTTTATGAGCTGTGGGCTCCTCCAAGGCCACACTCTGAAGGTTCCCTTCCCTCTGGACAGGTGAAGCCTTCAAGGGGGCATGGAGGAGTGAGTGCTGCTCACCTCTCCTTGAAGGGAAGACAGAATTCACATCCCTGCCAGACTTCTCTGCAGGAAGTGCTGAGAAAGCGGCTCACAGCACTGCCCTACAGAACGCTCTTCTCCCTCACGGCAGGGCAGGACGGCGGGGCTGGGCCAGAACCCGCACAGGCGAATAAAGGGATTTTCAGAGACAGCCGCCTGAGTTCCTATGGAATGAAAGCACACAAATGCCCCTCACCACCACCCTGCATCCTTCAGGGGGTCCCAGCGGAATCTCCTCCCTACTCGGAAGACAAAGGCCTTGGAGACTTCACCGGGGCTCAGCCGCTGAAGCCAGAACTTAGAGAATTTCTGAAAGGAGACTCTGTGTGGCTAATGGGATGGAACTGAATCTTAATGAAATGAGACAATGAGAAAATAATTTTGCTTCCTCCCTTCTAAGTTATATGCGAAAGGTTGGATAATTGCATTTGGTTTGTGGACTGAAAATTACTGACCTCTTGTTCACGCTGAAAAATAACAACTCTGCCGCCCTTGTCTCCTGTTGCAAGAAGATCTCCAGAGTAATTAAACTCGACGGTGGAAATGACGTCCGCTGCCAACAAAATACAGAAGCGATTTACCAGATGCGGTTTTGGGGAGGAGTCACGATACCAAAAAACTAATAAAAAGGATCAAAAGAAAGATAATCATACACAACGTTCTCCCAGAATAAAGCAGAATTGTCATGGCAAACTTGTAATTGCCAAGCGGCCACTCCTTGGTTCTGGTGCAGAGAACCTGCCGGCACAGGTGAATGGGTGAGTTTTACTCCACCTCCACGCCTCGGCCCCCGGTGCACCAGGATTTATCTAGACTGCGTTGTCTTGATACAAGGATAAAGGGTAGAAATTTAGAAAATTCATTTTTAAAAGAAAAAAATGGAAAAAAATGGGTCCTGAAGAATGTTGCCTAACTTTATAATGCATACCTAATGTTAACTTTTACAATAAATCTGATTCTTATACAATAGTAATAAAAATGTTGTAACATTCTGTGCTTTGTTGGCTTCTGTACAATGTAATATTCTAGACAGTAGAGGTTCCATGTCACTGTCTGGATACAGTTACCACCATTGATAATGATGACATCATTACCAAGTGAGACAACTGTCAGGGAGGCCTTGAGATCTCTGACACCACCACAAAGACCCCAGACACCAGCTCAACAGAGGCCAAGACCCTGGGGCAGAAGAAACACCACCACTAAGCAGTGCAGAAGTCCTCAGGTGTCCTAAGGCTAACCCTTAGGGTTGGGAGGGGAGCGCCTGGATTTATGACAGACATTAAAAAAAAATCCCAGGTCTGTCACTTGCACAAAGATTTTATATTTTCAGGGAGCAGTTCCATGATGGACTCTGGAGGAAGCTGGCTTCTCTGCAGTGCTGCTATGTCGTGTGTGGACTGACGAGGATAAGGCCTGGTGTGGTCTCCTGAGGGCCCTGCCGGAGCTTGTCCTATGGTCACAGCGGGACTCTTCGCCTTACCCTGCAGTGTGGGGGAGTCTCAGGAACAGCTAGAACACTACAAGCTCACCCCCCTGCTGGGCACCAACTCAAGGGCTCACCCAGGGCTCATGGTATCTTTAAAGTAGGAAGTAAAAAACCACTAAATGGCTATTGTAAACAACCTACTTACTAATATATGGGCCCTAAAGTTGAAGTAACTCCAAGAGCTCCCCCTAAAAGTGGCTCTACTAGAACGCAAGTCTGAAAGGTCTGCAGAGGCGTTTAATCGTGTTAGTGAAGGATTTCCACCAACATCTACACAGCGAGCTCCTGCGGCTGGCACTGTTCACCGGCTTCACGTGGGAATCCCTGGCCTGGGATTTCTTTCTTTTTAAAAACCTTCAGACTTTGGAAGAAGGATTAGGTTGCTTCTTAGAAGTGTCACTATTAAATTACTGAAAATAACCTACTTGCTTAAATGAAACTAAAATACTATGTATCGGATTAAAAAGGTCTACATCTATGTCATTTATACCCAGAGGGTGTATAAAATTACATAATTAATGGTATTCTAGCTCTGTCAGTGATTTTCAAACTTAATTAAAATGGACTGAGTCTTTGAAAAGAGAAACTCCTGTAACTGTCGGTGCTGAGAAATTTCATTAAGCTACGCAAACATGCGTGAACCTAAAGTTAGAAATACTGCAGCGCTTAATCTCTAAACCCAAACTAAATACACAAAATTACAAAACCAACATTTAAATTATCAATATCAAATTAACCTGACAGAGATAGTTTTTAATAACCAGACTGATGCTGAAAGCATAAATATGGTATTAAAGACACCAAGTACATTTTGGTTTTTTTTTGAGACAGGCAGTGCAGTGGCTCGATCTTGGCTCATCGCAACCTCCATCTCCAGGGTACACGTGATTCTCATGTATCAGCCTCCTGAGTCACTAGGATTACTTGTGTGCGCCACCACACCCAGCTAATTTTTTTATTTTTAGTAGAGACGGGGTTTTGCCATGTTGACCAGACTTGTCTCCAATTCCTGGCCTCACGTGATCGGCCCGCCTCAGTCTCAAGTGATCAACTTGCCTCAGTGTCCCAAAGTTGAGTTAGGTATTTTAAAACTACCATAAACTTCACCATGGCTGCATTCTGCCTCCATTTCCCTGCTGGGGTAGGGGTAGCTTCTGCCCACAATACAGCCTGGCACCTCCTGGCAGTCCCGGGGAGGCATCGGGTCTCTTCTCAGCCAGATGGGCTCCACTGCGATGTCACAATGCACCTGCCGTGGCACTGCTGCCGGCTGGCTGTGCAATCCTCACCCAACATCCGGGTCACATCAAATCCGCAAGCCACCCCGAGTCCTCTCAGACTCCCCCTCCGTCAAACACGGTAGGCCACGTGTGTGTGTTCATCTCCTTTACCCTCCCACCCCCGCCCAGGTGTCAGAAGAAAGCAGAAAAAGCATCTATGTGAGCAGCTTCAACAAACGTGGGGACAGCAAGGGGCTGGCAGAAAGATGCAGAAAGTCTTTCCGCAGCTGCTTTCCCCAGGTCGCCCCCCATTCACCCTGACAGGTGGGAGCACATAGCTACTCCAGTTTCTTGTTCCTCAGACACTGGCTACCAGCCACTTCCCCAGGGTGCCCTCCGAAATACTCCAGCCCAGGGGAAAGGGCCTCAGTATTTGAACACTGGGGTTTCACAAGGACATGGCCAACCACAGTGAAGCCACCAGCTGAAAAGCTCACGCCCACAGCAACAGCAGCCTCCCCCCGCTCAGAAACAACCAACAGCCACGGCCTGCAGAGCCTCAAGAAGTCACCAAAACAAAGGCAGGTGGAGCCGGACCCAGGGGCTCAGGCCTGTAATCCCAGCACTCTGGGAGGCTGAGGTGGGTGGATCACCTGAGGTCAGGAGTTCAAGACCACCCTGGCCAACACTGCAAAGCCCCATCTCTAACCACTGTATTCCAGCCTGGGTAACAGAGCAAGATTCCATCTCAGTAAAAGATAACAAAAAACAAAAGCAAGGATGGAATCTGAACAAAAAGAGATGGGAAAGCCCAATTCATGTTCTGGGGAGCTGTTAACTACTACCAGACATTGCAGTTCCAGTGCTTGGCTGAGTGCTTCCTAGGAGCCAGGTGCTCTTGTAACCACATGTGAGCCCTGCACTAACCTAATCAGGCCTGCTAGGAGCCCCAGGAAGCAGGGCTATCATCAACCCCGCCTGACAGAGAGGAGGGATGCTGGATGTGGGACCCTGTGCGTCCGAGGCGGCAAACCCCTGCTGGTTGAGTGGGGAGAACACCCGGGCTGGTGTCTCAGGACACCCAGCGGGGCCCCCAGGAAAGGAATAATATGCTTGAGAAGGAAATGGGAGGAAAAAGTGAAATCCAAAGGGCAACAGTAATAACAAAACCTTCAGATCTCCTCCAAAGGGCAGAGCAGAAAGAAAGGAGATGCACAACATGAAGGGTAAGACAGCCAGAGGACCCGTTTCGGTGCCACCTCCCAGCGGACGAGCTCTAGAAACACAACAGAGAGGGCAAGGGAGAAGCACCCAAGGCCCTTCCCAGGCCCAGAAGGCCCCTTCCCAGGCTCAGAAGGGCCATTCCCAGGCTCAGAAGGGCCATTCCCAGGCTCAGAAGGCCCCATTCCCAGGCCCAGAAGGCCCCTTCCCAGGCTCAGAAGGCCCCATTCCCAGGCTCAGAAGGGCCCCTTCCCAGGCTCAGAAGGGCCATTCCCAGGCTCAGAAGGGCCCCTTCCCAGGCTCAGAAGGGCCATTCCCAGGCTCAGAAGGGCCCCTTCCCAGGCCCAGAAGGCCCCATTCCCAGGCTCAGAAGGCCCCATTCCCAGGCTCAGAAGGCCCCATTCCCAGGCCCAGAAGGCCCCTTCCCAGGCTCAGAAGGCCCCATTCCCAGGCTCAGAAGGGCCCCTTCCCAGGCTCAGAAGGGCCATTCCCAGGCTCAGAAGGGCCCCTTCCCAGGCTCAGAAGGGCCCCTTCCCAGGCTCAGAAGGCCCCATTCCCAGGCTCAGAAGGCCCCATTCCCAGGCTCAGAAGGCCCCATTCCCAGGCCCAGAAGGCCCCTTCCCAGGCTCAGAAGGCCCCATTCCCAGGCTCAGAAGGCCCCATTCCCAGGCTCAGAAGGGCCCCTTCCCAGGCTCAGAAGGCCCCATTCCCAGGCTCAGAAGGCCCCATTCCCAGGCTCAGAAGGGCCCCTTCCCAGGCTCAGAAGGGCCCTTCCCAGGCTCAGAAGGCCCCATTCCCAGGCTCAGAAGGGCCCCTTCCCAGGCTCAGAAGGCCCCATTCCCAGGCTCAGAAGGGCCCCTTCCCAGGCTCAGAAGGGCCCCTTCCCAGGCTCAGAAGGGCCATTCCCAGGCTCAGAAGGGCCCCATTCCCAGGCTCAGAAGGGCCATTCCCAGGCTCAGAAGGCCCCATTCCCAGGCTCAGAAGAGCCCCATTCCCAGGCTCAGAAGGCCCCATTCCCAGGCTCAGAAGGGCCCCATTCCCAGGCTCAGAAGGCCCCATTCCCAGGCTCAGAAGGGTCCATTCCCAGGCTCAGAAGGGCCCCATTCCCAGGCTCAGAAGGGCCATTCCCAGGCTCAGAAGGCCCCATTCCCAGGCTCAGAAGAGCCCCATTCCCAGGCTCAGAAGGGCCATTCCCAGGCTCAGAAGGGCCCCATTCCCAGGCTCAGAAGGCCCCATTCCCAGGCTCAGAAGAGCCCCATTCCCAGGCTCAGAAGGCCCCATTCCCAGGCTCAGAAGGGCCCCATTCCCAGGCTCAGAAGGCCCCATTCCCAGGCTCAGAAGGCCCCATTCCCAGGCTCAGAAGAGCCCCATTCCCAGGCTCAGAAGGCCCCATTCCCAGGCTCAGAAGGGCCCCATTCCCAGGCTCAGAAGGGCCCCATTCCCAGGCTCAGAAGGGCCCCATTCCCAGGCTCAGAAGGCCCATTCCCAGGCTCAGAAGGGTCCATTCCCAGGCTCAGAAGGCCCCTTCCCAGGCTCAGAAGGCCCCGTTCCCAGGCTCAGAAGGCCCCATTCCCAGGCTCAGAAGGGCCCCATTCCCAGGCTCAGAAGGCCCCATTCCCAGGCTCAGAAGGGTCCATTCCCAGGCTCAGAAGGGCCCCATTCCCAGGCTCAGAAGGGTCCATTCCCAGGCTCAGAAGGCCCCTTCCCAGGCTCAGAAGGCCCCTTCCCAGGCTCAGAAGGCCCCTTCCCAGGCTCAGAAGGCCCCATTCCCAGGCTCAGAAGGGCCATTCCCAGGCTCAGAAGGGCCCCATTCCCAGGCTCAGAAGGCCCCATTCCCAGGCTCAGAAGGCCCCATTCCCAGGCTCAGAAGGGCCCCTTCCCAGGCTCAGAAGGGCCCCATTCCCAGGCTCAGAAGGCCCCATTCCCAGGCTCAGAAGGGCCATTCCCAGGCTCAGAAGGCCCCATTCCCAGGCTCAGAAGGGCCATTCCCAGGCTCAGAAGGCCCCATTCCCAGGCTCAGAAGGGCCCCATTCCCAGGCTCAGAAGGCCCCATTCCCAGGCTCAGAAGGCCCCATTCCCAGGCTCAGAAGAGCCCCATTCCCAGGCTCAGAAGGCCCCATTCCCAGGCTCAGAAGGGCCCCATTCCCAGGCTCAGAAGGGCCCCATTCCCAGGCTCAGAAGGGTCCATTCCCAGGCTCAGAAGGCCCCTTCCCAGGCTCAGAAGGCCCCATTCCCAGGCTCAGAAGGGCCCCATTCCCAGGCTCAGAAGGCCCCATTCCCAGGCTCAGAAGGGTCCATTCCCAGGCTCAGAAGGGCCCCATTCCCAGGCTCAGAAGGGTCCATTCCCAGGCTCAGAAGGCCCCTTCCCAGGCTCAGAAGGCCCCTTCCCAGGCTCAGAAGGCCCCATTCCCAGGCTCAGAAGGCCCCATTCCCAGGCTCAGAAGGGCCATTCCCAGGCTCAGAAGGGCCCCATTCCCAGGCTCAGAAGGCCCCATTCCCAGGCTCAGAAGGCCCCATTCCCAGGCTCAGAAGGGCCCCTTCCCAGGCTCAGAAGGGCCCCATTCCCAGGCTCAGAAGGCCCCATTCCCAGGCTCAGAAGGGCCATTCCCAGGCTCAGAAGGCCCCATTCCCAGGCTCAGAAGGGCCATTCCCAGGCTCAGAAGGGCCATTCCCAGCCTCAGAAGGGCCCCATTCCCAGGCTCAGAAGGCCCCTTCCCAGGCTCAGAAGGGCCCCATTCCCAGGCTCAGAAGCCCGGCATGGCTGGCAGCAGACCCAGGCCATGCGCATCTCAACACCAGGACAAACAGGAGATTCTAAACATTTCCAGAGCAAATGAACAGGCCACCTAGAGAGGGAGTCAGATGGCATCACACAGGTTGCAGGAAACATGGGTGGTTTGCAACCACCCTCAAAATTCTGGGAGAAGACAATTTTCAACCCAAAATGCTAGACCTAGTCAAGTTTTCGATCAAATCTGAAGGAGGAATAAAAACGTTTTTGAATACGCAAAGAGCCAAACCAAACAAACATGTTCTCAGGAAACTGCTGCGAGAGCCAATTTGGCAAAATGAGAGAAAAAGCCAAGAGAAAGATCAGGGATCTGACTTCCAAAAAATGGTGAGGCGAATCTCAGGACATGAGCCAGGCGGCCAGCCTGGCTGGCCTCAGAGTGGCCGTCCAGGCGCAGGAGACTGGTCTGGGGACAAGAAGAGCTGAGAGCTGATCTGACGTGTTGGTATTTGATAGACCTGTTGAAGTGTTTGCTAACAAAACAAACAAAAACAAAAAACAAACAAATGCACTAAAGACAGATAACTAAGCATATGAGAAAATCAGGCAATCATTAGCTCTAGGAAAGTGAAAACTTGTATGAAAAAGAAAAGGCATAGTTCAATAATACACAATATTTACCTGTTAACAAAATACTATGTAACAAAAACTTGCAATAGATTTCTTTCAACCTCTTTATTTGCGGGGAGTGGGGGCACACGTGGGCTGAAGATAGTATCAGTGAAAAGCGGAATCATCAGTTGCCACACAGGAGGTTGGCACTTATAGTTCGAAATCACGGAATGAAAAGTGAGCAGTCGCAGCACGGGAGACAGAACCAGGGCAGCCTCACGTGGCAGGAGAGGAAGGGCAAGTGACGAGGAGGTCCCAGGTTTAAAGGCCATCTGGGTGCCATGAGGAAGCAGACTAGGAGCTGTGGATGGGGAAGGGGAAGTGGAGTCAGTGGGATCTGTAAAAGATGGCCTAGAAGTCACAACCACATGCCCCAGGGAGAGTCGGGCCCTGGTGGCCGGGAGGGAGGCGCAGAGCACAGCTGGGAGCTGCTGTGAGAATGGAGAGGGCAGGTGTGGGGGGCAGAGCACAGCCCCTCAGGCTGCAGTTTCCATGAGGCATGAGGGAGGGTCATCCGCTAGGAGTGAAAGAGAGGGGACATGGGTGATGTCGGGAGCCTACGGCGGAAGTCCCCTCAGAAGAGAGAAGAGTGACGAGTCTTGAGAAATGCAGACCTGCCTCGCAGTATCCACGCCCACTTCAGACCTGAGGCCAGCAGCTTATCTTTTTAAGCTGATCCTACATCTGAGTGGCTCTAAACCAAGCACTGTGTGGCGGCCTCAAAACGACACAAAGCCAGTCTTCACTCGGGTTAGGCTTTAGCGAATGAAACTCTAGGCCCGTCTTCACTCGGGTTAGGCTTTGGTGAATGAAACTCTAAGGGCAAAGCCCGTCTTCACTCGGCTTAGGCTTTAGTGAATGAAACTCTAAGGGCAATACAAGACCATCAGGTACGTTCCCACGATGGCATTTCCAGCCTGCCCAGTGGCTGGGAGGAGGCAGAGGCTCAGAGGATCAGGAGGGGGAGCCTGGGCAGGGCAGGGACACCCGAGTCTGAGCCCCAGGGGAGACGATGGCATGCAGGAAGCCGGTGTGGGGAGCAGAGTCACTCCGCTGGAAGCACAGGAGACAGGAATCCAAGGGGGTGCCTGAAATCAAGATTTCCAAGGCAGTGCAGGGGGCAATGACAAGACTGTCTGGGGTCATCAGCCTTCAGGAGATCCAGAAACTGCATCCGGACAGAAACACCATGAAGGCAGACAAACAACTCCAGGGTGAGTTCTGGGGTTGAGGACAGAGGCGCCTGTCGTATTATTATTCTACTTTTCTTTTCTATGTACACCATGTCTAATTACTTCCTTTAACTGGTCTGTCAAATATGAATGCACCAGATCAGCTCTCAGATCTTCTTGTCCCCAGAGACAATGTCTCCTGACCCGTCTCCCCTGCCTGGATGGCCGTTTGGAAGCCTGCTGGCTGCATGGCTCACGTCCTGAGACTTTTCCTAATAGTTTTTGAAAACTCACTAGGTTTTTCAAAACAAAATAAAAATGTGACTATTTCACTTCTCTACTTCTCTGGATCTTCACTTCTGCCAGCCTCCGCCCACGGCACCCACCACCTCTGCTGGAGGGTTGCTGCAGCCTTCAAGGGGTTCCCCCATTTCCTCTCCTGAGCCTCAGAGCCCAATGTCCAGAAAGCAGCGGGAGGAAGCTCTTGAAAAGCATAAAGATAACATTACCAGCCTGAAAACACCCTGTCAATACCCAAATACCACAATCAGTCTATTACCAGAAAAGATACAGTCCTTAAAACTCATCACCTAAAATTACTGTCACTGTCAAAACAAAAGGGATCCATGACAGACACGACATGAAAGTTTCCCGCAGGCCCGTTGTGCTTCCCTTCTTCGGCTAGTTCTGGAGTGGTCATTTAAACACACTTCCTGGCACAGAACCACAGACCAGGTACTCCTCACGAGACCACTGCCCCTTCCCGATGGTCTTCACCTGGCCACCAGGAACTGAGGTGGCCTAGCAGCCCAAGAGGTGGTTATAAGGAAAACCAGTGCCCTACTGGAGGCACCAGCAAATCGGACCCCCAGTAAATACCCAGCCACACCAGGAGCACATTGCCAGGACGCCAGGCCCGCCCGCACTCCCTCCCTCCGGGGGCAGAGGAACTGGTGTCCACCTTCCCCAGCCGTCAGGGAAGGGCGAGTACAAGCCACCCTGCAATGTCACACTCTCATACACCGGCTGAAATGAGACTGACCTTTAAAGATATCCACGGCAGCTCTTGCAGACCGCTCCTGGAGCACACGGGTACAGCAACTCTGAAAACCATCAGGCAATATCCACTAAGGCGAAACATGCATATCTGGTGACCCAGAAACTCCACTCCAGACACACAGCCACCAGAATTACACATGTGCATCACTGAACCACTTACGAGAATGTTCACAAAAGAATCAACTTGAATGTCCGTCAACAGTAGAAAAGATGCATAAACTGTGGCATATTCATACAACGGAACACCACGCAGCAATGAAAATAATCAAATGACCACTACCTAACACCACAGGTTACTTACAGAAAGCTGAAACTGTGGAGGACTTAGGGCGCAATTCCACTTATACCACATTCAAGAACGGGTGTCCAGTGCGCGACGCCAGCTGGGGCAGCAGCTGCCCCGGAGGGAGGGAGGGAGGGAGGGCCTGGAGTCCTGGCAATGTGCTCCTGGTGCGGCTAGGTATTTACTGGGGGTCTTTGCTGGGCGACAGTCAGTACTGCATGCCTGGGATCGGTGCCTTCTGCAGGTATCCCGCACTGCAGCAAACATCCCATGGACTTCAGGCACAAGCAGCTGTCCATCTTCACTCAGACTCTCACCGCCTCTGAGCTCTGTGCCTCCGATCCGCGCACCCCTCTGACCCACGCACCCGCCCTCTCTGAAGGCTCCCTTCATCCTCTTGGTCTGAAATGTGCAATCCCTGACAGCAGCTTTCCCCAGGCCCTCTCCATGGGGGTCTCTGTTCTCTCACACCCGACTCCCTGGGGAGAGTTTCTCCTTCCTCCATTTGATGCTCCCAGACCACGGCTCCTCCCTCCTCAAAATGACTGTCTCACCTTTCCTCTCCCCTCAAACGTCCAGCGCCCCAGCCACTCACCCCACCCACTTCCTATTAATGAATCTGCTTATTTCATGAAAAACAGAAGAACCCAAAAGAGAACAGCCTTAATCTCCCTGTCAAAGACACCCCCTGCAATGGAAGAAGCCACTGCTTCCAGCAGAGACCACCTGGAGCAGGATGACACAAGCTGGGCAGCTCTCTGGACTCGTGGTCACCATACCCTCTCCTCCCAGTCCTTCATGAACTCGCTGTAGGGAGTGCTCTGCTTCCCTGACTCACCAACTTCACCCATTTCAACCCACCCCTACTCTGGCAACCAGTTCATTTCCTGCTGTTACCCACCCAATCACTTCTCTCCTCTACACGCTGCGTAGAGGCAAGGTGCTGGGCGAGGCCACTTGTTTCCTGCTCTGCGGCACCTGGCAGGGCTATGCGCACACACAACAGTCAAAACACACATCCAGCCAGAAGGTTTTTGGAAATCACAACTCCTTCACATAAAACTTCTCTGAGAATTTAGTATGTATGCAGAAAGAGGAGTAGAGCTGCTCTCCAAGGATGCGGAGTTTACTGAGGCTGCCAGGCAGTGAGCTCAACACAGGGCACTCTGGATATGACAAACTGACAGACAAGGGAAGTGGGAAATAGTCTACCTTTTCTAATGTTTTGTAGAGCCGGGGTCTCACTATGTTGTCCAGGCTGGTCACAAACTCCTGGGCTCAAGTGATCCTCCTGCCTCAGCCTCCCAAAGTACTGAATTACAGGTGTGAGCCACTGCACTCAGCTGGAAGTAAGACATTTTCTACAAGCAGACACAGATGCACACACATACACACGTTTCTGTGTCTTTTCAAAGAAACTCACCTAAAGGCAAAAAGTCCATTCTGTTCAAAAACCAGACAGAAACTAATAGAAGTGAATTATAAGCCTCTACCATATATTTAAAAAATTGGGCCGGGCGCGGTGGCTCAAGCCTGTAATCCCAGCACTTTGGGTGGCCGAGACGGGCGGATCATGAGGTCAGGAGATCGAGACCATCCTGGCTAATACGGTGAAACCCCGTCTCTACTAAAAAATACAAAAAACTAGCTGGGCAAGGTGGCGGGCGCCTGTAGTCCCAGCTACTTGGGAGGCTGAGGCAGGAGAATGGCGTAAACCCGGGGGGCGGAGCTTGCAGTGAGCTGAGATCCGGCCACTGCACTCCAGCCTGGGTGACACAGCGAGACTCCGTCTCAAAAAAAAAAAAAAAAAAAAAGAATTGGAAAACTATTTATGTCCGAGACCCAGTAAGATTCTAGAGACACTATAATCTAAAAGCATCCAAAATTGAGTTTATCCAAATTACTGACAGAGGCACGAGACAGCCAAACGCAATACGCAGGCAAGTAGGGAAAGGTCCTGGGAGAATCTCTGCCCCGCCCAAGTCATTGTGCATGGGGTGGGAGAAGTCACCTAAACAACCCACATTGAAAAATCCTGTCCCTTAACACATGCCCAGTAAGGGAAATAAATCAACGTGGAGGGGCTCAGACTAAGGGCCTGTGTGCACTGAAGAACAGGGCGGAGCCACCAGGAATACTCACCTTATGCTGGGGAGGGGCCTGGCCTCTTCAACCACTGTGTGGTGGCCTGTTATTCAATTTGTGAGGGGAAAACCTGCCTGGAGAACCCCTCTCTTTTCTGAGAGCTTTCATTTGCTTAATAAATTCTGCCCTCCTCACCCTTCAATGTGTCCGCATGCCTGATTTCTCCTGGTTGCAAGGCAAGAACCTGAATTTAGCTGACAAAAAAAAAAAAAAAAAAAAAAAAAAAAAAAAATCCTGCATCATTATGACTAGACTGGATAAAATGTGACAAAGCAGAAAATTCTGCATATTACTTTCTAGTCACTTAGGCACTAAAAAAAAAAAGTTTGTGGCAAATTATTCTAAAATGCAGAAGTCAGAAAGAACAACTGAAACTTCATTTCTCTGCTACAGGAACAAACAGTATTTTTGAAATATGAGAAGTATACCATACCCTAGGAATGCAAGGTTGGTTTAACAAAAACAAATCAACGTAACACACCATGCTAACAAAATAAAGGACAAAGTCCACATGGTCATCTCAATAAATGCAGATAAAGAATTTAACAAATCCAACACCTTTCCATGATAAAAAACACTCAATCAACTAAGAATAAAATGCAACTTCCTCAACTTGATAAAGAGTACCTACAAAACCACAGCTAACATCCCACTTAATGATGAGTCTGAATGCTTTTCCCTTGAGAGCAGGAACAAAACAAGGACGTTTGATTTGTTAACTTCCAGTAAACATTCTACTGGAAATTCTAGCTGGGGCAATTAGGCAAAGAAAAGAAATAAAAGGCATCCAGATTAAAAAGGAATAACATATCTCTATTCACAGCCAGCATTATATTGCATATAGGAAATCCTAAGGAATCTACAAACACAAAACCCATCAGAGCTAATAAACAGGTTCAGCAAGGACACAGGATGCAAGGCCAATAAAGTCAACTGCATTTCTACACCTAGCAATGAAAAATTCAGAAACAAAAGCAAGAAAACAACTCTGTTTACAATATCATCAAAAAGAATAAATACTTAGGAATAAATTTAATCAAAGAATGACAAGATTTGTACATTGAAAATTGCAAAATACTGTAGGAAAAAATCAAAGACCTGAATATACGGAAAGTTATCCTGTGTCACGATTGGAAAACTTAAGAAAATATCTCCAAACTGTTCTACAATAGTCAAGGTATTAACCCTATCAAAACCCCAGCTGCCTTTTTTTTTTTTTTTTTTTTACAAAAATTGCCAAACTAATTCTAGAATCATATGGAAGTGCAAAGGATCCAGAATAGCCAAAATGATCTTTAAAAAGAGCAGAGGTGGAAGACTGACATTTCCCGATTTCAAAACTCACCATAAAGCTATAGTAACCAAGACAGTATGGTATTGGCATGAGGACAGACATATACACCAATGGATCACAGGTCATAGTCTAGAAGGACATTTATAGTCAACTGATTTTCAACAAGTGTACCAGGACAATTAATGGGAAAAGAATACTATTTTAATAATGATGCCAGGACATCTAAATATCCACATGCAAAAGAAAAAAGCTGAACCCTTATTTACACCACATATAAAAATTATATATAAATATCATTACAATTCACTGCACATAAATTATATGTATATAATTGTACATAAATATGGATCAAAGACCTAAATGTAAGAGCTAAAGGAATAAATCTTCACAATCTTGGATTAGACAGTGGTCTCTTACATATAATACCAAAAGCACAAACTTTTGAAATAAAAAAATAAAGTGGACATCATCAAAATTAAAAATTCTTGTGCATCTAAGGACACCATGAAGAGACTGAACACACAACTCATGGAATGGGAGAAGTTGCTTGTAAACTGTGTATCTGATAAGGGACCCTGTATCCAGAATGCCTGAAGAACTCTTACAACAATAAAAAGACTGGTCCATGGTGGCTAACACCTGTAATCCCAGGAATTCAAGACCAGCCTGGGCAACAGAGCAAGACCCAATCTCTATCAAAAATTTTTAAAAAGTTAGCCAGCTGTGGTGGTGTGTATCTGCAGTCCCAGCTACTTGGGAGGCTGAGGCAGGAGGATCGTTTGAACCCAGGAGTTACAGTGAGCTATGACCGCACCACTACACTCTAGCCTGGGTGGCACAGCAAGACCCTACCTCTAAAATAAATAAATAAAATAAAAAGAGAAGCCAATTGAAAATGTAATTTTTCAAAAAAAATACATAAAAATGTCCAAATAAGTACAGGAAATGCTCAACATCATTAATCACTAGAGAAATACAAATCAAAAACACCAGATACCAGTTCACAACTATTAGGATGGCTAAAATTAGACAATAACAAGCGTAGGTGAAGATGTGAAGAAAAACTGTTCAAACACTGACGGCTGGATTTTATAAAATGTTGCAGCCACTTTGGAAAACAGTTTGGTAGTTCCTCAAAAACATTAAACACAGTTGCCATATGACCAAGCTCCATTCTATAGACCCAAGAGCACAGAAAACACATGTCTAAACAAAAACATGTACAAGAATGTCCACGGGTGCATTTGTAAGAGCCAAAAAGTCGGAAGAACCCATCAACTGATTAATGGATAAACAAAAATGGAAAACTGTTTGTCCAGGCAAGGAGGAAGGACCGACGCGTGCTGCAGGGTACACCTCGATGGCATCAGGCTGGTGGGAAGCGGCCGGCACAGAGGGCCATGACTCCATGTATAGGACATGTAGAGAACAGGCAAATCCACAGAAACAAAGTAATCAGTGGTTACCAGAGGGCGGAGCAGGGAGGGAATGGGAGGGACTGCTAGTGGGTTTCTTTGGGGGGTGATGGGAAGGTTCTAGAATTGGATAGTGCAGATGGCCATACAACTCTGAATATTCACCCACACACTTCACAAACGATGAGCTCTGCGCTCCATGAATTACAGCTCAAAAGCTGTTTTAAATAAAACTACCCCATAAAAACAAATGGATCAAGTCACTAAAAGGGCCTCACAACTTGTGAACATTCTCAAATACACTCTAAAAGTAGACTAAAGTTTTAAAAACAACCAACAAACAAAAATCTGCTATAAATTTGTTTTCCACAAATTACTAAATTCATTTTCCTACTTAAACCTAAAGGGACTTTGTTTTCTTTTTGGCTACTTTCCAATTTTTTTTTTTTTAAGAAAAAGTTGACACATAACTCATTTTTGTGATGAGGAGTACTTAACATCCACTCTTTTTATTTTTCAAGAATACATCAGCATTAACAATAGTTACTGTAAATACAGCTATTTGACTTCTCAGAAGCATATACATGAGTAAATGACATGAGAGAGAAACCGTCAATCTTTTATTATGTTTTACTGGAAAATCAGCATTTGCATCACTCTGTTATCATAAGTCTTGTCTTGTCTAACAAATTTCAGAAGACTTCAGAATTTGGGAACCATATTAAACCACTGCCATTGAAGCCTATGAAAGGTAGGACCACTCTTTTCAAGGAAAATCTGATTTACTAAGAATATTCCAGGCTATTTCCCCCATGCCATGCTGAAAAATGAGAACATCTTTATCCAAAAGGCTGTCTGACTGAATATATTTAACCTTTCTCTCAAACATATTAAGCAACTTGAATTACTACTAGGCAATTTTATGCTCAATTTCATGCTTAGAAGTTCTTTTTGCAAATAAGAACTGTGTGAGCCATGGTAGACTCAGATTTACAGGCAAATCAAAAGCACTTTATAACCAACAACAGGCCAGGGGCTCTGACACGATCACCAGCATAGTCACTTTGGAAAATTAAAAATACACTCTCCCTGACTGAGCAAAACTGGGTTCCAGCCCACCTCCGCACACTGCAGCCACTGAGTTCTATTTTTTTTTTTTTTTTTTTTTTGAGACGGAGTCTCGCTCTGTCTCCCGGGCTGGAGTGCAGTGGCCGGATCTCAGCTCACTGCAAGCTCCGCCTCCCGGGTTCCCGCCATTCTCCCGCCTCAGCCTCCCGAGTAGCTGGGACTACAGGCGCCGCCACCTCGCCCGGCTAGTTTTTTTTTTGGTATTTTTTAGTAGAGACGGGGTTTCACCGTGTTAGCCAGGATGGTCTCGATCTCCTGACCTCGTGATCCGCCCGTCTCGGCCTCCCAAAGTGCTGGGATGACAGGCTTGAGCCACGAGTTCTATTTTTTAAACTCAAATCTGACCATGCGGTTTTGCATCCTCATCTGACTGCCTCTTCGCTTTCACACCCCATCGCCCAGCCTGTTCTTCTCTCCCGTGTCAAGTCCTCCCACCCTCTCTCCCGTGTGCAGGCTCCTTCCATCCCTCATCCCTGTCCAGGCCCATCCCTCATTCACATCTGAGCTCAAGCGTTCCTTGTTCAGGGAAGCCTTTTGACTCCCAGAGTCCTCGTCTAATGGCAACAGATAACTACTTAACTGCCGAAGCCTT
The DNA here is from genome assembly GCF_007565055.1 of Rhinopithecus roxellana. Taxonomy (NCBI): domain Eukaryota; kingdom Metazoa; phylum Chordata; class Mammalia; order Primates; family Cercopithecidae; genus Rhinopithecus; species Rhinopithecus roxellana. The sequence continues at coordinate 51,946,503 of NC_044559.1, read as the reverse complement.
AGGACCCTGTGCGCTGTGGGGCAGCACCTTTACTCATGGTGCCTTCTCAAACCGCACCCGCAAAGTGAGGCTGCGGTACCCCCGGTCACTCCCTGCACGTCAGCAAAGCCTCTCTGGCATCTCCCCTGACAGATCTAGACATGCAACAACAAATACAACTATCTTTAAGAATTTCAGAGTCAAACTAGCAAGAAGGTAGTGACGAGTATTTCCCTTGCCTATACAGAAAAGATCATCACTCTGAGAACTGGTATCCAAAGGGGAAAAACATATCTCAAACTTCAGGAAAGGAACCTACCCACCATGCTAGCAAAACAAAGCTGCTCATGTTTCTCTCCCAATAACTTGTCTCTGAAATTCATCTTCTATTAGCATTTATGAGAAACACACACAACCCTGAGGTTCCTGTTTTATTTTTTGTAAAGACAGGGTCTCGCTATGTTGCCCAGCTGGAGTACAGTGGCGTGATCTTGGCACACTGCAACCTCCTCTGCCTCCCGGGTTCAGGCAATTCTCCTGCCTCAGCCTCCTGGCTAGCGGAGACTACAGGTATGCACCACTACGCCCAGCTAATTTTTGTATTTTTAGTAGCAACGGGGTTTCACCATGTTGGCCAGGCTGGTCTCGAACTCCTGAGCTCAGGTGATCCACCCACCTCAGCCTCCCAAAGTGCTGGGATTACAGGCCTGAGATACCATGCCCAGCAATAATTTTTAAAATAAACAAAAGTAGGTTAGAAACAAACCTACTACTTCAAAAACTCCACATCTAATTCTGCCACAAAAAGGAATGAAACTCTGGCATATGCCACAACATGGCCACGCCTTGGAAACATCATGTGAAGTCAGTCAGATGCAAGCGGACAAACACTATGTGAATTCCACCTGCATGAGGCCCCTAGACTGGGCAAACCCAGAGACAGAAAGCAGAATGGTGGTCGCCAAGGGCTGGGGAAGAGGAGAAGGGGAGTTACTGTTTAATAGGACAAAGTTGTGTTGGTAATGATGAAGCTGTTTTGGGAATAGGTAGTGGTGACAGCTACACAACACTGCAAGTGCATTTAACACCACTGAACTGTACACTTACAAACGGCTAAAATGATAAATATTATGCCATGTACATTTTATCACAATTAAAAAAAATTCCTAGACCTCAAAAAAAAAAAAAAATCCCAATCTATGCCAACCTGGGTGTCACGTTTCTCTCTGCAGGTCAAGTGAAACATGGCCCAAACCACCTTAAGTTGCTGAGATACAGACGGGAACTCCACAGAGCCCGCCTCTGGGTGGTGATGTGTGCCCCCACCACAGCCTGTCCTGTGGGGAACACGGAGGCCAGCAGAGCCCGCCTCTGGGTGGTGATGTGTGCCCCCACCACAGCCTGTCCTGTGGGGAACACGGAGGCCACCAGGGCGCATGGCCAGAGAGAGGTCCCATCTACTTTTTCAATAACCCAGCAGCAGACGTTTAATGGATTTCTATGATTACTATTTTACCTATGACGTACTGATCACTACTTCAGGGAGTATGCAGAAAGCCCTATGCTGATACCTTCATAATCCAAATAGATTACGTCTTCTACTACTGAATTCTTTAATGAACAGTAAGTAAACTGAGAATGGTTAAAGAAAAAACTTTCTCATTCTCTCCATTTTAAGTCAAGATCACTATTACACACCTGAACTTAACCGGGGCTCTACAGCAGAGGAGATTAATAATTTTGGTTAATACTACTTCCAGGATTATCTAGTATTTCAGACGCCTTTAACAACTTACTGATACATCTATCTGTTACCATAAACGAAGTCAAAATCTACGAAATGTGACCTGTGACATTCAACTAGATCTCTAGGGTCTGACAAAATTGCAGGAAGCCGGAGAAGCACGGCCGCGGCGGAGCTGCAATCCACCATCGGCCTCTGTCTGATAAAAGTGCTTTTAAAAGGCAACCCATGGATCTATTCGGATAAACACTCAAGAGCAGGGACAGGCTATGAACCTATTTCACAGACACTGCCTCCAGTGAGGAAGGAGTGTGGGCAACGGAGATGGGGAGTTAAAACGGAGATGAGACCCTCGACGTGACCGTAGCCTTCACGTCTTCAAAAACCCAAAACGATGGACCATTGTTAGGTGTGGAGTACGGGGGCGTTTATTTATATTATATATTGTGCTAATAATATATAATTATTTATTCTAAAAGCAACCTATATGTCTATCCAAATGTGAGGTGGCAAACAACGGAGCCTCCCGCACACAGGTTACTGCAAAGGACAGAAACAAAGCTGAGGCGCCGCCTTCAATGCCTACCTAAGTCAGGAACTTTCACAAATGCACTGACACATGTAAGGCACGACTCCCGCCTTTTCAATCATTATTATTAGCTGAGTTTTTGTTTTGCTTTCTTTTAAATCTAGTTATGTACTAGAGCTTTTGTAATGAATACACTTTCAGGGATACTACTTTGCCATTCCAGATTCTGGAACAGAACTATTGAAACGGAAAAAAAAAAAAAAAAAGTTTAAGGTATTTTCAAACACAACAAAATGGCAGCCTAAAACAGTTAAAATTCCAGAAACCGGAGCACAACAGAAGGTGGGGCGATAAGCAGTGCTGAGTCATTATTAGGGGCGCACGGAGAGAAAAACCTTCCTCCTTCGAGTTGCTAGAACTCCCTCTTTACCTTTTCTTAAGGGCACTTTTCTCCTTATATCTACAAAACAATGCATTCTTAGTGTGGAACATAAAATAATACAGAAATGTGCAGAACAAAAGCCAAAGTCTCTGTTCAGTGCAGACGTGACCCCCCTTTCCCCCAGGCACCCCGATATTGCCCCTGGATATCTGCTTTCCAGAGCAGCATTTACGACCACACTTGACTTCGGCTGGGGCCACTGTTCTTCTGCAAAAGCTGCTGTTTTTCACCCAACACAGACTGCTCTCCGAGGGGCACAGAACACTCTTCCTCCACAAAGTATGTGTCCTAACACATGTAACCGCCTCACTACTTTTAGGCATTTAGCCTTTTCAACACTGTATTGCTGCAGCGCACATCTTTCTGAAATGCTGGCCTATTTCCTGTAGGATTCCTACAAGTGGAACTTTGGGGTCCTAATCCTTGTGTTAAGTTTGAGAGACAGATGTCAAATTACCCTCCAAAAAATGAGTGTACACGCTTTCCAGAAATGACTAGGAAAAATGGAACATTATTGTTGCTTTAATTAGAATATCTTTGCTTATTTTATTTGAGGCAGGGTCTACTCTGTTCCCAGGCTGGAATGCAGTGGCGTGATCACAGCTCACAGCAGCCTTAACCTACTGGGCTCAAGGGATCCTCCCGCCTTGGCCTCCCAAAGTGCTGGGATTACAGGTGTGAGGCCGGTCATATCTTTGCTCATTAATGCCATTTCTATGATGATTTATGTTAACTCTTTTACTCACCACCCACTTAAAACAAATCAGCCATGAGATGTGGTTAAACATGCAGACCTATTGTTTTTTTCACTCAAATGTTGCTAATTATCAGCGAACTGACTGCCTCTTTCGGGCAGGTGTGGTGACTCACCCAAGGACTCCTAAAAGCACTTCCTGTGTGCCCGTGCAGTGCCAGGTGCTGTGCACAATGCAGAAAAGCACTTCCTGTGTGCCGGTGCAGTGCCAGGTGCTGTGCACAATGCAGAAAAGCACTTCCTGTGTGCCGGTGCAGTGCCAGGTGCTGTGCACAATGCAGAAAAGATCAGCACAGCCTGTGTCTTCACACGGCTGCATTCCTATTTTAGTTGTGGTTTTATCATCTCTGGAGATCCAGATAAAATAAGCTCAAGTATGTTTCATGTTCTGAGGTATCTAACATCATTACCAAGACTTCTGTGACTACTCCAGGATTGCCTGTTTTCGTGGTTGCCCCTGCCTCTGAGCTCTGACAGTCCACATCTGCCATGGTGGTCCCATGAGATAATAACGGAGGCCTGTAACGGAGTGAGCCCTACCACCTGGGCTTGGTAAGTGTACTCTTAGACACTCGCATGGCAAAATGGCCTAAGGACGCACGCACTGCTCAGAAAATATCCACCCCCATCATTAAGCCTTGCATGATGTATTTAAGTTCAATTCACCAATCGCCTTTTGTCCCACTCATTATTCCTCTTCCACCCCATTACTGACTCAAACATGGATCTCAGCTCTTTTTCATTTCCAGAGTAGCAACAGCAATAAAAAAATCTAGTCAAAGACACATGCATAATAAATTCAACTGTACTTGGAGAGGAGAGTGTGGAATTGGGGCAGAAGAATTAAAAGTCAAGGTCAATAATTTTTAAAAACTCAGAAGACTAATATTCATAATATATAAAGAACTTTTACAAGCTGGGTGCGGTGGCTCACAACTGTAATCCCTGCACTTTGAGAGGCCAAGGTGGGCGGATCGCTTGAGCACAGGAGTTCGAGACAGCCTGGCCAACACGGTGAAACCCCATCTCTACTAAAAAAAAAAAAAAAAAAAAAAAAAAAAAAAAAAAAAAAAAAAAAAAAAAAATTGGCCGGGCATGGTGGCATGCCTGTAATCACGCCTCATGAGGCTGAGGCAGGAGAACTGTTTGAACCAGGGAGGCGGAGGTTGCAGTGAGCCAAGATCACACCACTGCACTCTAGCCTGGCTGACGAAGTGAGATCCCATCACAAACAAACAAACAAACAAACCCACTTTTACAGACTGACTTTTTAAGTTCAGTAGAAAGATGGACAAAAGATGTGACCAAAGCAATTCACAGAACAGAAACAGTCAAGGAATGTGCATGGCCTCTGACACCGCGTACTCACTCCTGGGCGTCTGCCACCCAGGAAGGGCAGAAGGATGGACGAGACTCTCCTGCACTGTCATCAGAAACACTGGACTAAATAAGTAAGGGAATACTATGCAGACATCAAAAAGGATGAAATGAGCCACATAAAAAGGCAGCCTGGTTAAAAATTTAAGTATGGGCTCTGGACTCAGAACATCTGCGTGCAAATAATGGGTATAGCACCTATTAACTCTGAGACCTTCACCAAGTAACTTCATCCTCCTGATACTTGATCATCTCATGTGTATGATGAAGGCAACACAGGAGTACTTACATCTCAAGGGGCTGTGGCTGGGGGTCAAATGAGCTCCAGTATGGCTGAGCAGAAAGCCCGGTTCACTGTAAGATCTCCAATTATAGACTCTTAGTGAAAAAAGGCAAGTGGCGGCTGCATGCCATGGCTCATGACTGTATTCCCAGCATTTTGGGAGGCCGAGGTGGGAGGATCACTTGAGTCCAGGAGTTCAAGACCATCCTGGGCAACACAGCAAAACCCACAGAAAAAAGCTGGGCATGGCAGTGCACACCTATAGTTCCAGCTACTTGAGAGGCTAAGCAGGGAGAGGATTGCTTGAGCCTGATCAGGCTGCAGTGAGCCTGATCGTACCACTGCACTCCAGCCTGGGTGGCAGAGAAGTAAGACCCTATTTCCAAAAAAGGAAAGGAAAGGAAAAGAAATAGCAAAAAACAATATTGAGTAATACAGAAAATCTTATTCAACGTCTAGAAAAAGGTTCCACATTTGTGGATTAAAAAAGATTGCTGATACACAAACTAGGTTTTAAAATATAAATAAATACATAAACACATAGAAAATGATCTACAAAGATACAGTTAAGAGCAGTGGGTTCTGAGGAAGACTCCAGGACAGCAGTGGGATGAAGAGAACTTTCGTTCTGTGCTCTTGATCCAGCTGTTCTCAGCTGTTCTATCATTTGATTTTCTTTAAATAACAAACACTCTATTTTTGTATTGTGAGACAAAACCAGTACAATCTGGTAAAGATGAGAGAGGACAGTTAATCCAGAAGTCTGCCCTGTCCTTCCACTCCTACTGCTAATGGCTTGCATTCAAGCAGCAGTTCTCAAAGTGTGGTCTGTGGGCCCTTGAGGATGCAACGGTCCTCAAGAACCTCTCAGAGGGTCCATGAGGTCGAGACTATTTTCATCATAATCCTTGTACGTCATCTGCCGTTTTCACGCTGTTGTCATTTCCACGGATGAGCAAAGCCAAGGGCAGGTGGAGCTGCTGGCGGCTCAGCACGATCTGTGGCAGCAGCCCCAAGCTCTCCTTTCCACACCCTACACAGGCAGGGAAAAAGGGAAAGAAAAAGGGAAAAGGCCAGTTTTGCTTAGCTTATTCCCTGATGAACAGTTAAAATAATTCTCCACTTTATGCAATTCCAACCCTGTGATAAAATGTGCCACAAAAGAACTTTTGCTGCATCCCCAAGTACAACTGTCCCAAGAAAAAGCACACAGTACAGTTGTTTGTGTTCAAAAACAAAACACAAAATTGAGTTTCTCCCATCACATCTTCACAGCACACTTAAGACACCGGATGTGTGGGGACCTCTCCCATCAGCAAGGAAGCAATCAATTCTGCAGCTGGACACTGGCCAGGGTCCCCTGATTCCATTAGATCTTGACGCTGGGAGAAAGCATCAGATCCCACAGGTTGAGTGCTCTGTCCCACAAGACTGCCCCCCACTTCGAAAGCCAACGGCAAGCTTCACGTTGTGTTACTTGTGCTTCTGACTGACTTACTATCAATCAGAGTGTCCACAACCCTGACTGGGCACACACATCTCAGGGAAACACTTTAATTTAGTGGTTTATTATAAAGGATACCACAAAGGACATGGAGGCGGTGCAAACGGAGGCGATGCATAGGGCAAGGGAGGGGGGCTGAGACGCAGAGCTCCCATGCCCTCTCCGGGCAGGCCCCTCTACAGAAACATCTGGAAGCTATCTTCAAACCCCGCCCATACATAGGCAAGACTGTTTAAATCACTGGCCACTGGCGATCAGCTTAACCTTCAGCTCCCCCGCCCCTCACCACTCCCCGAGGTTGGGGATTAGGGCTGCAAGTCCCAACCCTCTAACCCTGCCTAGGTCTTTCTGGTGACCCGACCAGGCCCCGTTGTGAAGTTACCCAGGGGTTGCCAGCCCTTAGCCAACTCATTCCCAAAAGACACCACTGAAGAGCCCAGTGATTTTAGGAGGTGTGTACTAGCGAAGACCAAATACACATTCCACAGTATCACACAAACTGAACTAGCCTTTTTTTCACGGAATGCCATTTTTATTTGAAAAAACTGACAACTTTGGTTTATTAAGAGTTTGGTATGTGGCAGCAATTTACTTGAAAATGAACACAGTGAGCCACTCATTTCACAGAAAATAACTGACAGTATTTGTTACCAATGATAAAATCCAAGCTTTCAACAGAAAATTAGAATTTTGGAAAACTTTTATCTACTACTGCTAATTTGACAGTTTCTCACTTTCTCTTCTGATGAGGTCAGTGGTGACATTAAAAAAATAGGATTTTCTTCAATTTTATATAATGGAATGTGTTAACATTCAGAAAAAAAAAAAAGAATTCCATGTAACAATACTTCCGAACGACCCCCATGTGATGTTAACCAAATCATGTCCATGAGCTAAAGACCCACTCTGAGCACAAGACAGACCTCAGGTTCTGACGGAAGAGAGCACAGAAACGCCACTGAACCCACAGGGCCAGTTCTGACAGAAGAGAGGACAGAAACGTCACTGACCCCCCGGGCCGGTTCTGACGGAAGAGAGCACAGAAACGCCACTGACCCCAAAGGGCCGGTTCTGACGGAAGAGAGCACAGAAACGCCACTGACCCCACAGGGCCGGCACACTCAAGTTACCACCTGGTGAGTTATGGTGCATCGCGAAGAGCCTCCGAGATGATCCCTCCTCTGCCCACATGGAAGCGTCAGGCCACATTTTCTTTACACATTTCAATAAAGTAACCGGAACACACTGAATGCAGAAGCAGTTCTGAGAATCCAGCCGTCACCTCTTAAGCCACATATTTTAAAAGGATGTGCAAAAGTATAAAAAAAAAAACACTGTTCTTCTCGCTCAATTTGTTTTTGAAAAGTTGTTTCTCACTAAAAATGTTAACATGTAGTAGATTATTTTAAAGTAAAATAAATATTTTAAGTTGTTCTCTTTTCATTTCAAATATAGAAAACGTCAACAGCTATAACCAGCACAAAGGCTCTCTGGATCCTGAGTATAACTATTAAGCACATAAAAGTATTCCAGCACCAAAAGACTTTGCGAACCAACTCTAGGGCAGAGGTTAGCAAACTACAACCTGGGCGACATCTGGCCAGCTGCCTGTTTCTGTAGGCACGCTCCTGTGGACGCAGGGCACAGAGCCACGCCCATCCATCTCTGCAGGGTCTATGGCTGTCTTCCTGCTAAAGGCAGAGTTGAATTCAGTAGTTGCAACAGGGACAGTATGGCCTCAAAGTCTAAAATACTTACCATTTGGCCCTTTACAAAGAAGCCTGCCCACCCTGAAACCAGAGTAAGCCAACTTTCCCAACCTTTATTGCAGTAACTTCCTACCTCCATTCTTACCCACCACCATCCATTCTCCAAAGGGCAGAGTGACCTTGTTAAAAACAAAGTTGATGTCACTCCTCCGCTTAGGATCTGAAAAGCTCACAATCACTCCAAGTCCTCAGCACAGTGTTCAAGTCCTTGATGCATCATCATCTAGCCCCAGCCAGCCTCTTGCTCATCACAGCCACTTTCTTCTCTGCCAGAAGTCAGACCATGCCAAGCACTGACTTCTCAGAACATACCATGCTCTGTCCAACCTCCACACCAAGCCCTCTCCACCCGGAACCTTCTTCTCCCCTTCCCTTCCACCCTCTTCTTATACCCTGACGTCCTCCCCTCCACTCCCTACCCACTGGGTACTTCTTCACATTGCCTCAGAGTGCCCTGGTCCAGCCATGGTGCAAGGACCCACCTGCTTGTCTGTGTCTGAACAGAACTTCCTGAAGGCAAGAACTGCATTTCTATTTCCAACAGCCAGCACTAGCAGCCTTTTGGTACACTGTTGTGAACTTTTCAGATGTGCCAAGCTGAAAGCTGGCCCCTGCATTACCCTTCATTTTTCTTAAACTGGCTCCCTGGCTCCCTGGAGTGAGAGAGTCAGCTATTCTCCTACGCAAGAGGGTCTCTTAAGACAACAGCCTCTAAACAGTTACCAGTTACGTGTTTGTTTGCCAGAACTTTCCATACATTTTCTGGAATCTTCACAGCAACCCTGCAATGGTCACAAGTAATAGTACCCGTTTTACAGATGAGAAGAGAGACAGTAAGTAACTTGCCAAGGTAACACAAAGCCTGAAGAGGGGGAAAAAGGGATGTGTACCAAATTCCACGTGCACAATGCCTCCATCACCTAGTAGTATAGTGACATTCCATACACTGACTGACATCCAGTGGGAGAGAGAAGCCTAATAATACATGTGATAAAATTAGGGAACCACAAGCAGGACACAGCCAACTGCTAAACAACATGGAATAGGGAGTGAAAGGGAGTCTAAGACGACACTGAACGCTGAGGGGAGCTGGAGCAGGGACTCGCCAAGGGGGATTGGAGGTGGATTTAGAAGGATCAGCAGGGCTTCGGGAGTGGACAGGAAGCAAAAAGAATACTCTAGGGAGAGAAACACACGGAGGCAAAGGTCAAGGGTGGCAATAATCCCTGCATAATCATGGAAGCATTAAGAGGCCAGGCCCAGCGGAAGGCATCTGGGCAGGTGGAGATGAAGCAGGTGAGGAAAAACAAGAAACTATTTTTGTGTTTAAATATAGCTAAAACCAAGCCCCGATACCTTAAAATACAAAAGAATTAACAGTTGTATCTAACACTTGAAAAGCATTTTTCAAGTTACAAAAGCACTGCACATTGCTTGAGCTTCACAAAAATCTTCCGATTTAACTTCTAGATAAGCGAGCTGAGGCTCAGGAAGGGGCCCTCAGAGCTGAAAACAGCAGACACAGACCCAACCTGAACTTCCCATCAGAACAGCAGACTGCTTAAAATCAGGGAACACGGAAAATCACCAGCTAGGACTCAATACCACCATGTATCTTGCAAACGTAACTTCACGACGTGCCTATGGCCAGGCCAGCCTCCAGAGCATGAGGATTTGGCTGCACTAAGCATGATGAGTCTGCGAATCGCGAGGCTGATTTCCTCAAGACGGAGGCTTCCTGTGAAACTCTCTAAGTCAAACTGCAAAATGTTACTAGACTGACTGCCTGTGGGACGGCCTTCCCCAGAGGATGCTTTCCTGAAAGGTTCTCTTTAATGACACAGATATAAATATTAAGTAATGAAAATTCTACAATGGAATAGAGAAATCAGACCGGGAATAACTCAAATAAGCAGACACCATGTCCCTTCAAGACCAAAAAAAAAAAAAAAAAAAAAATCAATGATGATAAATACTAAACGCCCATTTTCTACACACAAAGAAATCAATAAATATGACTGACAAGTTTTGCATTCACCATATTTCATTGATTCTAAGTGCATTTCCCTACATCTTAGTATTTCCAAAATTAGATGTAGATTTTATATATACACACATAAAAGATATTATAAAAGCTTACATATAAGATATACTTAATTTCAGATATATAATACACAATACACATTATATATAACACATATAATACATAATACATATTATATATAATACATAATATATATCTTATATGTTATATATAATACATACTACATATTATATAGATGTTATATATACTGCATATTATATATTTTTTCTTTTTTTCTGAGACAAGGTCTCACTCTATTGCCCAGGCTGGAGTGCAGTGCTGCAATTACAGCTCACTGAAGCCTCTACCTCCCTGGCTCAAGTGATTCCCCCACCTCAGCCTCCTGAGTAGCTGGGACTACAGGCGTGCACCACCATATCTGGCAAATGTTTTAAACTTCTTTTTTTTTTTTTTGTAGAGACAACATCTCACGATGTTGCCCAGGCTGGTCTCAAATTGCTGGGCTCAAGGGATCCTCCCACCTTGGCCTCCTGAAGTGCTGAGATTACAGTCGTGAGCCACCAAACCAGACATTATCTTACATTCAATGAAACACAGTAACTTTCTGGTACTGATGCTCAAGTTATCTTAAGTTCTGTTACCTTTCTGTGACTTCAAATGTTTCTTTCAGAGTACCAATGTAAACCCCTCGGAAAGGCTATCCTAACAGATTAACCAGCTATCCATGTTACTTACACAACTAGCCAGATTCAAGCTTGACTTAAGCAAACAAACCTTCAATTTTGTTTAGTGTGTCTCTTTAGAAACAGGTTAATGTCTAATTCAAAGCAATAGATCATGGATTAAGAAACTGATTAAAGCAAAATCAACAACAACTCAATACACTTAAAACTACAAATTCTGAGAAGGAACCAGCTGTTATCAAGCTATAAAGTTATATAAAACCGGGTTCGATATCAGACTCTCCTCCCCCAACCCCTCCCCATGGTTTCTCCACAGCAGCAGTTAGTGTAACATATAAAGGAGCAAGACCCAAAGCTTCCCTGCAGGTAAGCAGGTCGCAGTCATGTGCAAAGTGACGTCGCAGGCAAAGGTACCGCAGCACTTGCTTGACACGCAGGTGTTTCACTTACTGTCTCTGTGAGATCTGCTCTTCAAATAATTTGAGAATTGGTTGAAAAGCGATGCTATTCTTGAATCCTTGTTACTAACCTTCTATCGTTTTGATACGCACTTCCTTTAAAGGCAATCCATTTTCATTTGCCTTCAAAAACATTTCCATACGATTGTTGGTGGTAAGATTTTTATCGAGCTTTAGAACAGCTCCGTCCCAAGACTGGACGGCCACATGCCACAATGCGGCTTCATCAGTACTGTGCTGGCTGCAAACGGTCACTGAAGCAATACAGAACTCCACAGCTCTGCGGCCAGTCGGCACGGCTTCAAACCCTGGCCCTGCCATATACTCGCTTTGTAACCCAAGTTCATTGCTCCCACACCTTGGATTCTGCATCTGCGACTGGGAAGAATAGTTCCTCCTTCTTGGGTTGTGTGAAGATTAACTGACGTGGGAAAAGCACTGCGAGCAATCTCTGGCACAGAATGACCACTCAGCAACTGTTACCTATCATGACCTTCGTGCCGGGTCCTCTACAAGGGCTGGGGTGGGAAGGGGGACACCCAGCCTTCAAGCTTGAGGAGCTCACAGTCTACCAGAGAAAGAAGCAAAGGATGAAATACCATGTGACACTGCAAAACACATCACATGCTGAATGAGTACATTCCAGGAGAGGGAGCAGGGGCTGGGTGAAGGTGACTCCATAACATGCAAAAAAAATCTGCACAACAGTTAATTTCCAGAAGGGAACCACCATTTAGAATCGAAACACTGTGGAGATAGAAGCTAACAAACAGCTCTTCTACTCGCTTCCTGCCGGAAGCCCCCTGGTTTTACTATTTTAACTCTTGGTCACCTCGGCATACGAACTCACCTAGTCTCACCTTCCAGCAAGGGCAGGAGAGGCAAGTCACCACTGACTGCTGCCCATACACCTGCTTACCAGCAGGACACTCGATAACTTCCTTGTGAGCTCAGCTCTACTCCTACTTGCAGGGGATGAGAAGTCTGATTACCCAGTGGGATCACGACTCTTAGCAAAATGACCTGACCCATAGCTAAACCCAATTCTTAAAAAAAACAAACAAACAAACAAACAAACAAACAAACAAACAAAAAAAAACTGGGGTGGGGGGCCATCACATTTTACACAGGCCAACACTTTCATCAGAGGTTATGATTCTGACCCACAGCCCAAAACTATTAGTTTTAGAAACAAGACAGAAATCAAAGCAAAAACCAAAAGCTTTTCCTATGTTACCCACTTATGACCTCCAAAGTCAGGAGTGCCTGCTCTTACCTCTGCACCACCTCCTGTGCCCTGGGCACCACCTCACTGAAGTCAGGAGATGACCCAGGCCTCAATCTCTAAGGCCCTTTCTCCTTACCCATTGTAGAGAGGGCAGAAAGATGGCCAGAGTGCAGGGCTGCAGTAGAGCTCTACAGAGCTGAACTAGGCCCAGAACAGAACCTTCAAGAACAAAATGCCTCACGAGCCACAAATCTAAACAAATAAAATCTGCTATACCGTAAGTTCTACAGCCTGCGCAGCAGTGCACAATAAAAACCCCTGTGAACTGTCCATCTCTATTTTTTTTGTTTGTTTGTTTTTTTTGAGACCGAGTCTCACTCAGACGCCCAGGATGGAGTGCAATGGCACGATCTCGGCTCACTGCAACCTCCACCTCCCGGGTTTAAGCGATTCTCCTGCCTCAGTCTCCTGAGTAGCTGGAACTACAGGTGGGTGCTACCACACATGGCTAATTTTTGTATTTTTAGTAGAGACGGGGTTTCACCATGTTGGCCAGGATAGTCTCGAACTCCTGACCTCAAGTGATCCACCCGCCTCAGCCTCCCAAAGTGCTGGGATTACAGGTGTGAGCCAACACACCCGGCCACCCATCTCTTATCTCTCACCAACATCTCTCCCTCAAGGCTGCGTTGGGCATGACCAGCTTCTCGATTCTTGCTGCTCAGCAATCACTGGTGACCAACAACTACACTTTCCTTCATCATCACTGACTGTGTGGTCTTCATACAAACCAACGGTATCACAACTATGGGACAAATCGATGATGAGTTATAAATGTGTTAATCTGGATGGGTTACTATGGCCAAAGCATACATGGATTAAAATAGAAAGCTGTGAATACCTACAATAACCAAAACGTGTGGATAATTACCACAAAACAATGTTACAAAAAAAAAAAAAAAAAACTGGCCGGGCGCGGTGGCTCAAGCCTGTAATACCAGCACTTTGGGAGGCTGAGACGGGCGGATCACTAGGTCAGGAGATCGAGACCATCCTGGCTAACACAGTGAAACCCCGTCTCTACTAAAAAATACAAAAAAAAACTAGCCGGGCGAGGTGGCGGGCGCCTGTAGTCCCAGCTACTCGGGAGGCTGAGGCAGGAGAACGGCGTAAACCCAGGAGGCGGAGCTTGCAGTGAGCTGAGATCCATCCACTGCACTCCAGCCTGGGTGTCAGAGCGAGACTCCGTCTCAAAAAAATAAATAAATAAAAATAAAAATAAAAAAAAAACCACAACAACTCAAAATACCAAACTTTTGGATTTACTCAAAATTTAACTTAAAATAGGGATTTAAAGCTGCAAAAAATTCCCATCAGTTTAATTCAGAGAACAAAGTATTTGTCAAGTTTTTTTTTTTTTTTTTTTTTTTTTGAGATGGAGCCTTGTTCTATTGCCCAGGCTGGAGTGCAGTGGCGCGATCTCCACTCACTGCAACCTCCACCACCTGGGTTCAAGGGATTCTCCTGCCTCAGTCTCCCCAGTAGCTGGGATTACAGGCGTGCACCACCACGCCCAGCTAACTTTTGTATTTTTAAAAGAGACGAGGTTTCACTATGTTGGCCAGGATGGTCTGACTCCTGACCTCAAGTGATCTGTCCACCTTGGCCTCCCAAAGTGCTGGAATTATAGGCATGAGCCACGATACCCAGCCCAAGAATATTTTTTTAAAGAAAGAATACTATTTTCACATGTGTAAAGTCACAGTTAAAAATACACTACTTTAGTTATACTCAAATTTTAATTCATTCAGTTTATCTTTTTTTTTTTTTTTAAGTAAAGAAACCAGGCAGGTGTGGTCGCTCACGCCTGTAATCTCAGCACCTTGGGAGACTGATGTGGGCAGACCACTTGAGCCCAGGAGTTCAGACCAGCCTGGGCAACATGGCGAAATCCTCTATGACAATACAAAAATTAGCCTGGTGTGGTGGCGCGTGCATGTCTGTGATCCTAGCTACTCCAGAGGCTGAGATGGGCCTATGAGCCTATGAGACAGAGGTTGCAGTGAGCCCAGATCACGCTACTGCACTCCATCCAGCCTGGGCTACAAAGTGAGACCCTGTCTCCAAAAAAGAAAAGAAAGAGTTAAAAAGAAAAAACAAAAAAACAGAAATTAAGGCAGGCATTAAGCCCTCTCACCTTCCTTACTCCCAAACAACTTTTGCTTTACTTGCGATAGAAGTCACACTTCAGTAAGGCTGAACTGTCACTTGCTTGGCATACGCAAAATCAATAAAATCAATAAACTTTTTACATCACATAAAATGTACCTAGTTTTAATCTCAAACCGTATACATTACGCATTTCTTAGAGCCCAGTTTCACCTGCTTAATAACCTGGGCCCTGTTTGTGCCAGGGGACTCAGAATTTCCAGATGTCCTCAGGGGTCATGCACCAAACCAGACACTGCCAGGTACAGGGTAGGGAAGAGGGAGTAAAAGGTCATGGGAGGGGCTGAGATGGAGGGAAGTGAACAGGATGTCTGACAAGGGGCTTCTAGTAACGAGGCAGGGAAGGTGTATTTGGGGCAAACACAAATCATTTTCAAGAAAAGGTTAAAGGTTTGCAATGTTCAGTAAGACATATGAACAACAAAAAAGTCACTATGGCTCTAAATCTGAAATATTAATCAAACTTCTAAGACTGGACCAAGTTCTCCATTCAATGGTGAAGAAGGAAAGCTACATAGCTTTTTCACTCGAGGGTGACATGTAAGCTTCATGGAAGCTGAGGCGGGAGGCACTCCCCAGTTTCCTCCCACCACCCTAAAACTTTGCGCCTGGACCAATTTAAGGGTATGATTTAAGGAAAAGACCAGCGAACTTCCAGTAATACCATAAAGTTCAAGATTAAAATCTGGAGTAGAGATTTCAAAATATATCAATAGATAAAGGAGCAACACTTCACAGTAAAATTCAAGGATTTTAGAACCTCAGAAAGCAGACCTTAAGAATCAGGGAGTCCAGCTCTCTTGTTAAGGGTGGACAAACCAAGGCAACCAGCTTGCTCAAGAGCGCACCGGCGATGAAACGCAGAGCCGGGTGGGGGCCGAGGCCCCGACCCGGCCCTGGGCGCGTCCCCATCCTCTGGGCCATCGTGCCGCGCTGCCCGAGCGCAGAATCTGGACTCCGTTCCCGTCCCCGACTCCACCGCGGTCTCCACGGTTCCGCCCCGGGCAGGAGGCAGCCCCAGGCGCTGGGTTCGGAGGGCCCGGCCGCCCGTGACCTTGGTGACTTACGTAAGCCCCGCCGCGGGCCCGGCGCCTCCGCCCGTGCCCAGCGGGCCAGGACATTGGACAGAGGACGGCCACTCGCCCACCACGGCCCCCAGCCCGGCCCCCGGCCCCTGCCCCGCCCGGCCCCCATCCTCCTGCCTGCCTTCCTCGGGCGCTTGGGGCCCGGAGGCCGCGGTCGGCCTGGGAGCTGCCTGCGAAGGTCCCGGGGCGGGGCGCGGCGCGGGCCTCACCTTCGGCCACGTCCTCGTCGATGGCCCCCTTGACCTGCGAGAAGCACCACTGGAAGTCGTTGCCGCCCGCGGGGCAGCCGCCGCCTCCGGCTCCTGCAAACACAACGGGGCGGTCAGGCCGGCCGCGGCCCCCGCCCGCCCCCGCGGCCCCCGCCGGCCCGCGCAGGCCCCTCACCTGCCATGGCAGCCGGCGGCGGGACGGGCGGGGACCGCGGCAGACCAGGGAGACGGCCTCCGCGCCGCTACAGCCGAGCGCTCAGCCCCGGCCGCCGCCGCCGCCGCCGCCGCCGCCGGGGAGCGATATTTTTCCCTTTTCAAAATGGCGCCCAATGCCCGTCGCCCCGCTCGATGACGTCATCGCCCTCCGCCTCCTAGGACGGGCAGCGGACGGGGCGGGACGGGGCGGGACGCGGCGGGGTGGAGGGGGGGGCCGGGGGCGTCCAATGCGCCTGCGCCTGCCGACCCCGGCCCCGGGCCCGGCGCCGCTGGGCTTGGGGAGGAAGGGACGCCTGGGCGACTGCGGAGGGTAGCTGGGGTCGGCGGGCGCAGGCCAAGTCCTCGGCCCTCGGCGCTAGGCCTCCCGTAGTGGTCCGGTGTGCGCCTGGCGCTCCCCTGAAGACTAGCGCCGCCGAACGCCCCTACTCTCGGGCAACTCCGGGAGGGCCTCGGCTGCGGCCGGACACGCCTTCGGGGGGGGGGGGGGGGGCCCTGGGCCGGACACGCCCCCATCCCGCATCGGCCAATGGGAGCGTGGGTTCTCCGCCGAACCGCCAATGGAGGGCGCGCTTGGCGGCGGTGGGCGGGCATGTGGGCCGTCCTCACCTGAGCGCGCCGCACCTGAGCCCTACCTCCCGCCCACTGCCCCCGGCGCGGTTGGTCTCCCGGGCTGGAGTGTAGGGGCGCCATCTCGGCTCTCTAAAGATCTCGACCTCCTGGGCTCAGTCCATCCTACTGCGTCACCTTGGAAGTAGCTGCGAGCACAGGCACGCGCTGCCAGGCTCGCGAATTTTTTAATTTTTTGTAGAGACGGGGTTCTATGTTGCTCAGGCTGGTCTCTAACTCCTGGGCTCGAGCCATCTGCCTGCTTCGGTCTCCCAACCCCGTCCACCTCCCTTTCGTAGCGCACCGTTGCTCACCAGATGGCTACCTTACAGGTGCTCGGAGCTCCCAGTGCAGTCCTGGGGAAATAGGGCCGATCGTTTCTTCATTTGCGAGTGGTTTTCTCTGGCATACTGAGCGATTACGGGTGCTCCTCGACTTGCAGTGGGGCTACCCTCCCCGCCAATAAGCCCTTCCTAAGTCAAAATGCATCTAATACCCAATCTACCCATCGTAAAGTTGAAAAATGTGAAGTCGAGCTATCATCAGGGAGACTGTCTCTATGGGATTGATGTCCAGAATCAGAACTTTCAGTATAGCTGCAGTGGGCACTGATGGTATTGCACCAGTAAAAGACAGTCGCTGCAAATCAGGAACATTCGTCCACTCCAGTCGGAGCTGGAGAGAAAAATCAGGGAAGAAGGAAACGTGTATGGGGAGAGTTGGAATCTTGCACGAGGTGACTGGAGAAGACTCAATGATAAAGAGTAAGCCATGCAGACGTCTAGGAAAGCTTGGCCAGGAGGGGAGACCACCAAGTGCCAGGACAGGAAGGAGGGCCATGCCTGGCATGGGCAGGAGGCAGCTGGAAGCCGCATGGGTGCAGAGTGAGTGGAGGGGAGGCCAGGGGTTGGAGTCAAGGCAGGGAGGTAAGTGGAGGAGGATGGACGGTGGGCAGGCCATTTAGGGGACTTGAATTCTGAGTGAGATGGGCTCATGAACAGTAGAGGATCGTGATGGACTGGGGCTTTCACAGAGCCACCGAGGATGCTCTGCTGAGAATAGCCTGTGGGGACCCCAAGAGGGGAAGCAGGGAGACCAATCAGGTGGCCAGCTGGGCTGACTAGACACGGGGATGAGGATAGAGTGGTGAACATGGGGGGTTGGGTGGTGAGAACCAGTCAGATTTCAGAGAAAAGTGCTTCGACAGCAGAGGCCCTGGGATTCGCTGATGGGAAAGATGTGGTGTGATAGAAAGCAGGGACTTAGGAACGACTGCTCTCGGGGGTGGTCTGAGCACCTGGAAGGATGGAGTTTCTGCAATAGAAGGGCTGCAAAAGGCACCGCTGGGTGGGGGCAGTGCAGCCCGACCAGAGGTTCGCTGTCAACACATAGCGCTGTTGCACAGACAAACCAGGAGCACACAGGGAAGTCAGAGCCAGAGCATCAAGGTGAGAGCACTTAGAGTTTCAAGTCAGGAAACTGGGTGAGGTCACCACCTCCTGGAGAACCCACTCCAGGACCCATTGAAGACGGGAGAGAGTGGCTGCTCTGTGATGCTGTATGGTGAGTATACACGATGGACGATTTGGTTGTAGTGACTGGGAGGCCATTACTGACTTGGATGGAGCAGTGGCTATGGAATGACAAGTTTGCAGAGGGCTCTGGGGACAGTGGCAGGAGGGGAACTGGAGGCAGTGAATACCTACTTCTCTGTTGAGGAGAAGAGCAGAAAAATGGGGCTGTAATCTCCTTTTTAAAATGTAGATTTAGCCTATCTGCCCAGGAAGGCACTTGAAAAAGTGAGTTAATGACCAGATCCCTCTTATAAAAACCCGACAATTTATACATTTGGAAAAAGAGGAACTTTATTTCTTATACATGGTTGCAGCCAGCAAGATGGCCATCCCCCAGGCCAAGATGGGAGATGGCTCTTCGAAGGAGGAGGGGTTGGGGCAGAAGCTCTATGCTGAACAGGTCGGTTAAACATACATAGTCCACAGGCTTTGGGAAGAGCTTTGAATACTCAGGAACGGGGTCCTGACACATGCGTATTATGTAACACAGGACCCAATCTCACTCTGTGGGGGAGACTAAACCTTTGAATATATTACGACTGTAATCCCAGCACTTTGGGAGGCCGAGGCTGGCAGATAACCTGAGGTCAGGAGTTGGAGATCAGCCTGGTTGACATGGCAAACCCCCTCTCTACTAAAAGTACAGAAATTAGCCAGGCGTGGTGACATGTGTCTGTAGTCCTAGCTACTTGGGAGACTGAGGCAGGAGAATCCCTCGAACCTGGAAAGCGGAGGTTGCAGTGAGCTGAGACTGCGTCATTACAATCCAGCCTGGGTGACAGAGCATGACTCTGTCAATAAATAAATAAATAAATAAATAAATAAATAAATAAATAACTTACGACTAGGCCCTGTACCTCCAGAGGTCTTTTCAGGACAGAAGGCATGCAGATGTGCAGCCTCTGTAAACCGGCCAGAACCAGTCCCAGGTCAGCATTTTCTTATCAGGAGAAAGTTACAGTCTTCTGTCCAATGGAAGCTGTAGTTACGGCTCCTGGAGCAGGACTGGGGGTCACTTAATGGCTGGTGGAGCTGCAGTTGTTTAATGTTGCTCATCTCGAGGCCAGTGCTTAGTTAGCTGCTGGAGGGAAAGCAACCTGACAGCAGTGAGAATGTCCTTTTCTCTGTAAGTGTGCCGTGTGTGGCTTCACCCTCCCCCAGCACAGCCTTAGGCCCTGTTTATAATTTGGCATCTTACTGCCACAGAGTCCATTCTGTCAGTCTTACGGTCTCTAGCTTAACATTAACGCTGGTCTGTTGTGTCTAAACCACAAAAGGGAGGGGGTATCAGGCCTGTCTGACTTCCCATCCCCCATTATAGCCTCAGTGTTAAGGTTTTCCTGGGGTCCCCCTGGCCACAGGGGGGTTTGTTCAGCCAGTGGGGGACATAGGATTTTATTTTTAGTTCATATGTAACTGCTTTAATGTGTATTAAATATGTCTTTTGAAGTGATGACAAGATAATTAGTTTTTGTTTGGAATGTATTTTCTGGTTAATTAGCTACCATTAAACTGTAAAAACAAGATGTAGCCACAAAAGTAACATATTTCTGAGACTGGTGGGCTGTCTTCCCTGCGTCCTACTGTGCATCAGCTGACCAGCAAGAGATTTTTAACTATTCTTATGATGCTAAAAACTTAAAATATTTGGCTAAACCACAATTACTTTTGTGCCAACCTAATAATAGCTCAATGAATTTTTGTGTTTGGATTCTAATTGGTGTTTACAAGTTTCTGAGTATTGACAGCAATTTTATTTTTAAAAATTCTCACAGCTGAATTGAAAACGCCTGGTGTGTATTAGAATCTAGCCTGTTGTCATCCTAGAAGGCAGTACTATTCAGTAACAAAAAGGCATGAGCTACTACTGATACAAACAGCAGTCCCAAATGAGTCCCTGAAATATTATGAAAATGAAAGGAACCGGACACGGAGGCATGCAAGCTGCATGCGCCCCTTTGTTTTACCATACTTAGTCTCATGTGTCAACGTAGCGAGGGTATAGTATCTAGTTATTTCATCAAAACTAAGCCAAGTATTGCCACGAGGGTGTTTTGTGGATGTGGTTAACACCCACAGTCAGTTGACTTTGAGAAAAGGAGATTACCTTTGATAATTCGAGTGAGCATCATCCAGTTAATCAAAGGCCTTCAGAACAAATACTGAGGTTTCTTGGAGAACAAATTCTGCCTCCAGCCTCCTGCATCAGCCCTTGCCTGAGATTCTCACCTGCTGGCCTGCCCTGCTCACCCTGTGCACCCTCTGTTTTTGGACTCGTCAGCCTCCACAATCGTGTGAGCAAGTTCCTGAAAATAAAGCTCATTCCATACACGGTTTCTCTGAAGAATCCTGAAGTTCAAGAATAGGCGAAACTGCTCTATAGGGATTTAAAAAATGGTGTGGGGCCTGGCGCAGTGGCTCACGCCTGTAATCCCTGCACTTTGGGAGGCTGAGGTGGGTGGATCACGAGGTCAGGAGTTTGAGACCAGCCTGGCCAACATGGTGAAACCCTGTCTCTACTAAAAATACAAAAACCAGCCAGGTGTGGTGGAGCACGCCTGTAATCCCAGCTACTCAGGAGGCTGAGGCAGGAGAATCGCTTGAACCCTGGAGGCAGAGGTTGCAGTGAGCCGAGATCGCGCCACTGCACTCCAGCCTGGGTGACAGAGCAAGACTCCATCTCAAAAAACAAAGAAAAAAGGCGTGGGGCACGAGGGTGGGGGGATTGCCTGGAGAGAGCGGGAAGAAACTCCCTGGGTTGGTGGAAGTGTTCTGATGGCAGCAGCTGTTACACAGTGTGAATGGTTGTCAAGACTCATTGAACTAGAAACTTAAAGTGGACCCATTTTATTGTATGTGAATGATACCTCCATAAAATGGATTTTTTTTAAAGGATTGTTTTATTTTAATGGCTGATCTATGTAATCACAGAGGCCAGTATGTACAGACAAAGAGGGAGCTTTTATTGCTTGGTGTCTTCCTCCTTGGACAAAGTCATGAAGATCTCCTCCTCCTTGGCCTGCAGGTGCTCTTCACAGAACTTACATGCTTCCTTGGTCTTAGACCTGTGGGCCTCAGCCTGGTCAGCCAGGAGCTTCTTGTGGGCCTTGTCTGCCATCAGCTTGTGGCTGTGTTCCGTGAGAATCCACTTGTTTGTGAACACATCCCCCTGCTCCTTCAGGTACGGGCTGTGAACCATGTGGTGTTCAATCTTCCTCGATTCCCGGTGTCTCCTGAGCAGCCAGCGCAGGATCCTCATTCTCCTCATCCACGTGACCTTCTTGGCATTCGGGCATTGGCTGTACCCTTTTGCTTACCAATGCCTATGTGCCTGCCCTTCCGGCGGGCCAAGGTGCTTTTCCAGCCTTGAGCCGGGAATGGACAGTCACTGGCTTGTGGATGATCAGCCCATCTTTGATCAGCTTCCGGATCTGCTGACGGGAGTTGGCATTGACGAGTTCATTGGTCTCCTTGGGTCCAAGCAGACCGTCTTCTTCCCACAGCCGAGGACACTAGCTCTTCTGAAGCCTGGGCATACTCATGGCCGCGGCTGCAGCAGCGAAAGGAAAGAGCTCAAATGGATTGTTTTAAAGTCTAACTTACCATACATTTTCTCCAAGTCTATAAAGGAATTTATATCTTAAGAGTCTGCAAATCACACTTCCCCCAAATACCTTTATTTTAAAATATTTTTTATTTAATTTTCTTTCTTTTTTTTTTTTTTTCGACAGAGTCTCACTCTGTCACCAGGCTGGAGTGCAATGGTGCAATCTCGGCTCACTGCAACCTCCGACTCCCTGGTTTAAGCAATTCTCCTGCCTCAAGTTCTGGAGTAGCTGGAAACTACAGGTGCGTGCCACCACGCTCGGGTATTTTTTGTGTTTGTAGTAGAGACAGGATTTTACCATGTTGGCCAGGATGGTCTCTGTCTCCTGACCTCATGATCCACCCTTCTCAGCCTCCCAAAGTGCTGGGATTACAGGCGGGAGCCACTGGCCCGGCCTTTACTTTTATTTTCTTGAGACAAAGTCTTGCTCTGTCGCCCAGGCTGGAGTGCAGTGGTGCAATCTTGGCTCACTGCAAACTCTGCCTCCTGGGTTCAAGGGATTCTCCTGCCTCAGTCTCCCCAGCAGCTGGGATTACAGGTGTGTGTCACCACGCCCGGCTAATTTTTGTATTTTTATTAGAGACAGGTTTTTACCATGTTGGCCAGGCTGGTCTTGAACTCCTGATCTCAAGTGATCCATCTGCCTCGGCCTCCCAAAGTGCTGGGATTACAGGCGTGAGTCACCATACCCAGACTGAAATAATTTTGATTTATTTAGATTTCAACTACTAAATATTATTCAAAAATGCCAAATGTTTATTATTTTTAAGTTCAGACTTAATAGCAATCTCAGTGTTATCATAGATGTAGCCTGTTGGTAGGATGTGCAATCTTTCTGTGGAAAATAAACCACATTTAGAAGTTTTGCTAATAGGAGGAGGAGGCACCCTGTCTGCCTGGCCTGTGGGCTGGCTGGAAAGCAGCGGCAGGAGGACCTGCACCGAGACTCTATGGAGAGAGTGGCACGTGCTGGTTTGTATCTCTGACTTTTGATACATGGCTGCCTCGTACTGCTGGAGCCCGGCAAGGCATTAGACGTCATCCCATCATTCTTCTTTCCTCCTGCCAGAAAGGGTCCGATCCTCATATTTTTGTCACATGCTGAAGGAAGGGAAGAAAGGTGGGAAGAAATGAAGGAACAGAAAAAAGAAAGGGAGGTAGGAAGAGAGGGATGGACGGAAGGCTGTGACTAGCTCTGCATTGTGAATTGAGAAGGAAAACCCCACAGTTACCTTCTCCTGTCTCCTGGGCCTTTCTTCTCTGGCCTGGGGGCATTTGCCTGTCCCCTCTCTTCCTTTGCACTCCTTCCTTGTTTCAAACAACAACAACAAAAATTCTCTACATGCTGAATTGAATATGGTGGAGAGAACATCAGGGTTCCAGGAACAAGAGAGATGTGTGCGTGTGCGTGGTCTGCAGAATGATGACCCTCCAAATGTCCATGCCCCAATCCCCAGAGCCAGCCTGTGGCTATGTCACATTGCGTGGCTAAAGGCACTTTGCAGATGGGCTTAAAGTTCCAGGATTTAACCTCGGCAGATTATCCTGGATCATCCTCGCGGGCCCAATCTAATCCTGTGAACGTTTCAAAGCAGAGCACTTTCACCGGCCACAGTCAGAAATGCAGCAGAAAGGAGAGTCAGAGCGCATCAGAACACACGAGGGACCTGGCCTGCGGGTGCTGGAGGGGTGTGTGGAAGGCGTGAGTGTGAACCTGGGCCGCTTCCGGGAGCCAAGACTAGCCCCTGACTGAGAGCCGGCACGAAGACGGGAATCTGACCAAACCAACAGCATTCAGTCAACAGCCTGGAAGAGTCTGGAAGGAGATTCACTCTGAGAGCCTCCAGAAAGGGGCGTGGCCCTGCTGTCACCTTGATTTCAGGCTCCCGCCACCCTAAGCAGAAGACCAGTCAGGCAAACTGCCCGGCCTTCTGACCTAAGGAACTGTGAGAGAATAAATAGGTGTTGTAAGCTGTTAAGATTGCGGTAATGTGCTTTGGCAGGGAAAGAAAGCAAGTGCGTGTACGTGCAGAAATACACGCGCTTTCATATACTCACTCATCTTGCCGTCCTTACTATCTTTGAGCCGCGGTGTCTGGTTCAGTCATCGATTCATGTTGACGTGCTGACACCGTAGCCGTGTATGAACTGTCCACTACTAATTGCCCCTGCTTTTATTCAGCAGGGGCCACCTTCTGAGCAGCTGGCAGGTGCAGGTGTGAAGAGGGGTCGACCTGCTCTTAGCAGCACCGTGGACACAGCCCAAGTGTCCAGAACAGCACTGAACACTTCACATGCATCTCATTTAATGCTTAATAAGCTCTATGAGCTGAGTATTGTCATCTTGTTTTTTCAGATGATGAAACTGAAGCTCAGAGGGATTAAATAATTTGCTTAAGGCTTCACAATCACCAAGAATCGAAGCCCAGCTTCAGGTAAGTTCTAACCTTGAGGCTGGGGCTCATAACCCCGAGTCTGGATGTTATTAAACATGGAGCAGTGCAGGGGCTTTTCTGCTCCAGACTCCACGCTCCGTGGTGCAGGGAGGTCACAGGGGGAGCCTCAGCACTGGCTCCGCCTGGCAAGAAGGACACCCTCATGCAGTGACCTGGAAACTGAGCCCTCTGGTCACCGCCTCCTGGGATCGTCTTGCCTGGGGGTAACAGGATGGTTGTGGGGCGGGATTTTCCACCCAGCTTCTGTGGCTGATTCCTTCACCGGTGCTGCGGGAAACACACAGAGGATCCTGTGCCGTGGCCGGAGGGGCCGCTCCTGACCCACCGTCCTTGACTTTTGCAGATTGGCCAGGGGAGCGTGAACTCCTTAGCCCATCCTCCCAATAGCTCTCTCTTTCAAGGATTTCCGGTCTTCTTCTCCGCATACGTGGCTGCCGTAGGCTCTGCTCTCTCCCCTCGGATTTCTCCCAGTTGCCCTTGGAGCAGCCTCCCGACAGTTTCTACGAAGGCCTTCTCTCCGGTTCCCAGCTTCCCTCTAAGCCCAGCCACCGGGAAGGACTCCCACCTTCCCAGAATTTGGTGTTCTTGTCTTCTATGCAGAAGGTTAAGCCCAGAGTGCCTGGCAGCGTGGCCCTTGGAGCTCACCTTGCAAAGGCAGGGGCAGAGGCATGCATTCCTCAGGTCCTTTCCCAGGTAGCTGGAGGGGACTAGATTTGTGGGGGAACCAAACCCTGTGCTCTTATCTTTCCCTGGACTCCTCCCACTGGGTGGAGCAGCTCCTTTTCTTCTAGGCGTGGCCCCCCGAACGGAAGTAGGGGACACACTCTCAAAGGCTTCACTGTTCAATTTAAGACTACGAGCTGAAGTACAGGTGTAAGACAGAAAAATGTGGAAGGCTCCTTGCCCTGTGTGCCAGCTCTCCGTCCCTGAGTCTCTGGATTGGATGTCTGAGCAGATGTCCGAGAGGACAGCTAGAGGCGGGCCTCGGAGGAGAAGCCAGCCTGCCACAAGTGTCGCACCCTGCGGGGCTGGGGACACTGGCACCTGTGGTCAGCTGGAGAACGGCCCCTGAAGGACACCCACGTCCTAATCCCTAGGACCTGTGACTGCAGCCTCTGGAGCACAGGGACTGTGCCGATGTGATTGAGTGAAGGATCCTGGGGGAATCGCAGAGCGGGCAGGCGGGCTGAAGAGGGAGGAGAGGTGACTCAGAAGCAGAGGCTGGCGGGCTGGTCATGGCAAGGAAGCAGGCGGCCTCACGGTGGGAGAGGTGAGGGCTGGCGGCTCCCCTGGATCCTCCAGAAGGCACCAGCCCTGATTTCAGACCCGTGAGGTTGCTTTGAGATTTTTGACCTGCAGAATCGTACGAGAACTTTGTGCTGTTTTAAGCCCCTAAATTTTGGTCACTAGCTAGAGCAGCCACAGAGAATGAATATGCATCCCCAGGGAAGTTGGAGAATATGGGGGCTGGGAGCCAAGCAGCCTCTTTAGGACCCTTGGAGCAGTGGCCTCAGCAGAGGCCTTGGGCTGTCCTCAGGAAGGGGATGCAGCTGCAGGGCACCAGGTCACCCCAGAGTGTCCCCGAAGGGCGTGGAGGAGCTCCTGCTCACCTGTGTGGGTGAGGACTGAACTCAGCATGCCTGTGTGTGTCTGTGTCCATATGTGTCTCTGCTGGGGCGTGTGCCTGTCTTTGTGAGTGTATCTGTCTCTGTGTGCGTCTAGCTCTGTGAGTGTGTCTCTGTGTGTCTACTCTGTGTGTCTGTGTGTCTCTGTCTCTGTGTGAGTCTGCCTGCGTGTCTGTGTCTGTGTGTCTCTCTGTGTCTGTGTGTCTCTCTGTGTGTATGTCTCTGTGTCTCTGTCTCTGTGTGTCTCTGTTTCTGTGTGTGTGTGTATGTCTCTCTGTGTGTCTCTGTGTGTGTGTCTGTGTGTATATCTCTGTGTGTGTCTCTGTGTGTGTCTGTCTCTGTGTGTCTGTGTCTGTGTGTGTGTCTGTGTGTGTGTCTGTCTCTATGTCTCTGTCTCTGTGTGTGTCTATCTCTGTGTCTGTCTCTGTGTATCTGTGTGTATGTCTCTGTGTCTCTGTGTCTGTGTGTGTGTCTGTGTGTATATCTCTGTCTGTGTCTGTCTCTCTGTGTGTCTGTCTCTCTGTGTGTCTGTGTGTATCTGTGTGTCTATCTCTGTGTCTCTGTCTCTGTGTGTTTGTGTCTCTGTCTCTCCATGTGTCCGTCTCTGTGTCTGTCTCTCTGTGTGTCTCTGTGTATGTGTGTGAGTGTGTAGGCCCTGAAGAGGTCATGTGATCACCATGAGGGGCCCCCACCGGAGGGTGAAGAAGGGTGTTGGCCGAGGGTTGGGAGGGTAGTTGTGGGTCTGAGAGACACCAATGTGGACGCCTGCTAACGGAGAGCCAGAGCCTT
This sequence comes from Rhinopithecus roxellana, assembly GCF_007565055.1. Lineage (NCBI taxonomy): Eukaryota > Metazoa > Chordata > Mammalia > Primates > Cercopithecidae > Rhinopithecus > Rhinopithecus roxellana. The sequence goes on along the minus strand of NC_044559.1, from coordinate 51,919,313 downwards.
CCCCTGCGAGACACCAACAGAGAGAAAGAGGGACGGGGACCTCGAACCAGTGCGTTTACACAGATTTGACAGAGCCCAGGCCTGATATGAACCCTGAACCGAGTTGTAGAATGGTGCCATGCTTGTCACCTGATGTTTGCAGACTGAGAAAGGCAAACCCACTGGGTGTGTGTCTCACCAGCACACTTGCTTTGTTCAGTGGGGAGGCCACTTTAGCACCTGCTCCCTGAGGCCTCCCCAAGTGTCCTGGGCCTGGTAGGGAGCGTGGGAGTGATGCAGGGGCACAACGACCCCATGGATGGCTGCAGAAAGAATGGGAAAGACCTGCATTTTCACCCTCCTCCATGCATATGTGAGCCTTGCAGTGCCATCATCCCACCGTTAGAGATTTACTCATGTGGCCTCAAACGAAGGAGAAGGCAGTGATGACTTCTGAGCGGATGGTGCTTTTCCCAAGAGGGAGTTGATAGGATCTTAGAACACGTTTGGGATTTTAGTTACTCCAGGCAAGGGAACCCACAGGTGGATCTCAGAATTGTGAATATACTAGTATGAATCTAGGGTAAAGGTTGTTGACATTTTTTTAAACCAAGATGATACCCTAATTGCTTTTTAATTTTTCAGATAATTATTTTTATTTTGTTTTAGAGATGGAGTCTTGCTCTGTCACCCTGGCTGAAGTGCAGTGGGATGATCATAGCTTACTGCAGCCTTGAACTCCTAGCCTCAAGTGATCCTCTTGCCTCAGCCTCCCAAGTAGCTCAGACTACAGGTGTGCGCTGCCATGTCTGGCTCCTAATTGCTTTTTAAAATTAATAGACTTTATTTTCTAGAGAAGCTTTAGGTTTACAGAAAATTGAGCAGATGGTACAGAGAGTTTCCATATACTCCCTTCCTCCACACACACATACAAATTCCGCGATTAGTCGTGTTTCGTACTCGTGTAACTAGTAATTATTGACATTTACTGCAATTGATGAAGTGCTAGTATTGATACCTTGTCATTAACTAAAGTTCACAGTGTACATTAGGGGCCACTCTTGGTGTTGTATGGTTTCATGAGTTTTCACAAATGCATCATGTCATGTATTCACCATTATAGTATCATATAAAACCATTTCACGGCTCAGCATGGTGGCTCACACCTGTAGTCCCAGCACTTTGGGAAGCCGAGGCAGGAGGACTGCTTGATCCCAGGAGTTTGAGACCAGCCTGGGCAATGCGGTGTGTGTTTTGCAAGTTCTTTTCCAGTACATGGCTTGTCTTTCCATTCTCTTAACAGTGTCTTTCATGGAGCAGAAATATGTAATTCGAATGAAGTCCAACTTATCACATTTTTTTTTGTGGATTATGCCTTTCACGTTGTATCTAAAAACTCATCTCCAAATCAGAAATCACTGACATATTCTTCTGTGTAATCTTGGGGGCGTTTTGTAGTTTTGCATTTTACACACAGGTCTATGATCTATTTTACACTTATCACAGCCAAAAGACCAAGAAGCAATTAGGTCTATGATCCATTTTTATTTATTTATTTATTTATTTATTTATTTATTTATTTATTTATTTTTGAGACAGAGTCTGGGCCTGTTGTCCAGGCTGGAGAGCAGTGGCACGATCTTGGCTCACTGCAACCTCTGCCTCCCGGGATCAAGCGATTCTTGTGTCTCAGTCTCCTGAATAGCTGGGATTGCAGGCATGTGCCACCACACCCGGCTAATTTTTGTCCTGTTAGTAGAGACGGGTCTCACCATGTTACCCAGGCTGGGCTTAAACTCCTGCCCTCAAGTGATCTGCCCACCTCGGCCCACCTCGGCCTTCCAAAGTGCTGGGATTACAGGCAAGAGCCATGGCACCCAGCCTAAGAGGTTTGTTGTTGTTGTTGTTTTTTTTTAGAAGTAATTCACAGGTGGGGATAACTTCATTTCAAAAATAAAAAGACCAGAAAATATTTTCTCCCAGCTTCATGGTATTCCAAAATATGGTTTTGTTCTCTAGATTATAAAAATCAGAGCAGCTCCAAGGCAGTTCCGAGCCCAAATATCAGCAGAAGGCACAGAATGGAAGGCACAGACTCTGTTCAGAGTGTCTGGTAATTTCCCTTTGCTGGGAGCCTATTTGAATTTAAATTATGCACAATAAATGTCAAGTCTTCCCCTATTTATCTGAGTAACTTAAAAATCCTGTACAATGAAACAAGATCTTTGTACATCAAAGGCTCCTTAACAATGTGAATCTTCTCACTTTCTCGTGGGAGGACGTGCCAAGTTGATTGATAAGATGACTTTCTGCTTGCTCCAGAAATGCTCCTCCGCTCCCAGAAGACGCAGCGTGGGCCTTTGTCTCCTCCCTTCTCCCATCACCGGCTGGGATCTGCCTTCTCCCTGGGAAACCATCATGGGCTCAGCACTTTGCTGTCTGCCGAGTGGGTAACCTCCTGAGAAGTGCCACCATCAGGGCAGAACACCATTAAGATGGGGTGACTCATTCTCAGGGGCCCGTTACTGAGTCTTCCGTCAACACATTCAGACAAAAGGCATTCTAAAACCAACTGAAGACAAGAAAGTCTAGAATGTGCCCTTTCCAACTTGACCCATGCATACTGGTTCAGGGAGCACTTCAGGTCCTCCGAGCTCTAAAAATAAGTCTCAGTGAGTGTCCATGAGCCTGGGGGTGTAAGACCAAGACCCTGGCACCTTGGAATCATGGTGGATGGGAGTAGAACTGGAGATGCATCCGCCCCAGGCGGCCCACCAGAAGCAGGGTGGACAGAGAGCTGGGTGGAGCTGGGTGGGGCAGGGCCACCACCCTGCTGGCCAGGCTGGGGCTGGGGCTGGGGCACTGGGATTCTGAGTCACGATATTCCCAGCCTAGCTTTAATCTGAAGACTTTGCGTGCATTTCCAGGCTCTCCGGGTTTGTTTGCTCATCCTTGAAAAGTCACAGTTCTTGCTCTGCCGACCTGCCTGCCATAAAGAGTTATGAGGCCAAAAGAAAATAAATGAAAGCTCTCTGAACATTGGTGATGTGCTGCCTACCTGTGAAATGCTCTTACTGTGAATCTTTGCAGAGCTAGGAAATCATTTTCTGGGCCCAGCTCTTACTGTCAAAGTACAAACAACCCGAGAAATACTGCAGACCCGCGATCCTGCCAGCCGAGCCCAGGCCAGCAGAAACACACCCTGCAGACCACAACCCTCCGGGCCCGGGGCAGCTCCCAGCCAGGGCGCGGCTGCCCTCTGCTGCCCCCTGCTGGCCGAGCCTGAGCAGCCGCTCAGCGCAGACCTTCCTTTCAGCCTGGCAGGTTCCGCCCCAGCGGGAGGCGGCATCACCCCAGTTCCTACAAACGATCTCCGGAATGGAAAGCGCACCCGGGCCGAGGCCCGCACTCCTGCCCGTGCTGACCCTGTGGACACCCAGGGACTTAGGATAGGGAGCGGAGGCTGCCTGGATGTGGGGCGCGGGCGCCTGCTGTGGAGACACCAAGTCCGGAAACCCTGGCTCTGGCGTGGGTCGCAGCAGGTGTCTGTACTCCCTAGCAGGTGTCTGTGCCCCCCAGCAGGTGTCTGTCCCTCCCCAGCAGGTGTCTATGTCCCCCCAGCAGGTGCCTGTGCCCCCCAGCAGGTGTCTATGTCCCCCCCAGCAGATGTCTGTGCCCCCCAGCAGGTGTCTGTCCCTCCCCAGCAGGTGCCTGTGCCCCCCAGCAGGTGTCTATGTCCCCCCCAGCAGGTGTCTGTGCCCCCCAGCAGGTGTCTGTGCCCCCCAGCAGGTGTCTGTCCCTCTGCAGCAGGTGTCTATGTCCCCCCAGCAGGTGCCTGTGCCCCCCAGCAGGTGTCTGTGTCCCCCCCAGCAGGTGTCTATGTCCCCCCCAGCAGGTGTCTGTGCCCCCCAGCAGGTGTCTGTCCCTCCCCAGCAGGTGTCTATGTCCCCCCAGCAGGTGTCTATGTCCCCCCCAGCAGGTGCCTGTGCCCCCCAGCAGGTGTCTATGTCCCCCCCAGCAGGTGTCTGTGCCCCCGCAGCAGGTGTCTGTGCCCCCAAGCAGGTGTCTATGTCCCCCCCAGCAGGTGTCTGTGCCTTGCTCCCAAGGCAGGTGTCTGTGCGCCACCAGCAAGTGGCCAGTGCCTCTCCTGGCAGGGTTCACAAAGAATTCTTCTGTCCCTTTGGCCTTCTCCTTAGGAAGCCAGTGGCACTGCCTGACCCCTTCTCTGCCAGGATCACTGTTTCCTAAGGTGAGTGCCCTGGGGTGAGTTTTCTGGGGTGAGTTCTTTTGGGGTGAGTATCCCTGGGGTGAGATCTCCTAGGGTGGGTGCCTCTGGGGTGAGCAGTCCTAGGATGAGTTCCCCCTGGGTCAACGCTCCTGAGGTGAGTGGCCCTGGGGTGAGTGCTCCTGGGGTGTGTGCCCCTGGGGTGCGTGCCCCTGGTCCAGGAGCCCAGTGTTTGCCACACCCCTTCCTCATGGAGAAAGCAGAAGCCTTGGAGAAGGCTCTGAAGAAGCTGGGCATTCAGTAGGAGAGACATGGGTGAACCAGGCAAGGGACAGGGAACCCAGCAGGTACATCATAGCCGGGTGAGTGTGGACACACCACACACACCACAAAACCACACACACACCCCACACAACACACACACGCATACCACACATACTGCAAAACCACACACACACCCCACACAACACACACGCACATGCCACACATACTGCAAAACCACACACACACCCCACACAACACGCACACACGCCACACATACTGCAAAACCACACACACAACACACAACACACACATGCCACACACACCACAAAACCACACACACACCACACAACACATATGCCACATACACCACACCACCACACACACACCACACACACCACACACCACAAAACCACACGCAAAACACAACCACACATACACCACAAAACCTCACACACACAAAAGCACAACCACATACACTCAACACACAGCACACAAGCACGCACCACACGCATCACACACCACATACATAACACACACACACCACATGACACACACACAGCACAAAACCACACACAAAACACAAACACATAAACCACAAAACCACACACACACAAAACCCACCATACACACTACACATGCACCACACACACACATCACACACACGTGCACACCACACATCACACACAGCACATACACACACCACACACCACAGCCCTCCCACATACACACACCACACATACTGAAAACTAGACACACACACACACTACACACATACATGGCACACATCGTACTCCCCACCACACACTGCACGTATGCACACACACACACCACAACACTCAAAGGCGCAGGCTGGTGCCAATGTGCCAACCACACAGCTGCCTGCCCCCTGGGATGAGTGTGCCCTGGAAGGAGGCAGTCAGGGAGATATGGGTGGGCACCCCTGTGACTCTGCACAGTGTTTGGGGCTGTCAGGGGTTAGCGGGGGATGGGGAGCAGGATCCTGGCTGGGCCCTCCAGCCCCACACTGACTTCGCAGGCCATCTTGGCCATTTCTGGCAGGGTCCATGTGGCATGGCTGCAGGTTTTGGGCCACTCACCATGCCGGGCATGGCCAGCTCACTGCCTTCCAGCCTCAGGGAATGCTCCAAGAAGTGGGCTGCAGGGATCCCTCATTCTTCCTGTCGTCGGACCAGACAGATGTAGCCCATGTGGTACTCGGTGTGCATGGTGCTTGGTGAGTATGGTATTTGGTGAGCATGGTACTTGGTGTGCATGGTACTTGCTGAGCCTGGTACTTGGCATGCGTGGTACTTGGTGAGTGTGGTACTTGGTGAGCCTAGTACTTGGTGTGCAGAGTACTTGGTGAGCATGGTACTTGATGTGCATGGTATTTGCTGAGCCTGGTACTTGGCATGCATGGTACTTGGTGAGTGTGGTACTTGGTGTGCATGATACTTGGTGAACATGGTACTTGGAGTGCCTGGTACTTGGTGAGTGTGGCACTTGGTTGCATAGTACATGGTGAGCATGGTACTTGGTGTGCATAGTGTTTTGTGAGTGTGGTACTTGGTGTGAGTGATACTTGGTGTGCATGGTACTTGGTGAGCATGGTATTTGGCGAGTGTGGTACTTGGTGTGTGTGGTACTTGGTGTGCTTACTACTTGCTGTGTTTGGTACTTGGTGTGCATGGCACTTGGTGAGCTTGGTACTTGTTAAGCATGGTACTTGGTAAGCATGGTACTTGGTTTGCCTGGTACTTGGTATGGGTGGTACTTGGTGAGCATGGTACCTAGTGTGCAGCCACCTCAGGGAGCAGCCTTGCACCCACTCCATAGGAACAGGCCTCTCTCCCACCAGCCTTGGGCTGGGCTGGATGTGGAGGAAGCCTGCCGTATCTTGCAGCAACGATTCCTCCCACTGAGGAGAGAGGCCATTTCTCTTACTGTCTCCTGTCTCCAAAGAAAAGGAGGAAGTAAAACTGAAAAATAACAGACTGATCAGTGCCACTGGCCAGGCCTGAAGATTAAAGATTAACCCCAACCCTAAATCGCTTGTGCTATCTATAGATCACAGACAATGCTATGGAGAATGCTTGCCTTGCTTACCCCTACCTAGTCCGTACCCCATGCTTGCTTAACCTATCATGACCCTGTCATGCAGACCCCTTAGAGTTGTAAGCCCTTAAAAGGGCCAGGAACTCTTTCTTCTGGAGCTCGGTCCTTGAGACGCAAGTCGGCTGAGTCTCCCGGCTGAATAAAGCCACTTCCTTCTTTAACCCAGCGTCTGAGGGGTTTTGTCTGTGCTCATCCTGCTACACCACAATGTCCGGGTGTTGGGGCATCGATTTCTCTGTTCTCTGGTGGATGTGAAGCTTTGTGAGGGTGGAGACCCCCTCCTACTGTGGTGGTCTCCAGTTCTAAGCCCAGGGCTCAGAGCATGGTGTGGAGGATGTGATGTTTGATATGGGGCGAGCGTCCCTGGTCACTTAGTCTCAGGATGATCCTCGCACCCTGTAGCCGGGAAGCTTCCCAGTGCTTTAGAAAGTGGCTGCAAAGTTGCCCAGGCAGAACCGGCCTCTGCTCCACCAGAGCAGGGCTCAAGGGGGAGAAGAGGAGCCCGGACCCAGTGTGGCCTCCCAGGGGATGTGAGCAGCCTCAGGGAGCGAGTGTGGGGCAGAGCTGCACTTCCAGGGAAAGCTGATTGGCCAGAGGCCTCCTGGTCCTTGCTCTCTGCTGCCTTAGAGGGGAGGGAGGTGATGGCCTTCTCCTCTCCTGCACACCCTCTCCCTGTCACTAGTACCCCCGAGTGATAGGAGCTCACTGCAAACTAGCTGGGCCACTCGTGGGCAGAACCCAGGTCAGCCTGATCTGAGCTCTTCCCAGGATTTCTGAAGGGACCTGGTAGGGGAGGATTTGGGTCATGGGGCTGTTGAGACATAAAGCCCAGTGTTGCCTGGAGCTGTTTCCTGGCTCCAGGCAAAATTGACGGTGGGGGGTCAGAGGGAAGCAGAGAGAGGGGTCAGAGTGAGAAATGCCCCTGAGCCCAGGCAGGGATGGAATCAGCTCAGCCAGTGGGGCTAGAGAGTGCCGGAAACCCTAGGATAGAGGACAGCGATGGTGGTAGTGGTGGGGAGGACCTCGCGGGCCTGGAGTGAGGACCTCGTGGGCCTGGGTTGGAGACTTTGGCTTCCAGGACTCTGCCTGTGTGAGGGAGGACTACACTTTGGTCATCTGCATCTCAGCCTGGGATGCTCTGGGGCCTGCCTGGGCCACTCCCTCACCCCATGCCCACGCCTGAGGCCAGAAGGAGGGGTGTGGGATCTCTCCAGTGGACCCATGCAGCCCCCACCCATCAGCACCCTGGGTCAGCCCCTGGGCCCGACCGCACCTGCCTCCAGAGTTTTGGCCACATGGACCTATGCAACAGTCCTGGCCAGGTCCCACCCACATCCCGGCCCTCCCTGCAGACCAGCCTCCTGGCTGGAGCTGCCTGCATCCACCTCATTGTTTGTGACTCTTCCGACGAAAGTTTTCCACGTGCAGGCCCACCTCCTTCCCCTCCTCTTATCACGGTTCACTGTTTTGCATTTTTCACACGTTGGTTTCTGGCATACCACACCGGACAAATCCATAGGCACCATTTTTCCAGGAGCCCATGCTCACTTCATTAGTGTATTTTTGCAATAAATATTTCAAAATGAAGGTATGTACATTTTGTAGACATAATGCTATCACACATTTATTAGGCCACAGTGCAGTGCAAACATATATTTGACATGCGCTAGGAAACCAAAAAGTGTATGTGGCTGGATTTGTTGTGATCGCCACTGTGTTGCGGCGGTCTGGAACCGAGCCCATGAGGCCCCGAGGTTTGCCTGTGCCTCCTCATCCTCCCAGCGTCTCTCTGAGCTCCACCTTGTGCTTAGAAGAAATGCAGTGAAAGATGGGCTGACACCCAAAAGGAATGAAAAACCACTGAAAACCTTTGCTATAGCCTCTCAAGAAGTGTCTGAGAGGAATGGTGCTGAATGAAAAATGGATTCTGCCATTCCCCAAAGCATCTGCCCACCAAGCGGGGCACTCTCTCCTCAGTCCCCAGCCTCTCCCTGTGGGTCTGGATGTGCTGTCTTTTCCTTGGTGAGAACTCTTTTTTTTTTTTTTTTTTTTGGAGACAGAGTTTCGCTCTTGTTGCCCAGGCTGGAGTGCAATGGCACAATCTTGGCTCACTGCAACCTCCACCTCCTGGGTTCAGGCGATTCTCCTGCCTCAGTCTCTCAAGTAGCTGGGATTACAGGCATACGCCACCACGCCTGGCTAATTTTGTATTTTTAGTAGAGACGGGGTTTCTCCATGTGGGTCAGGCTGGTCTTGAACTCCCGACCTCAGGTGATCCATCCATCCCGGCCCCCCAAAGTGTTGGGATTACAAGTGTGAGCCACCGCGCCCAGCCAAGAGAACCCTTTCTAATGCTCACATGGTGGGTCAATCACGCCTTCCACAGTTCAGTCCCCGTTGTGATTCTCGGAACCTGTGAATGTGACTTTACTTGGAAAAAGGGTTTTGTAGCGTGATTAAAAGTCTTGGGATGGTGAGATCATCCTGGATTATCCTGGCAGGCCCTAAATGTCACCACATGTATCCTAATTAGAGAGAGGCGGGTGGAGACTTGACGCACTCAGGGGAGGAGGCGGTGTGAAGATGGTGGGGAGAGCAGAGTGATGTGGCCAAAAGCCAACCACTGCTGGCAGCCCCTGCTGCGGGAGGAGGAAAGAAAGCCTCCTGAGGAGGCACAGCCCTGCTGACACCTTGATTTCAGCCCCGTGAAACTGGTTTTGGACTTCTGGCCTCCAGAACTGAGAGATAATACATTTCTGTTGTCTTAAGTTGTAAAATTGATGGCAGCTTGTTACAGCAGCCGTGGGAAACTGAGACGCCCTCCAACCTAGTTTTGCTGGACTTCTCTGAGTATTTTGGATACAAGCCCTTTATGAGGGGTGTGTTTTGAAAATACTTTCTCCCAGTCTGTGGCTTGTCTTTTCATTTACTTAACAGCATCTTTTATGGAGCAGAGGTTTGAAATTTTAATGAAATCAAACCTCAATTTGGGGTTGTATCTGAAAACCAAACCCAAGGTCACATACATTTTCTCTATGGTGTATTCTGGAACTGTTCATTTTGCATTCTACATTTTGGTCTCTAATCTACTTTCAGTAAATTTTGTGAAGCATAGAGGATCTATGTCTAGACTGATTTTTTTTTCCCATGGGATATGCAGTTGTTCCAGCAGTGTTTGTTGAACATATCGTCTCTGCGCTATTGTATTTGCCGGTGTGCTTTTGTCAAAGATCAGTTGATATTTATGTGGGTTGATTTCTGCGCTCTCTATTTTACTATGTTGACTTATTTGCTTGTTCTTTAGTCAATACTACACTGTCTTCATTACTGCCACTTTATAATAAGACTTGGAGTTGGGTGGTGTCAGTCCTCTGACTCTGTTCTCCTTTAATATTGTGTAGGCTCTTTTGGGTCTTTGCCTTTCTGAATAAACTTTAAAATCAGTTTGTCAATATCCACGAAATAACTCAATGGGATTTTGATGGGGAGTGCATTGAATCTATAGATAAAGTTGGGGAGAACTGGCATCTTGACAATATCGAGTCTTCCTATCCATGAACATAGAGGATCTCTCTATTTATTTAGCTCTTTGACTTCTTTCATTAGACTTTTGTTGTTTTCTTCATATAGGTCTTATACATATTTTGTTGGGTTTATACCTAAGTAATTCATTTTCTTGGAGGTTATATAAATGGTGTTGTGTTTTTAATCTCAAATTCCAATTGTCCAATGACTGCTATAGAGTAAAGAAATGGACTTTTGTATATTAGCCTTGTATCCTGTAGTCTTGCTATAATCACTTATTAATTCCAGGATTTTTGGGGGTGATTCTTTGAGATTTCGTACATAGAAAATCACGTCATCTGTGAACAGTTTTACTTCTTCTTTCCGAATCTATACACATGTTCTTTCCTCTTCTTGTCTTACTGCACTAGCCACGACTTCCTGTATGGCGTTGAATAGGAGTGGCCAGAGGGGACATCCTTGCCTTCTTTCTGGTCTTAGAAGAAAAACATCTAGTTTCTCACCATCTAATGTTGACTGTAGATTCTTTGTGGATGTTCCTTATCTATCTGGGGAAGCTCCATTATGTAAAAAGCTTACTAAGTTACTACGGCCGGGCATGGTGGCTCACGCCTGTAATCCCAGCACTTTGGGAGGTGGAGGCGGGCAGATCCCCTGATGTCAGGAGTTCAAAACCAGCCTGGCCAACATGGTGAAACCCCATCTCTACCAAAAATGCAAAAATTGGCCAGGTGTGATGGCAGGTGCCTGTAATCTCAACTACTCGGGAGGCTGAGGCACGAGAATCGCTTGAACCCAGGAGCCAGAGGTTGCAGTGCGCCGAGATCACATCACTGCACTCCAGCCTGGGCGACAGAGTGAGACTCTGTCTCAAAAAAAAAAAAAAAGTTTTACTAAGTTACTGTAAGAAGTTCTTTTCTTAAAAAACCTATTTAGAAAGTTGTTTTCCAGAATTAACGGTGGAGACATGTTTCAGGGAGCCTCTCTCTCCATGGGCTGCCTGTAGATTCCCCTTTCCTCTTTGCTCCAGGATAGACCCCTCCTCTTTCCAGGCAGACCTGCCGGCTCCCACCCCCCTGGGCCCCTCTTGTGTGTCTCCCGCAGCACCTAGGCCTCTGTCTTCCCCTTGCCCGCTGGTCTCTTCACTGTCAGAGCCTCCCATGCTCCAGTCCCCTCAGCCACTCCAGCCTTTCCTTCAGTCTGGAAAATTGTCAGACCACTGAAGTGGCACCTTTGGATTTAATCAGCCTTTTTTTAAAGGAAAAGTTGTTTTCCTGAAGCAGATTTGAAGAATGAGGTTTTACCTGCTGGGTGTTGTAATCCCTGCTGAGGCTTCCTTCAATACCGTATTAGCACCTTCGAGGGGCAGTTAGTGTGTTTGGCCAGGATTCACGATCACCGCCCCCCCCCTCCCCCCAGGGAGTCCTGTGCCTACCTGGGGGTCTCAGGAGACAAAGGAAGATGGGACCTAGACAGAGTCCCAGGGACACTCCTGGGGGGGGGGGGGGTGCAGCGACCTGGTGGGACGTGGCCGCCTGTTATCTATCCCCTCTTACAGGTAAGCAAACTGAGGCATAGCAGGAGGAAGTAACTTCCCGAAGTCACACGGCTAATTTGTGGCAACCCAGGCCTGGAGCCTGAAACCTGAGTCTGAGCAGGAGAAGGTGCTTCTCTATCTTCCCCTCTGATCCTGGCCCCCAGGCGAGGGTGGGCGGACCAGCTGGGTGGAGAATGGGATGGGGCCTGCAGTGACCATTGGCAGGGAATTGGTTAGTGGTCCCCTCCCTCTCTAGGCCTCAAGAGACAAGAAGGCTGCCTTAAAAGACAGGAAGAGCTAAGAAGAGAGAAGTGGGTAGTGGGGCCTGTGGAGGGGAGGCAGGGACTATGGGGTCTCCTCCAGCCACCAGAAGGAGAGCCTGAGCTGGACCCCTGAGCCTGTGTCCAGGATGCCAGCCTCCCTGCAAGGGAGGGGAGGGAGAAGCCTGGGTCCAGGTGGAAGCCCCTTCAGGCCCTGTGTGGCTCCTGGGGACTGGGCCCTAATGCCTGGGCATGTCCACCCTCCCACACCTGGAGGATTGGGGCTGGGGCTGGGGCTCCAAGGGTCCTGCTGATGGCCTGGAACAGGGCCACCCACAGCCACCCAATGGGAGACAAAGCCCTGCATCTGTCATGGGCCTGGGCCTGACCCCAAACACACAAACTGTGCAGAAACAGAGGGAGGGCAGCATCCCCCTTGAGGCAGAAGCAGCTGAAGGTGTTGGGGGGCAGTGGCCTGTGGCTCACTTTTCCTTCAGATCCAGTTGGAGGGGAGGACCCAGGCCCCTCAGCGTCACTGCCATATCCTCTGGGGAGGGGCAGGCGGGGCAAAAACACTCTTTGGCAGGTTGTGTAGACAAGGCCTAAATAATTTAGACTTGGGACCCATTCCGAAGGCAAACATCCTCCCTGACCAGGAGATCCTGGCACCTGCCTCTTCCAAGGGGAAGTTCCCATGGAAACAAACTCCCGCCCCTACCCGCCCCAGCTGAAACCCCTCCACCCTTCGACTCTGTTCTGGAGGGCTGGAGCTTTGAGAGGCACCTTCACACTCGCCCAGCCGGTGCTTCCTTGGCTGGGGAGGGAGGGCAGGGCTCAGGGCTTGGCCAGCAGCCCCTGTGGAGGTGCATACTTGCTTCCTGGCTCCTTCCTGGGGTGCTCCTGACAGGAGGAGGCAGATGCACCAGATCAGAGGAGGGTCTCAGAAAACGAACGCAAGCAACAGCAATGAAGGGGACTGGCCGCGGGGTGGAGTGCTCGTACCTCATTTGAAAGGATTGGGAGCTGGATCTTTAAAGGCAACTTCACTTTTCGCTGGACTTCTGTTAAGTTGTCTGCAAAACACGCAGGAGGACATCTGAAATGAGACATAGCATTGTTGAAATTTATCACAACTTTCAGGTTCTGTTTCCCAAGACTACTCCCCCCTGTTCCTCGAGCTCCTCCTCATTCTCCTCCACCTTTTTCATCTGTCATCACCTTTTAACTTTCATTGTTTTAGAGAGGAGGAAACTGAGGCATTTTCCTGTCACTCTCTGAAAGAAAGAGAAAAAACAAACAAAGAAAAAGCCCATTTCATTCACCTTATAAGAAACAGGTAGGAAAAAATAAAGCTCATTTCTCCTGAGTTTGGACACAAACTCTTCCTCCTGGGTTGGCCACTGGGGAACAAAGTTCTGGTCTCTGAGAAATGCTATTAAAATATTCCATGACTATTTCATTTAAAATATGAATCTGGTTTCCACTCGAGTTCTGAGGAAGCAAGTGTGGGAGATTCTGTTGTGATTCAGTCTTCAAAAAGGTTTTGTGATGTTAGGTTTAGAGCTTTGCGTACTGATGTCACCAAATCGGGCCAGTAACATTAAGAGAAAAGAAGTAGGTTTGCCAAATCATGGGTGCAATTGCAGGTGTGCTGCTGGTTACAAGGACACCTCCACCCTTTCCACGGGTCCCTCAACGTTGCATTTCTGGAGCAGGGCTGGGCATGTGTAGCATTGCTAAGTGTCCCAGGAAGGAGCCAGGAGGTGAGTGTGCACCTCCTCGGGGGCTGCCCACCAAACCCTGACCCCCCAACCCCCAGCCAGGGAAGCACTGGCTGGATGAGTGTGGAGATGCCTCTCAAAGCTCCAGCCCCCCAGAATGGAGTCGAAGGGTGGAGGGGTCTCAGGTCTCAGGAGTTTGTTTCCGTGGAATCTTCCCCTTGGAAGAGCAGGTGTCAGGATGCAGGAATGAGGGCTTCCCAGAGGGGCCACACAGGCCAGTTTCCTGGAATAAGTTGCATGGCGTCCTGTTCCAGCACCCTGAGGGAAACAAAGCCATTTTCTAGCACAGAGGAAAGAGATACTGAGGAAGCCAGACAAGAGAGGCCAAGATGAGGCATTTTCCTTCTGGCATGGGTGTGGTTGGGCCACTCTGCTTTCTCCTGGTGGAATTGGTCAGACCCTCTGAGGTCTCCCTGCATGGCACTGGGCCTGGCCTGAGCACCTTGTCCTTGGCCTCAGCCTGTCCTTCCTGGCCTCCCAGGAATTCCCACCGAGCTCTGGGGTAGACCAGATACACGTTTATTGAATTAAAGAATTCATGGTGGCCAGGCACGGTGGCTCTTGCCTGTAATCCCAGCACTTTGGGAGACCAAGGGTGGCGGATGGCCTGAGCTCAGGAGCTGGTGACCAGCCAGGGCAACACGGTGAAACCCCGTCTCTACTAAAATACAAAAAATTAGCCGGGCATGGCAGCATGTGCCTGTAGTCCCAGCTACTCTGGAGGCTGAGGCAGGAGAATCGCTTGAACCCAGGAGGCGGAGATGGCAGTGAGCTGAGATTGCACTATTGCACTCCAGCCTGGGTGACAGAGTAAGACTCTGTCTCAAAAAAAAAAAAAAAAAAAAAAAAAAAAAGAAAAAGTAGAATTAATGTCTGCTGTGAATCCCAGATCTCCAGGAAGCTCTGCCTGTAGAAACAGGCCTCCTTGTTTATGGGAGTCCCCTACTGAGGAGAATCCCAGCCTGAGGCATCCTCTGACTTTGAAGGGGTTCCTGCAGGGAGTGGTTGCAGGGTGCAGATGCAGACATGCCAGGCTGTGGAGGGGAAGTGGCCAGAACTAGCTCCAGTGCCTAGAGCCTCTGCTCAGTGCTGCTACGACCCAGGAATGGGAGCATCCCCAGAGCACCTAGGAGCAGAGTCCACCCCTTCCAAAGCCAGCGTCCAGGGTTGCTGCATTGCCCGCGTTCCCCCAATGCCCGTCACGCCTGGTACCACTCTTCACTCAGGAAACAGCTCCCTAGCAGGGGTGGAACCTGGAGCTGGGCCCCTAGCCACCACCACCTGGGGTTGTTCTGAGAGGGAGCTACCAAGCCTGGGCCGCCCGGGTCCTGCCTGCTCCGAGTGCAGCCGAGGACGAGCCGGGGCCTCTCCCCTGTGTGGTTAGTGAGAGTGGATGTGCAGCGCTGGGGGATCAGCAGCAGGCTCTTTGCTTTCATGGAATCACAGACCGGGGCTGCCTCCCCGATGTCCCTGGGAGGGCGTGACAGCCTGGGAACTTCTGGAGGATGGGATCCAGTTAGAGATCCTTTCCTCGCGAGGCTCAGCATTCGGGCAAGTCCTCTGTTGGATTAGGAGGGCCCTGACTTAGATCCCAGGCAGGGCAGGACCCGGGGACATCACAGGGCGCTTGAAGGAAGGGAGAGCCCGGGGTCTGGCTGAGAAGGAGGCGGGTTCAGCAGGTGTGGTGACGCCTGGGTCCTGTGAGGCCTCCCTGATGCATGGGGTGTTTGGGGCAGTGGTTGTGGCCATAGCGTGAAGCAAGGAAGCCCAGAGTCCAGAGATGGGTGCCACTGAGGACCTGCGGGGACCCCCATCCTTGGGGAGGACTTGTCCACAGCAGTGGCACCCAGTGGCAGCAAGAGCAACCGTGGTGGATTCAGAAACCCACCCGGGCTCCTGGCATTTTGAGGGTGGGGTGGAGGCGGCGAGAGGGACTTCCTGGGAAGACATTACCTGGGAAACAAAAGGGAAGGGACCAGAATTATGTCCCAAGACACAGCACGCAGCCCTGTGTTCTCCTGGAGGGCCAGGGTGGGCCTCCACCTCTCTGAGGGTACACACCACGGGGGTGCTTGTTCACAGAGGGCGCCCTATGTGAGCCTCAGGTGAGTTGAGTTGGGGTGCGACCAAGGCTCCCACTGATTGCCATTGTCTCTGCCTTCAGGGACCACAGAGACCCCCGGGCCTGCTCAGGGTTTGCCATGGACTCTGGCTGCTGGAAATGGGGCCTCTGAACTGCGTCCCTGGCTGGGACTAAAGGCTCCTGCGTTGAAGTCAGGGGTTAATACCCTGCTGGTCATTCCAGAGCTGGAAAGACTCCACATTCTCCTCTCCCTCTTGTCCCATAGCTCCCCGTCATGGTGAGACCCCACTGGTCTGAGACAGCAGGGATTTTTGATTCTTCTGGTTATAGATTGATGAACTCAGTTCTGACCTCCAGTCCCCAGGAGGACTTTCCAGAACCCTCTGTGGCTTGGTACACCCAGCTGGTCAGAAAACCTTTGCAGGACTCAAGGGCAGGCCCTGCATGGACCCTGGGCCCAGCCTCCCGATTCCTTCTTGGTTGGACTCAGCCTGTGAGGGTGTCTGAAATCTGCTGCTGAGAATAGTGAGCGCCCCATGCTGTAGACACTCGAGACCCCTCAGTGCTGTGGAACCTTACAGAGTTCCTGCCACAAAGACGATTCCGAGGAGCACGGAGTGTGACTCGTTACACTTCACTGCGTCTCTCGGTCACCTGATATTCTAAGTACACAGATTTTCAAACAGGGTTCCAGGAACTTCTACCACTAGAACTGAAGATTCATTTTCCTTTATCTGGGAGCTCATTTTGTGTTCACTATTTTAATACTTGTCATTTCAAACTAATAGAGTCAAGCAGAGAATAATTTACTTGGAAAAACGAGACTCCATAAATAATATAAATAACACTAAAAGAGTAATTTGGGTGCATTTGCAGGCTGTTTGAGGACTTGAATGCTGGTTTAGAATGGTACGTGTTGTTTATTGTCACTAGTTTGCCATGAAGGATGTGTGATTCCACGAGTTGGAGGCAGGGATGCTCTGGGCCCTGGGCCACACCCTGTGACTTGCGGGCAGCGAGCTTCACGGGAAGGCGTGTGAGTAAGCGTGTTCTCACGCTGGAAGTCGTCCTTGCCTCATCCCTAATCATGCGATCTAGGCTGATAAGAAGCTAATGCCAGGAAAAGAAAATGTGTGTCTTTATTTATTTATTTATTTATTTTTGAGACGAAGTCTCGCTCTGTCGCCCAGGCTGGAGTGCAGTGGCCGGATCTCAGCTCACTGCAAGCTCTGCCTCCTGGGTTCACGCCATTCTCCTGCCTCAGCCTCCCGAGTAGCTGGGAAGGCGCCGCCACCTCGCCTGGCTAGTTTTTTGTATTTTTTTAGTAGAGACGGGGTTTCACCGTGTTAGCCAGGATGGTCTCGATCTCCTGACCTCGTGATCTGCCTGCCTCGGCCTCCCAAAGTGCTGGGATTACAGGCTTGAGCCACCGCCCGGCCGAAAATGTGTGTCTTTCGCCAACTCTCCATCTGCTGGGCGGAGCTCCCGTCTGTAATCCAGCCTCAGGTCAGATTGCTGATTGCTTCCCCCACCGCCGAGTCACAGAAGCACACAATGTATACACAATGTATCTGCATAAAAAACGATGCATCTTCCCGGAGCACTGATCTTACTCCATGACGACTCACGGAAACATTGTTTTCTATATTAAAATGAATAAGTATATTATACATAGTGAAATATTGGCATTACAAAAGAGTTAATCAAATTTGTAGGACATTTTCTTTGTGTGGCTGTTGGGTCCAGGCCACATTCCAGATCCCTGGTGTAGCAAGCTCACTCGCCTCGAATCTGGGGAAAGCCCCGGCGGCCCTGGGGCAGGTGTCGTCCTGCCCAACTTGGCCGTCGGGCCCCGTAGTTACTCCGTGGGTGATCTTGGACGGGTTGCTCCGACTGGAGAGCCTCTGTTTCCAGGCCCTGTCCCCTGGTGTGATCCCAGTAGGTGAGGGCAAGGGGACCTGGTCCTGGGCAGGCTTGTCCCTGCCTGGCCCCTCCCTCCCCCCAGGCTGGTGGGTGGCTTTAGCTTCAGTCACCCAGGCCTTTTGATCTAAAGCAACTTCTGCTGTTTATTCAAGACATGACCATTCGAAGGTTTTGAAGCTTTTGCCTGGGAACTGATTTGGATTTTAGTCTTTGGGCTCATTTTTACCTTTTAAAGATGACAGCATGTGACACTTCGGGGGAAGACAGGCAATATTGTTGGTGGGTTGAACTGTGGAAAGTATTTGGCAAGACAGGTCCTGGGGACCCAAGGACCCCCACAGAGCTCCTCTGAACTCACCCCTGCTGGACGTGTGCTGACTCAAGGGGAAGGCGGTGCTTTGAAAACTCTGCTTCTCAGATGATGGGAACCACGGACAGGCGTGTGGGAAGGCCCCGCAGCCCGGCCCCGCCAAAAGCACTTTGTTGCCTGTCCCCCGTTCCTGTGTCCTCCCCACCCCTCTGCCGAAGGATTGGAGGGTGATGGCCTCCTATGTTTATCGTCACAAATTAAATACACTCATTTTGGACATCGTTAACATGCTCATCAGCTCTGATTTTTAAAATATTTGTTAAAATAGCAGGAGTTCAATTTTACCCTTTAAATGGGGTGAAAGTCAGTCTTGTTTTATTTAGTTGGCTCAACATAATTGCAAATAAGGTCTTAAATACAGCTTATGAACCCTTTTAATAGGATGCAAAAATCCCAACATTTCAACAGAGATAACATTCTGGCATAAAAATAAGAGCAATTATGAAGGCTTTAGGAGGTGAAAAGTCAACTCTGCCTTACAGGGATGATGCTGGAGATTTTATTAGTAGATGTGGATTTATGTCGTCTGAGATTACTCACCAACAATGTCATTCCTCCCAGCCCAGCTGAAGCTGCCCTCCATTTTCCTGGGAGACCAGCACCACTGCGGCTTCGGTTTTGACTTCCCAACTGTGGAGTATTTGGGGAGGGTCCACCCTGCACCTGGGCAGGAAGGCAGAGTCCTCTCAAGTTTCTCCTCTTGCTGCTGGAATTGTGGAATCCTTGAAGTAGACTCGAAACAACCAATCCTCCAGGTCTGGGACCTTCATTCCCAGGCTGGGAGAATGGGGCCCTGAGGTCAGAATCTGAGTTTTACCCCTAGGAGAGTTCTGTGACTAGAACTTCCCACCAAGATGAAAGGTTAGAATCCGAGTTTTACCCCCAGGAGAGCTCTGTGATAGAACCTTCTAGAACTTCCCACCAAGATGAAAGGTCAGAATCTGAGTTTTACTCCCCAGGAGAGCTCTGTGAATAGAGCCTTCTAGAACTTCCCACCAAGACGAAGTGTTCTAGAGCTGCTGAGCACTGGCAATGTGCCTGGTGTGGCTGAAGAACTGATTTTCAGATTTCATTTCATTATAATTAATTTGAATTTAGGCCAGGCATGGTGGCTCATGCCTATAATTCCAGCACTTTGGGAGACTGAGGCAGGTGGATTACCTGAGGTCATGAGTTTGAGACCAGCCTGGCCAACGTGGTGAAACTCTGTCTCTACTGAAAACACAAAAAATTAGCCAGGTGTGGTGGTGGGCACCTGTAATCTCAGATACTTGGGAGGGTAAGGCAGGAGAATTGCTAGAACCCGGGAAATGGAGGTTGCAGTGAGCCGAGATCGTGCCATTGCACTCCAACCTGGGCAAGAAGAGGAAAACTTCATCTCAAAAGAAAAAAAAAATTAAATGCAATAACCCTGTGTGCTTGGGAAAGTGCGGCTCTGGCAGAAGGCTTAGAGCGCATCTCTCTCTTTGTAGGGATGGGGACTCAGTATGGTGCCAGGCTGGTCTTGAATTCCTGGCCTCAAGCAATCCTCCCACCTTGGCCTCTCAGAGTGCTGGGATTATAGGCATGAGCCACCGCACCCACCCATCTCTCTCTCCCTGCAGCTGGCCTACCCTTCTCTTTGCAGCGGTGGTCCAGGTTGGCGTGGTGCATGCTGGGAAAACCCCAGAATCCGGGGAGGGGAGATCCAGCCACCCCTGTGCATGCTGGGAGCATTGGGCTGGCTTGAAGGGCGGCGGGAGGCAGGTGGCTAGGGACGACAACCACCTCCGCGTTGGCAAGACCACCTTTCCTCAACCCCTTCCTTTGATTCTTCTTCACGTGAATCAGTTTCCCCTCATCTCCATTTAAGTAGATTTAGGATGAAATTTACTACGACTCTTATTGTGAACCACTGGTGAATCATGACCCCGTTTGCCCTCAGCTTTTCAACAAACCTCCAGCAATCTCTTCCCAAGGCCTGGGCAGCAGCAGTGACAGCTCTCCCTCAGCAAGGACAAGACTTTCAACTCCTCCACGGGGAGGAAAACCCACCTGCCAGGTTTTAAGGCTCAATGCTGCTCCGCAGTCCTTTCGCTTGTATCAGTCTATTTTTTGTAATAAAGTCCTCAGTTGAAGAGTCCACATAGGTTTCCCATGGGTAAAGAACCCTATTCATATGGTCAAATAGAGAGTTTTCCTTTTTTTTTTGAGGCAGAGTCTTGCTCTGTCTCCCAGGCTGGAGTGCAGTGGCATGATCTCAGCTCACTGCATCCTCCGCCTCCCAGGATCAGGCAATTCTTCTGCCTCGGCCTTCTGAGCAGCTGGGATTACAGGTGCTCACCATCACACTCAACTAATTTTTGTGTTTTTAGTAGAGATGGGTTTTTGCCATGTTGGCTGGGCCGGTCTCGAACTGCTGACCTCAAGTGATCCACCTGCCTTGGCTTCCCAATGTGCTGGGATTGCAGGGGTAAGCCACCATGTCTGGCCAAGCAGAGACTTTTCTAGAACAGGACCACAAACCACTCTGCTCTCCCTGGGCCCAGCTTCCCATCTGCCCTCCCCCAGCCACTGGAAACCACCACTCTGCTTTCTTTCTCTGTGAATTCGAATACTCCAGTTTCCTTCCATGAGTAGAATAATGCGGTATTTGTCCTTGTGTGACTGGCTTATTTCACGCACCACAATGTCTTCAGGTTTGTGCAGGTTGTAGCATGTATCACGAGTTCCTTCTTTTTAAGGCTGAATAATATTCCATTGTCCAGAGAGACCACATTTGGTTCATCCAGTCATCCAACAATGGACTTGGGTGGCTTCCACCTTCCGGCTGTTGTGAATGGTGCTGCAGTGAGCATGGGGGTTCAGAGGTCTGTGTGATCCTCTGCTTTCAGTTCTTTCAGGTGTATACCCAGGAGTGGACTTTTTTTTTCTTTGATACAGAGTTTTGCTCTTGTTGCCCAGGCTGGAGTGCAATGGCACAATCTCGGCTCACTGCAACCTCCGCCTCCTGGGTTCAAGCGATTCTCCCGTCTCAGCCTCCCGAGTAGCTGGGACTACAGGTGCACACCACCACACCTAGTTAAGCCAGGAGTGGATTTGCTGGATCATATGGAAATTCTGTTTTTAATTTTGTGAGGAACTGCCACACTATTTTCCACAGCAGAGGCACCATCTTGCACCCCCACTGGCAGTGCACAGGGTTCCAATTACTCTATATCCCTTCCAGCACTCGAGGACAGAAAAGGGAAGAATGCATGTGAGGGTCAGCAAATCATGTGGAGTCACTTGGAATTTTTAATGAGCGAGGCTGTCTTGGTCTGCTCTGCCCAGAAGCACTTTGCAATTATGGAATATGGGTAGTTAATTTGCTAATTTTTGTCTTCTTGATAGTGGCTATCAAGATGTGAGGTATATCTCAGGATAGTTTTGATTTGCAATTCCCAGATGATTAGTGATGTTGAGCATCTTTCCATGGGCTTATTGGCCATTTGTATGTCTTCTTTGATGAAATGTCTGTTCAAGTCTTTTGCCCATATTTGAATTGGATTTTTTTTGATGGATCCTTCTTGAACTTCAAACCCACTTTAAAACTTACTCTGCAGCATGTGCACCTGCCAGAAATCAGAGCCAGGATTTTTTTTTTTTTTTTGGAGGCAGAGTCTTGCTCTGTTGCCCAGGCTAGAGTGCAGTGGTGTGATCTTGGCTCACTGCAAGCTCCGCCTCCTGGGTTCACACCATTCTCCTGCCTCAGCCTCCCAAGTAGCTGAGATTATAGGCGCCCGCCACCACGCCCGGCTAATTTTTTGCATTTTTAGTAGAGACGGGGTTTCACCGTGTTAGCCAGGATGGTCTTGACATCCTGACCTCGTGATCCGCCCATCTTGGCCTCCCAAAGTGCTGGGATTACAGGTGTGAGCCACCGCGCCCGGCCAGAGCCATTATTTCTAATTTAAGTCAGTAAATGCTTGAGAAAACATGGGCTGGGGCTGTAGGGAATCGGTGCTTCTTTGGGTCATCTTAAAGACTTGTTTTGATGCTCAAGTGCTGGCTAACAAGGTGGCCTTGGTTCCATTCAAAAGAAGAGATTGTGCTGAGGGCTTCCTCTCTGCAGTCAGCAGGAAGAACTCCTCACACTGTCCCAACCTTCAGGATAAGAATTTGGATAGATTGGGAGTCATTAGTGTCCTCTCACTGCAGGGAAGACCAAATCCCAACCTAATGATTTGTAAAAGTGAAGTCCTTCCACCCCCCCGAAAATTGCAAGCCTTTAATAGTTGGTGTGAGAGGCACACTCTGTGCATAGGAGTCTGGGTGATTTAGTGATGTTCGCCTAATCAGCCAGCACCAGCCACAAGTGCAATCGCATCCAGGGTGGGGAGCCCGGGGCCGGAGCTAAAGTGAAAATGAGAAACACCTAACTGAGTGATCCTGGGTCGTTATTTAATCAGGGGAGAGGCTGGGGAGCTAATAACAGCTCCAGGAATAGGATTTAATGAGGAGAGAAAAGGCAAGAATTAATGCAAAGGTCAGCAAATCATGTGGAGTCACTTGGAATTTTTAATGAGTGTTGCTGTCCTGATCTGCTCAGCTCAGAAGCACTTTGCAATTATGTAATATGGGTAGTTAATTGGCTAAGAAATAATAATAATAATAGTCCCAGCATTTGTTTAGTTCTTGGCGATTGACAAAGCCCTCTTGCACACACTGTGTTTGGTCCTTGCCAACGCCCTTGGGGTGGATGTCATGGGCCAGCCCAGCCCAGAGAGACCTGCCCAGGATGCTGAGCCTGAGGGCCGGTGATCAGGCTTCAGCTACCTGCCTGTCCCTTCACTCCCTGGTGTGGCCACCGCCAGCCCCTCCAGCCCCCTTGGCCTTGTGGAGCCTCACAGCCTATGTACAGAAGATGACATCAAGCTCAGTAAAATTGTGTTTTTGCTCAAGGCCACCCAGGAAGTAAGTGGCAGAATTGTGGCCTCTTCATAGGCTGACCCCTCACCTGCACCCCTGGGGAATTGAAGGTGTCTGCTTGGACCATGGGCAGTGTTTTCATGTTCCTTTCAGGCTTTGGTGGGATCTGTCATGGAAAAGGGACACAGAGACCATCTGGAAGTGGTTGTGGGCCTTCCTGGCAGGTGGGCCAGGGGACAGCAGTGGCATCTCTTCTGCTAGGCCTTCGATGACCATCCCCAGTTAGGCCCCGCTGTCCACCCTGAGCTCCCGCTGTTTTTCCAGCCCTAGGCCCAGCCTTGGGGTCTCTCCAGCTAGGGAGCATCTGCTAACATGAGCTCTTCGGGAGAAGGCCGCTGCTCACTGCTTGAAGGCAGACACCAGCCCTGGGGGGTTCTGGACACGCAGGCAGGGCACCGAGGAGCACCAGCAGAGGGAGGTGACCTCTGAAAATAGGAGCCTTGCTCTGGCTAGTGGAGGCTGGGTTCTTTTGTGTAGAATGACCTCCTGGCTCAGATTGGACAGCGGCTCCTCATCTGTAGTGGGCAGTGGGGCGCTCAGTCTGGGCTGTGGAGCAACCTGCCCAGCGTTCGATCCTTGACGTGGTGAACAAGGTGAGGGCGGCGGCTCCAGCCCTAACACAAAGCTGCCTGCTGCTCAGGAGAGAGCTGCCTGCTGCTCAGGAGAGAGCTGCCTGCTGCCCAGGAGAGAGCTGCCAGCTGCCCAGGAGAGAGCTGCCTGCTGCCCAGGAGAGAGCTTACCCGCTCTCTCACTGTAACGTTTCAACTTACCTAAACGTGTTTTTTTCTTTCCATGTTTGGAGAATATTAAACACCTATTCATGAGTTTGGCCTCTAATTTGGAATTTCTGCTGTTTCCCTGGCACAGCCCAGACCCGTGGTGAACACCTGGCAGCTGAAGTGATAGCGAGGCTCTCGATGGTTTGGTCCAACATCGAGCCACGGAGATGTGTGTGGTCACCCAGAGATGGCGTTCTGCCGAAAACCTGGCATGGGCTCTAGACAGGATGAACTGAGAAATGCCACTTTTAATTTTATATGCGAGAATCCAGTTGCTTTTGCAGAAGGACGCACATTCCAGACATTAACCCCGTACTTAAGTGCAGCCCACGTATCAGTGGGCATAGACGGGTAAACGGCGAAGCCTTGAGTAGCTGGAGCTGAGCGAGGCGGCCAAACAGGGCTCCACAGAGCTGCCCAGGCTCCAGTCTGATGGTGGCAAGTCCTCCCTGCCAGGGAAGGGGGTCCTAAACTCCCTCCTCCCACAGAGCACAGGCAGAAGGCCCACCTGGACCCTGGATGCTGGGAGCTGAGGGACATCGCAGGCTGCATCCAAGCCTCCCACTCGCTCATCCACAGAGCAGGATCGAGACGCTGTCCCCCAGCACCAAGGAGCTGTGACGTCAAACTGCAGAGCGTGTGAGTGGGGAGAAGCCTCCTTGAGAAAACCACAGAAAACAGCTCTCACACTGGAACTTTGGCCCAGCACAAAAAGCAGAGATGAGCATTTTCCATAATTAGCAACAGGAGACCAGAGAGGAGACGCTGCACCCACACAGGCCGGCAGCACAGGGAGGGCCTAGGAGAAAACAGATGGTTTCCGAAGGCTCTGGATGGACAGGACCCTCGGAGAGCCTGCTTCCTAGCTGCACTCGCTGAGGCTTTCACTGTTTTCTCTGGGCCTGGGAGAAGGGGCCAAGTGTTGACTGGGAGGATGGGAGCTCAGAGCTGCAGGTACACAGAGGAGCTTTGCCGTTTAGTAGAACCAGGAGGTTGGGAACCCAGAGCTGCAGGTACACAGAGGAGCTTTGCCGTTTAGCAGAACCAGGAGGTTGGGAACCCAGAGCTGCAGGTACACAGAGGAGCTTTGCCGTTTAGCAGAACCGGCAGGCTGGGAACCCAGAGCTGCAGGTGCACTGGGAGCTTTGCCGTTTAGCAGAACCAGGAGGCTGGGAACCCAGAGCTGCAGGTGCACTGGGAGCTTTGCCGTTTAGCAGAACCGGGAGGCTGGGAACCCAGAGCTGCAGGTGCACTGGGAGCTTTGCCGTTTAGCAGAAACGGGAGGCTGGGAGCCCAGAGCTGCAGTTGCACTGGGAGCTTTGCCATCAGCAGAGTTGAGCTCCTGCGTTTTGTTCCCACCCAGAGGCTGCCGGGCCTGTGCTTGCCCAAAGCTAGTTCTCATCTCCAGGTGGCTTCATTTATGCTCAAGAGATTCCTTTTGGCCCTGGTGTGGTGGCTCATGCCTGTAATCCTAGCACTTTGGGAGGCTGAGGCACGTGAATCATCTGAGGTCAGAAGTTCAGGACCAGCCTGGGCAACATGGTGAAACCCCGTCTCTACTAAAAATATGAAAATCAGTCAGGTGTGTCGGCATGTGCCTGTAATCCCAGCTACTCAGGAGGCTGAGGCAGGAGAATCGCTCAAACCCAGGAGGCAGAGGTTGCAGTGAGCCGAGATCGTGCCATTTCATTCCAGCCTTGGCTACAGAGGGAGACTCCATCTCCAAAAAACGAAAAAAGATTTCATTTCTTCCTTTTGCCCCCAAGGGAGGTGCCCGTGGGTGTGTCACATGAAGAAGTCTGGCTTCTGCACTCGAACAGAAAGGAGCAGAATGGAGCCGGGACGGGCCTGTTTCTGTTTGATGATGACAGTCGTTTCCATGAGGATCTTGCTTGCAGCGACTTCCTGCTCCCACGGCTGACGGCCATTCCGTAGCTTTCTTCTCCGTAGCGCTCTGGAGAATCGCCTTCGAGAGGCGGGCCGTGCTGGGTGTTGGCTTGAATTCATTTAGGAAGTGTAGGGAGTGATGTCAAGTGGACGTGGTCCATTCTGCAGGCGTTCCGAAAGAGACTGGGTGATCTGAGATGAGAAAGACTTGAACGCAGATTTTCAGTGCTCTTGGGACATGTCCTCTTTGCCCTGGAGAAGCACAAGGGTGGTAACTGTGGAGCCCGCCGGGTCCCAGGCAGCGCGGCAGCCAGGAAGCTCTGGGCCATACACGGCCAGCAGTCCCTCTGTGGGAACACAGAACGCAGGAGCCGGCAGGAGGCCGTCTTTGTCCTGGCTATGGCAGAGTCTCCTCCACGGGCCAGGGAGAGCAGGGAAAGAATATGAGGCGCTTCCAGAAGGCCACAGCAGGCCCAGGATAGTGTGGTGGATTTGCTTGGCACTAAATGCTCGGCAGACCCAGCAGCGTCTCCTGAACTTGCCCTGTGGCATCAGAGAACCCCGAAAAAGCTTCCTGAGTGCCCCGGCCCCCGATTCCAGGCTGGTCAGAGGCAGGAGCCAAGGCTCTACAGAGCCCCAGGCTTCGATGACAAACTGTGGAAGTGGTTTAGTGGCTGAGTCCTCTCGTGAAAGAGCCAAGAGGATGACAGTGGGTGAGCAGCGAGAGAAGGATCCTGGTCATTCGTCTTCCACTGTGTGTGCACAGTGACTTCCATTGCGTGTGCACCTTGACTCCAATCTTAACTGGGACAGAAGTGGCTGCTTTCACGTTCTTACTTCTTAGAAGAAGAAGTGGAGATCACACACATCTCAAAAAGGGGGCTAGTGTTGACCTTCCCCAGGCCGCATATGCAGGCAAACCTTCCCTGGCCTCTCCCATAGCTCCCCTGCGTCAGCTGCTGGGGACAGGTCTCCACGGTGTTGCTGGGGCTTGGGACCGTGGACGTCCAGCTTTTTTCCTGGGCTGTTTTTCAAGGGTGTTCACATAGCACACAGCCTGGGAAGCGAGAGACGGTGTCTCCCTTCAGAGCGGAAGGCAGCTTTGCTTTCTCACCAGGGTAATAAAGGCCCCGTCTCCCTTCAGGGTGAGGGTTCAGCAGTTTTACTAGCAGCGCCTTGTAGTCTGTGGTGTCCCAAGCCTGGGGCTCCTCGGCTGGGACGAAGCCCGTCCTGGGGCAGCTCCCACCGGGCTGCTCTGCACGGTGAGCACGGGGCTCGTGCTGCCGCTGTGCCATGAGTGGCACACGGCCTGAGTCTTGTGTCTGCAGCCACTGCGGAGCCAACAAGGCAGCCTGCACGTCCGCAAAATCCCAGGCCCTGGCAGTTGCTGGCACGGTGAGGGCAAATGTGCCACATTTCAGTGCCTTTAATGCATCAAGAAAGAGCAGACATATTCACAATTATTTCACTTATTTATTAGCTGGTTTAGGTTCCTTGCTAGTAGTTAAACATAGTAACTACTATAGTTAAACATAGTAAAACAACCATGACTATAACAAGACCCAATACTTCTACCAACAAATTTCAGGACAATCCATTTTTTCCTATGGCTCATCAAAAGGAAGTTCTCTATATGCATAGATAAAAGAGAAATAATGATGTTGGTAACAGGTATTTATTAAGGAGTGTTCTGTGTGAGGAACTGTACTCCATAGTTAACACAGACTCAGTGTAATCCTTGTACCTCTCCTCTGAGATGAGTCCGGTGATAGTCCCCACTTTTCAGATGAGAACACTGAGGCTCAGAGAGGCTAATGAACGGCTCAGTGTCACCCAAGGACTCAGGGTAGAGCAGGATCAGGTTTTGTGATGTGACTCCTGACCCTGGGTGTAAACACTGGGCTCTTCTCTCCCCTGGACTGGGGCTGCTGACCACATGGAGCCTGAGGGCCTCCAGCCAGCGTGTGAGTCTCCTGGGCCTGCAGGACACCAACACTGTGGTCAACTCCACTTCAAATGGAGGTGAGTCGACCTGGGAAAATGAGCCTGATGGACTTTCAGTCTTGTGTTGTCGTTTAGTAAGTGAGGAAACCAAGAGGTATGACTCTATTTTAAAAAAGCAAAGAGCATCATCCCCTCCTTACACCACTTCCGCCCAGATACGGAGGACCACGTGACAGTCGGGTGTTTTAGACCAACCTGGGTAACAAAGTGAGACCCCATCTCCACTGAACAGCCTGGCATGGTGGCCCCTGGTGAGCGGAGGGAGGGAGGGAGGGAGGGAGGGGAAGGCTCAGGAGAGTAAGTGACAAAGTGAGACAAAAGAAATAGCTTTCCACTTTGAACATGGGGCATATGATATAATCTGATAGTTGCAAAGGATTTTTTTTGTTGTAAAGATTTTTACAAGAAGAAAATATTTGTGACTTACATGACAAATGTAAATAAAGTCATATGTGTAAGAAAAGGAAAAGCTATAAAATCAAAATGTAAACAAAGTATGTGAATAGACACAACAAAAATAATAGAATGGAGAGATGTATGTGAAAAATGATTGACCTCCCTCACAATCAGGATGATGTAAATCAAATCAATGATTAACCTCCCTCACAATCAGGATGATGTAAATCAAATCAATCCTAAAGCCAACACTTAACCTGTGAAGTTACAAATATTTAGCAAATCTTTAGGGAGGAAGACGCTTGCATATAATAGTTACAAGAGGGTAAGATCGTAAAATTTTTCCTGATATCCACTCACTAGCATTTATCAAAATCTTTAGGTTGAGCACAGCTTTGCAACCATTCTATTTCCTGGAAGTTATTAATCATATTTCAGAGATTTAGCTACAAAGATGTTTATTGAAGTTTATTTTGAATTATAAAAAGATGGGAACATAGGCCAGGCCTGTGGCTCATGCCTGTCATCCTAGCACTTTGGGAGGCCGAGGCGGGAGGATCGCTCGAGCTGGGTATTTCAGGCCAGGCCGGGCAACAAAGTGGAACCCCAACTCTGCAAAAATTAAAACACTTAGCTAACCTAACCTCCTCAATAATTTTTTAAAAGCCTCTATAGATTAAGATTTGCTCTTTGTGCTGTAAAGTTTTATGGTTTTTGACAAATGCATAGTGTAATATATTCTCCATTATAGTATCATACAGAATAGTTTCACTGCCCTGAAATAATCCCGTGTTACCTATTCAACTAACCCTCCCATTCCCTACCCTCTGAGACCCCTGATGACCACTGATCTGTTTACTGTCTACAGTTTTGCATTTTCCAGAATGTTGTATAAATGGAATCATATAGCATGTAGCCTTTTCAGACTGGAATTTTGGCAATATGCATTTAAGAGTCATCCATGTCTTCACGTGACTTGGTAGCGCGTTTCCTTTTAATGCTAGATAATACTCTGTTGTATGGATGTACCACAGTTTATCCACTCACTAATGGAGAAATATCTTCTTTGCTTTCAGTTTTTGATGATTATAAAGGCTACCACAATCAGTGGAAGCTTTAGTGTGGACAAAATTTTCAAATCACTCGGGTGAATATGTAGGTGCAAAACTTCTGGGTTATGTGGTATAACTCTGTTCAGCTTTATAAGACACTGCCACGATGTCTTCCAAAGTGGCGGGCTCATTTCACATCCCCCGGCAACGAATGAGAGTTCCCATTGCTCTGCATCCTCACCAGCATTTCGTGTCATCTATTAAAACACTTTCTCCTTTCTAACAGACGTGGGGTGGGGTCTCCTTGTTGTTTTAATTTGGAATTGCTTAATTATAATATATATTTAGCATCTTTTCATGTGCTTATTTGCCGTGTGTCTATCTTCTTTGGAGAGGTAGCTTTCTAGATCTTTTGCCCATCTTTAAATTGGTTTGCCTGATTTCATATTGTTGAGTTATAAATGTTCTTTGTGTATTTTGGACACAAATCTGCATTAGTGTTCTCAAGAGAAACAGAACCAGAGGACCTGAAGGTATAAATTTCAGTCCAAGGCCAGAAGAAGACCAATGGCCCTGCTCATGCAGGCTGGCAGGAAGAAGAAAAGAGAGAATTCCTTCTTCCTCCACCTTTTTGTTCTGTTCAGGCCCTCGGTGAATGGCATGGTCCCCACCTGCACTGGGGAGGACAATCGCTGTTGCGGAGTCATGCCACAGCCAAGAAGACACATTAAAATTGACTATCACAAAGTTCTTTATCACATATTTGTTTTGCAAATATTTCCCTCCAGTCGGTGAGTTTTTTTTTTAATTTCTAAACAGTGTCTTTCACAGAGCAGAAAAATAAATTTTAATAAAGTCCAACTTACCAATTTTTTTTCTTTTATGAATTGTGCTCTTGGTGTTGTATCTAAAAACTCATCAGTAAACCCAACGTCATAGTGATTTTCTCTTATGTTTTCCTCTAGAAATTTTATAGTTTTGCACATTACATTTATGTGTATGAACTATTTTGAGTTAATTTTATTTTATTGCCATATAATATAAAACTCATTGCAATACAATATAAATGTCACTTTGTTAAAATGTACAATTCTTTTTTTTTTTTTTTTTAGTGTATTCACAAGTTTGTGCATCTATCATCACTAGTTTCAAAACATTTCAGTCGCCCCCTAAAGAAACCCTGGACCTATTAGAAGTAATTAATGTCTGGGTATGGTGGCTCACGCCTGTAATCCCAGCAATTTGGGAGGTCGAATTGGGTGGATCACCTGAGGTCAGGAGTTTGAGACTAGCCTGACCAACATGGTGAAACCCCATCTCTACTAAAACTACAAAAATTAGCTGGGCATGGTGGCACATGCTTGTAGTCCCAGCTACTCAGGAGGCTGGGGCAGGAGAACAGCTTGAATCTGGGAGGTGGAGGCTGTAGTAAGCTGAGATTGCACCATTGCACTCCAGCCTGGGTGACAAGAGTGAGACTCTGTCTCATTAAAAAAAAGTAATTCATTTTGAATTCTTTTACTTATTTATTTTTTTTGTGAAAGCTGTGACACCTGTGTGTAGGTTCAGCTTTTTGTGTATGGGCATTCAGTTGTTCCAGCACCATTTGCTGAAAGGACTATCCTTTGTCCTTTGACGTGCGTTTGTGATTTTGTTAAATATCAGTTGACTATATTTATGTCAGTCTATATTGGGGCTCTGTATTCTGTTCCATTGACCCGTGTGTCTATTATTTTGCTGGTATTAAGCTGTCTTGATTACTGTAGCTTTATCGTAACTCATGAAATGGGGCAGAGTGAGTCCTCCAAATTTGTCCTTTTTTAGAATGGGTTATTCTAGGTCTTTTGCTTTTTTACATAAACTTTAGAATTAGTTTGTCAATATCTATAAAAAGGCTTGCAATGATTTTGATTGCAACTGCACTGAATCTATAGATCAAGTTGGGAAGAACTAACATCTTAACACTATTAAGACATCCAATCTGTAACCACAAATATTCTCCAATCACTTGGACCTTCTTTGACTTCCTTCACTGGTGTTTTTTAGTTTTCTGCATATAGATGATGTAATATTTTCTTACTTAAGTATATGCTTAAATATTTCCGTTTTCAGAGCTATTGCCAATTGTATTGTTTTATACATGTTAAATTCTAGTTGTTCATTGTTGGCATATAGAAAAGTAACAGCTTTTGCTTTTCTTTCTGTATGAGAAGAATGTGTATTCTGCTGTTGTTGGATCGAGTGTTCAGTAGATGTCAATTAGATCCATTTGATGGATGGGGCTGTTCAGTTCAACTTGATCTTTGCTGATTTCTAGTCTGCTGGATCTGTCAGTTACTGAGAGAGCGGTGTTAAAATCTCCACCTGAACGGTGGCTGCCTCCTTCTCCCTTCAGCTCTCCCAGTGCTTGCTTCATGTATGATGACACTTGGGTGTCAGGATTATTGTGTCTTCTGGGGAACAGACTCCGTGGAATGCCCACTTTTTTTTTTTTTGGTTTTGTCTTTTTTTTAGACAGAGTCTTGCTCTGTCACTCAGACTGGAGTGCAGTGGTGCCATCTCGGCTCACTGCAAACTCCACCTCTCAGGTTCAAGTGATTTTCCTGCCTCAGCCTTCCGAGTAGTTGGGATTACAGGCGCCTGCCACCACGCCTGGCTAATTTTTGTATTTTTAGTAGAGATGGGATTTCACCATGTTGGCCAGGCTGGTCTCGAACTCCTGACCTCAGGTGATCTGCCCTCCTTGGCCTCCCAAAGTGCAGGGATTACAGGTGTGAGCCACTGCGTCCAGCCTGAATGCCCCTGTGTATCCCTGATAATGTTCCTAGTCCAGGAATCTGAATTATTACAGTAGTCACCCCTTACCTGCAATTTCACTTTCTGTGGTTTTAGTTACCCGCAATCAACCATGGTATACAAGTATTAAATGGAAATTTCCAAAATAAGCAATTCATAAGTTTAACATTGCATGCCATTCGGGGTAGCATGACAAAATCTCATGCTGTCCTTCCCCATCCTCCTGGATGTGAGTCTCCCTTTGTCCATTGTACCCATGCCATTTACCCTGCCTGTCTGTCAGCCACTCAGCAGCCATCTCAGTTACCAGATACTCCCCCACCCGAAAAACCCCCCAAAAACAGTATATACAGGGTTCAGCACTACCCTCGGTTTCAGGCATCCACTGGGGGCCTTGGAATGTATCCCCGGAGGACAAGGGGGGCTCCTGTACGGTGAATCTAGAGATTTTTCAGTTACTGCTCCATGGAATAACTCTCTCCATCCTTTTATTTTCAACCTATTCTAGTCTCATTTGTTTTATCCACTCTGACTGTTTCTGTCTTGTCTTATAACTGGTGTGTTGAGACCATTTGCATCTAAAGTGATTACCGATAGTGTTGAATTCATGTTTGTAACTTTTTACACTGTGATTATCCTTTGTTGCTTTTCCCTCCAACTTTTTCTGTCTTCTCTGGTTTTAGTTGAGCATTTTCTATAATTCTGTTTTATCTCCTCTGCTAGTATGTCAATCATACTTCTTTTTAAGTCACTTTTTAGTGATCGCTTCAGGGTTTACAATGGAGCAGGCCTTCCACATCTGTGGGTCCCGGTTATGTGGATTCAAATAACTACCAATTGAAAATACTTGGAGAAAGAAAAAAAAAAAAAGGGATGGTAAGCCTGCACCATGTACAGGCTTCTTTTTCTTGTTATCATTCCCTAAATAATACATTATAGCAACAATTTACATAGCATTTACGTTGTATTAGGTATCATAATATGGGAAGATGTGTGTGGGTTACATCAAATACTATACCAGTTTACATACCGGACTTGAGTATCTTTGGATATTGATATCTGTCGGGGGTCCTAGAATCAAGCCCCCAAGGATGCTAGATACACATTTTTAACTCATCTAAGTTCAACTTTAAATAACACCATTATCCTTTTCCATGTGGTGCCTTCAACTTATAAGAAAGTCTTCTCAATTCCTCCCTCTCATTTCTGTGACAATACTTTACTTTCATTTATTTTATTTGTCCATGTGTTATAATCACTTAATACATTGTTGCTATTATTATTTTACGTAGCTTTTTTTTTTCTTTTTGGGATGGAGTCTTGCTCTGTCGTCCAGGTTGGAGTGCAGTGGTGCAATCTTGGCTCACTGCAACCTCTGACTCCCTGGTTAAAGCAATTCTCCTGCCTTAGCCCCCCGAGTAGCTGGGACTGCAGGCATGTGCCACCACACCCGGCTAGTTTTTGTATTTTTAGTAGAGACAGGTTTCACCATGTTGGTCAGGCTGGTCTTGAACTCCTGACCTCAGGTGATCCATCCGCCTTGGCCTCCCAGAGTGCTGGGATTACAGGCATGAGCCACTGCACCCGGCCTTGAACAGCTATCTTTTAGATCAATTAAAAATAAGAAACACAAATACTTTTATTTAACCTTCATTTACGCCTCCTCTGACACTTTTCCTTTCTCTCTCTGGATTTATTTTAAGGATTTAATTAGTTTTATTTTAAGGATTGGCCATAGGATTGTGGAGGCTGCTAGTCTGAAATCTGCAGGGTGGTTTGCAGGCTGGGGAACCAGGGAGGGGCTGGTGTTGCAGCTCAAGGCCGAGGGCCACCCTCTGGCAGAGCTCTCTCTTCTCCAAGGCACCTCAGCCTTTTTTCTACAAAGGCCTTCAGTTGATTGTCTTAGATCCACCATATCCCAAAGGGTAACCTGCTTTACTCCAACTCTACTGATCTAAGTGTTAATCTCACCTAGAAAGTACTTTCACAGAAACAGCTAGAACAATTTTTGGCCAAATGTCTGGGTACTGTGGCCTTGCCAAACTGACACATAAAATTTGCCATCCCAGGGGTCTTAAGCAATGGCGCCCCCAAAGGAAAGGCCCCGTGAATGCGCAGGAGAGCAAAATCTTTGATGTGAGACCTGAGTGGAACGTTGAGCAGGTGCAGCTTCTAAGAAGGAGGATGAGACTGGGAGGCTTGTCTGTGTGTGGAGGAGAAGCACTTGCAGATGGTGCGTGTACACAGAGCAACACCTAGAGAAATGCAAGGAGGTTGCAGGTGAACGAGGTAGTGTCATGAAAACCTCAGTCCTTCCCCTATGAATGTGTGAATGGGATGCCACTTAAATAGAAATCCTAAAGAGATGTTTTCCATTTTCTTTTTTGAAATAAAAAGAAATATTTAAATTCACATCGAGGAATAGTGTCTGAAAATAGTTGAGAATGTTTTAGAAAGAACAGTGAGCCAGGAATCACACCTCATCAGACACTTAGATCCCAACAGAGCCGATGGAATCCTGACGGCATGGTTTTGGCTCCAGGAATATGCAAGAAGAGCTGCCTGGAGCAGGTCCGAGTTCCAGGGGGAATTTCAGGCAGCTCAGTGGGAGCTGGGGGCTTGTGTGACAGAAGGTGCTGGCATGATGGGCGATGAAGGAAAGATCCAGAATCCTGTATCGTACCATGCATAAAAATAAACTCCATCGAGAATGAAGACTTGGATGTAAAGTGTGAAAATATTAAAAGATAACTAAAGATAGCACTCTACACCCTTGGGATGGGAGAGAGCTTCTCCCGTGAGAAGGGAAATCTAAAAGTCATAAAAGGAATTAGGGTTTGTCTTATGAGGTGCAAAATTTCCCCCTCGATTATTTGCTTCTGGTACATTTTGCAACATTTAAACAAAAATTTTAAACCAAAAGTGAGTATCTCTTACATTAGAATGTTCTGACACCCTGATAAAAAGACATCAAAAGTAAGCAGAGACCATGGAAAGGCATCCCACGGAACAGGAGGCACAAAAGGCTGGTGAAGAGATCAAAACACGCTCCTCCTCCCAGCAGTCGGGACGTAGCTGTGGTGTGGAGGCTGCAAGTGAAGTCCAGCAAAGGTGATGGGGCGTTTGGGACCAGGTCCCTATGCGGGTAAAGATGTCCAGTATTCAGTGGCTGGGATCCCCAGACCAAAGCAATTTGTCAACCCCATGGGAGTCGTGCAGGTGTGACTGGCTATCAGGCTCCTGTGGAACAAGGTTACTGTATCAAGGTCCCCAGGCTCTAGTTACTTTAGGAGACAGCCTGGTGGCCAAAGAGAACTGGTTCTGTCCACCAGGTCACTGGGAGGGTCCTGGGCCTAGAAAGAGGGTTGTTCATGAAACCCCTTTCCAAGACAGTCACACTGGGAAAAAAATGTCTCTAAAACGCTGGTTCTTGAGCCATTCGATGAGGAGCTGAAGTCCTAAAAAAGGGATGGAGTTCACAGTGACTCGTTGCAGTGACTCGCGAGCCTGAGTGGGCCTTGCTGCCTGTGCACCTCTCCCCAGGCTCTGTCAAGCACCTAGGCTGAAAGGCATTCTGCTGGGAATATTCCATTCCAAGCCCCGGTGCTGTCCCCACTGGAGGATTTTTAGTGAGATGAGAGGCTGAGCCAATTCTGGACCCGCCTGGACAGCATCCCTGTTGATGACCCGAGACACACGCAGCTGTCGCACTGGCCGGTCCTGATTCATTCCCCAAGACTCCAAGGAAGAAACTGCACAGGTGACTGCTGCTTCATGTCCTCCCTCAAAACTATGTTTCTGGTGTTGCCGCCCTCCTCCTAGCCATGTGGGTCTCCCATGTTCCCTGCTGCTGTCCAGCAGGTGACCCTGGGAGGGCTTCAGTTTCCCCGCCAGTGCTTGATCTTTGCAGGGACTTCATGGCCCCACCACTTGCCCTGCCTGCAGGGAGCGCCGGCCGAAGGGCCCGAGCACCTTTAAAGCCTGCCCTGAGAAACACCTGCCTTGACTGCTGTGTCTGCCTGGCTCACACAGCGTGGAATGGAGGCCTTTGGCCTACTTTAAAGAAAAGGGTGGATGTTTGGGGAAGAAAATGAGGTTTCCTGAAGTCAGGGACAATGACGTAACAATGACAATGTGTTAAGTGAGGCCTTGCCCGAGCCAGACACTGTGCTGGGCCCCGCGCAGGTGTAGGGATTCCTGCCTGTACAATTCCTCCCTGAGGGCAGGTGCGGCCTGTGAATAGGACAGGTCGCCCTCCTGTTCCTGCTTCTCCGGAGGACTCAGACTGATCCAGCCCCGTAGTCTCCACGCCGGAAACCTGCTTGTGTTTCAGTATCCGATGCCCTACCCTCCTGGGGACTACTGTCCTGCTCTGGGATGAGCAAACAGTTGGTGCCTTCTGTGTGCAGCCAGGATTTCTCTTTCACCCTCCCCCCGACTGGCTGCCAGCGATGGCACTTTGGCCCCACTGCCGAGGGGCCACACTGCCCAGGGGCCGTCGAACCTGTATGGATCTAAGGCCCGTCATGCCTCCCGCAGTCACTCAGGGGTTGCGGCACCGTGGACACATGCTTCAGAAACATTCTTCCTGAAAATGTGCCCTACATCTCTCCTGCTCAGCATTTCTTGGACTTGAATGACCATCAGGAAGCCCCCTGCTCCCCCTACCCCCCCCCCCCCCCGCTCACCATGCATTTGATCCTCTGAAGTCACTCCAGGCCCTTGGGGAGGAAATGGGGCGCAGCATTGCCTCATCCTGAAACCGGCTTAGAGCCTCCTGATAGGCTTGCAGCAGGGCCAAGTCTGTCGAGACAGCTTCCTCCCCGTCCGTGGCTCCATCCGTCAACACCAGCGTCCTTTGTCTGCATGTGAATGAGAGCCCGGAACGTTGGTCCTCACTCCTGTTCTCAGGTGGCGCGGTGGTGGCTGAGGCTGGTCTCCTGCCCCAGGCTTTAGAGATCGTGGTGCCAGCTTTGGAGTAGACTGTGGGTGAAGGCTGTACTGCCTCTGCCTGAGGACCAGACGGGGATCGGACCTCCACAGTCACTCCCCGGGTGCTGCGGACCAACTCAGCATGGCCTGGTGAAGACTTGGGATCCCTGCCGCCCCTGTGGCCCTGGGCGGCCGCCTCAGTCAGAAGCAGGCTCTGAACTACTGCACGCTGATGATGAACTCCACAAAGAGACCTGTTCGCGATGGGGGTGCCTGGGGCTGCCCC
The DNA here is from genome assembly GCF_007565055.1 of Rhinopithecus roxellana. Classification (NCBI taxonomy): domain Eukaryota; kingdom Metazoa; phylum Chordata; class Mammalia; order Primates; family Cercopithecidae; genus Rhinopithecus; species Rhinopithecus roxellana. The sequence continues at coordinate 51,882,169 of NC_044559.1, read as the reverse complement.
TGGATGAGTCTCCGGTTTACGCATCTGCACGAACTTCTCAGAAAAGGCCCTGGCGTCGCCTCTCAGCACCCCCAACTCAAGTCCGCTGCGGGTCCGCGGCCTCAGTTTGATTTGCTGCTTCTGGCCATGCTGGGTCCACGTCCTGCCCCAGGCATGCACCCAGGCTTCTCCTCCATCCCTTCCTCCACACCAGACTGGAGAGTGCCGCTGGAGTTGGCAGAATCATGTCCCCAAGGATGCTGCTGTCCCACTCTGGGACCTATAGATACGCTAGGCTGTGGGGGGCCATGGAGGGTGCTGTGAGGGGCTCAATTGGCTCATCAGCTGACCTTATCCCATGGGGAGGAGTGTGGAGAAGCCGAAGGGCTCAGAACCAGGGAGGGCAGTGTGAGGACTCGGCTGGGTGCTGCTGGCTCTGAGAATGGGGCAGCTTCCTTCTAGAAGCTGGAAGGGCCGAGAGGAGGGATTTTCCCCCGGGGCCTCTAGAAGGAACCAGCCCCGCCAGCACCTGGAGTCTAGCCCAGAGAACCCCATTTCACTCGGCACGGACCCCTGGAGTGTGAAGAAAGACATCTGTGGTGCTGTGAGCCACTGCGGCACGTGGGGTTAGTTCCGGTGCCACAGGAAACCTGCATCGGCACCACCAAACAAAACACCAGGGCTGTGCCCAGTGCCCGAGGCACTGTGAGATCCGCCGTCTCCCTGGCTGGGCCTGGCCGCACCTGGGGCCGCTACACTCCTGCTGCCCATCTCCACGCGTCCTGCTGGCTTCTCCCTCCCTGTGGCTGCCCGAGGCATTGACCTGAGCTCACGCTGGCCCTGACGGGTTTCTGGGTCACAGACGTCTACCGGCCGAGCTCCGCTGGCCTCTCTAAGTTCTGACGTGTCTCTGTGGTGTCTTCCGCCTGCTTGCCTCTGGGAATCTGAACTTTTCCTTCTGGATTCTTCTGCCATGGAGCTTACTCTGGGGCCACCATATCTGTGCTCTGCCTACCCCCCCAATACCGGGGTTGTGAGCGTGGTTTAAGGGCCATTAACTGAACAATACACAGCATGGGCCCCCACCCAGGCCATCTCCATGCAGCTGTCCGAGGGGCAGAGTTCAGGTCACTCTGGGGCTCAGCAGCCTCCTGGGGCTCCCATCTCAGACTCGGCCTAAAGCCAAAGCTTTGAAGGCCCACAAGGCCCTTCCCAGCCTCCCCCGCCTCACTCCTCTGATTGATTTCCCTCCCCTCTCTGCTCCCTCCTCCCCCAGGCTGGCTGCCCAGCTGTTCTGCAGCCTGTACATTGTGGGGCCCCAGGGCCTTCGCACCTGCTGCCTGGAAAGTCCTCGGGGTTCCGGAGGCTGCTCCTCACACTCCCTGGAAGGCTTTGCTCCTCTCCCTCCTCAGGAGGCTCCCGCCCACCTGGGCACAGCTATGACCATGGGCCCTCCTGCTCCACCCTGTGAGGGTGACACCTCTCCTGCTCCTGACTTTCCAGGGCAGGAATGTTTGGGGGTCGGTGACATTCAGAGTGTCCCTCTGGGGTTACAGACACGCAAAGATGTGCCCAAAGACACCGCCAGTCACAAGGGCTGGCAGGGTGGGCACAGCCGGTCACAGCTCTTGATTTCCCCGGTCGAGGTGCCCGCACCGGCATTTCCAGGAGGTCCGGCCTCGCCCACCTGGGCTCTACCCTGCCCCCGACTCTGCCCACCCTGGCTGTTCACTGTTGGCTTCTGCCCGAGAGCGCCGGGGCACCGCTGGTTCCTGCCGCTGCAGCTTCTGTACTTCTGGGAGGTGTGGCTGTGGGAATCAGACTTTCAGCATGAAGGTGGCTTTGGTCCCTGTGCAGGGATGGGTCCTGGCAAGACAGGCCTGGGGGTTCCAGAGGGAGGAACCACTCCCTGGGAACCAGTAGGCCATGGATGGGCCTGGTCCAGGGCATGGGCTCTGCCAAGGCTGGCGTCTGGAGGTGCTGGCCGTCCTGGGAGTGCTGCGTCAGCTTCCACTCGTGTTCCCCATAACCCCAGGAAGGCAGACTTTCAAACCGGCCCCCAAGTGCCTGTTCTTGCAGGGCACACACCTTCTCCCTGTCATCCAATCAACACAAGTCCAGGTGCTTCTGGGAAGGAATTCTCCAGGTGTAATGAGGCTCCCCCCCCCCCACCCCCGGCCAGTGGACCTTCACTGGGGGAGTGTGCTGGGCCCTGAGCTGGTCAGGTGAGTTCTTAACAGGGCCTGGGAAATTCCAGGCAGGTGGGATTCAAAGCGGGAGGGATCTGGCCTGGGAGGATTCCTCTGGGGCTGGGCTGGGTGACTCTGAAGACAGGGGAGACACGCTGACCTGGGTGTGGGCCTGGATGACAGCCAGCCAGCAAGCAGGGACCCTGGTCCTGCAGCCACGCGGCAGTGGACTCTGCCAGCACCCTGAGGCCGGCACAGGAGAACTCTGCCCGGCCCACACCTTGACCTCAGCCCTCGACACTGGGAGCAGGGTGCTTGGACACTTCCCACCCTCGGAATGAGTAAAGGGATAAGTACTATTGTAGCTTTGAAGTTGGAGATGGTGTGTTTCCCGGTGGTGGATGGCAAATGCACCCCGGGTGCTGGGCTCCATATGCCTGCTGCATGGCCTGCTTGTCCTTTTCAGCCTCAGAACACGAAGGATTTCAGTGACCGTCTTGAGTGTGTGGGGCACACAAAGGGTGGTAACCTCAGAACACGAAGGATTTCAGTGGCCGTCTTATATGTGGGGGGCACACAAAGGATGGTAGCCTCCTACAGTGACTCACAGGCAGCTCAGCAGCTCCTTGGGGATGCTGAAGACTGTCCCTTGGTCACCTCCCTGGAGTGGGCACAGCTTGGAGGCTTCCAGCTCTTGGCCCTACCTGCCCACAGGTGTGTGACTGTCGCCTCCTGCCGGCTGGAATCTCTTGTCACTGTTCTCCCTGGCAGCAGCCAAATGGCCTCTTGGACTTTCTTTGTTTTCCCAGAAGGAAGCCTCACCTGGTAGGTGTGTGGAGGGGGAGGACAGTAAGAGGCTGAGGGTGTGGGGGAGATGCTGCAGGACCCCCAGCAGGTGAGGACTGAAAGAGGCTGGGGGTGTGGGGGGATGCGCCGGACCCTCGTGGTGTGGACAGAGAGAGGCTGGGGGTGTGGGGAGGATGTGCTGGACTCTTGTGGTGTGGACAGAGAGAGGCTGGGGGTGTGGGGGGATGTGCCGGACCCTCGTGGTGTGGACACAGAGAGGCTGGGGGTGTGGGGGGATGTGCCGGACTCTCGTGGTGTGGACAGAGAGAGGCTGGGGGTGTGGGGGGATGTGCTGGACCCTCGTGGTGTGGACACAGAGAGGCTGGGGGTGTGGGGGGATGTGCTGGACCCTCGTGGTGTGGACAGAGAGAGGCTGGGGGTGTGGGGGGATGTGCGGGACCCTCGTGGTGTGGACAGAGAGACGCTGGGGGTGTGGGGGGATGTGCCGGACCCTCGTGGTGTGGACAGAGAGACGCTGGGGGTGTGGGGGGATGTGCCGGACCCTCGTGGTGTGGACAGAGAGACGCTGGGGGTGTGGGGGGATGTGCCGGACCCTCGTGGTGTGGACAGAGAGACGCTGGGGGTGTGGGGGGATGTGCCGGACCCTCGTGGTGTGGACAGAGAGACGCTGGGGGTGTGGGGAGGATGTGCTGGACTCTCGTGGTGTGGACAGAGAGAGGCTGGGGGTGTGGGGGGATGCGCCGGACCCTCGTGGTGTGGACAGAGAGAGGTTGGGGGTGTGGGGGGATGTGCCGGACCCTCGTGGTGTGGACAGAGAGAGGCTGGGGGTGTGGGGAGGATGTGCTGGACTCTTGTGGTGTGGACAGAGAGAGGCTGGGGGTGTGGGGAGGATGTACTGGACTCTTGTGGTGTGGACAGAGAGACGCTGGGGGTGTTTGGGAGATGTGCCGGACCCTCGTGGTGTGGACAGAGAGAGGCTCTGGAGTTGGGGCGATGCTGCAGGTTCCGGAGGCTGTGGTGTGAGGTCCCCGTGGTCTCTGCTGTCGTCTCACTCAGCCTGTGTCATGAGGAACCACAAGTATCCTCAGCTCCTCCTCTCCAGGGTGTCCTGAAGCTGGACCCGGCTTCCAGACGTTTCTGCTGCATCTCGCCTGAGGGCCTGGACGGGTGCTTGTGGTGCTGGATGGAGTCGGAGCCTCCCCGCCTCACAGTCCCAGGTAGTTCCTGGAGGGGCCTTATTGGAACCCTCGCCCCATAACCCAAGGCTTGGGCCTAGCTGTGTCCTTCCTGGGGAGCCACAAGTTTTAAATGCGATGTTTCTGTGATGAGAGTACTGTGGTATCTCGGAGACCGGGTGAAAGCAGATAAAACTCTACCTTCCCGCCTTCTTAAAACAAGTCGGCTTTCATGTGCCATTTGAATAGATTTGTGATGAAAGTATAGAAAACAGCTCTGCATCCGACTTCTTCCCGTATTTAGAAAATACTTACGTATCACCATTTTTAACAACAGCTTACTCCTCACCCCTGATGGGCGGGCACTCGAGTCCCCAGCTGTCCCCAGGTGGTTGTGCACCCGCACAGGGGACTCTGTTCATGCATAAAGTGCTGTGGGTAGTTAGTGTCAGCTCTTTAGCTTCCATTCCCAGGAGAGCACGGACTGGGCCGGTGGGTCCTGTTACCTGTTTCTGAAATCTTGCTTGAATGGAAAACTCATGTCTGTCTACCTTAGTGCCAAGCCCTGGGGAGGAAGATAGGACCAGGGACTCAGGAGAAATGGATGGGAGAGGGGTCACAGGGGACCTGGGGAGACCCTCTCACCCTGGTGATGGGAGAGGGGTCACGGGGGACCTAGGGAGACCCTGTCATCCTGCCGACAGTGTCTGTTCTTGGACAGGGGTGGGAGAGACAGGAGATGATTGTGGTGAGTGAGCTCACAGTCACATCACACCGGAGGGCTGCTGCTGTGGGGAGGCCAGGGGAGCCAGGGCCATGGCCTCTGTAGCCACTGCCTGGATCTCTGCCTGCCTCAGCCTCTTGGGGCCTGGGGTGGGTGGGGGGACCTGGGGGTCTGACGTTTAGATGAGGGAGGGGCGCTCCCCGGGCCTTTGGGCCCATGGGCTTGGGGGCTCCTTTGCTGGCTGTGGAAACAGAAGTGCCTTTCGCTCCATGGGCGACAGAGGGCACTGTCCCAACGCGGATGGCACGTGGGCCCCGTGCCTCCCCTGAGTGGGGAGTTCCAGCAGGGCCGGAGGCAGCTTCAGTTTGTCACCTGTTCAGCTCAGGATCGATGCCGGGTGCCCCAGGAAGCACCCCAGGTCCTAAGACGCCCCCCTGGAAAGACTCCTGCGACTCTCTGGGCACAGGCAGAGCAGGGTGGGCTTCTGTTCCAGAACAGTCTTCGGGAGGGGGTGGTGATGGTTCTGGGGTCCTCTGGCGCTTTGGGAGTGGTGTGCTGCAGCCCACTTTGGGAAGGCTGGGGTGGCGCTTGTGAGCAACAGGAAGGGCAGAAGTGTCAGAGCAACTTTTCTCTGTCTTCTCGAGGACCAGGCTGGGCCACAGGGTCTCCCTGGAGGGTGCAGGGGTGATTACCAGCCTGGCATCGGGGTCCTAAGGGATGATGGCACTTCAAGGTGGGACACCGTCTGAAAGATGTAAATTGAGCACTGTCTTGGACATAGCTTTTGGGTGCAAAAGTCATGTATTATACTTCTCAAAAAAAAAAAAAAAAAGAATCAGAAAAATATCAAGGGGGCAGTAAAGTTCACGCAGGAGTTCACCCTGGAGATAAGCACCCCTGCTCTTGGGACGCACATCCTTCCAGATTCAGAAAAGCTTACACAAAGGATCACACGGTAATACTGTTGAATAAGCTTTTGCCCACTTAACAGTATGTTGTGCACGTGAAAAAAATCAGCAAATATGGATTTGCATAACCGCTTTTAACGGCTGCTCTTCACAGCATGCAGAAGAGGTGCTGGTGTCAGTATTAAATATTCCTCTCTGGTGGCCGGAGACCCAGAGCACTGGGGAATCTCGTGCATGCGGGAGCATGAGTGGATATTTAGATCGTCCCTGGCGACCCGTCGTGGAAAGTGAGCTCATCGCCGTTGTTCGAATGCCTGTTTGTGCACCTCTCCGAACACTTCCTGAGGATACATTTCTGAGAGTGACATGTGGGACAGAGGGGGCTGTATTTGAAGGACATTGGTTGGGGTTTGGATGCATCTCTCACCACGTATCGGCAGTGGGCTCTGTTGCTGGCTTCTAAGATGCCGGTCGTGAGAGACACAGGCTGTGCAGGCGCTTGGTGGGAATGGGGTCCCCTCATTTTCCGTACCGTCAATGGCCCCAGACGTTAAACAGGGACAAAGCAACGACGTGCCTGGTGAGATGGAGAAGGGAAGCGCGGGCGGCTGTACACACAGGGATGCTTGGCGGCACCGCCCACTTCGTGAGGTCCTGGCACTCCTGCCAGAGGCGGGCCCTGCTGGAGGAGACCACTGTGACCTCACAAATCCCCCAGGGGCTGAAAGACAGTGGCGTCTGGCTTCCTGTCACTTCAGCCTTGCTCCAGCCTCAGTCCAATAGAACAACCTTGCTTTGCTCCACGGTTACCACCTGGGATCAGATGCTAGAAGTCAGCTCCAGAGCTGGTTACCTGTGTGTGTCCCCCACGTCTGAAAGAGGGCCAACAGGAGGTTGTATCCATTTGACAGCCTGCCTGGTCCTCTTGAGAACATGCACATGCAGCTCAGTGGCTGACATCTCTTGTTCTGAGAGAGGCCTCGGCCTTTAAAGGGTGTGCCTCAAGTTCTTGGTCCTAGGAGACCTCAAGGAGAGGGGCCCGAGGTGACCACCACACAGCATCCGTCCCATCCCAGCCAGGCCCCAGGCAGCTCAGGGCTCCGCTTCCCGCCTCTGGAGCTGGGACTGTGGTTGCTTCAGTGAGGTTGTCCCCTGACCACGCATTGGCCAGACGGGGTGTGGGTGGCGGGTCAGTGTCACCTTTGTCCAGTGGCCGGTGGCTGGGGAGGGCTGGGTCTGGTGAGTCAGTTGGAGCAACGTTCTCCTCCTGGCAGCTGTGGCATCAGCTCTGGTTGTTAATTATCTAGTATTATTTAGTGTTACCATTTGACCCCACTCAGGGTTTGTTAGAGTGGGACCCACATGGGTTATAAAATGTAGAAAATCCATTTATTTTGTATGATTTAGATTTCCAACTCAATGACCAGCTTTGATGTTTTTCTGCTTTGAGGGAGCTACTTACCTGGTTAGAGTAGATGTTCCAAATAGACTTTCCTCCCTCCCCATTGTTGATTTCTATTTGGAATTACCCAACTTTTATGATGCCAAATATTTCCTGAGTGCATCAAGGGTGTGAGTGGAATGTATCTTCCAATAGGATTAGGTAATGCATCACACTGTATGGATTGCAAATATTTAAAAACCAGGCAGTGTAGTTTTAAACCTCAGAATGAGGAGGCATGAGAAGAACTGATGTCTGTGTGCCGGGTGGGGGCCGAGGGGGTGGGCAGGCAGGAGTAGCAGGCACTGCGTGTCGCCCTTCGGTGCATGTGGCCCCCACCAGCCTAGCCTGCGACATGAAGGTGCAGAGGCTGAAATGACTCCTGTCCCCTGTGTATTCCTGTCCCCTCCGTGTTCCTGTCCGCTACGTGTGGCCTGGCTGTGTTGTTCACTGCAGGATGGCGAGGAGGGGGCCTCAGGGGCTCTGGGGCTCTGGCCATGTGGGGGATGCAGGAAGGACACAGCCTGTCCCTCCCTGGCCTCGGCTTTTGCCTGGCCCTTCTATGGTTCGGATGCTACCCAAGCAGTGTAGCCTTTGAGATCATTTACCCACACCTGCAGCGTTTTGCATTTTCCGTCCACACCCTTCACAGGCAGTGTGGCCAGCCCTGTGCTGTGGATTGACATGGAGCTGGTGTCCTGTGCTGGTTACCTGGGGTCTGAGCTGAGACTGGCTTTCATCTGGTGGTCCTCCTCATGAAGGTGGGGTTCTGCCATTTGTCGCTTAGCTGCTTTCCGGGGGAGTCGGAGGCTTAGGTTGCTGTAAGTAACCAGAAGCCACCCTTCAAAGTGACGTCATATCTTCACAGCCGGAGGCGGAAGCGGTGGCCACTAGGCTGCTGGCGTTGTCCTCTGTTGTGATCTTTTACTTCTCAGCGCCTTGCACCCTCTACTTGTCTGCTGTCATTTGGTGGCGTTAACCAGATTTCAAAGTGCAGCATTTGGGACCGTACGTGTCAAATCTTGATAGGAATGAGTTGGGTGCCGGCTGTGCTGTGCCAGGAGCAGCCATGGCCACCCTCCCTGCTGTCCTGGGGCTGGCGAAAGTGGCTGTGGCTTTTCCGCCTGCTCTAGGGCTGGTGCTACGGGGGTCAGGCTGCAGCAGCGGAGCTGACCGTCATGTCTGGCTGGGAGCCCACTGGTCTGTTCTTCCTTTTTTCCACCCCAGCTCAGGCTGCCTGACCCGCGTCCCCCCTTCACGGGTCATGCTCATTGCTGGGCCCTCCCCTGCCCAGCTCTCAATTCCTGACTGATCTGCCTGACCCTGACCAGCTCACACCAGAGTCCCAGCCCAGACCCGGCTCAGAGCATCACCTGAGGAGCAGGTGGGTGGGTGGTGTCCTCTGTGATGGGCAGCTGACCGGGCTCTGGGCCACCTGGGCTCCCCAGGCATCTCCCTTCCCCTCTTATCCCCAGGAGGACATCAGGTGGACATGGTGGGTGGCGTCAAGTGCACAGCTGGAGTGGGCTGCCTGCACAGTCGGGCCTGGCGGAGCTGGCCTGGTGTGGATGCCACTCGAGGGAAACTAAAAATACAGGTGTTCTTTGACCCAGTAACTCCACAGAGAGTCTTCATTCTACAAGGAAACCCCAAGGGAGCAGAAGGAGCAGAAACGTGTGTCCTAGGAGGCTGCCTGGGACTTTGTTCCTGGAGCAAAGTCCTGTGAGAGAGCAGAGGACGGTGGACACGGGGGGCTGGTCTGTCCAGAGGGGGCTGGTCACATGGGTAGGGCACAGGGAGGATCTGGTTAGGAGAAAGAGTAACTCTCAGAAAAACAAGCAGATCACGTTCTTATGTTCATAGGACAAGCAAGGAGGAAAATCCTGTCCAAATGTGTATTTGCCTGAAGAGACGTACATTGATGTGTGTATGAATGTGGCGAATTCACATGCCACTGTTAACGCAGGTCACCTGGGGCAGGTGAGAGTTGACTGGTGGAGGGAGGGGCAGCCAAGACGGAGGGAGGAGGTTGGTGAAACCTGGAAACAGGAAAGCCTGGGCCTGCAGTGAAGTTTGTGTGACACCATTTTGCTGACTTGTATATCCGCAGCTGTAAAGACATTAAAAAACTCAAGTTGCCATTAGACTTCACGTCCTGTCTGTGGAGGGTGAACCCAAGGCCTGCGTCTGGCTCAGGTGAGGCTGACTCTGCTTCTCCCTTGGGCCCAGGGGATGCCTGGTCTCCCCCAGCACTGTGCCTCCCAGCTGCTGACAGCGGCCGCAGGAGTTTCCATCCCATTGTGGTTTCTGGCTGGGACCCTGTCACCATGGTCACCACGGCCACTCCCAAGCTGAGGAGAAGGCTTCTGACCTGACAGGAGGGAGCCAGGGAGGAGGCTTGTGGAGCTGCCTGCAGATGCTCTCAGAGGCTGTGGGGAAGGTGGCGGGATGTGCCCAGGCGATGAGGGTCTTGCCCAGGATGAGGCCTGCGGAGCTGCTCTGCTTGCAGATGCTCTCAGAGGCCGCGGTGAGGGTGGCGGGATGTGCCCGGGCAATGAAGGTCTTGCCCAAACGTTGGAGACGGAGGGTAGAATCCTGCTGTGGCCCCACCCAGGCTTCCCCAGTGCACTGCTTTCCAAAGAACGGCACCAAGGAACGAGGCTGAGAGACCGAGAATCGGCTTCTGTTACCGGATGCTTAAATGAAAACTTATGAAATAATAAGCTACACAACATAAAACCAAACATCTCCCATTTACTAGTAATTAAATGCTTAAACATTTAAATTATCCATATCTTATGTTTATCAAATTGCCAGTAGCCTTAAGGCTATAAAAGCATGAGTTTCTCAAGCTTCCCAGATGTTTCATAGCTTGAGATGGTAAATCTCAAGTTGTCAATTAAACCTTTCTCACAGCGGATTGGCACGACAAGCGGAGACATTCACTCCAGCAAGCAATAAAGCCCGACCACAGCAAGGTTTCCGTGATTAAGAAAGTAAATCTTCTTCGAGAATAAAGACATAAATGCCATATTTTTTTGCTGGAGAAGTGATGTGGGAAGATGCCCTCCAGAGACTGTCTGTCAAACATCCTTGAAGAAACATGTCTTGGTGTGCTTATTGCAGCACACATTGTCTACACTGAACGCCGGCGGAAGCTCTGCTCTGCTAAATGCTGCACACATCACCCGCTTCCTCGAGCCGCCTGAAGGCGAAGCTTTTAGGAGCAGACCTAGCTCATCAATATCAGCCTGCCCAAGGCTCCCCCACCCAGGAGAGCAGGGTAAGCAGCAGCAGGAGTCCCGAGAAACCCCCGAAGAGGCCGCATTGTCGCCAGCAGCCTGCGAACGAATCCAAATTCAGAACAGCCGTCAGCTGACGTGGCGAAGCAGGGCCACCGCCCGCCCGTCTTAGCCGGGTGGGAAGAGGGATGGTAGCTTCTGACACCCAGTAAGTGCCATTAACTCCCCTCTTTCCAGCAGGGAAGAAGGAAGCTGTGGAGCGGTTGGCTTGCCCTGGGAAAGTGTGTCCTCATTAGCACAGGAAAACAAAGCACGCGTGTTGAGATTACTTCTCTGGTCTTCTCTCTCTTGCCCAAAGCTTGCACTCTCTTGTGTAGAATGGAAAAATGAAACCATTGCTGTCACCGGCAGTGTTTCGGTTATGACTGCTGTGTAACAAATCACCCCAGAACCGAGCAGTCGATTTATGGAGCTTTCTGGTTCAGAAGGTCAGGAACTTGCTGAGGGTGCAGTAGGGGTGCCTCGTCTACTCCAGCACGTTCTGGAGCCTGTGCTAGGAAGACTTGGAACTCAAGACTGCTGGCAGGGTGTCCACACACAGCTTCTCTGGATAGTATGGCCTCCTCACTGCATGGCGGCCTTGGTGGGGGCAGACTCGCACCTGGCAGCTCATGCATGAGAGTTACCAGGAACACAGAAACAACGTCATCTCACACGACCCAGCCTCAGAGTCACTGTGTGGCACCTCAGCTCCCCAAATGTGCACACCTTTCTCCTGTGGCTGATACCCGTGTAGACCTACTTGGGGAGGGAGCATCTCATAAATGCAGTCCCAGCCTCCAGCAACTGTGCCGCCCACCAGGGGCCCTGCAATCCCAGCCTCCAGCGACTGTGCTGCCCGCTGAGGGCCCTGCAGCCCCAGCCTCCAGCGGCTGTACTGTCCCCCAGGGATCCTGCAGCCCCAGCCTCCAGCGGCTGTACTGTCCCCCAGGGGTCCTACAGCCCCACCCTCCAGCGACTGTGCTGCCCACTGGGGGCCCTGCAATCCCAGCCTGCAGCGACTGTGGCATTCCCCAGGGCCCCTGAAATCCCAGCCTCCAGCGACTGTGCCGCCCACTGGGGGGTCCTGAAATCCCAGCCTCCAGCGACTGTGCTGCCCACTGGGGGGTCCTGAAATCCCAGCCTCCGGCGACTGTCCCATCTGCCGGGTCCTGCAATCCCAGCCTCCATTGACTGTGCTGTCCCCCGGGGTCCTGCTTTCAAGTGTTCTCCAGCCAACACGGACCTTTCTGTCTCTGGAGCAGGGGTTTTATGAGTGGGAGGCAGCATGGGGTGGACAGGGGTAGGGAGTTCAGATGTCAGGGTCAGCCCTCGGTCTACGCCTGGGGCTGTTCTGTAGCCTCTCTGGATGGAGTCAGTGGACTCGTCAGTGGACTGATGGGTGAAATGGGAAAGGTGACTTCAGAGAGGTTCAGTGAGAGAATGTGTGGCGTCCTCACTGGTGTCTTGTTGAATGTGTACCCGTAGCAGTGGCTAATTTCTGGGGACAGTGCATGCTGTGGAGCTGTGATTTTGACATGTTCCTAGTTTATGTATCTAAAGCAGCTCCCAGGAAGGAGTCACATGCGCAGATAGAGGTTTTTCCTGCCCAGGCTCACAGAGAAGACACACCAGGAACAGGCTGAGAGAACGTTCATACAAGACAGAGTCCAGGGACATGGTCGAAGTTGCTGGCTCTGACTTTGCAGGGGCTGCAGCCAGTCAGAGGAGAGGCGGCTGGATGCGTCCTGGTTGGACATCAGTTCTGTGGACAGCAGAAAGCATGTTTGCAAAGCCTGAGTGATGACGTGGGTTGGAGCCACACAGTGTTGGGTGTAGGGGGTGGGTGAGCCTGTGCCGACCCTGTGTCTGGGTGCCACCCTCGCCTGTCACACCTGTCCCCACTCAAGCCTTCTGGGCAGCTGCCAGCACCTGGGTTAGAGTGGATGTGAGCTGCGGCCCTGGCTGGCTGTGACCTATGGTGTGGCCTGGCACCAAAGAGTGGCCCAGATCCCTTGGTTTCTGGCCTTGGAGATGGCCAGGGGCAGCTATTAGGCCGAGAGATGCCCTGAGCCGGGGGCTGTGCTGACAGGATGACAGGATGGCATCTGGGTCTCTTCATAGTGGGGTGGAGGACCCACGAGTGAGGTCTGAGCTCCCTGCTCTGCTGTCCACAGGTCTGGTGAGCTGGGCCTCCAGGCTGTCGATGGCAGAGGTCGCTGTGGGTGGGGTTGGGGAGGAGGTGGGGAGACAGGAGCACGAGGGTGCAAAGCCAGAGGGAGGGGGTGCAGCTGGGAAGTGGGCAGGCCTCGAGGAGCCCCCGGCTGGCCACAGATGCCCCAGGTGGGCGTACACCACTGAAGTCACAACCAGGAGGATGTTAAACGGGTTCCACACCAAATGTCCTGAGGGCTGGGCCTGTCCACAGGGCCAGGGCGCTTTCTGTGCGGGACAGTGTGCTGAGAAGCTCACCATGGCTGGAGAGTGCACTGTACCCTGGAGCCCGGTCCCCACCTTTCTGCTCCTTGAGAGACCAGGGACTCAGCTTTGGCTAGGGACCCCCTGGGCCTAAGAGGCCACACCCAACACTGAGGTCACAGGCTGACCTTTTCCGGATGCCCACAGTGGGAAAACCTGGGATCCATCCAGGTGGCTGCTGTTCCTGTGGAGCGGGGACTGGAACCCCAGCCTGGGAAGGTGGATGAGGGTCAGGGCAGAGTGGCATCATCTTCTCCCTGGAGAAGGGGTACTCCCTCGCCACCCACAGGGGAGGGACTGAGCCTGTGGCCTGGAGGCCTTTTCTACGCATGACTGCTCCATCTCTGTGGGCCTCAAGTTTGAGCCTACGTGGCCCTCTGCAGCCCTCTCCAGCCCCCTGCAGCCCTCTCCGGCCCTCTGCAGCCCTCTCCGGCCCTGCTCCATCTCAAAGGGCACAAGATTGGGGGCACTGTGCCCACCAAGTGCTCACACACGTCTCCCTCTAGGCCACATTCCAGGCACTTGGCACCCCAGGAGCCCCTGCACGGTGGCCCAAGCCCCTTTCAGGGCCTGCGTGGAACTCCCCAGGGTCTGTCCTCCCAAGGAGGGAGGGATCTTGGCTCTGGTGTTATGGAAGCATGTGTGCGTGTGTGGTGTGTGTTGACGGTTTGTGTGTTTGTATGTATGTGTGTATATGTGTATGTGTGTGCATGTGTCTGTATGTGTGCACATGGCCGGGGGTGGCCACGGGGCTGTCATGCAGGGAGATGCACAGGAGTCATTGCAGGTGAGTGGGGCTGGGAAGGAAGGCGGGGATGGCTGTGGGTGGCACCCCTCAGCCTATCACACCACAGAGCGAAGCTGGGCTTGAGCCTGGCCTTCCTTGTGCTGTGCAGGCTGTGTCAGGGCGGAGGGACGGCTGTATTTCATTGTCCCTGAGCTCGATGGCTGTCTCTCGATGTCTACACTGCATTCGAGCCCAGGAACCACGGAGCTCAAGGCTGGCTGGCCTCCCCAGCTCCTGTTCAACTCACGGAAGCCTGACCTGCGTCTTGTGCCACAGGAGGCAAAGGCAGAGGGGAGGGGGAGGCAGGGCCGTGGGACTGCCTGCCGGGTGGCTCAGGCCTTCCTCATGTTTTCTGAGATGCGTCTGCGGCCTCATGCTTATCGGTGGCTGGGAGTCGGACTGGGCTGCAATTCCGGATCCTCTCCTTCTCCAGTTAGTCCCGAGAGCTGTCTGCGTATCACAGGCGCTGCCCCTGCACCCGGAGGGCACCAAAGGGGCCTCTGCAGCGTGAGGCGTTTCCCACGCCCCATGGTGCGGGGTTTGCCATGAGGCCCTGGGGAAGGGGCTTCATCTCCGGGCTCAGCTGCTCCACAGTGAAGGCCAAGCCTCTTTGCTTGCCTGGGACAGCCCCACACCCCTGTGGGCATCTGGAGCGTGTATGTGTGCCTATGTGTGTGTGTATGTCTGTATGTGTGTTTGTGCATGTGTTTGCATGTGTGTGGTATGTGTGTTGTGTGGTGTGGGTGTGTGTTGTCTGTATTTGTTTGTGTGCATGTGTGTGCGTGTGTATGTGATGTGTATGTCTGCATGTATGTGTATGTGCATGCATGTGTCTGTATGTATGGTATGTGTATGTGTGTGTGCATGCGTGTGTCTGTATGTATGGTATGGGTATGTGTGTGTGCATGCGTGTGTCTGTATGTATGGTATGCGTATGTGTATGTGCATGCGTGTGTCTGTATGGTATGTGTATGTGTGTGTGCATGCGTGTGCATATGTGTGTGCTGTGTAAGTCTGCATGTATGTGTGTATGTGTGTGCCTGTGTGTCTGTATGTGTGGTACGTGTGCATGTGTGCACGTGTGTGCTGTGTGTTGATGGTTTGTATGTTTGTATGTGTATGTATGTGTGTGTGTTTTCCTGTTGCAGGAGTGATGGAAACCCTTGTTGCTCCCTGGTGTCCTGGGCACAGCCCCTGCTTGTGGCTGATTTGCCCCAGAGAAGGTTGATGGGACCTGACTCCCCACTCCCCAGCTGGCTCCAAGGGGATCAGGGAGCCTGAGCCGTGGCACAGGCTGATTTAGGTCCCTGCCTGCTGCAGGACGTCCTTGTGCTGAGACCACAGCAGGCTTGAGGCCGGAAGAGCCAAGCCGTGGAGGAAGCTGTGTCTGAACATGAGCGGCCGGGAGTGTGTGAGCTCTGGGAAGGAAGCCCGCATGTGAAGTTTGAGTGTTATGAGTTAAGACGCCAGTGTTCTGTCCTCCAACAAAGGAACCATGGTTTACAAATGTGGCCTTCTTACTGATGTACTTTGCCCAAGCTCATAAATCCCGCTTGTCAGAGAAAAGGCCACAGAGGAGCAAGCCATTGCAGACATGTACGCGAGTGTTAAGCTGTCCGCTTAGCTTGTGTGCTGCGCCGCTGGACTTGCTGTACCCTTCCCCTTCCATCACCGTGGCAGGAGCTTCCCGGTCAGCTTTGATGTGCAGGGACAGCAATTGGGGGGATTTGGGGGCAGAGGGGCTACACCAGGGCAGGCACTGGCCGACCACAGGGCTGCTTATATGGCCTTGGGAGGCCAGTTTTCAGTGAAAGGGCAAGAGAAACCATCACTGGCTATGTGCTTATCCTGTTATCTGTATATCGTCTTTGCAAAGTATCTGTTTAATTTTTTTGCCATTAAAAAGACCTGTGCCAGGTGCAGGGGCTCACACCTGTAATCTCAACACTTTGGGAGGCCGAGGCAAGAGGATTGCTTGAGCCCAGGAGTTTGAGACCAGCCTGGGTGACAAAGTGAGACTCTGTCTCTGTTTATAATAGGAAGAAATACAAAGAGAATACTTGGATTGTTAGATTTCTCATAATTGAGGTAGAGAGTTATTTATATATTCTGGATACAAGCTATTTATCAGATATAATTTGAAAATATTTTTGCCTCATCTGACTTGTCTTTTTGTTCTCTTAACAGTATCTTTCAAAGAGTAGATAGATCTAATTTTGACAAAGTCCAGTTTATCCATTTCACAGGGATTATGCTTTTGGTGTCTCATTCAATGGCTTTTTGCCTAACCTCAAAAGTTACATTTTTTTCTCTCTTCTCTTTTAAGAGTATTATAGATTTTCAAATGATGCTTAAGCCCATGATCTATTTTGAGTTAACTTTTGTATAAGGTGTAAGATATAGGTTGAAGTTCATTTTTGTGTGTATAAATGTTCAAATTTTCCAGAAATATTTGCTGAAACACAATTCTTTCCCCATTGAATTGTCTTTGTACTCTTGTTAAAATCGATTGACCATGTCTGTGTAGGTCTATTTCTTGACTCTATTCTGATCCATTGATCTATATGTCTACCCTTTCACCAATATTACACGATCTTAATCATTGCATGTTTCAAGTAAGTAAAAATATGGCAATCTGAGCTTTGTTCTTTTTCAAAAATATATATATTTTAGAAGCAGCATCTGCATGTCTATAAGAAATCCTGTTGGGAGTTCATTTGGAATTATATTAAATTCATAGATCATTTTGGGAAGAATTGATATCTTAACTAAATTAACAACATACCTGTCCGTGAACATGGTATGTTGTTCCATTTATATAGGTTTTCTTTTATTTTTGTTTTTTGGAGACAAGGTCTCATTTTGTTGCCTGGCTGGAGTGCTGTGGCATGAACACAGCTCACTGTAGCCTCGACTTCCTGGACTCCAGTGATCCCTTTGCCTCAGGCTCCCAAGTAGCTGGGACTACAAGCATGTGCCACCACACTTGGCTCATTTTTGTATTTTTTATAGAGAAGGGTTTTGCCATGTTGCCCAAGGTGGTCTCAGACTCCTGAGTTGAAGCAATCTGCCTGCCTTAGCCTCCCAAAGTGCTGGAATTACAGGCATAAGCCACCAGGCCCAGCTGAATTTCCATTCTTTTAAATTTGTGATGGCTGTTTTATGATCCAGAATTTAGTTTACTTTGGCAAATGTTTTATGTACACTTGAAAAGAATTTGTATTTTGCTGTTTCTGGATAATGTGTTTTATAAATGCCAGTTTAGTCAAGTTGGTTGGTGATGGTGTTCACATTTTCTGTATCTTTGCTGTTTTTCTCTTTACTTGTTTTATTGATCACTGAGAGAGAAGTTTTGAAATCTCGAAATATAATTTTGGATTTGTCTATCTCTCCTTTCAGTTCAATAAGTTTTTGCTTCATGAATTTTACAGCTCTGTTCTTAGGTATATATACATTTAGAATTGCTATGTCTTCTCAGTGAATTGAGCTTTTTATGATCGTGTGATATGTCTTGTTGTGTCTGGTAATTTTTCTTGTTCTGAATTCTATTTTGCATGATATTAATATAACTATTCCAGCTTTCATTTGACTAGTGTTTTAATCATATTTTAAAAGTCCTTTCCTTTTAACCTGTGAGTATCATTATATTTAAAGTGGGCTTTTAGACAGCATGTAGTTGGCTGTAAGTGAAGATTCTGAAGAATGAAAAGTCAAATACTGTATGTTCACACTTGTAACTGGGAGCTAAGCTATGAGGACATAAAAACATACAGAGTGATATAATGGACTTTGGAGGCTGGGGGACCAGGTTGGGAGGGGGGTGAGGAGTAAAAGATTACCTACTGGGTACAGCGTATGCTGCTCAGCTAACAGGTGCACTAAAATCTCAGAATTCGCCACTATAGAATTCATCCATGTAACCAAAAAGCACTTGTACCCCAAAAGCTAATAAAAAATCAGTTTGACAATATCTGTCCTTTAATTGGTATTCGTGACCATTTTATTTTAATATAACTATTGATGTCATTGGATTTACCTCTACTATTGTGCTTTTTGTGCCACTTATTTCCTTTGCCTTTGTTTCTGTTTCCATTTTCCTGCCTTATTTTGAGTTATTTGAATATTTATTTTGCATAGCATTTTAATGTACTTATTTGCTTTTAATTATATCTACCTGTGTAAGTTTTTAAGTGGTTGGCCTAGGGTTAACTACACACACATATACACATGCATATATATATATACACGCACACATATATGTGTATATGTACACACACACACTTATCTTTTCAAAGTTTACGGAAAATTAGCATTTTACCACATTAAGTGACATGTACATGTAGAAACCTTATAGCCATATAAGGCCCTTTACTCTTCCCTTTGTGTTTTGTAGTTACCTTATATATTACAGCTACATTTCCACAGAGCAAGGCTTTAATCAGGTGTATTTCTTTTAATTACACATATTTTAAAATGTATAAGAGGAGGAAACAGCCTGAACAGGCAATTCCTGAAGCTTCACTTCCTTCTGGGATTATTTTCCTTCTCTCTGAAGAACTTCCTTTAGCATTTCTCTTAGAGCAGGTCTTCTGTGACAAATTCTCTTTGCTTCTCTTAAAACGTCCCTGTTTCATTTTAGTCTCTGAAGGATACTTGCTCTGGAGGTGGAACCCTGGGTTGACAGTTCTTCCCTTTCAGCACTTTAAGTTGTTGCGTCTCTGTCTTGTGGCCCCACAGTTTCTGGTGAGAAATCTGCTGTTACTCAGTTTGTTAGTGCCCTTTGCATGATATGTTTTGACTCAAAATCTTTTTTGTTGTATCTTTGGTTTTCAGTAATTTTATTATGATGTGCCTGGGTGTGGTTTTCTTTGAGTTTATTTTATCTGGGATTTACTGAGATTCTTGAATCTCTAACTTTTTTTTTTTTGCCCAGTTTGGGAAGTTTTAATTTATTATTTTATCATATATGTGTGTGTGTGTGTGTGTGTGTGTGTGTGTATGTACCATTTTTTTCTCATTCTTTTTTATTTTTATTTTTTTTTGAGACAGATCCTCACTCCATTACCCAGGCTGGAGTGTAGTGGCATGACTACAGCTCACTGCAACCTTGACATCCCAGGCTCAAGTGATCCTCCCACCTCAGCCTCCCACATAGCTGGGACTACAGGTGTGCACCACCACAGCTGGCTAATTGTTTTAAAAAATGTTTTTGTGGAGATGGGGGTCTCACTCTGTTGCCCAGGCTGCTCTCTAACTCCTAGGCTCAAGGATCCTCCAGCCTCAGCCTCCCAAAGTGTTGAGGTTACAAGCACCAGCCATCGTGCTTGGCCTATTCCCTCATTCTGAGATTTTAACAATATTAGACTTTTTGTTATTTTTCA
This sequence comes from Rhinopithecus roxellana, assembly GCF_007565055.1. Taxonomy (NCBI): domain Eukaryota; kingdom Metazoa; phylum Chordata; class Mammalia; order Primates; family Cercopithecidae; genus Rhinopithecus; species Rhinopithecus roxellana. Next base: position 51,863,019 of record NC_044559.1, on the reverse strand, counting down.
GAGGCCACAAAACTTTGTTTTTGTTTTTTTTTTCTTTTAATCAGATTGGATAATTTCTATTGATTTGTCTTCAAGTTTACCAATAATTTCCTGTGTCATCTCCATTCTGCTATAATGACATCCAGTGAATTCTTTATTTCGATTATTTATATTTTTAAGTTCTAAAATTTTCATTTGGTTCTTCAATGTAGCTTCTAGTTTTCTGTTGACAATTTCTATCTTGCCATTCATTTTATAAGCATTTAGCCTTACTTCATGGAAGATGAATACCTTAGCTGTTTTAAAGTCTTTGACAATTCTAACATCTATGTCATCTTGAGAGTGGTGTCTTTTGATGGCTTTTCTCTTTTCAAATTGCTAATATTTTAGTTTTTCTGTATTGTGAATCATTTTGTATTATATTTCAGAAACTTAGATATGATACTAAGGCACCCTAGATGCCCTCTGGCCGCCAGGTTCTGGGCTGAGGTTGTGAAGACACGGCTTTGACCTGGAGGCTGTGGAGTCTCCTGTGGGGAATTTCACTAATGTCCTAGTCTTGGTCCTGGCTCCAGAACCTTGTATCAGAATCACTTGTGGGGGCGTTGGCACACAGAGGGCTGCCCCCAGGACTCCAGCACAGTGAGCTGGATCAGGGTCACCTGTGGGAGTATTTGCACACAGAGGGCTGTCCTGGAGCAGCAGCACACTGCACTGGCATGTAGCCAGACAACTGGCATTTTAAATGTTCCGTGGATAACTGTCCAGCTTGTGGGGTGGGTGCTCTGGGACCCAGAGTCAGCCTGTGCCCTCCCTGTCACCAAGCAGGGCGCTCCTCGACCTCCCTGGTCGTGCACATGCTCTGTGGCCCTACATACCCTCCTGGTGGTCTCTGAGGCAGAGGGGCCACTCCCCAGACCCTCACCCTGAGCCTTCCTGGGCCTACAGCTCCCTAATTTTGGTAGAGACTCAACGAATATGTGGATGGGAAGTTCTCTTCAGTTGTGGGATGAGCCAGCACTTCTGGCTGAAGAAAAGTAAGTGGCATTGGCATCTATGACAAACCCACAGCCAGTATCCTACTGAAAGGGGAGAAAGTGCAAACAGGAACAAGACAAGGATGCCCACTGTCACCACGGTTATTCAACATAGTTCTGGAAGTCCTAGCCAGAGCCAGAAAGCAAGAGAAAGATTATCGGAAAAGAGGAAGTCAAAATATCACTGTTTGCTGACGATATGATCATATACCTAGAAAATCCTAAAGACTCCTCCAAAAGCCTCTTGAATTTGATAAATGAATTCAGTAAAGTCTCAGGTTACAAAACCAGTGTACACAAATCAGTAGCACCAACAACACCAAGCTGAGAATCAAATCAAGAACTCAATCCCTTTACAATAGCTGCAAAAACAAAACAAAACAAAAAACCAAAAACAACAAGCTCCCACAACAAACCAAAAACCTAGGTATATACCTAACCAAGGAGGTGAAAGATCTCTACAGGGAGAACTACAAAACACTGCTGAAAGAAATCGTAGATGACACAAACGAATAAAAATGCATCCCATGCTCATGGATTGGAAGAATCAATATTGTGAAAATGACCATACTGCCCAGAGCAATCCATAGATTCAATGCAGTTCCTATCACAACACCATCATCATTTTTCACAGAATTAGAAAAAAAATCCTAAAATTCATATGGAACCAAAAAAGAGCCCTAACAGCCAAAGCCATCCTAAGCAAAAAGAACAAATCTGGAGGCATCAGATTAGCAGACTTCAAATTATACTACAAGGTTATGGTAACCAAAACAGCGTGGTACTGATATAAAAGTAGGCACATAGACCAATGGAATAGAATAGAGAACCCAGAAATAAAGCCAAATAGGTACAGCGAACTGATCTTTGACAAAGCAAACAAAAAGATAAACTGGGGAAAAGACACCCTATTCAATAAATGGTACTGGGAAAATTGGATAGCTGTATGTGGAAGAATGAAACTGGATCCCTATCTTTCACCTATACAAAAATCAGCTCAAGATGGACCAAAGACTTAAATGTAAGACCTGAAACTATAAAAATTCTAGAAGATAACAGTGGAAAAACTCTTCTAGACATTGGCCTAGGCAAATAATTCATGACTAAGACCTCAAAAGCAAATGCAACAAAAATAAAGATAAATAGATGGGACCTAATTAAACTAAAAAGCTTCTGCACAGCAAAAGAAATAATCAGCAGAACAGACAACCCACAGAGTGGGAGAAATATCTGCAAACTACACATCTGACAAAGGATTAGCATCCAGAATTTACAAGGAACTCAGACAAATCACCAAAAAAACCCACTAAATAATTCCATTAAAAAGTGGGTAAAGGTCATGAATAGACATTTCTCAAAAGAAGATATACAAATGGCCAACTAACACATGGAAAAATGCTCAACCTCACTAATCATCAGGAAAATACAAATTAAAACCACAGTGAGATTCCACGTTACTCCTGCAAGAATGGCCATTTTTAAAAAGTCAAAAAAGCAATAGATGTTGGCATGGATGCAGGAAAACAGGAATGTTTATACACTGCTGGTGGGAATGTAAATTAGGACAACCTCTATGGACAACAGTATGGAGATTCTTTAAAGAGCTAAAAGCAGATCTACCATTTGATCCAGCAATTCTGCGGCTGAGTATCTACCCAAAGGAAAATAAGTCATTATATGAAAAAGACACTTGCACACATATGTTTACAGCAGCGCAGTTCACAATTGCAAAGACGGGGAACTAACCTAAGTGCCCATCGACCACTAAGTGGAAAAAGAAAATGTGGTGTCTATACACCATGGAATACTACTGAGCTGTTAAAAGGAATGAAATAATGTTTTTTTGCAGCAACTTGGATGCAGCTGGAAGCCATTACTCGAAGTGAAGTAACACAGGAGTGGAAAACTAAAAACTGTACGTTCTCACTTATAAGTGGGAACTAAGCTACGAATCTGGCATAGACTGATATAATGGACTTTAGAGACTCGGAAGTGGGAGGGTGGGAAGGGGGGTAAGGATAAAAAAAGGATAAAAAAACTACACATTAGCTACAACCGACACCACTCGGGTGATGGGTGCACTAAAGTGTCATAACCCCACTATGTAAGTCATCCATGTAAACAAAACCCATTTGTATCCCAAAAGCAATTGAATTAAAAAAAAAGAAAATTGGCTGGACACAGTGGCTTATGCCTGTAATTCCAGCATTTTGGGGGGCTGAAGTGGGCGAATTACCTGAGGTCAGGAGTTTGAGACCAGCCTGGCCAACATGGCGAAACCCCATCTCTACTACAAATACAAAAATTAGCCGGGTGTGGTGACGGTGCCTGTAATCCTGCTACTCTGGAGGGTGAGGCAGGAGAATTGCTTGAACCTGGGAGGCAGAGGTTGCAGTGAGCCGAGATCGTGCCACTGCACTCCAGCCTGGGTGACAGAGTGAGGCGCTGTCTTAAAAAAAAAAAGAAAAGAAAAGAAAAAAGAAAATTAAGTGGCTTTGGGCAATATAATTTTCTCAACTCACGATAAAGTGAGAAATGGTACCTGCTTCTCAGTCATTCATTTCTGCAGAACTGGGGAGAGCGCCAGACTTGGGGGAGGAGCTGCACCTGGTTTGAGTGTCACTGCTCCTATCACCCTCTGGTGTCAGCATGCACCAGGATGTGCTTGGCCAGTGATAGATGAGAAGTGAGTTTGTGTCATGCAGGTGGGAGCTCCAGAGCCATCTCAAGGTTCCTCCACCTCCCTTTCCCCAGATGGAACTGCTGTGCTATGAAGGACCCATGAACCTGGCTCCTTTCAGGCAGAGGCTGTTCCTTCAATTTGGTTTCAGAACAAGGAAGTAGCAGCTGTAGAGTCTCTGGGTCCCTGGCTGTGGGCACGTGACTGACCCAGGGCCCCAGCGGTTGAGCTCTGAAACCTGTTGTGGCCTTTCCACTGTGGCCTCCCTTCTCACGGCAGTGACTGAGCAGGGCAGGGACACCTAGGCGGACCAGGCACTCCTGGGAGATGTGGATGCCTCTGATGGCGACTTTGAGCCAATTTCCCTAGGACTGCAGGGGTCAAGACTTTTCCCAACCGCCTTCCTCCCCTCTCTCCTTCCTGAGGGTCAGGCCCCAGCCCAGGCTGCCCTTCACTCAACCTGCCCCGTTTCCCTCACGGCATTGCCTCTAAGATGTGCTTGGGGGCTGCTTCTTGGAGGTCCCCGACTAACACAGCAGACACTGTGCAGCACCCACGATGGGCATGTTTGTGAGTGTGGAATAAACCCTGTGTGAAAGCTGCTTGAACTTCGGGGTCATTGCTGCACAATACCGTAGTCTGAGATGAGCTACCCACGGCCCTTGTTCTGCTGGGGGCGACAGAGCCGAGAACAGGGCATGACGACTCCATGGAGTGGTGGGCGGTGGCTGGGGTGTGAAGGCGGGCTCCAGGATGGTACAGCCAAGGTGGTCAGGCTGACCTCTGCTCTCATTCTGACACATCTCTTGCAGCTTTGCTTGGTGTTTTCAGAAACTGGCTGAGTTGGACATGATCCTGGGTGTCAGGGAAACAAGTTCATGGGGGCGTTTGATTTGCGTTCGCAGATATCTTTAGAGCTGAACACGACTTGGCATAGGAATTCAGGAGGCTATACTACCTGCTTTTGGCGCGGCTGCGGGTGGGCTCTGTGGCCGAGCTGCTTCAGGAATCCGAGTGCCATCTGGCAGAGCGATGTGTGTAGCTCTGCTTTCAAGTCTGAAATCTTTTTTTTTTTTTTTTTTGAGAGGGAGTCTGGCTCTGTCGCCCAGGCTGGAGTGCAGTGGCCGGATCTCAGCTCACTGCAAGCTCCGCCTCCTGGGTTTATGCCATTCTCCTGCCTCAGCCTCCCAAGTAGCTGGGACTACAGGCGCCCGCCACCTCGCCCGGCTAGCTTTTTGTATTTTTTAGTAGAGACGGGGTTTCACCGTGTTAGCCAGGATGGTCTCAAACTCCTGACCTCGTGATCCGCCCGTCTCGGCCTCCCAAAGTGCTGGGATTACAGGCTTGAGCCACTGCGCCCGGCCAAGTCTGAAATCTTAGCTGGCTTATTTGGTTTCTTCCTTGCAGGCTTTTTCCTCTTTCTTTTTTCTGTGCTTATGACGCAGAAATAATTTACAAGGGGGAGACCTCTGGCAAATCCCTATTTACCTGCTGGGCCTATGGAGAAAACACCGGCTGCTTTGGAACTGGAGACCTCCCGCCCTTTCAGAATGAGAATGAACTTTCTAGAACCAGCCCAGACCTTTCCTGACAACCAAAGCAGCAGACACAGCCCCTCTGTCTGTGGAGGGAGAGGATGGTTTCAGAAAATGTGCATGCAGACTCAGGCTAAGAAGGCGAAAACTGCTCTCCAAGGCTCTCCTGGTTCCCACATCAAGGTTATTTCCGGAACACCATTTGTTTATCCGATAAACGCAAAAATAGTGCTTACTGCGAGGCAGGACTGCTCTGAGCACGTCATACATGTGAACTCATTGACCCTCTGAACACACCGTGCGATGAAGGTATTACTGTCTCCATTTTACAGAAGGGGAAACTGAGGCACGGAGTGGTCACAGAACTGGCAAGCAGCAGAGTCCAGATCCAGTCTGGGTCATGGCTGCAGACGGTGCTCTTGCCCACACACTGGCTGCCTCAGGGACTCCTTCCTCCGTAAGGAGAATGCAGGAAGGCAGAGAGCCATGTGGGTGGTCCAAGCGACCGTCCACTCTTGGCCACAGCTCTGATCTTGGTTGACAACAATGATAAGGAGAATGTAGGCATAGCTCAGAGACATTGCGGGCTCGGCTCTAGACCATTGCCATAAGGCAAGTCACAGGAAGTTTTGGTTTAACAGTGCATATAAAGCTTATGTTTATAGTACACCGCAGTCTATTAAGTGTGTAACTGCTTGATGTCTAAAAAAGTGAATGCCTTAATTAAAAGTAACTTTACTGCTAAAAATGCTAACAATCACCTGAGACTTTAGCAAGTCGGCATCTTCCTGCTGGCAGAGGGTCTCGCCTCCATGTTGATGACTGCCGACTGATCTGAGTGACAATTGCTGAAGGCTGGGTAGGGGGCTGTAGCAATGTCGTAAAATGAGACAGTGAAGTTAGCCCCATCGAGTCACTCTTTTCATGATAGGTATCTCTGTAGCATGCAACGCTATTTGATGGCATTTTACTCACGGTAGACCTTCTTTCAGAATTGGGGTCAGTCCTCTCAAATCCTACTGGTGCTTTACCTTGTAAGTTTATGGAATATTCTAAATCTTTTTGTTGCCATTTCAACAATGTTCACAACACTTCACCAGGAGTTGATTCCATGTCAAGAAACCATGTTCTTTGTACATCCATCACATAAGCAACTCCTCATTTTTTCAAGTTTGATTCTGAGCCTGTAACAATTCTGTCCCATCTTCAGGCTCCACCTCTAACTGCAGTTCTCTTGCTGTTCCCCCCATATCTGCAGCTACTTCCTCCACTGAAGTCTTGAACCCTTCAAAGTCATCCATGAGGGCTGGAATCAACTTCTTCCTAACTCCCGTTAATGTTGATATTTCGACCTCCTCTTAAGAATTATGAATGTTCTTAATGGCATGTAGAATGATGAATCCTTTCCAGAAAGTTTTAAATTTACTTTCCTAAGATCTTTCAGAGGAATCACCATCTATAGCGTCTATAGCCTTACAAAGTATATTCCTTAAGTAATAAGACTTGAAAGTCAAAATTACTCCTTGGGCCAGGCGAGGTGGCTCATGCCTGTAATCCCAGCACTTTGGGAAACGGAGGTGGGTGGATCGCTTGAGGCCAAGACTTTGAGACCAGTCTTGGTAATGAGACTCCATTTCTACAAAAATTAAAAAATTAGCCAGGCATAGTGGCACATGCCTATAGTCCCAGTTACTTGGGAGGCTGAGGTAGGAAGATGCTTGAAGGCAGGAGCTTGAAGTTGCAGTGAGCTATGATCGCACCATTTCACTCCAGCCTGCGCAACAGAGAAAGACATTCTCTCTCTGTTTCTTTTAAGATATTGGTCTTGCTCTGTCATCCAGCCTGGAATGTCATGGCACAACCACAGCTCACTGTGGCATTCATCTCCTAGGCTCAAATGATCCTCCCACCTCAACCTCCCAAGTAGCTGGAACTACAGGCGCATGCCACCACACCCAGCTAACGTATTATTATTATTATTATTAATTATTATTATAGAGATGAGATGGGGGTCTCCCTATGTTGCCCAGGCTGGTCTGGAACTCCTGGCCCCAAGTGATCTTCCTGCCTCGGCCTTCCAAAGTGCTGGGATTACAGGCTTAAGCCACCACACCTGGCCAACCCTGTCTCTTAAAAATATTTTTTCCCCCTGATTCATGGGCTGCCAAATGGATATTGAGTCAGCAGACAAGAAAATTGCATTCATCTGCTTATACATCTCAGTTACCAGATGCATTGTCAGTGAGCAGAAATACTTTGAAAGGAGTCTTTCTTTCTCAGCAATAGGTCTCAACGATGAGCTTAAAACATACAGTAAACGGTGCCATAAACAGATGTGCTGTCATCCAGGCTTTGCTCTTCCATGTATAAAGCACAGGCAGAGTCAATTTCTTGAGGGACCTAGGATTTTTGGAATGGCAAATGAGCATTGGCTTCAACTAAAAGTGACCGGCTTCATTATCCCCAGCAAGAGTCAGCCTGTCCTTTGAAGCTTCGAAGCCAGCCATTGACTTCTCCTCTCCAGTTATGAAAGTCCTACATGGCCTCTTCTCCCAATACAAGGCTGTTTCATCTGCGTTGCAAATCTCTTGTCTACTGTAGCCACCTTCATCAATGCTCTTAGCCAGATCTTCTGGATAACTGGCTGCAGCTTCTCCATCAGCCCTTGCAGCTTCACCTTGCGCTTTTATGGAGACGGCTTCTGTCCTTAAGCCTCATGCACCAACCTCTGCTAGCTTCAAACTTTCCTTCTGCAGCTTCCTCACCTCTCTCAGCCCTCACAGAGTTGAAGAGACTTGGGGTCTTGCTCTGGATTAGGCGTTGGCTTAAAGGAATCCTATGGCTGCTTTGACCTTCCATCCAGACCATTAAAACCTCCTCCAGCAATGAGGTTGTTTTGTTTCCTTATCCTTCACGTGTTCACTGAAGGGGGACTTTTAATTTCCTTCCAGGACTCTTCCTTGGGCATCCACAACTTGGCTCACTGTTTGGCCCAAGGGGCGGAGCTTTCAGCCTGCCTCAGCCTTTCTCAGTAAGTTGAATCATTTCTAGCTTTTGATTTAAAGCGAGAGATGTCCACCTCTTCCTTTCACTTGGACACTTAAAAGGCCATTGTAGGGTTATTAATTGGCCTCATTTCAGTGCTGCTGTGTCTCAGGGAAGAGGGAGGCCTGAGGAATGGGAGAGAGATGGGGAATGGCTGACCGGTGGAGCGGTCAGAGCACACCGGACATTTATGGATGAAATCCACCGTTTTATATGGGTGTAGTCCACAGTGCCCCAAAACAATGATAATGGGAACATTGAAGATCATTGATCACAGATTCACATAACAGATATAATCATAATGAAAAAGGCTGAAATATTTGTAAAAATACTGAAATGTGACACAGACATGAAGTGAGCACGTACTGTTGAAAAAAATGTCACTGATGGACTTGCTGGAGGTGGGGTTGCCATGGAATGTTAATTTGTAAAAAATGCGCCCAGCACTTTGGGAGGCTGAGATGGGTGGATCACGAGGTCAGGAGTTCGAGACCAGCCTGGCCAACATGGTGAAACCCCTTTTCTACTAAAAATACAAAAATTAGCCGAGCATGGTGGCGCATGCCTGTAATCCCAGCTACTCAGGAGACTAAGGAAGGAGAATTGCTTGAACCCGGGAGGTGGAGGTTGCAGTGAGCCAAGGTCACTCCACTGTTCTTCAGCCTGGGCAACAGAGTGAAACTCCATCTCAAAGAAAAAAAAAATGGCATCTGTGAAGTACAACACATCGGTGTATAATAAAACAAGGTGTGGCCAGGCACAGTGGCTCATGCCTGTAATCCCAGCACTTTGGGAGACTGAGGCAGGTGGATCACGAGGTCAGGAGACCCAGGCCATCCTGGCCAACATGGTGAAACCCCATCTCTACTAAAAATACAAAAATTAGCTGGGCGTGGTGGCACACACTTGTAATCCCAGCTACTCGGGAGGCTGAGGCAGGAGAATTGCTTGAACCCAGGAGGCAGAAGTTGTGAGCTGAGATTGTGCCACTGTACTCCAGCCTGGTGACAGAGTGAAATTCCGTCTCAATAAATAAATAAATAAATAAATAAATAAATAAATAAATAAAACAAGGTATGCCTGTAACCCTCTTCGGGTTGGTTACAGAAGTCAGGTTTGCACATACACAGCTTTGGAGGACAACTCACCTGGGCCCAGGGGTGCTCAACTGCTCCCACCAGGGAAGAGGCAAAAGCGAGCACATGGAGGCCATCCCACTGGGCCCTTCCCACCCTGTCGTTTGGGCCAAGATCCTCGAGGGGCTGGGGACAGTGGAGAATGCGCAGATGGAGGTGGCCTGTGCAGGGTCCCACCTACCTGGGTCAGAGGCAGTGCTCAGGACAGCCACAGCCTCCCCCGCCCCGTGCCGTGCCCCCCGCAGCGAGGCACCTGGTGCTCAGGCACCTGCCCCGTGCAGGGTCCCCTGGTTTCTAAACTCTGTTGCTAAAGTTGCGTAAGTGGAGAGGAATGGGTCTGCCTTCCCCGACAGCAGGTGTGGGCTCTGCCTTCCCCGACAGCAGGTGTGGGCTCTGCCTTCCCTGACAGCAGGTGTGGGCTCTGCCTTCCCCGACAGCAGTGGTGCTTCCCTGGAGTATGGATCCGGGAGGGGACACCTGGAAGGCATGCCCGGGAATGGCAACGTGACACTGGCTTCTCACAGTGGCTTCTGGACTCTGCTTGGAAAATCGTTCCTTACAGAGATTCAAATGCCATCCCTGCACAGAAGAGAAATCTGTCAGAAATTACTCAACAGGGGGTGCATCCCTGTGTGCAGTCTGATGGTGAGGGGAGCCAGAGAGGGAGAAAACTGTTAGAAACAGCGAGAAGCAGTGGAGACGACACATGGGCCGTTCCTCCCCATTTTGGATCTAAGTTCAGCGTTCGGGGGACTCTGTGACATGTTGTCGGGGAGGGGCTGTGTGTGGATGAAGAGGGGCCCCCCCAGGAGCCGGCTTCAACGGGCTGGCTTCCCAGCACTGCAGCGGCTGAAACACAGAGCCCGGGGGTGGGGGGATTGGGGGGTGGGAAGGTCTGGGGGTGGTGGGCAGAGGGTCTGGGGGTCTGGGGGGTGGGGGGGCCTGAAAGGCAGTGAGCTTGGGGGGTGGGGGTCTGGGGGGCAGGGATTCTGGTGGGCTTGGGGGTTGGGGGGCCTGAGGGGTGGGGGGTCTGGGGGGTCTGGCAGGTGGGGGGCAGAGGGTCTGGGGGGTAGGGGTTCTGAGGGGCTTGGGGGGTGTGGGGCCAGAGGGGTGGGGGGTCTTGGGGGGGCCTGGGGGATGGGGGACCTAGGGGGTGGGTGTTTTGGGGGTTGGGGGCTCTGGGGGGTCTGGGGGGTCTGGGAGGTGGGGGATCTGGGGGGTGGGGGATCTAGGGGGTGGGGGGCCTAAGGGGTGAGGGTTCTGTGGGGTGGGGGGCCTGGGGGGGCAGGGTGTCTGGGGGTTCAATTGCAATATTCTAAAACTCCTCACCTTGCAGAGAATGGATTTATCATGGTGATACACGTAAACAAAATAAACCTTTTGTTAAAGTAACTTACACCACCTGTCTTGGAACTTCGATCCTGGCAGATGTCTCCTGTTGGTCTGAGTGGTTGTGGGAGCAGTGTCTGGTCACCATGAGATGCCTGCTCCCCTCACAAGTGGCTGTTGGTGACCCAGGGGGGGCATTTTCTCCGAATACCTGCGTGTGGTTCTGTGTCCTGTTTACACGTGAGTCTGGCCTCGGTGAGGCTGCTGCTTTTCCCCTGCGTTTCTGTCTTCTCATCCATGTAAGGGGTGCCAGCTAAGAACTCCGCTTGCAGAGGAAGCGGGATGGCTGAGCTGCTTTCAGACGCAGCAGCATAAACACAGGGGGTCCTTATGAGACACAGGGGGTCCTTACCTGACACAGGGGGTCCTTACCTGACACAGGGGGTCCTTACCGGACACAGAGGGTCCTTACTGGACACAGGGGGTTCTTACCAGACACGGGGTTCCTTACCAAACACAGGGTATCCTTACCAGACACGGTAGGTTCTTACCAAACATGGGGCTCCTTAGTGGACACAGGGGGTTCTCACCCAACACAGGGGCTTCTTACCAAACACAAGGGTTCTTATCAGACACAGGGGAGCTCTGCTGGGCAGCCCAGCTGCTCCTGGCTCCTGGTGGCAGGAGCCTGGGGACATGTTCTGGACCGAGATAAAAGGTCTGTGCCAGGGAAAGATGAAGATAGAAGAGCTGGCCAGTGGACTGACTGGGTTTAAAGTGTCTAAAGGAGCGACTGGATCCTGAAGTGGGAGGGACCCAGACGCCCGTGGATGACAGCTGATGTCCACTCACGCCAGCAAGCTGCCTTCAGAAGGGGCTGCTGCCTGGGCAGTGGCCTCTGGCTTCCCGCAGGTGCCAACATCTGCCTGCTGGGTGCCTGAGGAGCCTGGGGAGTCCAGTGCCCGACTCACAGTGGTGAAGATGGGCCCTGATCAGGGTTGCTTTGAGCAAACGCTGTCTCCTAGTCTCCTGCCCTGGGGTCCTCCTGGACCCTCTCCCTCCCTCAACCCTTGGACCAGTATGTCTTGGGATGTGGCCGCACCGCTGCAGGGCCCGAGACCCTTTCAGGGGACTCAGAAGGTAAAATCTACATTCACAACGACACTCGGATGATATTCACTGGGTTCATAGTGTTGGCATTACAGGGGTGTGGCAAAAGCTGCTCCAAAGTCGTAGAACTGCCGGTGCCTGCGAAGGAAACGGGCCATGGCCAGGCCTGGGTGGGCAGTGCCTGCCCCAGGGTCTCTCCCAGAGTCCCTCCCAGCGTCTCTCCCCAGAGTCTCCCAGGGCCTCCCCCAGGGCCTCCCCCAGGATCTCTCCCAGAGTCTCTCCTCAGGGTCTCCCCCCAAGGTCTCTTCCAGGGTCTCCCCGGGTCTCTCCTCCAGCGTCTCTTCCTCAGTGCCACCCTCTCAATGTCTTTGCTCTCAGAGATAAATAAAAAGCCACCTTCACTTATAAATGTCCTTGACAAGGCAGGAAAAGTATTATTTTTTGAATCTCAATCGTTGACCACACACCCTGTTAATATTCTTTTAACAAAACAGGACACACACCGTCAGGCTTCTGCTAACACGAGAACGGTGACGCCTGGAGGAGGAGAGACTGTGCTCGGCTTTGAGCTGTGAGTTGAACTCGCTGCTTTTCTTCTTAATCCAACACTATTTCTATTTGAAAGAATGACTGAGGGAAAACTGTCATTACCCAGGCTTCGGTACTGGGCATATACTTTCTCAAAAATGAGCAAAGTGAACTTGTCACTTTGAGGAAAACACTGACAACATTTGGTGCTAATGATGAAATCTGAACTTTCAGACAAAAATTAGAATTTTGGATAACTGGTGTCTGTCGCTGTCTCTGACAGCTTCCCAATATTTAACAGCCTTTCCAGCGGGGTTACTGGTGATGTGAAAATATGTGATCTTTTGATATTGAATATAAAATGTGCCAACACTTGGAAGATCTGCCTCATTCACTGAGCCAGTATTTCCAAATGGCCGGCGCATGATGTTATAAAATCATGAACACGAGAAAAAGTTCCACACAGAGTGTGAGACAGAACCAAGGAGCTTGGCACACGGAGGACAGCCGGCCCAGTGATGTGGGCCAGATCCCAGCTAACCGTCAACACGCCAGCCACAGTGACCTGAGCGGTCTTCTATGGCGCTCTTCCCTTTGCTAACCACACATCTCCGCGAGGATGCATTTTCTTCAAAAATTACAACCAAAATAACATGTAGAAGATTGAATATGAACCAGTTATGGGAATGTAACTGTCCTCTATTAAGCCAGAAATTAAAGAGGCTGATACATGTTTATCTGCCTACAGTATGTAATACATATGTGTTATACACATAAATACATACACATATAAAATGTCCTCCTCACTAGTTTTTTTGATTTGAAAAATCTAGTTAGTTTTTATAAAAATGTTATGTCAACATAGGATGAGTTCATAATGCTAATTTTAAATGAACCAATCAATCAATATTGATAATTTTCTCGAATTTACCACATGGCATATATTGATAGATCTAAGCCATGTAAACCAAGGCTCTTTGAAGTCTTTACCCATTTTTCAAAGTGTAAAGTTTGAGACCTGCTGGCAGGGGAGGCTGTCTGCAAGCCTGGTGGCCTGTGATCACGGCTCCCCAGCCGGAGTTGAGGGGAAGCAGGTGAGTCTGAACAGAGGCTGGCCGCACTCTGCACACAGTGGGTGTTGAGTACAAAGCTGGTAACTGCTTGAGCAAACTTCCCTCCCAGAAAGGAGGCCTGGCACCCAAGGCACCTGCTGTGGACAGGGTGGTCTCTCTCCAGAGCGAGGCTCCTGTGAACAGCTCTGTGACTCCCCTCTCGCACCCCGTCCCAGCTGGGCCGCCAGCTCACTGTGGGCCATGGCTTTTCTAGGAGCAGATCTTTCTGTCCATCTGGGGCTGAATGTTTGTATTTTCAGGGGCACCTGCTGTATGCAGCATCTGCTAAAGCCCAAATTTTGACAGACATCCGTATCAGCCAGGAAGGGCTGGTTACCAGCTCAGCCTTCGAAGAAAGAATAAACAAAATATGTCTACATTTTCTCTTGGTGAATTAGTACCTTTGAAAGCAGAAGGCTGCTATTCTTTCTTGCTGCTTTGAACTCGCTTCATAATAAGGAAACGCTCACTATATTCTTCACAGTCGTCACTGTTAGACTGTCTCCTTCGGGAATTGTTAAAACGGCAGTCATTGGCCAGCTTTGGTTCTTTATTTCTTATTTGATGGACACCCATGTAAATAACATACTGCAGTTTGCAAACAGATATATGCTATTTACATACTAAAGAGTATTTGTGAGCCCACCCTGAAGCTCGTCTACCCTGCCCATGGAGTTCGGTTCCGCACAGACACTAGGATGCACGTTTAGAACCGGGTCCTATTGAATGCACTGGGGTCTCGGCTGCTTGACTTGCACGGCGAGGCCTCACTTAATTCCAAGGAACGGCCACACTTCTCACTGTGATGTGGCAATTTATACCACATCTAAGGCTCAGATCTTTTGGCCTCATTTGAGTTACTTGCATTTTGGTGTCGCTGGTGCGAGGGCTTAGGGTTAATGTCTGCAAGTGCATTTGGATCTTGCTAGGGAGAATCCCAGCCACTACCTGCTGCAGGGGGGGTGGAGATGGGGGCGCACAGAGGCATTGCACGGGCAGCCCAGGAACGGGGGCTCCCAAGCACTGGGAGGGGGATGTTTTCATGCTGGGCATGGCCTCCAGTGCTTCCTGAGACTGCGTTGTGCGTCTTCCTAAGACTAAGACTCTGTGGTGCACCCAGGGTGGGAAGGCCTGACTCCTCCTTCTCCTCAAGACCTAAATATGCCCACCTAGCTGTAAGAGGGTTGTGAGCACCCAACCCTTATTCTGAAGGCTAATACCTTGAATGGTTTTTTCCTAGTGGTGCTCTCTCAGTCAATGCTGTGTATTCACACTGTGTAACCTGCCATGGAGTTGGTAAAACTGTCAAGCACGGTTCTCGTTCACAACGAGCTTACAGTCTTGAGGGGAGATAAGCCTCAACCAGAAACATCACAGACTGTTGTGGTCTAAGCCACTATTTGGCGATTCAGCGTCCAGGACACGCAGAGCACAGTGGTCGGGAGAACGGAGCGGCCCTCAAGGAAGCTTCACCAGGAGGCTTAGCTCAGTGGGCGTGGTCTGAGCTGGGTCTTGAGGGTTGCATGGGAGTCCGGTAGACAGACACAGAGAGAAAGGCAAGGAGAAGGGGCTTTGAGCAATGAAGGTGCAGAGGCGGGACAGCAGAAAGGCCGAGGTGCGTAGGGTGGGGATGTGTGTTGGAAGCAGAATGGACATGGCCAGAGGGAACTTAGGAGAGTCATGTCGGACAGGAAGGCCTGGCCGGACGCCATGGAACAGGTTGGCAGATTGGGTTGGCCTCTGCCAACTCTCACGGGGGTTATCGTCTTTTCTCTTTTGATGGTTTTGGGACCTTCTCAAGTTTCATTGTGATGTGTGTCCAGGTGTGAACTTCTTTTTATTTATCTTACTTGGAACTGGTTTGGCTTCTTAGATCTGCAGATTAGTCTTTTATTGGTTCTGGGATTCTTATCCCTTAACCATTTAACTATCACCTCTGCCTGTTTTCTTTCCCCTCTCCTTCTGGAACTTCAGTTAGACGCTATGTTGTTCTGTGCAGGAAATGCACGAGTGTAGAAGAAAAGGCACACACAACACTTTTAGGAGAAAACAGCCTTTATCCCAAGTATATGGCAATACAGATACAATAAACAAATCATATAATTAGCAAATGATATAATAAGGGAATTGCGATGGGAAGGGGAGAAGGGAGAAGATATAGCTCTTCTGTAACGAGTTGTTTGGCATGAGGCGCAGTCACGAGGGCCCTTTGCTACTGGGCTCAAGGAACACGAAAAGGTCAACTCGTTTTTGCGATTATCTATTGTTTTTCAATAGCTAACGTATAGGAATGGATTGAAATAGGGATTTCTCCGAAACAGCGCTGGATGAACCCCTCAAGGGGCTCACACAACCTGTTCCGGGACTTGGTGACCATTGTTTGTGTCCATGTCCAATTGAGTTCACGTTTGATATTTAACTTTTCCTCCACGTGTGTTAGGCTTTATTCTTCATGTGTTTTAGTTTCTATTTAAATATTTGCATGTTTTTGGTTCTTTGTGTTTTGTTCTGGATCATTTCTCCACATCTGTGTTCTAGTTTACTAACCCTCCCTTCAGTCGTGTTTAATTTGTTGATAAACCCATCCATCAAATTTTACATTTTATTTACACTTTCAATTCTCAGAATTCTGTTTTTTTCCAGTGAGGTTGTTGTTTTAATATTGGTCATTGCTCATATTTTGGAATTTTATTTGATTTCTTTAAACATGTTAAACATATTTAATTTCCATTTTGTATTCCATAATATAATTTTGAAATATTTGTATGGTTGATTATTGTTTCTGCTGAATCTTGTTCCTGGTAACTTATGTCTTTGTGGATTTGTGAGTTTTGACTGTAAGCTCATATTTTTTGAAAGTTTATGTGCCAAATTTTTTTCTCTCAACTTTTTTTTTTTTTTTTTTTTTTGAGACAGAGACTCTCTTTGTTGCCCAGGCTGGAGTGCAGTAGCGTGATCTTGGCTCACTGCAACCTCTGCCTCCCAGGTTCAAGCAATTCTCCTACCTCAGCCTCCCGAGTAGCTGAGATTACAGTTAAGTGCCACCACACCTGGCTAAAGTTTGTAATTTTAGTATAGACGGGGTTTCACCATTTTGGCCAGGCTGGTCTCGAACCTTCCTGACCTTGGGTGATCCACCCATCTCAGCCCCTCAAAGCGCTGGGATTACAGGTGTGAGCCACCACACCCGGCCTCTCTCAACTTTTATTTTAGATACAGGGGGGTCCATGCGCAGGTCTGTTACATGGGAATATTGCAGTCGGTTAGTGAGTGTGTGTGTCTTTTTGGTATAATGATCTATTTTCCTTTGAGTATATGCCCAGCAACAGGACTGCTGGGTCCAATGGTAGCTCTGTTTTAAGTCTGAGAAATCTCCAAACCGATTTCCACAATGGCTGGACTAATTTACAGTCCCACCAACAGTGTATAAGGGTTTCCTTTTCTTCACAGTCTCACCAACAGCAGTTATTTTTTGACTTTTTAATAATTGCCATTTTGGCTGACTTGAGATGGTCTCTCATTGTGGTTCTGACTTGCACATCTCTCATGATCAGTGATGATGAGCATTTTTCATGTTTGTTGGCTGCTTGTGTGTTTTCTTTTGAGATGTGTCTATGTCCTTTGCCCATTTTTTCTTTTTTAATTAATTAATTAATTAATTTATTTATTTTTATTATACTTCAAGTTCTAGGGTACATGTGCATAACGTGCAGGTTTGTTACATATGTATACTTGTGCCATGTTGGTGTGCTGTACCCATCAACTCGTCAGCACCCTTTGCCCATTTTTAAATGGGGTTATTTGTTTTTTGCTTGTTGATTTGTTTAAGTTCCCTGTATATTCTGGATATTAGACTTCTGTCAGTGCATACTTTGTCAATATTTTCCCTCATCCTGTAGGTGTCTGTTTAGTGTATTGATGCTTCATTTTGTTGTGCAGATGCTCTTTAGTAAATTAGTCTCTACTGGCAATTTTTGTTTTTGTCGCAATTGTTATTGGGGATTTAGTAAAAAGTTCTTTGCTAAGGCCAGAGTCAAGAAGGGAGAAGATTTCCTAGGCTTTCTTCAAGAATTTTTATTGTTTGAAGTCTTAGAGTTAAATCTGATTCATCTTGAGCTAATTTTTGTATATCGTGAAACATAAGGGTCCAGTTTTATTTTTCTGCATATGGCTAACCGGTTATCCCAGCACCACATATTGAACAGGGAGTCCTTTCCCCATTGCTTCTTTTTGTCATCCTTGTCGAAGACCATATAGTCATAAGTGTGAGGCTTATTTCTGACTTTCTATTCTGTTCCATTGGTCCATGTGTCTGTTTTTGTACCGGTACCATTTTGGTTATTACATCCTTAGAGTATAGTTTGAAGTTGGGTAATATGATGCCTCTAGCTTTGTGTTTTTACTTAGTGTTGCTTTGGTTATTTGGGCTTTTTTTTTTTCTTTTTTTTGTTCCATGTGAATTTTAGCATAGATTTAAAAAACAATTCTGTGAAGAATGACGTTGGTAGTTTGATACGAATAGCACTGAATCTATACATTGCTTTGGACAGTATGTCCATTTTAAGAATATTAATTCTTCCAGTTCATGAACATGAAATTTTTTTCCATTTGCTTGTGTTGTTTCTGATTTCTTTCAGCAGTCCTTTGTAGTTCTCTTTGTAGAGATCTTTCACCTCCTTGGTTAGCTGCGTTCCTAGGTATTTCATTTTCTTTGTGGCTTATTGTAAACAGGGTTATGTTCTTGATTGATTCTCAACTTCGACATTATTGTTGTAGAGAAATGCTACTGATTTTTGTGCATTGATTTTGTATCCTGAAATTTTACTGAGCAAGTTTATCAGGTCTAGTAGCCTTTTGGTGGAGTCTAGGATTTTCTAGGTATAGAATCGTATCGTTAGCAAAGAGGGAGAGTTTGACTTCTTCTTTTCCTATTTCGATGCCTTTTATTTCTTTCTCTTGCCTGATTGCTGTGGCTAGGACTTCCTTTGCCTTTTTTTTTTTTGAAGCCAGAATGGAAGGTGGGTTTCTTAATCAAAATTTGGCCTTGTTTTATTTATTTATGTTGACAACTGCTTTCACATGGAGTTTGGTCTTTGAGAATCCCTTACTGTCTGGCCAATCATTACTGCATTTAAAAGCTGTTTCAGCATTTTAAATTGTTTTCAGAAGGAGGAAATAGGGTTCTTGATTTGTTGCCTTGCTGGAAATGGACACCTACCCATTCTCTTTAACCTGGAGTTTCTTTTCTTTTTACACAGAGAACTAATTTTTTAATTTTTATTTTGTTAAAATCAGCTTTACTGAGACATAATTTACATAACAGAAATTCAGCTATTTGCTGTTCATTGTTTAATACTTCTTGACAAATTTCTGGATTCACCTAACTACCACCACCATCAACATAAAGAATATTCTCACCACTCCCAAAAGTTATCTGTTTGCAGTCAATTCCCTCCTCCAGTTCCTGACTCCAGGCTGCCACCCTTCTGTGTGTGTCTCTATTGCTTTGCCTGCTATAGACTTCTGTGTACTCGAGGTCATGTGGTACGGATCCTCTTGTGTTGCACTCTTTCTCTTAGCATAATTGAAAGAGATTTATCTGTGTTGTGCTTTATCAGAAGTTCATTTCTTTTCATTCTAAACAGCATTTTATTGATATAGGTATCTATGAGGGGTTTGGCTCCCATGAGTCTAGAGGCTGAGAAGTCCAATAGCAGGCTGTCTGCCTGCCTGGAGACCCTGGGATGAAGACAGCGTGGCTCAGGCCAAGGCCAAAGGCCTCGGAACTGGGGAAGCTGGTGGTGTAATTCTCAATTCAAGGCTGAAGGCCGGAGAACCTGAGGGGCTGCCGGTGTGCACCCTGGAGTTCAAAAGCCAGGGGGCTGGAGTTCTATGTCCAAGGACAGGAGAAGAGGAGAGTCCCAGCTCCAGGAGGGAGAGGAATTCAACTGTCCTCTGCCTTTTCTGTCCTCTCCAGGCAGCTGAGGGGGATTGAGAGAGGTGAGAGGTGCCACCACACTGAGGGCAGATCTTCCCTGCTGAGTCCGTCCAGACTCGCATGCGAAGCTCCTCCAGAAACAGCCTCCCAGACACACAGATGGAACTTGCTTTACCAGTTCTCCAGGAGCCCCTCAATCCAGGTGCGTTGACACCCAGAGTCAAGCTTCACAAGCACCTTTGTTGAGATTAGCGGCCCGCACAGGCATGGCCTTCCCTGGAGCCTGTCCCGTTCTGTTGTCTGCGCCTGTCCTTGTGCCCACACCCTCCTGTCTGGGTGCCACAGCTTCACAGCTTGTCTCAAATCAGAGCCCGGAAGCCCTCAGCCCTCTGCTTTTCATGTTCCGGTTGCCTTGGCGAGTCCACCCTTTGCTTTCTGACATGGATTTTGGAACCGCTTGTCCTTTGGGCCCCCATGGCTTCCATCTGGAGCCCTGCAGGGGCCTCCAGGAGTCTCCTGGCTCTGTCTGACCTTCCCCCAACATGGGGTTTTGTTCCAAAACTTTTGTTGATTTCTGTTCACTTCACTGTATGAAAGAGAATTGTCTTTTTCCACAGACCTGCTAGGATTCGTCAGTCGTTAAAACGTCCTGGTTATTAAAATGAGCAAGGCATTTTATTTTTCTTCATACTTTGGTCATAATATTATGCGTGTAATTGTTTTCTCCTAAATCCAATTTTGATTTCTTACAAGGGCTAATGAGAGTTATCATGCTTTTTGCTCCAAATTGTGTTTCTGCTAAAAATGTGAATCATTAGCTCTAAGCCACAGGGGTTGACTTGGGCCACCAGGTCGAAGATGAAAGTGTCCACAGGCCACGAGGCCGCTTTGTGCTCCTGGCCACTGCCCCAGGTGGCCAGAGAGAGGCTGAAGGTGCCCTATCCTGGCCTGTCTGACCTCATCAATCCTCTCCACCATCCCCACTGGCAACTCCGGCTCCTCTGGCTCACCAAGTGGAGGGACAGAGGGGGCAAGGTCACCAAATGAGTGACAGCCATTGAAATTAATGCAAAAATCACAATTACTTTTGCACCAACCTAATAAAATGTTCCGGTGCTTAAACTGGGAAATGCTGCCAATTCCCAGATGGACTTTCCCCCATCCCCTTCATCTTAATTTTTCTCAAATTGGGGTTCAGCTAGGGTGATCAACCCTTCCGGTTTGCTCTGGAATTCCTTGGTTTTAGCACTGAAAGTCCTGCCACCCAGGAACCCCCCGGGTCTTGGGCCCGTCTGGGATGGTCGGCCGCCCTGGCTACAGCTTATGGCCCGTTCTGGGTAGTTTTCTGTTTTCCTTCCAACAAGCTATTATGAAACCGATGATATATTTCATAACTGGTGGAGTCTGAAAACCCGGGAACGGAGCCCAATTCCCCTGCGGGAGAGCCACATGTTCATTAAAGGCCTCCAGGAATTCTAATCTTTCCTGAGCACGGGCCACTTTCAGGGCCATCTATTAACACCTGCAGAGCCATGCTCCGTGGGAGCCACCCTGAGAAAGGCTGCTCAGCGACAGGACGTTTGTGCAGAGAGCCCAGGGAGTGCAGGAATACATCCCTGTCACAAAGAGCCGCGCCCTGGGCCTTGCTGCCCTCTGGAGAGATAAGGTGCCTAGCAACAGGAATTAGCTAGTGAGGGGGAGGGAGGACTGCTTTGTAACTTAAAAGCAAACGAATCTGACCATCTAGCTTCTGACCTCTGATGGGAGATGGCGTTCCTTCCTTCACTGAGCACGGACCTGTAGGGTGCCCAGCATGGGATGGCGCTCCCTGGCTCCTGCCCTCACGGGGCTTCCAGTCTACAAGTAAACAAACACATCAAATAATTCTGAAATGTGACAGGTGCTGGGATGGGCCAAGGAGGGTGTGGAAGGGGCTTTCTACTCTATCTAGGAAGGTGGTAGGGATGTTTCTGAGCAGGGGAATTGCAGTGGAGACCTGAAGGATGACAGGCTGTCAGCCTGGACAAGGGGGTTTAGTGATGGTAGTAGCCTGAGTCTGTCTGGTGGAGGGGCTTGTTGCAGCCAATGCCCAGGACAGCAAAGAGGTTGGTGGGTGCTCTCAGAGAACTGAGAGGGGTCCATGTACCTGGAGGGGAGGGGAGGGAAGAGGACGTGGCGAGAGAAGCTTATGTGGGACCTGATCTCATTAGGGAACCGGGAATGTAGGAAAGCCACGGCGATACTGTTTTAAAATCAATTCCCATTCCTTGCCAGTCACGACGCAAGGTCGTCAGATGTTTATGGCTAAGGAAGGAGTTTAGTAATGCCTGCAACGGCAAACTCCCAGGAGAGCAGACGTCCAGATGTCCTGACACCTCATGACCACGCATGCTTTTAAGATAGCTATAGTCATGCTTTGATGTACTTACGCACTAAAGTGTCAAGGATAACTTTCTTTAAATCTACAAAGTACTACATTTTGTCCCACTGTCAATCTACCTGCACGTAGACATAACTTAGTTTAGCTTTTACATAGATAAGACCCCCACATAAGAATAGTTTAAAACAAAGACGGCACAATCCTCCTCTTGCTTTCTGAGGACACCCTACTTTGTATCTGAGCAGCTTTCAGTAAACTCTCTCTTCTCCATGAACTCTGCAACTTGCTCTGAATTCCTTCCTGCTGGAGATCCAAGAACCCTCTCTTGGGGTCTGGATTGGGACCACTTTTTCTGGCAATGATGTGAATTGTGCTTTGGAACATTGTTTGGGCTGTGTGGGTAGGGTGGGCCATGAGGGCAGAGTGGCGGTGGGAGCCAGCGTCCTGGGCCGGAGGTGATGGCCGCCTGATCCAGTGGGGTTGGAGGGATGAGAGGGGATTCCAGATGGAACTCCAGGGTAACCAAAGCAGAGTGGAGGCAAGGGTAATACCTGCATTTCTGTCCAGAGTCAGGGATTGTGGAGCCTGGGGACATAAGGAGGATGTGTGGGGAGGACAGTGGTGTAATTTCTAGTGGCGTGAAAATGCAACTCTCCACTCTGAAACTTCACAGGGGCTGAGGAATGCAAGGCGGGGTGGGGCAGGCCTTGGCGGGGGTGACAGTGAGACATTCCAGCACCTCCCATGGTTGTTCTGAGCTGCTCTTGGGTGGGATGTGGAGTGGGAGATCATGGGCTTAGCTTGCACCTTGATGAGTTCTGCGATTTGCAAAGTGGGAAAGGCATTGAGTGAGCCGGGCTGTTGGTCTACAGCTAAATGAGGGAAGTGAATTTCAGTCCTACCCCAGGGGCCAGCGGGAGGGGGTTGCTGGGACACAGAGAGAAGGGAGGAAGGAGGCGGGCAGGTGGGAGAACTGGGAAGAGATTCAGCACCTGAGAGCTCCACAGCCCCAGGGACCCCCATGTGACTTGCCATGGCTCCCACGTCTGAGGCCTGCTCCTGCTGTGCTCCCAAGCCCTCTGCAGGTGGAGGAAAAGGGGCAAATACCTCGTTTGCATTGGGGCAGGGGCAGCAAAGAGCCCAGGGCGAGATGCAGAGGCCAGGTCCCCAGCGAGGGAGACAGAGCATCAGAGAGAGAGGCCGTGAAGACGCGGCCCTGTCCCACCAGGAACCCCGGGAGATGCTGCAGGGACCTGCGGTTTCCTCCGAAAGCCTGGAGGACCTGAGACCCTGGGGTCACCTGTTACAGATGGCAGCCTGGGGGCGGGGACACGTGTGGGTCCCACGGGCTGAGATGTTCCAGGATCAGTGCCTTGTAGGAGGACCCTGCTTCCCTGCGAATCCCAGTCCTGGGCCACCCTTTGGTGTATTTGTGAAACAAAGCGCGGTGCTGAATTGACCTTGGAGGAATGGTGGTTTCCCTGGGGTAGGACTTGGCCGAAACTTTTCCCTGACTCTGCCCTCCATGGCTGAGTTCTCAGTCTGATAGTGCATCAGATTGACCTGACACAGGGGACCCCGGCCGAAAGGGCATCTCTCTGGGTGCTGCTGTGTTGAGGGCGGCGGGGTCATCCCTGCTCAGCCTGGAGCAGGTTGGCTGACCTCTCAGATGCGTGGTTTACTTTGGAATGGAGCTCTTACCTCCCGCCCTGGGCCGGCACTGGCAGGGGCCCCATGAACCCCAGCTGCAGGTGCTGCTGAGCTAGGGCCCTGGGTGGCCCAGGTGTGACTCAGGCTTGGTCTGCTGGGGAGTCCTTGCCTTTGGCACACACTCCTTTGAGTTAATTTTTCTTCCTCTCAGAGGAAAGGAGATGAAGTGCCTGTTGGTAGACTGGCCCCAACTCACTATGGCTTTGTTTGGCTTTAGCTATGACAAATGCCAAAGATGAAAGGCTTGATGAATATTATTTCAGAGGATAGTATCAAATGAACCATCATTGCTGTCAAATTATGTTTAAATATGCTCTGTTTACAAAATCAATTATGCCATACAGAAAGTAAATAATGTCCCGAGTGGGCAAAGCTAAAAGTAATCATCCAATCAATTATTAATAAAAATTCTTCAAGTACGGAATCTCTAAATATGGCCCCTTGGATGCTAACAATAAGGTCTCATGTTTATAAAGCACTATACGTGTGTGTATATATATGTGTGCGTATATATACACATATATACATACACTATATGTGTGTGTATATATATACACGTGTGTGTGTATAGATATACACGTGTGTGTGTATATATATACGTGTGTGTGTATATATATACGTGTGTGTGTGTGTATATGTTGTGGAGGTTGCAGTGAGCCCAGATTGCACTACCACATTCCAGCCTGGGCGACAGAGGGAGACCCTGTCTCAAACCACAACAACAGCAAACAAAACAATGAAATGACAAATGCTTATCTGTCAAAGGTCTTGTATCCAGAATATACAAAGAACACCAAAACGCAACAGTAGGAAACTATACCTATGTGTGTGTATATATATATTCCTAGGGGTCGGGGAGAGGGTATCAAGTACTGCGCTCTCTCCTTACTTCACAGGAAGGCTTTCAGAATTGCCGCTGGAATCCAAGGTGGGCTTCAGGGACTATGGCTCTCATCTCTGTCTTTATGGAACCCTTCTCAGGCAATTGTCAAGATCAGATGAAAGAGGGTCTTTTTCCTTAAGCCACAAAGCATGGTGCACTTACAGAGCTTTTCTGATATGAGATGTATCCTGCCTGCCATCCAAACTTCTGCAACACAGAGAATGTGGGAATTTTACAGCTACTGTTTATTGGGCACTTACTTTGAGATTCCCACGTGCTGAGCATTTATATACAACATGTGACGTGGCCATCACGGCCACACTAAGCACACAGGCTGTTCAATACAGAAAGGAAGGCCCTGTGTGCCATGGTGCGGAACAACTGGATACCTAGATGCAAGAAAAAGAAAACTCTCCACCCAGTCCCTGCACAATAAACAACAATAAATAAACAATAAATAAAAAATAAATAAACCCAAAATGGATCATAGACTGAAATGTGAATCCCACAGCTATAAATCTTCCTGGAGAATGTACGAGATGATTTTTACAAGCTTAGGTTAGGCAAGGGATCTTAGAGGTAACGTGAAACAAAACACTCCTTGATGGAATTTTATCAAAATTAAAAGTTTTGCTTTTCAAAATACATTTCTAAGCTGGGCATGGTGGCTCACACCTGAAATCCCAGCACTTTGGGAGGCTGAGGTGGGCAGATCACTTGAGGTCAGGAGTTCGAGACCAGCCTGATCAACATGCCAAAACCCTGTCTCTATTAAAATTATAAAAATTAGCCAGGCTTGTTGGCAGGCGCCTGTAGTTCCAGCTACTCGGGAGGCTGAGGCAGGAGAATCGCTGAACCTGGGAGGCGGAGCTTGCAGTGAGCTGAGATTGAGCCATTGCACTCCAGCCTGGGCAACAGAGGGAGACCCTGTCTCAAACCACAACAGCAAACAAAATAATGAAATGACAAGTGCTTATCTGTCTAAGGGCTTCGGTCCAGAACACACAAAGAACACCAAAACTCGACAGTAAGAAAACAAAAGCCCCATTTTAAAATTGGGCGAGAAATTTGGACAGACCCTTCACTAAAGCGAATGTCCAGATGGTAAATAAGCACTTAAAAAAAAAAAATGCTGCACATCATTAGTCATCAGGAAAATGCAAATAACAGCTGCGTGAAAACATCACGTCACACCTACTGAAAAGGCTGAAAAGGATATAAAACAACACCCACAGACAATGCGGCCCGCCCCAGGCCGGCACTGGCAGGTGCCTCATGAACCCCAGCTGCAGGTGCTGCCGAGCTGGGCCCTGGGTGGCCCAGGTGTGACTGTGGGAACCTGGCTATCGAAGCTCTCGCATCACTGGTGGGAACGCAATATGGTGCCGCAGCCAAGGCGGAAAAGCAGTGTGGGGGTTTCTCACACAGTTAAACACACTCTTGCCCAATGATCCAGCAATGGCTCTATGGGGCGTTCACCCAAGGGAAATGGAAACTCAGGTTCACACAAAGACCTCCCTGTGAATATTTCTAGTAACTTTATTGATAATTGCCCCAACGTGGAGACCATCCAGATATCCACCAACTGGCAAATGGATAAAGAAAGTGGGATACTTTCCTGCAACGGGAAACGTTCGAGGCATGAATTGCGGGAATAATCCCCACGGGCCTTATTCTAAGGGCAAAAAGCTGGGCTCAGAAGGCTGAGTCCTGCATGATTCTATTTCCATCACATTCTAGAAAAGGCAACACTCCAGGGAGGGGAACAGATGCGGGGCTTCCAGGGGCTGCGCGGCGGGCACAGGAGTGGAGTTTTGGGGATCATGGACCTGGTCTCTTGATTGTGTTGTTGGTTACATGACTTTATGCACTTGCCCAAACTTATAGAGCCACACGCCAAATAGTATGTTTTACTGTAGTTTCAAACAAACAAGCAAACAAACAAACAACAGATGAACAGACAATAAACCAACAAGCCTTCAACCGGGCAGAGGCTCACCCGTGTGGATTCTGCTCCCATCTCTGTCCGGTCCCCGTGGCCCTCTCAGGTCCTGAGTCAGTGGGTTTGCCCTTGGAGTGCTGGGGTCTTCCTTACATTTGGGGTGAAGCAGAGTGGCCAGGGGGCGGTGTGGTGGGGGAAGCAGGCAGCATCTCAGAGCCACGTGTCCGGCATCCTTTGGCCTCCGGCAGCCTCTGGTTTGCCCAGAACCACGGCACAAAGCACGTTTGTTCCTGCCTTTCGTGCACACGCTGTTTGCAGGTCAGTCTCCCCCGCAGGACTGGGAGCAGCTCTCCCCTCAGCAGGAACCTCTGTCACCTGGAACCCCAATGCCTCATGCAATCCGGGCAGTGTGGGGAATGAATGAGCTAGGACTTTTCTCCTGTACGACACTTTCCTTTTGCTTTCCTCACATTTCCAGGGACACTGTAAGGTAGACGCAGCCTGTGCTCTAATTCCAGTCCCAGGAACAGGTGTCCCCTTGTGCTGGACACCTCATGCTGGAGGCTGGTGGGTGTTGGCATTCAGACCAACCGGCCATGATCATTTCACATCATGCAACTGGGGCTGGAGCTGCCGCCCGACTCACAGACGATGGCCTCGCGGGAGGGTGCTGCTGCCTCTGTCTTAGGCCCATCCTCGCTGCAGTTTGGATGGTTTGATGTTCATTTGTCTGGAACGGTCTCAGAAAGAGAAAGGAGTGACTCCCTGGATCCTGGGGGGCACAAAGCTGAAGTGAGTAAATAAAAGTGACTTTCGTAAGTGAAATTTATGCTGATGGTTTTTAATCGCCCAGTGTGGCAGCCTAGGGTAACTCTGTTCCCGGGGGTTTTGCCTGCACCGTGGTGACCTGTCCCAGGCATCACTTGGCCTGCATTTTATTTGCTTTAAAAAGATCAAATCAATATTGTACACATGAAATGTGGCCATTCCCAAATTGTACATCATTCAGACTTTTCCAAAGGTAAGGCCTTACATCTTTGGGATGGAGTCGAGTCACTGGTTCTGCTTGTGGAAATCCGTGGGGTGGGGCCATCAGGGCACTGGTGATGGTAGCTTGCCAGTGTGAGCCAGGAGGGGCAGCGTGCCACCACTGGACTGCTGTCCTGGTGGGCAGGTCCCAAGGGGCGTCACTGAGAACAGCCTGGGGGCCGGGAAAGCACACGTTCTCAGATGCACCTGCAGAGAGAGTCCTCCTGCTCGGGAGTTACCCATGTGGGCCTCCTCCAGTCACAGGGAGAGGCCCAGGGACTGCCTGTTCGCTGGTGAGAGAAGGGGTTGACAGAGTCTGCATCCGTGTCTCTACCCACATCTCATGTTGAAATGTCATCCCCAGTGTTGGAGGTTGTCTCTACCCACATCTCATGTTGAAATGTCATCCCCAGTGTTGGAGGTGACGCCTGGTGGGAGATGTTTGGGTCACGGGGTGAGTCCTCAGGCCTCGGTGCTGTTTTTACAACAGTGAGTGAGTTCTCTTGAGAGGTGGTGGTTTAAAGTGTGCAGCACCTCCCCCTTCTCTCTCTTGCTCCCGTTCTGGTCACGTGATGCACCTGCTTCCCCTTCACCTTCACCAGCACCGAAATCTTCCTGCAGCCTCCCCAGAAGCCAGGCAGATGCCAGCTTCCTGCACAGCCTGCAGAACGTGAGCCAATTAAACCTCTCTTCTTTATAAATTACCCAGTCTCAGGTATTCTTTACAGCATTTTGGGAACAGCCTAACGGGTTGTGGCTCAGATATGATAAACAAACTCACCTGTCCAAACCCAAAAAATGGACTCAGAGACCCAGAGAACAGCGAAAGTGAGACTTTTAAAGACGGTTTTGCAAGATGGGTATCTGGTGGGCAGGCACACCCAGCAGGGTTACAACAAGCCCTTTAACCCCTATTGCGCAGGTCCTGCCCCAGTTCCTCATAGGCTGAGTACTGTGGGGTCACAGTCTTCTCGGACTTTGCCTATTGGTTGTCGGGTAGGGGCTGTAGGGTGCAGGTCCCTCCCCCAGATCCTCATAGGCTGAGTACTATGGGGGGGGCTCACAACCTTCCTGGACTTTGCCTATTGGTTGTTGGGTAGGGGCTGTAGGGTGCAGGTCCCTCCCCTGGTTCCTCATAGGCTGAGTACTGTGGGGGTCACAGTCTTCCTGGACGTCGCCTATTGGTTGTTGGGCAGGGGCTGTAGGTGTTTTCTTTAGGGTTGTCCTGCTGCATTTTGTTGCGGCCCACAATGCATTGCAATCCCAGTCAGCTCAGGGGCTCTTCAGGTATTTGACTTATGACCTAAGTAGCCGGGCAGGCTGATAAGAACAGACAAAACGAGATATTTTTAGACTAGTAAACTTTCATCTTAGACTAAACCTCTTTGGTTTGGGTGAGGGCAGCTAAGGGGTGGGGGGGTGGGGGGTGCCTAGAAGCAGGCGTTGGCTATCCAAGCAGGGGCCTAGTACATCCTGTTTCTTCTGCAGTTTGCTGACCTAAGCCGATTCAAGGCACTTTGTCCTGGAAATGGACCACTGTATACATTATTTCCTTCATCAGAAACAGGAAGCCTGCACGGGGCCTCTGCGCGGCTCTCGCAGGCATCCATTCATTTCCTCATTCTTTGCCTCAGCGCGTGTTCACTGAGGGCCCACGGTGAATGCAAGTGTGCGGTGCCCATCCCTCACCTCCCGCCTCGCATCCACGCTGGGGCGCCGTGCCGTGCCACTGCTGCTGGGGAAGGGGCTCCGCGGTTTGGCCGTGGTGGCCCTGCGGAGACCGGGCCACAGTGAAGGGGGGGGGATGGGGGTGACCCTTTCCTTCTGCCTGTTGCATCGGCATCACCCAGAGGTGGCTCCTCTCTGGCAGTGACTGGGACCCCATTTCTCCTGTACCTTTGGAGCCACCGACCAGCATAGTCCTGCCAAGACCCTCCCCTGCAGCCTGAATCTTACTCCTCGGGGATGCCTCTCTGAGCTCCTGGGTTCTGGGAACCCCAACTTCTCTCCTTTGTTTTCCGGTTGCTGGGGTAGAAGCTGCTTCCTGCAGTGTGTCTGTGTCTTCAGCCCTCTGACACCGTTGAACCAATCCCCTGTGTTACATTCACTCCATTAGAACAGCTAGGGTAGCTTCTGCTCTCTGGACTGGAACCTGAGACCCATGGTTTTAGGGACGCAACACTGAAGTCAGAGGGTAACAACACTATGGTGTGATAGGAGAAAAGACTTGGAGGTTCCAGGAAGGTGTGTGGGGAGGGGCTGGGAAGATCAAGGTCATCCCAGGCT
Organism: Rhinopithecus roxellana; assembly: GCF_007565055.1. Classification (NCBI taxonomy): domain Eukaryota; kingdom Metazoa; phylum Chordata; class Mammalia; order Primates; family Cercopithecidae; genus Rhinopithecus; species Rhinopithecus roxellana. Next base: position 51,833,360 of record NC_044559.1, on the reverse strand, counting down.
GCCTGGGAATGGTTGACCAAGGCAGGGGCCACCAAGAGAACAGCACGACAGGGAGATGGTGGCTTCCAGGGCCTGAGTGCCTCTAACACCCGGTGGAAATTCTGCCGAGGGTCCTGGGTCTGGGACTCAGGAGGGGGGAGTCATTGGCATTTGGGCTAACTGGAGCCCTGGGAGTTGGATCAGAAAGCAGCTGTGGGTGGAATCTTTCATGGGCTGAAAAGGGTCCCTCCAAATGTATAGGTGGAACACCTACTCCCAGCACCCGAGTGTGATTGCATTTGGAAGCAGGGTCTTTAAAATGGCAGTGAAGGTTAAATGTCAGTAGACAGGGCCCTAATCCTGTAGGACTGGTATCCCTGGAAGAAGAGATGAGGTCCCAGGTATGCACAAAGAAAAGGCGCTGTAAGGACACAGGGAGGAGATGCTGTCTATAGGCCCAGGACAGGGGCCCTGGGAGGAGCCAGTCCTGCCCATATCTTGATCTTGGACCTCCGGCCTCCAGAGCTGTGAGGACATAAAGTCCTGTTGTTTAAGCCGCCCTGTCTGTGGTGCTGTCATGGCAGCCGGAGCCAGTGTTCAGGATCCTAGGAAGGAGCGAGGAAGAGTCCACCCAAGAGTGTGGCCCAAGTGCCTGGGAGGGGAGCAAGCAGGAGTTCGAGGCCTCCTGGGGTCGCCGACACACATGGCAGGTCTGAGAAGAGGAGGACAGGGAGGGACCATACTGTGGAGCTGGGGGTGAGGGCGGCGAGGAAGAGGGGGGCTCAGTGGGGACCCGACTCGTGTCTCTGCCTTCAGCCCTCTGACACTGTTGAACCAATCCCCTGTGTTAAATTCTCTCTGTTAAAATAGCTGGGGTGCCTTCTGCTCTCTGGACTGGGCCCTGAGACTCACGGTTTTAGGGATGCAACACTGAAGTCAGAGGGTAACAACACCATGGTGTGATAGAGGAGAGACGTGGAGGCTCCAGGAAGGTGTGTGGGGAGGGTGGCACAGCCACCCTCGAGAGGTGAGACCTGGCAGGTGGAGGCAAGTGAGGGTTTCCCTGCTTTCACAATATTCTTTTAATAGTATTAAATCTTTAAAAAATGGAATGTATGATGTGTGCATGCAGTAACACACACCTGAACAGCATCAGAAGGCACACAGTGAAAAGTGGAGACCATACCTCATTCACATTCACGTGTCTGCTCTGGCCCCACTTCCCACCTGAAATTCCAGACACATGTAAATATTTTTCTGTGTGTGCGTATCCTTTTAGCTCAGATGGGTAAATGGTAGTGTATTATTTATGTTGTTCTGCTCTTTGGTCTTTTAACTTATGAAATATTTAAAGTATATAAACATAGAGAATAATGTGCCAAACACCTACATGCCCCCGGCTGGGCGTCAGAAGTGGAGCCTGACCAGCGGCCCTGAAGTCCGCACGAAGCCCACCCTCCCCGCAGAGGAGCCCAGATTCTGAATTTGGCCCCCGTTATTCCCATGCACAGGTACAAACACTGTAAATAATGTGTGTGTATTCGTAAACAGCATGGAGATTTGTTTAGCATTTTTTCTGAAGTTTATATGCCCATCATCCTACAACTGGCTTCTTTTGCTCAGTGTCCACTCTGTTTCTGAGACCCATGCGTGCCGTCTGTGTCTCTCTGTGCTGGTGTTGTTTCTGAGACCTGTCTGTGGCTCTGCCTCACTGAATTCACTGGCTGTGTAGTGTTCCAGGGCAGGAAATGCACCACTCGTGGCCTGCATCTCCTGTTGAACACTCAGGTTGGTTATTTTTCACCCACTGCAAATTCTGCCTCCAGGATGTTGGGATGCCTGTGATCCCAGCTTCCATGAACAATTCACTTTTGCCAGAGGTTGCAGCTTTTCTTATGGGAATCTTCTCCGCAGAATGATTCTCATCTACACACAGACACATGGTCTCATGGTGCTATTTGTAAAGACAGCTGCGTGCTGGGCAGGAGGAGTTGAGATTTGTCCTCCCCAGATCAAAAAACCCAACTTATCCCATACTGAGCCTGTGCGCTGTACTGAGCCTGCACAGTGTACTGAGCCTGCGCAGTGTACTGAGCCTGTGCGCTGTACTGAGCCTGTGCAGTGCACTGAGCCTGCACAGTGTACTGAGCCTGTGTGCTGTACTGAGCCTGTGCGCTATACTGAGCCTGCGCAGTGTACTGAGCCTGTGCGGTGTACTGAGCCTGCATGCTGTACTGAGCCTGTGCGCTGTACTGAGCCTGTGCAGTCACACTCTTCCTGGACACCACCAAGGTGTTTTCCACACTACAACTCAGACTTTTTGAGAATGTCATGTAAATGACGCCCTGCAGGGTCTCATTCCACGGGCCGGCTTCCAGGTCCATCTGAGGTGATGCATGTGTCCACACAGGTTCCCCTTGATTGCCAGTGGTGTCCTCATGCAGAGGCACCTCAGTTTGTCCATCCATTCACCTGGGGAGGGCTTTGGGTTGCTTCCACTTTGGCCGTCATGAGCTGTGCTGCTGTGAGCCCTCATGCACAGTTTCCTGGGAACACGGGCCTTCACTTCTCTGGAAGGAATCTCCAGGAGTGGGGTTGCTGCCTCATGTGCGAAGTGTGTGTTTCTCCTGCAGGAAACTGACAGACCATTCTCTGGAGAAGCTGCACCTGCCCCGAAGCCACTCGCTTGCTTGCCAGACACCTGGAGGCTTCAGCACCCAGGAGAATGCAAGGACAGATGTGTGATCAACCTGTTCCAGGGCCGCCTCCCTCCACAGGGCACAGGGATGCTGGGGCCGGGCTGGTCTGGTGTCTCAGAGCCACAGGCTTCCCAGGGCCATTCACGCTCTGACAGCAGGCATCTCTGGGGCACCTACTGGGAGGAGGGCTGGGTGGCCTCTCCATCCCCTCTCATTTGTAGGACAGCAGATGGGAAATCCCTGATAATGGCTGAGGTTGACTCTTCAGCCAGCCTGGTAGGGTGGGGCTCTGAGCCAGACGTAACTTAAAGTAGGAAAATAAAGTAATTCCACGCTCTGAGCACACCTGGGTTTGTGGCTGTGAGTTCCCAGGTCTGCCCATGCACCAGCAGCCACCGGGCGAGGGGGTGGGACATCACCACAGTGATCCGGGTGAGGGGGTGGGACACCATTGCAGTGATCACCTGCAATCCCCTGATAGGATTATTTGGTACATAGACTTTATTTTTAGGACAGTTCTGGGGAAATTGGAGGCAGGCACAGCGATTTCCTACACAGGTCCTGCTGCACAGATGCACAGCCTGGCATTGTCAGGTCCTGCCACACAGATGCATAGCCTGGCATGGTCAGGTCCTGCCAGACAGAGGCACGGCCTGGTGTTGTCAACATCCCCACCCACAGGGGGCCATTTTATGTAACTATGAACCCACATTGACCCAGCCTCACCCACAGTCCACAGTTCACACTGGGGTCCACTCTTGCTGTTGGGTGCTCCGTGGGTTCGGACAAATGTGTCCACCACACAGAGCAGCTTCCATGGCCCCCCAAATCCTCTGTGCTCCAACTACCATCCCTTCCTCCCCTCAACTCCCGAAACCCAGATGTTTTGCTATCTATCACCATAATTTTGCCTTTTAGAGAATGTCACAGAATTGGAATCCTACAGTCTGTAGCCATTTCAGATCGGCTTCTTTTGCTTAGTACTTAAGTTTCCTCCATGCCTTTGCATAGCTTGACATCTCATTTATTTATTTACTTATTCTTAGAGATAGGGTCTTGCTCTGTCGCCCAGGCCAGAGTGCAGTGTCACAACCATAGCTCGCTGCAGCCTCAAACTCCTGGGCTCAAGTGATCCTCCCACCTCAACCTCCCAAGTAGTTGAGACGACAGGTGTATGTTGCAGTACCAAAAAACAAGTATTCTGTTTCTAAATAAACATTTTACTTACAACAATGCCATCACACTTGGCTGACTTTTAAACATTTTCTGTTAGAGGCGGGGTCTCACGTTTTTGTCCAGGCTGGTCATGAACTTCTGGGCTCAAGCAGTCCTCCTGCCTCAGCCTCCCAAAGTGTCGGAATTACAGGTGTGAGCCATAGGCAGAGAGCTCATTTCTTGTTAGTGTGGAATAATCTTCCAATATTGGGATATACCACAGTTCATTTATCTGTTCACCCACTGGAGGGCATCTCAGTTGCTTCCAAGTTTTGGCAGCTATGAGAAGGTCTGCATAAACATCTGCCTGTGGGTTTTGGTGCGGATGTGCCACATAGGATTTTTATGAAAGGCAGTAAGTGTTGTAGGTAATTTTAGGCTAAATATGGGGCAGTAAGCATTGCAGGTAATTTTAGGCTAAATACGGCCCCATACTTAACATCCAAGATGGCTGCGAATAGGAACAGCTCCAGTTTGCAGCTCCCAGAGAGAACGACGCAGAAGATGGGTGATTTCTGCGTTTCCAACTGAGGTATATGGTTCATCTCATTGGGACTGGTTGGACAGTGGGCGCAGCCCATGGAAGGCGAGTGAAGCAGGATGGGGCATCACCTCACCTGGGAAGCTCAAGGGGTCGGGGGATTTCCCTTTCCTAGCCAAGGGAAGCCGTGACAGACTACCTGGAAAAATGGGGCACTCCCCCCAAATACTGTGCTTTTCCTAAGGTCTTAGCAACCGGCAGACAGGGTGATTCTCTCCTCCACCTGGCTCGGTGGGTCCCACACCCACGGAGCCTTGCTCACTGCTGGCGTGGCAGTCTGAGATCGACTTGCAAGGTGGCAGCCTGGCTGGGGGAGGGGTATTTGCCATTGCTGAGCCTTGAGTAGGTAAACAAAGTGGTCGGGAAGCTCGAATTGGGCAGAGCCCACAGCAATTCAACAAGGCCTGCTGCCTCTAAACTCCACCTCGTGGGCAGGGCATAGCTGAACAAAAGGCAGCAGACAACCTCTGCAGACTTAAATGTCTCTGTCTGACAGCTCCGAAGAGAGCAGTGGTTTTCCCAGCATGGCATTTGAGCTCTGAGAATGGACAGACTGCCTCTCCAAGTGGGTCCCTTGGACATCTCCCAGTAGGGGCTGACAGACACCTCGTATAGGCGGCTGCCTGTCTGGGATGATGCTTCCAGAGGAAGGATCAGGCAGCAATATTTGCTGTTCTGCAAAATTTGCTGTTCTGCAGCCTCAGATGGTGATACCCAGGCAAACAGGGTCTGGAATGGAACTCCAGAAAACTCCAACAGACCTGCAGCTTAGGGCCCTGACTGTCAGAAGGAAAATTAACAAACAGAAAGGAGTAGCATCAACATCAACAAAAAGGTCATCGACACCAAAACCCCGTCTGCAGGTCACCAACATCACAGTCCAAAGGTAGATAAAACCACAAAGATGGGGAGAAATAGGAGCAGAAAAACGGAAAATTCTACAAATCAGAGCACCTTTTCTCCTTCAAAGGATCGCAGCTCCTCACCAGCAATGGAACAAAGCTGGATGGAGAATGACTTTCATGAGCTGACAGAAGAAGGCTTCAGAAGGTCGGTAACAACAAACTTCTGCAAACTAAAGGAGGATGTTCGAACCCATCGCAAAGAAGCTAAAAACCTTGAAAAAAGATTAGACGAATGGCTTACTAGAATAAACAGTGTAGAGAAGACCTTAAGTGACCTGATGGAGCTGAAAACCATGGCACGAAAACTTCACGATGCATGCACAAGCTTCAACAGCCGATTTGATCAAATGGAGGAAAGGGTATCAGTGATTGAAGATCAAATCAATGAAATAAAGTGAGAAGAGTTTAGCGAAAAAGAGTAAAAAGAAATGAACAAAGTCTCCAAGACATATGGGACTATGTGAAAAGACCAAATCTACGTTTGATTGGTGTACCTGAAAGTGATGGGGAACCAAGTTGGAGAACACTCTTTAGGATGTTATCCAGGAGAACTTCCCCAACCTAGCAAGGGAGGCCAACATTCAAATTCAGGAAATAGAGAACACCACAAAGATACTCCTCGAGAAGAGCAACCCCAAGACACATAATTGTCAGATTCACCAAGGTTGAAATGAAGGAAAAAGTGTTAAGGGCAGTGGAGAGAAAGGTCGAGTTACCCACAAAGGGAAGCCCATCAGACTAACAGCGGACCTCTCAGCAGAAACCCTACAAACCAGAAGAGAGTGGGGGCCAATATTGAACATTCTTAAAGAAAAGAATTTCCAACCCAGAATTTCATCTCCAGCCAAACTAAGCTTCGTAAGTGAGGGAGAACTAAAATCTTTTACAGACAAGCAAATGCTGAGAGATTTTGTCACCACCAGGCCTTTCTTACAAACACTCCTAAAGGAAGTACTAAATGTGGAAAGAAAGAACTGGTACCAGCCACTGCAAAAACATGCCAAATTGTAAAGACCATCGATGCTATGAAGAAACTACGTCAATTAACAGGCAAGATAACCAGCAAACATCAGAATGACAGGATCAAATTCACACATAATAATATTAACCTTAAATGTAAATGGACTAAATGCCTGAATTAAAAGATACAGACTGGCAAATTGGATAAAGAGTCAAGCCCTATCAGTGTGCTGCGTTCAGCTAACGGTCTATCAGTTTTGTTGATCTTATCAAAAAACCAGCTCCTGGATTCATTGATTTTGTGAAGGGTTTTTTTTTTATGTCTCTATCTCCTTCAGTTCTACCCTGATGTTGGTTATTTCTTGCCTTCTGCTAGCTTTTGAATGTGTTTGCTCTTGCTTCTCTAGTTCTTTTAATTGTGATGTTAGGGTGTCAAATCTAGATCTTTCCAGCTTTCTCCTGTGGGCATTTAGTGCTATAAATTTCCCTCTACACACTGCTTTAAATGTGTCCCAGAGATTCTGGTACGTTGTGTCTTTGTTCTCATTGGTTTCAAAGAACATCTTTATTTTTGCCTTCATTTCATTATTTGCCCAGTAGTCATTCAGGTGCCTATTGAGGGGTGGGGGCCTGGGGGAGGGATAGTCTTAGGAGAAACACCTAATGTAAATGATGAGTTGATGGGTGCAGCAAACCAACATGGCACATGTATATCTATGTATCAAACCTGAACGTTGTGCACATGTACCCTAGAACTTAAAGTAAAATAAAAAAAAAAAAAATGCCCCTGACTTCATCACTTCACCTCCAAGTGCATTTCCCTACTCCTGTCCTGGTTACAGCTTAAATGCAAACATATATTCCTGGAGTAGGCAGAATTCAGCTACTTCTGTGGGAAATGCTTTTGTAGGTTATGCAGAAATGGAACGGAGGGACATTTATTTGTTAGTAAAGCCTGTGTCTTGGGGATTCTGTCTCCTCCTGCTGCAGCTGAGGAAACCCGCAGGCCTGGGAGCTCATGTGTCTGGCACGTGAATGGAGGGAGAGGATGCCCTTCCCTCCTGTTCCGATGGAGGAGCAAGGGCAGGAGGGGGAGGTGCACATAGAGCACTGGGTCCTGGTCCTTCGAGCTGTGCTTCATAGAGCATCGTGGATACCCAGTGAATAGAAAAAGGCAGCCACACCCGTGCATGCTTCAAGTTGGGCTGCCATGCTGGAAGAGCAACGAGATGTCTCCGGAACTTGTCCTGGAGGCCCAGCACAGGCTGGGGCCGGGAGCCCTGTCTGCGGAGCCATCAGGAGAGGCTGCAGTGGAGCCTAGTGATGCCCCCAGTGGGCTCAGCTTCCTGGTCAAGCTTCCACTGTGTCAGTGGACATTTTTATTTGGGAGCAACTTGCCTTACAAACCGGCCATCAGGGGATGTGCAAAGAAACATCTTTAAGAAAACCTTCTGTGACACCTACTCAAAGAGATCGATGCTTTCTCTTTGCTTTAGGATCAGACCTATTTTTATTTACTTGAGGGGCCAGTCACCTGGGGAGAGGATTGAAACGCTGAACTGGGCGTAGGAAGCCATCCAGAGAGCTGGCAGCTCTGATGCATAGTTCATGTTTCTCCACTGATTAAAAAAATCCATGCTAATATTAAAAATAGAACCAAAAAGGATGTTAAATTCAGTGACTTCATTAGTGGAATACATTGTATAGTTATTTACCTTAAAGTAAACTATTTTTGTGACTATTTTCTATCATTTGGAGAACAGAATTTATTCTTTCAGGGAACACATTCATACATTCAGACATTTCAAAAAAGATGAGCTTCAAATGATTAAAAACTCAAAGGATCGCAAGTTCCAACGGAATCGTTGAAAGTTACCCGCCAGTTCTGAGAACTCTGGGTCTCTGTCTCCCGAGTCAGAGTCACATGCAGAGCGGGTGCTGGAGGAAACGTCCCACTAAAACATTCCCAGCAAGTACAAAGGGACGCGGCTGGCTCTCCGTACACACTTCGGGGCTGCCTCGTAATAAGACTAGAGGGGAATCTCGGCCCCAAAGCGTTGGAAGCTTTCGTTGAGGGTTCCAGCCCTGTGTGCACACACACCAGTAACCTGAATTCTGATGTCTAGCACAGGGTGAAGAACGCAGCTGTTTTCTAATGTTTGACATGCTGATGTAATCACAACGTCCACTGTTTGATTTTGTTTTTCTAGTGTCATTAACATTGTGTGTTTCTTTTCGCCCTGGAATGTGTCTGGAGAAACTGAATAAAATCCAGGGAGGCTACCCTAGAGTGGCTTCAGCTCAGCCGAGCAGGTCTGATCGACTGTGCCCCCTAAGCTTGCGGAATGGGACTGGAAACCTGGCACGTGGTCTGTGGGTGGGGTCTGATGGTGGAGGTGGTCTAGGAAAGGCAGGAAAGCTGCTGAAGGAAGAGGCCAAGGAGCAACAGGGGGCAAGTGAAGGCCCTTGATGCCATGTGTGCTGCGTTAGTGTCTGGGGACACAGGAGTAGGGGGACCTCACTGCTGGCTCCCCTCTCCCTCTGCTCCTGAGGACAGGGGCCCTCAGCCACACAGCCCAGCCTGTCATCCCTGATCAAAGGCTCTGGCTCCCTGCTGGCCCACAGGGTGATTCACAGCAGCTCACTCCATCCCTCCGCAGGGCCCACGGGCACCACCTTCTTGTTCCTGCACCATCCACCCCCGCAGCCCTGCAGCTCACTCTGCCCCAAGAGCTTCCTCCCCGTGACCCTGTGTGGCCTGAGGTTTCCTCCCCTGGGTGGTGAGCCCGTGGGACTGAGAAATTGCTGCCCCCTCGTCTGTCAAGTGCTGGGCACCCTGTGTCTGGCCATCCCTCCAGCCCTAGGTGGGAATCCCTTCCTCACCAGCCCCGTGAAGAGAACTCGGCTAAAACACAAGTTGCCTCCTACGTTGCCCTCTGAGCTCTGCCAGAGCCCTGGGCGGGAATACCCTATTCATGCTTCCTCCTCCTCAGGAGGTCCTCACTGGCCTCTCGGGGCTTCCTCTGGCCTGCACAGGTCTCTGGGGCACACACTCTTGCTTCCTGGGCAGTCCTTTGTGTGCAAATGACAGATGGCACCTGTGGGCCACGTGCCTCCCACTGCTAGCAGAGGAGCCTCCCAGGCAGCCACCAGTCTAGCCACTGTCCACCCGTGGCCCGAGGGTTCTCTCCCCACCCATGGCTCCCCTCTTCACCCTGGAGGCTGAGCTGTCTGGGCTAAAGCCACCACAGGCAAGACCTCAGTGGCCCTGTTGGGCTCAGTAGGGAGAAAGGGAGGGAGCTGAGCAACGCGGGGGCTTGACTCCTTCAGCTCCTGCCCTGCCCAGCAGTGCAGGTGCCTCCCTATCTGGGGGATGCGTCTGCTGAGGGGGTGCAGGCAGACTCCCTATCTGGCAGTTCCCCTGGGCTCCACTTTGCTGGCTGCCCCCTCCACCTCTGTGATAGGAGCCATTGCCAGCCCAGGCACCGCGCTGGCCTCGCCCTGGGGGCCCCACCCGCTGCCCCACTCTCACCTGCACAGAGTAGTCTCTGGATCACTATTTATTGGCTGTGTTCATTTGCCTCAGACTGAAGCCTGATCTTCCCTTCTGGCTGGGTGTAAAGGGAGGATATATGAGGGTTGATTTGGAGGAGGCCCGAGCTCGGTCCTTTTATCAAGGGAAATGGAGATTAGTACTTCAAATAAGCTTGGAAGCCTGGGTGGAGAAGGCCCATTTCTGTGCAGATTTGAGCTTGCAGATCCACGTTACCAGCTACTTGTTCCTGGGAAGACCTGTTTCGGGTCTGTGGGCTCCGCGTGGCTGCTCCAGCCTCCTCTCCAGTGCCCGGCTGCTGTGCCTCTGGCCATGATGGACCCTTTATCATTTCTTGCCACTTCTGGGCCCTGCACCTGCAGGCAGTCCTGAGCTGGAAGCATTTTTCTAGATCCCTACCTCCCCTTCTCTGACCAAGGCCTGCTGGTTTCTCCTGATGACCCCAGCTGCTCTAGCTCTGGGAAGGGTGACCTCGTCCCTGCTGACTGTCTGTGGAGATGGCTGTGTCCCTCGTAGCTCAGACTTTCCTCCATCGTGAGTTTCTTTGGGCTTCACACCGTAGCATCTGGTCTCCTCTCTGTAGGAGGCCTCGAGGGCAGGGGCTGTGTTCCTTTCATCCTGAGTCCTGGCCCCAGTCCCTGCACCCTCTGCTGCCTGGCAAAGGGGCTTCCTGGACGCTGGAGATGGGCGTGGTAGGGCGCACACGCTCCTGTGCACACCATCGCCACTCTTCTGTCTCTCTCCAGCAAAATACCGGACATGTCCAAGGCCATAGAACGGACCCATTCAACCCTTCCAGTCTGGCGAAAAGGACAACTTTGCAGACTCTTTTGGGAAGTCTTGCTCATGCAACATGACTTTCAACTCTGAAAGAAGTCCCGAGAGGCCGCATGGAGATCTGAGAACTCGACAGCCCTGCTGTGGGCGTTTCCGCTCGTGGACTGTCCAAGTGGTCACTCCCAACCTGATGACTTTACCCACATGGGTAGAGGTCAGAAATATTGATTGATTCTTGTTGAATTTTGAAATCTTTGTGACCTAGAGTTTCTTTTCTTAAACTTTTTTTTTTTGAGACAGGGTCTCGCTCTGTGCTCACTGCAGGTAGGAGACACCACTAGCTTGGCCCAGGATGTATGATGTGGGCTGGGGGTTTGCCTCTGACACCTCCCACAGTCTAGCCCGCCATCCCCGAGGGGTGTGGGGCCGCTGGCTCGCTTTCTGAGCATCCATGTGCCCCACGCTGCCCACATCTCTAGCTTCTAGTATTGCTGCCGTGAAATTCATTTGGTTTCATATATCTGCATAATTTAATTTAAATGACTTTCATCACTGAGACCTGCCTGTTACTGTGAAATTTACAAAGATTAATCTACCTGCTTAGAATATTGATCAGCATGGTAGAAATTTTTTTTTTAGACTTAACAGTGGCATAATTGTGGCTAGGGAAAAAAAATCTAGTGAACTCTAAGCAAAATGGCTTCAGATAATTCCCAGGGTTCTGACTGCTAACATGAACCACTTAAAAAGCGTCAGAAAGGAGACTTTTAAATAATGGAGTAAAGTGAAGGTACCAGCTGCCTTTTACTGCTGTAACAAATGATCACAAACTTAAAACAACACTAATTTATTCTTTTATAGCTCTGGGAGTCAGAAGTCTGAAATGGGTCTTACTGGGCTAAAATCAAGGTATTGGCAGGGCTGGTTCCTTCCGGAGGCTCCAGGGAGGATTAGTTTCCTCACTTTCTCTGGCTTCCACAGGCCACCCTGTGCCTTGGCTCACAGCCGCTCCCTGCATCTTTAAGGCCAGCCTCTCTCCTGCCCTGACCCTCCTGCCTCTCTGGCATAAGGCCCCTTACAATGCCAAGGACCCATCCAGCAAGCCCAGGGGACTCTTCCTGTCTCAAAACCTTCAATTTAATCCCCTCTGCAAAGCCCCCTTTGCCCCATAAAATAATATATTCCTTCCTTTCAGGGTTGAGACATGGACACATTTTTCGGGGCAGAGTTATCCTGAGGACCACAGGCTGGGTGTTCAGATCCATCAGGAATCATCACTTTTGAGACAGTCTCTGTCTCAAAGAGACATATAAATTCTTTTCCTGTGGGTGGAAAATGAGGCAGATGGAAGGAATGTGGGGTGCACGCCTTCCTTGTGATGCCATCCAGCCCGGTTTCTTTAGAGAACATTTCTAATTAGGACCATATTTATTGAAATCTTTGCAACCTAGAGATTTGTTGTTGTTATCGTTGTTTTTTAAATTAATGGCATCCCCAGCGACCTGGATGGGACTGGAGACTATGATTCTAAGGTAAGTAGCTCAGGAATGGAACACCAAACAGCATGTGTTCTCACTCATAAGTGGGAGCTAAGCTATAAGGATGACACAATGGACTTTGGGGACTCAGGGGGAAGGGGTGGGAAGGGGGTGGGAGGTGAAATACTACGAACTGGGTGCAGTGTGTACTGCTTGGGTGACGGGTGCACCAAAATCTCACAAATCACCACTAAAGAACTTACTCATGTAACCAAACACCACCTGTTCCCCAATAATTTAAAAAATTCTTAACCTTTTTTTTTTTTTGGGACAGTCTCCCTCTATCAGCCAGGCTGGAGTGCAGTGGCATGATTATGGCTCACTGCAGCCTGGACCTCCTGGGCTCGAGTGATCCTCCCTGCTCAGCCTCCGGAGTAGCTGGCTTACAGGTGTGAGCCACTGCACTGGACCCTTTTAAAAAACTTTTTATTTGGACATAATTGTAGGTTTACATGCAATTGTAAGAAATGATAGAGAGAGACCCTGTGAGCTCTTCACCCAGTTCCCTCACGGAGCATCTTGCCGAACTCCAGTCCAGGGTCACAGCCCTTCCTTCACCCAGTTCCCCCACGGAGCATCTTGCCGAACTCCAGTCCAGGGTCGCAGCCCTTCACCCAGTTCCCCCACGGAGCATCTTGCCGAACTCCAGTCCAGGGTCACAGCCCTTCCTTCACCCAGTTCCCCCACGGAGCATCTTGCCGAACTCCAGTCCAGGGTCACAGCCCTTCCTTCACCCAGTTCCCCCATGGAGCATCTTGCGGAACTCCAGTCCAGGGTCGCAGCCGGGAAGTTGGCTTGATGAAGGCCAGCATGCTCATGTGATTTCACCAGTTTTATGTGCATCTGCACAATTTTATCACAAGTGCACAGTCATGTAACCACCGCCACAGTCAGGTACACAGCAGTTCCACCACACAGACCTGCCCCCCGCCCGTTACGACCGTAGCCACCCCCGCAGCACACCCAGCACCGTCCTTTGATGCAGGCTGCTTCTGGGGAAACCTGAGTTGGCCCATGAGTGGAGGTAGCACTGCCTGGTGGGCTGCGCCCGCAGAGCCTGGGGTCAGTTGTGATTGTTCTGCCCCTTGGCCTTGCACCCTCCATAGGGGACCTGTGGTCACAGCGGCTTTAACCCACGAACCCCTGCTGTGACACCACGCGGCCTGAAAGAGAGAGTCGTGCCATGTGGAGATGCCGTGCAGAGGGCAGTGTAGAAACCTGGCACACATTCAATTGCAGAGGGGGCCGCACGACTCTGTGGCTCTTGCTCTGGTGTCCAGTGGTTTTTGTTTTTAGAGGACTGGACCCTCTTTAGTGGAAAGCTGGTTGAAAAGGAAGAGTCACCAGCCTGGGGCTCCTGGAGCGTGAGGTCACTGCTTCGTCCCGGGTCTGGCTCCAGAAGGGTGTGGTCACTGCTCTGCTCCTGGGTCTGGCTCCAGAAAGCCCATATTGAGAAGGTTTGGGTGGTGTCACCTGAGCTGGTGCTGCCAAAGGTGTTTCATTCCGAATATAACCTGGGGGGACCATCCTGCCTCCTCTTTGCTTGGTACCAGGATGTTGTTCCTTTGAAGGCTCTCGGTCGTCCACGGAGGGTGGAGTGCCAGGTGCATCCCGCGGTCTGGGGCTGGGGCGTGTGAGCAGCTGACCCCTGCAGTGTTCCTGCGGTTGAGATGCATACATAAAGTTTCATACAGAGACCCCAGAGCTCTCAGGAGCTCACCTTTTTGCCCAGCCCCAGCCTCCTCACATCTGGCATCTGCACGTGAATTAGCCCAGGATCCAAACTGTTTAATCCCTACACACTGTGTTCTCCAAAGGGAATGGAAAGGGACTGTCTTCACTGTTGCTTTCTTCACACTGGAGTTCTCAGAAAGTGTGGTAGAGAGGCCATGTGATCAAGCACCTGATGGAGGACAGCCTGGTTCATGCCAGAGGGTGTCGGGGTCTCCTGGCACCTAGGCCACTCTCCCCCGGCTTGTTGTACTCCCACGGTGGGGCTCTGCACCAGCCTCTTTCCCTCTGTGGGTTTGCGTATGCTGTTCCTTCTGCTTGGCATGCTGTTCCTGCCACACTTCACCTGGCCTGTGCCTGTGTGTCCTTGGAGTTCCTGCCTGAATGCTCGTGGGAGACCTTTCCCGGGTGCACCACATCTGAAGTCATCCTCCTGGTCATTCTCTACTTCAGCTCCTTGCTAGTTTCTATCCAACCAAGCAATTACTTAATTCATGGACTTTGAGGGTGGTTTCTCCCACTAGACACACACTCTGCTGGGGAGACGGCATCCTCTCTGCACACTGCGGCAGACAAGAGGTGAATAAACAAGCAAAGGGAGGGATGCACACCCTCCCCACCCTACCACACACTGGAGGGATACATAGCAAGAAAGTCACTTCGCTGACCCTCCAGACTGCAGGGGAGCAGAGCTGGCCAGAGGCACCCGAGGCAGGCAGGAGTCCGTGTCCTCTATGGTCAGAGCACCTGGCTGAGGGTCCAGCCAGCATCTCAGCTGGGGGCCCTGCCTCTTCTGCTGTCCTCCATCTGCCCCTCTATCTTTATCTTACTCACCTTCCTTCTTCCTGCTCCCCTTGCTTCCTTTCTTCCTGCTTGCCTGGCCTGAGCCCCTCAGGGAGGGGTGGGAACGGCCTGGCCAGGCGCTCTGTTCAGTTTCATAAACTTCAAGGCAGAGGGTGCATAGTGGGAAGTGAGCGGTCTCCACTAGCCCGTCTGCAAAATGTGCATTAGTATGGACAACAGAAATCAATGCATGGATCAGTTGTGCGTCTGTTGGACACGTAGGATTTGGGTCTTTTCCCACTGAATTACATAGCGGCAAAGCTGCTCTGTTCCTAACAAAAAACACCTTTTTGACAGATTCCGGCTTTATCAGCAGGGATGTTTTGTAGAAGCTGAATCAGTTTTATAACTCGTGCATCTGCGAGGAAAACTCAGCTTCAGGTGACTTCCGGTCTTCCCCCTTTCCTCCCATCTGCTCATTTCCTTGTCCCAAATGCACACATACGCACACACTCAGACACGCTTGTGCATAAACACACACACAGATAAACACATGGACACACCATCCTCCCCTGTGGTCAGACACACTCCCCCACCCCCACACTCACTCTCTAACCCCCTCCATCTCTGAGTCACCACGTGGACATCTTCTGATGAAGATTTGCACAAGTGAGAGCTTCACTTTAAGGGCTGACATCCACTGGGATGTGGGAGTTGTTGGTTTTTGCAGCTTAGCTGGTGTTTTCCTGCATGATGCCCACCCACACTCCCTGCATCTTTGACCTGGCATGCTTGTGTCTGCCTTGCACACCCAGGACTGTGGGAGATCCCACAACTGGTAGCAAGGAGCACCGGGTAAGAGGATGATTTATGAGACACTCGTGTGAAGGAACCACTGTCTGTGAAGATGTCCTTTATTAAAAACAGAGAGAGAGAGAGAGAGAGAGCGCTCAAGAGTGTGCCAACTGGAAACAGCCAAGCATAGCTCTGTCTTGAACTGTGAGTAGCTCTCAGGGGCTGCAGTTTCTGGACTAACGGACATGGTCAAGAGGCCACTCCTGACCCCTTGTTTGTGAGCTTGGAGTGATGCTCCCGACGATGACCAGGCATTGCTTCAGCTGAGACTAACGTGAGCTGTGCTGGCCGTCTGTCTTAAACTTTTGTGTGTACCTAGTCACACCCTCAACCCATCTTTCTGATTACCATCGTCCATCTTTGCCAGCCTGTAGCCCACAGAAACGTCTTCAGTGTGTCCCTTCACTTTGTTTCCTGTCTTTGGCATGTTTCTCATCCAGCGAAAATTCCTCTCACTCCTGAGGCCTCAATGTTGAGCCACTTTGTCTTTTCCTTTAATCACCAGGGATGGAAAGTGCCCAGTGGATCATTTATTCCAATTGACATCTGAGTTTTCCCTGCCCTGTAGGGCTGGGTGATCCTCACAGGACAGCAGTGAGGGACCTGGCGATGCCCCCACCCGGACCCTTCAAGGAAGGACCTGTTCCTGGTTGTGGGTAGATGGGAGTCCCCCCGCTCCCCATGCGTGGTGTGCAGGTCTCTGCCTACTTTGGCCCAAAGTGGGACGACTCCGGTGGCCGTGGCCCTGTCAGCCCCAGAGCTCCGGGGGTGACTGGCTGCTGTTGGGGTTTGGGGCGCAGCTTCTCTCCTCCCTCTGCTGACTGCATTCTTCCTTCCCTTCCCGGGAGCCTCCTCACAAACGTCCCGGCACCTGACCCCACCACAGCGTCCGCTTCCCAGAGAACCCGACCTGCAGCCAGGGATGACCGTTGAGGCAGTGGTGGGCGTGCGTGCCTGTTGGACACCTGTGGGGTCCAGGCGCTCTGCAGGGCACTTGGAACACGTCACCGGCTTAGTGCTTCATCCCAGTAATCACACTAACCTTAGGAACTATTTCCACCCCTGTGTTTTGATGAGAAGTGAAAGTTTAGGAACGGGTGAGGCCACATGGCGGGGCCAGGGCCATGGGGAGCAAGGTTGGCTCCCCGGCTCCAAGGCCCTGCTGTTAGGGGATGGGCCAGCAGCCGCTCCTTCCTGTTGATGCATCCTCTGCCTCTCCACGGGTGCTGCTGCCCCATCTCCCCCTGCCCCATGGGCTCTCTGACATTCTGGACCCTTCTCGTGGGCGACTCTCATGCCTGTAACATCAGTGGACGCCCCTCCCTGGCTCATTCCTGGCCTGCTGCTGCCCGGACCCCTCCTGGTGCTCCTGGGCTCTGCTCACTTCTCTCCCACGTGCTCACTCATCTTGGCCACCCCATCCCATCTCGGAATTAGGGGGCACCTCCTGTGGATGCCTGGGGCTCTTCATCCCGTTCTTTCTAAAATTAAAAATAAATTATAAAATACATCAAACAGGAAGAGAGTGTGAAAA
Source organism: Rhinopithecus roxellana (assembly GCF_007565055.1). Taxonomy (NCBI): domain Eukaryota; kingdom Metazoa; phylum Chordata; class Mammalia; order Primates; family Cercopithecidae; genus Rhinopithecus; species Rhinopithecus roxellana. Next base: position 51,816,290 of record NC_044559.1, on the reverse strand, counting down.
TGTGCAGGTTCACTTCAAGAAAAATAATAAAATGAAGGCCCATGTAGCCACCGCTCATCCTGAGGAAGAGAACACCCTGGGAAGCCTGGGCCCTGCCCCACGGCAGCTCCCTCCCTCTCTTCTCACCCCCGAGGAAACGCTACCTCCAGTTTCCTGATGGCTCTTCCTCGTTTCTCTGTACAGTCTGTTGCATCTCCGTGTTTCTTTAAAGAACGAATGGTTCTGCTTTGTTTGCTGCTGGCCGTGTGTGTGTGTGTGTGTGTGTGTGTGTCTGTGTGTGTGTGTGTGTGTGTGTCTGTGTCTGCCCCCCAGTTTCTGTGTTTGCTGACGCTGGATTCTGAGATTCATCCCTGGTGAGGGAGTTGCCAGGCTCCCCTGGCCCCATGCAGGACTGTGCCATTTCACTTGGGTGGTGGTGAGGGGGCTGCCTCCAGCCTGTGGCTACGGTGGCCATTTGCCTGATGTCCACGTGCACAATTGCCTCAGCACCATGGGGCGGCGAATGGTGTCGCTCCACCTGCCTCTGGGCAACAAGTTTAATTGGAGAGGGGTCGCACCCACCCACTTCACATTGTCAACTGCTAGGCGTGGCAGAGATCACATGGACTCAAAAGCATAAATGATGACCTGGCCCTGTAGAGAAGTTGCCGACCCAGCTCCTGCTGACGTGACTTCGCAGGGAAACGCAGGGCCCAGCACTTGTGCGTGCTCCGCGCAGGGGAAGGGGCCTGCGCCTTGCAAATAGGGCACTGGCAGTGACGCTGAGCCCCCGTCTGTGCCTAGGATTTGCTGACCTTTACGCTTTGCCAGCCTGATGCTGTGGAACAATTTCTCACTTTGTTTTCAACGTTCTATCTCCTGATCACACAAGAGGCGGCTTTTTACAGGCATGTTGGTTGTTCTTGTCCCCTCCTTGGTGAAACGACTCTTCGAGTCTTTGCCATTTTCACATTGTGTCATTTGTCTTTTTCTTACTGGTTTGTGCCTTCCTTAAGTATTCGGAATACTGACTGACTGTTCACTGGTTTTACAAGTTCCTGCTTTACATCTTTGTAATCACATCCAGAGCTCAGATCCTGTGACTTCAGGTCCGGATGTGGCATTTATGTGCCTGTGAGTGTCTGCTCGGTGTTTGTGTGTAGGTTTGTAGGTAGCCATACTCTACTCATTTCCAAAATATCTGAAGTCTCTTAGTATAATGCATAGAAGTAGAAAAGCATAATGACAAATAAAAATAAAGTGGCACAGAGAAACCATTTTCATCCTGAAGAAAGTAAGAGTGCAGATGCAGGATGCAGAGGGCTTTTGAGATTGAGAACATGTGCTTCCTAGGGACCCACATGAAAAGGGCAATGTGATCAGCTACATGATCTAATCTGTCCATAAAGAAACAGCAAAGCTCATTTTACACCATTTGTTTGAAGGGAGTAGTGGGTGTGCGTGAAGTGGGGGTGAAGGTTGACGTGGCATCTGGGGAGCAAACACAGCGGGAACTTCAGATTTCTTCCACCGATTTATCTTGAAAACTGAAAATGTGTCAGTAAAGACCCTCTCCGTGGGCCAATCCCAGGAGCAGGACAACACCTGCCTGTCTCTGATCTTGCATCCTGAGCCGCTGCCATCCATGTCATGTTCTCTGAGGTGGCTTTGCCATCTTACCTGGCCTGGGGCGGAGGTGGGATTCCTCTGAAGAAGGAGACAGGGGTTAACTTTGGGCAATCCGTGCTTTCTTCATAATTTTCTGGTTTGAGGCTGCTTTATTTTAAAAGTTAAAATCTTGCTGCTACTTGAGATGACTCTTCCATTTCCAAATACAAGCCAGAGCGTACAGGGCAGGAGGACGTGCGCTGTACATCACTGAAATAAACAGGAGCAGATTCTGCGACAGGGACTGCATGCAAGCACGTTTTTCAGGAGCCAGTTCCAGGAAACAGCAGTGGGGGAGTGGAGGGGGGACGTGGGCTGGGGAGAATGCAGCCAACCAAAGGCTCAGGACCTAGCGGGTTCCCAGTGCTGGCCACTGGGGCTCCATCCTCCTGGGGGATTCTGAGACTGGGCAGAACACGCCTCTCAAAGGCCTCCCCATCCTGAGGAGGTGGGGGCTGGGGACGTTACCCACTACTTCCATCACCAAGGGTGGACGGCCGCGCCTGGCACTTTCCGGCTGCCATATGCGTGGGCAGAGCAGGCTCTGCTGCCAGAGACAGTCCTTGGCAGAGGCGCTCAGGGCTGCCTGAGAGGTGGGGCCCGCAGGCCTCCAGGTGGCTCCCGCTAAGCAGCCTGGGAAGTGCTGGTGGTGTCTATGGAGGGCACAGTCTCAGGGAGATCGGGGCAATGACGTTGCTTTTTCAAATTATTTGGAGATTTACCTCCAGGCAATTGTTTCATCCGAGCCTTTAATAAATTAAATGTATTACTTATATGAGTCTTAATGAAGCTGGGAATAATTATTATATGGGTCTTGATTAAGTTGGAAGTAATTATTCATAATTAAGATTCTGATAACCTCCACTATGTAGAAAATACATTTCAAAATAAAACCAAACAAACAAATGTAAAGGCGTGACAATTATCGCATGAAGGTAGGGTTCCCACATGGACGGCGGGGTTCCCACATGGACGGCGGGGTTCCCACATGGACGGCGGGGTTCCCACATGGACGGCGGGGTTCCCACATGATCGGCGGGGTTCCCACATGGACGGCGGGGTTCCCACATGGACGGCGGGGTTCCCACATGGACGGCGGGGTTCCCACATGATCGGTGGGGTTCCCACATGGACGGCGGGGTTCCCACATGGACGGCGGGGTTCCCACATGATCGGGAGGGTTCCCACATGGACGGTGGGGTTCCCACATGGACGGTGGGGTTCCCACATGATCGGTGGGGTTCCCACATGGACGGTGGGGTTCCCACATGATCGGTAGGGTTCCCACATGGACGGCGGGGTTCCCACATGGACGGTGGGGTTCCCACATGATCGGTAGGGTTCCCACATGGATGGCGGGGTTCCCACATGGACGGTGGGGTTCCCACATGGACGGTGGGGTTCCCACATGGATGGCGGGGTTCCCACATGGACGGTGGGGTTCCCACATGGACGGTGGGGTTCCCACATGGACGGTGGGGTTCCCACATGATCGGTAGGGTTCCCACATGGACGGTGGGGTTCCCACATGATCGGTGGGGTTCCCACATGGACGGCGGGGTTCCCACATGGACGGCGGGGTTCCCACATGGACGGCGGGGTTCCCACATGGACGGCGGGGTTCCCACATGATCGGTGGGGTTCCCACATGGACGGCGGGGTTCCCACATGGACGGCGGGGTTCCCACATGGACGGCGGGGTTCCCACATGGACGGCGGGGTTCCCACATGGACGGCGGGGTTCCCACATGATCGGTGGGGTTCCCACATGGACGGTGGGGTTCCCACATGGACGGTGGGGTTCCCACATGATCGGTGGGGTTCCCACATGGACGGCGGGGTTCCCACATGGACGGCGGGGTTCCCACATGGACGGTGGGGTTCCCACATGGACGGTGGGGTTCCCACATGATCGGTAGGGTTCCCACATGGACGGCGGGGTTCCCACATGGACGGCGGGGTTCCCACATGGACGGCGGGGTTCCCACATGGACGGTGGGGTTCCCACATGGACGGTGGGGTTCCCACATGATCGGTGGGGTTCCCACATGGACGGCGGGGTTCCCACATGGACGGCGGGGTTCCCACATGGACGGCGGGGTTCCCACATGGACGGCGGGGTTCCCACATGGACGGCGGGGTTCCCACATGGACGGCGGGGTTCCCACATGGACGGCGGGGTTCCCACATGGACGGCGGGGTTCCCACATGGACGGCGGGGTTCCCACATGGACGGTGGGGTTCCCACATGGATGGCGGGGTTCCCACATGGACGGTGGGGTTCCCACATGGATGGTGGGGTTCCCACATGGATGGCGGTGTTCCCACATGGACGGTGGGGTTCCCACATGGATGGCGGGGTTCCCACATGGATGGTGGGGTTCCCACATGGACGGTGGGGTTCCCACATGGATGGCGGGGTTCCCACATGGACGGCGGGGTTCCCACATGATCGGTGGGGTTCCCACATGGACGGCGGGGTTCCCACATGATCGGTAGGGTTCCCACATGGACGGTGGGGTTCCCACATGGATGGCGGGGTTCCCACATGGACGGTGGGGTTCCCACATGATCGGTGGGGTTCCCACATGGACGGCGGGGTTCCCACATGGACGGCGGGGTTCCCACATGGACGGCGGGGTTCCCACATGGACGGCGGGGTTCCCACATGGACGGCGGGGTTCCCACATGGACGGCGGGGTTCCCACATGGACGGTGGGGTTCCCACATGGACGGCGGGGTTCCCACATGGACGGTGGGGTTCCCACATGGATGGTGGGGTTCCCACATGGATGGCGGGGTTCCCACATGGATGGTGGGGTTCCCACATGGATGGCGGGGTTCCCACATGGACGGTGGGGTTCCCACATGGATGGCGGGGTTCCCACATGGATGGTGGGGTTCCCACATGGATGGTGGGGTTCCCACATGGATGGCGGGGTTCCCACATGGATGGTGGGGTTCCCACATGGATGGCGGGGTTCCCACATGATCGGTGGGGTTCCCACATGGACGGCGGGGTTCCCACATGGACGGTGGGGTTCCCACATGATCGGTGGGGTTCCCACATGGACGGTGGGGTTCCCACATGGACGGCGGGGTTCCCACATGATCGGTGGGGTTCCCACATGGACGGCGGGGTTCCCACATGGATGGCGGGGTTCCCACATGGACGGTGGGGTTCCCACATGGATGGTGGGGTTCTCACATGATTGTTTTTGCTGCTCTAGGGTCTATGTTAATGGCAAGGCCACCCTCCCACGCCACCTCGGCTGTGCCCTCTGACCTCCCCTTCCACCCACAAGGGCAAGGTCCCAGCCATCAGCAGGACGTTTCTGACGGTTGGCTGATGGTCACCTCTGCAGGTGGCCGTGTTGAATCTGCTGGCACGTCTGTCCTGATATGCTTGGCCATTCGTTTCTTCTGGGAAATTCATGTCCAGTCTTGAGTTACAGCCCAAGTTCCCCTGGATCCCTGTAAGAACCCATAGAGGGCCACTGGTGCAGGGCGTGGGTTGGGGGGGCGGCCCCTCAGACCTCATCTCCCCCACCTGCCAGCCCACCCTGGCCCCCAGATCACTCCTCTGTGGCCCAGCATCATTCCGAGATCCTGAGATGCCAAGAGCCAGGCTCCTGGAGCATCGGTCCCAGCAGCCAACGATTCTGTCACTATTTTTAGATACTTTGCAATTAAAATGCTGTCAACAATTTCCCAATGCCCTAGTGACAGAACCCAGATCCATCTTTTTTTTTTTTTAGATGGAGTCTCGCTGTGTCGCCCAGGCTGGAGTGCAGTGGCACGATGTCGGCTCACTGCAAGCTCCGCCTCGTGGGTTCACAACATTCTCCTGCCTCAGCCTCCGAGTAGCTGGGACTACAGGCGCCCGGCACTGCGCCTGGTTAATTTTTTGTATTTTTAGTAGAGACAGGGTTTCACCCTGTTAGCCAGGATGGTCTCGATCTCCTGACCTCGTGATCTGTCTGCCTCGGCCTCCCAACCATCTTATTTTAATATAAAACCCACCTTTGGGCATTTTGCAACTTCTAGCTCACCTTTCTAAACAGACAGAAGACAAGCAGTACCGCGAGGGAGAATGCAAGGCCACCCCATCCTCAGAATCAGGAGGGATGTCGGCTCTGAGGTGTCAGGAGGCCCCGGGTACCCATCAGACAAGGCGCACCTGCCCAAGAGCTGCTGGCCACGGTCCCTGAAGCACAGCTGTGCTCTGAGCCCATCCTGCAGATCTCTGCTGCCTGGTCACTCTGCAGGCGCAGGCAGGGAGTATGATGAACTTGGCAAGCGGACAGCGATCTACAGGGCTGGGGGGAGCTGAACCTTGGGGATCCCAGAGGCGGCCTGGGCCACACATCCTTGCTGAAAATCCTCCCCCTTGAGCTTTCTCACAGTCCTAGAATCCCACGGGTGCCCCGACTGGGCTGGGAGGTGGCGTCTCCCAGCCACCCGCTCTGCTGGTGTGCAGCCTTCCCATACGTGCTCTCCATCCTGGAAGGACCCCCGAGTCCCTGCTGGTCTCAGAGTGGCCTCTGCCTCAGACACCAGGAGCTGGAGTGTCTTCTCCACCATGCTGGACCCGTCTGGATGGTCCCCGAACCTTGCCACGTGCAGCTGTACCCAGGAGGCTTTGCTGAGGATCCGATGGACAGGGTGGGAGGAAGGCCCTGGGCCAGGGGGTTCCTCTGGGTCTTTGGAGCCAGCAGCTCACCTCTGAGGTTGATGCTATCGTGGGGTTCAGTAGCAAGGCCTCCAGAAGGCAGGCTGAGGGCCCGTGGGGCCAGAGTCCTCCTGCAGTCGTGTGACCGGCCAGCTCTTCCAGTTGCTTCAGTCCAGTGGGTCTGGGTTGGCTGAGTGCGCCACTCTCCCCAGGGGAGATGGAGGATCCAGTGCTTGGCTGCCATCAGCAGGGGATATCTGGGAGAGTTCTGCACGCTCCTGAGAGCCCTGAGGAATGGGCCCCTCGGCACACAGCAGCCATTGCACAGCACAGCCTCACACTATGCTCCCTCTGCCCCTGAAAACTCACCTGCCCCTCACTCCTACTTCCTGCATCACCTCCCTAGAAGCTACCTACACCCCAGTCCCTGCTGAAAGTGTGCATTGGGGGATTCAACTGAAACAGACCCCAGCAGCAGCAGCAACAGGGTCTCAGAGCCATGTGGGGAGGCCTTGCTCAGGCCAAATTTTGCCTAACATGGGTGAAATTCAAGGGCCTCTTTACTCAGGACATTCTGAGGACACAGGTGGGGCCTGGGTGTGACACTGACCGAGTGGTTTATTCTCAGTGAACGCAGCTCCCTGTGGTCCTGTGACCCAGGACGACACACACCTGTGCAGGCATGTAGAGCTTACAGCCACACCACCCATGCCACTGCTGTGCTGTCTGCCTCCCAGGGCCTTTGCCATCACTCTCCACCGTCCCCTTCCCTGAAACTCATAGTGGTCTGAGCCCGCTGTGGTTTTGGGGACCGCCACTCCTCCATTGTCCTCCTTTTCCTCCTGCCTGTCTTGTCTTTCTCTGAGGGGGACAGGAAGCCAGGCCCTGGTGCCAGCAGGCCTGGGTGCTGAGTGAGGATTTGCAGTCTCTGCAGGTGCCGCCCCTGAAAAGCTGTGGCTCCCTCCTGTGCAGGGCAGACACACCACACCTGTCAGGAAATGACGGCACGGTTCTCCTCCTCATCTGAGGGCGCCTATTGAAAATTCGTTTGATGTGCAGATTCCTTGGAAAACAGAGAAAATCTAGCTAGTTGGTGCTTTCTAGGTGAAAGCAAAGGCAAATATGAAACGCTGTCCCAAACCAGACTGTGAGCTCTTTGATGGTGGAGGCGTCTGTCTTTTACTGAGTGCCTGGAAGGTCTGTTGCCCAGGCCCAGCAAGATGTTGCTTAATTATAAAATGTGCTTGGCCATGGGGAAGATGGCATTTGTTGAATAAGCAGGTGCTTTAACCAATGCTTCCAAGCATATTCTGTGCCAGGAACTCTTGCTGGGAACCGGCAAGGCACAAGGCAGAGGGTAGCTCCCCTCAGAGGGCACATCTTCCAGTGGGCTGTTGGTGAGGGTGCGACCATAAATACATGTTGGGGAGGGGGACGAAGAAAATGCAGAGGGAAGGGAAGTGAAGGTTGACATGAGCTGGTTGCACTGATGGATCATTTGAAACGGGGAAGAAAAACACATTTTGTCATGGGAGCAAATCTTTTCAACCTGGCTTGGTTTTCAGAGACTGGTGGTGCTTCCTGGATCTCCTGGGCACTGGGGGTGAATGACAGATGGAGGCTCCCCAGATCTCCTGGGCACTGGGAATGAATGGTGGATGGAGATCCTGTGGATCTCCTGGGCACTGGGGGTGAATGGCAGATGGAGGCTCCCCGGGTCTCCTGAGCCCTGAGAATACTGGGAATGAGTGGCAGATGGAGGCTCCCCAGGTCTCCTGGGCACTGGGAATGATTGGTGGATGGAGGCTCTCTGGATCTCCTGGGCACTGGGGGTGAATTGTGGATAGAGACTCCCCTGATCTCCTGAGCCCTGAGAATACTGGGAATGAATGGCAGATGGAGGCTCCCTGGATCTCCTGGGCACTGGGAATGAATGGTGGATGAAGGTCCTCTGGATCTCCTGGGCACTGGGGGTGAATGGCAGATGGAGGCTCCCCAGATCTCCTGAGCCCTGAGAATACTGGGAATGAATAGCAGATGGAGGCTCCCCGGGTCTCCTGGGCACTGGGAATGAATGGCAGATGGAGGCTCCCTGGATCTCCTGAGCCCTGAGAATACTGGGAATGAATAGCAGATGGAGGCTCCCCGGGTCTCCTGGGCACTGGGAATGAATGTTGGATGGAGGCTCCCCGGGTCTCCTGGGCACTGGAATGAATGGAGGATGAAGGCTCCCCTGATCTCCTGAGCACTGGAATGAATGTTGGATGGAGGCTCCCTGGATCTCCTGGGCCCTGGGAATGCTGGGAATGAATGGTGGATGAAGCCTCCCCCGACCTCCCGGGCACTGGAATGAATGGAGGATGGAGGCTCCCTATCATAGTCTGAATTATGTACCCTCAGAAAGATGTGTCCAAGTCCTAAACCCCAGGATCTGTGACCGTTTATGGAAACCCTGCAGGGTCTGTCAGATGGAATTAGCTAAGACGATGTCACGCTGGATCAGGGTGGCCCTAGTCCAGTGCTGGTAGACTTAGAATAGCTCCTTTTAAAGAGACGGCGATTTGGAGACACAGAGGCACAGGTAGAGGGGGGATGGCCACAGGAAGACAGCATGGAGACTGGAGAGACACAGCTGGGAACTTAAGGGGGTGGTGACTGCTGGGAGCTGCCAGGATGTGGAGGAGGCAGGGAAGTGCTCCTCTGGAATTTCTGGTTGGAGTGCAGCTCTGCTGATGCCGTAATTTCAGACTTCTGGCCTCCAGAACTGGGAGAGTGTAAAAGTCTGTTGTTTCAGATCCCTTAGTCTGTGGTTATTTGGCAACCCCAGGATGGGATGTGAATAGACTCCCCAGCCCTTTGCTCTCTAAGGCTGGGCACAGATCTCGGGCAATGCCCAGGGAAGAGCCACTGGCTGCAGGCAGGTGAGGCTGGTGTGGAAGCGCCATTGGCTGCAGACAGGTGAGGCTGATGTGGAAGGTCCATTGGGTGCAGGCAGGTGAAGCTGGTTTGGACGATCCATTGGCTGCAGGCAGGTGAGGCTGATGTGGAAGGTCCATTGGGTGCAGGCAGGTGAAGCTGGTTTGGACGATCCATTGGCTGCAGACAGGTGAGGCTGATGTGGAAGGTCCCTTGGGTGCAGGCAGGTGAAGCTGGTTTGGACAATCCATTGGCTGCAGGCAGGTGAGGCTGATGTGGAAGGTCCATTGGGTGCAGGCAGGTGAAGCTGGTTTGGAAGATCCATTGGCTGCAGACAGGTGAGCCTGGTGTGGAAGAGCCATTGGCTGCAGGCAGGTGAGTCTGGTGTGGAAGGTCCATTCGGTGGAGGCAGCTGAGTCTGGTGTGGAAGGTCCATTGGCTTCAGGCAGCTGAGTCTGGTGTGAAAGGTCCATTCGGTGGAGGCAGGTGAGTCTGGTGTGGAAGGTCCATTTTCTGCAGGCAGGTGAGTCTGGTGTGCAGAGTCTGTTGGCTGCAGGTAGGAGAGTCTGGTGTGGCACATGTGGTTATTTGTCTCCTCTTTCTTCCTGGCTGAACCTCAAGTGTGTTGAGGCATCAAAATGCTCATTAAAATACCCCCTTTTCCAGACACTCCTGCAGCTGGAGTTGGCCAGCCCGGAGCTGGCCTGAGACAGATCTGTGGTCTCATCTTTCCCTCCTCTCCCTTATCCGTGTCTGGAAACTGGGTCTGATGCCTCCACCACCTCCCAGCCAACAGACTGATGTTGCGTGCTATGCATTAGGATTTGTGTTCTCCATTTCACTGGTGGAGAAACTGAGGCCTGGAGAGCTCTGTTCATCTGTGTCAGCTCACACAGGGTGGATGGCATGGCTCTGTCCTCTGCCTGCTGCACTGGCTTTCTCTCGCCCACATGGGTTTGCCAGGCCACTCTGGGCGAGAGGACAGCACCCTGCTCTCGATTTCCAAGACAGTTTTGGAGACCAGGCTGCTGAAGCTGCACACTTCTGTGGCTACAGTGTGTCATACGCCCTGCATTTTCCAAGACACCTCAGGAGAGCAGAAATCAATGCCGGATGGTTGCTCTAAACGTCTGTCTCTCGCTCAGAAGCACTTTGTCTGGACACCTTCCCCTTTGCTGTCAACGCAATTTGTCGTCGACACTGTGGGCTGTGAGTCATTTTGAAAACATAAAGGGCAGCTGCAGGCCATGAGGCCCCGGCTTCTCGTGTCCCCTGTCTGTGCTATTTCGGGAAGGTTGGCAGGTCTCTGAAGGCCCAGCCCACGTGTCAGAGGTGGCCGAGCAGAACCTTGACGGTGGAGTCACAGCCGGAGAGCACGGAAGGCTGCGCTGACTGCCTAACATACCAGCATCCACAGCAAGACCAATTCATCCAAAGCATCAGGCTTAGGTCAGCAAGCAACACACTCCTTGGCCTGTGGACAAATTGCCCTTCAAAGGAAAAGAGCTAAAAACTGTATTTTTCCGTCTCTTTCCAGCTCTGCGCAGTGTCTCTGTGGGCAGGAGGGTGAGCTTAGACTTCCCTTTGGTCTCACATGGTGGTTTTCACAAAGCATTTTGCCTCTGGCACCAGCTTTGAAGTTCTGCTGTTACTTTAAGGTAGAAAAGGTGGGGGTGGGGGCACATCAGGATTAACAACAACCAGCTCCACCTGCGGGGCAGAGAGGCGCCAAAGTGGGGGCTCAGGGACAACCCTGGTGTCAGGCCTACAATCCCCGATGGCCGCCTCGCCTGTCAGCGCTCACTGCAACTGGGGGTGCAGAGACATCTTGCGGAGTGGGGGCAGCTCCAGGGGGTGTCCGGTTCCTTGGTGGGGACAGGTGCTGGGGGAGGGGTCCTGCGGTTTGTGGGTTTCCTGGGAGAAGGTCGCAAAAAGGATTTGTGTCATGGCGGTGTTGCTTCCTGCACGGGTCAGTGGTGTGGTCATTGCAGGGCACTCGTGGGGTGTGGGGTCCCCATCTGGGAGATGGGGCAGGGTCCCTGTTGTGCGGGGCAGGTGTGAGGACTGCCTGGCCTGTGTATTGCTCAGGAACTGCTGGGGATGTGTGGACTGCGTGTGTCTCCTGCACACTGAGCTCCAGTCAATGCCCAGTGAAAGAATGGATGGGTGAGGGAAAGGGGGTGCTGGATCCGTGCTCCTGTCACCTCCACTCCTCTTGCCCTGGCAGGGTGCCCTCAGCCCAGCACACACCCGGTCGGTCATACGTCATAGCCCTGTGGCCATCAGTACGTTCCCATTCACGCAGAGCAACTTCTGCTGTATGAGAAAACTACATTAGGGTGGATGTGAAGGTGAACATCACATTAAAAGGCCATATGAGACCCTGAAGCCAATGACATTCTTCACTAAGGCCTATTTTGTTTATTTTTATTTTTTGACAGAATTTCAAACTCAAGTTTCCCCTTTTGTTTTCTAATCAGCACTGAGCTCTCCTCTTTGGAGAAGGAAGCTTTGTTATTCAGAGACAGCCACGGGAAAAGGAATAAAATTAACATGAAAGTCCAGGTGATTCGATGAATATTCATATGGACAATTTAATCAGTGTCTGTTCATTATCCACATTTCCATGAGAAGCAGGTTCCTAGAATATAAATAAAGATTGCAGAGCAATTGTATTGACTTTCATTTTGCTCTGAGATACTCAAGTCTCTATCTGCAGCTTCAGGACGTGGGCTCTGTAACTGGAGAGAGAGGCAATGTGGAAACCTCAGGATTCATGACCTGAGGAGTGAATACCCTGAGAATTCCAGTTGCAGCTTGCAGGTACCCGACGTTCTTATCTTGTTACATTTAAGTGGGTGAGACAGCACCATTTTCCAGAAAGTTGCCCTTTGTCCTTAATAACAACAAAAAAGTCCAAAGTGGTGTGGGTGGTTGGAAACACGACTTTGGAGACCTGCGACCTGCGCAGGGGCCTGTGGGACCTCGGCACTCACTTCTCTGATCCTTGGCCCCGGCTTCCGGGGACTCCCGGTGACAGCTGTGAGGGTGACGATGAGTGTCCTATAAGTGGTAGCCTTGGTGATGGTTGTTTCCTGGCTGATGGAGACGAGAGGGGCTACGATAAGGAGGGGTTCCGTCACAGAGAGGAGAGAGGAGCTGAGAACTTGACTGAGGTCCTTGTGCTTCATCTCCTCCAGCTCCTAAGGGCTTAACTTGAACTAGGCCTGAGCCAAAGACACACAGACATACACATCATGAGGAAATGCTTGACTTCAGTGGCAGTCAAACACGACGCGAAAGGATGTAATGGTGACCATCATGACAAAGGAGAAACCCCAGGATGGGTGAGAGGCTGTGGCCACGTGGTGGTGGTGGTGCTTCTAGAGGGCAAAGTGTCAGCATCATTGTCAGAAATGTAAGCAGGGCTCAGACCCCCTAACCCATCGGGCCACTTCCAGAAATTGATCCTGGAGGCAGTATCGGAAATAATTTTTGTATAAGATGTTAATTAAAAGACTTAATGATAATGAGAATTAGAAACATCGTAAATGTTAGCAATGGGAGATTGGTTAAGCACTAGTACGATCTCTCAAAAGATGAGCTAACCGTGCAGACATTCAAAATCACGCTAAGCCTTTCTGGCAGGACCGGTGAATATCCGAAGGGTGGAGTCTGACTCAGCAGTTCTAATTTTAGGTGCCTATTCGACAGCTTTGTGGTTTACTGTGGAAGGGGTGGGGAGGTTGGGTATGGATGTGAAAACAGCAGCAGGCAGAAAGCCCACCACAGCCAGCCACAGGGCAGGGTACACGTGGTCTGGCTTAGCCTCCGTGTCCAGGGAGCACAGGTGAAGGGACAAGTCCGGGGGGCTTTGGGGGCCTGGAAATGCTAAGGGGGAATCCACAGACAGCAGGTGGGCTGACTCGGCCCCAGGCGAGTTTGCTAACCCTGCACTGGAAGGCAGGTGCCCTGTTGTGGCAGGCCAGGTCTCGCTGACGCAGGCCTCCATGACAACTGTCCCAGCACTGGCTGGGTAACTAGGTTAAACATCAAAAGCTGAAAGAGCTAGTGCCTTTATACAAAGGCTGGAATGTAACAAAAGCCCACCAAGAGTTTTGCTTAGGCTTTTCCTGGGCCTTGAAGCATGACAAGATAACAAAAGAATTCTTTTTTTTTAATTTTTTTTATTGAGACGGAGTCTCGCTCTGTCACCCAGGCTGGAGTGCAGTGGCCGGATCTCAGCTCACTGCAAGCTCCGCCTCCCGGGTTTACGCCATTCTCCTGCCTCAGCCTCCCGAGTAGCTGGGACTACAGGTGCCCGCCACCTCGCCCGGCTAGTTTTTTGTATTTTTTAGTAGAGACGGGGTTTCACCATATTAGCCAGGATGGTCTCAATCTCCTGACCTCGTGATCCGCCCGTCTTGGCCTCCCAAAGTGCTGGGATTACAGGCTTGAGCCACCGCGCCAGGCCAACAAAAGAATTCTTAACAGGACCCTTTCAGGATTAAACAAGTCGCATTGGGGGTCTGAAGAAACTCCCCAGGGCTCCACAGACAAGTTTTTTGGGGTCTAAAGGAACTCCCCAAACCTTTATGATTTAGCGGGAGACAAAGGCAATCCCCCAGCACCTGGAGCCATCTAGATGAAGTAAACTTACTGGGGTTCCAGAGGAAGGTCTTCAGGACTCAGACCCCAGTTATAGATTAGAAGAAACTCATCACTTCTGTCTTTAGGTGAATGCACTCTTACATGTAAACACGTAGCTCAGGAGGTATACAAGCTCTGGAAGACTTGTAATTTTGAGTCGGTCTGGTGATAATTTCCAGGCCTTCTCCCTGTAACCAGTTGCAGAAATAAACACTCTCTTCCTCCTCAATTCATCTGCATCTTGTTATTGGGCTGCGAGAAATAGCAAAATGACCCTCAGTTTGTTCCAGGAACAAAATAAGCCTTTAGATTTGATGAGGGAGGGATTTTGCCATCTTCTTTGGACTCTTCTGATTCTTTGGGGGTTTCTCCAATGAGCATTGTTCACTTTTGTAATCCCAGGATACACACAATAAATGTTCTATTAAAGAAACACCCTTAGTGCTTTTCTCTTTCCTTTCTTCTATTTGTCTCTTCCATGTGCTGTGCTGCTCTGGCCCCACTCCAGGCTCCTCTGCGCTGAGGCATCTTCCAGCTGCCTCTAGGGTGCAGCCTGCGTGCCTGACCACCTTCAGAATGTCACATCCAAGCTGTGTCGTCTTTACCTTGCCTGAACTGGCCTCTCCTGGCAACGCTTTAAGAAAGATGAAGCCCTCTAGGAGCCCGTGCATTGGAGATTATAAAAGAGTAATGATTCAGTGACTTAAAAGATTTAGTAGCCAGGTTGTTACAGTCTTAGAGCAGAAAGAAGATTAATGAGGTACTAGCTTAACATATGTCTCAGAGAAAGAACAGTCATTTAATTTCTAACTTTGTAGAACTTGTTTGTATCTGCTCCCATTTTGCAGGAATAGAAATTTTGCAACATGATTTTTTTTGCTTTCAAATTAGCTGGTTAAAAGAAACCAATGAAATTATGCCAGGGTTAAAGAAGGTGGCTCAGAGACAGTGTCCTGGTTTCTGGAAGGGCCTGGAAACCCAGGTGTCTGCCTCCAGGGCTGGACACTTGGCGCTTAGCTGGAAGTGGGGCCCTCCTCTAGGCGCCTGTTGGATGTCTTCCTCCTCACTGGGGACAAGGTCAGTATCCTTGGGCGATGATTTTAAACTATGCCCACAAAGCCATTGAGGCTCCTTCCTTCAGAAGGTGGAGCCTCATTCAACACACCTTGACTGCGATGGGCTTAGTGACTTCTTCAACACCAAAAGGATGTGGTGACCTGTGGGTCCTTCTCACCTTCTCTTATAGAGGCCTGTAGGTGAGGATTTTTCCTTCAAGAAGGGAAGCCCCATCTCTTTACCTTAGGAGGCACCACCCAGAGGCACCCCCGAGTGCTCTCAGAGCAGTTTACCCATTCACGCCCCCACAGCAGCCTGCGGAGCCTCCCGCCCCACTTTCGAGCCATCAGTGGATACTGACACTTGCTTCAGTTCTGGCCAACCTTATGGGCGTGAAATGGTATCTTACTGTTTTGATGTGCGTTTCCCTAGTGTTTTGTTGTTGTTTGTTGGACAGGCAGTCTGTCTTTTCTGTGAACAGCCTCAACAGAGCCTTGGCGCATTTTCTCCGTTGGGCTCTTTGTCTTTCCTTACGGGTTTGTAGGAAAATCATGCTTTCTAGCTGACAATCATTTATGGGTTACATAAATTGCAAATAATTTCTTCCAGTCTGTGCTTTAGTCATTTAAATTTGTTTATGGTGTCTGCTGGTATACGAAAGCTTTAAATTTTGTTCTAGTCATATTTGTGATGCTTTTCCTTCAAGATGTACGTTTTTATCCCTTGTCCACCACCACAGTTCATTAGAATACTTTTGTACATTTTTTTTTTCTAATTTGTTTTTGACCGTGTGGTCTTTGATCCATTTAGAATTCACAGTTTGCTCTTGTTGAGAAGTAAGGGTCTATGATTTTCCCAATGCAGCAAGCACTGAGTAGTCATTCTTCTCTCTCTGACCTGCAATGCTTCCTCTATTAAATGACAAAGTCCTCCGCACATGTGGATGTGTGGTCTATGGGTCTGTATCCGTGGATACAGAGAGGCCTGTGGGGCTTTCTCCTCTGTTCTATTGACCTGGTTGCTCATCCTGGACCCTGAAAACACGCATCTAAATTCCCGGAGCTCATACGAAGCCTGGTTAATCTCGGAAGGAAAGTCCCCCTGCTGTGCTCTTGTTTCCCAGAATTTCTTGACTACTCTTGGACTTTCATATGAATTTTAAAATGTGTCTTACGGCCGGACACGGTGGCTCACGCCTGTAATCCCAGCACTTTGGGAGGCGGAGGCGGGTGGATCGCCTGAGGTCAGGAGTTTGAGACCAGTGTGATGAATGTAGTGAAACCCTGTCTCTGCTAAAAAATACAAAAAATTAGCCGGGCGTGGGGGCAGGAGCCTATAATCCTAGCTACTCGGGAAGCTGAAGCAGGAGAATCGCTTGAACCTGGGAGGCAGAGGTTGCAGTGAGCTGAAATTGCGCCATTGCACTCCAGGCTGGGCAACGAGTGAAACTCCGTCTCAAAAAAAAAAAAAGAAAAAAAGTCTTACAAGTTCTACAAAAATAATCTCTTTGGTATTTTGATTGGAATTGCTTGGAATTTACAGATTAACTCAAAGAGAGTCAACATCTGCATGAACTTAGGTCTTCTTACTCACCTGCTTCCCCACTTGCTCACTGTTTTCATGTCCTTGAGTAATATTTATAACTTTCTCTATCAGTATCTTGGACATCTTGTGTTATGTTAGATTTAGTTTTAGATACCTTATGGTTTCTTTTTTCTCCTCCCGTTGTGAATGGGATCTTTTATAAATCACATTTTGTAATCAGTTATTGGTGATGTGTAACAATGCTTTGATTTTTGTGTGTTGAGCTTGTGAGCAGTAGCCTTGCTGAACTTTATTAGTTCTAATTGTAAATGTTCTTTCATCTATTTTTGCATGCAGCTATAAAGATCTGTTAATAATTACCTTATCTTTTATAATCCGTATGCTTCATTTTTCTCAAATTAACATACTGCCTCGGCAGGAACTCTGGCAATGCAGTGCTGACTGGTGTGGGAGGTATCAAGCATCCTTGCCTCATTCCCTGGGTAAACCCTACTTAGTGGCCATTGAAAACACTTCTGGCTGGTTCTTAAAGAATAGCAGAGTTTACCAGTCAACGGAGGAAGAATAAGAAGGAAAGTATTCTATGCAAAGTAATTGGTATATAGAGGACACGGAAGCAGGAAGCACATGGATGTAAGGATTTGGAAGTTTTTATTACAGCTGCAATATAGGGTGTGCTATTTTGGGGAGGGAAGAGATTGAAGAGATTGCACCCAGAGATGAAGTTGGAGAGATAACCAGGGTCCAGATCATGTAGGGCCATGACTTTCTCACAGGCCATGGGGGACCGTTACAGGGTTTTTAGTTGCGAGTGGCAAGTTAAGTTTGTTTGTTTGTTTATCTATTTGTTATTTATTTATTTATTTATTTATTTATTTATTTTTGTGACTGATTCTCACTCTGTTGCCCAGGTTGAAGTGCAGTGGCGTGATCTCAGCTCACTGAAGCCTCTGCTTCCCGGGTTCCAGTGATTCTCATGCCTCAGCATTCCGAGTAGCTGGGATTTAGTGGAGGTGGGGTTTCACCATGTTGGCCAGGCTGGTCTCAAACTCCTGACCTCAAGTGGTCCACCTGCCCCAGCCTCCCAAAGTGCTGGCATTAATGCCTGGCCAAGGGAACTATGTTTAAATCAGCCTTATTAAGGCAACATTTCCATGAATAAAATCCACAGATTTAAAGTGTACAATTCAGCGAGTTCCAACAACTGTGCACAGTTGTGCAGCCCTCCCCACAATCAAGCCACAGACCAGTTCTGCAACCCCAAGGTGCTGCTGAGTAATTTTGCCGTTAGCCTCTTGATGCTCTAGCAGCCCCTGGAATTTTGCCTTTTTTAGACTTTCTTCTAAATGGAATTCTATTGTATGTAGAGTTTTATGTCTGGCTTCTTCCACCTAACATGATACTTTTGGGGTTAACCCATGTTGTTGCCTGTATCCGTCATTCATTCCTTTTTCTTGCTGAGTAGTATTCCATCATATGGACATACCACAATTTATTTAGGTACTCACCAGTTGATGAGAGTTTGGGTTACTTTCAGTTTTTGATGATGGCAAATAAAGCCATTATGGCCATTTGCAAGTCCATCTTCCTGGGGACACATATTTCATCTCTCTTGGGTAAATACCTAGGAATGAGATGGCTGAATTACTTGTCAAGTGGATGTTCAACTTTATAAAAACCTGCCAAACTATTTTCTGAAGTACCTATGTCATATTGCATTCCCCAGTGGTGTATTTGAGTTCCAGTTGGTGCAAGTTCTGACTGACACTTGGTATTGTCAGTCTTTTTTCTTTTTTTTTGAGATGGAGTCTTGCTCTGTTGCCCAGGTTGGAGTGAGTGGCGTGATCTCAGCTCACTGCAACCTCCACCTCCCGGGTTTACGCCATTCTCCTGCCTCAGCCTCCTGAGCAGCTGGAACTACAGGTGCCCGCCACCACGCCCGGCTAATTTTTTTGTATTTTTAGTAGAGACGGGGTTTTTTAGTAGGTGTGTAGTGGTATCTTATTGCAGTTTTAACTTGCATTTCCCTAATGATGAACACTGTTGAGCATCTTTTCATACTCTATTGACTATTTGTACATGTTATTTTGTGAAGTATCTGTTTAACTCTTGTTTTGCACAACTAAAACAATTTTTTTTCTTATTTTTGAGCTACACTCTATTTTATATATTCTGGTTACAAGTCTTTATTAGACACATATTTTACAAATAGTTTCTCCCAGTCTGTGGCTTGCCTTTTAGTTTTCTTATTGTAGTTTTTAAGAAGTAAAAGTTTAAAATTTTTATAAGTCCACTTTGTCAATTATTTCTTTTATGGTTGTACTTTTTGCGTCCTATCTAAGAAATATTTACTAACCCAAGATCATACATATTTTTCTATGCGTTTTATAATTTTAGCTCTTACATTTAGGTCTATGGTTCTTTTTGAGTTAGTTTTTGTATATGGTAAGGAGATAGGGGTTGAGATTCTTTTAATACCCCCTCATTGATCTTCAATTGTTGTGGCATTGTTTGTTGTACATTAACACTTATTTTGGGTCTTTTTTTTTTTTTATCTCTTTCTGCTTTAGTTTAGATTGTCCATATTTCTAGTGCTCAAGTTCACTGACCATTTCTTCTGCAGTGTCTAATCTGCTGTTGATCCCATCTAGTGTACCTTTAAAATAAATTGGTAATTTTAGACCATCCAGTGTACTTTTAAAATGGTGATTTTAGAGTAGTTTTAGATTGATAGAATTATTGCAAAGATAGTACAGAGGGTTTCCACCTACCCAACACCCCGTTTCCCCTCTTACTAGCATGTTATGTTCGTATGACACATTTGTCACAATAAAATGCACCAATATTAATAGGTTATTAATTAAAGCCCACATTCTGCTCAGATTTCCTCAGCATTTCCTTAATATTTTAGAATTTTTGATAGGGGCTTTCATCTACATTCATAACTGAGATTGGGTTGTCATCTTTCTGCTTTGTATGGTTTTGGTATCAATACATGTGGTGTTTCCCCTCCTTTTCTGCTCTGAAATACTGTATACATGTGGCAACATCTGTCCCTCTGTCTAGAATGCCTTTCCTCTTGAGTTTGGACCAGATGGTCTCTCCTTGGCATTCAAGCTTCAGTTGATGATCACACACTATGACTGCCCGGCGGAGGTCACTGCCTGGCAACTATCACAGCATCCCATTGGTGTTTTTGTGTTCAGTGGTCTCTAAGAGAAGAAAATGGTGGCTAGGAAGGAGAGGCACATCTCTCCTGCTTCCTTCCCTCAGAATGTTTTCTAGAGGAGAATATTCTCTTTAATAGCATATGTTAATTTCTTATTGTCAAAACTCAAGTTCTTCTGTGAAATGGGGTTCTGAAGACTCAGCCCTTGGGTTGACTACAGGCCAGTGAGGATGTGGTGCCAGTGAGGATGTGGGTGCACACTGTTTGCTTTAGGATCTGGGGAGCCAAAGCACACCGGTGGAGCTTCAGGATCCAGTGCAGAGAGGTCTGGCCCCTGGGAGAGCTGTTCTCTCCATTCTGATCTGACTTAGATCATATGGTCAGAGTATGTTTAGTTTTGTAACCCACTGAAAAATTATCTTCCCTGCTGTGGGACTCTGGGGCCAGCGGCTGAGAGTGTGGGAATGACAGAGGCTTCAATGAAGAACGTGTATCTGGTGGGTGTCAGCGCAGAGATGGGGCACAGGACAGTACTTCCTTTTCCTATAGTCCTCAGAGGCTCTGTGGTGCGGTAGGGCTGAGTCTCAGTGGGATGGAGCTAAGACCCGGACTTGGGGGGGTTCAGGCTGTCATGCTGGTGTAACCCTTTGTGTTAAAACTGCAACACTGGTTCCACTTTCCAAGGAAAGTCCTGGTACAGGACCTATGAAAGGCTTCAGGTTCTTTCAAATGAAATATTATTATTTCCTCAAAAACAAAATCAGCCGTACCTACTCTTTATGTAATTCCATGGCATTTCTGAAATTGTATGTTACTCAAAAGGACTAATTAAGACAAGTTAATTTTAAAAAGGGAAATACGATAGGAGAAAACTCCCACTGAAAGCGTGGTGGTCAGGAACAAGGCAAAGATGCTCCCTCTCACCAGTGCTTTTCAACGCTGTGCTGAAATCTCAGCTAACTCAGTAAGACGAGAAAAGGAAATAAAAGGTGTACACATTGGGAAGGAAGAAGCAAAACTGGCTTTATTTGTGGATGGCATTCTCATCTAAGTAGAAAACCCAGAAGAACTGACAAACTGGAACTAATGAGAGATTCTAGAAAGGCTTCAGGGTACAAGGCTAATATATGAAAGTCAATCACTTTTCTATACGCCAGTAATAAACAAGTGAACTTTGAGATTTGAGACACATTATTACTTATGCTAGCACTCAAGAAACAAATATTTAGGTATAAATACGAGAAAATATGTACAAATATATGAGGAAAACTGCCAAACTGATGAAAGATATTACAGAATAAGTAAATGAATCGCACCTCTTGGTATTTATCCAAGGGAGTTAAAGACTCAGGTCCACACAGAAAACCTGCACATGGATGTTTATAGCCGCTTTACTGACAGTTGCCAGAACTTGAAAACAACCAAAATGTCCTTTCCTAGATAAATTTATAAATAATTTGTGGCACATCCAGACAATGGAACATTATTTAGCACTAAAAGGAAATGAGCAATCAAGCCACGAGAAGACGTGGAGGAACCTTAAATGAATATTACCAGTAAAAGAAGCCAATTGGAAAAGGCTAGAGACTGAATGAATCCAACCATATGACATTCTGGACAAAACAAAACTATGGAGAGAGTAAAAAGATGAATGGTTGCCAGGGGTTAGGGGGTAGGAGGGATGAATAGGTGGAGCACAGGGAGTTTTTAGGACAGTGAAATGATTCTGTATGACGTTATAGTGGTGGATGCATGCTTTTCTGCATTTGCCAAAACCCATAGAGTGTGCAACACCAAGAGAGGTCCCTAATGTACACTGTGGATGTTGAGTGACGATGGCGTGTCAATGTAGCCTAATCAGTTTTAATAAGTGCAACACTGTGGTCAGGGATATTGATAGTGGAGGAGGCTCTGAGTGTGTGGGGCTGGGAGGTACATGGGCACTCTTGGTACTTTCTGCTCAATTTTGCTGTAAACCTAAAATTGTTTCAAATGTTAAACTTTAGAAAGTCTCAGAAAAAGCATGCTGAATTTTTAGATTGGATAATATTGTAAAAAACTTAAAAAATCACCCATATTTAAGCAATTGTTCTCTAATAGCTATTTCTGGGAGTGTTTTGTCTAGCCCACTTCTTCTCCTAGTGGAAAGGTCTTCCTCCCATAAATCTGCATAGACGGATAGTGAGTTAACTGAGTCGCTTTATTTTTACTCTCATTTTCACTTGATGACTGCCCTGTATTTTTTTTTAGAACTCCTGAAATAATATGGACAAATTAATTAAGATGACAAGTTGAGTATGAATATTACATTTCCTTTTTAGTATCATGATTTGGAGAGACTGTAATTTGAATTTACTGCATTTTAATCCCTAAAATACCTATTCAGTCTTTGGGGCGAGGAGAAAAGAATGTTTTTGGGACGCATTTTGCTTTAGGCAAATGGACCTTCTGTCTTGGTAGAGGCTCCCAAGGAGCGTGGGGAGGAAACCTCTAGATGCACCCAGGTGCTCAGCAGCTCCAACTCATGCAACTACCGTGCCTTCTCTTTGCTGGTTCCTGAGCTTGGTCACCCCTTCCTACAAGAAAAAAATGTGACAGAGCAGTCAGCCTTCAGGCCTGGACACAGACCTGGCCCCCAACCCAGGGCCTCCAGAAGGTGAATGGGCATCATCAAATGCTTTTTCAGGTTTCAACAAGAGTCATGGAAATGATTTCTTTCCACCAGGGAACTCAGAGGTCACAGTGTTTTCAGTGAAGTTTGTCTGGAATAAAAGGTGCGAAGAGGGAAAAGGGTCCTTTTGCTGTATGGGCTTTTGAGGCTCACGTGCCTTTACTTCTATCTTTTTTCATAGAGATGACGTCCAAACACCATCTAAAGGCAATCGTCAGATGGCGAGGTTAAGATGAAGATATTTCCTTGCTACAGTTCTACCCAAGGGACAAGATGAACTTTATCCTCTGAGTTCTTGCCCCATCTTGTCCAGGATGTCCAACTGGGCTAAACTAATAAAATCAAACCCGGCATCTGGCCAGAATCAGCCTTGAGTGAATGACCTCATCCAGTGATGCTGCCCTGGGTGGGGAGCAGCTCTCAAAACATGCACCACTGCAGGGCACGGGGGCTCAAGCCTGTAATTCCAGCACTTTGGGAGGCCGAGGCAGGCAGATCACCTGAGGTCGGGAGTTCGAGACCAGCCTGACCAACACGGAGAGACCCCAACTCTGCTAAAAATACAAAATTGGCCGGGCGTGGTGGTGCACGCCTGTAATCCCAGCTACTCAGGAGGTTGAGGCAGGAGAGTCACTTGGACCCGGCAGGCGGAGGTTGTGGTGTGTTGAGATTGCACCACTGCACCCCAGCCTGGGCAATAAGAGTGAAACTCCTTCTCAAAACAAACAAAAACAAAAACAAAATCAAAAAACAAAACCATGCACCAGCTTTCTCCTGTTATCACCACCTCCCGATCCTCCTCTGATCCAACAGACCAAGTTGGGTCCCTGCTCATGCTGCCCTGCAGCTGTGCACACCTTCATCTGCTCATGCTTTCAAGTAGAGAGTGCTTTGGTGATGTGGCGGGCAGCCCCGCAGGCTTAGGTGAACCTGAGGGGACGTGGTCAGCAGCTCCGCTGGCTTAGGTGTCCCTGGGGCAGGGGCTGATTCTTGCTCATCACAGACCCCAGTACCCAGGCCCACTTGCTCAAGGAGGGGTGCTGGGCATCATGGCCAGAGGGCTGCAGGCCTGCCCAGCTGCTCCTTATCACAATCTCTGGGCTCCTGGCTTCTTCGGAAATTTCTGTTTTGGTTTTCAAAGCATATCCCTTCTTGCTGACAAGTGGTTGTTTTTTTAAAAATCACAGACATGGCAAGAGTCGAAAGTCCTCCAGGGTGAGAGTGAACACATTGTGAAGGTCAACATGCTGGCAGCACGTCCAAGGGGGCCCTCAGGATGTCCCCCGATGCAATGATGTCCCCCATCATTTGTGCCCAGCAACTTCCACGTGTCTCCCCGGTTCTTCTCGTGTTCTACCCCTCTCAGGCCCTGGATGCTGACCAGAGGGGCTATATCTGTGAGCCTCCTTCCCCTCTGGCTTCTGAGTTTGGCCAAAGGGACCTAGGCAGGGCTGTGGAGAGAGAGAACGCAGAGCGCTCAGAGCCTTTATTCTCTGCTCCCTCTCCTGGGGCAGGCTGGAGCTGGCTGTGCCCCTCCCATAAGGGCTTGGCTCCTGTTGGGTGGTCCTCTGCTCTGGGGCTCACCTCAGGACTCCCCAGTTTCCCGTCCCCAGTGGTGGTGACAGAGCCTTGCTGTGATTCCTGGGAGTGGCCTCCCTGACTGTCCCTACACCTCTGTACTTACCCCCTTTTGGGACTTTCTGAGAGTTGTCCAATTCAGTTGAGTGTGCTGTCCTCTGTGCAGGCTGGGATGGAGTTGAGAAGGACCTGTTCAACCCTCATTCAAATCCTGCTTGCTGATAGGTCCTCCGCTCTTTGGCACTGTGGCCACCCAGGACCAGCTCTCCCTCACCTTATCCCTGCACCCAGTGCTACCCAGATGCTTTTCCTGCTGCGGCCACAGAATCTGAATGGCCAGAGTCCTGCCAGCTAGATATTAGGGTGGGCTTTCTGGTGTTTGTCTGGGAGCAGTGTGGAGATGTGGATTATTAAAAATCACGTTCTACCAGCAGATCTTGGCTTCAAAGAGTACCTTCTATTGTGTAAATGGAATTGAAAAAGCTCATCATGGAAAACAAGAAGCATTTTCAGCTCCTAAATTAGAGAATTTATGGTAATAAATCAAGAGAGTCTGCTCTAATAATCACAGGAAAAAACATGATAATATGATTTAATCTTAAAATATTTCTAACATAATATTAGAAAAATTATATTTCACCTAATGTCTGGTTAGCCTGTTGTGAATGTATGCAAATATCTCAGGAAATATTAATATATACTGCCAGCTTTAGCTAATTAAAGAAATAGTTTTAGGAGTAACGGCCTCCTGATAATTTAATCACTGTTCAGTCTTTGCAGATAATTGTGGTATTTGTTATTAAGTTCTCTGATTTTCCAAGGAATGAGAAATCTCATATAATCTTTTACTACATTAGCCAAAAATTAAATTTTATTTAATTGTGAAAATTACTGTGATCCGAGGATTTTAGAGCCTAGTTCCAGAAACGTTTCTTTCTTCTAGAACTGCCCAGTGTTGCATTTTACAACACTTGAACTCTGGGTTGCTGAGGAAGTGAACAGCTCTATGGCCAATAAAAGGTAATTAGGCTGAGATAAATTGTTGTAGAACAAATGATCTCATAGGAAGGTTTCCTTATGCTTACACCTTATGAATAATTTTCTCACAAAGACTTTTTGAGATATAATTTTAAAAATGATATTAATCATAGCATTTTTAAAAATAAAAAAGTGAAATGATCCAAAGTGCTTAATGATAATTAGGTGGCCCAATAAATAACTTGCACTTATGTAATCCACATTAAAGGAAATATGATTCAGTGTTTAAAATTAAATTTTCAGAGTTCTTAAGATTGTTGTAGTTATAAATTTAAGTGAGAAAAAGAGAAAATTATTTAAATTGGCATGACCAAAAAAACTATAGAAAAAAACTGAAAGGAAATATATAAAAAATATTAAGTAGGTCCCCCAGAGTGGTGAAATTATACAGGTTGAGCATCTTGAATCTAAATATCTGACATCTGAAATGCTCCAAAATCAGAAACTTTCTGAGTGTTGACGTAATGCTCAAAAGAAATGCTCATTGGAGCATTTTGGATTTTAGACTTTTGGATTCAAAATGCTCAACCAGTAAGTGTTATGTAAATATTCCAAAATCCAAAATTCAAAGCATTTCTGGTCCCAGGCATTTTGAATAAGAGATAACCTGTATGAGATTTTCATTTTCTTATTTTCTACTTCTGTTTATTCTCCACATTGTGTACCGGGCATATAAAAGATGTTCAGTAACTAAGTATTGTTGAGTGAATAATCAGGGTAAGAACTCATTACTTTTTAGTCTTTTTTGGTAACTTAGGTTACCAGTGTTGTGAAAGGCACCACTCTCTCCGACTCTTGGCAGGAGAAAGAGAAGTTGACTGCCTGTCTGCCAACAATGCCAGTCCCTTGTTAGGATACAAGGATGACTGTGCCTGGTGCCCTCGCTACTGGAGCTCCAGTCCAGAGCTGGTGATGGGTCAGTGGACAAAGGACCATGATAAAAGAAAGAATGGAGCAAGGACAGTAATGAAGTTCTCAGGGTGATTTGCTCACTGAACATCCCTGCCCCACTGAAGCAGGCAAAGCCAGGGAACTTGCCTTGGCTGATGAAATTGGAGTACAAGTGTCATGTGGCAGTAAGGCCACGTGACTTGCCTTGGCCAAAGAAATGTGAGCAGAAGTGTCATGGGGATCTCCTGGGCAGAAGCTAAGAGCCAGCATTTGTTCACCATGTGCTCATTTTCTGTCTCTCTGACAGGCTGCCATGCTCCAGTTTGTGGATGTCCATCTACCTGTGAAGAGCGGAGCCAAGCCCTGGGCATGTGGTGAGTGACAGGCAGATCTTCATGGTGGGAAGCCTCTGTGATTGCAGGACATTTGTTACTTGGTATAACCCAGCCTGTTCTAACTGACAGGGAACACAGCTCTGATTTACAGATAACACTGTACTAACGAGTCTATCATGTGCGTCTTGATTGACATCCTTGAATGCCGTTGTAGGTTGGGGAGTGGGGTCTGAGTTCTGGTCCTTTTTCCCCAGGCTTCATCTCCTGTGTCAATTCAGGCAAGAGGAAGAGAGAGGAGGAAGCTTCCAGATCCAAGCCAGAGGAGGTGGATTTAGCATCCATCGCCCACAGCTTTGGGACCTGGCCCAGCCTCCACCTGGCCGAGACACCCAACCCCGACCCCACCCACATGGCATGCAGAAGAGTCTGAGATGGTGTACGCTGACCCCCGGCAGAGTTACAGGTGACGTTTGTTTTGTTTCTACATCCTCAACCTTTCTACAGTAGATGAACGTGTTGTAACAGGACTTTTGCTGCTAGTTAGAAATGCACATTGCTGATGCACCCTCTGTAAGACCTTCTGGCGCCGTGGTCCTCAGCCTTTTTGGCACCAGGGACACGTTTTGTGGAAGACAATTTTTCCACAGACTGGGGGGGAGGGGATGGTTTGGGGATGAAACTGTTCCATCTCAGATCATCAGGTATTCAGTTCTCATAAGGAGTGGGCAACCGAGATCCCTGAAAGCACAGTTCACAGTGGGGATTGTGTTCCTATGAGAATCTAATGCCGTAGCTGATCTGACAGGAGGGTGAGCTTGGGCGCCAATGCTCCTCAGCCTGCTGCTCACCTGCTGTGTGGCCTGGCTCTTAACAGGCCACAGACTGGTACTGGTTCATGGCTGGGAGTTGGGCACCCCTACCCTGCTGGACAGGGAGCCTCTAAGGTGTCATGGCTGCCAGTGCAAAGCCTGCCTCCCTATGCCTCCCCTGCACCTCCCCTGCACCTCCCTGCACCTCTCTCTAGCCCTACTCCAGTGCCTTCTTGGTGATGATGAGGCAATTGAGGTCAGGGGCTTATTACTTTCCCAGTTGCCACTGGCAATGGGGTTCCTCTGTGTGCTGGATTGGCGAGGGGACTAGCCCCCAAATTCTATCCTGAAAGTCTGCTTTCTAGAGCTTTCAGGTTTGGTATCAGTGGTCTTGGATGGAGCTTCTCCAGCAGAGCTAGGGACAAAGACTTGAGTTCAGGCTGTTTCCTTGGGCAGGGCTCTCAGGGCTCAGGTGAGCAGGAGTGAGGAGAGCGAGGGAGGGAAGGAGTGAACGGGAATACCGGATGGCTTATCCAATCAATAGCTGCTTTGGGTGACTGGTGCTGGGCCCTCTGAGACCTTCTGAGGCCCTTTATGAAATGCATCTCAGCACAGTCCCCTTGGGACAGTAAAGGAAAGAGAATTTGTTATCTGCTTCTGTCCTGGCCAGTGGAGGCTCTGTGTTGGTGACCTGCATACCTGTGATTGCTGAGCAGCCTCCTGGAAGGTGGCCCTTCCCAGGGCCAAGGCAGGAAGTAAGAGGTGAGCAGGTCTCCGAGCCCAGGTGGTATCAGGTGACACCTGTGCAAAGCCGATCGGAGCCTGGGAGGTGCTGGGTGAAGTGGCGAGGTGAGGCTGGGAGGGTTTTCATGTGGGGTATAAAAGGTATCCCATAGAATTACCTTACATAATGAGGTTTTGCACATGAGACGGGGCACACTCCTCGCTGTTCTGCACCCTGGATAATCCCTGGAGTGTGGGGGAAGGGAACATTTTATAGAACAGGACTGGTGGGAAGGTTTCCTGTAGGGGACAGTCAAGGAGAAAGAAAGAAAGATTTTGCAAAACACCAGGCTGAAGTTTAGCCACACTCTGCAGCTTTGGCTGCCTGTCCCCAGAGCACGTGCTGGTCCTGTGAACTTTGACACCGCTGAGCTTTCCCTCATGCAATTCCCTGCTTCGAATACGTGTCTTTCACATTGGGGATGAGGTTACACTTCTCTTTCCTCAGCTGAAATGGCAACTTTTCCTCCCTGCCACCCCTCAAGTCAGACAGAAGAAAGTGCTTCTTTCTCTTGCTCCCACAGTGCCTTCGGATGGACACTTGTCATATTAGATTATAATTTAGATTATAATTCTTTTTTTTTTTGAGATGGAGTCTCGCTCTGTCGCCCAGGCTGGAGTGCAGTGGCGCGATGTCCGCTCAGTCACCCAGGCTGGAGTGCAGTGGCGCGATCTCGGCTCACTGCAAGCTCCGCCGCCTCCTGGGTTTACGCTGTTCTCCTGCCTCAGCCTCCCGAGAAGCTGGGACTACAGGCGCCCGCCACCACGCCTGGCTAATTTTTTTTTTGTATTTTTAGTAGAGACGGGGTTTCACCATGTTTGCCAGGATGGTCTCGATCTCTTGACCTCATGATCCGCCTGCCTCAGCCTCCCAAAGTGCTGGGATTACAGGCGTGAGCCACCGCGCCTGGCCTAGATTATATTCTTATATATGTGTATATACATCTGCTCATTCTCCTTGCCAGGCTATGGGCCTTTCGAAGGCAGAAATCGTATCTTAATTTTCTGAGTGTTCAGCACCCAGCCCAGTGACCAGTCCAGCCATGTGATAAATAACTATTGCATGGAATTAAATTATCTTGTACAATAATTATATATAAATATGTTTATATGAATAAGTACAAAAATATATAAATAATTATGTTTTATATACACATATATAAAACACATATATCTCCTATATATTTACCTTTACATATTATAATGACAAAATGGAATCAGGGTGCGCTTAGTTTGACTTCTCAGAAAACTCCCAGTGGCTTATAGCTACCGGTTCCTTTTCACTGTGATTAGAGCCTTTTAATTTGCAACCATCTCAGTGAGATCGATTTCTAGGTATTTTCTTTAAAGCAAGTGTCTTCATTCTGTACTATGTTCCTTCGCATTTGCCTGTGGCGCTTTGTGAATGTGCATGCGTGTTCATTTTCCCAGGGAGATTCTCCCAAATTTTATCAGGTTTCCAAAAGCATCCATGACCAGTTAAGAAGTGCTGCCTTGAGGCCTGTCTGTACTCAGATTACACTTGTCACATGTAGGATTAACAAGGAAAAAGTTCACGTATTTTACCATCTTCCCCTAAGTAGATGAGAACAATGTATTCATTGCTACCTCTACCAAAACACGGTTGTAGTGTGGACTTCACTTTTTGGAACATGACTTGTGACACTGTTACCACCACCTGGTGGCAGCATATTTTAATCACATACTTGGTTTTTGAAATAGTGAATAAATTAGAATAAAAAAAAGAGTCAAGTCAATAAATTCGAATCTATATAATGCTGGCAATAGATGTCACTTCAGTCAAAACCCAGTGTAATTGTTTTTTTTTTCCACTGAGTTGGCCAGAGCTTTTAGGTGGCACAGGAAAAGGCGAGCCCAGCTCCAAGGACTCTACGGTGTGCACTGACAACACTGTTACCTTAGCCTCCTTGGCCTGGGAACATAGGTTCCAGAAGTTTGCCTGTGCATAACCAAAGCTCCCAGCCAACAAGCACTTAAACTCAGAACTGCCAGGATCCTCAGAACAGAACAACTCTCCATGCCTCTTCTTGCAGCAGGTCATAACTCAGTGGAACCAGTTCCACTGTGATCAGTGATCTAGGACATTCAGACTTGTACAGACTTGTGTATTTTCTATTGAAAAAGATAATCTTTTGAAAAAATTCAATGTTATCCTTAAAATGTTGACACTTATATCTTAAAGACATGACATTTACAGTGATGTTTCTTAGGCCCATTTTTCTTTGTCAGGCGCACACACGTACCCATTAGTTCCTGTGTAGGATGATAAATGCAGTGAGAGCTTGACGAAGATTTTGTGAATGAATCAGCACAGAACCCTTCTCCTTGGCCAAGTGGGTCTGATACACAACAAAGGGCCTGACTTCTTCCATTTAGCACCACTGGGGGAATCAGTTTGTTGAAGCTTCAGTGGGGCTATAGATCCACATAATTCTTTCTTGAGAAAGCGCCTCTTGCTCAGGATTGATCTTAAAAAGCAAGAATTAGGGGAAAAAAGAAGGGGACTAATCTTTGCTGAATTTTGGGAAATGGGGATAGCAATGCTAGAAGCAAAGGGTAGGAAAGGGCCTGTCAGCCACCCTGCAAGGGAGTTGGGCGGCCAGAGGAGCCCAGTCCACCCTGAGCAGAGCCATGGGCTGTGAACGCGGCAGGTGATAGAAGGGAAGGCGCTCATGGTAGCCTGGCTCCTGCCTGATGTGCAGAAGCAGAGAGCACAGCAAGCAGCTCTCTGTCCCCTAGGGCAGCTCTGCAGGGTCAACCCGATGAGCTCTGATGCTCACCTTTCTCCTCATTTCAACTGTTGCTGCTTTTGTGTAACGTTGGCCCAGCATCCCTGTAGGAGTTGGGGGGATTGGCTTTGGAGTAACACCCAGGCTGGGAGCTGGTTCTGCCATTTATTCTCTGGGTCATGTCCAGCAAGTTGCTTCTCTGCGTCTCATGTTTTTCTTCTATTAAATGGGGATAACAATGGTGTCTGCCTCATGGACGGCAGTGAGAATAAAACCAGGTAATTGATGCAGAAGGCCCAGGGGCGTGTCTGGTGCATAGTAGGTGGTCAATGAATAGTAAATAGGTTTTTGAAGTTGCTTATTTCAGTTTTCTTTTGAGTAGTAGCCAGTAGAAGCCAGATGGCTTCTGAATTATCACAATTGATTTTCTATATGATCTTGGGTATAAAGTTTCTGCTGAATTCAGTGAGCCGCAAGGTGTCACTGAGAAGAAACAGGCTGTGGTAGCATCAGTGGCCTTTTGGGGGATTGAGTCCAGCCCTGGGCCTGGAATGTTCTGGGCCTTGAAGGAAGGAGTCAGGAGTGCCGTGGGGAGTGTCTCAGCTGGCCAATGGCAGGGGAAGGGGAAAGTCTACAGAGCAGGACTGCTGGGCAGTTTCTACTGCTGTAGGGGAGAACCAAGGAGAAATTTTGCAAGTTTAGCTGAAGTTTAGCTGCACTCTGTGGCTTTGGTGACCCCAACTCAGAGTGCTAGCTGTTCCTGGGAAGGCGTGGAGCAGGAAGCAAGGGGCCTCTTGGCTCGGGCCGGGGTGTCTGGTTCCAGGCCAGGGTCAGTATGCACAGAGGCTGTGACTGTGGGCAAGTCACCCAACCTCGCTGGGTCACAGCTGCTGCATCTGTAAATGGCGGTCACAGCGATGACAACCTCCAGTTGTTGTGAGAAGACACCATTTATGACACTTAGAGCCACATTGGGCCCAGAGTCAGCCCTGCAAAGGCAGGAGGAATCATCAGTCATGTTGACGTGGACGTGGAGGGACGGTTGATGCGGACGTGGAGGGACGGGTCCCTCCATTGCACGTGGTGAGGGGAGGAGCCAGAGGTGATGATGGAGTGTCCACTCCACACAGGATGGGAGGCCAAGAGGAGAGACTGGCTTGGAGGTGGGGGGAGGGGAGCTCCTCTGGCCTGCTGGGGTTGAGACTGGGGGCCTCTGTCTGACATGGCAGGATTGACTAGATGTAGTATGCAAATGGGTCCCACTGAGGAAGTCTATAGTGGCCACACTGTGGCAAGGGCAAGGTGGGGGTCCCATGGGCAGGGGCACTGTCCACTTCAGCAGTCAGAGACATGTGACCAGTTGTTGCACCAACAACCTCTGACTCTCAGTGGCTCCAGGCACAAGGTCTGTTTTATTTCTGAAGATGTCAGACAACAGTGGGTGGTCATGACACTGAGATGGGCGCACATCATGGGATGACGAATTTCATGCTTCAACTTGACTGGGTCGTGCGCCCAGACATTTTTTTGGGTGTGTCTGTGAGTGTGTGTCCGGATGGGGCAAGCATTGGAATCTGTAGACTGAGTAGGGCGGATGGTGCTCCCTGGTTAGGGTGGCCCCTGCAATCAGGCAAAGGCCTGAGTAGAACGAAAGGGTGGGCCTCCTGCTTTCCTGCAGTCTAATCACCTTGAGCGGGGACATTAGTTTTTCGCTGCTTTTGGACTAGAACTGAAACATGAGCCTTTTTCTGGTCTTGAACCTGCTGGATTTTGGACTGGAACTTACACTGTTGGGTCTCCTGGGTCTCCAGCTTGCAAATGGAAGAGCTGGGACTTGTCAGCCTCCATAACTGTGTGAGCAACTCCTTACAATGAATCTCTCTCTCTCTCTCTCTCTCTCTCTCTCATCAGGAAGTGCGGGAATCCTCAGTCCTTTGTCATCTTGGGAGAAAGAATTTGGCCAAAAGACAGTTTATGGAGTTTATTCTGTTATCCAAGAAGATAATTTATGGTGGGAAAATTGGAAGCAGAGGGTTTATTTAAAGGGACAGTGCACTCAGATGAGGCAGAGGGGGCAGCTGAAGGAGAATGAACTACAGCCCCTGAGGGTTCTACACTGGGTTTTTGTGATCTTGAATTTTTTCCTGAAGTTCCCACCTCTGTCTTAAGCCTCTGCCTTCTTTTGGGGGGATCTAGTTTTCTCATTCTTGTCTTAAGTCCCCACCTTCTCCTCACCTAGGTCTCACCCTGGGCTTCTGGGACCCTCCCTTACTATTAGGTGGTGCCCATGCCAGGCTGGTGTTGGATGCAAATTCTCCCTAATGGCTGCATTGCTCATTACCTCCACTCAGGAAGGTTGTACCACGGCCAGATCTGCACTTACTGCGACTGCTTGTCTCTGAATTTCTCCTTTGCTTTCTTTCCTCTGTATCGGCACGCAGCTAGCTCTGCTCTGACAGGTTGACTGTGGAGGGAGTGATGACTGGGTGTCTCTAAGGGGTGTTCCTTCCTGCATCGATATTTCCCCTCCTCTGCTCATTTCCAGCATGCATGTTTCAGGTGGTCCCTGGAGTGTGAGACTTTTCCAGACCTCCCTTTTCTCAGGGGCTCCCTCTGCTGCTCATGTCTAGCCATCTGCCCTTTATTTATTTTATTTTATTTTATTTTATTTTATTTTATTTTATTTTATTTTATTTTATTTTATAGAGATGGGGTTTCACCGTGTTGGCCAGGCTGGTCTCAAACTTCTGACCTCAAGTGATCTGCCCGCCTTGGCCTCCCAAAGAGCTGATAATACAGGCATGAGCCATTCCACCTGGCCACTATCTGCCTATTCTAACATATCTATCTCTACCTATCTATTGATTATCTATTATCTATGTGTATTTGTTCGTTCTCATGCTGCTATAAAGAACTGCCTGAGACTAGGTAATTTATAAAGGAAAGGGTTGACTCACAGTTCCCCATTGCTAGGGAGGCCCCAGGAAACTTACAATAATGGTGGAAGGCAAAGGAGAAGCAGGCACCTCTTCACAGGGTGGCAGGAGAGAGAATGAGAACCAGCAGGGGAAATGCCAGGTGCTTATAAAACCATCAGACCTTGTGAGACTCACTCACTATCATGAGAACAGCATTGGGGAAACTGCCCCTGAGATCCAATTCCTGCCACCTGGTCCCACCCTTGATAAATGGGGATTATGGGGGTTATAATTCAAGATGAGATTTTGGGTGGGGACACAGCCAAACAATATCACTGTCTATCTACCTATCTATTGATTATCTATCTATTGATCTATTATCTGTCTACCCATCTATTGATTATCTGTCTATCTAATATATCCTATTGGTTCTGTTTCTCTGGAGGACTCAGAGTAACACAGACCTGAAGAAGCAGTGCACATGGTAACCTGTGTTCTCAGTGTCCTTACGGGGTGAGGCTCATGGGGAAGGGCTGCTTTCCTCTCCTGTTCCCCACCCCCAATACAGACAGATATTCACGATCTGGCAGCCCCTTTTCCCAATTTAGGGTTCAGGAGGAGGACAAGGAACCAGATTAGAGATGTGTTGTAGGAAAGTTGGAGGAGAGTTGGGCGGGCACAATGTCACTGTAGCCAAGAGGCTTTAGGAGGAAAGAAGGATACCAGTATTACTATTTCCTCTAAGAGCGCTGAGAAAAGGTCACCGAGTTTCTTACTTGATGAGACTCCTCCAAGAATCTGACGTTCATCAATACGTATTTCTCCCACACTGGGAAAATGAATGTGCACACTGGCCATTTAGATTAAACTCAAATTCTCCGCAGGAAAAACGACAGCTATTGTTTTCAGTTCTAGAAATAGCTGCATCACTACCCTGTTATTATAGATGAAAAAGTAAAGCACAAAAAGTGTTGGTTTGGCAAATACAAGAGAAAGATGAATAATGAAACTGTCTTGTCCCCCCAAGCAAATAATTCCAAGTCTTCAGAAATAAACAGCACAGCAAAGACTTCCATCACTCACTTCTATGTGGGATTGAGGTCACCTCTAGAGAGTGAGTTGTCCCATTCCTGATGGCTAAGCCCCATCAGAGCTGGAGGACACCGGGGCTTAGGAAGAATAAGCAGGAATGCTGGGCCCGAGACAGAGTGTCACAGCACAGAAACATGCAGAAACGTCACACCACTGAGACAGAGGCCATAGCTATTCACACCAACTCACAGTTCACAGGCCAAACATGTGGTTCCCAATGAACTCCAGCACCTGGGCTGGTGCCTAGACACTTGGAGACAAAACCTTGGACAAGATCAAACTGGGTAGTTTTTTGTCCGTGGGTAATTAGTTCTCTTTCACTTTAATACAGTGGCCTCTTCCTATATCACCTAAAGCCATGTGTCTACATGAAGAATCCATTCATACCTGAGATCAAAGAGAGGCATGTGTCTGGGACCACTCTGGGTAGAAGTGTAACATCTTTTGAAGTCATTCAAACTCTTCAAAGCCATCGGGCTGCTGGGCCTCTGCCTTGGAATTTGGACATGATAGTTTTCGTTTGTATCTTGAACACCCAACCAAGCCAGCAGCTCCTAGCAGCTGGAGACCTTTTTAGCTCACCTCCATCTCCAAGAAAGGCTGAGTTTCAGGGCTTCTTTGAAAAGGAGTCTGTTGAATATGTGTGGAAGGGGGTGGAGCAACAATTCGGCCATGTTAGTCTTGTCTCTATCCAAGGGCATGGTCAAAATGGACATTCAGGGTGCTTCCTGCCCTGCCACTTCCCTTCCTTCTGGTGACCACGCTCACTCGTAGGCAGCCCTGTCCCCCAGATGCCTGCGTCTCTCTGTTGTGCCTGCTACTGAAGGCCCCTGAGCAGGACAGCTGGGATCGCTGGACCCCACCCTCTGAACCCTTCCTGGTCCAGAGGGCCCACAAAAATGTCTGATGTATGGTGTCTACTCAGTCCAATTCAGTGGCACGATTCTGCCCCTGGGAGACATCGGGCATGCCTCTGGGTGGTTTTGGCTGTTACTAGTCGGGGGTGCTCTGGCCATGTGGTGGATGCAGCCAGGGATGCCACTCAACAGTGCAAGGACAGCTCTCCCGGTGCAGAACAATGCGGCCCAAATGTCAGTAGTTCTGACATTGGCTGATTCCGCTTGGATTTTAACCTGAGCCTGTGGACATCTGGGATCCACTGCTCTGGGGACAGCGTACTCCCCTGGGCAGGACAAAAGTCATACATGGGATTTGGACTTGGAGACAATTCTCTCTAAAGAGGACAAGGTCAACTGAGATTGGCTGGTCCAGGTCATTACTTCCTGAGGAAGGCTTCTCCTCATCCCCTGGATGAACAGGGCCAGGATTCAGGTCTCTAGAGAGTGAGTTTTGGGAAGAACTCACCAGCCAGTCCTAGTTTCAGTTCTTCCCAGCGTCCGAGGTAGTGGGTTATGCACAAAGAGACGCAAGTGGCTCTGACGTTAATGGCGAGGCTATTTGGACACGAGGATATTTAGTGGGTTAGGTGGAGGTAGGAGACTCATCTGTGAAGTCGCAAGTTCTATAACAAGCTGTTTGGGAAATTGATTTGGTCTCTTCCTGCTGAATTAATTGGCTCCATTCGCTCCTTGGGAAGTCAAAGATGGTGCACTCAGCACACTGAAAGGTGGACTAATTAGCAAGGAACGCACGGGTCTTTGTTCTGTGGACACTGCCTGGCTCTGAATGAGCCATGGATTCGGGGCTGTGGCTGTGATGCTCAGCAGCTGCAAGGGTGTCTTTGGCCCCAGCTCCGGCTTTTTGATTGAGGCTGGAGGAGTGAGGTTGCTGGAAGTGGTGTGTGTGAGTGGGTGTGTATGGTGGGGGACCAGGGGTGACCCCCTCATGCTTTGGGATTAGTTCGGGGTCCCTCAGCCTTGACCCAGGAGAGATGGGATAGGACCTGCTAAGGTGACCCACTGTCCCATTGCCTGGGACTGTCTCCGTTTTTGCACTGTGGGTCTGGAGTCCTGGGAAGCCCCTCAGGGCCTCTGGAACTTGGGTGGTCGGTTGGTCACTCCCTGGAGCACAGCTCCCTGTCCCCGACCCTCCCACTTAGGGAAGACCATCTGGGTCCTGTGTGCTGTCCGGGTGTCTGGGCCTCCCTGGACATCCTTGTGGGGAAGCTGTGGCTCCACTGAGGCTGCAGTGGCCACCCAGAGTGTTGTCCTGGTGAGTGAGCTCCGTGCTGTGGGGAGGCCCCTCCACCAGGTAGAACGTGAAGCCCCCACAGAGAACCTCGGTGGATTCAGCAGAAGGGCAGCCAAGAGCACTTGGGTTGTGCTTCTAGGTGGTCAGCAGAGAGCCCCAGGAGCCCTCTGTGCTGGGGACAGTGATGGTGACAGTCGTGGAGATGGAGAGGCCTTGGGAGCTGGTGGAGGGCCAGGGCGTCGCAGGGAGAGCTCAGCTCCAAGAGCAGCTTTGCACTGTGTGCATTTATAACCCCCCAGAATAACGGCATCTTCTCATTATTTTAAATAAAACGTGTATGGTTGCTTGTCAGTACACGAAGTGTATCTTGTTCTGGGGAGGGAGGGGGTAGGGGAGGAAAAGGAGGCGGCCAATGGAGGGTGAATGCATGTGGGGACCATGAAATTAACAAGGCTGGCCAGGCTTCCCAGGACCCTGTGGGCCAGTGGGCATCTGGCCCCTCCAGGCTAATGGAGGAGCAAAGGACTGTCCCCTTCCCACCTCACGGAGACACAGAAAATGCATTCATTCATTCATTCATTCATTCATTCATTCATTCATACACTCCAGGATTTTGGTTGCCTCTTCTCTACAGTCTAGCAATAGAACTTAGGTGTTTGGCATTCTCATCCCAGAGTTTTTGTAGAAATTCCTGGATATTTATAACAGTGATTCTCAGGAGGAGACAAAAATAGAAACCAAACAAAACCAAACAGCAACAGGAAGGCAGCGATCCCTGGGACAAGATACACTGGTCAGGATTCGTGACCTGAACGACTCTCAGCTCTGGAGGCTCTGCGGTTTCACAGAAGCTTTGCCTTTGTGGGACCCGCGGTGCCCTCTTGCCTGCCCTGTTGAAGGGTCAGGTGGTGGAGGACAAGTGGAGCAGAGGTCAGGAGGCTGAAGCTGGACGCCAGGCACTCCCACAGGCCTTGGGCCCGTCCTGCAGGCTGAGCCGCGTGTGCTCTCTGTGGGGTGAGGCAGGAGCAGGGCTGGAGTCAGGAACTTCTTAGCAAGGACTTCAGCGTCTTGCTGTCCTCCTCACCAGGTTTGGTTTTGTGTCTCAGATCCGAGGCTGAAGCACCTCCACTGCCGGTGTGGTTGGGGCAGCCAGTCCCAGAGAAAACTGGAATCTCCAGGGATGACTGGGTCTGAAATTGAATGCCAGAATTGTCAGGAAGAAATGTCGCTGTGTAGAAACCCTCACCAGGGTGGCAGGCAGGCTGGGACTGAGAGGGCAGCTGCTGCTCCCCAGTGGTGATCTGTCCCCTCCTCTGTACTCCACCACGAGCTGCGTTGGCCCCCACTGCAGAGCCCCTCTGGTTGTTTAAGATGGAAACCTGTGGAAGGCGACACACACTCTCCCAAATGCGGCAATCATCACACAGCCTGGGGCCGCCAGCCTAGGGGCAAGCGTGTCTCTCTTGTCTCTCACAGAGGGCCCACTGCTGGCAACCAGGAGCCCATTGGTAACTTAGACAAAGGAGGAGACCGCTGGCTTCACAAGTGGGGTCCCATAGACTCAGAGATGACCGGGTTGGGGTTCAGAGAGTCAGAGGAGGAACTTGTCTCCCTCCATCTCTCCTCCCTGCCCATTCTGGACTTGCCACTGGGCAGCAAAGGTACCTCCTGGAGGAAGGAAGCCCACTGTCTATGGTACCCAGCCAAGAAAGT
Organism: Rhinopithecus roxellana; assembly: GCF_007565055.1. Classification (NCBI taxonomy): domain Eukaryota; kingdom Metazoa; phylum Chordata; class Mammalia; order Primates; family Cercopithecidae; genus Rhinopithecus; species Rhinopithecus roxellana. The sequence goes on along the minus strand of NC_044559.1, from coordinate 51,777,906 downwards.
CAGCCAAATATCTACAACAGCCAGCCCAGGAAGCCAGCACACAGGAAACCAGTCTGCCTTCTGCACTAATCAGCCCAGGAGACCAGTCCACCATCTGCACTAACCAGCCCAGGTAGCCAGTCCACCATCTACGCTAACCAGCCCAGGAAACCAGCCCACCCTCTACACTAACCAGCCCAGGTAGCCAGTCTACCATCTACACTAACCAGCCCAGGAAGCCAGTCTACCATCTACACTAACCAGCCCAGGAAGCCAGTCTACCATCTACACTAACCAGCCCAGGAAGCCAGTCTACCATCTACACTAACCAGCCCAGGAAGCCAGTCTACCATCTACACTAACCAGCCCAGGAAGCCAGTCTACCATCTACACTAACCAGCCCAGTGTTAAGGACAATACATTCCTCTTCAAAGACTCCTTGGTCCCCTTTCTGCTTGATCGGTAACAAGCCCTTGTTCCTCAGCTTGATCTATAACTAGGAAACCTCTTACTCTATAAACAACCCTTTACCGCACCTGGACATGCCCAGACATGCCTTGAACTTGTTCCCTAGACAACACTTCCCACCTTAGCAACAGACAGTCTCTCCCTCTCCTCCCCTCTTAGCAAGCTGTGTGTTTACCATATTTAGAAAAGTGAAAGTCTTAGTCATATTTGGAAAAGTTTAAGTCTTAGCCAATCTGGTTAGTTTGGATTGTGTGGTCTGACCCCAGCAAATGGAGAAAGGACACAGAAACAGGAACTGCGTTAGGGATAAAAACCAATCTCTCCTTTGTTCATTGTGCTCTTGTAATTGTGGCTGATGAGGCAGCATCCTTCTGCAGAAGTAAATTGCCTTGCTGAGAAAACTTTTTGTCTGAGTGCAGATTCTTCTTTGCAGCACCAAGCGCTTGTTTCCAACACCAGGAAGCCAGCCTGCCATCTATACTAACCAAACCAGGAAGTCAGCCTGCTGTCTATAGTGATCAGCCCAGGAGCCCGCCTGCTACACACCAATCAGTCTGGTAGAAAGTCAGACCAGTGTCTCTAACAACCAGTGCAGGAAGCTAAACAGTATCTTCTGTGATAGGAAGCTCAAAATGGCCAGGTCTTGATCAATCACTGACAACTTCTGTAGTCTCTGCTTCCAACTTGGGACCAACTAGAAAAAGCCCCTTGTGTCCCCCTAGCTGGTCAGATGGAGGTTTGTTTGTTTTCCACTCTCCTACCTTCTGGCCATCAGCCTTTCTCCGTCCATACCTGAGACCTTCCTGTGTCTCCACTGTGAGGCTCTCCCAGTCCTCTGCTGCCCCGAGTCTCCATCAAACCCACTTCTTGCTAGCTGGCTCTGAACAAATAGGATTTGTCTGTTCTCATTTGCGGGGGGTGGGGTCTTTGTTTCCAGACCATCTCTGTCCCTGCCCCCAGCCCTCTCCCATCCTGTCTTGGCCTCTCTCAAGTGTCCCCCCACAGGGGTCTTTGTGCTGGAGTGGCTCTTGTGGAACCGGAGCGTGCAAGGTCTGAGGGGGCTCGTATGGCCATGTTCCACGCCTGTGAGTCCAGCGGAGGAAGAGCTGTGCTGTGTCACAGGAGAGGCCTAAGAATCAATGAGAAATGCAGTTGCATGGGCAGCTTCTGCAGGGCTGGCATGAATGTGGGCGCTGGGGAGTGTGTGCTTCATGACACCTCTGCTCAGGTGTGATTCCCCTTCCCTCTCTAAGGGCATAATGTCAGGTATTTGCAATGTTTATGCCTTTGTTTTTGAGACAAATCAATAAATAAAATGCAGGGGAAATCCTATCAGTACAGCTCTTGTCATCCGCCTTCAGATAAGGCTGGCATGTGTTCCTGGTTATTTTTAGTCTCCTACGTATCTGTCTATGATTGCTTTTTGCATTATAGTTTTGGAACAATCCGAATGACTGAATTACAGCACCACAGTAATGATTCCTAAACATTGAACTTGACTGTCCCAAGGAAATCACAACTGCCATCTCAAGAAAGCCTGTCTGCAGCAACCATCCCCTCCTCATTCCATTGTCCTCAAAGACATGGCCACTGGTGAGACTGGTTTCAAATCACCCCCAACTCTGGCTGGAGAGAGCCGAGGAGGGAGGCAGCGGCCAGGGCTGAGTGGGAAGTGCCTGCACTGGAGGGTTGGTGGCCACCGTGCTGGAGGCAGGAACAGGAGGCTCCTGGAATTGTCCTGTCTTCTGCTGGGAGAGGGGAGGTGGATCCTCACTGCGCAGCAGCCCAGCCAGCACCGAGAAGGAAGTGGGTGCCCGTGGGACCCTCGCCTCTCTGCGGAGGGGCCTGTGGAATGCAGCCTGCACCCTGGGCCAGCCCTGCTCCTAGGAAGGTCCTGCTGCATCATTTGCTCTCTCTCCTTCCTTCTCCTCTCCACTCCTAGCTTTTTTTCTAGCAACCTTGAACCCTCGTTTTCACCCAGTCCCATCGAGAAGCCAAGTGCTCCCTCCTGAAGCCAGAGCTCCCAGCTGCAGACACAGGTTCAGCCCCCAGCTGAGCGAGGAGCGGCTTTCATGCTGGTGCCTGCTGCTCCGCCGCTCTCCACAGGTCCTTTGCTGCTGTGTCCTGGTCCTGAGGTGGTGACACAGAAGCCCACGTCCCCTTCCTTTCTGCTTACCTGTTTGTAGGTGAAACCAGGCTTCATGTCTGCCCATCCCCAGAAGGCAAGGCCTTTAGGTCCTCTCTCTGCTGACCTAGACACAAAAAGGTTTTCTTTCCTAGTTTTGGAATCTGAGCGGAAGGGCAGAGATCGTATTCTCCTAGCCTCTTGGTTGCTCACGTGGGAGTACGTAGGTGCTGTGGGCACCTTGTCCTTAAACCATTAAAGACTTGGTGAGTTTTATTGAGCCTGCTGCCCACCCTGTGATATCTTCTCCTGGTTTGCTTCTCCACAAGCAGACCCCAGACAAGGAGCTGTGTTTGTGGGGTGGTCTCAGGAACACCTGGTTGGGAGTGGTGGTGAAACAGAAAAGGCAAGAATCCCAGGCTGGGAGTAAGCCTTACAGGGGCCACTGAGCTCAGCCCACTGGGGCGTTGGGGAGTGCGTGTGCTTCTGCCTTCACAACACCTGGGGCCGCGGGAGCGAGCTCAGGGAGGCCCCACAGAGTGTGGGGGCTACAGGCTGGTCCTCTTTTCTTCACTGACCGCTGAGGCTGGGGCCTCCTTCTGCTTCTGTGCTGTGCTTTGCGTCGCCAGAGAGAACCCCCAGCAGGAGTGATTCAGGGGGCAGGCGCTGCCACTTCCTGACTGGTGAGCTCTTGAGGTTGGGGAGACACTGGAGGATTTGCACTGATTCTTTCAGTTCACTGCAGCGGGTTCTGGCAGCGGTGGGGGGGGGGGGTGTTGTGGGAGGAGACTTGCTTTGCTGCCACGGCTATTTTAAAGCCAGTGGAGCGGCAGAAGCCTGCTGATCTTCTCGTCGTCGAGGTGGAAAAATAGACCGGGGTGCGAATGGCTTTTGGAGCCCCCCCATGTGTCTGACCCCAGTTTAACTTTGCCTCTCATCCCAACCCACGGTGATGGGGGCAGGGGAGGGAGAGAATCAATAGCTAAAATCATAACTCTAAAGCCGACTTCCGCAGGGACAGAACGAGCCACTGAGAGCACACCGAGAGAGAACTACACGGCAATATTCATTTCAAGGGAAGTTATTAAAATATTGACATTTCATCTGCACAGCTTATCCCTCAGACATCCTCAGAACAGCCCCCAGACAGGGCTAATTTAATTATGCTCCACCCCAAATGTGCCCTGTGCCAGCCTGATTCTTCCAGAAGCACCGGACACAGACACATCCAGTTCCGGAGGCGTTCCTGGAATTTATCTCAAACTTCCAACAGGCTTAAAAAATTCTTTTTCCTAAAAAAATGAAGTTGAATGTTGATGTTTTTACAGTGCTGGGAGTCACGCATGTATATCTCCTCCTGTAGCAGAGAACCTCCTGGAAAAACAGAGGTCTTGGGTCCTGATGCCTGAGCCGGCGACAGCTCTGAGTACACTGTGAAGGGCGACTGTATATTTTTCTTCTTTCTCAAACAATGATGCAATCATTGGGATCTCTTGTCCTCCTGGAACGGGTTTGTGCGAAACTGGTGTCTTCCAAAAAACACAATCCCAAGGGAGTTGAGATGCTGTACCAGGTATAAGAAGGCACAGGTGAGCCACTTGACAAATTAGGCGAAGGCAGTGGCCTGCCTGCCAGGTATGTGGTCAAATATGGGCGAAGCCAAGGTTGGGGTGTGAAAGTATGCAACATTCACACCTGCGTGGGCGTCTGTGCACGTGCGCCTGTGCCTGTGAGCTGCCTATGTGCATTTGCAGAAAGCAGACATTCTTCATGGGTAAACAAAAACCTCACGTTTTAGGTTGCAGGGTGATGCCAGTGAGTTCTGTTTCTGAGAGAAGAAGGAAGCCGTCCTTCCAAGTTTCCACTTGGAGCAGTGCTTCCCTGTGTGGGTCCTGGCAGCAAGAGATGCCCAGGCTGCGGTGGCAGAATGGTGAGCAGCATGGCCGGCTTCCACTCACGTGAGGCCAGCAGCAACCCCTCCCCAGGGATGACAACCAAAGGGCGTCCTCCAGACACTGCCAGATGTCCCCGGGGGGGAATCGTCTTCGGCTGAGAATCACTGCTTTAGACGGATGATGATCTTTTAAATGGACGGTGCTGTCCCTGGCTCTGAGCAGTCAGTTCCCTCCCTCCCTCCCTCCGTCCCTCCCTGTGTACCTACAAAACAGCCGCATCCCCGGGATTCCTAGTGAGCCGGCGGAGGTGAGACCAAAGAGATGCCATGGTTCGCTTTTCTCTGTGATCAATACATGGAATGATTTAGGGGCCTGTGTTAAAATTATAAATCTTCTGTAGAAGATTTTGGCAGTAAAAAAAATCAAAAAAGTCTATGAAATAAACAGAGATGGCACAGTCAGAGGCTCCAAATCACAGAGAAGGTACCTGCATCCACAGTAGCTTTTGCCTTCCTCCTCTGCCGCCGTTTGACTCATTGATCTTTGGGTCTGGTGGATTTTTTGTGATGGGGAGAGAGAAGGGAAGACGCAGGCGGGCCATTCTCATGGCAAGGTGAGGTCCCAGGGGCTGGGCTGGGAGTTAGGGGGCACTGGGGTTCCACCCAGGTGGCGAGACCAGGCAGGTCATGGCACCTGCTATGGTCATGCTGAAGTCCTGGAGGCAACAACCACTGTTACTTCGAGACGACACCAAGAAGGGCAAGAACACATCCTTTCAACTTGTCCTTGAGGAGATCTTTAAGGCAGGTTGGAAGAATCTGAAGTCCTTCTGCCTTAGCATGAACAAACATGTGAAGGGGATTTTTAAAACTCAGGTTTGATCTTTACAGTAACCAGATGGATTTTATTTCATCATGCCAGAGTTTTCACATCACACCACCCCTGCACGTCAACGTGCTGTTCTTGAGGCTCTTTAAAGTTCAGCCTTGGCATCTAACATGGGGCGTCTGTTTTAACTCCAGGCGTGGGGGTTCCTGGGGAAACGATGACTTTCTGATGCATGACCACCCCCAGGCTGATGCCCTCCCCCTGCCCAGGGCTGAGGCTGGACCGAGGGCACTTCCTTTTAATGGCCTCTCTCTTCCTAACACAGCAATCATGTTACTCGACAGCTGTATAAAATAGCTGCCCTAAAATCACAAATTAAAAGAAAATCAGCAGCCAGAGTTCCTTCCTGATATTTTGCAAGTCTGGGTTTCGTGAGTGAGTCTTCTACTGAGGGAGCCAGTTGGGGTTTCAAAGGCCTTTGGCTTTGTGGAAAACAGCTTTGCGGTGTCTAGAGCTGTGTGGGTGCCTCTGGCAAGCGCCTGCACCACAGAGGCCCTGAGTAAGCCCACGCATCCCTGTGCCCTCCACACCTGGCACTCAGGCCCAGCCTCCTTCACTCAGGCCTGGGGGCTGGCCAGGCTGAGGCATGTGGCCTGGCCTCCTCTCAGCCCCTTTCCCACCCACCCACTGCTGTTCCCATGGCTGGTGCAGCCCTTGCACAGGGGGGGACTTTTGTGAGGCCTGGATAGATGCAGGCGGGTTCATCTGTGTCCTCCCTGTTCTGGGGGGCCAGGCTCTGTGCACCCCCTGCACCTGCCCCAAGGCCCTTGCTGACCTTCCTTCTGTGTCCGTTTGGCCTTGCAGGTTCCTGCTGGGCGTGATTTCCAGCCCATGGGGTGAGCACTGAGGAGGCAGCAGGATGCTGAACTGGCTGCCAACCCACCTGCTGCCCCACCCACTCTGGTTCTGGCTCAGATGGCACCAGTGGCTCCCACCCCGGGGACACCCTGCTCTTGGGCCTCACCAGGTCCAGACTGGCCCCGGCTCTCATGCCACTTCAGCAACATACCTGTCATTGCACCTGTCACTACACCCATCACCACATCTATCCCAGGGTCTGACCTGCATCCCTGCAGAGTGGAGCACGGTGGGTGCCTGTGTCCCTGCTCATGCCCACGCCCTCGGGGTTAGGATCTCAGCCCAGAAACAGCCTTCCTGAGATACACGCAGGCCTTCCCAGCTGTCCCCGGCGCTGTCCATGTCAGAAAATCCGGGCTGCAGGCCTCTGCCCCTGCGGCTCTGGGTTCATTCTTCCAGTTTCTGCAGCTGAGCTCTCCGAGGGCCTCCAGTGGAGTCATGTGGGGCTACACAGTCCCCCAGATCACACCTGCTCCATGGCAGAGCTCCAGAAGGAGCCAAGGGGCAGAATGACAGCACGGTCCAGGCCAGGCCACAACTCTCCCTCCAGAGCCCATCCCTCACACCAGTTAAAGTGGAATTTCCAGATGAGTGCCGCACCCAGACGACATCCAGGTGGGGCCAGCTCTGCCCGGTTGCAGAGCAAGGAGGTGGTGACCTCCCTGCACCATCACCAGTTCCTGGACTTCCTGGTAGCCAGGGGAGACAGGGGACCCACGGCTTGCGGCTGAGGCCAGCTCCCCAGTAAGTGGGGCCTGAGACCCTCCAGACTTCCAGAAGCCCCAGGCTCAGCTCCAGGGAGAAATCAGTCAGTCTCCAGCTCAGTGGTCCTTGAAGCCTTGAGACCCAATAAGCCCCAGTCCCCCATAGACTGTGGCCTCCACGCCAGCTCCAGGTGCTTTGGGCCCTGCCAAGGAGCTACCTGGGAAGGGTGGTTGGGTGCCCAGCCCCTCTCCTACCCCCGGCCCCACCTCTCCCACACTGCCCCTCCCTGTCCTGTATCTCCCCACTCCTCCCCTCCCCACCCTTCCCTGCCCCACCTCTGTGCTCCCCTGGGCCCTGGTGTCAGCTGTTTACTGCCCTCCTGCCCTGGTCCCCATGTCACCCCAGAGGCCAGCAGCTTTTCCCTGGGCCAGGAGCCCTCTGCTGGCTTCCCCTCTGGGTAGGTGGAGGGGTGGGCTCTACACTCATGGGCCTGGCAGCTGAGGCCCCACAGCTTCACTGTCCCCCATCCCCCTTTCTCCATCCTGCCCCATCCAGTTACTCTATTTCCTGCTTTTCTTCTCTCTGCATGCCTTTTAGATATTGAGTCCTTGGCTTGGCCAGCTTCTGGTATTCAAACCCATAACAAATATTTTCTCCTCTAAAAAGTCTCGTTTGGGACAGCCTGTTCCCTGGGCTGTCATGAGTCTGTCTGTGTTCATGACCATCTTCCACAGCTTATTCTGCACCTCATGGTGACCTCTCCTCTCCCTGCGAGCTCCTGAGGGCAGGGATCTGACCTTGCCAGCCTGGTGCTGAGGGATAGAAAGAGAAAACAATAGTTATGGGAAACAAATTCTAACATTTAAGACCCAAAGCAATGCAGAGCCCATTCTCGTATAGAGGAGAGAACTGTCCATTCAAACGCATGGCCAATGGACTGCGTCAGTAATAACAGGAGAGGGTAAGAATGGTGCCTCTGGAATCCTGTGGACGCCTGCTGCTTTTCCAGGAGCTGCTGGGTCCTCATGTCCCTGGCCCCAGCTGTCTCTGGCTTCCCCCCTAGTCCCTTGTACCACCAGGCATGGTGTCCCCCAAGGGGCTATTATGGATCAGGCCAGCATCATCAGGGAGACAAAAATTATAAGTGTTACTCTGAGTGAAATGGTAATTTGGGTTTTACAGACAAATCATTCATGTCAGCAGATCAATGTGTCCATGGAGCAGAGCCCAGCCAGCAGCCTGGCAAGTATCGACCCGGCTGACTTGGCCAGTGGGCGGTGGCGCTGGACGCTCCGTCAGTTCCAGTGAATTTTTGGAGAGGAGACCGGGATATTATCGTCAACACCAGAAGACTTAGCCCGGGGTGCCTTAGTCAACACACCCATAAAAATTCAGTGAGGCTTTCAGCTTGCTCTAAGTTGAAGTCAATTTTTAATCATGATACTCACCCTGGCGCGCTGTAGATGTTATAGCAACAGTTTCATTAATATTAAGAAACCTTTTTCTCCTCTCATTTTCGTGCATGGAAACGAACCACTTTACACAGGTTCCGGAGCATGTGCCAGAATTGCTTTGGGCCTTCTGAGCCGCCCCGAGGAAGACTCAGCCTCTCCCAGGGCGTTTTGTGGAAGCCAGGATGGAACTGCAGCAGGTGCGGGCTTCTCATGCCTCCAGTGCATTTATTACTGGGGTGAGACAAAGTTGCCCATATCCATTTACTTAGAGAAATGAAATGTGTCTGATGAACTTGCTGTGTCAGATGGCAGCAATCAAGTTGAAACACATTGGAAACCAGCCGGCAAAAGGTTTCACATTTTCACCAGAGAGGCTTCCTCTAGCATCAAATAATATTACCAGAGTAAGTTTTTATACAAATAGATTTTACCGTGAGGCTCTGATGATGGTCTCTAAGGGAGAGGTTGTAGAGGAGGTGGGGCTGAGCTCATTTACTTATGTATCATGTGTCATTTACATATGCGCAGGTCATTACATATGCACAGATCATTACACAGATCATTACATATGCACAGTTCATTACATATGCACAGATCATTACGTAGGTTTAGCTCCTATGCAAAGCTGAGCCCCCCTCAGGGTATGAAGCAGTAGGGAACTATTGATGGGTGCTCACCTCGGCCCTACCTTGTGTGGGGTACTGTCCTTGGCCAAAGGTCTCCTCTGCTTGTCCCCTCTCCAGTGAGACTGGAGTTGCTGACCCTGGGCTCTGAAGTAGGATTAATCTGGGAGGGACACAGGAATCACTCAATAAGCGCATGTAAAATAGAATTGACTTCAAAAATGAAATTAAACCAGCCCAATCCCAGGACTGGGGTAAGTTTTCAGTGATGATCAAGGGTGGTCAAGGGTAGTTAAGGGTGGTCAATAATAGTCAAGGTTGTTCAAGGAAGGTCCAGAGGGGTCAAGAGTAGTCAAGGGTGGTCAAGTGTAGTTAAGGGCAGTCAAGGATTGTCAATGATGGTCAAGGGTGGTCAATAATAATCAAGGGTGTTCAAAGGTGGTCTGGAGTGCTCAAGGGCAGTTAAGGGTGGTCAAGAGTGGTAGTGATAGTCAACGGTGGTCAATAATGGTCAAGGGCATTCAAGAGTGGTCTAGGGTGGTCAAGGGCATTCAAGAGTGGTCTAGGGTGGTCAAGGGTAGTCAAGGTTGGTCAAGATTGGTCATGGGGACAGGGGCCAGTTAGCAGGAAGGGGTCCTCCTAGCTGCTGTGCAGTGCTACAGAGGGAGGTGTCCTCCAGAGAGTCCCCTCCTATCACCACAAGTCACCCAGCAGGGCTGGCGGTCCCCGGTAGGCAGTGGGGACCTGGAGGATCCCTGTATATGTGAACAGATGCAACATTGGTCTATCACAATGATTTTCTTAAAGAAGAGCCAAATACAGTTTGTTTTTTTAAAAAAGATGATTTTGATATCAGACATTGCCTTTTGTGATCTCTAGCCTTGGATATCTTTCTTGCCGTTTATTATATTTACCAAAAAGTCAGAAGCACACTAAAGTTAGGATGGAGTGCAGATGGATTTGGGGTGCCCTCTATGACTTGAGTCAGAAGAGCTGAGGCTGCCCCCCCAGGGAGCTCGTCCAAGCTACAGGAGAATTCCAAAGGTAATCTAACCCTTGACAGTCAAAAGAGCTAGGAATGCATTTGCGTTGATTTTTTAATTTGGTCACAAGCCTGAGGCCTTCTAAGGGAGGAAGACAGTGGCAGAGCAGAGCTAGGGGCAAGAGGGAACGTCTGTAATTTACGAGTGACCTTGTTCCTGCCATGTGAAGTGCTGGGCACGCATTCTGTCAGGGGCTGAAGGCGTGGATCTGAATGAAATCAGATGATTGAAATGACTAATTTCCAGATGAGCACTTTATAATGCTGGAGTGTGAACCTTTAAAAAGACAATATTGATGGATGGATCTGATGGGACTTGAAACAAAACAAGGAGTTTATTATGACAAGGTGAATAGTAGTGTGCTGGGAAATATATGTATATAGTTCCGTACAAATAACATTGTGTTTGGGGAAGGGCCCGCCGCCCGTGTGTGTAGGGGCCGCACAGCTGCCTTGATCATTGAGATAAAGACAAGGACTTGGATATTTGTCAGGAGGGGCAGGAGTTAGGGGAAACTGTCTAAATCACATTCCTTCACTAGGGATTCTGAGTGCCATGAGCTAGGAGCATATTAGAGCCTGACGGAGCAGGTCAAAGGTTAGACGGGAGCTGGACAGAAGCAGCGTTTCCAAGCCTGCCGCCTTTTATCTATGATGTTCTAACAGTCACGGCCTATTCTAATAGTCTAATAATAATGATGAAACACGTGAGAAATAAGCACCTTACATGCTCACAAGCACTGTCGTAAGGGCTTCACATATACGAGTTACAGTCACGTGCCACATCAAGGTGCTTCTGTCCCTCGGATAGCATGTACGGTGGGGCTCCCATGAGACCCCATTGCAGCTGAACTGTTCCTATGGCCTGGGGACACGGATGCTCCCGACCCTGTGTAGTCTAAACTAATGTGTGTGTTTGTGTCTTTGTTTTTAGCAAAAAGTTGAAAAAGTTAAAAAAAATGGAAAGTAGAAGAAAGCTTATGGAATAAGGATATAAAGAAGGAATATTTTTGTACAGCTGTACAATGTGTGTTTTCAGCTAAGTGTAATTACAAAGGAGGGAAAAAGCTTAAAACAATGAAAAGTTTATACATCAAGAAGTTGTAGTAAGCTAAGGTTAATTTATTATTGAGAAAGAAAAAGACTTTAAGATAAATTTAGCGGTGCCTAAATGCACAGTGTTTAGAAAGCCTGCAGTGGTATACAGGAACGTCTTGGGCCTTCCGCATTCATGCACCACACGCCCACTGACTCACCCAGATCGGCTTCCAGTCCCGTGGGCTTTGTTCATAGTAAGTACCCTATACAAGTCTGACATTTTACTTTTTTTTTTTTTTTTTTTTTGAGAGACAGTCTGGCTCGGTCGTCCAGGCTGGAGTGCAGTGGTACAATCTTGGCTCACTGCAACCTCCGCCTCCTGGACTCAAGCGATTCTCCTGCCTCAGCCTTCTGAGTAGCTGGGACTACAAGCATGTGTCATCACACCCAGCTAATTTTTGTATTTTTAGTAGAGGCGGGGTTTCACCATGTTCAGGCTGGTCTCAAACTTCTGACCTCAGGTGATCCACTCACTTGGGCCTCCCATAGTGCTGGGATTATAGGCGTGAGCCACCACACCCGAGGTATGCCCTCTTAAAAAATTTTTTAACCTTATTTTAACTGTCCCTTTTCTATGTTTAGATATGCTTAAACACACAAACAGCACTGTGTTACAATTGCCTACAGTACCCAGTGCGGTCCTCTGCTGGACAGGTTTGTTGCTGTTTTAGGAGCCGTGGGCCGTGTCGTGCGGGCTGCTGTGCCACGGGCCGCGTCGTGAGGGCTGCTGTGCCTGGGCCGTGTTGTGCGGGCTGCTGTGCCGTGGGCCATGTCGTGCGGGCTGCTGTGTCGTGGGCTGCATCAAGCAGTTGTGCAGACTGCTGTGCCGTGGGCCGTGCTGTCCAGGTGTGCACAGGTACACTCTGCATTGTTCGCACAGCGACGAGGTCACCCAGGGGTGCATTTCTTGGAATGTATCCTCATCATTAAGTGACTCATAACTGCTCTTTCATTCTCCCCTCAACCGTATGGGGTGTGACAGTTTGGTTTAATAGGTGAAGAAACTGAGGTACAGACAGGGTAAGTAACGGGTCCAAGGTCGCTCAGCTGTGAGAGGCAGAGCGGGGATGGGAAATGGCTTCTTCATCGTGACCCTGCTAGCCGCTGACCGGAGGAGGGCCCCACCTGCCACCAGGAAGGGTCAAGCCTACCTGAAGGGGGTTACAAGAGGTAAAAGGGATGTCTGCGAAGTCGATCTTTTTGTGTTGCTACTTTTATCATAACTTAGGTTAGAATTCTTACCTGAGGCTGTAAGGCTTGCCTATCAATCCTTCTTCCCACAACAGGGATGGTAACTGGCTTGAGCGTGAGGCAATTCCTCATTGGTCTTGGTAGCCCAGAATCTGGTGCAGATCCTGCCAGAGAGAGGTGTTCAATAAATGTTTGACGTGTAGTGGGTTCTGAGAACCACTGGAGAGAAGGCGTATCTGGGAACCCATCCCTCTAGTGGCTCAGACCAAGGCCACGGCTACTCAGTATATCTTCCCTGACCACGGCCATGGGTTCCTCCAATTTTATCATTGTTGCTTTGGAACTGTGATTCTACTTCTTAATTTAGCAATGCTTCATTACTGTTCTTACAGTCACTACTTTTCTTGTTGAAGCGGTTCTCTTGTGAGGGTGTGTGGTGGAACTGTCTTCTTTATGCTCCCTACACTGCAGTGGGTAGGAGGAAAGTTCCATGGCGACCGTTGCTGCTTCGATGGGGTCTGCAGCCTGTCCAGCTGCTGCCCCATCACGGGCTCTGCTTGGCTCTTTGGTGGCAGAGCTGATGCCGTCTGTCTACGTTCCCTTGACTTCTTTTCTATGCTCATGCTCTCAAGCTCCTGGCAGGCAGGACCTGCACCTCCCTGCTGGACGGCTGCTGTCAGGTTGCAGGAGCCCGCTCTGCAGCACACAGATGGCCACAAAGGCCTGAGAAGGCATGTGCCACAGGGGCAGCCCCAGTTAGGACCGCCCAGAGGTGTCACCCACACTGTCTTCAGAACCATGCAATTTGCTCTCATCACACTCCTGCGCGGCCTCTGTCCCCTCCTGGACCAGCATTTAATTCTTGCCTCGGGGCCTGCTCCTGTGAAATCCAACCTCAGCCTGCAGCCGTAAAATATTTTGTGTACCCGATTAACCCTTGGTTTCACTCCTTGTGTTTACCTTTAAATTTATTTTTTATGTAACCTGCTTTCAACTGAGATTTGTATTCCTTCAATTTTTGAAAAAGATCGCCACTATCTGTTCATGTACTGAGTTTTCGTAATTCTCTTCTTCTGGAAATCCTACTAGGTGAACCCTGGATCATTTCAATCTCTCTTCCAAGTTTCTTTCACAATTCTAATTTTACAGTTTGTCTGTACCATGTTGTGAATGGATTCCTCATCAACATTTTCCAATTCACAAACTCTCCTCTCAACTGTTTCCCATCTGGGATATATCCTATTGGTTGGATTATTTCTTTATTTCAGGAACCGCATTTTGTAATCTCCAAGATTTGTAGTTGGATTTTTTGTTTCACATTTACCTCTTCTTGTTTTATTTCTGCCTGTTCTGTTTCAAAATTCCTCACTGGGCCTTGACTTATTTCTTTGACATTTATTCACCCTTCAGCACTCGCCCTTTGATGCCAGAGCCAGGGTTTGCACAAGACTTCCCCAGCAGTCATTGCCAGCAGCTCCCTGTTGGATTCTGCCGAGTGGGGGCACTGGGGAGAGCAGGGGCAGCAAGAGAAGTGAGGGGCTCTCTACTGTCATTCCACAGCAGCTGGGGTGCCGAACACCTTCCTGTTCATCACGGCACCCACTGCCTTTCATTTACTCTAAAATTCCATTGCTCGTGCGATGCACCAGCCGTTTGTGTGTTCATCACGGCACCCACTGCCCTTCATTTACTCTAAAATTCCATTGCTGGTACGATGCACCAGCCGTTTGTGTGCTCTTTAGAAAGAAACAATACCGCCAATTAAACAAGGTCATGTCGTTTATGGAAAGATGTGTCCAGACTTCAGAGATGTTGAAATGTGAAAAGCTATGGCTAAGATGGTGGGATTTTAAAGTGTTTGTCAGACAATTCTCTAATATTTATGTTCAGATCGATGGTTTTGTGTGCTGCCTTCTGTCTCTTTTTGAAGACAGCCTCATCCTGTTCCCGTTTGCTATGTGTGCACTCCTGCCAGCCCCCGGGACCAGTTCCTGTTCCTCCTCTTTGTGCTCTGAGGGGGCGGGGCTGCCACGGCCATTCTGAGGAAGAGGATCCTGTTGCTGGAGATTTAGCCTCACTAAAAATGCTTCTGGTTCTCCGCAAGTGTCCTTTTCCTTTTTCCACTTCTTTCTCTCTACTTGTTTGGATGGTAGATATTAAACGCCTATTCTTAGCAGATGTCCTAGATATTTTAACACATATATAATTCATCTCATTCCGGAGTGCCAATGCTTTCATCCTCCTTTTTCAACAACCGTGGATCTTTCTGTGCTGAAATTCTCCATCATCTATTTCTGAACCTCATGCCTCTTTGTCCGGGATTCTTTCCCCACCAACTCCTGCAGAGCAGGCCTTGTTTCTAACGAGTCAATATTTCTTTCAATGCCGCGAGTTCCTGCCGTCTTCACTCTTCTCGCATCATGGACCTTCCATCTGAGGTCCTTCCCTTCTGCCCAAACTGTAGTCTTTAGAATTTCCTTTCCTGGGGTCTCTTGGTGTGTGGTAGGCTGCAAAACTGTCCATACATTCTCCCCGTACCAAGCCTGCTTCTCCACCCCTTGGAGCTGGCTTGGAAAGGGGATACCGGCAGGTGCGGGTGAGGTGCCTGCTCTCCTGCCCGCTTTGGACCCTGGGCCACCTTGTGCATGAGCCTGACCAGGAGTGTTCAGGTCCCAGGCAGCAGCGGGTGTGGAAGGGGGGCCATCCTAGGTCACCCAGCAGCTGACCGGATGCCGGCTGACCGCAGGTGCAGGGGAGAGCAGAAGTCAGCTTGGCCCCTCCGTCCTCAGCCCGGCGAACTCTCGGGAGCGTGATGGTTTACACCATGAAGCTCCGGGGTGGTTTGTGCTGTAGCAAAGCTAATTTTCATGTGGACAAACTTAGTGTTATCTTCCTGAAATATCTTTGTTTCATCTTCATTCTAGAGACTTCTAGCATTGGTGTAGAATTCTAGGTTGAAAACCATTTGTCTCAGAACTTTGAAGATGTTCAACTGTCTTAACTTGCATTTTGCTGTTGAGAAGTCAGCAGTTAATCTGTTTTTCTTTTGTAAGCAACAATCCCTCCCCCGCTGCCCCCAGCCATTTCTAGATGCTTTTAAGATTGTTTTCATTGTCTTTGATGTTTTTTAGTTTCACAATGATGCATTTTGGTGTGGATTTTGTAATGTTCATCCTGCTTGAAAGTTGAGGGGGTGGATTTTAGGATCGAGGTTTGGTGTCTTTTTATGTTTTTTTGAGCATTATTAGCTGTTATCTCTTTAAATATTGCCTCCTTCTCATTTTTCTCTCTACTCCCTTCTGAAATTCAAATAGATTAATGTCAGACCTAATTCATCTTATCTTCCACGTCTTAATGTTTTCCATCACTTTCATGTTTCCCATCTCTTTGTCTCTGGACTGTATCCCTGATAATATCTAACACATCTTACCAAGTTTCTCTCAAACTCCAGCTAGTCTGCTGCTATTTCACTCATATTTTACCAGAAGTTTTATTACTTTTTAAATATCTTGTTTCTTACTAATACATTTAATCTTCCTTTTGAAACTTCCTCCCAATTTTTAAAACATGTTAAAATGTTAATATTATATTAATGCTATGTGTCTGGTGTTTCTGATATCTACGGTCTCACTGAGTCTGTGTTTGCTTTTCTGTTTTTCCCACTCACTCACACTCATGGCACCTTTGTTCCTTGTGTATGTTGCGTGGGGAACTCATCTTCCTTTGAACTGGGAGTTCTTTGAGACCTGGGTTGAAGTTGAGAGGACTTTTTCTCCCTCCCCTCCCCTCCCCTCTGCTCCCTTCCCCTCCCCTCCCTCCCCTCTGCTCCCCCTCCTCCCCTCCCTCCCCTCTGCTCCCCCTCCTCCCCTCCCTCCCCTCCCTTCTGCTCCCCTCCCCTCCCTCCCCTCTGTTCCCTTCACCTCCCTCCCCTCCCCTCTGCTCCCCTCCTCTCCCTCCCCTCCCCTTCCCTCCCTCCCCTCCCCTTCTCTCCCTTCCCCTCTGCTCCCCTCCCCTCCTCTCTCCTTCCCTCCCCTCCCCTTCCCTCCCCTTCTCCCCTTCCCTTCCCTTCCTCCTTCTTTTCTGTTCTTCTTATTCCTCTTCCTCCTTCTTCTTCCTTTCTTTCTTTCAACGTTTGAGGTCACTTGGGGCATCGATATCTGGAACTAAAGTTTACCCTGAGGTTTGCAGGGTCACACAGGTAGCCTCATTGATCACCAACCTGTTTGAGGACCCATTTGCTGTTACGACGACAAAATGAGACATTTTTTTCCCTTTATGTAATTCCAGGGTTGAGACAGGTAAGTTTTCTTTCTGTCCCCTCTGAGTGATCGCCTTATTTGTTGTCCGCTCTTACACTGGGCATAGCCTGTCGACGGTCCCAGATTCATCCGGGGTCTCCTGTGTTTCCCTGCTCTGGGTCCGCCTCAGGCCCATCTTCTTCTCCTCACAGTGCTCAGGGGCTCTGAGGTGAGGTGCGTCCCTGTGGGGTAAGTGCTGTTGAGTGGGTGCAGCCTCAGGTTCTGCTTTTACCTCCCTTTCTGGGCCTGTCGTGTCATTGCCACTGTGCCAGCCCAGCCATGGATTTGAAATCGGTTCAAAATAGTTCACTCGAATTTTCTCTATTTTGGTGGCGGGTGCCAGGATGCTGCTGAAGGATAAGCTGTTCTCAGGGTCTCAGCATCAGGTTTCCCCTCAGCTGCAGTCTTATTGTTTGCAGGCTCATTGTCAGTGGGAGGAATTTTGCTCTGTTTTGTTTTGTGGTTAGTCTGTTTCTCTTTCTTGCCTTCCCTCCATTCCTGCCGCACTTCTTTCTAGCAGCTTTGCGGTTGCCTGGTGCCTAAATGCCCTGTCTCACGACGGTGGTTGGGCTTCTGTCCCACTGGGGCACGAGGGGTCTCCCAGACGGAGCCATGGTTGGCAGGGGATTGACTCACTGCTGACCCCGAGGTTCAGGGCCTCCTACCGACACTGGCTTGTGGGTTCAGGGTGCTGAAGCTCTGATGGAGGTCTGGCAGCTTTACTGGGGGCGGGGGCAGGAGCCCTTCATGCCTGGCTGGGGGTCTTCTACCCTGTATGGGCAGTTTCAGTCTCTCCACCGTTCAGGAGCAACCCACTGGCCCTGCTGCCCGTTACCAAACCTGAGGTCCACAGGCCGGGGTTTTGGCCACCCACAGTACTGTGCTTGTCATTTGCAGACACCAGGCTACATCCTTCATGGCTTTTTTCAGTGCCTGCCATGCGTCTGGAGCAGAGAAGAAAATGAAGTGTGAGTGCCCTGCCCCCTCCTGACTACAAGTTTAAGATGTGACTTTGAAGCCTGTACTCTGGTAGCGATTATTTTGTGGACAGAATAATCTCCCAATTAAAAAGTGACAAGTTTTCTTTACGTGTGCTCATTTCTTCCTGAAGAGACCAACGCGAACTTGCCATGTTTGTGCAAGTCCTGGTTGTCTCACCTGATAGCTGTAATCACCAGCCAGCACGTGGCTCCTCTGAGCCTTTATCCTCATCGGCACAACTCTGCAAATTCATCTCGTGGATGACTGTTTCCCAAGCATCTCTACATGCCAGGCCCTGACATGCAGGCAGGAGAATGCCCCAAAGATGTTCCCATTGAATGCCCCAGGGCCTGGGCATGTGAGGGTTACATGACCAAGGAGAGTTACGGCTGCTCACTGCTGACCTGCGTGTGGGGAGAGCCTGCTGGTCACCCAGGGAAGTTGATGTCTTCGCAGAACCCATGAACATGGAAGAGCGAGGCAGGAGAGGAGGCCAGAGCCAGTGGAGGCCAGAGTGGTGCTGCACCGCCAGCTCTGAGACGGCCTAAGGGCCACCAGCCAGGGAAGGCAGATGCCCACTGAAAAATGGCAAGGAAGCGGATGCATCCTGGAGCCTCGGAAAGGAAGCGGATGCATCCTGGAGCCTCGGAAAGGAAGCGGATGCATCCTGGAGCCTCGGAAAGGAAGCGGATGCATCCTGGAGCCTCGGAAAGGAACATGGCTTTTCTGAGATGCTGATTTGAGTCCAGCGAGGCCCAGGCCAGGTGTGGGATCTCCCGAGCTGTTGGGTGGTAACTGTGCTGCTGGAGCCTCCCAGTTTGTGAGGATTTGTCACAGCAGCTGTAAGGCGTGAATATAGCCATACACAGTGAAGGGCTTTGGAAGTGATTCCCTGTCAGTGCAGAGGGCATCTAACACCCTGATGTCCTGACCAGGCTAAGGGCCTTGGGCTTCTTCCCGCAGCCTCCGGTCTCCGGGTCCCACCACCAGCCATGCAGCGACTTCTAAGGGGAGCACAGATGCCTGGTCCCAGCCAGACGGTAAGTGATAGGCAGCTCCAGGGACCTCTTCTGATTCATTCACGTCGAAAAATACCCTAGATGTATTTTTTTGGTGCCGTGCGGGGTTTGCAGCCGCTTACTTCGAATGCTTTTGACAGGGCAGCTGCCGTTCACAGCCCTGTGGTCTCAACACTGATGACTTAGGATTTCACTGAGAGCAGGGAGCCACTTGTCCCTCTTCAGGAGAGATATGTGGACTTAAAGATGGTCCTGCAGGTCAGCGCAGGGCGGGCCGGCTGCTGAGGGAAGCTGAGCATGCCCCAGTTAAGCAGAGAGGGCTAGCGCTGGCTGCGGGGCTCCTGCAGTCCGGCCCCCTCTTTCCTGGATGGGCGTCTCCAGGGCGGGGGGGTTGGGTGCGTGCAAAGCCACCTGCGCACTGGAGACGACCCTGATGTGGGGGCCCTGGGCCACGGCTCCTCTGAAGCCTCTTCCTGTGAAATGGAAGCAGTGCCCCGGCCTCGTTTCTTTTGTTTTGTTGCCTTGTGATTTATTTTCATGCCCCAGCAGGCAAACTGAGGCCTCATTCTTTCCACACGTCCCTCTCAGCTTTCCGGGGCCAAGGCTGGGCCTAGGAAGCAGCATGTCCCTTCTGCTCTGAGGAGGGGCAGGCGCCGGCCACTCTGCTCATGTGTTCAGCCCCAGGGAGAATCTCTTCTGCTCTGTGGGCTCCTGGGAGGCTGGCTGGGTGGAGCTTGCTGGGCACACAGCCCTGGGGGTGTGGTGGAGCTGACAGCCTTCCTCGGTGGAAAGATCGGCTCCCTGGAGCGAGGGGAGGAAGCCAAGGGGCTGACCAGGGCTTGGGCCCCTGACCATTGGCCTGTGTGGGGAGGGAGCTCCCCCTTAGCTCCCTCATGGGCTCCGCCGGCCCCAGCAGGCCGGTTTCTCATGACTCTCATGTCAGCCACTTGCCCTCCAAAGTCTTACACACATACGCACACATGTGCATTCACACACACGCACAGGTACACACGCAGACTTGCACACACATGCACACACAGGCACACACATACACATGCACATGCACCCACATGCACACATGCACACACACACAATGCACACACGTGCACACATGCAGACATGCACACATGCACACACAAGCACACATGCACACACGTGCACTCACACACGCACATGCATACACACATGCACACATGCAGACTTGCACACACATGCACACACGCAAACACACATGCACACACAGGCGCACACATACATGCACACACACATGCACACACACGCATACATGCACATGTGCACACACACATATACACATGCACACAGCACACTCATGCCCATACACCCTCACACACTCTCACAGTCACACACACACACTCATGTTCATGCCCAGGGTCTGGAGCTGTTCCCTAGGAAGCCTGTTCCCGCTGTCTGTAGGACTGTGATGGGGATGCAGGCACAGTCGGTGACGTCTCACACCCTCCTCAGTGGAGCTCCCAGTCTGGGGGGTTCCCAGGGGCTCTTCCTTTGCTCCAGGTTCCAGTGAGTGCTTGTGTGGAGCTGCTGCTCTGTGTGCTTGAGCTGCAGATATCCAGTGGAGTCTGTGACGTTGCCACTCCTTCTCACCCTGAGTGCCTGCAAGCACCAATCAGCCGTGTTATTGACGCCTGGGCATTCAGGGCTGTGCAGTTCCCTGAAAAGCACACGAGGCAGAGTAGAGAAGGCCTCAGTGTCCTACAGGTTTAGAACTTTTAGCTTTTTAATATATTGTTGGGAAAAATGGCAAGACTTTGACATGCAGAAATAACGATCACCAAATGTCTTATCTAGCATGCCCTATGCGGCCTGATTCTGGAGGGGCCAGTATCTTTCACTATCTGTGGGCTATTTTATTTTATTTTATTTTATGTCATAGAAACTTACAGTTATGCAAATGACTGTTGCCCATAGAACTGCAAATACATTTTATCCGGGTCATACAGTTGACCATGGACAATGACCAGCTTTCGGTTTACTCACACACTACGTCACCATCCCTGGTTGCCTGTGTGTGTATAGAGTTGTTTAATTATTATTATTATTATTATTTTACCAATTGTAATAATTTATTGATTTCTTCACTTGATAAGTTAAATAAAATCTCTGCCATGCATTTTAATGTAACCATTTTATGAAAATCGTATCCTGTAAGGACATGCAAGTGAGAATGTTGTTGTTTTTGTGATTCCTCTTCCCCCATCAAGGAAATGTAAACGGTTAACTAAATGTTCTGAGAAAGACTCATGAGTGGCACCTGTCCTGTATGGCCACCCCATTTTCTAAAATGTACATTTTCGGTCTTTAGCATGTACAACACAAGGGAAGGTCAGGGGTAACATGATAAACAGAAAAAAAAACAATTAAAAAGCTGACTACTTCCCCAGTGCTCGTTGCAGGTGTCTGAATGATTCCAGCAGCAAGACATAAAAGTTAGACTTCCATGTGGGTTTAACATGGCAGCCTATTGGTGTTTCCTCCTTTTCTTTGTTGCATTAGAAGAATAGAATTAAACAGATTCCTCCCCTTGCCACATCTTTGGAGGACCAAGCACTTCCACGCCTCGGGGAAGGTTCCTCTGCCTGTGTTCAGAGCTCTGGGCTGGTTGCACCATCATGGCTGGTGGTGAACGGGGAGCAGAGCCTTTGCTTTGGGTGGGGGAATAAAGAGAAGATAAAGCAGGAAACTTGAGAGGATGGGGAAAGAGGGCATGAGGAAAGGTTTCCAGAAGAAGCTACAGAAGCAGAAGCTGATCCCAGGGAACTCTGCCTGACATGCTGGAAAGACCCTGGGCCTGGTGGGGAAGTGGGAGCCGGCTGCCACCACCTCAGGCCTCAGAGACAGTTTTCCTTCCGGGGACTTTCCTCAGCCGGTGCCCGCCCCTCACGTGTGACTGCCTCAGACTTTGCTGGCTGGTCCCGGGCACCCCGCACCGCGCCACGCGAGCCCCTCCCTGATGAGACCTCAGAATCCCCTGGCTCCAGGCAGGCGGCCCTGGGAACCAGGCAGGCGGTGACGAGGAGCCGCTGCAGAAGGGGTCAGTGCTGTCCTCCTGGGCTGAAATGGTAGGTAGCAGGATCGGCTACAGAATTTGCACAGCTCAGTGCAATATGAAAATGCGAGGCCCCTTTGTTTCCAGACCAAACTAAAGGTCGGGCTGCTATTTCTCACAGCCCAATAACAAGATGCAGATGAGTGAGGAGGAAGAGAGTATTTATTTCTGCAACCGGTTACAGGGAGAAGGCCTGGAAATTATCGCCAGACCGACTCAAAATTATAAAGTCTTCCAGAGCTTATATACCTTCTGCGCTATATGTCTACATGTAAGTGTACATTCGTCTAAAGACAGAAGTGATTAACTTCTAATCTATAACTGAGGTCTGAGTCCTGAAGACCTTCTTCTGGAGCCTCAGTAAGTTTACTTCATCTAGGTGGCTCTAGGTGCTGGGGTGATCTCCCTGGTCTTGTCTCCTGTGAAATCACAGAGGTTTGGGGATTTCCTTCATCTCCCCAATAAACTTATTTGTGGAGGTCTGGGGAGTTTCTTCAGACCCACAGTAAAACTTATTTAATCCTAAATAGGTCCTGTTACAAATTTCTTTGTTATCTTGTCATACTTTAAAGCCCAGGAAAGGCCTAGGCACAGCTCTTGGTGGGCTTTTATTACATCCCAGTCTTCGTCTCAGGGCACTGGCTTTTAATATTTAACTTAGCCACTCAGTCAGTTCTGACACAGGTGTTAGTGAGACCTGGCCTGCCACACCTTATGAAACACACACACACACACACACAACAAAATAAAATAAAAAACAAAAACAAAACAACCAAAAAAGCCATTGAGACTTTGCAGAGAGCAATGACGGAGGCTAAGACCAGGCCTTGCCTTCCTAGTGCCACGCCCCATGCATGGATCCAAGCCTGGGGGCTAATGACAACGTCCCTCCTGGAGTTCTGATGAGATTCATATGTTGGTGTACGAATTCCTCTCCATCCCCTGAAAAAGAGGCAGTATTATTACCTATGTGGTAATTAACTTCAAGCATACTTATGCATAAAAATTGCAATGTCTGTGTAAGTTAACCGTAATCTATGTCTTAGGAGCTGCTTGAAATATTCTATCATGGATCCACACTGTGGTGTGGTTACTTAGCACTTTCAATGTCATTATCAAAATCTATACCAGAGGGTTTAATTCTAGTGTAGACACCAGATGTTAGAAATTGTTTCTCACTGGTGAACTGAGGATTATTCAATATAAGTAGATGATTAGAAAGATTGTTCAGGCCTGGCCAGTCCCTGAGTGCAGCTGGAGTTCCAAGAGCCCAGCACCCTAATACCTTCAGTGCGTTCCTTGGGGCCTAGAACCATGAGTCCTGCCCACCTCTCCCCTGTGCTGCAGGCAGAACCCGTGAGTCCTGCCCACCTCTCCCCTGTGCTGCAGGCAGAACCCGTGAGTCCTGCCCACCTCTCCCCTGCGCTGCAGGCAGGATTCTGAGACTTGACTCATGCGTGTTTGGTGCTTGCAGCCAGAACATCACTGCAGCAACCTCAGAGTCAAGTTTTCAGGCAAAGTGCTTTTCAGAATTCCTGAGGACTGACAGCAGGGCTATGCCTGGCCACAAGAACAGGATTTGGTGCATACTTGGAAACATTTAGCAAAATCTGGTCTAAGACTTGTTTCATTGTGCCATTCCCCTTGTCACTGATAAGAAGGGGACTATGGCTCTCACCTGTCTCAACCACTGGGAGCTTCAGATAAAGAGCCTGACTGGCCAAACTGGCCTATGTCAAAATAACATGGTGTGTTGATTGAGCATTGAATTTAAAAAAGTATCAAAAGTTCTGTAGGGGTCAGGGAAAGGTGCTGATAATCCACTTGTGTCTAGCATTTGTATTGTATTATATAATTGTAAAAGTATTGCATCTTTTTGGTGTTGATGTAAAACAAATTAGCATGCATGCTTGTAAGAAGTTGTCACTGACTACAGAACAATTTTGCATTAAGTAAAATGCGATTCACAAATCTCAATGTGTGAGCAAGTTAAGGAGAATTGAGAAGCAGTTTTTTGAATTTTGCTTTGACTTCGGAACACTCAATTTTCAATTTGCATCTGAAGCTATGGGAGAGATGACACCAGGTCAGTGGGTTCTGAGGCATCCTTGGCTGCATCTTTGGCGGGGAGGAAGCAGCACTTCCCAAGGCCAGTGGCCCAGTGTGGCCACTCGTGAGGCCTCCTCACTGCTCTGTCTGGTCCGCAACACAGCTGCTCCAACATCCTTGAGCCCGTAAGTATCACATCGTCCCCTGAGGTCACGGAGGTTCATGAATAATCTTTCAAAAAGCCCAAAATTATAAATGCAAATATAAAATAAATTCATGCCAAAGATTTTCATTTTACTCATTGGTTAACAAGAAACTAGTAACATAAAAGCCAGTTTCAATGAGACCCTGAGAAAGATACTGTATACAATCAGGAATGTGGAAATGAATTTGCTACTAGATACAAAACTGTATTTTGTAGGACAACAATGTAATGCCTGCAAACACCTTTCTGTAGGGCAGGAATCAATGGTATCTCTATGGTCTACATTTCAGGTGCATCTCCATGCAAGAATCCCTTGCGGCACCATCATCAGCCTTCTCCAGGCAAATGTCTGTTTTTACTGAGGTGCCAAACAGCCCAGTCAAAAACAACCTGGAAATGTTCAATGCCCTCTGTTACACTGAAAGCACACACAGTAACCTTTCCGACCATACCAAAGTTTTTTCTGATGTGAGTTGTGTGTAAAAACTGTTGGTTATGGTCATAAGCTATGTATAAAGCCAAGAAAAAGACCAGAAATGAAACAGAAGACAGACAGACAAACAGCAGAGACAGATAGCCCCGGAGCCCGACTGAAAAGATCAGGGAAAGACAGAGAGACTTGGAAAACGACCCCCAGGACCGGTGACCCTTTGCCTGGTCACTCCTCCTTGGAGGAAGTGGAGAGTTCCTCTCTGTGGAGCCCCATTCCACATCACGTTTTCTCCTTGGGCTTCTAAGATGAGAAATCTTTAATGGGTCTTGATTGTTTTCAGCAAAGGTCAGCAAACTTTTTCTTCAAATTCCTGAGAATAAATACCGGAGGCTTTGCAGGCCACTTGGTCTCCGCTGTGACAGCTCCACTCTGCCTGCAGCCTGAAAGTTGCTCTGTCAGTGGAAAACCCGTTGGCTGTGGCCCTGCTCCCGGGAAAGCTGACTCACACCCCTGAAATTTACCTTCCATGTGTCATGAAATAGTTTTCCTCTTTTGACTTTTTTCCACTATCTAACATGTAAAAACCATTCCTAGCTGTGAGTCATGAAAACAGGAGGCAGGTGGGGCCCAGGTAAGCTGCAGACTCCCTGGGCAGACGTTCAAGCTCTTGTCCGCTGCAGTGAGCGAGAGAAACCCACCAAAGGTGGCTTCTGGGGTGACTCCTCTGTGGCTCCCCCACATGTGCTCCCACCTCCACTCCAGCCCCACTGCTCCCCATGGCCTCTGAGGGTGCCAGCCCAAAGTGCCCCACCCTGAGGCCCCGTAACCCTGAGCTTCGAGAGCCCGCTGGCCAGTACCCGGGCGCTCGCATCCTGTGTTCTGAGCTCCTGTCTGTCACCCGGACCTGGACTGTCGGGTAGGAGAGTGCGGCTGCAGATGCTCCATGTTCTCCGCTCAGTGCCTGCGCTCCTACCTGCTTCCTTTGCTTCTTGGTATGGAGGGCGGGGCCTCCTGCAGGTCCCCCAGGCCCATAGATGTGGTGATTCCAGCTCCGATGGTCCCTGCTATGGAATTGGCACCATTGGTGGAAACCAGGGAGGCCTCGCTGCCCAGGGTCAGCTCCCTAGCAAGCAGGGCACGTGTGACCACAGCCCCACTGTCTGCAACTGAAAACCCAGGGCCCCGTGGGGCTGGGTTGGTTCCAGAGGTCAGAAGTGGAGGCTCTGGGAGGATTTTCTGGCTCTGTGCGACTCCTTTGTCTTTTCTGTCATGTTGGGGTCACCCAGGGTAAGTGAATGTGGGAAGAGAAGGGCATGGTGGGGGAGGGCCGGAGGGAGAACAGCCTCCTGGAGGGGGACAGGCTGACACCAAAGGCAGTAGGGGCTCACCCCAGCTCCTGGAGTCCTGCATAGGGCAGCCAGTCTGGAGCCAGGAGGCCAGAGGTCGGGTGAGAGAGGGTGGAAAGGTGCTCCACGGGCAGCCCTGGTCCCTAGGCCCCAGTGGGGGGTTGAGGAAGGTCAGAGGCTGTGCGTGTGGCAATGGCTAGGGAGTGGACAGAAACCCTGGAATTTCCTGAGGATTGTAGAATCATTTCATAAACCTTTACATACTGGATGATGCTGTTTTTCCTGTTTCTTGTACTTTACCAAATATGTATTTGGAAAGAAATTGATGAGCCTGCAGTGCCTTGCTCCTGAACTGTTTCTGCTTCACTGACAGATGGAGAAGCTTTGTAGAAGGAGAGCAGAGAGGCCTCGGGAAGGGGCTGCAGCCGGGTCCCGGGGGGTTAGCCTGCCTCAGCTTTCCATCCTGAGGCTCCGGGGACAGGGAGGAGGCCACGGCCGAGCAGGCCAGAGGGGGCGGCGGCAGCTGCGTCAGGATGGCACAGGTTGGTTGGGACTCTTGGCTACAGGTGCAAGAAACCAAACTAGCTAAAGCAAAAGAAGCCATTTATTATAAGGACACTTTATTTATTATAAGAGAGGCCTCAAGAATGTAGGATAGAAATGAAGCTGACCTCAAGACCGTGAGATCCGCGACCTAGATGTTCCCTTTCCATCCTCTTGACCCTCTAATCCGGGACCAAGAGGTCCTCTCTCCTTCTTGACCGGCCTCCTCTGTGGCTGCACGGTAGGGGCTGAGTGCTGCGGCCAGGCACAGAGCCAGCCTTGGGGCCCCAGACTTCCTGGACACAGGCTCTGGCCCACCAGCTGTCTGCTTCTGGCCCAGTGTGCTGAGGGGACGCTGCACTGACAGGTAGATTCTGCTGCCACCTTGGTGGTCCCCACCCTGGGAGGGTCGGTGTCCCTTGTGCGTGCCCCTGCCCTGGTGGGGCACTCGCTGCGTGATTGCAGGGGTGCTCCCTCCCCCGTGAAGCGGGATGAGCGATCCTCTGGGGTCTCTGCTCAATTTCTTTCCACACAAGGTCAAACCACAGCTTCGACAGGGATTTCTTTGGTTGCACCAGAATTCCTCACTGGACAGAGTCGCCCTGCACAGGCACCCAGAGGGCAGGTGGGGCAGCCTAGGTGCAGGCCGTGGGAGGCACGCCGTCTGCAGAGAGGCCTCCCAGCAACGACCCAGCTGGCTGCAAGGCGGCCACCATGTGCAGGCGACTCTTAACACGCGGCTGTCCTCCTCCCCCGCCCTGCGTTGTGCCTCAGCTCCAGACTGGGGGACGGTTGGGAGGTCTATATCTGTATCTATATCTATATCTATATCTATATCTATATCTATATCTATATCTATATCTATATTTTTGAGACAGAGTCTCGCTCTGTTGCCCAGGCTGGAGTGTAGTGGCGCAATCTCGGCTCACTGCAAACTCTGCCTCCCAGGTTCACGCCATTCTCCTGCCTCAGCCTCCCGAGTAACTGGGACTACAGTTACCCGCCACCATGCCCGGCTAATTTTTTGTATTTTGTTTTTTTTTAGTAGAGACAGAGTTTCACCATGTTAGCCAGGATGGTCTCGATCTCCTGACCTTATGATCTGCCCGCCTCAGCTTCCCAAAGTGCTGGGATTACAGGCGCCAGCCACCGTGCCTGGCAGGTATTTATATATTTTTTGAGGAGATGATGACCAGACTGAATCAGTCAAAGAAAATCATGTACCCTTCTTACAGAATCTGGTGTGTGTGTGTGTTAGAGGGAGAAAGGGAGAGAGAGGAGCTGAGGGGAAAGGCCGGGTGTCCACTTTCAAGGAGGGTGGCCGGAGCTCTGAGTTACAAAGTGGCTCTCCAGTATAATGCCATTATGTACCCAGGCCCTGTGGAGTCCCATCCCGGCTTCCCCAGGGCCCTGTGGGCGGCAGTGCCAGGCCGTGAATGCGAGACCAGGCCCACAGCCAGGCTGGGTGCCACTCTGGAACCCAGGGCCCTGCTGGAAAGGCTGGTGAGAGGCCCATCCTCAGGAGTGGATGCCCAGCTGTGGGGAGGTGGCGGCAGGTGCTGAAGTGGTGGTCCGTCTGCCTCAGGAGGCCACTTTCCTCTCGGCAGGGACATTCTCCTCCAACACACAGTCGGGTTTTGTGTGCACCGAACAGGCTGCTCTGATTGTTCTGATAAGGAGGGGATATAGAACACAAACCCAGCGCAAAGGCCGCCTGACATGCCCCCATGCCGGCCCCTCCCCAGTGGGTGCCCACCTCCTCCCCAGGCCTGGCAGCAGACGAGCTGGTCTTCGGCCCCCAAATACCCCTCTGCCCTCTCCCGAGGGCACCCCTCCAAGTCCCTGAGGCCAGTGGACTTGCATCTGGGTGGGCAGAGTCTAACAGGAGTGATAGGGGCTGGTGCACTATGGCCCCATTCGCGATGCTGACGCAGAGCTGGGGGCACGTTCACCTGCAGGCAGGGCTGTGTTACCCGGGGCTGCTCCCGGAGGAGGAAGCCCAGGGGACTCATGGCACTCTGCGTGCTTTCCCTGTGGGTCGATGGCCAGGCCACCCGGAGCCAGAGGCCTTTCCTCCTTGGTGGCTGTCTCTGCTTCCTTCTCTTGCTCTCCCTGGGTCCAGGTGACGGCCTGTGGAGCTGTGGGACACTCTTGTGCTAACACTGCTCTGCACGCTGCTCTGCATGCCCTCCGAAGCCTGCAGGTGCAGATGATACCCCTCCCCGAAAACTCACTGAGGCTGGGAGTGGGAAGGGGAGGCACAGAGCCCCACCCGCCTTTGCCTTGGTGAC
Organism: Rhinopithecus roxellana; assembly: GCF_007565055.1. Lineage (NCBI taxonomy): Eukaryota > Metazoa > Chordata > Mammalia > Primates > Cercopithecidae > Rhinopithecus > Rhinopithecus roxellana. Next base: position 51,749,330 of record NC_044559.1, on the reverse strand, counting down.
ACAAAACGGGTGCTGGGTTCCTGGTGAAGCCTTTGCCCTGGGTCTGGGTGAAGGTCGGCTCTGACCCAGTCTCCCATCTGCCTCAGCTGCCGCCCGGGCCAGCTCCCTCACCGCCAATCTGCCACCCGATTAAGGGGGTCAGCGTCCTGCCTTCCCGCGGCAAGTTCCACCCACGGGTGTCAAACAGCTCCCTTCCTGATCCTGCATAAGCCCTGTCCCATGGAGCAGCCTCCTGCACTGCAGGCGCCGTGTCAGCCTGTGCCTTCCCGTCCTTTGGCAAGGACGTGACGGGCTCTGCTTGAAGCAGGTGGAGTGACTTGGCCGGGCCACCTGCCCTTGGGAGCTCCGCGGAGCTGTGGCTGTGTTGGCGGAGAAGGGGCCAGCCTGGAATGCAGAGTGTGTGTCCAGTGTGTGTGCACATATGTGTTAGGTATGTTTGTGTCCCTGGGTATATGTGTTACGTGTGCCTCTCGTGTGTTATATGTGTGTTGTGTGCATGTGTTGTATGTTGTGTGTCTCTGTGTTGTATGATGCATGTGTGTGTGTCTCTGTGTTGTGTGTACCTGTTGTGTGTGTTATATGTGTGTGCCTGTTGTGTGTGTGTTATATGGGTGTGTGTTGTGTGCATGTGTTGTATGTTATGTGTGTGTTTCTGTGTTGTATGTTGCACGTGTGTGTGTGTGTGCATGTGTGTGTAGGTTATATGGGTGTGTGTTGTGTGCATGTGTTGTATGGTATGTGTGTGTCTGTGTTGTATGTTGCACATGTATGTGTGTGCATGTTTGTGTAGGTTATATGGGTGTGTGTTGTGTGCATGTGTTGTATGTTATGTGGGTGTTTCTGTGTTGTATGTTGCACACGTGTGTGTGCATGTGTTGTATGGTATGTGTGTGTTTCTGTGTTGTATGTTGCACGTGTGTGTGTGTGCATATTTGTGTAGGTTATATGGGTGTGTGTTGTGTGCATGTGTTGTATGGTATGTGTGTGTTTCTGTGTTGTATGTTGCACGTGTGTGTGTGCATGTTTGTGTGTGTTATATGGGTGTGTGTTGTGTGCATGTGTTGTATGTTATGTGTGTGTTTCTTGTATGTTGCACGTGTGTGTGTGCATGTTTGTGTAGATTATATGGGTGTGTGTTGTGTGCATGTGTTGTATGGTATGTGTGTGTTTCTGTTGTATGTTGCACGTGTGTGTGTGTGTGTGTGCATGTGTTGTATGGTGTGTGTGTTTCTGTGTTGTATGTTGCACGTGTGTGTGTGTGCACGTATTGTATGGTATGTGTGTGTTTCTGTGTTGTATGTTGCACGTGTGTGTGTGTGTGCATGTTTGTGTAGGTTATATGGGTGTGTGTTGTGTGCATGTGTTGTATGGTATGTGTGTGTTTCTGTGTTGTATGTTGCACATGTGTGTGTGTGCATGTGTGTGTAGGTTATATGGGTGTGTGTTGTGTGCATGTGTTGTATGTTATGTGTGTGTCTCTGTGTTGTATGTTGCACATGTGTGTGTGCATGTGTTGTATGGTATGTGTGTGTCTCTGTTGTATGTTGCACGTGTGTGTGTGCATGTGTGTGTAGGTTATATGGGTGTGTGTGTGCATGTGTTGTATGTTATGTGTGTGTCTCTGTTGTATGTTGCACATGTGTGTGTGTGTGCATGTGTTGTATGGTGTGTGTGTCTCTGTGTTGTATGTTGCACGTGTGTGTGTGTGTGCATGTGTGTGTAGGTCTTTATGCTGCCTGCATCTGCAAGGCACCAGCTGAGCCTGGCATTGCCTGCATGAGGAGCAGTGTTTTCTTCTGCAGAGACTCAGGTCCCCTTCATGTCTTGTGACGGGGGAGCCTGTGCCACTGGCCCTGTGGCTCATGAAGGTGGTGGCTGTGCCGCTGATTGGCCCCCATGGCTACCGTGCTGGGCCCTCTGCTAAGTATCACCCGCCATGGTGCCCACTGTTTTTGCCCTGGGTTACCCAGTGCCAGCTGCAGCACTCCCTGAGTACCTGGCATGTCTGCACCAGGCCTTCTGCGGAACTGGGGTCAGTAGTGGGCCAGGCAGCCACAGCCCTGTCCTCCATGTCAGCCTCCAGTGGGGAGGAAGGAGCTGGTAAGGCCCATGTGGTCTCTGGCCCAGCAGGGAAGTGCCGGTGCTCCAGCCAGGCTCGCAGGGAGGCCTCTGAGGGAGCAGCCTCTCTCTGAGCGGAGGTGGGAGGAGTGCAGTGCAGGGCTGGAAGCTGGGGAAGGGGAGCATGTTTCAGAAATGACAGACAGTTGAAGGGGCTAAAGCGGGAGGCCAGGGCCTGTGTGCACGGAGGCCCGGGAAGGAAAGGTCGGATGCTTGCCCATGTGGCCCCATCAGAGCCCCACCCTACCATCCCACTGGACTCCACATCTGGACATGTGCTGTAGCCCAGATCCTGGCTTTGTCTAGAGAACCCACAGGGCACCTGGTTCAGCATCCCCACCCTGGGGCCTGACTGTGGGGCTCCAATCCCCACTCAGCACCTGTTCCACTGTGTGAGCTGGAGAAAGCGAATCAACCATCCAAGCCCATGAGCTTGTCATCCTCATCCCTGCTTCACAGACGAGCAAACGGAGACACAGAGCCCACCATGGGCGCCCCATTAGATGTCAGCTGCCTTCATGGTTTAGACTTTCCTGAGTTGGGTTTGCCATTTCTTAGCAAGTTATTCAAACTTAGCCGCCCCGTCTGTACATGGCTGAGCCGCTCCTCACTGGTGGCTCTCACTGCCACGTCGACCTTCATTTCACCCCATGGTGGCCTTGTGTGCGGTGGGGTCAGGAGGCGCGTCCCCTGGCTGGCCACTCACTGTCCCAGCGGGATCTTCCCTCCCTCTCCAGCCTGTGGATTGCATTTCTCTTTGATGGGACCTTTGGCCTCAGCTGGGGACCGTGTTGAACATTGGAGGGTGCCGCTGAGGGCAGTGGGTGTGGTGGCTGGGCCTGGAGGCCATCGGGGAAGATGCCCTGAAAGCCCCTGGCAGCCAGCTCCTCCTGTCCTGGTGGAGGAGGCAGTGCTGATGGGTGACAGTTGCCCATCCCTTAAGAAAAATGGGAAGGTTCCTCAGAAGCCTCATTAATATTAGGGAGCTGTAAAAGAGGATATCTTACCCTGCTCCATCCCTAGGAAGTGTGTGGGTATCAGGGGCCATTTCTGTTCTGTGGGCTATGCCCACTCATTGCAGTTCCAGGCCCTCAGTGACTTTGGTAACAGCAGTGGCTGGGGATGACCAGGCACCTGGTCAGCTTGGTCACAGCATGCAGGAGCAGGAGGAGCAGGAGGAGGAGCAGGAGGAGAAGCAGGAGGAGGAACAGGAGGAGGAGCAGGAGGAGCAGGAGCAGGAGGAGCAGGAGGAGCAGGAGGAGGAGCAGGAGGAGAAGCAGGAGGAGGAGCAGGAGGAGGAGTAGGAGGAGCAGGAGCAGGAGGAACAGGAGGAGGAGCAGGAGGAGGAGGAGCAGGAAGATGAGCAGGAGGAGGTACAGGAGGGGCAGAAGGAGGAGCAGAAGGAGGAGCAGGAAGAGGAGCAGGAGGAGCAGGAGGAGGAGCAGGAGGATGAGCAGGAGGAGGTATAGGACGAGCAGGAGCAGAAGGAGGAGCAGGAGGAGGAGGAGCAGGAGCAGGAGGAGGAGGAGGAGCAGGAGGAGGAGCATGAGGAGGAGGAGCAGGATGATGAACAGGAGGAGGAGCAGGAGGAGGAGGAGCAGGAGGAGGAGAAGAAGGAGGAGCAGGAGGAGGAGGAGCAGGAGGAGGAGCAGGAGGAGGAGCAGGAGGAGTAGGAGAAGGAGGATGAGCAGGAGGAGAAGCAGGAGGAGGAGGAGCAGGAAGAGGAGGAGGAGCAGAAGGAGGAGCAGGAGGAGGAGCAGGAGGAGGTACAGGAGGAGGTACAGGAGGAGGAGCAGCCCTGTCCCCTCCCAGAAGCTCTGTCCCCAGTGGTGGGCAAATGGTCCCATCCCTCCCCAAGCCCTGTCCCCAGCATTGGGCACACGGCCCCCTCCCTTCCCCCAGCTCTGTCCCCCACGGTGGGCACACAGCCCCGTCCCCTCCCGGAAGTTCTGTCCCCAACAGTGAGCACATGGCTCCTTCCCCTCCCCCCAGCTCTGTTCCTTGCAGTGGGCATGCGGCCCCTTCCCTTCCCTGAAACTCTGTCCCCTGTAGTGGGTATGTGGCTCCTTCCCCTCCCTGCAGCGCTGTCCTCTACTTCTTCCTCACTGCTCCTTGAGGAGGGCCGGGAAAGAGCTGTGGCTCCCATGAGCTCCTCTGCCAGGGTTGCGTCCCAGTGGGGGTTCCAGGGACGGGTTCTTCACCCACGAGTGAACATCCTGGGCAACCCTGCTGCAGCCTCCTTGGGAAGTCAGGGCTGAGAGGGCGTGTGGGGTGGAGCCGGCAGCCCCTCTTTGGCTTCCGGGGGGGAGGGGGCGGAATACTAAGCTGAACATTCCTGAGGATCTGTTCTGGACACCTGCAGAAAGCCCTGGAAGCCCAACCCATGGCCACACATCCTTCAGGAGCCATCCCGCCGCACCAGGTGGCTGGAGAATGAGACCCTGTGTCCGCAGCCTGAGGCTGCCCCCGCTGCGGCAGGGCACAGAGACTGTGATCTGGGCCAGCCCATCCTGTTGGAGTCACCTCCGTATGTATCCATATGTGTGTGTACGAGTTGTGTGTGTGCTGTGTGTGAGTGTTATAAGTGTGTGTCTGTCTGTGTTGTGTGTTGCGCGCGCGTGTGTGTGTAGGTCTTTATGCCGCCTGCATCTTGAAGGCCCCTCTTGACTCCTGGCCTGGCTGGGCTGGGATCTGGTGATGACGCTTCCTTTTTTCTGGGCTCGGCCTTCGTTTCTGTCAGGGCTGTCAGTGGTAGCTTCTTCCAGGCAGTCCTCTGTGGTGCCCAGGCGGGGTCAGGCACCCCTCCTTCAAGCCTCCTGGTACCGCACCTCTGTCCACCGTGGCCCTGCAGAGGAGCCGCACCCTGCCCCGCCGGCGCTGCCGCCTCTGCCCTGCCTCTCGCCCTGAGCGAGCACCCTCTGTCTTAGCACCTGCTCAGGGCGCGTGGATGAAAGACAAGCGATGGGCGAATAGGTGCAGGAAACGCACTCCCGTCACCGCGGAGGCATCTTCCCGCAGGCTGGTGAAGCTTCTTCTCTGTCTTGCAATTTGTAAACTCTACTGTTCATTGACATTTGTCTGTCCTTTAAGATCGATTTAAAAGTTTCATCTAAATTCACGTTCATACTTCATGCCTCAGAATAGGGATGTCTTTTTGTTTCTGACTGTTAGGAGCCAAAATGGTATTGGAAAAGGCATGAGCTTTGGTCGTGTTCCCTATGCTTAATTCTCATTGGTTTTAATGTGTCTCTCAAACATCTGGTCCCATGTCCTGGGTTTTAAGTTAAGGGAATAACAAAATCACTGCAGGCAGCCTCCTGTGCTCCTGTCCTCCCATGCCCCCTGAGCTCCCAACCTCCCAGGCTCCTGTCCTCCCACACTCCCATCCTCCCGTGCTTCTCTGCTGTAGTGCTCCCATCCTCATGTGCTCCCATCCTCCTGTGCTCCCATTCCCCCATGCTCCTGTCCTCCCGTGCTCCATCCTCCCATGCTCCCTGTGCTCCTATCCTCCCGTCTTCCTGTGCTCCCATCCTCCCATGCTCTTGTCCTCTCATGCTCCTGTCCTCCCATTTAGCATCCTCCCATGCCCCCTGTGTTCCTGTCCTCCCAGGCTCCTGTCCTCCCAAACTCCCGTCCTCCCGTGCTCCCATCCTCCTGTCCTCCCATGCTCCCATCCTCCCATGCTCCCATCGTCCCATCCCCCCTGTGCTCCTGTCCTCCTGGGCTCCTGTCTTCCCATGCTCCAACCCTCCCGTGCTCCCATCCTCCCATGCCCCCTGTGCTCCCATCCCCCGGGCTTCTGTCCTCCCATACTCCCATCCTCCTGTGCTCTCGTCCTCCCATGCCCCCTGTGCTCCCATCCCCCGGGCTTCTGTCCTCCCATACTCCCATCCTCCTGTGCTCTCGTCCTCCCATGCCCCCTGTGCTCCCATCCCCCGGGCTTCTGTCCTCCCATACTCCCATCCTCCTGTGCTCTCGTCCTCCCATGTCCCCTGTGCTCCCATCCCCCCGGGCTCCTGTCCTCCTGTGTTCCCATCCTGCTGTTCTCCCCTCCTCCTGTGTTCCCTGTGCTCCCATCCCCCTGGGCTTCTGTCCTCCTGTGCTCCCATCCACCTGTGCACCCGTCCTCCTGTGCTCCCATGCACCCGTCCTCATGTGCCCCCTGTGCTCCCATCCCCCTGGGCTCCTGTCCTCCCATGCTCCCATCCTCCTGTTCTCCCTATACTCCCGACCCCCGGGCTCCTGTCCTCCTGTGCTCCCATCCTCCTGTGCTCCCATCCTCCCATGCTCCTGTCCTCCCATGCTCCCTGTGCTCCCATCCCCCTGGGCTTCTGTCCTCCTGTGCTCCCATCCTCCCATGCTCCCGTCCTCCCGTGCTCCCATCCTCCTGTGCCCCCTGTGCTCCCGTCCCCCCGGGCTCCTGTCCTCCTGTGCTCCCATCCTCCCATGCTCCTGTCCTCCCGTGCCTCCCATCCTGCTATTACCCCAAAAATGGGTCTTCCAGGGAGACAGAAGGTGAAGTGTGTGTCTCGAGGCTTGATGAGTTAAATACAGATGTTTACTTCAAATTTTAATGAAAGAGTGGCGGTCTGAGGAGTGGTCTCCACAGGGAAAAGCATTCCTGCTCTGCCTTTGGGCAGGCTGGTGCCGAGCCTGAGGTTTCCCGCCTGTCTCTTTCCAGTGGGGGATGCCGCTGGGACGGACCCCAGGCCTCAGCATGAGCTTGGCTATGACGGCGTCCCCTCTGGACCATGCAGAGTCTGTGAGGCTGTGCAGAAGAGGGCCCAGCACAGATCTGGCACCGAAGGGGTGAGAGCTGAGAAGAACCTATGTGGGGTGGCCCAGGGGTTCACCAGCTCATGACTCCAGCACCGCAGTGGGTGTGTCACGAGGGTTCACAGGCTCACAACTCCAGCATCTTTCAAATGTGACGATGGTAGCAGGAAATTGAGAGTAGCATAACCCTGTGTCCAGTTGCTTTGAGATGAAAGCACTGGTTTAAGGAATGTAGACACATTATTAAAAGAAAAAACAAAACCTGGCCTAGCTGGTGTCCTGAGCATTGTTCAAACAGAAGAAGAAAGAGAAAGCGGGCAGGGTGCAAGATGGAATGTGCAGATGACTTTCCTTTCAGGCCGGGCAGGGCCGCCAGGGTCAGGCTTTGTCTGGCTGCTGAGCCAGTGTTCTGCCCAGGATGGCAGCGAGTTGGCCAGGGGCCCTCAGCCGCCCTGGCTCCTGTACGACCAGCCTCTTCTCAGGAGCTGCAGCTGGAGAAGCAATGGGGGCCCCCGCATATCGCATCTTCAGGGGGGTTTCCGTGCCGTCCTTTCCCTGGGTATTTCCCAAGTGCTTCCTCGGTGGAAAGCAGACATGGGGTCCGCAGCCCTCGGTGTAGGAACTTTTGGACAAGGTCTCCGGGCAGCAGCAAGAGCCACAGCAAGCCCATGCTCGGCTCACTGTGCAGTGCTGTCCAGGAGATGCTGGCCTGTCTGACGTGCCCTCCACCAGAGACCTCCCGGCTGGAGGGCTGCAGATCCCACCCTGCCCCATGGTGACTTTCAGAAAAGGGGAGCGGTGAGGTAGCCTTGACTGCACTGAGATGGGCCCTGAACCCTCCAGTGAGTGACCTCTGTCAGCATGGGCGGCCTGGGGCACCCACACCCCGGTATCCCTTCCCCATGTGAGTCTGAGTAGGGGGTGTCTGACTGCAGGGACAGGAAGCAGCTGTGGCCCCTTTCCTTGCCTCCTTCTCCTTCCCTCCCCCTCTGTGTCCCCCACACCCACACCCACACCCCAGTGTCGCTTCCCCATGTGAGTCTGAGTAGGGGGTGTCTGACTGCAGGGACAGGAAGCAACTGTGGCCCCTCTCTTTCCCTCCCTCTGTGTGCCTGCCACACCCATATGCGCTTTGGAGGAAGGCGGCCCCGTTGCTGACTTGGGAGGGCTGGTCTTGCATCCTTGTACAGCAGTGGTGAGCATCTCACTGTGGGGCAGGGCTGTGGCTTTCCACAGTTCCCCCGGGGGTGAGGAGCAGGGGAAACCCAGTGCCTTCTTTATTTAGCTCTGTTTTTGGCTTGAGTTTCCATGGAAACCACGGGTAGCTGAAAGTTTCTGAGCTATTGTTATTTTTAAGAATATGGCTCCTCTTTCTTGTCCACATTCAGATAGCAGTTTCCATGGGAACAGAATAGAAACTGCCAGGATGAGAGGGAGCCCATTTTGGCCATGTCCCTGGCTGTCTGTGGAGGGGAGGCTGGGGAGGAAGGGAGTGCAAGGGCGGGACCGTGGTCGGGGAGCCCAGGACCCTCTGGCTCCTTCCTGGACACGGTTCTGCCACTTGGGCAGGAAGGGGCTCCAGGACGATCCCTGATCACTGGTGATTCGCCTTCACTGTGGTGGCTTTCAATCTTTGGGGAGGGACCGTGATGCCAGAGAGGGGTGAGAAAAGTTTCAAAGAAGGTTTATCCCAAAGTGCACTGAGTGCTGGTCCCCAGACCCTCCCATAAGGATCTGCCAGGCCCAGAGGGGCCCCAGACACGCCGCCACCCAGAGGCCGTGTCCTCACAGGGAAAGCCAGGTGCGGGGAGCACAGAGTTCCTCTGGGCGCAGCTATCATCAACCCAGCTTGGAGGAGATGTCCTGAGGCCCTGGAGGTTAAGCCGCTCGTCGGGGTCTCAGTCTCACAGCTGCGGAGCGTCCCTCGGCCTCTGGTCCCCAGTGCCCAGGATCACTGTGCCTGTGCGATGCTGCAGGTGGGAGGTCCTGGGGCCCAGGACCCGGGAGAGAGGCTTCCTCATGGGCGCCTGAGGCTTTTCCAGGCAGTGGGGGTAGAGCCGTGAGAGGCAGCCTGGAGAGCTCAGGGGTGGGGCCTCATGCTTCCCAGACCCCCACACCACACACTCCTGGGTGTTTGTGCATTTAGCTCTCACATGCCCTCCTTGCTGACTTGAATTGTGCCCGCCAGCCACGCCACCCCCCGCAAGATATGCCCACCTGGTACCTGGGAATGTGACCTTATTTGGGATAAAGGTCTTTGTAGATGTAAGTAAGTTAAGGATCTTGAGGGAATATTCTCAGGATAGACCATGTCTTAAGCCATAAAACAAAACTCAATATATTTTATTTATTTATTTATTTATTTATTTATTTATTTGAGATGGAGTCTCACTATATCACCCAAGCTGGAGTGCAGTGGTACGATCTTGGCTCACTGCAACCTCCGCCTCACCAGCTCATGCGATTCTCCCACCTCAGCCTCCCAAGTAGCTGGGATTACAGGTGTGGGTCACTATGCCCGGCTAATGTTTTTCGTATTTTAGTAGATACGGGTTTCACCATGCCTGCCTCGGCCTCCCAAAGTGCTGGGATTACAGGTGTGATCCACCACGCCAGGCCTCAGTACATTTTAAAGACTGCTATTATGCAAAGTATCTTCTGACCAACATGGGATAGAATTAGAAATCAGCAAAAGAAGGAAATTTGGGAAATTCACAAATACATACAAATTAAACAGCACATTCCTCAATAACCAGGTATCAAATGAGTCACAAGGGAATCAGAAAATGCTTTGAGATGAAGGAAAAATGAAAACAAAACATACAAAAGCTTATTGGATGCAGCTAAAACAGAGCTTTGAGGGAAGTTTGTAGTTGCCAACACTTATATTAAAAAAGAAAAAAGATCTCAAATCAATAACCTAAACTTTACCTCAAGAAACTAAAAGAAAAGAAAGCAAAATGAATCCAAAGCAGACAGGTTTGAGGAAATAATAATGATTAGAATGAAAAGAAATAAAATATAGAGTATAAAACAATAGAGGAAATCAACAAAACCAAAATTTGGTTATTTTAAAAGATCAACGAAACTGACAAGCCTTTAACTAGATGGGCAAAACATACAGAAGCAGAAGGCCCAAATTAATAAAATCAGATGAAAGAGACAACATGAAAACCAATCTTATACCATCCTGGCTAACGCTACTATTTTAGTCTGTACTAAAAAATACAAAAAATTAGCCGGTGTAGTGGCGGGCGCCTGTAGTCGCAGCTATTCGGGAGGCTGAGGCAGGAGAATTGCGTAAACCCGGGAGGCGGAGCTTGCAGTGAGCCGAGATTGCGCCACTGCACTGCAGCACTTCAGCCTGGGTGACAGAGCGAGACTCTGTCTCAAAAATAAATAAATAAATAAATAAATAAATAAATAAATAAATAAATAAATAAAATAAAAATAAAAAAAGAAAACCAACCTTATAGATATAAAAAGGATTATCCAGTAATCGCAGCACTTTGGGTGGCCAAGGTGCGTGGATCACCTGAAGTCAGGAGTTCGAGACCAGCCTGGCCAACATGGTGAAACCCTGCTTTTACAAAAATACAATAATTAAACAGACATGGTGGCATACACCTGTAATCCCAGCTACTTGGGAGGCTGAAGCAGGAGAATCACTTGAACCAGGAGGCAGAGGTTGCAGTGAGCTGAGACTGTGCCACTGTACTCCAGCCAGGAAAATAGAGTGAGACTCTGTCTCAAAATAAAATAAAATAAAATAAAATAAAATAAAATAAAATAAAATAAAATAAAATAAAATAAAATAGTAAAGATTATCAGAGCATATTATGAACAATTGCATGTCACTACATTTCATAACTAGATGACATGGGAAAATTTCTAGGAAGACATAAACTATGAAAACTGATTTAAGAAGAAATAGAAAATTGGCATAGGTTTATAACAAGTAAAGAGAGAGATTAATTTTTAAAACTCAATGATACAGATGCGTAATACAGAGCATGTATAAAGATCCCGCAGCACACGTCATACTCAATGGTACGGATGTGTAATAGCATGTATGAAGATCCCGCAGCATGGTACAGATGCGTGATAGAGAGCATGTGTGAAGATCCCACAGCATGGTACAGATGCACGATAGAGAGCATGTGTGAAGATCCCACAGCATGGTACAGATGCGTGGTAGAGAGCATGTGTGAAGATCCCACAGCATGGTACAGATGCGTGATAGAGAGCATGTGTGAAGATCCCACAGCATGGTACAGATGCGTGATAGAGAGCATGTGTGAAGATCCCACAGCATGGTACAGATGCGTGATAGAGAGCATGTATGAAGATCCCACAGCATGCATCATACTCGATGGTACAGATTTGTTACAGAGAGCACGTATGAAGATCCTGCGGTACGTGTCACACTCAACTGTACAGATGTGCGATAGAGAGCATGTATGAAGATCCCATGGCATGTGTCACACTCAATGGTACAGATGCGTGATAGCATGTGTGACGATCCCATAGCACGTGTCATAATGGTACAGATGCGTAATAGAGACTACGTATGAAGATCCCAGAGCATGTGTCGCACTTGATGGTACAGATGTTTGATAGAGAGCATGTATGAAGATCCCACAGCATGCGTCATACTCAATGGTACAGATGCGTGATCGAGAGCATGTATGAAGATCCAGCAGCATGTGTCATACTCAAGGGTACAGATGCATGATAGAGAACATGTATGAAGATCCTGCAGCACGTGTCATACTCGATGGTACAGATGTGTGATAGAGAGCATGTATGAAGATCCCACAGCATGCATCACACTCAACGGTACAGATGCGTGATAGAAAGCACGTATGAAGATCCTACAGCATGCGTCATACTTAAGGGTACAGATGTGTGATACAGACCATGTATGAAGATCCCAGAGCATGTGTCACACTTGATGGTACAGATGCATGATAGAGAGCACGTATGAAGATCTCACAGCACACATCATAATGGTACAGATGCATGATAGAGAGGATGTATGATGATCCGGCCGCATGCATCACACTTGATGCTACAGATGCGTGATAGCATGTATGAAGATCCTGTAGCATGTGTCATACTCAGAGGGGGAGACTGAGTATTGGGGGAGTCCCCCAAGGTCCGGAGTGAGACATGGGTGGCACTGTGGATATAAAATGTCCAGAACATGCCAATCCCTAGGCAAAGCAGATTAGCGGTTGCTGCGTGGGGACTGAAGAAGGAAATGGGAAGTGACTGTCGCCGCGTGGGGACTGAGGAAAGGAACAGAGAGTGACTGTCCTCGCATGGGGGCTGAGGAAGGGAACGGGGAGTGACTGAGGAGGGTATTTTGTATCTTTTAGGGGTGATGAAAATGTTCTAAAATTAGGCAGTGGTGATGATTTCACAACTCCATGATTATACTCAAAACCACTGAACTGTACACGTTTAAAAAGTGAATTTTATGGTATGTGAGTTATGTCTCAATAAAGCTGAAAAAAAAACAAAAAACAAAAAAAAAACAGGCCAGATGCTGATGCAAGAAATCAAGGTGTTTACCTGGTGGGGTGAGGGTGGGGCAGGAGAGTGGGGTTTTGGAGGTGGGCAAGGACGTGGGTTTTGTGGGGGTGCCTGGCTAGGTTCTGTCTCTTGGTGTAGGTGCTGGTTACATTATGGCTTGGTTCGTGAAATCCAATGAGCTGCTCACTTATGACAAATGCACATTCTATTCCAGTAGAAACTTTTAAAAGGAAATAAAAGTAAATGAGCATGGCCAGGCTCACACGGCAGCATGGGGTGGGAGTCATGGCTGCAGAGGGACACTGTGCCCCAGAAGGTGAGGTGGGAGCTGGATCGTTTCCCATCTGGGTGTGGAGCTCGCAGTGAGCTTGTGTGTTGAGGGTGGGCTAGGATGGCGGGGGAGGTACCTCCAGCCAGGTTAACTTGTGCATTTCCCTCAAGGCTCGCTCAAGGTCACCTCCTCCTTCCAGCTGCATTCTGGGGGCCCCAGAGCAGCCCAGGCAACTTCCTCAGCCCTAGGGTGCCTCAGGCTCACACATTGCATGTGTGCCCGGCCTCCTGCCTGCCCGCTGTCATGCCCATGAGCCCCTCCATGGAGGGGCAGGGTCTTGCTCAGTGCTGCGTTCTCAGCACTTAGCAGGTGCACAGATGTTTGCTGATTGACTGCATGAACACATGCTGCTGTGCATGATGGGTAATGAAGTCACAGCTGTGCATGATGGGTAATGAAGTCTCAGCTATGCATGATGGGTAATGAAGTCACAGCTGTGCATGATGGGTAATGAAGTCACAGCTGTGCATGATGGGTAATGAAGTCTCAGCTGTGCATGATGGGTAATGAAGTCACAGCTGTGCATGATGGGTAATGAAGTCACAGCTGTGCATGATGGGTAATGAAGTCACAGCTGTGCATGATGGGTAATGAAGTCACAGCCCCCACACTCAGACCCTCCTCCCAGTCCCGAAGGATGGTGTCCATCCTGTGGGGCTGGTAGGCAGTGATCTTGTCCCCTGCCATCCTCTATGTTCAGTATGGAGCCCAGGCAACTTTCAGGAGGAAGACAAATGCCAGGTATTGCTCCCTGTTTGCCCCTTTGCCCCTCTCCATAGGGCAGCCGGCCGGCCTCCCTGGTCCTCGGCCAGCACAGGGCTTGTGCGCAGCCCCCAGAAGCAGGCCCGGGCCCTCTGTATCCCAGCCCGGCCTTTCCCCAGGCTCTGCATCCTGTCTCCTCTCAACCTCTCTGCCTCTGCACCTGCACTTTGTAGATGGTTGAGATGTCCTCCAGGTCCTTCCCACATGTGCCATGGTGGGGTCACTGGGCGTCTCCTCTCACTTAGCAAAGATGGGCACCTCTCCGCAGCCTCCCCACCATGGGGTATGGGGAACCCCACTAGGAGTTCCATGCCCTGACACTCAGAGAGTCACCTGGGACACTCACAGATCATCCCACACCCATCATTCTTACAGGTGCGGGTGGGTGAGAGGGGCGTCCAGAGGAAGCTCGTGGGGCCGGGGCCCCGTTTAGGCCAAGAGCGCCAGCACTGGCCTGGCTGCTGGCTCAACCCTCCAGAGGCTGACCTTAGGAGGCTGACCTTGGGCAAAAGACTTCACCTTCCCACGATTTTTTTAATGCGGTGAGGCTGTGGCGAGGATTATTGTCAAACTCTGAGAACAGAGTCTGGCCTGTAGTAAAGGCTCCAGAAATATAAATGGAGGTGACTTCTGTCATCCCTCCTTTGGCCACTGGTCTCTGACAGACCAGCCTCGCACCAGGAGGGCAGTTCGGGTCAGCAGGCTGTGGTGGGCAGTGTGGGAACTTCACTCTTCCAGGGATCCGTGCCTGGGCTCCCCATTCCCTACACAGACTAAATCCCGGACCTTTCATTGCTTTCAAACAGTGTTCCACGTTTTTGCTATAAAAACCCTGAAGTGCTGAAAGAATGAGGCAGGTGAGAGTTGCATGCCCCCAGCCCACCGGCGCTGACGTGTCCCCATTTTGGGTGCTCAGCTTGATCTGAACTTCAGGGATCTGGCTTCCTTCCCGCTTAACATTTAAATACATAAGCATCAACTGAATTTTTCAAAAGTAATGGAGCTTCTTTGATTTCCGCTTATAGGCTGGAGAAATGCAATTTCTGCTTATAGGCTGGCTCCCCTGGCCCCCGAGCCTCAGGAGGACAGGTGACGCCCCGGTCCCCTGCGTAGGTGTGGCCTCGTCCTTGTCCTCTGGCCTCCACTCCTTTGCCCTGTGCCCAGCCTCCTTGGCCAAGGCTTCTGCTGTTTTGTGACCCTCATGGGTCCCCAATAGCCCACTGTCCCGCACATCTTCCCCAGATGACCAGGGGCTGCCCCAAGCCCCAGGGGCCAACCCTGAGCCTACCTCCCTGCTAGGCCCTGGACACCCCATCTGTCCCGACCTGAGGGTGGGAGGCTGGTGCCATCCTAGGCTCTCCCTCCCCTGACTCTGAGAGAGCTGAAGTCCTGTCTCGTGGGCCACCTGCTTCCAGGGGTCCCACAGCCTCAGATCTCTTCTTCAATGATCACAGCAGATCCTCTCCTGGAGCCCTGGCCTGCAGGCCCCACTTCCCTGGCCTAAGAGGGCTCCTGAGGAACAAACACAGCTGCCCCCACCCATGCCATGCCTGGCGGCCGCCTGGATTTTCTGCTCAAGTCCAGCTCTCTGGGTGCTCGGGGTGGGGGCTGCTCTCCACGGGTGGCACCTCCTTGTCCTCACACTCTCTCCCCTCCCTGTGCCCAACACCCACCTTAGGGCGAGGCAGGCTGGACAGTCAGCCTTTGTGGAAGTCTGCAAAGCAGCAAATAGACACTTTTCCTTTTCTCTTTCACATTTTCACTGATTTGGCAGGAAAAATGGCATTTTGTTTTAGGAACGATGATCACCAGTTGAGCTTTTCACCGAGCAGCCACAGGATTGAGTTCTGAGGGCCACGTCCTCTTCCTCCCTCCTGGTCAGAGCCTTGTGCCCCCAAGGCGGTCATTGCTTCCCGCGATTGCTTTATTTTTCTTTTAATTTTTCAAAGTCTTCCTGGCTTTCTCCCTGCTTATTCAATATTATTTTATAATCATGCTGTCATATCAAACAAAAACTTGCATGGATTTTTATTCGAATAGGGTGAACCTAGATGTAATTTTGGAATTAAGTTTTATGATTTTCTTTTCCTTAAAAACATAATGCATTATTTTCCAGTTGTTGCTGTAACAAATTACCACAAATAGCCCACACTATTTTGAAGTTCAGGAGGGAGGAGGTTGGGGCAGGGCTGGCTTCTCGCGAGGCTCTGGGGGAGATCCACCTCCGGCCTTTCCAGCGCCTCTCGGCAGCCTGCGTCCTCGGGCTTCTCAAAGCCAGCAGTGCTGCCTCTTTGACTCTCTCTCATCTTGGCCTCGGTCGCTGTGTTCTGACCCTGAGCCTCTGGCCTCCCTCTTCTAGGGCCCCTTGTGATGACACTGAGTCCACCAGCTAAGTCTCAAGATCCTTCTCACTTATCACACTTGTGAGCCCCTTTTCCCACGACAGGCGGCCTGCACAGGGACCCTGAGTTCGATGACGCAGACACAGTCGGGACTGACATCATTCAGCTGACTCTGCATGTTACACCTGATATTATTTTTCTTTATATGTCCCCCATACAGTCTTGTAATTTTCTGCAAGTAACTCTTTCCATTGTATGGCAACAATCCTGCCAAACATGTAGGTTTTCTGCCTCTATAATGAAAGGTTTTAGGATTTTTTCCCCTCTACTGATTATTGCTACCATATAGAAAAACTACTGATTTATTTACATGATCATGTTTTCAACAACTTTACACAGAAGTCTTTTATGAATTCTCATAGATTTTCCTCTTATTTTCTGGAATTTTCTTGGTATTCAGTAATTACATCAACAAACCATGATAGCTAGAGCCTCCCATGCCATAATCAGGGTCCAGCATCTAGAGCATCCATGCCTTAATTACAGTCTACAGTCTAGAGCCTCCATTGCCATAATTAGCATCCAATATCCAGAGCTTCCACGCCGTAATTAGAGTCCACAATCTAGAGCCTCCAATCTCGAGCCTTAATTAGAGTCCAGCATCTCCACTGCTTTCTGCATTCCTAGAGGTTCTACAGAGTCCATGCACAACGGTGGAAGAGCGGTTCTGTTTCAGGTTTTAATTGCCACACTTTAAAATTTCCTTTAAAGAGTTTCTTCCATATGAATTGTGCCTGAACGGGTGGAGGTAGGTGGCAGGCAGCAGTTCTCTGAGGACTGGGGTCGGGGAGGGTCTGAGCCACTTCTCTGAGCTGCCACCATCCCTAGCTCCCTCCTGGTTTCCATCTTCGCTGGGGGACTGGCATCTCTGAGTCGTGGGGGTGCAGGCACCCTGCTCTCTAGTGTTCTCAGAACTTTTCTCCCTGGACCCCTCTGTCCCTTGGCCTATGTCCTGTCCCCGGCAGAGGCTGCCCGTGGTCCAGGAAGACAGAGGGGCACCATCTTCCTTCACAGAGGTATTTCCTTCCAAGTAGAGCCAGGCAGTGTGATCGTCATAACTGAGTCTCCAGGCTATGGAACATAAAATATTTATATCTATATCAGGGAAGACAGATTAATCCAATAATGAAAACAGTCTGGAGACCGCACCAGCTCTTCTGTTTATGAGGGCTTCCTTTTGGGGAGTACCAGTGTGGGATCAGGGGCTCGCCTCTGCAGCCTCTTTGCAGGGAGCTGTCCTCAACTTTCCTCCCTGTCACCCTTGACGTGCTGCGGGTGGACAGCCCAGGCCTTCCGACAGGTGTTCGGGGGACTAGTGCTCTGGGTGGGCAGCCCCTCAGGACTGACAGCCTGGCTTGGGCCCCTCCAGAGGTCACTCCCAGCCACCTTTTCTGCTCCTCCTGCCTCACTGTGAGCCCCCTGCTGGCATCACCGTGGATGGGAGGCTGAGCTGGTGCTTCTTTGCCTCTATCCTAGAGAGCCAGGGCCAGGGAAAGCACGCATAGGCAGCTCAAATCCTATTGGGGAGCTTCTCGAGGAAGGAGACTTCACATCAGACTCACCACAGAAAGCAACTTGCAGAAAATGTCAGCGGCAACTTCTTTCCTCCCACATGGCTCCCTTCCTGGCTCCTTCTCTGGGCATCTGGCTGACCACTCATCTGCCCCTTCTTCTACCAGTGCTTTGGGAAAAACCGTAAGTGGGCATGTTTGGATTTGGCCCCCACCCCATATGAACCTCTCACCGTCTCCTGTTTTCCCTCCAGCATGGTCCCAACCCCCCACATGCCTGTAATTTCCTTAGAAACTGGGAACAGAAACAAGCCATTTTCTTTTTTCTTTTTTTTTTTCAGACAGAGTCTCACTCTGTCGCCCAGGCTGGAGTGCAGTGGCATGATCTCGGCTCACTGCAAGCTCTTCCTTCCAGGTTCACACCATTCTCCTGCCTCAGTCTCCCAAGTAGCTGGGACTACAGGCACTCGCCACCACACCCGGCTAACTTTTTTTGTATTTTTAGTAGAGACGGGGTTTCACCGTGTTAGCCAGGATGGTCTCGGTCTCCTGACCTCGTGATCCACCAGCCTCAGCCTCCCAAAGTGCTGGGATTACAGGCGTGAGTCACTGTGCCCGGCTGAAACAAGCTATTTTCTAAAGATGTGTTGGTTCTCTTAGCCAATCAGCCCTGGGACTCCTGATCAAATAGCTGTGTGTATCTGTATCTGAGCATGTTCATCTCTGCATTCCTGTCTGCAGTGGTCATCTCAGTACCCATCATTCATGGTGTGTAACCAATCACTCCAACACATAGGTTTAACACTGAAGTAAAGCAGCAGGCAGGTTTTTTCTTACAATTATGTCATCAGCAGTTTGGGCTGGGCTCAGTTGGGTGGTTCTTCTGCTGGTCTCATCTGGGGTCACTTTCTGACTGCTTTCATCTGGCAGCTTGATGGGCAGTTGGTGCTGGACATGGGCTGTGTGGCCTCTTCCATCTGGAGCTGTGGTCCACAGGAAGCAGAGTGGATCTTTCAGACTTTTGAGATCATGTCTTGTGTGTGCATGCCTGAGTGTGAGTGCATATGTGTGCATGTGCATGTGTGCATGTGCCTGGGTGTGAGTGCATGTGTGTGCAGGCGTGTGTGTGGCTGGCTGTCAGTGCATGTGTGTACATGTGCATGTGTGCATGTGCCTGGGTATGAGTGCATGTGTGTGCATGTGCATGTTTGCATGTATCTGGGTGTGAGTGTATGTATGTTCATGTGTGTGTGCACCTGTCTGTGGTGAATGTATGTGCATATGTGCATTTCTGCATGCCTGAGTGTCAGTGCATGTGTGTGCATGTGCATGTGTGCATTTGCCTGGGTGTGAGTGCATGTATGTTCATGTGTGTGTGGCTGGGTGTGAGTGCATGTGCATGCGTGTGTGTGCCTGGGTGTGAATGCATGTGTGTGCATGTGTGCATGTGTGTGGTTGTGTGTGCATGTGTGTGCATGCCTGGGTGTCAGTGTATGTGTGTGTATGTGTGCCTGGGTGTGAGTGCATGTGTGCATGCATGGGTGTGAGTGCATGTATGTGCATGTGTGCATGTGTGTGTGCACCTGGGTGTAAGTGCATGTGTGTGTATGTGTGTGCATGCATGGGTGTGAGTCCATGTGTGCATGTGTGTATGCCTGGGTGTGAGTGCATGTGTGTGTGTGCACGCCTGGGTGTGAGTGCATGTGTGCATATGTGTGTGTGTGCCTGGGTGTGAGTGCATGTGTGCATGTGTGTATGCCTGGGTGTGAGTGCATGTGTGCATGTGTGTGTGTGCCTGGGTGTGAGTGCATGTGTGCATGTGTGTGCATGCCTGGGTGTGAGTGCATGTGTGCATGTGTGTGCGTGCCTGGGTGTGAGTGCATGTGTGCATGTGTGTGCGTGCCTGGGTGTGAGTGCATGTGTGCATGTGTGTGCGTGCCTGGGTGTGAGTTCATGTGTGCATGTGTGTGCGTGCCTGGGTGTGAGTGCATGTGTGCATGTGTGTGCATGCATGGGTGTGAGTGCATGTGTGTGTATGCCTGGGTGTGAGTGCATGTGTGCATGTGTGTGTATGCCTGGGTGTGAGTGCATGTGTGCATGTGTGTGTATGCCTGGGTGTGAGTGCATGTGTGCATGTGTGTGTGTGTGTGCCTGGGTGTGAGTGCACGTGTGCATGTGTGTGCATGCATGGGTGTGAGTGCATGCATGTGGACACGTGCCTGTACATCTATCTCATCAGGCGTGGGGAGAATCATGGAATTAGTTTGTAAAGAGTTTCAGGAGAGTCCTGGTCTCATGGATGCTGTCCTGGTTGGCATGAGCATCATGATCCCCTCCAAATGTCCCCAGGACAGGCTCTGCTGGAGTCTTGGCCTGGGTGAGGGGCTCTTCTCTCTGAGGACATCATGGGCGGCACCTCAGGCCCACTCACAGGAGTGGGAAAATGTGGGCTGGATGAGTTTTGCTCCGGTTCCGGGGCTTGGCACCTGGTTTACTAAGCAAATCAATGAGCAGTCCTGCTCCTCGGATGATCCTTTTCATCTTTTATTCCCAGATTTCCCAGGTGTCTGATGTGTGTCAGTTTCCAGGCTGAAGATGAATACGAGTGGGCCCGCTTAGTCTGAAAACTCAGTCGCTGTTTTAAAAGGGACTTCAGAAACTTCAGACCTTCTGGGCCTGACACGTGGGTCATGTGATCCTTTCCACCCGCTCCACTTAGGAAGCCCCAAACTCTCTAAGGAGCAGGCTGTGTCTGTTCTCCTAAGGAGCTCCTGGGCACCCTGCTGTCCTCGTTGGCAGAACAGCCCGGCCCGGTGGATGGTATTGTCTCGCTTTCCAGAGGAGAAAGCAGAGGGTTTGGGGAGTCTGCTCTAAGTTACACAGAGCTGCTGCAAGATTTAGGATTAGAACTCGGTGTCTGGAACAGCTGCTGACCTCAGAAGTTAGGTTCCAACACAGTTTCCACAAACTCTGTGTCTGTGAAACCCCACATGGGTAATGCTTCCAAGGGCTTTTCAGCATCCAGCCAGAGTCGTTGATTGTGCTGAGTGGGAAAAAGGGTCAAAATAAATGTGTGCCACCATCGCGCTCCTGCACGTCACCGATCAGTGGCTTAGATTTTTGGGGAGTAGAATGTGCTGTCTACACTGGTGCTGCTGCCGGTCGGGGAGCTCAGGCACTGGGTGGCCCTCAGGGGAGCAGCCCTTGTTTTCTCGTGGGGTCCATTGTGAGATCTGCTTTACCTGGGTCCTTCCTGTCAGTGCCTGCCGACCTCAGCCACCCTGTCCCAGTCCCTCCTGATGGTCCCTTCCCTGCAAGCTTGCCAGCTCCTCCTCTCAATCTCACTGTCCACATCTTAGGGCAATGATGTCAAAGTGATCTCCAGGGCTCGGGAACACGCCAGTGAATTTCTGCAGGCTTCCGTAAACTGGGCCACATGGGTGCAGTCAGGGTGGGGGGCATGGCTTTCTATGGAAGTTAAAGCCTTTGCATTCTCATGCTGATGCAAATGTAAACACACGCGCACACCTGCACACATGCACCACACACGCGTGTATGTACCCACCACATACATACATGTGCACACACTCCCAGCACATAGAAACTGCCTTGCAGGCGAGCTTGGTGCCTGCTGAGCTTGGTCTCTTCTCAGGACTGTAAGCCTTTGCCCATGACACGGCACACACCAGACACGTCTAGTTGCTCGTCCAGGCAGCGCCCTGCCTCGCGCTGCCAAAGGTGCTCCCAGCAGGAGGGTGCAGTGATGCCAAGGGGGGAAGTGATGGGACTGAGTCCCGGAATGGTGATTTGGTGTCAGCAAAACCATATCATCTGCCACATTGAATTTATATTTTTAATTTGAATTTTGTTGCTGTTATAGTTGTGTTTTGTTGTTAAAGCCGTATAAAAGCAAAAAGTAAGAGGAGTTTATGTCTAGTTGAATGTTTGTACCTATTGAAACAAGATTATAACAAAACAATTCTCAGTCCATGCTGGGGGTGAGAAGCTGTGTTTCCACGCTCTTCTATTACCTGTATTTTAAGGTGCCCTTCAAGGGCCCAGGCCTTAAGCCACGGTTGGCAAATGCCCTAGGCCTGACCTAGTCCCTGGCTGTTCTGTCAATCAGGTTTTCCTGGGATTCAGCCACGTCATCCCAGTGTTTCCTGCACCAGCTTTCATGCTACTGTGGTGGGCGAGCTCCTGCAACTCAGACTGTGGGGCCCACAGAACCTGCAATTGTTTCTGGCTCTTAGAAAGGCATCTGTGAAACCCCAACCCTAAACGACAGGTTTTCTAAAGCTGGCTGGACCTCAGAATCAACCAGTGAAATTCAACACAAAACAAAAATAGAAGGCCAGGCCCCAGGTCCCGCTCTGGATGCCACTTTGGAATCAGCAGGTGACTGTGAGTGCTGAGTCCTCTGCATGCTCCCACATGATCCCAGGACTGTCATGACTGCCCTGGTCCCTCAGAAGACCTGGAGGCGACGCCCCAGCCTGTGGCAGGCCCAGGAGAGAGCGTCAGCCACTACCCAGACCAAGGATGGGGCCACCCGGACCCTGGTCACTGCACCATGAGCACAGGCTGGAGGCCCACCTCTGACCCCACATCTGGTGGTCTTTCTGCCTCTGGGATAACGAGCCCATCTTAAGAGGCTAAGTTTCCCTCTGTGTGGTTTGTCTGAATTCCATATTCATTGCTTTACTCCCCTAACACATTTATATAATCGGCCACTCCCCAAATCACAAGGAAATTTATTTAAAACATTTTCTCCAATTTAAATGGCAATTAAATTAGACCTTGTGGAGACACCTGGGAATGAAGATAAATATTTTATTTGCTTTTTCTTACATAGAAGAACGATGCATCCCAAGAATGCAAATGATGTTTATTTCACAGAGCGAGGAGGATTGTCTGTGGATAGCAGGTGCATCTACTTACCTTGTGACTGGAAACAAGGTGGTGGCCAGGCACCTGGCATGGCCTGCTCTACAGAGTGGCCTCTCTGGACACTCTCATGCCTACATTCGGACAGCCCAGGAAGGAGGCAGGGCAGCTCTCTGGGGCCATCACAGACCGTTCCACTGACGTCAATCAGCCTGAGAGCTGGAGGATGCTGACAGCGGCAGAAGGAGGCGGGAAAGAGGCCAGGGCAGTGGGATGGGAGCAAGGAGAGCTCAGGAGAGGCCCCCAGGAGGGATCGCTGCAGCTCAGGAGAGCAATGGCCTGGGCTCTTCCTATGGAAACTGGAGCCACCATCCAGATGAATGTGTTTGCTGTCAGAGCAGAATCCTATGCACTCCCTCAAATAAACATTTTTTTTTTCATTCTTGGAATGCTTCATTTTTCTATGTAAGAGCAGAATTATTTATTGTGGCCATCGAAGGAGAGGGCATTTCTGTGAGAAGTACCAGTAACTGGATACTGGTATGGTTATTCCTCACTTGATAACAAGAGGTTCCCACAGAAGGCAGCTGCTGACAGCCAGGCTGGGCTCGAGGTGAGCGAGAAGAGGGTGCGCACGGATCAGGGCGGGGGAATGCACCAGCCTCCCACCAGGGGCTTCCTCGGAACCAGGGGCTGTGATGAGCCCACCGGGGCCAGGCTTTTGCCCCAGGATGACTCACTGTGGGCTGCTAACAGTCTGAACACTTGGCTCACAGGACACGTGACCTATTTGTGGACAAGCAGCACATCAGCTTTCTTTGGATTAAGGCAAATGCATTCACATTGGAGCCCAGAACCTTCCCAACTCCCCACTCTGACAAAGGGCCCTCTGGGAAGGATCCCTGGAAGGGGTCTGGCAGCCCCAGCTGTGGGGTCTGGTGAGCATCCTGTCCAAGTAGGAGAGAGGTAGTTTCTGTCTGGAAAGAGATATATCTATTTTAAATTTCAACTTCTATTTCAGATTCCGGGGGTACATGTGCAGGTTTGCTACATTACTATATTGTGTGATGCTGAGGTTTGGGGTACAAGGGATCCTATCACCCAGGTAGTGAGCACAGTACCCAACAGGCAGGATTGCAGCCCTCTCCTCCCCTTTCGGATTCCCTAGTGTCTGCTATTCCCTTTTTTATGTTCGTGAGTACCCAGTGTTTAGCTCCTACTTATAAATGAGAACATCTGGTATTTGGATTTCAGTTCCTGAGTCAAATTGCTTAGGATGGTGGCCTCCAGTTGCAAAGGACATGCTTTTATTCTTTTTTTATGGCTGTGCAGTACTCCACGGTGTATACGTACCACGTTTTCTTTATCCAGTCCACCGTGGATTGGCACTGAGGTGGCTTTCCTGTCTTTGCAATTGGAAATAGTGCTTCCATGAACATACAGGTGCAGGTGTCTTTTTGGGCAAAAGATTTATTTTCCTTTGGGCACATACCCAGTAGTAGAATTGCTGGGTCGAATGGTCATTTTTAAAGTTCTTTGAGGAATCTCTAAACTGCTTTCCAAGGTGGCTGAACTAATTTACATTCCCAGCAACAGTGCATAAGCATTCCCTTGAAAAGAGGTGTTCGTTTGGAAAGGAGTTTGTTTTGAAAGAAACAAGCAATAAAACTGCCTGTGGATGTGTCTGGTGAGCCATGTAGGGGGTCTTCTTGGCATTTTCCTTGGAGCAAGAGAGCTGAGCCACCGTTCCAACCAAAAGACCACCGCACAGGTGTCAGGCTCGGCTGGGAAGGCCGTGTTGTGTCCACCGTCAGCATCTTTGAAAATGGTGGCTCCATATCACTGGCTGCAGAGTGGACCTTCTGCCCAGTGAGCGCCGGGTGTGGCACCCCTCAGTGGCCTCTGACTGCCTCTTGGAGGACTTTGTAGAACACTTGGCCTGGGGCGTGTGATGGAAGGACAGGTTTGTAAGCCCACTCTGTCCTTCAGGTGGCTCTGGGGAGGCTGGACTAGGGCGTGTGACAGAAGGACAGCTTTGTCCACAGCCCGTTCTGTCCTTTGGGTGGCTCTGGAGAGGCTGGACCTGAGAGTGAGGTTGGCATTGGCACCTGAGGCGATGGCTGTATTCTTGTGTGGGGGTGACCGGGCACTTGAAGATGCTCTGCTGTCTTCCAGAATGAGCCTATCTGCTGTCTAGGAGATGGACAATCAAAATTAAGCTTATTAATCAGTTCTATATCAATTCTGAACATTAAGGGGGAAAATGAAACAGTCCAGCTTCAGGTCTATGACAGAACTGCTTTAAAAACGTAGGACCAGAAGTTTCTGAGGACAGAATTCTAGAGGAGTTGGCTGCAGGCATGAGCACCTTCTCAGGAGCCACCGGTGCTGAATCGTGGCTGTGGAATCCACAGGGGCACCCGCAACAAAGGAGGAATATGTTCTTGGGGACAAGAAGCCATAGCCCAGAAGATGGCGGGTGGAGAAAGCCCACCCAGCCCTTCCCCAGCAGGGGCGAGAACGGTCCCCAGAGAGGGCCTGGAAGGAGAGGGCACCCGCAAGGACTCAGCAGGGAGGTGCAGCTCGATGGGGCGGCAGGTGTGAGACGGGAGAAGTGGGAGCCCCACAGGAGCCCCGAGATCATGGTGTCAGGCCAAGCAGCCACAGGCCCAAGCCACCCAGGGAAGATGGTCCCGAAGAAGGATGGCTGGAGCCCAGCCACAGACAGGAAGCTGGAGGGCAGTGTGGGCCGCAACAGTGTGGGTGGAGCAGCTGCTTCTCCCAGTAGCAACACGGGAAATGCAACGGGAAACTTTAGGAAAAATAATGGACAAAGGACTTAGAAATTCATGGCTGAGGGACCACCTACGAGGTGACATGGCTTTGCGTTCCAGGCTGGGTGGAAGAAAAGAGAAGCCAGTGGGCTGGATGCCAGGACCATGTGCGTTCGGTGCCGCAGGGAGGGCCTGAGCCCACATGTGTCGGTGGAGAGGAAGGCATTGTCCCCGGCCCCCTGGCTGCACACAGATGAAGTGTTGACACGACAGACAGTATGGTCTCAAGGTCCAGTGTCAGAGGTCACACGACGGGGACGTCTCAGGCACGGGCACGCGGTGGCAGCTCCGCACGCATTTGCTGAGTGCAGACCATGCTGCTGTTTCAAGCGAAGGCGGGGCTGGCAGAGGCGGACGGGAGAGGAGTGGGCAGGCGGAGGGCAGGCTGCCAGCGCTTCCCCCAATGCAGCCAGAAGCCAAGAGATTCCACATTTGATGCAATTAGAGAGA
Organism: Rhinopithecus roxellana; assembly: GCF_007565055.1. Taxonomy (NCBI): domain Eukaryota; kingdom Metazoa; phylum Chordata; class Mammalia; order Primates; family Cercopithecidae; genus Rhinopithecus; species Rhinopithecus roxellana. The sequence continues at coordinate 51,723,721 of NC_044559.1, read as the reverse complement.
GGAGGGGGTGGGGGGGACTTCAGGATATTATTTACAGATTCTGAGGCAGTCAGTGAAATAACTAAAACTATCAAAAACTGGGAAGAAAGGGAGGGGCGGGCCCTAGTGTGAGTGATCTGCAGCCTCGCTTTTCTTACCTAGAGAGAGACAACATCTCCGGTGGATGAAGAAAAAGAAGGAATAAGTGCGTTGTTAGAATTCAGGGAAGAATCCTGAGAACCCGGCTCCGCGCAAGACCTGGGGGAAGCGGCCGCCTCTGTGCGTCGGCAGCTGGAGCCGGGAACCACCGCCCCTGTCTCACCAGCTCGCTGCTGTTTATTTAATGTTTTCCGTCAAACCAAAGTGCCACTTCGATGAGAAATCGGAAGAGGAACAGAAGCCCAGACCCGGGCACGCATTCCTTTCCCGGGCCCGATTCCCACTCGGTGGCCGCCTCGGCCGGTGCCCTGCTGTGGCCCTCGGTCCCCGTCCGTGTCCACCGCTGAGCACCTGCCCTCCAGGGCTCTGCAGCCACCTCCATCTCTATGTGTCCTGCCCTGGGCTTCTCCTCTGGGCTCCCTTCACGTGTGTCTCCCAGCCCTGCGCTGGGCTCTTGCCTCCTGTCTGTCCTCACTCCTAGGCTGCCTCCGTCTCTGCCTGGATGGCTGCAGCCTCCATCTCCAACTCTGGCCTCTCTCCCGCAGGCCTGATGCAACTTCCTATTTTTCAAAGTAAGGGCTGGACTGGGCTAACCATGGTATCCCCAGCAGAGTTTGTCACCTGCCCCATCAGGCCTCAGTATGGCCCAGTCACATGCCCATGGCTCTACATCTCATCAGTTTCACTTCATCAATGGCACTGGGACCCGACGCCCCTTCTAGCCCAGGCCTCTGCCTCCTACTGCGATGGGGGACGACGACCTTCTCTGGGCCCCAGTCCTGATCCAGGTGCCCACGTGCTCCCTGTTTCCCACCTCCTGATGCTCCAGCATTATGCCCCATGCAGCACTCCAGCCTGGCTCCCCAGCCGTGGACCGAGTCCAGCTCAGGGGCCTTCCCAGCCTTTTGCCAACCAGCCCCTGCTTCTCCCCTGAGAAGCACAGAGCCTGGCCTGAGTTAGCATCCAGTGGGTCTCGCCGGGTGCTTTGCATGCACCGCACTCCTTAGCGGTCAGTCCCTGCCCCTCCACACCTGAGCCTGGGAGCATCAGCGTCCCACTGTGCGCACTGGACGGAGCCTCAAAATGGGTGCGTTGTCCAGGGCCCCAGCAAGTCCCAGGCAGATGTGTGTCTGGCTGTTAGGCTGTGGCTTTCACTGAGACCAGGTCGGGGCCCTGCCTTCTCAGGTCAGTGGGCTCCTGAGTGTTCTGTTCCCTGGAGCTTGTGACTGACTGTGGGGGGCTGACACTGGGGAGGGGGTCCCACTGTGGGTTTCCAGCAAGCACCAGCCCTTGCACTATGTGCTTACTGGGACGGTTTCCCTTAGCCCTGGCCACACTCTCAGGGCTGTCCTAGCGGAGCCAGAGGACACATGTGCAGGTGGCCCTAGGTGCAGAGGGGCCTGGGCCATATCTGTCTGCTCAGAGCTGCTCGGAGCCACAGTTCATGCAGCCGCTCCAGGAAGGTGCCCACAGACTCCGCCTGGCGTGGTTAGATGGAACTATTTTTCTTCTGGGAATCAGTAAAGTTTCACTAATTTCCCCAAACATTACCAGAGTCTGTTTCCTTAAAGTACAAACATATACAGTATGTTCATCATTTAAAATATCGTTTCCTTAATGGTTGAAAATGTTCTCTAGCTGTTTCTTTCGAACTGTGAACAATTAGAGAGCAGCGCATTTCATTTTAGAAATGAGTACTGTCAGTGATCATCATAAGCATCAGATGGCGGGTAATTAAATTAGGGTAATATACCCATTTCCTTCTAATCGCCGGCAGCCCACAGTGGCTGTCAGAGCTGTGATTTGCCATGTCAGACCCACCAGCAGGGCCCACGGTCATGAGGCGGGCTCCAGCTCACGCCCAGCAGATCACAGTCCCAGGACACGCTTAGAACTCATATCTGTCTGGAACGGCGGGGTGCTGCGTGGCTCTGGCTGAGTTGTGAAGAGACTTGCTGAGGTTTGGGGCGTTCATGTCCCGCCCACGAAGAGGAACCACATGCTCACCTGTGTGTGCGGAGCTGTGCCTGCGTCTGTATGACGGCACGTGTGTGCACTGTGAGTCTGCGTGACTGTGTATGCCGATGTGTGTGAGGCTGCACGTGAGGCTGTGTGTGTCTGTGTGTGTTGTGAGTCTGTGTGTGTTTGTGTCTTTGTGTGTGAATGTATGTGTGTCTGTGTATCTGTTGTGTGTGTGTGAGCCTGTGTGTACGTGTGTGTGTGTGTGCATGTGCATGGATGCTTTGCCCCAGCTCTCAGGCTAGGGCTCTGGGCTGGGCCCCCATGACAGGTGTCACACAGGTGTGCCGTGCGCCTCTGCCCCTGGTGGAGAATCCCAGAGCAGGAACCCACAGGCACAGGGTTGCCACGAGACTCTGGCTTGCTTGTCTCTGGAAGCATCTGAGAAAAGGGGCAAAGCGGCCTCTGTCCTGCCCTGGAGTTGGGAAGTTTCTTCCATAAAGCAGATTCTCTCGCTGGCTGTGAGCTAGAGCTCTCTGTTCTGGGGTGCGTTGGCTCAGGGTCTGCCACCTTCAGGGGAGGAAAGTGAGGCTGCATGCCAGGTCCCAGGTGTGAGGGACAGCAGATGGGCTGGGATGGTCCAGGGGCTCTCACCAGCTTCTCTGCTCAGCCCTTTGTGCTGGAGGGCTCAACCTGCCTCATATCGTTCCAGAGCCAGCCCTGCCGCTGGGGCCAAGCCCTCAGATCCCAGGTGGGGGCCACCACCAGGCAGGCAAACCCCAGGGATCCATCTCCTGGAGCCCCCTTCTAGGATCCCCCATCCCCACAACCTTGAAACCGTCAAGATGCCGGCTGTTCACCAACTGTGTGCAACATCCTAACCTGCAGCCGTGAGGCACCTGCGATCGGGTGGGTGAAAACGAAGGCACCTCATTTGTTGGCTGCAGCTGCTCTTGTGACCGAGAGATCAGAGAACAATATACAACACCGCGTGGGCCAGAGCTGCAAACCACTGGCCACTAATTAAAAAGTGATTTGTGGACATAAGAAGAATTTCTGGGCTCTGAGCAACTACAGAATCCAGAGTGAAGGGTCTGGCCTAGGGTCTCCTCACTCCCAGGCCCACTTCCTGCCTTCTGTCCTGCTCTGCACCAGGGAGAGGGGCTCAAGGCCCAGTGGGCTGCCCAGTCTTCTGGGCTTCCATGGGCTCTGCTGATGGGGGCCTCCGGCAGAGGTGGGAGGGCAGGAGGAGAGGGGAGCTTTTCCGCTTCTCTCTGGGTGGCCTTAATGGGATTTGTCCGTGTTTCACTGTGGAGGGACGGAGCTCCTGCCTGGTGGCCCCACGGAGAGCCCCCCACTTCCTTTGAGGGCTCCCCTGGCTGGGAGGAGGCTGCTGCACTGTCCCTGCCTCCATGATCACTCAAGATCCCTTATGACACTCATCTGGTTGCCCCTCTGGGTGAGCCGTCTGTGTCCAGCTAAAGCGAGTAGAAGCTTTGCCTTCTCATGGTACATTCGCCAGAGCTTTCCGGGCTTCCGATGTGCCAGGCCTGGTCTGGATGTGGAAGGTGCAGAGAGGGAGCCACCCTCACCTGTGGCCCATCAGCACTGAGGCTCCCGGCAGTCACTGCGCCACACAGGAGTGTGTGGTCTCCAGGGGGTTTATTTCTTATGTTCCTCACATGGGTCTCGGGAGGTGTTATCGCCCTGGTTTACTCTCAGAGGAGGGGCTCTGGACGGTTCAGTGACCCCCTCCCCCGACTCTGGCACATTTTCCTGCACATGGTAGGTGCTTCATGGGGCGATGATGATCTAGGCATGACTGGGGCTCCCTTAGGTGCAGAACCCATGGGCAGTGGGGAAGGCCCTGAACTCCTCTCAGTGGACAGATCTGGCCGACCTTCACGGCTCTGGCACCCTGGCCTGCAGAGCTCTGAAAAGGAAGGGTCTCAGCAGGAGTGGGGAGGTAGGGGGTGGGGAAAAGGGCCCCGGGAGTCAGCAGGTGCAGGGGGTGGAGCTCATGGTCCCACCTGCCTCTCCTGAGCCCCTGGCTGAGGCCTGGCCTCTGGCCTCCTCTCTGCACCTGTGGCTGCTGTGGAAGAACCCCAGGTGCTAGGGGTATGGGCAGAGGCTTTGCCCCTCACTTAGGTCTCTTCTGTGAGCCTCAGGAGGTGGGGCTTCTGGCCATAATGATATCAAACTAAAAGTCATTAACAGAACAACAACAGAAAAATCTCGAAACGTGGAAATTAACACAACAGTGAATAATCCAAAGGTCAAAGAGGAAGCCTCAAAGAAAACTAAAAAGAAAAGCAGCAGAATGAAAACAAAAACAAAATGCATGAGATGCAACTAAGTTCGGAAAGTGAAATGTATGACACTTAATGCTTACGGCAGAAGCAAAGAAAGATCTCTAATTAATAACCTCAGGTGCTGCCTCAGAAAACGTGAAAAAGGAGAACAAAAAACCCAAAGGAAGCAGGAGGAAGAAATAATAAAGAGCAGAAACCAATGATATTAAAAATCAGAAAATAATAGAGTCAATGAAACAAAAATCTAGTTCTTAAAAAATCAAGAAAATTGATAAATTTCTAGCAAGACTGATAAAAATAACAAGAAAGAGGACACAACCCATCAATGCCAGGAATGAAACAGGGGTGATCACTAGAGATTTCAAGTAATTAAAATATCGTAAGGGAGCATTACAAAAATCCTGTGCTCATAGATTTGACAACTTAAAAGAAATGGATGAGATCCTTGAAAACCACAGGCTACCAAAACTCAACCAAGATGACATAGATGATCCCAGTAGCCTTTTGATAGCCATTCAGAAAGTTGAGTTTGTAACTAAAATACTTCCCCCAAATAAATCTCCAGGCCCTGATGGTTTCACTGGCCTCTACCAGACCTTCTAAAAAGAATCAATACTGGCCAGGTGCGGTGGCTCACGCCTGTAATCCCAGCACTTTGGGAGGCTGAAGCGGGTGGATCACGAGGTCAGGAAATCGAGACCATCCTGGCTAACACCGTGAAACCCCGTCTCTACTAAAAATATAAAAAATTAGCTGGGAGTAGTGGCAGGCGCCTGTAGTCCCAGCTAGTTGGGAGGCTGAGGCAGGAGAATGGCATGAACCTAGGAGGTGGAGCTTGCAGTGAGCCGAGATTGCACCACTGCACTCCAGCCTATGCGACAGAGCCAGACTCTGTCAAAAAAAAAAAAAAAAAAAAAAAGAATCAATACCAATTTTACAATTCCTTCCAGAAAATGAAGGAAGAGGGAAAATTTCTCCCCTCATTTTGTGAGGCCAATGCTACCTTGATACCCAACCAAAGATAGTACCAACAAAAAGGACTATAGATCAATATTTCTTATCATGTTAGACGCAAAAATCATTATTAAAATGTTAGCAGGGCAGATTCCACAATGTGGAATGGGATTCCACGTCATGACTCAGTGGGATTTATTCCAGGTGTGCAAGCCTGGTTCAACATTTTTTTTTTTTTCCTTTGAGATGGAGTCTCGCTTTGTCACCCAGGCTGGAGTGCAGTGGCGTGATCTCGGCTCACTGCAAGCTCCACCTCCCGGGTTCACGCCATTCTCCTGCCTCAGCCTCCCGAATAGCTGGGACTACAAGCGCCCGCCACCACACCTGGCTGATTTTTTGTGTTTTTAGTAGAGACGGGGGTTTCACCGTGTTAGCCAGGATGGTCTCGATCTCCTGACCTCGTGATCTGCCCGCCTTGGCCTCCCAAAGTGCTGGGATTACAGGCATGAGCCACCGCGCCCGGCCTGGTTCAACATTTTAAGTCAATCGAGGTAATCCACCATATTAATGAGCCACAGGAAAAAGATAAATTATCATATTAATTAACTCAGAAAAGTCATTCAATAAAATTTATGCTTACTCATGATAAAAACTCTCAGCAAGTCAGGGACAGGGAGAAATTATCTCAATTTGATTAAAAAGCACCTAAAAAAATCCTTATAGCTGGCTGTGGAGAAATAGGAATGCTTTTATACCGTTGGTGGGAATGTAAATTAGTTCAGCCATTGTGGAAGACAGTGTGGTGATTCCTCAAAGATCTAGAACCACAAATACTATTCGACCCAGCAATCCCATTACTGAGCATATACCCAAGCAATATAAATCATTCTATTATAAAGATACATGTACGTTTATGTTCACTGCAGCACTATTCACAATAGCAAAGACATGGAATCAACCCAAATGCCCATGAATGATAGACTGGACAAAAAAAAAAAAAATGTACATACATACCATGGAATACTATACAGCCATCAAAAGGAACAAGATCATGTCTTTTGCAGGGAGGGTGTGGATGGAGCTGGAAGCCATTAGCTTCAGCAAACTAATACAGGAACAGAAAACCAAGTATTACATGTTCTCACTCATAAGTGGGAGCTGAACAATAAGAACACATGGACACAGGGAGGGGAACAACACACACTGGGCTTTGTCAGGGGGTTGGGGGAGGAAGAGGATCAGGATAAACAGCTAATGCATGCTGGGCTTAATACCTGGGTGATGGGTTGATAGGTGCAACAAACCACCATGGCACACGTTTACCTATGTGACAATCCACTACATCCTGCATATGGATCCCGGAACTTAAAATAAAATTAAAAAACAAAAGCAAAAAGAATAAAACAAACCACAACAGAAATTCCCTACAGCTAATATCATAGACATTGGTGAAACCCTAACACTTTCCTATGAAGATCGGTAGCAAGGCAAGGATGTCCACTCTCACCAGTTGTATTCAACATACTACTGAAAGTTCTAGACAATTCAATAGGCAAAAAGTGACATTAAATAAAAGGGATATGTATTGGAAATGAAGAAACAAAAATGTCTTTTTATAATCTATAACACAATTATAGAAAAGTTCAAGGAATCTGCAGAGTCACTTAATAATTAAAAAGTTAGTTTATAAAGATATTTGGATGCAAGATGAGCACTAAAAGATCATATTTCTATAAACTAGCACTGAACATATAGAAAACAAAATTAAAAGCACAATATATTTACAATAACTCCAGACAAAATCAAATACTTAGGTGTACATTTAAAACAAGAACCGGAGTGGTACGCTGATAATTACAAAATATTGATGAAAAAAATAAGGAGATTGAATCAGTAGTAAAAGTCTCCCATTAAAGAAATCCTCTGGACCTGATGGCTTCACTGTTGAATTCTACTAAACATTTAAAGAAGAACTAATATAAATTCATTTGAAACTCTTCCAAGAAATTGAAAAAGAGAAAATACTTCCAAATTCATTTCACAAGACCAACATTATCCTGATACCACAGCCAGATGAGAACACTACAAGAAAAAAAAATTACAAGCCAAGAAAAAAAATTACAAGCCAGTATTCCTGATCAACATAAATACAAAATCCCTAACACAATACTAGCAAACAAAATTCAATAGCACATTAAAAAGATCCATCTCCATTATCAAGTGGGATTTATCCCAAGATGCAAGGATGGTTCAATATACACAAATGTATAAATATGATATACTACATTACAGAATGAAGGATAAAAGCCATAAAATCATCTTGATAAAGGCATAAAAGGCATTTGACAAAATCAACATTCTTTAATCATAACTCTCTACAAATTAGGTATAGAAGAAATGTACTTCAATGCGATAAAGACCGTATATGACACACTTATAGCTAACATCATACTCAATAGTTAAAAAACTGAAAGTTTATCTTCTAAGATCAGGAACAAGACAAGGATGCCCATGCTCATCACTTCTATTCAACACAGGATTGGAGGTTGGCCCACTGTGGTGGCTCATGCCTGTAATTCCAGCACTTTGGGAGGCCGAGTGGGCAGATTACTTGAGCCTAGGAGTTCAAGACCAGCATCAGCAACTCAGTGAAACCCAATCTCTACAAAAAATTCGAAAACTAGCTAGGCATGGTGGCGTGTGCTAGTCCCAGCTACTCCAGAGGCTGAGGTGGGAGGATCGTTTGAGCCCAGGTGGTGGAGGTTGCAGTGACCTGAGATCACACCACTGCATTCTGGCTTGGGCAATAGAGCTAGACCCTGTCTCAAAAACAAAACAAAACAAATACTCCCACCACCCCAACCTGCACAAAAATCAGAGTACTGGAAGTTCTTTCTCTAGCCATCAGGCAAGAGAAAAAAATAAATTGCATCTCAATTGGAAAGGAAAACTCAAATCATCCCTGTTTGCAGATGACATGATCTTTTGTACACAAAACTCCACCAAAGAGCTAGCACTTTTTTTAGACTTTTATTTTATGTTCAGGAATATATGTGCAGGTTTGTTATATAGGTAAATTGCATGTCATGGGGGTTTTGTATACAGATTATTTCCTCACCCAGGTGATACACATAGTATCAGACAGGTAATATTTTGATCCTCATGCTCTTCCCACTCTCCACCATCAAGAAGTCCCCAGTGCCTGCTGTTCCTTTTATGTCCACGTGTACTCAGTGTTTAGCTCCCACTTACAAGTGAGAACGTGTGGTATTTGGTTTTCTGTTCCTGTGTTAGTCTGCTTAGGATAGTGGCCTCTAGCTCCATTCATGTGGCTGCAAAGGACATGATCTCATTCTCTTTTATGGCTGCATTGTATTCCACAGTGTATAACTACCATATATTTTTTATCCAGTCTATCGTTGACGGGAAATTAGGTTGATTCCATGTTTTTCCTATATTCACTAGTGCTGCAATAAACATATGTATGCGTGTGCCTTTATGGTAGAATGATTTACATTTCTTCGGGCATGTACCCAGTAATGGCATTGCTGGACTAAATGGTATTTCTAAGTTCTTTGAGGAATTGCCAAACTGCGGCACACAGTGGCTGAACTAATTTACATTCCTACCAGGAGTGTATAAGCATTCCCTTTTTTCTGCAGCCTCATTCTGACTGGTGTGAGATGATATCTCATTGTGGTTTTGATTTGTGTTTCTCTAATGATTCGTGATGTTGAGCTTTTTTTTTTTCCACATGCTTGTTGGCCGTGTATATGTCTTCTTTTGAAAAGTGTTCATGTCCTTTGCCCACTTTTTCATGGGGTTGTTTGGTTTTTGCTTGTTAATCTAAGTTGCTTGTGGATTCAGGATATTAGACCTTTGTTGGATGCATAGTTTGCAAATATTTTCTCCCATCTTGTGAGTCGACTGCTTATTCTGTTGATGGTTTCTTTTGCTGTGCAGAAGCTCTCTAGTTTAATTTGGTCTCATTGTCAATTTTTTGTTTTGTGCAATTGCTTTTGGTATCTTCATCATGAAATTGTTGCCAGGGCCTATGTCCAGAATGGTATTTCCTAGGTTTTCTTCTAAGGATTTTATAGCTTTAGATTTTAAATTTAAGTTTTTAATCCACCTTGAGTTGATTTTTGTGTATGGTAAGAGGAAGGAGTCCCATTTTAATCTTCTGTATGTGGCTAACCAGTTATCACAGGACCATTTATTGAATAGGCAGTCCTTTCTCCATTGGTTGATTTTGTCAAGTTTGTTGAAGATCAGATGGTTGTAGGTGTGCAGCTTTATTTCTGGGCTGCCTATGTTGTTTCATTGGTCTATGTGTCTTTTTTTTTTTTTTTTTAATCAGTACAATGCTGTTTTGGTGAATGTAACCTTGTAGTATAGCTTGAAGTTGGGCAATCTGATGCCTTCAGCTTTGTTCTTTGTGCTTAGGATAGCTCTGGATATTTAGGCTCTTTTCTCATTCCATATGAATTTTAGAATAGTATTTTTCTAATTCTGTGAAAAATGTCATTGGTAGTTTGATAGGAATAGCATTGAGTCTGTAAGTTGTTTTGGGCAGTATGGTCATTTTAATAATACTGATTCTTCCTATACATGAGTGTGGAATATTTTTTCATTTGCTTGTGTCACCTCTGATTTATTTCAGCAGTAGGCTAATAAAGAAGAAAAGAGAGAAGATCCAAATAAATACAATCAGAAATGACAAAGGGAACATTATTACCAACCCTGCACAAACACAAAGAGACCTCAGAGACTATTACAAACACCTCTATGCACACAGACTACAAAACCTACCAGAAATGGGTAAATTCCTAGAAAGAGACAACTGCCCGAGATTGAACCAGGAAGAAACTGAGATCCTGAACAGACCAATAATGAGTCCTGAAATTCAATCAGTAATAAAATGCCCACCAACCTGGAAAAGCTCTGGAACAAATGGATTTACAGCCAAATTTTACCAGCCTTATAAAGAAGAGCTGGTACCATTTCTACGTGAAACTATTCCAAAAAATTGAGGGGGAGAGACTCCTCAATTCATTCTCTGAAGGCAGCATCATTCTCATACCAAAACTCGGCAGAAGCAAACAAACAAACAAACAAACAAAAAGAAAACTTCAGGCCAATATCCTTCATGAATATAGATGCAAAAATCCTCCACAAAATACTAGCAAACTGAATCCAGCAGCACACCAAAAAGCTAATCCACCATGATCAAATAGGCTTTTGTCTTGGGACGCAAGATTGATTCAACCTACAGAGATCAATAAATGTGATTCATCACATAAACAGAACTAAAAACAAAAACCACGTGATCATCTCAATAGATGTAGAAAAGGCTTTTGACAAAATTCAACACTGCTTTATGTTAAAATCTCTCAACAAACTAGGCATTGAAGGGACATATGTCAAAATAATAAGAGCGTTCTGTAAGAAACCCACAGCCAACATCATACTGAATAGGCAAAAGCTGGAAGCATTCCTTTTGAAAACTGGAATAAGACAAGGATCCTGACAAGGATACTCCTATTCAGCATAATATTGGAAGTCCTAGCCTATCAGGCAAGAGAAAAAAATAAAAGACATTCAAATAGAAAGAGAGAAAGTCAAATTATTCCTGTTTGCGGATGGTATGATTTTATACCTAGAAAGCCCCCTTGTCTCTGCCCAAAAGCTCCTATATTTGAAAAACAACTTCAGCAAAGTTTCAGGATACAAAATCAGTGTACAAAAATCAGTAGCATTTCTATCCTCCAACAACATTCAAACTGAGAGCTGAGTTAAGAATTCAATGCCATTCACAATAACCACATACACAAATACAACTCTTAGGAATACAAATGACCACGGAGAACAAATACGTTAGTTCAGGAAAGTTGCAGGACATGAAATCAACGTACAAATATCAGTAACATTTCTATATACTAATAGCAAGCTTTCCAAAGAAGGAATCAAGAAAACAATCCCATTTCAGTAGCTACAAAAAGAAAAAATCTTAATTTATTTAACCAAGAATGTGCAAGACCTGTAAAGTGAAAACTATAAGTCATTTTTGAAAGAAGTTGAGGAAAATAAGTAAATGGAAAGATATCCCATGTTCATAGACTGTAATAATTAATATTGTTTGAATCACCATACCATCCAAAGAGATCTATACATGCAATACAATCCATCTCAAGACTCCAGTGACATTTTTCACACAAATAGAAAAAAAGTCCTAAAATTTATATGGAACCACAAGAAACCTCTCATAGCCAAACAATTAGAGCAAAAAGAACAAGCTGGAGGCATCCATGTTTGATCTCAAAACACATTATAAAGCTATAGTAATCAAAACACCACGGCACTGGCATAAACATTAGACACATAGAGTAATGGAACAACTTATTTCTGACAAAGTTGCCAAGGACACACAATGTGGAAAGAACAGTCTCTTCCGTAAACAGTGCTGGGAAAACTGGATATCCACATGTAGAAGAAAGAAATTAGATACTATCTCACACAATATACAAAAAATCATCTCAAATTGGATGAAAAACTTGAATGTAAATCATGAAACTGTAACCTACTAGAAGAAAATGTAGAAGAAAATCCCTATGACGTTGGTCTGTGTAATGATTTTTTGGAATGAACCTAAATGCACTGGCAACAAAAGCAAAAGTGGACAAATGGCATTACACCAAGCTAAAAAGCTCTGCACAGCTAAGGAAATAAGCAACAGAGTGAAGAGACAACCTGTGGAATAGGAAAAAAATATTTACAAACCATTATTCTCACAAGGGTCTAATATCCGAAATACATAAGGAACTCAAACAACTCGATAATGAGAAAGCAAGTAATGCAGTTAAAAAAAATGGGCAAAGAATCTGAGTGGACATTTCTTAATATGAATGACCAATAGGTATTTGAAAAAAAAGCTCAGCATCGCTAATGGTTACAGAAATGCAAATTAAAACCACAATGAGAGGGCAACTCACATCTGTTAGAATGGCTGCTATGGAAAAGACAAAAGATAACGAGCGCTGGGGAGGATGTGGAAGAAAGGGAACATTTACACAGCGTTGGTGGGAATGCAAACTAGTATAGCCATGATGGAAATCAGTATGGACGTTCCTCAAAAACTTAAAATAGAAACTCCCAGGTGATTCAGGATGTGCTGGGGTATGTGTCCAGAGGAAATGAAATCGGGGTGTGGAAGAGATACCTGCACCCAGTGTTCATCGCTGTGGCTGTTCCCAGTAGCCAGGATGTGGAGTCAATCTAAGAGTTCATCCATGGCTGAATAAAGAAAGAAAATGTGCTGTATCTACACAGTAGAATTCTATTTAGCCTTGAAAAGGGAGATATGCTATTATTTGCAACAACATAGGTGAGCTTGGAAGATATAATGTTAAGAGAAATAAGCCAGGCACAGAAAGACAAATGCCCAGTGAGTTCACTTATATCTGGAATCAAAAAAATTTAAACTCATAGGAGCAGAGAGTAGAATGGAGGTTATCAGGGGCTGGGGACAGGGAGGAGGTGGGAGGCAAAGCTCAAGATCTATTATACAGCATGGTGATGATGGGGAACAACAGTGTATTGTTAAAAAATAAGTAAGCCAGGCATGGTGGCTCATGCCTGTAGTCCCAGCACTTTGAGAGGCCGAGGTGGGCAGATCACTCGAGCTCAGGAGTTCAAGATCAGCCTGGGCAACATAGGGAGGCCCTGTCTCTATTAGAAAATAAAAAATAAAAAAAGAAAGACCAATAAATGGAGAGACAAATCGTGCTCATGAGTTAATGGAATTCCTCTCAAAATCCAAGAAAGGTTTTGTTGTTTTTGTTGTTGTTTTAGTTTTGTTTTGTAAATACAAACAACCTTATTCTGAAATGTATATGGAAAGGCTCAGGCTGTTAAATAGCTAAAACAATTTTGAAAATAATAAGGCTGGAGGATTCAGACTAACTGATTTGGAGACTTTTTAACAGGGCTTTAATATCAAAACAGCATGCTAGGTGATGGAATAGATACATAGGGCAACAGAACACAGAACTCACAGACAGACCCACAAAAATAGGTCCCACTGATTTTTGACAAAGGTGCAAAAGCAACGCAACGGAAGGTGGGTAGACTTCTCAACAAATGGTGCTGGTCACTGGACACCCCCAGACAAAAATGTGAGCCTCAGTCTTAGTGTCTCACACCTTATAGGAAAAGTAACTCAAACTGGATCACAGATTAAATGTAATGCATTAAACAATAAAAACTTTTAGAAAGAAATAAGAGAAAATCTTCAGAATCTAGGGCTAGGCAGTTTCTAGATTTGGCACCAAAAGCACAATTTATATAAAAGGAGAAATTGATCAATAGAAACTAATCAAAATGAAGCATCATTGCTCTGTGGAAGTCCCTGTGAAAAGGATGAGAGACGAGCTACAAACTGTGTGAAAAAGGCTTGCGAACTGCATGTCGGACAAGGGACTAGAGTATCTAGAATATGTAAGGATCTAGAATATATAAAGTATCTCGAATATCTAAAGCTCAAATTTAAACAGCAAAAAGCCAAACAATCCTGTTCAGAGAAGGGCAGAAGACATTTCACCAAAGAGAAAATATAGATGGCAAATGAGCACATGAAAGCGTGTGTAATATCATTAGCTAGTAAGGAAAGCCAAACTAAAACCACACAGATCTCAGAGCACACCTGCGAGAGTGGCTAAGGTTAGAACACAGAGACAACATCAAGTGCTGGAGAGGAGGCAGGGAAACGGGTCCCTCATTCATTGCCAATGGGAATGTCAAATGGCACAGCCTCTTAGGAACACAGGCTGGTGCTTTCCTGTAAAACTACATGTGCAGCTTCCACGGGATCCAGTCCTTGCACTCCTGGGCATTTCCCCCCAAGAAATGGAAGCTTACTGTCACTCAAAACCTGTGTGTGAAGGCTTATAGAAACTTTGTTTGTAACAGATAAAAATTGGAGTCTGCCCAGATGTCCTTCAAAGGGGGCATGGTTAAATAAACCTTGTGCATCCACACCGTGGGTCACTACTCAGAAGTAAGAAGGTGTGAACTGTGGGTGTTCACAATAACCTGCATGGGGTCCAGAGAATTTTACTCAGTGTAAAAGGCTAGTGTGTGGATGGGCGCGGTGGCTCACGCCTGTAATCCCAGCACTTTGGGAGGCCGAGGGGGATGGATCACCTGAGGTCAGGAGTTCAAGACCAGCCTGGCCAACATGATGAAACCCCGTTTCTACAAAAATACAAAACAATTAGCCAGGTATGGTGGTGCATGTCTGTAATCCCAGCTACTCGGGAGGCTGAGGCAGGAGAATCGCTGGAATCCGGGAGGCAGAGGTTGCAGTGAGCCAAGATTGCACCATTGTACTCCAGACTGGGCAACAGAGCGAGACTCCATCTCAAACAACAACAACAACAAAAACAACTCAGGGTGTGTACCGTGTAATGGTGCACACACACAAATATGTTCCATATAATCCCACTTTATAACATTCTGAAATGACAAAACTTTAGAAACAGAAGACAGATTCGGCCTCTGGATTAGTGGTAGCCCTGGTTTAGGATGGACTGGGGCAGAGGAGGAGGCTTAGGGAGGAGGAGCGGGATGAGGGTGGGATGGGTGGCAGGTGCGGCTATGAAACGTCAGGTTGAGGGATCCTTGTGGGGCTGGAGCCATTCAGGATCCTGACTGTGAGATGGATGATTGACGTCAATTCCCCTCAAATTTATTTGCAGATTTGATACAATTCCGATCAAAATCCAAGAAAGGTTTTTTTTTGGTAAACATAAGCAAGCTTCCTCTAAAACTCATACAGAAATGCTCAGGCTGTTGAATAGCTAAAACGATTTTAATTTATAAAATTTTATAAATCTGCACACACACACATGTGCATAATGAGTATGAGCAAGGCTACGTAGGTTTGGTTGATTTATCAATGCCATTATCCTGGTGATGTTACCCTGCTGTTTTGCAGAACGTTGCCATTGTGGGATGCTGGGGTAGGTGACAAGGAATCTCTGGCATTTCTCAGAACTGCATGTGACACTCCCATGACAGCAACGTGCTCACCTCAGCGGCTGTTGTGGGAGCAACGTGGTGCTGGCCCCAGTGTGGAACTCTGAGTCTCAGACTCCTGAGTTCCCGCTCTAGGGCACTCCAGTTGCCCTCTCCTGAGACATGGGGCTGATCTCAGTACCCTCCTGCTAGGATGGCAGCACGGGTCCTCCCGAACCATTGCTTGTGGGGCACGGAGAACAGCAGGATGCACACTAGGCTTGCAGGTGCGGAGGGCCAGGGACGCTGCGCCCTGCCAGCTGGCTGTGGAGTGAGGGGCGGTGGCTCCCGGGGGACACATGAGGCTCATGTCCTCACTCCAGGGGACAGACAGGCAGCTTTGTGCCTCCCTCCGCGGGGACACCTGAGACTCACGTCCTCACCCTGGGGGAGGGACAGGCAGCTTTGTGCCTCCCTCCTGGCTTCTCTGCCTGGCGTGTGGCCCAGTCATTCTGAGCCCAGATCCTTGTGTCCCTCCCGGACACCCTCCTAACTGTCCTCACTGGGACATGCTAGAATTTTCCATGCCCCCTCACAGCCGCTCAGGTCCATTTCCTCACGTGTCCAGGGTTGGGGGGAAGGTCCAGCATCCTCCGGTTTGAGTCTTCCCATGGGCCTCTCCCCGACCCACACCCACTTCCACATGCTGTGTACACCCAGCAGAGTGTACACAGAGAACCCAGAAAAGGGGCTTTGCATACCTTATCTAGACATTTAATGCAAACAGGAAATTTTGGATTAAATGAGGTTCCCAGCTTCATTGGATAAGCACAGCTTGTCTGGGGCAGTCACTGATTGAAGAGCAGCAGCTGGGGCACTGGCTTGTGTGTGTGTGTCGGAGCAGGAGCTGTCTCTCCGTGTGTGTCTGTGTCTCTGTGTGTGTGTGTCTGGAAGGTGTGTGTCTCTGTGTATGTGTCCCTCTGTCTCTGCATGTGTGCTCTGTGTGTGTGTCTCTCTGTGTGTATATGTGTCTGATTGTGGCAGGAATGTGTCTCTGTGTGTGGTGTATGTGTGTCTGTGTCTCTGTGTGTCTGTATGTGCGTATCTATATCTCTTTGTATTTCTGCATGTGTGCTGTGTGTGTATGTCTTTGTGTCTCTCTGTGTGTGTGTGTCTGTGTGGTGGGTGTGTCTCTATGTGTGATGTGTGTGTGTGTCTGTGTGGCAGGTGTGTGTTTCTGTGTGTCTCTCTGTTTCTGTATGTGTGCTCTGTGTATATGTCTGTGTCTCTCTTTGTGTACATGTGTTTGTGTGGCAGGTGTGTGTCTCTCTGTGTGTGCTGTGTGCGTGTCTCTGTGTCTTTCTGTGTTTCTGCATGTGTGCTGCTTATGTGTCTTTGTGTCTCTCAGTGTGTGTCTGTGTGTGTGTGTGTGTATGTCTGTGGTGTCTATGTGCATTGATGAGTTCCAAGCTGATGAAGTGAGTCTAGAAAATCTGTCTGAGTCTAGGATGGACACAGATCACCCAGACAGGGTTGTGCTCGATGAGAAGCAAGTTCCTGAAAACAAGTGAAGGTGCAAAGAGTGTTCCAAAGCAGCAGTTGAGCACAAAGTAAAGGAAGATTCTTTTAATGCTGGTCTGTTGTCATGCGTCATAAACAACCCTAGCAATTGCATCTGGGGAGAAGATGCCAGAATACGGCTAGCTTAATAGATGGGAGAGTTGGGAGTTGCTGGGAGAAGCGCCCATTTGCCTTTCCCAAGTGTTACACTTTTAGAAAAAGTGCAGTGGTTTTATTTCTGGAATTGGCAGCATGAACGTGGAAGGCGGGGTGCACTTTAATGCTATATGCTGCATACCAGGTATATTTTCCCCAGTAACAAGTTTCTATTTGACAGTTCACTTATCTGTGATTATTAACTATGATTTTGACCCATATGAACAGTGACAAATTGTCTCCAGGGTATATTTGTATTCACTACCTTACAGGCTAAATTCTAGACACATTTTTCAGTAATATTTGGTCCAAGCCTGTCTAATCACATGGACTGAGACTCCTGGAATAGTAGGAGGGTGTCCCACTCTAATCACTGATGTGGCACAGGGTAGCTCCATGCCACGTACGCCATTGTGTTTGGAAATGGAAGGAAAGCGCGTTTCTGAGATGTTTCCTCCCAGCTCCCAGTGCCAGCCAGCTAACCATGTCATTACAGCAGCTGTGCACATTTCGAGCTGCTTGCCAAGTGCCTTTGGAAACCAAGCTTTGAGAGGCCTTTGTGACTCTTGTTTGCAGTTTTTTGGCTGCGATATGGAGGCATTTGGTTCTGCATCCACACTGCTGTCTATAGCAGCTCCCGCTCACCACCTTGCATGGGAAGCTCCCAACATGCAGACGGGATCCCTGTGGGAAGCACCCTCTTTCTTGGCTGGCATGTTGAGGCTGAATGCTTCGCAGGAGGTGCAGCTGAGGCCTCTCCCTTCAGGGCGCTTGCCTGGCAGGCTGCACAGGTGAGGTGTTCTCTTGACCTTGACCTGCTCCCAGGCACGCCTCCCTTCTCTGACATGCCCCTCCCAGGCACGCCTCTTTTCTCTGGCACAGCCCTGGGGCTCTTTCTCTTCCTGCACCTGCTTCCCTCTCTGAGGCTTTCTGCAGACTTTCCCTGCACTCCGTGGTTTCTCTGACCTTATCTGCCCCATCCTGTGCCTTTATCATGGAGTTGCCCACCCTGGTGCATGGCCCACCCTCAGTCACTATAGGGAAAAGCCATGGGCTGTTGAAAGCTTCCCTTCAGATCCCACCTAAGGCGTCACATCTCTAGGCTCCATTCCACTCTCACCCAGAGCCCAAGTTCTGGCTCCACCTCCCACTCTTGGCTCTGGATTTTTACCCCTGGAACTGGAGGAAGAATTCATCTTCCCAGGGTGATGTCAGCTCTGTCCTTGGGTGCTCAGATATTCACCCTCTGTCCACTGATCCCCCTGGCTGTGCTTGGGGGCACTGAGGCCAAACCCTTGGATCAACTCATGGAGCTGATGCTCAACAAGGCCCCATGTACCAGTTGTGAGGTCTCGAGGCCTGTGCAGTCAGACTTCTCTGGAGATGCGTGTCCTGCTGTACGCTTCATTGTTCTCTTTCCAACAAGGCAGGTGATGGCAGAACCATCAGTATTCATGGTTTTAATTTCAAAGCAAAAGTGGATCCTATGGGCACAGGAGACTTCTTCTACCAGTGCTTTGGGAAAAACCGTTAAGTGGGCATGTTTGGATTTGGCCCCCCCCCCCCACAAGCTTTCATCATCTCCTGTTTCCCTCCAGCACGGTCCCAATCCCCCACATGCCTCTAATTTCCTTAGAAATTGGGAACAGAAACAAGCTATTTTCTAAAGATGTGTTGGTTCTCTTAGCAAATCAGCCCTGAGACTCCTGATCAAACAGCTGGGTGCGTGCATCTACATCTGAGCATGTTCGTCTCTGCATTTCTGTCTGCAGTGGTCATCTCAGTACCCATCATCCATGGTGTGTAACCAATCACTCCAACACATAGGTTTAACACTGAGGTAAAGCAGCAGGCAGGTTTTTTCTTACAATTATGTGGTCAGCAACTTGGGCTGGGCTCAGTTGGGTGGTTCTTCTGCTGGTTTCATCTGGGGTCACTTTCTGACTATAGTCTTCTGGAGGCTTGACTGGCAGCTGGTGCTGGACATGGGCTGTGTGGCCTCTTCCATCTGGAGCCATGGTCCATGGGAAGCAGAGTGAATCTTTCAGATTCTTGAGACCTCAGCTCAGAGGTTGCCAGGCTTTGCTTCTGCAGCTTTCTGTTGGCCAAAGCATGTCGCAAGGCTGGTTCGGATCCCGAAGGCAGGAAGGGGGCATTGGGGCGGGATGAGACAATTCACTATGGCCATCCTTGTGCTTTGCAGACAGGCGGAGGGAGATGGACCAGAGCCAGCCTTGCCCTGTTTCTGCTTCAGTGAGGAAGGTGACAGATTCTAGGGGGGCATGCATGGGGCATTCAGGAAGGAGAGGAGATTAAAAAAATGCTCCCTCAAGAAGAGAGAGAATGAGACAGAGAGAGAGAGAGAGAGAAAGAGAGAGACAGATGTGAAGGAGTGAGAGACGGATGTGAAGGAGTGCCAGAAGCATGTGCATCAAGTCGCCAGTGTGTTCTCTTCCACTAACCAGACTGGCAAAGATGAAGAAGTGTGGGAACAGTAGGTACTGACAAGGATACAGCACCTCACACTCTCAGCTCTGCTTGCGATCCTGTGGCCAGGGGCTTCCTGTGTGGAAGAAAATGGTGATGACAACTTAGAATATGAAACTCCCTTGACATAGCAGCTTAGTGCTGGGATTGGCCTTGGGATGAACCACACAGGAGTGCAGTGTTTCAGTAGGGGGAGGCAGGGGAGAGCCACCTGTCCACTGGTGGGCTACGTGAATGAAATACTTTAGCCATGCCATAGAATTCTGTGCAGATATTAAAATGAATATCTATTAGTACTGATAAGTACCAGTGAGATCACCAATATTAAAAATATTAAGATGAAATTATTAAGTGAAAAAGTATATAATATGCTCTAAAATGGTATGGGCACAAGCAGGCTTGGCTTACTGTCAACGTTGCTGACAGGTGCCAGGGGCTGTGGCTGTCTCTGGAGACAAGGGCAGGGGACTGGGGTGGAAGGAGACCTGCTTTTTGTGATATCTGCTTTTGTGCTGTTCAAATTATTTTAAAGTAATGTACACACATGGCTAAATGCAACAAGACAGTGGGGCAGGGGATGAGTTTGCTTTTGCTGAACTTTACATTGACTAATAAAGGCACCCTTAGACAAATACGTTGTCATCTATTTCGAAGACATGGCTAAGTCAAAGAATGTGACACAGCAGAAAAGAGGAAACAAACCTTCTCCCAAAAGAAGGCTCCTGATGGGTAGGAAGATTCAGAAATTGCAAAGAACCTCCGTGCTCTGTTCTCGGGAATGCACAGGTGGGCGCTAGCCAAGACCACCACGACCAAGCGATATGTCCCGGGAACTGGAGATCCACTTCCTAAAGGAGAAGAGTAGTCTGTGGGGAACTCAGGCCATGGTGGCGGGGGGGTGCCCATCCCAGCAGGGACAGAGTGGGGACAGAACACAGAACAAACCCACCCCCGAGACCTGACAGCACAGCACCCAGGAGGGTGTGTAGTGGATGGAATGGAGGTGCCGTGTGCTCAGGATTGTTAGGGGCTGCACCACAGGCTCCTTGCCCTGTCTGCTGGTGGCTACATGTGTGCATCCTCTGTAAATATCTTGCATTTTAGAGAGAAATCCACAGTCTGGGAATTGAAAAGAAATAACATGGTATCATAGAAGAAAGAACCTCCTTCTGGAAATTAGACCTTGTCAAAGAGCAGAGGCACTTGGGTTATGGTTTCCAAATGCCTTTTCTCACCGAAGGAACAGGGCTGGCTCCAGGCCCACGCTGTGAGAAGCCTGTAAAGTGGGCCTGGAACAGCCAGTTGTGCCAGAGCAAGTCTCAAAGTATCACCACAGGCTGCTCAGTGCAGGTGCCTTCGGGACAGAGAAGGTGGAAGATGAGCCACAACCCAGTGACAAGGCATGACACCCCTGGTGGGAGAGCCGGCCTCGTGGGGGTGCCCTGGGCAGGATGCAGCACCCGCGACAGCTTTCTGTCAACACGGGAAGCAACCAGGCATTTCCAAAGGAGCTACCTCCAGCAAAGCAACTGGGCTGGACCCTTGGAAACAGCAATAGGTAAATAACAGCAACACAAAGTTGGGGAAGCTGCTCCATGCTAAAGGAGACTGGAGACACTATGACCGAATGCAGCAGGCAACTATTTGCTGGGTCATCTGCATTAAAAGAAACCTGCCAAGGACATTATGGGATAATTGAGGATATTTAAATAAGGACTGCACATTTGAATCTTCAATAATTGTGCTGATTGTTATGCAGGCTCTTGTTTTTAGGAGATAGAGGAGAAGCTGAAGTGTGTGGGCGTGGGGGACCCTGAGGTCTGCAAGCAGCTGTCATGTTCCAACACCACATCCCACTTCGTGTGTGCGTGCACAGCCCCGCACCGCCTCACGTGCAAGTGCACGCAGAGCTCGGATTGTCATTAGAAGTGTTGTTTGGAGGTCGGACTTGAAGCCCCGAACCCTGTGTCATTCTAGCCAGAAGGAGTGTGTCTGAGTGACCTAAGGTCGCTGCTATGGCAGCCTTCCCAGCCCTGGATGAGTAGGAACCACTCTTTAGGTGACTGAGCATTCCCTGTCCTTGGCACTTTATGAACATCTGCTTGCGTACTGCCTCAGACAGCCCTTCCCCTGAGCTCTGCGGTGGCACCCTTTGGCTAATGGAGCTGCAGAGCCCAGGGCAGTGATCTCTCGAGGTTGCCTGAGCATAGGTGGGTGGCTGTGTATGAACTCAGTCCATGTGATCCTCCAGAACTGCCAGTTCTGCCTCCTGGGGGCTGTCATCTCCAGAGTGGGGCTGACAGCCAGACACCGAAGACTGCAACACTCAGAAGTCCCCACAGCTGGGTGGGTGCAGCCACAGACCCTGCACACGGCGCAGTCCTGGAGCAGCACTGACTCAGGCGCAGGAGTCCAGCATGTCCCTGCCCCCGGGCCCGCTGCACCTACCCTTGGCTGGGAGGTGGTGGTTCCCAGCCCTGGCTGGGGAGGGCGGCTCATCTCCATGCTCTGCAGGTTCTCCTTGCATTTCGTCCTCCTATTTCCTAAGTGGATTGATTTAGTCCCAAGGACATGGTTGAATTCCACGCAGGCCTGTGTGACCGGACGAGAGAACCTGCCCTTTTAATCATAAAACCAGGGGACTCTCAGCCCACTCATCGCTTCACTGAACCCAAAATGACCACAGTGAAAAATGCTTATGACTCCTGGTGGGAATAATTCATAAAAGTTTTAAAAACTTCCTCATGGTGTTCTTTAAGCTTCCAATTTTATGTGACAAGGAACAAAAAATGACCTCCTTCGTGGAGCCGTGACGCCTCGTCACACGCTGAGTCTCAGCAGGGTTGGCTGAAAGATGAGGAAAGCACAGCCGCACGGGGCAGGCAATACCCCAGCTCCTGGCAATTTCCTCCTCAGTTTCATCACCTGGAGCGGCAAGGACAGTTTTGTTAGGAGAAAGTCCTGGATTGAGAGGCTGCAAACTCTTGTGTTCCTGGAGAAATCCACTAAGATGGATGAACGGTGGGGGAAGTTAAGAACAGCAGCGCTATCCAAGGGCCAGTGCCACTGGGCTGTGCTCAGGGCGATGCCGTGTGGGACGCAGGTCCCTTTGGGGACAGTCAGGTGTGTGGGGGCGGGGAAGGCCTGCACAGGGGCCGCAGGTGGGTATCTGAGGGCCGCAGGGCAGTGAACACCCACTGGAGTGGCTGGGAGGACCTGCCGTGCATCTGTGGGTCAACTCTCTTCCACGCTGCTAGGCCTGCATGGAAGTCAGGTGAGGCCTCGAGAACACAGCCTGTCTCCCTTAGAGACGTGGCTTTCTACACGGTCCCTCCAGCTCACACTGCTGCAGGGATCTGAGATCCCACTGGGCTCCACCGGGCTCACAGTAGCCCGATACAGAGTCTCACCAGCTCTCCTCGCTGGTGTCCTGATGGGAAGGGTCATCTCCAGTGCCTGCGCTCCACGACTGGGGGCCCCAAAGACATCCCCCTCCTCCTCCCCAGAACCTGTGAACATGGGAATTAAGCTCATAGATGGGATTGAGGGGCTGATCAGGTGACCTTATGGTAGTGAGATTGTCCTGTATCATCCAAGGGTCCTTCGCGACTGAAGAGGGGCTTGGAGAGGAGATTAGAGAGACGGTGGTGTGAGAAAGACTCATCCCCATGATGCTGCCTTTGAAGACAGAGGAAGAGATTGTGAGCCCAGGAGGGCAGCAGCCTCTAGAAGGTGGAGAAGGCAAGGAACGTTCTCCCCTGGAGCCCCAGGAGGAGCCAGCCCTGATGCATGTTGAGTTAGTCCAGGTCGACTTTGGAGTTGCACCTGCAGAACTCTGGGAAGTCCACACTTGTTGCTCCAGGCACTAAGTCATAGTTGTTTGTACGGAAGCAACGGGAGGCTCATCCAGGGCCCTGAGCAAAAAGTGCTCGTGTGAGAGGCTGGCTCTGCGCTCTTTATGTAGAAAATCCCTGAATTTGGTCCCAACAACAACAAAACACATGCTTCTTCTTGTGTCCACTCTTCCTGACAAATTTCTCCTTTCTCCGTGTTCTTTTTGCTGGATTGCAGGAGATAAAACCCTTGATTTGCAATGGCTCTGGCCTCAATGGGGGATGCATGAGGCTGGCTCCTGGAAGGTGTGGGGCCAGTGATCTTCAAAGCAGGATCAGTGAAGCTTTCTAGGCGTCTGCCCTCTTCAGTATTCACACCTGTACTTTACCACTTCTACGTGCTGAGCAGAGGTCTATGCATCCAGCAGACCCTCGAACGGGACGCCCATGTGCAAGGATGAGACCCTGTGGGGCAGGAGAAGGGCAGGACACACGGCAGCTGGAGGCAGCAGCAAGGATGCAGGTCAAGCCCCAGGGGAAGGTGTTCTTGGGGAGCACCCTGGACTGGGAGGGGCAGAGCTCCAGAAGGCACCAGGCTTGAGGGCATGGAGGGGGTACCGCCAGAGGCAGGGTTTGCCCAGGACCTCTCCTCATGGGCAGGGCTGCCTGGTGCGAACAGAATGTGTGTGGTTTCTCCCGTGATGTTGTCCAGCTTCCCAAGTCCCCAAGACCGTGCGTCGGGCAGCCCCTGGGGTTGCCCGCCAGGATGGAACTGTAAGGCCATCCTCAGAGACCCTTTCCTTCCAAACATAGTGGGGTACAAGACACAGCTAATCAGACACATGAAAAGTAAATGCTGCCATCATGTTAGAGGAAATGAGCATTGCTGGGGCCAGGAAATAAAGCTGACACCCAAGGCAATGTGTGGTTCGAAGCCCCTGGGAGCAGGCAGAGGGGGCCTGGGGCTCTGATCCAGGGAGTCAAAGGGGGTGTGTGCCCCACCAAGGTGGCGAGGGAGCGGCTCCCAACGTACACCAGGGCAGGGTGGTGCAGTAGGCAGAACCCAGGCAAGCTGTGAGTACCATGTCCAGAGGCACTTTCTTAGAATCTGTGCCTGGGAGGTGGACAGGGGCACCAGGGCTGTGAAACTCGGAGGGGGCTGAATCACCAGTGGGCTTGTTGATCAACCTTGTGATGCCCTCCGTGTCTCTGTGAGTCGCAGGCCCCGAGACTGAGCATGACGCTTGCTTCTGGGCCCAGGACACTGTCTGAGCTGTAGAGGGAGCATGGGAAGAGAGAGAAGGGAGGAAAATCACAGCTTGATCAAAATCACAGGGAGCCTAAACCAACACAGTAAACACGGGAGGAGAATGAACCACACACAACAGTGAACAACCATGTTTCAAACACAGACGTGCAAACCGTGAAACACAGCAGCCAATGTCCGGGACACAAGAGTGCAGATGCTGACATGTTCCCTGACCGGGGAGATGAATAGATGGCTTCATGTCACAGAGTCTGTTCCCTCTACTCATCCATTAAAAGGGAAAGAAAAGTGAATATCACTCAACGGGTACAAAAATGCCTTTGAAGAAATCATTACTCATTTATTCTAAAAAAGTGAACAGATGAAGAATAAAAGGCGATTTCCTTAACCCGACAAATATGGAAAACATATTTGAGGTTGAAATTCCAAAAGCACTCCCATTAAAGTCAGGAGTGAAGGGAGAATGTGTTCTGTCTCCTCTAACCTGGCCACGTCCTGGTGGCCACAGCTGCTGGCGAGAGCCATGAGCGACAGGCAATCCGCCGGCTGGAGAGTCAGAAACCCGGTGACGGTTATTTGAAGACAACAGGATTGAAAATGCAAACAGATCTGCACTCACACCTGCAATCTCAGCTCTTTGAGAGGCCGAGGCAGGTGAATTACCAGACGTCAGGAGTTCGAGACCAGCCTGACCAGTGTGGTGAAACCCCATCTCCACTAAAAAATACAAAAATTACCTGGGCATGGTGGTACACCCGTAATCCCAGCTACTTGGGAGGCTGAAGCACAAGGATCACTTGAACCCAGGAGGCGGAGGTTGCAGTGAGTTGAGATCATGCCACTGCACTCCAGCCTGGGTGACACAGCGAGACTCCATCTCAAAAACAGAAAACAAAACAAAACAAAAATCCCTGATAGATTCCTTACCACCGATAAGAACCAACCGAAGCAGACAATAGAAGAAAAGGCGCCGTCCCCAATGGCAGCACAAGCTGCAAAGCTCCACGAACAGATCTAGTAAAAGATGAGCAATGTCCCTTACAAAAGAAAATGATGAGGAAACCCATAAATTATAACATGGTCGAAAGACGTAAGGAACCCGCACATACATGGAGAGGTCTATCATGCTGATTGACACAGCGTAAAGATGGCAGCTCTTCTCGGATGAATTTATAAAATCCATGCGATTCCTATCAGAATCCCAAATGATGTTTAATGACACTGACAGTGGATTCTAAAGTTCACCGGATGATAAAAAGCCCAGCCCAGCCCAGCCCAGGCACACCTGAAGAAGAGTGGCCGTGGGAGCTGCAGTGAGGAGGGGTCAAGGTTACTCCAGGTTCCTGATGAGCCCAGGTGCATGTCCACAGCCCTGCAGACCCACAGTCCAAGGGGGAGGAGGCAGAGGGCGCAGGCTGACCCTGCCACACAGGGGCTATGATGGGGCTGCCGGGAGAGAAGGGGGGACCCGCCGCATACACATGTAGGAATACAGATAGAAACAGAACCCAGTCCCAAGAGAACACAACCCAGAAATGCTTTAAAGGCTGAACTGTGAAAAGCCAAACTTGAAAACTTCTGGAAGAAAACAACAGTTAACATTAGGTTATGGAAGGGCTTTTTATATTGGACAAAAACGGCAGAAACAGGAAAGGAAAACAACGAAGACAGTGATAACAGTGAAACGGACACACATTTCCTCCGGGCTTCCTTCATGCCAGGCACTGTCGAAAGCACTTACAAACACATGGGTTGGATCTTCTCAATAGCCCCATGTGGTCGAGGCAGCAGTGGGACCCCTGTGCAGGGGTGGAAACTGAGGGACGGCGACTTGGCTGAGGAGCAGCTGGTCAGGAGGAGAGCCTGGTTCCCAGCCCGTGTGGCTGTGGACACTCCACTCTTCCACTCTGACCACGGTGATAGGAATTTGATTATAGTGAATAAAACCAGCAATCAAGCCACCTTCTGTATAACAAAGGATGTTGTGACATCTAGGAGAATGTATTTGTGATGCAACGTACACAACTGAAAATAAATTAGTGTCTAGCATACGATAAAAAGTCAACCCGCAGCAAGACTAGAAATCCTGTGAGGGAGAGGTCACGTGACTACTGGCACACGCAGGGTGCTCAGCCTCTCTGGACGCCCAGAAACGCCGCGGAAAACAACCACTGGAAACCGTCTCCTACCCACGTGACTGGCAGAAATTATGGTCTGACAACAAGAAAAGGTGGAGACTTATTTTATTTTTAAACAGTTTTAGTTGTAACCGATATACAGAAATTGTGTGTATTTAATGTGATGGGTTTAAACATGTGTACACACCTGTGAAGCCGTCGCCATCCCTACGATCCAGGTAATAAACACACTCACCTGTGAAGCCTTCCCCGTTCCCTACGATCCAGGTAATAAACACGCTCACCTGTGAAGTCGTCGCCAGGTCCTACAATCCAGGTAATAAACACACTCGTTGCCTTCCACAGGTTCTTCTTGCTCTCTTCTCCCTTTTTTGTGGTGAAAACAAGTTTTGAGATCTACTGTCCCTGAGCTTTTCTGTGTACACTGCAGCATTGTTAGCCATGGCTACAATGTTGTGCACAGATCTCTAGAAGGTAAAATGATGTACAGCTGCTATGGAAGAGAGGACCACGGATCCTCAAAAAATGAAACATCGAAACAGCCTATGATCCCCAACCCCACTGCTGGGTGTATACCGTACAGAGTGAAAATCAGGATTTTTTTTTTTTTCTGTGTTCTGGTGCTTTGCTTTGAGAGGAGGTGAGGTCGTGTAGTCAAACACTGAGGGCCAAAGCTGTGTCCAGCCGGTGCCTCCATTAGGGGTCTTGGGTGTGTGGACCACAGGGTCACTGGGTCATCAGCTCAGACTGTTGCCACTGACAAAGGGACGGCTTTCCTCAGAGAGCCCTCGTGTCGTCTCTCTGAAGGGTGGCATCCACCCGGCCTGGGGTCCTGCCTTGTCTTCCGCAGCGTATCGCTCCCAGGGGCCTTTTGTCTCTGGCTCCAGGGTGGCCTTTTGTCGCCAGCACCTCGGCACGTCCCCGCAGCCTGCACACCCCAAGGCCCGCACGTCACAGGTCGACCTGCATCTGTCTGTCCCCACAGAACACAAGTGCTGCCGAGATAGCTGCGTGGCCCCTGTCCGCATGAGCAGAGGGACGCCTTCCGCCCGGCAGGGGCCTCGCTAGACCTCTGTGCAGCACTCCCCTTTCCTGGACAAGCAGAGGGTGCAGCAAGTCACCTGCAGGGTTCTGGGCCATTGGCAGGGGGGGACACAGAGTGCCAGGGCTGCCTTCTTGTGGCTGACCTCATGGTCTGGCTGTGGAATAAGGAGAGACGAGAGGGAGGAGAAGCCATGCTTTGCAGCTGATGGAGGAGGACTCCCTGCCCTGAGTCTCAGCCCCAAGTTCCAGTACAGCCTTCCAGAGAGTTCAGATGGCAAAAGGGCAGCTTTGCAGCCAAGCAGATCCTGGAACATCCTGGTCCTCCTGGGGCCTCTCCCCCTCCACACAACTGCTCCCACCATCTTTCCAGCCTGGACGCCCCCTGCAACGTTGATGTCAGCCTGTCCCTTCCTCAGACCAGCACCCCTTAGAACCATGTAGGGCCAATACCGTCTATACCTTCCCTTGTGATGAGACGCAGATTTTAATTTACTACCAAGTTCAGGGGCTGGGGGAGTTTGGAGCTTGGCCTTCTCCATTATGATAGCCATTGACCCATAGGCCAATGACTAGCAAAGGGCTTGTACTTATCTACTCTAAGATGTCCATCCAGTTATTCACGTGGGGACTAAGGCATGGCTGTTGGGTCTGTCCAGTGGACTCCCTGTGATCCAGGCCTGAGCCAGAACTCCACTAGTCACCTGGCTCCGATGTGCTCTCTCTAATCTGGGGGCTGTGACAACTTTTCATGTCTCCGGGCATCCTTGGCAACTCAGACTCTCTGTCCAAAAGTCCTTGAATGTCTGGGGACCCTGTCCTGGTGTCCAGGTGGCTGAGTGGCCACACAGCTCCCTCTGGGGAAGGGTTAGGGGACCCTCACACGGATCCTTGTTGCAGGGTCCTTCCTCCTGGGCACGGGGTTGTGGTTTTGGACTGAGGTTGCTGATCCCTGGCTGTTTCAGCTCCCCGCAGGACAGCCCTGAGGGGCTGGTGTCCAGAGCTCCCCAGAAGGCTGACCAAAACCCTGCTGGCCCTGCGCCGCCCTGGACTTCTCCTTTTGCCCTTCCCTCTGCCTCCTCCCCATAGATATCGATCCTGAGAAATACCCTGAGCTGTCCTGCATACAAAGTCCAGCTCCACATCTGCTTCTAGGGGTGCCACCTCTGACATTCGCTTACAGAGACCCAGGAAGGGTCTCATCTCAGGCTGGCATCCTCCAGAGCCAAAGACTTGGGGACCAGTGCTTTCTCAAGGAGGTGCTTGGGGGAGCCAGGAACAGGAGGAAAGCAGTCTTGGCTGGAGCGGGGAGCCCAGACTGCCTGATCTGACTGGGGGCTCCGGGGCCTCAGTGGCTCTTCAGAAGTCTATCTTGCCCTAGGCCTAGGTGTGGGACTGTTGGTCCCAGGCTGACCCAGTACCATAGGGGGAAGCAGTGGCCCCAGTGCTCAAGGGTGGCCTCCAAAGGCCCGGTGGGGCCTGCAGGCTAAGTCTGCAGAGGCTGATGGATGGGCGGACAGTGTTAGAGGAAGATCGTACCGGAAGCAGGCACCAGCCAGTGCAGTATAGGGGCACATGTTGTCATTACAGAGTTCGGGACTATTTCTGTTCCTGTCACCTCACACATTTGCCTTGACTTGAGTCAAGAGGAGGACCAGAAGTCCTGTGAAAAGGTAGAAATGAGATTTCTCAAAACAAATGAATCAGTCCTCTGCGGGGAAGGCTTAGTGAAATCCTTACATCTGAAAAACAGCTGGTGCAGGCCACAAAGCTGGTGCTGCCCTGGTAAGGCCTCTGGGAGACCGCACGACCACAGTTCAGACGAAAGCTGATGATTCAGCCCAGTGATCTGCCGCTGGTGGGTTTGGGTCAGGATCACCTGTGTGGTCATGTGTGGGTAAAAATGGAGAAACGTAATCGCTCTGCTTCTGTCTCGTGGTTCTTTGCTTTCTTTGGAAAACATCCCAAACTCAGTCTCCACAGAACCCGCCACAGGGACTGTGTGGGAAGTGTGTGGTGTAGCTGAGGAAGGGGACAGGGAACCCAGTTCAGGATTCGGCCGAGTGATTCTTCCCCAAGCTCCTGGCTCTGCCTTTACCGCTTAGAAGTGCATCAGGACTGTAATGAGTTCATCTTGGGAGATGTTTGACCACCAGGTAATATTTCCTGTGGCCAGGGCTCCTGGGTCCATTTTGATGGGTCTGTGGTCAGAGTTGACTTGGCAGCTTTGAGAAGGTGAGACATGTCCATGCATGAACAAGAAGAAGGACTGATGTTGATGTGTTGGTGCCGTTCCCATCAGCTATTCTATTCCATTAACCACCCAGTAGACCCATGGCCCTGTGTTAGGTCCAGCCAGCTGGCACGGTCACCTACTTCTGACTTTTTCCAAGACTGCAGCCAAACGATGGTATCTCTGAAGGCAAAAATATGCCTCGCTGAAAATGTCCATCTTCAGTGAGTGAGATCTGATGTCTTCCTAGGAAGATTTTTGAAAGCTAGATGGAACCTTCTCCAAACAGGCGGAAACAGTCCAGCCTCCAGGTAATCTGCTGAGGGATGCTGTCATTTCCGAGCACAGGAGAGCTTGTGGGCACTGCGTCAGTGATGTGTTGTCCCCAGCACAAGAATGCCATCACTCAGAACGGCACTGGAAAAACTGCAGCTGCAGGGAGGTGCTGTGGGAGGGAGCAGGTGCCAGGGCAGCCCTCCTGCGCTGGGGCTTTCTGGGAAGCAGGAAAGGGCTGTGTTTACGATGTGGTGGAGGGAGAGCTGCTGTGGGTAGGTGAGGCCTCCACCCAGCAAGTCAGGAAGATCATGGATGGAAAGGGCCGTCCCAATGGCCCCCAATCCCCACGCACAGCTCGAAAGCCAGGGTGCACCAGTGCCCCTGGAGATGCTGCAGCTTGTTCCTGGAAGTCAGCAGCCCTGCCCAGGAAATGGGTGTGTGCATAGCTCACCCCCTAAGACCAGGGCTCTGTGGGAGGACTCTGGGGGCTGAGGGCTCCACCTCCTAAGGGCAGTGGTGAGACACACACCTGTTCATGCTGGCTGACATTGAGTGTGTTACCTCTCAGCACTAGTGCGTCTCATGGGCGATATCCATTTCGTGCATTCTTAAAGATGAGTTGGTTGGGAGCAGTGTTGAAGTTTCCCAAGGTTTTAGATTGGAGAGAAAGCAGTTATGACCAGCGAGAACTAATGCTAATAACGGTCTCCACGGAGTGCGGTGGCAGCAGGTGCTGTCGTGAGAGGTGACCCAGTAGTGGAGGAAGAGGGAGCCTCTTGGGGAACCGTGTGGTTCAGAGATGCCCGTGTAGAAAAGGACCAGAAGAGGGCTCCCTGGCCTACACAGCTGGAGCTCCCTGGCGACCCTGGAGTGGAAGGGCAGGAACCAGCCTGCAGTGGACGGGAGTTGGTGAAAAGTGAAAATGAGAACCTGGGCCAATTTCCAGGCTCTGCTGCTTGGGGAGGAGAGACGCTTGAGAGCTCCAGGTTCATGGAGGACACCTTCAGTACGAGAGAAGCTCCAGCAAGTTTGCTTGCGAATGGAAAAGAGCCGTGAGCTATGGGGTAATGAAAACACAGAATCAGCACAGAGTTTTGGACTCGTGAGGTCCTCGGAGCTAAGGAGAGGAGCTCGGGACGGGATGGGAGGTCAGCCTTGGCCAGGGAGCAGACTGGCCTCCCGAGGAGCAGGGACAGAGGTGGCCCAGGCGTGTGGAAGTGCAGATCGTAGTGGAGGTGAGGAAAGTAATGCTGAAGGAGCTCTTATCCGGAGGCCGCTATTCGCCGTTTGTGATTTTGGGGTAATTTTTGCAGAGGAGGAGAAGTGGGTCACGCAGGGGCTGGAGAAAGCGGGTTGGCTGGAAGCAGCCCCAGCAGGTGCAGGAGACACACCCACAGGGTGTGGCCCAGTGGGAGTTGCAGAGGGGCAGCTGCAGGGGCAGCAACCTGGGAGGAACAGTTCTCTCCACCTGGGCTGGGCCCCGGGAGCAGGGGTGGGGGGCGTCTGCAGGGCGGGGGCGCCACGGAGATAGTGGAGGGCGGCAGGAACATGCCCCAGTGGTGAGCTGGGGGTCTCAGTGTGCTAGGAAGGAGGAGGGGGAGGGAGCAGCCGTGGATACTGGAAGCTGGAGGGAGGGGCACAGAGGCTGCAGTGTGGCAGCGAGTGAAGAAGAGGGGCTCACGGACAGAGGGTGGTGCCGGCTTACCACATCTGAGGGTACCCTTCCTGGCGTCCCAGGAACAGCACTGCTCGGACCCACTGCACATTAGCGTCACCCAGGGGGTTTGGAAAATCCCATGCTGGGGCCTGTTCTGAACTAATTAAATTAAATTAGAGCCTCGGGGGCCCAGGCATCAGCATCATTATAGCTCCCCAGGTAATTTCAGTGGGTGCCCACAGCCCTGGTCCATTGCCCGGTAAGAATGCTGGGCCTCAGGGGAGTGCAAGTGAGGACATCTGAGATGAGGAGTCAAGCAACTGAGAGGCCAGGGCAGGGGTTCTCAAATTCTGGCATCAGAATCACCTGTAGGGCAAATGTGGGGCTCCACCCCCAGGGCACCCTCAGTGGGGCCTGGGACCCTGCATTTCTAGGAAGGCTCTGGGTGAGGCAGGTTCTGCTGCTCTGGGGACTCCACGTGGAGAATGGTCCCTGGCCTGGCCTGGAGTGTTGCTTCTCTTGTCCACATGGACATCTGAGTGGACAGGAGGGGACAGACCTGGATCGTGGCACCCCAGTTCCCAGTGAGTGAGGCGGTATGACAAGGTCAGCATTGGGAGCAGAGAGTGGGGCCCAGACACGGCTGGGTTGCAGGCACTGATGGGGGTCTCAGGGAGAAGAAAGCAGACCCGCCTACGGCCTCCGGGCCCTCATGGTCGGCTGTCCTAGTCCTGCTGTCCCTGCTGGCTGGCCCTCATCTGGCAGGATTCGCCCATGAATCTGCAGCCAACTTACAACTTAACCCCGTTGTGATCAACGCCTCTAAAATCTCTTTTACTATCCTTGGAAGTGAGCTTGAATAGATCAGAAGAAGATCAGAAAGGTAGGGTCGGGGGCACGCAGAAGGCTTGTGTCATTCACATCCGCAATGCACTAAATGCCTCCCCACCATCTCCATCAGCTGCTTATGAAATTGGCTGAAAATCAGTGTTCTACCGTTACAGGAAAAATAAACCAATGCGTGTGTGTCTGTGTGTGAGTGTGTGTGATTGTGTGAGAGCGTGTGTGTAAATGTGTGTGTGTGAGAGTGTGAATGTGTGAGAGCGTGTGAGTGTGTGTGTGCGAGTGTGGGTGAGAGTGAGTGTGTGTCAGTGTGTGTGAGCGTGAGAGTGTGTGAGCATGAGTGTGTGTGTGTGTGAGTGTGTGTGATTGTGTGAGAGCGTGTGTGTAAATGTGTGTGTGTGAGAGTGTGGATGTGTGAGAGCGTGTGAGTGTGTGTGTGCGAGTGTGGGTGAGAGTGAGTGTGTGTCAGTGTGTGTGAGCGTGAGAGTGTGTGAGCATGAGTGTGTGTGTGTGTGTGATTGTGTGAGAGCGTGTGTGTAAATGTGTGTGTGTGAGTGTGAATGTGTGAGAGCGTGTGAGTGTGTGTGTGCGAGTGTGGGTGAGAGTGAGTGTGTGTCAGTGTGTGTGAGCGTGTGTGAGAGTGTGTGAGCATGAGTGTGTGTGAGTGTGTGTGATTGGAGGACGGCATTGCATTTTTAGTGGAAAGTAAATCACCAAAGGTGGTGACGGCTTTCGAACACAGCAAGGGGACCCCGTCATTGCGCTTACGCTCAGAGCAGAGCAGGCCCACGCCTCTGATGTGGCCGTGAGCAGATCCACCCCCACATGACAGTTCTGGGCCTGGGACCCGCTGGGCCTGGGAAGGCTACTGCTGCAAGAACAAATCAAGGAGTAATCGCCACTTGGTGACCCAGGGAGGTGTCCAACACTCCGCACACCATGGTGGAGTCAAAGGCCAAACTCACTCCCCTCAATAAGAAGCAACTGCAGGAGCATTTGAACGTGAACTGGCCGAACCCTCCACGTGTGGGCTGCACACCAGGGTACGGCTCCTGGAGGTGATTTCCAGAGGTGGTCCTGAGCTGAGAGCCAGGGTCAGGAGCCAGCAGGAAGGAAAGGGGCCCAAGACAAACGCGCACGTGACTGGGAAGGCAACGTGTGTGACCACGCAAGGACCCAGGATGGCGGCATGTGAGACTGTGCGGGGCTGAGCTGGGGCTGGGAGCTGTTGGCCACTCAGTGCGGCTGGGTGTGGAGTCAGGGGCTCGCTGGGAGGCAGCAGGACAGCGAAGAACTTTGCTCAAGGGAGCAGTGGGCTCAGACTCCCACTGCAGGTTGGCCCCACTGGCTACAGCCGAGAAGGAGATGGACGGTGCTCGTGCTGAGGCAGGGGCTGTTGCGGAGTCCAGTGGTGGGGTGAGTGGCAGAGGGATGAGGAAATCGCCAGGTTTCAGGCATCTTCCAGCAGGAGTCTGTGGGGCCTGGTGCCTATTTAGATAGGTTGCTAATGGGGACATGAGGGATGACCTGGGTTTTCTAATTGGCCAGCTGAGTGAGGGCATCGTCACTGAAGGAAGGGTGGACAGCACAAAACAAATGTGTAGAGAGGACGGCAGGTGTGCTGGGGCTGTGCTTGGCCAGAGGCCATCTGAACACAGACGTCCACCAGGCTGTCGGACCTAGGGCTTGGCGCTCAGGAAAGCGGCAGCCGCTGGAGAGGCTCAGGGGCCTTCTGTGGGTGGGTGTTGAAGCCATAGGCGCCTGGGAACCTCTGTGGGCTCCTGGTGGTGCTGGGGAGCCACACTGATGCGTAGCAGGCAGGCCTTGGAGGTGGGAACGCCTTGTGAATAGGCACTCTGTCTGGGAGGTGGCAGCAGGTGGGCAGAGCCCTGCTGGAGAATCAGGATGAGGGTCAGTGGGCCCTGCCGGGGTGGAGAGCACCACGTGAGAACTGTGGGGGCCACGGGGACATGCGTCAAAGCCCAATGTGCATGGGGGAGGCAGAACTCAAGCTGTGATCGGGGAGTGGACAGGGACGCTGAAATGGGGCAGGGATGGGTTCCTAGGCATGTTGGGTGTGGGTGGGGGCCGGAGGCACGACCCGCAGGATGTGGTGGGTGGAGGGGGATTAGCAAGTGCAGGACTTCCTAGTCCAGCTCAGAGCATGGAATGAGGCTCTTTCAAAAGGGAAGGAAGTGTCTTTATTGGGTGTCGTGTGTGGAGAAAGTAGGAACAGGACACTGTGGGACTCATCCCGTCATCACAGGAGGTTTCTCACAGGCTCCACCCCTGTCCCGACAACAGAAGGGCTGTGTGTGCACAAGATGCATGTCAGTGGGGTGTGTACATGGATGCATGTGTGCATGTGTGTATAGATGTGTGACAGTATGTGCATGTGTTCATGTGTGTATGTGTGAGTGTGCATTTGTGCCAGTAGGAATGTGTGTACACATATGTGTACATGTGTGGTGTGTATGTGTATATATGTGGTGCATGTGTGCATGTGTGTCTATGTGTGTGGTCAATGGGGTGTGGATGTGTGTGTTTGTATATTTGTGCATGAGTGGTGTGTGTGCATGCATGTGTGTTTTGTGTAGGTTTGTGGTTAATGGGGTTGCATGTGTGTGTGCATACATGTGTGTGTTTTTTGTGAGAGTAGTGTGTGCACTCCTGTGTTCATGTGTATATTTTTGTGTGTGTGTTGTGTGTGCATGCATGTGTATGTATATTTGTGCCTGAGTGGTGTGTGCATGCGTGTGTGTGTTGGTGTATGTGTGAGGTCGAGGTTGTGTGTGTGTGTGTGCATGCATGCATGTTTTTGTGTGTATGTTTGTGAGTGGCATGTGTATGTGTGAGTGTGTATTTTTGTGTGCAAATGTGTGCATGAGTGGTGTGTGTGTATGCGTGTGTGTTTTTGTGTATGTGTGAGGTCAATGAGGTTGCGTGTGTGTGTGCGTTCATGTGTTTTTGTGTGTATGTGAGTGGTGTGTGCATGTGTGAGCATGTATTTTTGTGTGCATATTTGTGCATGAGTGAGTGATATGTGTGCAGGTATGTGTGTTTTTCTGTGTATGTTTGTGTGTGAGTGGTGCGTGCATGTGTATTGTTGTGTGCAGATTTGTGTGTGTGCGTGTGTGTGTTTGTATATGTGTGAGGTCAATGGGGTTGCGTGTGTGTGCATACATGCATGTGTTTTTGTATGTTTGTGTGTGAGTGGTGTGTGCATGTGTATGTATTTTTGTGTGCATATTTACGTGTGAATGTTTGTATCTTTGTGTGGGTGCTGTGTGTGTTTGTGTATTCATCTGTGTGTATGCATGGGCTTGTGTGTGAGTCGCATGTGCATGTGTGAGTGTGTACTTTTGTGTGCATATTTTGTGTGTGCGTATCTTTGTGTGTGAGTGCTGTGTGTGTGTAGGCATTCGTGTGTATGTGAGTGTGTGCCTGTGTGTGCTGGCGGGGAGATGTTGTGTGTCCTTCCTTCCTCTGAAGCTCAGCTGAGGCGTCAGAGTGAATGTCATCAGCTTGACGCCGTTCCATAAATCAGAGCCCTTCTCACTGAAACCCGATCATCAGTTCAAAATAGCTTGAGCCAAAACACACTCATTACTTATTAGCCTAACCTTGGATCCTATTTTTGTTTCTGAAGAAATTAAAAAAAAAATCTGTGAATAAAATAATCTGTGACTACATACAGGCTGAAACCGGCTAAAACCTACTTCATTTTGTTTTTCAATTCCAAGAAATGTAGAGAATTGTACAGACTGGGTAAGACATCGCCCTCCATGGAGCCTGGAGTCCCTGAGAAGGCCTGAAGGAAGAGGGTCCCCATTGGGGGGTGGGATTAGCTGCAGAGCTGCCCAGGGAAGAGAGGCCGCTGTGTGGCTGCAGGTGTGCGGAGCTGAGACTGGGGGCCCAGCCGCTCTGAGACAGGAGGTGATGGAGCAGCAGCGGGGGCTTGGGGAAGGTGGATGGGGCACCGGGGAGGGGAGGGGAAGCAAGCTGGAAGAAACTTCCAGGGGTCCCTGCAAAGGCACCCCTACTCACCTGCCTGGGAGGTGCAGGTGAAGCTGAGCGCCCTGTCCGAGCCCAGCCTGGAGGCCAGGACTGGCTCCTCAGTGACTGGCAGGGCCACACAGGTGGGAGAACAGGAAGGAGGGTGGCTAGAGGTTGAGGACCGCGGGGCTTGGCTGTGGGGACTGTGATTAACCAGGGAGCAGACCGGCTCCCAGGACGATGGTGTGCCGCCAGAGAAATTCACCAAAATAAGCAACCTGCTAAATGTGTTAAACTTACCAAAAAACAAGTTCTAAGGATTATTTGAAGACCATATTCCTTTCTGCTCAATTTACCTGGCATTTTCTTGGTGAGTAGAGCGGTTTTGTCTTCTTTAACTACATTCAGGTACTTCCTCTTCCCAAATGAAGTGATGAGAACGTGTCCATAAGGAGGCAAAAGTACTTAGAGACAGTTTTCAACAAATGGACCATTTCTTACAATTCTTTTAAGAAGCATGTATTTATTGAATGTATTCAGGAAGTGGGGGCGGAGAGAGGAGGGAGAAATAGGAGAAATGGGGGGAGAGAGAGAGAGAGAGGGAGAATGTGTGTACTTCTCCAAGTGTGCAGTTTTCTGGGTTAATTCAGTGAATTGGTCATTAAGCAGATGGATTTTCTGTTCTCTCTCTCTCTCTTTTTCTTTTTCTTTTTTTTTTTTTTTGAGACAGAGTTTTGCTCTTTTCGCCCAGGCTGGAGTGCAACGGTGCCATATAGGCTCACTGCAACCTCTGCCTCCAGGGTTCAAGTGCTTCTCCTGCCTCAGCCTCCCAGGTAGCTGGAATTACAGGTGCCTGCCACCACGCCCAGCTAATTTTTGTATTTTTTTTTTTTTTTTTAGTAGAGACAGGGTTTCGCCATGTTGGTCAGGTTGGTCTCGAACTCCTGACCTCAGGTGATCCACTTGCCTTGGCCTCCCAAAGTGCTGGGATTACATGCGTGAGCCGCCATGCCCGGCCTCTCTCTCTTTCTTTCCAAGTTTTGAGAACTGGCGTGGCAGTGGTTCCAGTGAGGATTTGTGGGGCATGGGCACATAACAGCAAACACTACACTTACTGTGCCAAGCACATCATGGACGCGGCACATGACCTTGGCCAATCCTGTGAGTCATTCTGTAGAGTAGGTGCCTCAGTCACCCCTTCTCCCTGACACAAAAGCAGACTGGGCACTGCCACTGGCTGCTCCCTACTCATGTCTTAGGGGAGGCTTCGTGGGGAGTGAGGGCAGAGAGGCCGGGCAGATTGGAGAAGGCAGTGGGGCAGAGGGCGGGCAGCATGACTGAAAGTAGAGAGTGCCTGGCAGGAATGAAAGCAGGGGCTGGAGGGAGAGAAGGTGCTCATCCCCAGAGCAGGTGGGATGTCAGAGTGTGAACGATCCAGGGTCCTGCCAAGGCAGTGGGTCCTGACGTGCTTTGGGGACAGAGTCCTTGGAGCTGAGGCATGTGCTGCCAGGCTTGGGCAGGACAGCCCCGCCGGCAGGTGCCTGGGCTTTCAGCAGGGGAGGGTAGAGGGAAGGCAGGAGCGGGGTTTGAGCCAGCCCTCTCTGAGCCCTTTCCCTTTCACCTTTCAAGATTTTACATCTCAGGGACCATTCTAGCAGGGTCACCTAAATATAGACCCCTGTCTTCTGTGTGCAGTTAATTTTACTCAAATGCCTAAGAACAGCCATCTTGCCAGGACAGTGGTGGCCGGCAGGCAGGGTCACAGGGCATCCACTGCAGGGAAGCCGTCCCCAGCTACTGCTCTCAGGAGCTGGCCCCTCCCAAGGCCGTTTTAGTGACGGAGTCTTGGGGGCAGCAGAGGCCCCTAGCTCCCACCTGTGCTGTGCGTTTGTAGGATTTCACCTGACCCCAGAAAGAAGGTCCTCTCACAAGGCCCATGTTGTCTAATGATAGCCCTTCTGTGTCTGTGATAACACGAAGTTGTGATAACACAAACGTGCTCCTCTCCATCCAGTGTTCAGCTTGGGTTAAGTGTCTCTGATCACATTACTTTATTTTTATTTTTTTAAATTTTTTGAGACGGTGTCTAGCTTTGTTGCCCAGGCTGGAGTGCAGGGGCGCAAGCACCTCTGTGGAGTGCTGCTCAGAGACCCCCTCTCTAGGTATAAATGGGCCTCCTCCATGTAGGATGGAGCTCCTGCTCAGGTGTCTCCATAGAACTTCAGAGAGCCACCTGCGGCTCCCAGCACGTGGCAGCATCGGGCACTCATGTGTAGGCTTTGTTCTGACCCCACCCCCACTCTTGGCTCTATGGGATTCCCACTGCCATCCCCAACAGCCTGCCTTCTTGTTCCCCGGGACTGGATACGGGGCAGCTGGGAGCCTCAGGCATGAGAGGCCCTGGCCTTCGGGGCGGGTCTGTCCTGAGAAGGCAGGTCGTGTCTGCGATAGACAGTGCTTCCTGCGGTGTCCCTGTCTCCGTGGAAGGGGACCTGGGTGACCAACTCTGTGGCTGGACCAACTGCTCCACAACAGGGGGAGGGGAACCAGTTTCACTGCTCAGCCAGGGCCCATGTTTGCCCTGAATCTGTTCTTGGCCGGGTGCGGGGACCCCAGAGGCCCCAGGCAAGGCGCAGTGTGGAGATGTCGTGAAAAGAGGCAGTTTCCATGAGAACTGGGTGGTCAGGAGCCCAAGGAAGCCTCAGCATGCCCTGAGCTGAGGACAGAGGAAAGAGTGGTGAATGCAGCGCCAGGGACCTTGGACCTCGAGCTGGCCATGCACAGACCCAGGTAAGATCATGCTCCAGGGCCTCAGGTTCAAAGTGCAGACGGACACTGCTGTTCTGACATCTGATGTGAGGGATCACATGTGAAATACGCTGAGGTCTTTGAAATGAAGGTGCTGAATACATTTGCTTACTGCTGATCAGTCCACGGTTTCTACTCAAACAGTAGTGAAATCATGCTTTCCACTGCAGTACTTGCTTAGAAAATACAAAGGAAGCCTTGAGTGGCTGGAGAGTCACAGCACCTCACGCTTATTGATTGCTCACTGGGGGTCAGGCACTGTGCAAGACCCTCCAGGTATGACTTATTTAAACCTCACAATCCCTACGAAACCAACACCATTCTCATCCCCATAAGGCTTTGCCCTGGGCCTCTGACATTGACTTGCCCATCTCTGTCCATGAGGCCACTGTGCATGGCGGAAACCATCGTCCACACCTGCCCTCCACCGTGATTCTGCAACAGCCCCTTGAATGCCGCCCCAACCCTCTGCTTCTCTGTCCTTTAATACGACCGCCTCCGGGCCACACTCTCCTTCCTGGGAGATGCGTCCTTCCTCCTGGATTTCATGAGTGCACGAGGGAAATCTCCCCTCTGAGTGTCCCCAGCACATCACTCTCCTGCAGGGCTTATTGACTCCCGCATTGCTCTCTAGCTCTGCCCACGGGGACCTCTCTTCAGGTCAGGCAGAAGGCAGGTAATCTCTTTTGTGTAATAACAACACACATCTAGGTCGTGGGTGTCATGGATAATCTATTTGCATAAAGAGACAAAAATACCCTTCCGCTTGATTGGATTTATGGTTTAAGTGTGTACAGTTTTGGCTGGGCCCCCGTTCCCCAGCACCCACTACCCTGCCATGCGCATGGATCACTGCTACAACCACAGCTCCTGCAGAGGCAGATAAATCCTCGGTCAAACTCTTCCCCCTTTCCTCCACCTTATTTCTAGAAGGAGCGGCCCACGCTGGTCATTCACAAGGAAGGCAGAGCCACTGGGCTTCCATGCTTGGCCTGTCTTCTCCATTTTACTTCTAGAAGGAACTTCACATGCTGGCCTCAATATCTTTATTTTTTTAAATTTACTTTTTATTTTTATTTTTGAGACAGAGTCTCACTGTATTGCCCAGGGTGGAATGCAGTGGCTCAGTCTCGGCTCACTGCAACCTCTGTTTCCCGGGATTAAGCGGTTCTTGTGCCTCAGCCTCCCACGTAGCTGGGATTACAGGTGTGTGTTACCACGACTGGCTAGTTTTTGTACTTTTAGTAGAGATGGGGTTTTGACATGTTGACTAGGCTGGTTTTGAACTTCTGACCTCAGGCAATCCAACTGCTTCAGCCTCCCAAAGTGCTGGGATTACAGGCATGAATGACTGTGCCTGGCAGGCCTCAATATCTTTAGTATTTGCATTTCTTTCTCTCTCTCTTTTTTTTCAATTTGCCAATATTTTCTCTTTTTTTTAGCTTATGTACTCACTTTTTATATTTTAATCTATACTCTTGACTTTTAGGAAAAATAAAGTACAATACTTTGAAATAATTTACATGCATTTTATTTGTCTGATTACTTGTTCAGCTTACATACAAAAATTCATCAAGGCAGCATTAGCATAATCATATGTATGCATTTTCCAACCTGCATCTCATTAATACACCCTAGGGCTGATCCGTCTTGTTCTTCAGCTCCTTGGGAGGATGAGTCCTCCCAAACGTTGAAATAAGACAGCCTTCTCCTGACACACCTTGGCCAAGCAGAGTGGGCAGTTGCCACCTGGGATGCACTGAGATTTCTGTCTTTGCTCTTCAGTCCTGAGTTCATGAACCAGGTGTCTCGAGCTGGGCTCCACAGAAGCGGACCCTAAGATAAGGAAGTGAGTCACAGCAGTTTGAGAGGTGACCCTTGGAATCACCCATTGACTAGAGAATTAGTTACGCTCCCACCTATGCAACCAAGACCACAAGGGCGGGATCCATGTCTGCACCTGCTCAGTCCCACGTTGAGGAGGGCAGTGGCCTCATGGTTAACAGCATGTCAAGGATCTTGCTCACTCATCCTAGAAACAGTTTTTCCAGGCTGGAAAGTCTGATATGACATGTATGACAAACAGGATGTGGATTTCCTGAAGGACCTGGGACCTCTGGTCAGTGGCGTCAGGGCAAAGTGGCGTGAGGAGATGTTTCCTCCCCTGATGAATCACTTAAAACGGGGTGACTTGAATCAAGTGTTCTGTGGGTAGAGACAAAAACCCTTGTTTCTGCCCATAGCCATGAATCGGTGATCTGAGTTAGGTTTTGTGTGAGCCACTGGCTTCAGGGGAACATTTTTACACCTGGGGAGTTTCACAGGCAGAAGGTTTCTCATGAAATCTGCACAGTCCCAGAGGGTGTTACAGGAGGCTGCTCCTTCCAAATGACCCTGAAAGCTAAAACCAGTAAAGAAAGCCAACCAGACATGGCACCTGAATGCCCACTTACCCACAGCAGTGTGGGTGGCCTTTTCCTTTGGGGTTAAAAGGACGCAGAGCAAGGTCTGCATGGCTCCCCCTCACTCTCAGTGAAGAAAGTAGGGTGTGAAGTCCACCCAGAGGAGGAATCATCTGAATTTATTTTATTTTTTTTAAAGAAAGGACCACGGGGTTGTGGGTTGAGCCTTGTCTTTGTCTTTGAGCCCTGCTTGGTGGATTTCCAGAAAGACCCCAAGCAGCTGCAGAACCGAGTCTACCTGACCTGCTGGCTTGCTGCTTGACCCTGCGGAGTTCTCCTGTCTCCATGTCTGTGCTAAGCTCTGTGTCCTCAGAGGGAGGGCCAAGGCCATTCCATTCCTGCACAAAGTGTGTGAGGACGCACCAGCGGCCTTTTATAGGTGGGTGAGCCTAGAGAGGCAGAGGCAACAGATACAGTCCCATAAGTAAAGACAGGCGACATGCAGGAGCACCTAAGTTCTGCTGACAGCATCTTGGAAAGAGCCTGTGGCATGACCATCAGGTGAGAAAACGAGGAGGAGGTGCTCTGAGGCCTGTAGGGTGAGGCACATGCCAGGAGCCCCTGCAATCGCCTAGAAGCGCAGAGCCGCCCAACCTTTCTTGTGCATCCAAGGCACCTGGGCATCCTGCTAAAATGCAGATTCCCATTCTTCATGTCCTAAATCTTGCTCTTAAGTAAGACAGGCTTCATTTAAATCAAATCAAATTACAGATTTGGTTTCTCTGTGTCCTGGCCGCAGAGCCATGCCTGACTTGGGTGACTGCTCTGGACAGTCCGGGGACATTTTGGTCATTGGAGAAAGTTGTGCATATTGTGGGGCTGTGACTCGAAGTAAGACAGTATGTGCAGAGTTGCCATGTCAACGGCAATACCATCTTATAACTCAGTTATCCTAAGAGGGTTTGGATGTAGCTTCATTAAGAGTCAGACCGTGGTGGTGTGGGAGAAAATTAAAACAGCTGTCAATTCAATTTGAGTCCATATTCTTGAAGAACTCACTGAAATCAAGACTTCTAATTAATCTCGTCTGTTCCATTTTTCGCTTGAGTAAATGACCACAGTGTAACAGCGATTGAAATATGGTGCCCTTTCCTGGTTCACGCCTGTTGGATCCTGTGCTTCGAGCCTGGAACCTAGAGGAGCTTTTGTTGCCTGCCTGAGTCCACGCAGAGCTGAGTCTAAACCCTGCTCAGACGTGTCCCTGCTCCCCCTCTCACTTCCACTCTGCTCCCGGTCTGCCTCTCCTAATCTATGGCAAATCTTTGAGGCTGTTCAGTCTGCTTTCAACTTCTCTCTTCTCAGATCCATCCTCCCCACAGTTGCTCGAAAATCGAAAATTAGTTGTCATCAGACCAGCTTTACAATGTACATAATGGACAATGTGATAAAGCAGGAAACAGGAAAACAACTCGTACTGGATGGGAGAAAACCGCCACATTTGCCAGCACTATGACTGGATACCCAGGGAAGCTCAGGAGGATTCAGTGAAAATCGATTGGCGCCACCCTCCTCCAAAAAGTTTAGGAAGTTGGCCACATTGTGCTTAAAATAGGGCATTTTCCTCTAGTGGCAATCACCAACTAGAAAATGTACGGGAACCAACTGTGGTGACTGCGTGGAGCGGAGGGACACGACAGGGAGAATGTCCCCATGCCGCTCATTCTCCGGGACTCTGCAGCCAACAGGCTTCTCCGTCTCTGGGGGCAACTCTCTCGGTTCAGGTTGCCTGCTGCTCGGCTGGAGAGGCTTCATCCCAGCCCAAAGGGCCATCTCACCCCTCACCCGAGCCCCCATGTGCAGCGTGCACGTGGGGGCTTGGGTGAGGTGCAACTGGGCCATCTCAGTAGTCGCCGCCAGTGGAAGCAACAAACACAGACCTGATTCCAACAGCACCTGCCAGTGAGTTCCCACCAAAGGCAAGACGGCACCTGCCTCCTGAGTGCTTCTGCCTCTGGAGCGCTCCTGCCTCCTCAATGCTCCCGCTGACAGCCACACCACATTGTCTGCCTCCCCCTTCAAAGCCCTCCAGTGGCCTCAGTTTAGACCTTCAAGCCTGTGTTAGGCTGGGCTGTGCCCTGAACTGTGTGCCCGCAGCCATTCCCCACCCACAGCCAACCACTGTCCACGGCGGCCTGTGCTGGGGGCACCATCTACCAGGGAGCTGCACCAATGCTGGAGCAGGCTAGAGGGACTGGAGAGCTGACACCCCCGGGAGCAGCCTCACAGACGCCGGGGTGTGTGGCTCTGAGGAGCGCTATGCATCCTCTCAGGGTCCCTAGTGCACTGAAACCCCGTGGTCCCACTCAGAGCCCCTCTGTGGACTCCCTTCCCCACCCTGTCTCACTGCCCCACTCCCTCGGGGCCTCCTGAGAGACCGCCTCCCAGGTTACTCACAAGCCCTCAACTCCTTGTCTTGGGGTTGGCTTCTGGGTGACCCTTCCTGAGATGGATGTTTCTCGAAGCTTTTTAGCTTCCAAGCCCCACTACGCAGTGGGCTGTAAATGCCCTCTTGCAAACGCCAGGCCATGCCCCAGCCTCAGGGAGTAACTAGATTGTCAGGGCTGAGTCAGTGCCCAAGGTCACACAGCGATTATTAACTAGAGGCCCAGCTAGAACCAATGTCTGACTTGGAAACCCTAAGACTGACTTTTGAATAGGTGGAGGCGGAGCCTCGGAACTGAGGGGAGGAGTCAGGCGCAGAGGATGAGGACCCAACAGCAGCCTGTGCTTCCTGATTTCTGACACTCTTCTGATTCCATGTTTGTTCTGGGTTCCTTAAAACAAGGCCAGTCCTGCAGGTGGGCAGGGCGTGTGGTGGGGACGG
This sequence comes from Rhinopithecus roxellana, assembly GCF_007565055.1. NCBI lineage: Eukaryota > Metazoa > Chordata > Mammalia > Primates > Cercopithecidae > Rhinopithecus > Rhinopithecus roxellana. The sequence continues at coordinate 51,678,763 of NC_044559.1, read as the reverse complement.
AGCCTCTCCAGCCAGAAGTCAGAGGCCCAGAGTTTTGGAAGGGGTCTTTCCTTGCCTCTGGAATTAAAACCTCCCCCGGCTGAGGCGGGCGGATCACCTGAGGTCGGGAGTTCGAGACCAGCCTGACCAACATGGAGAAACTCCGTCACTACCAAAAATACAAAAAATTAGCCGGGTGTGGTGGCCGTGTGCCTGTAATCCCAGCTACTCGGGAGGCTGAGGCAGGAGAATCGCTTGAACCCGGGAGGCAGAGGGTGTGGTGAGCCGCGATTGCACCACTGCACTCCAGCCTGGGCAACAAGAGCAAAACTCCATCTCAGAAAAAAACAAAACAAAACAAAACCCTCCCCCTGGGGAAGCTGTGTCTATGCCGCGGAGTGAGCACAGCCCTGCTGGGAACCTGGACCCCCGCCTGGCTGCCTTCCGAGGTCCCAGGGTTAGCTCTGGGAACTCAGGCTGCTCCCAAAAACAGGGGAATTGCAGCCCAAAGATGCAGGCCCGGCGGGGGCAGTGGGGGGCGCCTCCCTCTTCCACATTCTAGCTTGGAAACACATTTGCAACCACAGGAAGGCCATCAGCAGGGCCTGCGTTTCCAGGCAGACAATGGGGAAGGAGACCCATGCTGAGCCTTTGATTAGAAAACAGATGCCTGGGGCGGGGCCGGGGGAGGGTGTCCTCAGACCCGTCTCCTGGGGCCACTTCCCCATTCCTCCTGGCAGTTCCTGGGCAGTATCAATATTGTGCGTTTATGTTGCAGATGAAAGTATCGCACTGTCTTTACTTTAGAGAGAAGACATTTGAAACAGTTGCCTTTCGACCAGAACCGGCTACGGCACTTGATCCAGGTCGCCTTTGGTGTGGCTGCAGGTGCTTTCCTTCCGGCTTCTGGAGCAACAGCTAGAAAATAAAATGGCGCCATTGCTGAGGCTTAAGTAGGTAAACAAAGCCGCTGGGAAGCTCGAACTGGGTGGAGCTCACAGCAGCTCAAGGAAGCCTGCCTGTCTCTGTAGTCTCCACCTCTGGGGACAGCGCACAGCTGAAGACCAACAGGGGAAGTAGCGGGAGCCGGTGCAGACGCGAACGACTCTGTCTGACAGCTTTGGGGAGAGCCGTGGATCTCCCAACGTGGAGGTTGAGATCTGAGAACGGACTGACTGCCTGCTCAGGTGTGTCCCTGACCCCTGAGTAGCCTAGCTGGGAGAAATCCCCCACTAGGGGCAGTCTGACACCCCACACCTCACAGGGTGGAGTACACCCCTGAGAGGACACTTCCAAAGGAAGAATCAGACAGGTACACTCGCTGTTCAGCAATATTTTATCTTCGGCAACCTCTGCTGCTGATACCCAGGCAAACAGGGTCTGGAGTGGACCTCAAGCAATCTCCAACAGACCAACAGAGAGTCCTTCTGACTGTCAGAAGGAAAACTATCAAACAGGAAGGACACCTATACCAAAACCCCATCAGTTCGTCACCACCATCAAAGACCAGAGACAGATAAAACCACAAAGATGGGGAAGAAGCAGGGCAGAAAAGCTGGAAATTCAAAAAATAAGAGCGCATCTCCCCCTGCAAAGGAGCGCAGCCCATCACCAGCAACGGATCAAAGCTGGTCAGAGAATGACTTGGACGAGAGGAGAGAAGAAGGCTTCAGTCCATCAAACTTCTCAGAGCTAAAGGAGGAATTACGTACCCAGCGCAAAGAAACTAAAAATCTTGAAAAAAGAGTGGAAGAATTGACAGCTAGACTCATTAATGCAGAGAAGATCATAAACGAAATGACAGAGATGAAAACCATGACACGAGAAATACGTGACAAATGCACAAGCTTCAGTAACCGACTCGATCAACTGGAAGAAAGAGTATCAGCGATTGAAGATCAAATGAATGAAATGAAGCGAGAAGAGAAACCAAAAGAAAAAAGAAGAAAAAGAAATGAGCAAAGCCTGCAAGAAGTATGGGATTACGTAAAAAGACCAAATCTACGTCTGATTGGGGTGCCTGAAAGTGAGGGGGAAAATGGAACCAAGTTGGAAAACACTCTTCAGGATATCATCCAGGAGAACTTCCCCAACCTAGTAGGGCAGGCCAACATTCAAATTCAGGAAATACAGAGAACGCCACAAAGATACTCCTCCAGAAGAGCAACTCCAAGACACATAATTGCCAGATTCACCAAAGTTGAAATGAAGGAAAAAATCTTAAGGGCAGCCAGAGAGAAAGGTCGGGTCACCCACAAAGGGAAGCCCATCAGACTAACAGCAGATCTCTCGGCAGAAACTCTACAAGCCAGAAGAGAGTGGGGGCCAATATTCAACGTTCTTAAAGAAAAGAATTTTCAACCCAGAATTTCATATCCAGCCAAACTAAGTTTCATAAGTGAAGGAGAAATAAAATCCTTTACAGATAAGCAAATGCTTAGAGATTTTGTCACCACCAGGCCTGCCTTACAAGAGACCCTGAAGGAAGCCCTAAACATGGAAAGGAACAACCGGTACCAGCCATCGCAAAAACTTGGCAAAATGTAAAGACCATCGAGGCTAGGAAGAAACTGCATCAACTAACGAGCAAAATAACCAGTTAATATCATAATGGCAGGATCAAGTTCACACATAACAATATTAACCTTAAATGTTAATGGACTAAATGCTCCAATTAAAAGACACAGACTGGCAAACTGGATAAAGAGTCAAGACCCATCAGTCTGCTGTATTCAGGAGACCCATCTCACATGCAGAGACATACATAGGCTCAAAATAAAGGGATGGAGGAAGATCTACCAAGCAAATGGAGAACAAAAAAAAGCAGGGGTTGCAATCCTAGTCTCTGATAAAACAGACTTTAAACCATCAAAGATCAAAAGAGACAAAGAAGGCCATTACATAATGGTAAAGGGATCAATTCAACAGGAAGAGCTAACTCTCCTAAATATATATGCACCCAATACAGGAGCACCCAGATTCATAAAGCAAGTCCTTAGAGACTTACAAAGAGACTTAGACTCCCATACAATAATAATGGGGGACTTCAACACTCCGCTGTCAACATTAGACAGATCAACGAGACAGAAAGTTAACAAGGATATCCAGGAATTGAACTCATCTCTGCACCAAGCGGACCTAATAGACATCTATAGAACTCTCCACCCCAAATCAACAGAATATACATTCTTCTCAGCACCACATCACACTTATTCCAAAATTGACCACATAATTGGAAGTAAAGCACTCCTCAGCAAATGTAAAAGAACAGAAATTATAACAAACTGTCTCTCAGACCACAGTGCAATCAAACTAGAACTCAGGACTAAGAAACTCAATCAAAACCGCTCAACTACATGGAAACTGAACAACCTGCTCCTGAATGACTACTGGGTACATAACGAAATGAAAGCGGAAATAAAGATGTTCTTTGAAACCAATGAGAACAAAGATACAACATACCAGAATCTCTGGGACACATTTAAAGCAGTGTGTAGAGGGAAATTTATAGCACTAAATGCCCACAAGAGAAAGCAGGAAAGATCTAAAATTGACACTCTAACATCACAATTAAAAGAACTAGAGAGGCAAGAGCAATCACATTCAAAAGCTAGCAGAAGGCAAGAAATAACTAAGATCAGAGCAGAACTGAAGGAGATAGAGACATAAAAAACCCTCCAAAAAATCAATGAATCCAGGAGTTGGTTTTTTGAAAAGATCAACAAAATTGACAGACCGCTAGCAAGGCTAATAAAGAAAAAAAGAGAGAGGAATCAAATAGATGCAATAAAAAATGATAAAGGGGATATCACCACTGACCCCACAGAAATACAAACTACCATCAGAGAATACTATAAATGCCTCTACGCAAATCAACTAGAAAATCTAGAAGAAATGGATAATTTCCTGGACACTTACACTCTCCCAAGGTTAAACCAGGAAGAAGTTGAATCCCTGAATAGACCAATAGCAGGCTCTGAAATTGAGGCAACAATTAATAGCCTACCCACCAAAAAAAGTCCAGGACCAGATGGATTCACAGCTGAATTCTACCAGAGGTACAAGGAGGAGCTGGTACCATTCCTTCTGAAACTATTCCAATCAATAGAAAAAGAGGGAATCCTCCCTAACTCATTTTATGAGGCCAACATCATCCTGATACCAAAGCCTGGCAGAGACACAACAAAAAAAGAGAATTTTAGACCAATATCCCTGATGAACATTGATGCAAAAATCCTCAATAAAATACTGGCAAACCGGATTCAGCAGCACATCAAAAAGCTTATCCACCATGATCAAGTGGGCTTCATCCCTGGGATGCAAGGCTGGTTCAACATTCGCAAATCAATAAACGTAATCCAGCATGTAAACAGAACCAAAGACAAGAACCACATGATTATCTCAATAGATGCAGAAAAGGCTTTTGACAAAATTCAACAGCCCTTCATGCTAAAAACGCTCAATAAATTCGGTATTGATGGAACGTACCTCAAAATAATAAGAGCTATTTATGACAAACCCACAGCTAATATCATACTGAATGGGCAAAAACTGGAAAAATTCCCTTTGAAAACTGGCACAAGACAGGGATGCCCTCTCTCACCACTCCTATTCAACATAGTGTTGGAAGTTCTGGCTAGGGCAATCAGGCAAGAGAAAGAAATCAAGGGTATCCAGTTAGGAAAAGAAGAAGTCAAATTGTCCCTGTTTGCAGATGACATGATTGTATATTTAGAAAACCCCATCGTCTCAGCCCAAAATCTCCCTAAGCTGATAAGCAACTTCAGCAAAGTCTCAGGATACAAAATTAATGTGCAAAAATCACAAGCATTCTTATACACCAGCAACAGACAAGCAGAGAGCCAAATCAGGAATGAACTTCCATTCACAATTGCTTCAAAGAGAATAAAATACCTAGGAATCCAGCTTACAAGGGATGTAAAGGACCTCTTCAAGGAGAACTACAAACCACTGCTCAGTGAAATCAAAGAGGACACAAACAAATGGAAGAACATACCATGCTCATGGATAGGAAGAATCAATATCGTGAAAATGGCCATACTCCCCAAGGTTATTTATAGATTCAATGCCATCCCCATCAAGCTACCAATGACTTTCTTCACAGAATTGGAAAAAACTGCTTTAAAGTTCATATGGAACCAAAAAAGAGCCCGCATTGCCAAGACAATCCTAAGTCAAAAGGACAAAGCTGGAGGCGTCACGCTACCTGACTTCAAACTATACTACAAGGCTACAGTAACCAAAACAGCATGGTACTGGTACCAAAACAGAGATATAGACCAATGGAACAGAACAGAGTCCTCAGAAATAATACCGCACATCTACAGCCATCTGATCTTTGACAAACCTGAGAGAAACAAGAAATGGGGAAAGGATTCCCTATTTAATAAATGGTGCTGGGAAAATTGGCTAGCCATAAGTAGAAAGCTGAAACTGGATCCTTTCCTTACCCCTTATACGAAGATTAATTCAAGATGGATTAGAGACTTAAATGTTAGACCTAATACCATAAAAACCCTAGAAGAAAATCTAGGTAGTACCATTCAGGACATAGGCATGGGCAAGGACTTCATGTCTAAAACACCAAAAGCAACGGCAGCAAAAGCCATAATTGACAAATGGGATCTAATTAAACTAAAGAGCTTTTGCACAGCAAAAGAAACTACCATCAGAGTGAACAGGCAACCTACAGAATGGGAGAAAATTTTTGCAACCTACTCATCTGACAAAGGGCTAATATCCAGAATCTACAAAGAACTCAAACAAATATACGAGAAAAAAACAAACAACCCCATCAAAAAGTGGGGAAAGGATATGAACAGACATTTCTCAAAAGAAGATATTCATACAGCCAACAGACACATGAAAAAATGCTCATCATCACTGGCCATCAGAGAAATGCAAATCAAAACCACAATGAGATACCATCTCACACCAGTTAGAATGGCAATCATTAAGAAGTCAGGAAACAACAGGTGTTGGAGAGGATGTGGAGAAATAGGAACACTTTTACACTGTTGGTGGGATTGTAAACTAGTTCAACCATTATGGAAAAGAGTATGGCAATTCCTCAAGGATCTAGAACTAGATGTACCATATGACCCAGCCATCCCACTACTGGGTATATACCCAAAGGATTATAAATTAGTCTACTACAAAGACACATGTACACGTATGTTTATTGCGGCACTATTCACAATAGCAAAGACTTGGAATCAACCCAAATGTCCATCTGTGACAGACTGGATTAAGAAAATGTGGCACATATACACCATGGAATACTATGCAGCCATAAAAAAGGATGAGTTTGCGTCCTTTGTAGGGACATGGATGCAGCTGGAAACCATCATTCTTAGCAAACTATCACAAGAAGAGAAAACCAAACACCGCATGTTCTCACTCATAGGTGGGAACTGAACAATGAGATCACTTGGACTCGGGAAGGGGAACATCACACACTGGGGTCTATCATGGGGAGGGGGGAGGGGGGAGGAGGGAGGGATTGCATTGGGGAGTTATACATGATATAAATGATGAATTGATGGGTGCTGACGAGTTGATGGGTGCAGCACACCAACATGGCATAAGTATACATATGTAACAAACCTGCACGTTATGCACATGTACCCTAGAACTTAAAGTATAATAAAAAAAAAAAAAAAAAAAAAAAAGAAAATAAAATGGCTTGTGTGCCTAATTGCTTTGTTCTTTTAAACCTATTATGCTGGTGCAAATGTAATTGCGATTTTTGACATTACTTTCAATTTACCAACCTAAATGTTTGGGCTTTGGAGCAATTTTAGCCACCTCCCAAACCTGCTGGCATCATTAATAAATCCCCTTATTCACGTGACCATAATTCACATCCTCCTTCTCACACTTGCTTTCCTGGCGTGCTGGGAAGGGAGAGGGAAGCATGGGGTGGAGACGCCAACAAGGGCATAGAGAGCCCAGGGTGGAGATGCCGAGATGGCAGAGGGGCCCGCTGCGGGCTGTGTGGGCTGCGGTTGCTGCCTGGAGTCCTCCAGTCACAGAATGAGCTAAATGATTCTTGAAGTTCGGTTATTGCATTTTAATGACTTAATATCTTTGTTTAGCAGCAGAGCTCTCCAGACTGGGGTTGGCTGAGACACAGCCTGGGCTGGACAGAGCAGCTTCCAGAGGAGAACAGACAGGTGCCATGTGGTCAGGGGAACCCCCATGGAGTCCGAGGTGGCCGTGACTGTGGATGCCCCACGGTGAGCCTGAGTCCAAGGGAACAAAGAAGGAGAGGACCTGTTTGGCTGTGTTAAAACAGTAGGAACGTTCTGAAATCACAGAATTCTTATGAGAAGAACTCGTCATTCAATACCCAACAGGAGCTGCTCCTGCCCCCGTCTTCACAACCGAGGGCTCCATCCTCCACGATCCTTGATAGATCAACTCTAGGGGTGCGGATGTTCTTGGTAGAGTGGAACGTGTTTGCTGTTTTTCCAAAAGCTGTTCTTTAAAGACATCTGTAACACACACCACACATTCTTTTAAACTGCAGTGAAAGCTTGATTGTAAAAATGGGCCTCGTGGGAACCTTTTCAATATTTTACATTTCTTCGGATACTTTTCAAAGCCCCTCTGTTTCTCCACCTTTCCTTTCTCATCTGGTCTCAGCCGGCACCGTGTGGCACAGAGGTGGACCGATTTCCTCAGGACACCACAGCCAAGGCTAGGAAAACTAGGTTTCCTGAGTTTCAGTTCAGTGTGCCATCCACGACTGTAGTGACAGGCATCGTGTCTTTCTCCTTAAGAAAAAAAGAAAAATATAGATAAATCACTGCTTTCAGGCGAAGGATTTTAAAAAGCTTGCAATACTTGTCATTTTTATCTGAAATCATAAAGATGTGAAATTTGTGAGCTGACGTGTAAATGTGCATCTGAAAAGCTCTTGCACACAAGATGACAGGGTTGATTTCTGGCTTTGGTGTCCCCAAGCCTGAGCACAGGCAGTCCTGTGGCTGCCTGGTGGCTGTCATGCCCCATGAGCTGGGGACACTGGTGTGATTCCTTCTCTCCCGATGGCCCCTGGCTGCAGCCCTTGGGGACCTGGCCTTCTAGCTGTGCCCGTACTCTCCTCCCCAACTCCTGCCGCCTAGATGGGGACAGTGGGGCGAGTGGCTGGTCCCTCTTGACACCATCCTATGGCCTGAATTTACTGTGTGAAATCATCGCTTTCGAGTCCATTTTGAAATGTCAAGGAATGAGAAAAGTCTTGAATATTTATAAATGTTGGGACCCACTTGCAGGATATCTTAAAGGGGAAAGACGTCAAATGCAGAGATGTGGAAGGAGACCGCCTTGTGCTTCTTTAAATAGAAAAGGTGCTGGCAGCTGAAGTGGCAGTTTTGGGGCTTCCAAGGGAGCACTTTTCCTGGCGCCTGCTAAATGTTAATCTAGAGTTGGACGTGAGCGTGAGGCGGCAAGGCACAACCCTCTACCTTCTTTCCATGCCTCCTCCCTCTCGCGCGCTCTAACTCTCCAATTGCTTTAAAATATTTAGAAGGGATATGCTATATTATTTAAAAGCTAGATTGGCTCACTGACCTGGAGGGCTCAGCCTAGTTAGCGGAGAAGACCCACTGAGGCACAAGCGTGATATGGCAGGGGGCTCAGAGGCAATTGACTTAGGAAGCAGGAGAGGAAAGGGGTGGCCACAGAAACTCTGAATTCTTGGTCGAGGAAGACGACTTTGTTTGGGAGAAACTAGTTCTCAGAATATGCAGCATTCAGATGTTAGAGATATAACTTTCATTTTGTTCCTGAATAACTGGTCAATGAAGAAAGCTGGGACAGAGGAGGTCAGGAGCTATGCAGGCTTGGGCGGCCTTCAGGAGGGAGAACCAGTGACAGCAGGCAGCATCACTAGGCTTGTCCTCTGTGCCAGGCATGCTCCATGCAATCCCTTGTTGATCTGTGATGAGGGGCCACAGAGCCGGGAGACGGGCACCCAAAGCTGAAGGCTCATGTGTGGTGGAGCCGGGACAAAGCCGAGGTTACTGTCTCCACAGGGGGATCCCTCAGTGGGCATCTGTGCAGCTCACCAACTCTTGCTGGCACTGCACCTCCAGGCCACAGCAGGATGGCACTCCCTGTCCCTGAAAATGTTAGGGGTGGCCACGTGACTTGTGTTGCCAGTGAAATTGGTAAGAAGTGACCTGGTGGAAACTTTAAGAGCTAGTTTCTGACTTGCTACCTCCTCTTCCCACAGCTCAGCAGGAACCAGGTTGTGACGATGGTGCCTTCCTCAGGGTGGGACCCCAGTGGGGGTGAGAAGCAGCAGGGCCCTAGCCCCCAGCGGTGGCTTTTGCGTGATTGAGAAGTAAACCTTTCTTTGTTTTAAGCCCCTAGGATTTAGGGGGACGTTTGTTAATGCAGCATAACCCACTTTTCCCTGACTGATACAACACCTTACCTTACACCATGAATTAGAAATACATGTCTGAAGCATAAGAGGCTTAGAGATCATTGGCTTCAACCCCCCATTTAGTAGCTGAGAAAATGCAAATGTCCATAATCTTGGCCAACATGCTTGTCTGTGACCACAGCTGTGACGATGGAACCCTCATCCCTTTGGGAGCAGTCTAAGTTTTGGAGACCTCAGTCTGGCCAGTACTTCCCCCACCACCTCAACAGTCTTGGCCTTTCCTTTCATTTTGTGCCCCTAGAGGAGCCCCCACCCTCCACACCCACCCGTTAGGTCATTCGCACTTCATAGATTTTCACCTTGGCCTTCCTGCCTTTTCCTCCTTCTAAGCCACAGAGTTGATCCAGCAAGGGCTTAGCGTAGGGTGCAGTTCCATGGGGCTGGTTGGGGGTGGAGGCAGAGAGGGGTCAAACCCCTGATGTGGTCAATAGAAGAGCAGAACAGGAAAGTCTATGTCTTCATTGGCCTGAGACTATCTCCAGAAATATGATGGAGGTTCCTGCCCTGCCTCCGTCTTTCTGTCCAATCTCACCAAAACCTCACATTTTCTACAATTCAAATCTGTTTGTCCTTTGTCTAAAATGCAAAGGTCTTCCTCTTGGGTCACAGGGGTCCAACGATGTCACAGAATTCATGGCTCTGTCAGTGGGCAGCAGCTCTTCTGCAGCCCGGACTGCACCTGCAGAAATGCGGACAGTGGTGACTGGGGCAAGCAGAGCTTGGGGTCAGGGGTGCTCTCCTTAGCACTCAACTTAGAGAGGGGAGAGAGGGAGGGGCTCGAGCAGTGATGCAGAACTCCCCTGTGGACCACGCAAGGTGGAATGCCCAGTCAACAGGGGGTTGGCAACGGGGGGTTTGGGGATCTTCTGTTTACCACGTCTGATGCTCGCACCCTCTCTGCCTTCACCCCAAGCCAGCCCAGTGGTGTTGCACTGGATGTTGCCAGGTGGTCTCATGGATTCAAATTCTTTCTCAGGTTGAGAAGAGATGCTCTTAGTAACAGAGCTTCATGATGTTGGTTCTTTCTGGGAAACAACTCTTGGGAGGGGAGAGAGAAATTCCATGCAGGCCAGCCACAAAGCATGGGGAAGTGTGGGAATGGGGGACAGAGGTGAGGGAGAGCTGGGCACTGTGCAAAGGCCCTCCAAGATGTGGGATGGATATGGGGCAAGGGGGCTCTAGGGCAGCCAGTGGTTTGCAGAGTGTGTTGGCAGGGGCTGCAGTATAGACCCCACCTCACAAAAAGGCTGGGAATTCCTTCTTCCCACCACCGGGCAGACTCATCAGAGCTCCAGCTTCCAGGCCAACTGAGGGGCCCAGGCACCACTTTGGAAACTGCTGTGCTAGGAAGAGGCAGCATCGTGAATGATGTCTAGTTTAAGTCCATGTTGATTAGAGAATATATAATTATGATTGTCATAAACCATGGTACGCTGTGCTTATTCTGCTTGGAGTTTGTTGAGATTCTTACATCTGTGTTTGTGTTTTAAAATTTAATTTGGGAAAACTTTTGGCCATTGTTTCTTCAATTACATTTTATGTCCTCTCATTCCTGTCTTCTGTGACTTCAAGTATCTGTGTATTAGATACGATGACCCTTAAGTCACTCAAACTCTTTTATTATTTTCTTTTCTTATGTCTATTTTCTCTCTGTGATTAATTTTAGATAGTTTTAATTGCATTGTCCTCATGATATTTTCATCTGCCATATCTAATTTGTTATTAATCCCACTTAGTATGCATTTTATGTCAGGTTTTTTTTTTTTGTTTTTTTTTTTTTTTGAGATGGAGTCTCGCTCTGTTGCCCAGGCTGGAGTGCAGTGGCTGGATCTCAGCTCACTGCAAGCTCTGCCTCCGGGTTTACACCATTCTCCTGCCTCAGCCTCCTGAGTAGCCGGGACTACAGGCGCCCGCCACCTCACCTGGCTAGTTTTTTTTTTTTTTTTGTATTTTTTAGTAGAGATGGGTTTTCACCATGTTAGTCAGGATGGTCTCGATCTCCTGACCTCGTGATCTGCCCGTCTCAGCCTCCCAAAGTGCTGGGATTACAGGCTTGAGCCACCGTGCCAGGCCCATTTTTTTTTTTTTTTTTTTGAAATTTCCATTTCATATGTTCCATTTACCTCCTCGTTATGTTCATACTTTCCTTTATATTCTTGGACATATCTTTAATATTTATCATTGCTCTTTTCAGATCCTAATTGGCTGTTTTTATCACTCTTGTCATTTTGGGATCTGCTTCTATTTTTTATTTTTCTCCTAGTTATGGGTAATATTTGCCTGTTATTTCACATGGCTGATGATTTTTGATTGGGTGCTAAACACTGTTTATCATCTGTGAGTGCTGATTCTGTTGGATTCCTTTAAAGAGTGTAGGACTTTGCTCTGGACTGCAGTTACTTATGGAACCATTTGGCCTCCTTGAGGCAGGCACCTAAGATTTGTTAGTGTAGCCCTTCCAGGATGAATTTAGCCCCATTTCTAAGGTTTGACCATCTTAGGATCGTACCCAACACCCCGTGTATCATGAGGTCTCTCCATTCTCTCTGATGGAAGTAGAGTAGCCTCTCTGTGTGGGCCCCAAGTGTTATTGCACCTGCCACTTTGTAGGGGGTCTTTCTGCGGCCTTATGGAGTCTGACCCATGCATTGCAGTTCACTCCTCACTCAAGGACGAGTGAGGCCCCCTGAGGTTCTCCAGAGCCCTCTCTGCAGACCTCCCCCCTCTCTGGCATCCTACCCTGCACATCCTCACTGCCTCAACCTCTTCTAGAGAAAAGCCTGGGCTCAGAGCTGGGCCCATCCTGCACTGGTTCCTGGGAACTGCCTCTAGGCTGCAAGCTGGAAAAAGGGAGGGCTCAGCTCTTTGGTTTCTCCACTCCCCTGAATCAGTTACCTGCTACCTGTTGTCTAATATTTGAAAACAGCTATTTCACATACTTTGTTTATTTCATGAGGAGGTCAATTCCCACAGCACTTAACCCTTCACTATCTATAAGAAGCCAAGTGGGTATAAGGTTTTTGTTATTTAGTTTATCCTTAAAATAACTTTCTTTTTAGGCCTGTCTTGTCAGTCCATTTACTCATCTTAAAGAACAAATGTGAAGGAGACCTGTCTCCACCCTGCCTCTCTCGGCTCTGGGCTGTGATTCTCTGCACAGACCACGTTGCGTGTGGCCATTTGCCTATCTGCTTCCTTGTTGGGTGGTGACGCTCTTGGAGAATGGGAGCCAGAACTTGTCATCCTGGGACCACACAGCTAACCGTGACCTGGCCCCTAGTAGCAGTGAGTATGTGTGTGTGTCCGTGTGTGCACATGTGTGGGAGTACATGATAGATATGTGGGTGCTTGTTTAAAAGCAACCCCAGCCTGAGGCAGGGACTGAGAAAGAGCAGATCCTCCCATTTCCATGCAGCCCCTTCCCTCCCCCATGGGTGCTTCAGCTCAGCTCCCAGCTGTGTGGCAAGCAGCAGAATGTGCACCTGCAAACTCTCTGCCCCTTTTCCCTTCTTCAGAAAACAAGTCCTCTTAAAGGAGGAGATTAGATTCATTCCAGTAACACAAAGGGCTTCACTGGAGGATCAGCCTGGCAAGGAAGATGCTAAGTTAAGTTTTGTGGGATGGTGCCGTGACCTATACAGGGAGGTCTCCGTCTCTGCTGCTGGGACTGTGCTGCTTAGGAGGCTGTAAGCATCGACAGGGAGGATTAGAAGCGTGAGCTCCACCTGGATTTGCCTCCTTGCAGTCACAGAGCAGAGTGTGGAGCTTTCCGTGTCCCTGAAATGTCCACCCAATGAGCTCATAAACCCACGGTGTCCTCCTGTGGCACTCTCTGGGTTCCTTGGGTGGGGGCTGCTGACCATCAGCTTATAGGCCTCGTCCCCAAGGTGAGGTTAGAGGGAACAAACGGGCACTTGCTTCCCTCCAGGTCAGAAGGCACAGCTCTGCTGTGGGCCACACCTCAGGGGAAATGGGGGTGGGGGCTGTGGTGCCTGGGAATGAGCTTGCAAACCAGAGGGCAGTCGTGAGCTCTGATGGGGTTCCTCAGGAAGCCTGCAGAGTCAGCACTGAGTGTGTTGGCTCAGCACTACCTGGCTGAGCCGTTTCTGGCAGGCTCACAAAGAACAGCATCCACCACACTGGGCATCCTGTAAGGGCGGCTCACTCACTCCCAGATAATGAGGAGAAGCCTGAGGCCCAGAGGGAGGCCACAGTTTGCACAGTCTTCAGGGGAAGCACTGAACACCAAATTCACAGTCGTGCTCCAGGTTCCTGGGTGATGGAAGGTGAGAATTTAGAGAAGCTGTCAAGGCCTGACTGGTTATTAGACCAAAAGAATCACATTCTACATTAAGATACAGATAGGAACTTTCATCTGTCCATCCATCCATCCATCCATCCATCCATCCATCCATCCATCCATCTATCATGCATCCATCCACTCATCCATTCACTCACCCATCCCATCATCCATCCATCCATCCATCTATCATGCATCCACCCACTCATCCATTCACTCACCCATCCCATCATCCATCCATCCATCCATCCATCCATCCATCCATCCATCTATCATGCATCCATCCACTCATCCATTCACTCACCCATCCCATCATCCATCCATCCATCCATCCATCCATCCATCCATCCATCCAATTATTCACTCCTTGATTTCCCTCACATACTTATTAAATGCCTGCTATGGACCAGCTGCTATTCTAGGACCAGATAGGTATCAAGCAAGAGGTAAAGAAGACAGACAAGTTTCCTGCCTTGGCAAGTTTTGCTGAATTTTATCTTCTCATAGGAAAAGCAAAACAAAACACCAACAGCCACCATCACTGTTATGGAACAAATGTGTCCCACAAAACACATATTGAAGCCTTGATCCCCAGTGTGATGATATTTGGAGATGGGGCTTTTGGGAGGGGATTGGGGTTAGAGGAGATAATGAGGGAGGGGCCCTAACCATGGGACTGAGCTTCTTATAAAAAGAGACATCAGAGTGTGCTTTTTCTCTTTCTCTCTTCCCCCTCTCTCTTTCCCCACTGCCTGCCTTGCTCTCCCTCTCTCTCCCTCACCTCCCTCGTGCTGTGTGCACCTGGCGAGGAGAAGGTGGCTGCCTGCAATCAAGAGTAGAACCTGCCTCTTCCAGAACTGTGAGAAACAAACTTCTGCTGTTTAAGCCTCTAGTCCATGGTATTTTGGTGGTAGTACGAGCCGACTAATGCAACCACCAACAGCAACTAGGACACAATATGAAGGATTTTTATTTCCTAGAGCAAAAAGCAGCCCAGGTGGGTAAACGCATTTATTGACGTGGATGAATGTGCATCTCAGTTTCAAATTTGGTTTCAAAGAGCATCAAAGAGATAAACCATAGCTTCTATCTGGTTAGCAAAAGCTTTTAAAGAAGCAACTTGCTCACATGGAAGCCTGGCCTGTGTCTTTCACAGAACGGCACGAAGCTCCTGCCGTCCCCTGTGCTGCGGCCACTGGGTCTTCTGGGAAAGTCCCTGAGCCTCATCTCAGATCCTGTTCGACCTTCATTGATCTCTAAATGGTGGATGTTTTCTTGCTTAATGTCTGTGCAGAGTAGTGATTTCTCAGTGAGGAGGAGGCGGTGATCTCCAAGTGCTCTTTTGTCAAGTGAACCCTGGAAGCCAAACATGATGACCTGCCAGTGTCTTGATGCCATGAGCCAATGGCCAGCAAAGAGCTCTCAGGAGCCCCCTCACTGCTCAGCAGACTGGGATTTCAGGTTTGGGTTTCAGGGCTCGGAAAGCGGTCCCAGGGCTCATCTGGCTCAACATCTTGTTTTAGCCATGAGGAAATCACGGGAGAGGAAAAGGGTTCCCAAGGGTCCCTGCTGTGTCTTTTTTTTTTTTTTTTTTTTGAGATATTAGAGTTTTGGTCTTGTTGCCCAGGCTGGAGTATAATGGTACGATCTCAGCTCACTGCAACCTCCGCCTCCAGGGTTCAAACGATTCTCCTGGCTCAGCTTCCCAAGTAGCTGGGATTACAGGCATGCGCCACCATGCCCGCTAATTTTGTACTTTTTGTGGAGATGGGGTTTCTCCATGTTGGTCAGGTTGGTCTCAAACTCCTGACCTGAGGTGATCTGCCTGCCTCAGCCTCCCAAAATGCTGGGATTACAGGCATGAGCCATCGTGCCCGGCCTCCTGCTGTGTCCTTCTAAGTGGGAAGTGCACTGCGTTTGGCTCAGATCATCAGTGGGGAAGTTGGATCCCTGGCCTATCTCTGTTCCTAGGAAGAAAAGGCCACATCCCTTCCCAGGACACCAGGACCAGCAACTCCTGGCAGTGGCCTCTTGGCTGCAGTCTTTTCTGAAAAACACTTCCAGCGTCCTTGGCTTGAGATCAGGCTGTGCAAGGAAGGCAGTGCCCTGTGGGTCCCCAGACGACGTGGAAACATCAGCCTTGAAACCTCAAAGATGAAGCATTCCCATGGGACCGGTCAACAGGGGCTTCTGGCCTTCAAGGGGTAAGGGTCTCTGTTTCCCCTCTTGCCAGAGACCATTTTGAAAAGTCTCACGAGACTCTCTGAGATCTGCATTTCAAGCTCCAAAAGGTCTTTGTTAACAGTTTTCATCAGTTTGGTGCTAATGAGGCTGAGTTTGGAGATCTCAGTGCCTGTCTCTGCCACTGGGCATCTGCTTCCTGTGCTGCTGCACTCTGAGGTCTGTAAGAGGCACGCTTCTCAGAGGAGAAAGACCACGTGAAAAGCAAAGTTGGAGGGAGAACCCGGTGTGCATTCATGCAGGCACACATGCGATGGCAGGGGCCCAAGGTGGCCCGGGGATTCTCCCCCATCCCGCCCCAGGGCAGATGCTTTGGAAACCCCTCCCCTTGAGAGTGGGAGACCCTGTGAATATGACAGAATGGCATTCTCATGATTAGGTGAAGTTCAGTGGAAAAGAAGATGGGATTTTGCAGATGTGATTAAGGTTTCTAATCCACTGGCTTTTAGTTAATCAAAAGGGAGATTATCCTTGTAGGACTCATCTAACCAAGTGAGCCCTTAAAGCTAATGTTTTCCAACTGGTCTTTTAAAAACCTGTCTGCCATATGTTGGCAACTGTCCCTGGCGGGGGGCACAGGGCAAAAACTCCAAGAGCTGAGCATGGCCCCAGAACACAACCGCCAAGAGAGTTATGGTCATTAAAAATGGAATTATGTCAACAACGTGAATTATCTTAGAAGAAGACCCTGAGCCTTAGATGAGAGGGCTGCCCAGCAGGCACATCTAATGCCCTGGTCAATGGTGGAAGACCAAATGTGTCCCTCCTAAGAGCAGGAACACAGCAATCAGTCCCCTCCCTGCAAGCCTCAGCCTGGCGAGGCCCTGAGAAGAGGACCCATGTAGCTCAGACATGGACTCCTGACTCATAGGGACTGTGTGATATTCAATGATATCATATTATTCATTCATATTATTATGTAGCTGTATAGTAATATCATAAACATTCATTCATATTATTATGAATGTTTTTGAATTGGCTTTTGTTGCTCAGCATAATTTCTGCAGATTCATCCAAGATTTTGTGTAGGAAGAGGTGGTTCGTTTTTATTGCTGAGTAGTTTGGAGGTGTGTGTGCACCGCAAGTTTCTTTAACTGCTCGCCCATGAGTGAATGACATCTGGGCAGATTCCAGGTTTTGCCTACTACCAATAAAGGTGCTGTGGAGGTTCATGTACAGGTTTTCGTGTGAGCATAACTTTTTATTTTTCTGGGATAAATGCCCAAAAGTATAATTGTTAGGCCATGTGATGATTGGAGTTTAGTAAGAAACTCCAATTTCTTATTTGCTTGTTTTCTGAGTGGCTCTACCATTTTACATAACTACCAGAAAAGGCATCAGCCTCTCTGCCTCCCTGCCAGCATTTGGTAGTGTCTTAGCCGTTCCAACAGCTGGTCCTGTACTGTGATTTTGACTTTGCATGTGCCTGACAGCCACTGATATTGATCCTCTTTTCCTGTGCTTCTTTGCTACAGAGCTCCTTGCTGTCATGGTTTCCATCTTCCTTGGTAGACTGTTCATGTCTGGTGCCTATCTTCGCATTAAACAATTTGTTTTTATGTTGAGTTTTGAGAGTTCTTTATCTATACTGGATACTAGTCATTTGTTGTATAAGTGGTTTGCGAATATTTTCTCCCAGTGTGTAGTGTGTCTTTTCATCCTCTTAATGGAGTCTTTCTCAGAGCAAAAGCTTTTAATTTACCAGCAGCCAAATTCAATCAATGATTTCTTTTATGAATTGTGCTTTCAACGTCAAGTCTAAGAACTCTTTGTCTAGCCCTGGATCTTGAAGATTTTCTCTGAAGTTTCCTGGAAACACTTTGTGGTTTTACATTTTACGTTTAAGTCCATGAGGTATTTTCAGTTAAATTTTGCGTTAGGAGAGGGACTTCAGTCAAGACTCTTCTGGTGTTGGCCTGTGGGTGTTCAGTTGCTCAGCATCGTCGGTTGAGACCCTGTCTTTCCTCTGCTGTGTTGCTTTGGCAAAAATCAGTTGGACATATACTAGTGGGTCCATTTCTGAGTTTTCCATTCTGTTCCATTAGTCTGTTCCTCTGACAACATTGCCAAATCTTGATTGCTGTAGCTGTATAGTAAGTCTTAAAATTGGATAGACTGGTTCCTCCCAATTTATCTTGTCTTCAAAATTGTTTTTTTTTTTTGCTATTTTCGTTCCTTTTAAAAATATATATCTACTTAAATTAACATGTTTATATCTACAAAAAATCTTGCTGTGATTTTTATGAGGTTTGTGTTAAATTGGTTTATCAGTTTGGGGAGAGTTGACGTATTTACTATGTACAGTCTTTCAACCTCTAAACACAGCATGTCTCTCCACTTGTTTAGATCTACTCTGAATTTCTCCCTACATGTTTTGTGGTTTTCAGCTGTTAAAGTGAACTAAATATGGTCTGAGAAGGACTCTGTACTCGTATATTTGAGTCCTTGTGGATGAACTGCCACCTAGCTTAATAGGTAGACAAGACTGAAAACCTAACTTAGGAGTATGCATCTGTAATGCGTACTGAGTCTCAGCATGAGCTGAGTCTTGGCCAGTCCCAGCAGGTGTACTTCAACCACTCATACACTGCTGAGTAACCAATCCAGCTGTTCTGTACTTCACACTTCCGATTTTTGTACATCATTTCCTTTTTTTTTTTGGTCTGTAAATCTTCTGCCATGTGGCTGCATTGGAGTCTCTGTGAATCTGCTGTGAGTCATTCATAGCTCAATTAAACTCCTTTAAATTTAATTTGGCTGAGGTTTTTCTTTTATCACAGCAGACAAGTGTGTACATGAGTTCACAGATTTACACCTAAAGATTTCAGGTTTAGAGCACTGGTCAATGGTACTGTTGTTAATTTCAGTGTTTATGTATTCATTGCTTATGTATAGAAATACAATTGATTTTTGTATGTTTATCTTGTATCCATCCTGTGGCCTTGCTGAACTCACTAAATAGTTCTAAGAGTTTTTTGTCTGTTTGCTTGTTTTTGGTAGATTCCTTGAGATTTTCGACATGGAAAACCACGTCATTTGCAAAGAGAGATAGCTGCATTTCTTCCTTTCTCCTCTGTATTTAAAACATTCATTTTCTTCTTCCCTCTCTGCCTGCCCCTCCCATTCTTGCCTTATCGCTGTGGCTCAAACCTCCAACAGGAGGCAGTATGAAAGCAGTAAGGGGACTCTGCTTTGTTACTGCTCTTAGGAGGATGGCTTTCAGTCTTTCACCACTGAGTATGACATTAGATGTAGGTCTATTTTTACTTATGTTCTTTGAGTTAATTCTGCCTTATCCCTAACTTGGTGAGCTTTATAAAATCATGAATAAGTGTTAAATTTGCCAAATGTTTTTTGTGCATCAATTGATACGATCATATGATTTTTCTTCTTTGGCTTGTTGTAGGGTGGATTACATTTCAAACATTGAACCAGCCTTGCATGCCTGAAATGAATCCCAGTTGGTCATGATGCATAATCCTTTTCACACATTGTTGAATTTGTTTCACTATTATTTTGATAACAATTTTTGTGTTTAAGTTGATGAAGATATTATCTGTAATTTTTGGGGTACTGTTTCATCTTTTTACAAATCAGGGTAGTAGTACTACAGTACATTTGGGAAGTGTTCCATCCTCCAATATTTTCTGGGAAAGATGGTGTGGAATTGATGTTAATTCTTCTTTAAACAGTTGGTAGACGCATCCAGCAAAACCATCTGGGTCCGGAAGGTTTTGTTTGTTTGTCTGAAGTTTTAAAAATTTCAGATTTTTAAAAGCTGAGCTCCTAGCATTTCTGGATTGTTGATCTCAACGTGCTTGCTCAGGCCAGGCTTCAAACTTGGAGTGGGCATGGGAGAGGGCATGGGGGGTCTCATCCTCAAACCCATTGCCCTTGGGCTGCATGTGGCCCAGGATGGCTTTGAAGGTGGCCCAACACAAATTCATAAATTTCTTAAAATATTGTGAGTTTTTTTTGTGATTTATTTTCTTTCTTTCTTTCTTTCTTTCTTTCTTTCTTTCTTTCTTTCTTTCTTTCTTTCTTTCTTTCTTTCTTTCTTTCTTTCTCTCTCTCTCTCTCTCTCTTTCTTTCTTTCTTTCTTTTTTTTTTCTCATCAGCTATTGTTAGTGTTAGTATATTTTATGTGTGGCCCAAGACAATTCTTCTTTTTCCAACATGGCCCAGGCAAGGCAAAAGCTTGGACACCCCTGCTCTAAGAGCTCACCATCAGGATGGGGCAGTGGCCTATAAGCAACTGTCTGGAGCAGCCAGAGGGAGAGAGAGGGTTTAGAAAGGGCTCAGGGAACTAGAATACATGGATGCAGAGGCGGGCCCCCGAGACCACAGGGGCAGAACCTGGAGTGATGCGGACACAAGCCAGGGAACACCAGAAGCCTCTGGAAATGGAAAGGGGTAGGAAGGAAGGCTCTTTTCCTGCAGCTTCCGGGGCCTGGCCCTGTTGCCAACTTGGCTTAGAGCTCCTGGCCTCTAGGGACATGGGAGTAAATGGGCACTGCTTCCCACCACCCAGTTCCTGGTAATTCATTACAGTGGTGCAGGAAACTAGTGCATGCACCTAGTACAGAACTCTCCTGGCCCCATCTGTTCCCTCCTGGTTGATCTCCAAGGAGACAGTGGAGGGCAGGGGTGCCCATCTCCATGCATTCACACCTTTACTTGTTGGTGCATTTGTTCTGAACACAGGCTGTGGGGTGAGCAGTGGGCTGTGGGCTGAGTGGACAGGGTATCAGGGAAGAGAGAGACAGAGGAAAGACAGAGAGAGTCAAACCTGGCCCCAGCTTCCAGGAGTGGGTGTTTGCTAGGGAGGGAAGACAAAGGCAGAGGTAATTAGAAGACAGAAAGAGGAAGGGTGAATGCTGAGTATGTGCCTGGAACATAATGGCTGGTGCCCCAGGGCGCGCTGGGAGAGTGCAGCCCTGGGCTCTGCTCTGCGGGTCTGAGGGGGTCACCTGCGTCCTGCTGGGTGTCCAGGCCCCATGCAGGGCACCTTCTCCCACTCCACCGGCTGCACCCACACACCATTCAAAGCTGATTCCTCCTCAGTCCCATTTTGTGCACTATGCACAGTGAATAGCGGCGCTGCTCCTTTCTGAAGAATATTCCTTTTTGTGTTTCTTTTAATCAAAAGGGATTGTGGAGGCCTTTTCATCTTCAGCAGGGTAAAAAAACCCTGAGGACTCCCAACACCACAGCAGCAAGGGATGTCTTCCCTCGTTAGGGAGCTGGAGCCAGGCTCTTCAGCTCCTTAATGACCAAGCTCCCTGCTGCCCAGCATGAGACCACGTCATTGCATCTTACAATGCAAAAAGTAAGTTTAACAGAAACTTAAATGTACTTTACCATTTCTTAAGTAATCCTTAAAATGTTAACTCTGGAACCTTCAAATTCAGCAAATACGAGGAGGTGCTGGCTCAGACCGCAGCTTCTCAGCCCCAGAGAGCGAGTGTTCCAGCCCCTAGCCCGTTGTGAGTGTGACTCTGAAGAGCTCCGACTTAGGGAGCTGCATTTAAATGGTGTGTGGGAAGGACCTGACGTCCACTCTCCTTCTGAAAGTTCTCCCCAGCGTCTTGATTCTGTGTGGTTGGATGATGCTTTCCTTCTTCCTGGTCCACCAGCACCCCTTAGCTTCTTCTTAGTCTCAGTCTCTTCCACATAAATGCTTTTCCTGACTTTCTTCTGCCTTATTTTCCCCAGGGCCTCCCTCCACCCCGGTCCTGAGGCTGCTGCTGGGCATGGCTTCTTCCTCTGGTCTCAGGGTCTTCGCCTGCACCTTTACCTGGAAGGCTGCAGCTACCCAATCCCCGTCCAGGGCTGCTCCCTCTGATGTGGGTTGCACACTCTAGTTCTGCATGGGGTGGGATGTCCTTGCCCGTCTCAATGGCTTGACCCATTCCCTGTGAGCTGTCTGAGGCCCCCTGTGAGGTAGGGGGCAGGACTCCACCCTAGAGGCGGGGCTCAGACACGAGACCAAATTGAGGACTAGCTAAAACAGGGATGGGCGGAAGCAGCTTTCTGTAAGACATGCCCACCAGGGCGCCATGTCCATTCACCATCGCCATGGCACCACCTGGGGTTTCTGACCCTTTCCATGGCACCAACCTGATGGCCTGGAAGTCACCACCCTTTTTCAAGAAATTTCTGCATAAACCATCCCTCAATTTATATATAATTAAAAGTGGGTATAAACAGGACTGCAGACCTGCCCTGAGCTGCTGCTCTGCACACCCTGCCTGTTGGGCAGCCCTGCTCTGCAAGGAGCAGCACCTTGGCTGCTGCTGTGCCCTGCTGTGTTGATAGAAGTCACTGTCTAACACCACTACCACCCCCCAAACTCTTTCCTGGTCGAAGCCAAGAACCCTCCTGGGCTAAGCCTCAGTTTTGGGGCTCACCGGCCCTGCATCCCTGGGTTCCCAGGACAGTCCCAGCATGGGGCCGATGGATGGGTGTGGTTAATTGACAGGACAGGACACTTATAAGCCCACATGTGCGTTCATGATACCGACACACACATCATCCCCTATTTCAGGTTTATTTCATTTTTCCTCCTTCTGGTAACAAAAATTACAGTGTCATTTTGAAAAAATAATCAAGGGCAAAACATAATATGAGTTTCAGGAACACTTTAAAGAAAATTATGTATTTAAAAAAAGGGAAGGAACTTCTCTCAATAAAAAAAATAACCATTGGGGATAAAGCAGTGTTCTTAAGAGGCTGAAAAGTAATTGAGCAGAAAATTACACCTTCCTGAATTCAGAATACTGGAAACAGTCCCAGAAAAGGGAGGTGTTTGCAGGAGAAAACGACAAAAGCTACAAACACAATTATCACTGTGATTATGGACAGGAGTGACCACGGAAACACGCAGGCTTCCTGTTCTGAGAAATGTTCAAGATGACAATACAAAGCATCCTGTCTGCAGGATGTGTGCTCAGAAACTGAGACCCATTCCCACCTGACCTCCACTCCCCACTCCAGCCTCCACTACCTACCCTGGTCCTCCACCTTACATGAAGCAAAAATGGGCAGGGGGCAAGAAAGTCCCTGCCTGGAGGCCTGGGCCTTGTTGCTGCCCTGCCGGAGAGCTGCACCTGCACCTGCCTGCTCCCTCGTGAGGGTCTGGGGGGTGGATGCCGCCTGAGCCCTGGCTCCCCCCGGGTGGATGTGCCCCTCCTGTCTGGTGGGGTCACTGCCTGGTCATTACAGATGTGACTGCAGCCAGTGATGGGTCAGACTGGGGGTCCCAGGTCTCATCCACTTGCCCTGATTCCGGAAGACTCTGAAGGGCTGTCCAACCCAGGGGATGGGCTGGGACCTTTGCTGAGGCTGCCTCTTCCTTCTCTGCCCCCAGCCCTCCCTCTATTTCCACATTGCTGTGGAGCAAAGGTGGCTTCTCCGTTAACTTCCATGGCAGACTCGGCTTCCCGGGAGCCTGGGCGGCAGCTGGTCCATGCACCACGTTGTCCTGTCTCCACAGCGCCCCTTCCTCCTCACCCTGCTCGAGACTCTCCCTAGACACATTGCCCCCACCTCTGCCCCCTACGAGGGTGCAGACCCCACCCTCACATCTGGTTTTATTTACTGGGGTCTTAGCAGAGCCTGGCACATAGCAGTTTCCTAACAAATATTGATAGAAAAAATGACACTCTGGGTCTTGTTTTACACATTTTTTAAGGTTTTGCTATGTTCAAAGTTGATGTCATGCTCAATTATTTATTATCGTGTGTAAAACTTGCCACTGGCCATTTTAACGATGTTGGAGTCTATTGGGGGCACTCTCACAAAGTCCCACAGGCTGGGTGACTTCTAAACCACAGACATCCCTTTCTCACAGTTCTGGAGGGTGGAGGTCTGAGGTCAGGGTGCCAGCAGGGTCGGATTCTGGTGAGGGCCTCTTCTGGGTTGCAGACGGCGGCCTTCTCCCTGTGTCCTCATGGGGGGCGGTGGGCGGGGCTAGGGAAGAAGGCAAGAGAGCTGCTCGCTGGGTGCCTTTTAGAAGAGTGCTGAGCCCATACATGTGGCCCCATCCCCGTGGCCTAATCCCCTCCCCACATCCTCGCCTCCCTACACCATCACCTTGGGGGTTGGGATTTCAACCTGTGGATTTCGGGGGGACACAGACATTCGGTCCATTGCAATGGTAATTAAGTCTAGCTGTCAAGTTACTTAAAGCTTGGGAAGGAGAAGAATGCAGGTCCCACCTGGCCCTAGGGTGCAGGGAGGCCGGACTGGGGGGGCTACCATGGTGGTTTTGTCCCCACACTTGGGTTGACACATTGGATGCCTGATTGGAATGAGGTGAGAGGAGAGAGAAAACTTTGTTCTGATCAAATAACAAATGGATCCCAGGGTGGAAAGGAATAAACCTCAAACCACAAGGGCCCAGTGAACCAGGGAACACACCGCAGCCTCCGGAAGCGAAGGGGTCTCCTGGGGAGAAGGCAGTGGACACTGATTGGTCAGTATTGCATGTCCAGCTTGTGCCAGGTGCACCCGCAGATGACCTCCCGGAATGTTCCCAGGCCATGGAGGCAGCTGGGTGTTGCACGTCCAGCCCGTGCCGGGTGCACCTGCAGACAACCTTCTGGAATGTTCACAGGCCGTGGAGGCAGCTGCCGTGGTGTTGGCTGCACAGTGCGCAGCAGGTGCCTCGTGTGCCTGTCCCGTCATTCCTTTAGACTTGTCTGCAAATTGTGCTCTCCTTTCTACTGTGCGCGTGATGTCAGGCTCTGGCTAGCTCCACCCCTGCTACTGAAGAAATAGATGTGTCTGGCCGGGTGCAGTGGCTCATGCCTGTAATCCCAGCACTTTGGGAGGCCGAGGTGGGTGGATCACTTGAGGTCAGGAGTTCGAGACCAGCCTGATCAACATGGAGAAACCCCATCTCTACTAAAAATACAAAATTCGCCGGGCGTGGTGGCGCATGTCTGTAGTCTCAACTACTCAGGAGGCTGAGGCAGAATTGCTTGAATCTGGGAGGCGGAGGTTGCAGTGAGCTGAGATCATGCCATTGCACTCCAGTCTGGGCAACAAGAGTGAAACTCCATCTCAAAAAAAAAATAATAATAATAATAAAAGGAAAATAAAAGAAATAGACACCTGCTTCGCTTTTGTTTATAGCTTTAAAACTTTCAAAAAAGTTTAAGCTTTGTTGTTCTTTGTTATCTAAAAGGGAAATCAGCCTTCAGGTAGAATGGCCCTGAGACTGCGGGGATCCATGTGTAGCCCTGACCCTTGACCTCCAACTGATCTGGCTGGGCCCTCTGCCTTCCAAGGTAAGGCTCCCAAGGCCAATGTGTAGTGTGTGACTCCATGTGGCACATGGCTTCTGTGTGGCACATGGCTCCCATGTGGCGTGTGGCTCCCGTGTGGCACTGGCTCCCATGTGGCATGTGGCTCCTGTGTGGCACTGGCTCCCATGTGGCATGTGGCTTCTGCATGGCATGTGGATCCCATGTAGTCCCATGTGGTGTGTGGCTCCCACATGGCATGTGGCTCCTGTGTGGCATGTGGATACCATGTGGTCCTATGTGGTGTGTGGCTCCCGTGTGACATGTGGCTCCTGTGTGGTGTGTCTCCTGCGTGGCATGTGGATACCATGTGGCTGTGGCTCCCGTGTGGCACGTGGCTCTTGTGTGGCAGTCTGGCTGGGTTTGGCAGCTCTGGCTTTTTTTCCTGTTCTCCACGCCCAGGGCTGGCTCAGGCTGAGGCAGGTGAGGGTGGGACCTGGGATCAAGGGTCCTGGGGGTGTGTGGGTGGCCTCTGGGGTCTGCCTCATTTCCATCATCTTCTCTTTTTGGTCACTGCTTTGTGTGTTACTGACAACCATCTACAAGGACAAGAACAGATTCCAGAGCATGCCTCTTCCTGGAGCAGGGAAAGTGCAGGTTCCAGCAGGACTTAAGCATCACATCCTCTGATGAGTCACCCGGCCTGCAGGTTTCAGGGACCCACTTCCAGGATTTCCTGGACTCAACAGTCCCCACAAGCCCCATTTCTACAATCGGGAGTCTGTGTCTGTTGAGGAGGGGTGGAGGGAGTTGTATTCTATGGGTATATGAGGAAAGGCTAAAAATGATAGAACCTGGAGCATAAAAATGGGCTTCTAGGAAACGGTCTAAAGCTAAAACTCTCTCCTGGAAAGCTACAAATAAACAGAAAAAAAAGAGTGGAGTGATATTCTCCGGGATCTATTCTCAGAGAAATTCTCCGGAAATGTTTTAAAGCCAAAATAATACTTCATACTACCTTTAACGCAAGCATAACTTGTTTTTAATGTTAAATTAAATGTCAACTTGCAAAAAAGAGTCCTTAGGGACCAAGGATCCTGCTTTTCCCAAGTAAAGGCAACCTGACCGTGTTGGCTGCGTTTTAATTAAAACTGGGCCCTGGCCAGAGGGGCTCCCTGTGCAGGGTTCTCATCAGCAGAGGTTCTGTGCTCGCGGGTGAGTGGAAACACGTTCACGGGAAAAGATAGGAATTAAACTGTCTTCCTGGGAGGCCCCGCACTGGTCAGCAGAGGTGAATCCCCTGCCTCCCTCTTTGGAGGGCACTTGGCCGCTCCTCCTCTGCTCTTCCCCTTGTTCCAGAATTTCTAGACTCAGCACTGCAGTGGGACCCTGAGCTGAACAACCCGGCATCCAGGCTGTGCTCCGGGGAGGCCTTGATGGTTCCGCTGGCTTCCTCTAGGACGCCTGTACTCTGAGTACGACTCTGCTCCCCAGGAACAGCCCCGGGACCCTGGGACAGGCACTGGCCAGGGAGGTCACGGTCTTGACCAGCTGACCAAGTGCAGGGCACAGCTTGGCTGCCAGCCAGAGACTTTGCCTGGGGGTGTGTGTGTGGCTTCTGCGTTCAGGGAAGAATGAGTCTCATCTCAACCAGCTCAGAAACCAGGACTGCTCCAGCTTTTATTGCAGGAAGATTCTGGAACCTTCCATGACCTAAGGAACGTGCAAATGCAACAGAGGAAACAGAAGCAAACCAGGACAGACCGAGAAGCCGGACAGGAGAGCTGTGGACCTCCCAGGCTGGCCCTGGCGCGGCACGAGGAAGCGCAGCCGGACTAGTGTAGCGAGAGCTCCCAGGCCTGCCCTGTGCCTGCGGGAATCACCTGGGGCAGGCTCCTGTTTCGTGATAGCCCGTGGTCAGGGGCGGCGCCGTGAGGCCACAGACATGGGTGGGACTCCCTAAGGAACCCTTGCTGGGGACTCTGGGTGCAGAAGGAGGCATTGGACGCTGCAAGGCCAGTGACCCCTAGGAGCAGGCCCAGGAGGTGAGGTGCTGTCCGGACCCTGCCATCGTTTTCAGCAAACCTGCAGAGAAGAGCCCTGCCCTCCACGCCCCAGCTCCCTGTGTGAGGAGCAGAGACGGCTGTGCACCCAGGAGGCTGGCAATGCTCCTGGATGCAGCACAGGGAGGCCGGATGCATGGGGTCTAGGGTGTACGCATCCTGCTCCCGGCCCCATTCCTGGCCGGGCTGGCTGGCCCTCACCATCCACTCCACCTGGATGCTCTGGGGGCACCAGACCCAGCCTCTCAGAGGGAAGCAGGGCCAGGAAGAGGCAGGCACTAGCCAGGGACTCTTGGAGAAGTGGCCCTGAGGGTAGGGGCCAGCCCGTGCCAGGCCGGGGCTGAGGGTGTTCAGCTCTGCCCCTGGAATCCTTGACCTTTGTGGGGCCAGCCCCCAGACCCCAAATGTCCACAGCGTCTGCCCCTCCCCAGGGTGCCAAAGATGGCTCAACCCAAGGATAGCAACTGACCTCAGGCTGCTGGTGCCCAGTGGACTCTGACGTGGGCTGTGTGTGTGAGTGAGTGAATGTGAGGGTGTGTGTGTGTGCGCAGGAGGGCAGTGAGTGCTGCCTCGTGTGTGCATGTGTGAGTGTGAGTGGTGCCATGTGTGTCTGCTGCCTCCATGTGAGTGTGCGTGTGCCGTGAGAGCTGCCTCTGTGTGCGTGTGCGTGTTTGTGTGTGTGTGTGAGTGGTGCCATGTGTGGCTGCTGCCTTTGTGTGAGTGTGTGTATGTGGGTTACCATGTGTGTCTGCTGTCTCCTTGTGTGTGCATGTGTGTGTGTGTGTTCGTGTGAGAGTGGTACTGTGTCTGTGGCCTCCATGTGAGTGGGAGTGTGCGTGTGTGAGTGCTTGTGAGTGCTGCCATGTGTCTGCTGCCTCTTTGTGAGTGGGGGTGTACATGTGCATGTGTTTGTGTGTGTGCGCACATGCATGTGAGTGCTGCCGTGTGTCTGCTGCCTCTGTGTGAGTGGGAGTGAGTGCTGGAGAGTCTAAACTCCTGGTGCCCCCAGCGGGGACTCTCCTGCCTCCTGTTGGAGGGCACTGGATGGGTGCTGCCCCTGGAAGGGATGAGGCAGCCCGTTCCCAGCCCTGCTTGCACCAGTGCGTGCACACAGACCCCCCTCAACCTTCCCTGAAGTCCAGAAAGGAGGCCTTGCTGGGAATCTTGTGCTTCCCCTTCCACAAATCCCAGTGCTCCTGGAAAGCCCAGAAAATTTGAGCAAACCGAGGAACAGACTGTGCCCCCTTTGCATTCCAGGCTTTCATTCAGTATCCTCCGAGACTCCGAGCCAGCTGGGAGGGAAGCGTCCTCAGCCTCAGTGGTAGATGTGGAAATGAATGATTTGCTGGAAAACACAGAGCTAGTGGATGGTGGAGCTGGGATCTGAACCTTCGTCAGGCTGAGTTCGCCCTGTGTGACTTTTCGTTCTCTGACACTGCCGTCTGTGTGTGGCAGCACCGTTGCCTCCCCAGGCTCCGGGTCACAGGTGGATACAAGGATGAGCCCAGGGGACCTGTGCAAGGTGAGCAGGTAGTGCTCAAGGTCAGCACCTAACATCCCCCTGCCTGCTGGAGGGGTGTGTCCATGGCTCACCGTCTGTGGCTCCCGTCCAGCCTCTGGGGTGTGGGGGGCCTCCGTGGTTTCTTTCGGTCTATAACAGTCTTTCAGGCCAGCCCACTCTGAGGGACCAGAGTTCCTCCTACACAGATCATAATTTCAGTCCTAGAATCTCATTCCCAAGAAATATCGTTTAGGACCCCAAGGAACTTTTAACTAACTCAGCCTTTCTTGGAGCCAGTAAATGCAAATAGCTAGCGACGAATTCCTCAAGTTATCCGGGATAAATGATGACTCTGGAAATGATCTCTCTCTTAAGAGCCGTGGAAATTCGTGCAGTTTGAAGGGAGTCTGAGTTTCTGAGTCTGTCCTCTCAGCACGTCCCCTGGAAAGATGTTTGTGCTCTGCGTGCGTTCATGTTTTAGAGTAGAAGAGAAGCAACACTGAATTAAAAAGTGTTATGTCTATGCCTAATAGATGGATTACCAATAAATAATAGGCAGTTTATGTGCCCCGCGAGCAGGCATTTAAGAGGAGGAAAGAGGTACCGCCTCGCGGTGGGGGAGGACATCTGGGCAGGCAACACGGAGCAGGTGCTAACCCCTTGCCTTCCAGACAGAGTCAGTCTCAACTGCGAAAGTGAGTTGACCCGCCCTCCACTCTGCTCCTCGTGTGGGCTGATTGCTGGGTGTTTCCCCTCCAGGCCACCCTGCCGACCTGTCCTTCTGGAACCTGGTCACCACCAAACCATCTTCCCAGCAAGGCTTTCTAAAGGGAGTTCTTAGAATGTGGGATCAACAGCACAGAAATGAGAGCCCATAAACAATAGGGAAACAGTGAGACATGGACCTGGTGTTTGAAGCTGGAATGTGAATTAAGCTCAATTTGGACGGCCTCGCTTGAGATGCAGTAACTCTAAATTAGCTCTAAAGGAAGGACGGGCGGCTGAGATTGATGCTTGCGCCTAAGAAGTAAACCGCGCTTATTGGACGGCCCGAGAAGAATAGATGTTTTATCTCCCCCTTACAGGAAACAGCCCATTAATAGAGAAGCGTTTACTGTCACTTTCTGAGGAATAAAGACATTAAAGATGTTTGATACTTAAAATTATGTTTATGTTGTCTGTGAAAATGTGGTAAGTACCACCCATAAAACCAGCAGAGAAGGCGTCTTCTGCTAAGTTGCAGATTCAGAGCCTCATCTGGAAAGAGCCCCCGTGCACTGGGACGTGCACACATGCCCCTTGGGCCCTCACCAGGATGCCTTGCCTGGGAGATGGCTCCAGCCAGCCGCAGGCGGGGCATCCTGGTGAGGGCCCAAGGGGCATGTGTGTCCCGGCCCACTGGGGTACATCTCCCAGGGTCCTTTGGTTGCCCTCCCCTCACCAGCAGGGATCCTGGCCCTGGGAATAGACGAGGAGTCTCCCTGAGTGGGACCCGCCCTGCTGCCCGCTCTCAGCTCAATTACTGGGTCTAATTTGGTAACAGACAAGTGCAAATTGCTATCAGCGCAGCTGCAGTGATCGGGAAGGAGATTCTGAGGATGTTGTTGGAGAAAGCCCTTGCCAGGGTGGCTTTGCCATTTATATGCAGATTTGCTAATGCAGATGAAGGAGGGAGAGATGCAGGGGCCTCCGAGTGCTCTCCTTTCCAGTCTCCTTGAGGTCTTAAGTGATCAAAATGCAAATACCTATAAATAAGGAGGCAAAAACAAGTATCTGAGGTTTGTTTTGACAGGAGCTAAGCACGATGCTGCTTCTGTCACCGCGGGGGCCTGGGGAGAGCCCACAGAAGCTTCCTTTACCTTGGGCTGGAAGGGACCAAGGCTCAGTGACACCAAGCCCATTGTCACAGGACCCGAAGGCCACTCTCACTTGTGTAGCTCTTCATTCATTCATTCATTCGAGCACTGGGTGACCTTTTCTCAGGAAACAGTCACTCTGCTGAGGGCAGAGACTATATAAAGATGATGTGCGGAGTTCGCTGCCTGGAGGGGGGTCTCACAATGTCCCCAGGGAGTGGTCACATCAGGAAACAAAAGACCAAGTCACATGCGATTTGAGGGAGGAGCCAGGGCCCTGGCTGAGCACGGGAGAGGGAGCATTTGGGATTTCTGGCAGCGTCGGATTGAGGTTTACGGCGTCCCTCAGCTTATCAGTCAGGCGATGCCTTGCACAGCTCTCCTGCAGCCCCCCTGGACCCCCCGGCTCAGAAGGAACCTGTGCTTTGTGGGGGTGCTGGAAGCTGCCCACGGGCCCCGCTCCTGCCCTGTGCTCGGCAGTCAGGAGTTCCCACGTCAGGGGTGTGCAGTGGTGCTGGCGGGGGGCGGAAGTTGCTTAGGGCTTTGTCAGCCTGAGCGTGGTGGTCACCGAGGGTTTTGGGAGGGTGTTGGGTAGGGGTGGTCGAGGGCAGGTGAGGAGCCACTTGGCCCCTGGGGAAGGTGCTGAGGCAGCCAACCTAGATGGACCCAAGGACAAGGGCTGACCATGTGACTTGCTGGGGGACTGCCAGGCTCTCGGGTCTCAGGGCCCGGATCCCTGCCTCTGTTTCCCATTAGCCTCTGTTTCCTCACCTGTAAACAGGGACGTTGTTACTGCCTCCATCACAAGGTGAGGATTACATTGCTCAGATACCGCATCCAGCCCCGAGCTGCTGCACCACACACAGTCGCAGGCTTTGCTGTTGCTACCGGAAGCGGGAGCCCAGAATTTGGGAGCTGGCGCAGCTCCACTGCTGCTGGGATGGATGAGGCTCTGGGGTCACGAGGTCCATGGAGGAAGCTGAGTTTTGCTTCCCATCTCCTTCTGAGCCCAGGGCACACTTAGAAAGTGAGGCCAAGAGAAGGAGGGGCCCGGAGCAAACTCCTGGCTGCACATCCCTGGGAACCCAGTCAGTTCCTGGCCTGGCCCAGTCTCTGCCTCAGGGGACGGCTGGGGTTCCCGGAGCAATCAGGGCCCAGCTGGAAGGACAGAACCAACCGTATGTGCTTTGAGTCCTTCTGACTCTCATTCTTTGTAGGGCCACTTGGGCATGATTTAGCAATCCTTTCCTTGAATTAATCCTTACATAAAACATTTAAGTAATAATCTTAAATGTGCAATGACAAGTAATAAAGCTAATTAAGGGTAATTAGGAAGCCTTTATTAACCACAAAGACATCGCGGGAAACTTCTAAGATAGGAAAATAATGAAAGATCAATATGAGGAGGGGACAGGACTCAATGTGACTCTGTAAATCTACAGGGACTCATTCGAAAGTAGAATATTTCACACTCGTAAGGTGAATTAATCTAAGTGTCAATAAGGAAAAACAATTACAATGTGGAAAGTAGCCAAATGTCCCCGCAGGATATGTGAGAACATAGACCTTGAGGAAACGCTCTCTCGGTGAGGTGGCAAATGTTTGCTGGACTGGGGACCCACCTGGCTGCCCCAGGGTAAGTGGCCATAATAGAGTAATTATTGCAAAACAGGTTGGTAAACTCAGGGCCCATCCATCTTATTCAGTATCACAGGTCTTAACAAATGGCACCTGGGAAATTAAAATCCCCTCTGACTTCTAATATAAATGACTGATAATTACTGTTCACTTAGGAATTTCAAATATATTTTAGTGTTCTTTGCAACATAACATGAAGTGGCAATTATCAGATCTGGGCTAGTGACATATAGTAGCATGTTATTCTGTTGATTTATGGCTTACCATTTCTGAACATTATGTTAATATTCCAAATGCCAACAACTATATGCAAATCCTATTTTGTAAGATAGAGAAAAAAAGGATGACCCAAAATATTCAGTAATGAACCAAGTGTCGTGCCCGAAGCTTAGTGACAAACTGTGAGTAGAAAGGATCATGCACACCGTGCCACGCTCCACAGAGCTAAGTCAGGCCTGTGACCTATGACAGGACGGGCCAGGCTTGGAAACCTTGGACTGAAACTACCAGCAGGTAACAGGTAACGGGAGCAACCTGTCTCAGAGGGCTCAGACATCGCACCTCACCGCCCAGGAAGGAGGGCAAACGAGGAGATTTCAGAGGGGCTACAGCATCCTCTTTGATTTAGCTCGTGAGACAACACCCAGCCAAGTGGCGGTCATCAGGGTATTTCCAAAACACATTTCTCCTTTTGTGAAAGTCGGGCTGTTGTAATAATAGAATCCTGGATTTTTGGCCTGTCTGGAATTTTTGCTACAGTTGCCTGGATGCACCCGCTCTGCTCAGCTCCTCTACAATTTCTCTTCTTATCTGTTTTCTCAAGTGTGTTAGAGGCAGGAAGGCATGATCCGAAGAGAGGAAATTGTTCCAACTCAAAGAGCATCTTACTGCCCAGTGTGTGGCTGGCAGGGGTATGAGAAGACCAAGCTCTGGGCTGTCCTGAGAGTCGGCAGCCCTGGAGGAAGCTGGGGCAGGGCCAGCAGCAGGGGACTCAGAACCCCTAGTGGGCCATCTGAACGTGTGTGCACGTGTAGTTACACATGTGTGCACACACAAACATATGCATTCCATCTGAACATGCATGTACCCGTGTAGTTACACATGTGCGTGCACACATCATTTGAACATGTATGTGCGCATGTATGCACACATGTGTGCACACAAACACATGTATCTGAACGTGTGTGCACGTGTATATACACATGTGTGCACACACAAATGTATATCTGAACATGTGTGTGCACATGCATGCATATGTGTGTGCACTAAAATATATTATCTGAACATGTGTGCACATGTACGTACACACGTGTGCACACAAACATATCATCTGAACGTGTGTGCACGTGTATGCACACAGGTGCACATGCAAACATATCTCATCTGAATGTGTGTGCACGTGTACATACACATGTGGGCACGTGCAAACATATGTATATCTGAACATGTGTGTGCACATGTACATACACGTGTGCAGACACAAACATATATAATCATCTGAAAATATGCGTGTACGTGTATGTACACACAGGTGCACACATAAGCATATATATATGCATATGCACACTTATATGTTCATTTATGTATGAATAGATATATTTACATAGATCTGCCTAACTTCTAGTTATGGGTAAAAACTTATTACAAAAGCAAAGCACAAGGTAAATAAGCAAAATTCACAGCCACTGCTGGTTCAAACAGACCCTCTCACTAAGCCCTAATGAGGGTTCTCATCTTCATACCATCTTAAAACCAAAACAAACCAAGAATGCAGTCTGTGGTTCATGGAGGCGAATCATATAATGTGTCAGGTTGATGAGCTGTTGACATCAAGGGCAGGTCAGGCTGGAGTGCCAGGATTCGGTGCTGAGAACACCTAGATACCCATGGCACATCTGGCCTGCCCTGTCTGGCCTGAGGATTCCCCTACAAGTGGGCCCGTGAGCCCTGGTGTCTGGTCATTATGCTATCTGCCCTCCATCCTGCCAGGATGACGATGTGGGCCCTGGAATGCTGGCGTCATAAGATGGGCCTGGAGGGAAATGGGAGGCGCCAGCCGGGGACAGGGATGGCACCTGCTCTTCAGGGCCTTCTGAGGAGCAAGGGGGCAGAGAGCAGCAGGTGATCATGGAGGCTCTGGAACACACAGGGACAGCTGGTCTGGGAGGGATGCTTCCTGGAAGAAGTGGCACCTAGGATGAGACCTGCCAGGACTCGACAGCACTGAGGCAGAGGAAGGGAGAGGGAGGAGAGGAGGGAGGCTGCTGGGGATCCGCAAAGGCCTGCAGCAAAGGGCAGGATGGGGAAGACCAGCCATGAGAGTCAGTTCAGATCAGAAGAGGAGGAGGAGATTTGGACTGAGAAGGAGAAGAAAGTCTCGAACCTAGACGCCTTGGAGTTTTTACAATTTCAGAATGGAGGAAATACCAGTCAGCCCAAGGATCTGCTGAGGGAGGTTTGCCAGACTCACACTGACCGTCAGCAGATGGCAGGTCACACTGTGACCGTCAGCAGACACCAGGACAGTAATTGTTTCCCGAATTTCGCCAAAAAGAAGAAAAAAAGCTCTTTCTGATAAAGGGTCATTACATCGCCCCCAAATTGGGGGGCTCCTGCTGGAAGAAGCACAGAGGTGGGAGGCACCTCGGGCATTCTGTGAGGTATTCTGTCCCCTCCCCAGTCTGGGGTGCTTCTCCGCGGGTGGAAAGGACCTGCTCATACCGCTTTGCCCTGGCCTGGGAGTAAGACGAGTCCAGAGGCCCCAACTCCTAGTGGCCTGGATGTAGCTCCAGAAGTTCTGTGGACACAGCAACCCCGCAGGTGACCTTGTTAACCTCTCTGATTGGGAGAGGTGACGTGCCCACCTCTTTCTCTGGGCACTCAGAGGGAAATGCCATGAGGCAGGCATGACAGGAAGTAACCTGGAAGAAGCCAGCGGCCGGCTCTCCGCTGGCGTGGGAATGCCTGCAAACAGTGGCCCAGTCGCGGATCTCGGGAACCTGAGCAGCGCAGGGTTCAGAGGTCAGAAGAGTGGGTTTCCTCCAGGTGGCAAGGAAAGGGTGGCTGATGAGTCCAGGTCAAAAAAACAAGCTCCTCGCCCCTGTAAGTCTGGTACCCGGGGAGGGGGAAGGACAGGGAAGCCCTGCAGAGGAGAGGGACGAGGCTGCGAGGCCAGCGTGGATTGGATGCCGTCAGTGTGACCAATGCTACCCCAAGCAGGGTGTCTCAACCCTGAGCCCCACACCACGAGGAAGGTACTGGGGTCTGTATTTTATGGGCGCATCTTAGAGGGGACAAGCAAATTTCCAAGGCCCCCCTCAAGGAAGCATTGGATCCAGATATGGAATTCCGCCCTGCCGAGGGCCTCCTCCACGCCAGGCGATTCCAGGATCCCTGAAAGGTAAACACCACCTTGATGAACAGACGGTTTGTGGGAAGAGGTGGGTAAGTGCCTCTCACTGGGACGGCGCTGCCAGCAGAGGCTCTGTGAGACCCCGAGGTTGAATGGGACCCACGTGGGTGCAGGTGGGTTGGCCGAGAACCCCCCAAGTTCTCAGGAGAGAAGGTCATTTTCCGAGAGCTTTTTATAACACCTACCATGCAGCCAATTTGTACAGTCACTTCACACCACAGGAGAAGATAAGTTAGCTAAGTTATAATAGTATAAGACAATAACTTCCATTTCTAAGGTGGAAGGGGTTGAAGGCAGAGCCTCGGAAATGAAGGGCAGTGAGTTCCGAGGGTGTTGGTGCCTGGTGAGTATTGGGGGCACCGTGGGAGTGTGTTCACCGAGTCCCAGCCTGAGGGCAGGAAGCCTGACTGTGCCTGGAAGTGGAGGTCCTCCCTGGGGTCGGGCCGTGGAGACCCGGGTGCAGAGCCAGGCCAAGCGGCATCCCCGCCACGTTCCCAACAGAGCACAACAGCGGTTCCTGAGGAAGGTGTTAACATCACTGCTGTTTCTTTTTGCCATAGGCCTCGGCCAGCCAGGTGAGGAAAAGGAGCAGGTGGGAAGAGTGGCCTGTGCTCCTGCCAAGTTGGCCCTGCCGACGGCTCAGGTGGGCTGGCTCAGTCCCTCCCCTCTCCCCTCAAGGCACACGCCCTGGCAGGATATCCCAGAGGCTCTCTGTGGAAGGAGAAGGAACCTCCGGCTGGTCCTGTCTGTGGCCAAAGCCCCTGCCAACCCCAGTGCTGCTGTTAGCCTCTTGTGTTAGGGGGACAAGGGGCTTCTTAGCAGAGGGTGCCTCCCACTCGGACTGGGGGATGGACTCTGGCCTCTGCAGAGCTAGCAGCACAGGGATGACACCAAAATAGGTGGTTAAAAAGAAGAGGGCGGGCTTGTTCTCCAGTTTAAGGAAAAAGGAGGAAGAGAAGAAGGAAGACAAGGAGTCGGTGTTAGCACAGCCACTCTGGGACCTAAGACCACCCTGGGACTTTTCGCCAGCAACAGTCCACAAAATCTGGGGGCTCCTGCTGGCAGAGGAGAGAGGCAGGAGGCACAGTGGCATCCTCTCTGGCCGACCCCTGGAAGACCTCCAGGGGCCCCAGCGCACCTGCCAGGCGAGTTGAGGAAAGTGTTCCTTTGAGAGCTGGGTGTGTTACAGAGGTCCTCATGCACTCACCTCTGCGGTCTCAATCACATCAGTGTTGTGGCTAAATGGTTTTGAGCACTGGACAACTGAATGACAGATGCTGGGAGCACAGTTCACTATTTTATCTCATTAGCAACAAGGAAATACCAAATGGCTCAAAGCGAAATCCACCTGGAAACAGTGTCCTGAAGGCAGAGCTGTGCTGGCAGGTAGGAAGCGGCCGAATATAAAATGAGCTGAGCTGCAGTGAGCAGTTCCCTTCTCACGGGGTAGGGAGATATGGCAGAAGAGCTTCCTGACCATCCTTGCTGTGTTTGCCTCAGCAAAATCATGCCAAAGGCAGCCCAGGGTCACTTTGTGAAGCCACCATTTTTAGCATCCTGGTTGCTGCCGGGCCGCAGGGGCACCAGCCAGCTTTAGACTCCTGGAAAAGCAAAGAATTCAATCCCTCTTCCACTAAAATGTGGGTGCCCGATGTTCTCTGCAAAGACTGAAGTGCTGCCATAATTTATAAGCTGGAAAGAAGAGGTGCATTTTATTGATTTTAGGAGTGTGCTGAATCTTTCTAAGCTCATGCATAATGAATGACCTTTGATTTTTTTTCAAACAAACTTACAAGTGGAGTTGTTGTGATGATAGCTAAAAATAGTATGAAATGCATGCCTTGAAATGGAACAGAGACAATGGTTGATGTGAAGAGGGAGTGAGATTCTTGCCCTATTATGAACTGGAGGAGCTTCCCACCACAGCCCAGGGGAAAGCCCTTGGCTGGCTGAAGACCACAGCACGTGTTGGACCTCCTCCAATGGACCCAGGGCGCCTCTCGGCACTGCCTCTCCACTGGCAGCTTTGTCCAGGCAAGGAAGCCTGATGCAGGCACACGCCCGAACTGGAGCTCAGCCCGGGAGGGTTCTTGGCTTCCTGCAGGAAGGAATTCAAGAGGAAGCCAACAGAGTAAAGTGAAAGCGAAGCAAGTTTATTAGAGCAAAAGAGAACAAGAAAACGGCTGCTGCACAGACATGTCAGGGCTACCCACAGGCAGGGTGGCACGCGCGGATTCCCGGCTGGCTATGGTTATACCTACTCCTAATTACATGCTAAATAAGGGGTGGGTTATTCATGAACTTTCTCGAAAAGGGATGGGGAGTTCCCAGAACCATGTGAGGTAGGTTCCAGGGCATTGGCACGGCATTTGCAAACTGTCATGGCACTGAGGGGGGAGTGTCTTAGGCAAATGTATTATAATTCCTGGTCCCAGCTGGTGTTGGCTGGTTTCTTTGCTACATCCCGTTTTGATCAGCAGCGTCCTGAAAATGAGTCCTGCTGATCTCCAGTCTGAAGCCTGCATCTAAACACCAGGGGTGATGTGCAGACCTTCAGCATACACACAAAACTCCACTCACAGGGGACGCTGGGCTGTATGGCTATGCTCAGCTTAAAATGCATAAAAGCATTTTTATATTTTGCATTTCTTTCTATTTTGTAAAAATTAATGCATCTTCTACATTTCATGTACTTTCACTTAAGAACAAGATACATTTCCTAAACAAACTTCATTCATCCTAAAATGCCTGAGTGGAGACGGGGCACAGGTGTCACCAGCCCCTCCGATTTTTTTGTAAGCAGACTTGGACACTGACAGGTATTTAGTTCGAGGTT
The DNA here is from genome assembly GCF_007565055.1 of Rhinopithecus roxellana. Classification (NCBI taxonomy): domain Eukaryota; kingdom Metazoa; phylum Chordata; class Mammalia; order Primates; family Cercopithecidae; genus Rhinopithecus; species Rhinopithecus roxellana. The sequence goes on along the minus strand of NC_044559.1, from coordinate 51,640,211 downwards.
AGGAAAGAGAAAGTCAATACTGACTGTGGGGCTGGAGCAAAGTATTCAGGCTCAGTTCAGGTCACTTTCAGATTCTTCTCCTCACCCTCACTCTTCATGTCCTGGAGCTGAACTCACATGGATGGTAATGAACAACGCTCGGGACTAGAGGTGGCTGGGGCAGGCTGGATAATCGTCTAACCCAGGTTCTCCTTGTGGCAGTTCCTGTCTTCAAAGAATTTCACAGCCTCTGCTCCCTTTGATCTTTATAGAAATCCTCCAAGGGGGAGTGGAGGTGGTTTTCTTCCATTAAGGAAGCAGAGTTGCTCTTCTGGGCAGTGGCAGAGAATTACCAACCAGTGTGAAGATCAGTACTGTCCGACTGGGCAGATCTCAGATGGCTCAGGGGACGGGGCAGTGAGTGTTCACAGCATGCCCTGCCAGAGGAGGCTGCTGCAGGACATTCTCCCATGTCCCATGGATGCAACCTTGTACAAGGACATTCAACCTAGTATAGTTTACCATGTTTTCAAAACCTTAAATCTCCTGTAATAAAGAACTAATTAAATACATTGTTGTGTGTCAGTAACATGGGATATTTTGCAGTCACTATGAAAGACAACCAGCTACATTTTCATTGGCAATAAAAGATAGTGTCCTTGTTGTCAAACCTGAAGAGGAGGCATGCGGCCTCGCAGTGTGCTGGAGCGAGTGAGCTCATGTCCCCACCCACGGGTGTACAGAGTGGACGATCATTCCCTTCTTCTGCCATGCGGCCTCGCAGTGTGCTGGAGCGAGTGAGCTCATGTCCCCACCCACGGGTATATAGAGTGGATGATCATTTCATTTCTTCTGCCATGCAGCCTCACAGGGTGCTGGGGTGAGTGGGCTCCTGTCCCCACCAACACGTATAGAGTGGATGATCATTTCATTCCCTCCTTCTGCCATGCGGCCTCGCAGTGTGCTGGAGCGAGTGAGCTCATGTCCCCACCCACGGGTGTACAGAGTGGATGATCATTTCATTTCTTCTGCCATGCGGCCTCACAGGGTGCTGGGGTGAGTGGGCTCCTGTCCCCACCAACACGTATAGAGTGGATGATCATTTCATTCCCTCCTTCTGCCATGTGGCCTTGCAGTGTGCTGGAGCGAGGAAGCTCACGTCTGCACCAACGGGCGTACAGAGTGGATGATCATTCCCTTCTTCTGCCATGTGGCCTTGCAGTGTGCTGGAGCGAGGAAGCTCACGTCCGCACCCACGGGCGTATAGAGTTGTATTCGTCAGTTTTCATGCTGCTGACAAAGACATACCTGAGACTGGGCAAAATACAAAAGGAAGAGGTTTATTGGATTTACAGTTCCACATGGCTGGGGAGGCCTCACAATCACGGTGGAAGGCAGGGAGGAGCAAGTCACATCTTACGTGGATGGCAGCAGGCAAAGAGAGAGCTTGTGCAGGGAAACTGCTCTTTTTAAAACCATCGGATCTCATGAGACTTATTCATTATCACGAGAACAGCCTGGGAAAGACCTTCCCCCATGATTTAATTACTTCCCACAGGGTCCTGCCCACAGCATGTGGGAATTCAAGATGAGATTTGTGTGGGAACACAGCCAACCCATATCAAGAGGGGCTGGTCATTTCACTCCCTCCTTCTGCCATGTGGCCTTGAAATATATTGGAATGAGTGAGCTCACGTCCCCACCCATGGCATGTAGAGTGGATGGTCATTTCACTCCCTCTTTCATGTCATAGGTGTATAGAGTAGATGATCATTTCACTCCCTCATTCTGCCATGTGGCCTTGCATGGTGCTGGAGTTAATGAGCTCATGTCCCCACCCATGGGTGCTGGGCTTGGTCACGCTTCTTGCTTTGGCTGATGGAGTGTAAGCAAGTGTGACTCAAGAAGAGGCCTTCAATGTGCTGGTGTGGCATGGCCTGGCTCTGGTGCTGGTGGCCTGTCAGGAGATGAGAATACCCAGCTAATCAGGGCCCCAGAAACGTGCTGAACAAACGCAAACCCGGCTGTAAGTAGAGCTGCCCAGCAGGGCCCAACCGGGGTCAGGCTGAAGCACATGGGCCTGCGGAGCCACGCGCACTAGAATGAAACCATCGTTGGAAGCCAGTGATATTTTGAGACTGTTCACTGTGCAGCATGATTGTAGCAGTGGCTGGCCAATCCAGGAAATTACAAAACAGTTTACATGTGTGATCCTGTATTTGTAAGAAGAGCTGCTATGTGTGGATTGAAATGAGTCTCTTCATATTTGCGCCTGCATATAGTTATAGAATGACAAACAATAGAAAAAGAGTGTTTCTATTTCTAAAGTGGCGGTAGAATTACGTAATATTTTTATTTACTCTTTTATGCTTTCTTATAAACATGTAATTTATGTACACTTTTTTTTAGAAAACACATTCTTTAGAGAGAAATCACAAACTCTCCTTTAGCTATGCAAATATCTCTGAAATAATAATATAAAATTTAAACCTCCATCAGGGAGGCACTTTCTAGAATACTCTCTAGATAGGGTAGTGGCCTTGCCTATTTTACTTCCCCATAACTTAGCACATGGAAGTATCTGATAAATGTTCACTGAATTAAATCAAAGGCTATTCACATATTGCCACCCAACCTCCACTCCCTGAATACAATTCTCAAAAATTATCCAGTAGACAGATTTTTATGTGAAATTCAGCTATGATACTAGCCCTTTCTAATTCCAAAATGGCTCAATCAGCAAACACTGACTGAATCTATAAAATGCAAGAGTTAAGGTGAGTTTCTTCCACTGAGGGACGGTGGCAACTCTTCTTTCTTTGCTTGTTGGTTTCTTCTCAGTGACTTTTGATCTTAAGATAAGAGACTGTGTTCCTGGCCACTGGTCCTGCAGGTGGAGAAGCAGGAGGATCTTGGCATTGGTAGCACAGCCTTGGTATAGTCTAGAAACAGGTGTCTTACTCTCCTTGTCCAGTGAGACTGTGAGTGTGGGGGGAAGGAGCCAGTCCACGTGGCAGGTCTGTGACTGCTGCTTTCTTAAATATCATACATCACACATAATTTTGTTATTAATGCATGAGCATGAGAAAAATAAAATATTACACGTTTCCATTAGTTTTGCAAATTCCATGTTTTTGTTTATGCTATTTTTGAGGGCACATTTCTTTCCTCCTTGGGGGCAACATTTATAGAAATTTACCACTCTAGTCTGTACAAAGATATAAGCCTTTGTGGCCCATGTATACAGATATAGGCCTTTGGAAGAAATTTATAAAAATATGCAGATTCACCATATCCAGAGCCGGAAGTAGATTTGGATGATTCCAGCAGCAGCGAACACGAACAGGGCTGCGTTCCCACAAGGAAGCGGCTCCTGAGGATCTTGTGGGAGCTCCTGGGGGCTCCTGGAGCCTTTCTTTTACTGCACTCCAGGCAGGGAGCTTTACGCTTGAACAGCTAATAGTTTTCTTTGAAAACTAACATTTCTGCATGTTCTGAAATGACCTGAGCACATCCTGAGCAGTAGTGTGGGGCCGAGTGGTGCAGGCCCGGCTCTAGGTAAATATGGAAGGCTGGTGTGTGTGTTTGCTCAGGCTTCACACACAGAGAGTGGGGCTCTCCACCTGCCATAAACAGGAAATGCTGGACGCTCACAGAAAGTGACAAGCTTTCTAGAAATGAGCCTAGGGAAACCTGCTTCTGGGCTGACCTCAGCATATATTAGTATATGCTTTTGCTGTATCCCAGAGCTTTGTGCATGTTGTGCCTTTATTTTCATTTGCTTCACAGTTATTTATTTATTTATTTATTTATTTATTTATTTCTTAATTTCATTATGTACCCAAAAGTCATTCAGGAGCAAGTTGTTTAGTTTCCGTCTACTTGTGTGGTTTTGAGAATTCCTCTTGGTATTGATCTCTAATTTTACTCCACTGTGGTCTGAGAAAATGCTTGATGTGATTTCAATATTTTGGAATTCATTGAGACCTGCTTTATGACTGGGCATGTGGTCAACTGTAGAGAATGTTCCATGTACAGAAGAGAAAAATGTACACTCTGTGGCTGTTGGGTAGAGTATTCTGTAGATATCTATTAGGTCCAATTGGTCAAATGTCTAGTTTAAGCCCAGAGTTTCTTTGCTAGTTTTCTGCCTTGATCATGTGTGTAGTGCTGTCAGTGGGGTGTTGAAATTCTCCACTATCATTGTAATACTATGTCTGTTCTTAGTTCTAGTAGTATTTGTTTTACAAAACTGGCTGCTCTGATGTTGGGTGACTAGATATATAGGAAGAACCCTTTATCCTTTTATGACCTTCTTTGTCTTTTTTTTTTTCACTCTTATTGTTTTAACGTCTGTTTTATCTTATATAAGAATAGCAACCCCTGCTCTTTCTGTTTTCCCTTTGCATGGTAGATTTTTCTCCATACTCTTACTTCAATCACCTGGGTGTCATTACATGTGACATGGGTCTCTTGAGGGCACCAGGAAGTTGGTCTTATTTTTAAAAATCCAATTTGCCACGCGTTTAGGCCATTTACATTCAAGGTTCATATTGATATGTAAAGTTTTATTCCTGTCATAGTGTTGTTAGCTAGTTGCTTTGTAGTTTCAATTGTGTCATTGCTTTATGGAGTCTGTGAACTATGTACTTATATGTGCTTTTATGGTAGCAGTATTACTGTTTTGTTTTGTTTGCATGTTTAATACTCTTTGGAACATGTCTTGTAGATCCAGTGTGGTGGTGACAAATTCCCTTAGTGTTTGCTTGTCTGGGAAGTACTTCCATTTCTCTTTTGTTTATGAAGCTTGGTTTGCCAGGATATGAAACTCTTGGCTGGATTTTTTTTTTCTTTAAGAAGACTAAAAATGGAACCCTAATCTCTTCTGGTTTGTAAGGTTTCTGCTGAGAAGTTCACTATTAGTCTGGTGGATTTTCCTTTGTATGTAATTTGTCCCTTTTCTCTAGCTGCCTTTAAGATTTTTTCTTTTGCATTGACCTTGGATGATCTGAGGACTAAATACTTTGGGGATGGTCTTGTGCAGTATCTTTCAGGAGTTCGTTGAGTTTCTTGAATCTGGATGCTGACCTCTTGTGCAGGTTCCTTCTCATCAGTGGAAGTTGTTACCTCTTATTGTTGAACTTACTTTTGTTTGGATGGGATAACCCCTCCAAGGGTGTGACTATTGCCCCTGTTGGGTAGGACCCTTTGGTTTTGGTTCTATATGCTTTTAGGGGGCTTACACTCTGAATGAATTCCTTGGTTATAGACAGCCTTTGTGCAGTGGGTTTCTAAATGTTAGTTGTAGGTTGTAATGGCAGTGTGCTGTGTGCGTGGTCAGGCTACATTCCTTTTCCACTGTCATCCTCCATAGTCAGCCATGTTCCTTTCTCCCTCTGTCACCCTCCAGCCTCTGCCTAGCAATGCTAAAGTTGGGATCTATGGTCTGAGGGCACAGAAATGTAGAATTATGCTTCCTGGCTTTCCTCTGAGGCCAAGTTCCACAGGGATCTTTGGTTGAAACTTTGGTTGACTTTATTTGCTCAGCATGAAGCATAAGCTGAGAGCTCAGGGTCTCCTGGACCATGGGCCACCATCCTGTCCTTTCACAAATTCTACCCTACACTAGCCCTGGAGGAACTCACAAACTGTGGGTTTGAAGGTATTTCTCACTGCAGATTCGATTGTCAATGCTGGGCTGACAATGTGCTGCTGCTGTAAGGGGATTAACCAGGCAGAAGGTCCACAATCTTTTCATTTTGGCAGCTGGGGATTGGCCCTGGGCCATTGGCCTGGCCGGCGATGGAGGTGCTGGGTGTGTGGAACTCGATTGTGATCATCTGGCATTCTGAGGACAAAGGGACAGGATCTGCCTGCGAGCCCTGGCCTTGTATGGTCATGGCCACCATGTCAGAGGAATGGGGATTCCTCCAAGCCACTTGCCTGGCAGCTCCTACTGCTCACACAGGCCCGGCAGAGTTGGGTGGATAGGCTGGTATTTGTTTTGTCTGCATGTTTAATACTTTTTTGAACATTTCTTGTAGATCCAGTGTGGTGGTGACAAATTCCCAAAATTTGTCAAAAGCCTGTGTGACCGAAGGGAGCATCTCACATTCTGGGAGAGTCACAGCAAACACGTTCAGATCACTCCATCACAGCCATACTCTCCTCTTGGCAGGGCGACTTCCGTTCCGCTCAGGCCCTGAAACCATGAGGCTCTGTGTGCTGGGATGAGGTTCCAAGAAAACCGTAGGCCCTCAGTCCTTAGGAGGGGCTCCTTTCCTCCACATCCCAGCCTCTGTCCTCACCTGCCACTGCCCGCTCCGGAGGTGACCACCTACTGGTGCACCTGCAACATGCCCTCCACTTAGTCTTGTCCACAGGACACTCATTTGTCCCCTGCTCATGGAGCCAGAAAAAGTCAAGCCAGGGACCAGTTCTGCAAACACCTCTGAGGAAGGGTCTCAGTGTGCCTGGGCAGCATGTTATAGGTTTCCGGCATGGTTGGGTAGACAGGGTGAGACGGGGAGAGGCAGGACCAACTTACAGCAAACTGCAGGGCGGTGACACAGAACTGACAGTCGGGTTCAGGTGATATCACAGTCTCTGTCAGTGTCCAGAAAGAACAATGCAGTGAATATCCCTCTCACTCCAAAGAAATGCCTGAGGCTGGTGACTAAACCCATGGAGGACACCATGCCCACCAGATTCAAGCAGAATGACCCAATTCAGACGTGTTTCCCCAGTGATGACCACCTGTGCAACCCTTAGGTGCTTCACTGATGGAGACTGGGATGGGGGCACTGTGGAGGGTGAGCAGGGCTGGGACAGGGGTGTCCTGTGGGGTGAGTGAGGCTGGGATGTGGGTGTCCTGTGGGGTGAGTGAGGCTGGGATGGGGGGTCCTGTGGGATGAGTGAGGCTGGGATGGGGGGTCCTGTGGGGTGAGTGAGGCTGGGATGGGGGGTCCTGTGGGGTGAGTGAGGCTGGGATGGGGGGTCCAGTGGGGTGAGTGAGGGTAGGATGTGAGTGTCCTGCAGGATGAGTGGGGCTAGAATGGGAGTTTCCTGTGGCTGGGTTGGGTTCACTCCACAGCACTGAGCTGTAGAGGATGGGAGACCTGAGGGATGCTGTACCTTGCAGAGCAGCTCGTGCCTGTGAGACTCGGGATTTCCAAAAGTCCTTTTGGGTCTGATTTGTGGAAAGGCAGAGATTCCAGGTGGGCCCGTGGTCAGTGCCTTTTCACCCCATTTGTAGTTTTTGTCCTTGTTAGGGCAGAATCTGCATATGTAATCTACGTTCTTTACCATGTTTAGATGACAGTTCAGCAGTAACAACTGTATGCATGTTCCTTTTTCTCCTTCCTAGCCCCTGCCCTCCCTATCCCAGCCCCTGGTCACCACTGGATCTGCTATCCCTCCAAGCAATCTACTGTCTCAGCTCCCACAGAGACATGAGATCCCGCGGCATTCTCTTCCTGTGCCTGGCTTATTCCCTTAAGCATAAGGACCTCCAGCTCTGTCCGTGTGGTTTCTGGAGATGGCCCAGGAGAGAGGCTGTGGATTCACTGGTCGCTGAGGATGTGGCCTTTTCCAAGCTGGCTCTGGAGGGGATCACGGCGGGTAGGCCTCCAGAGAGTAGGTGGGGCAGGAGCCCTAAGCCCACATCTGTTCACAGGGGAGAGAAGGGAGGACAGTGGCGTGGTGGCAGTGCCACCGTTTCCTCCTCTGTGACCACCGGACGTGCTTGCCAGGCTCAGCAGCTGCTGCCCTGGCGGCAGAGGGTTGGCTTTGAAAAGCAGGGCGCCACCAACCCAGCCTCAAAAAGGAGAAGGCTGCCAAGAGAGTTCCTAGCAGACATTTGTCAGGAATTATGGAACATGAGCCTCACCACAGGGGCATCAGTGCCGATAAATGCAAAATTTCCAATCATTTTCACTAGCACACTGCTCCACGGCATGGCCTTCTTGACCCTTGGCTCAGTTTCTCCCTCCATCAGTGCCATGGTCAGCAGTGGAGCCCACAGCTTCTTCCTATGCTGCCCCCTTGACCGACCTCTCGGGAGTGTGGCCGTGACCCCTCCATCACTTTCCTAAATGACCAATTAAAACTACTTTTTTTTTCTCATTCCTTTCCTCACTAATGAAGGACTCATCAATTGTATTAAATTTAGAAATTAGCTAAGCTACATTAATAAGACAGCGCCCCTGTGATGCAGGGACCCAGGTCCACCTGCTGCATGCCTTTCTGTGACTTGTGTACATGTATCAGAAGAAGCTCTCATTGTACATATTTTTTTAACCCCTTCCTCTCAATAATACATTGCAAACACTCCACAAACATCAAGTATTCTCCCACAACCTAGTAATGGTGACTGCTTGGAGTCCCCTGCCCCGGTCTATTAGTTAATCAATTAGTTCATTGGCTGCTGTTGGACACCTGGGGTATTCCCAGTGTTTTGATTCGAGGTTGCAGATGACACTGCCGTAAGTGTCCTTATAGTGGACTCTTGGAAGACATCCACAAACATCTGCTGAGGATGAGTGCTTGGGAGCTGTCTCCTCCCTGAACCCCGTTGTTGGCTTTCCTGACCTCCACAGCCATCTCTTTGCATCCTCACCTGCAACCTAGTCTCTGCTGGCCCCTGAGCCTCTGCCTGCCCTGGATGCAACGTGACCCTCAGGACACTGTCCTGATCATTTCCTCTCCAGTGCATCAGAGCCTTCCAGAGTGAGGGGACATGCACTTGGGGGAACTGGGGAGTGGAAAACTCCAGGAACCACCCTGGTTGGGGAGAACTGCTCCCAAGCCATGAGAGATTGCACCCCTAGCACAGCTCATGGAAGGGGAGTGCTGGCTCCAGGCAGACCCTTGACTTCCGGGGCCATGTTTCCAGCTGCCCACTCCAAGGTCACGACCTCAACATAAATTCAGTCTGTTGGACCCAGACTTTTCATTTCCCTCAGACAAATCGGACTAATCTCATTTCCCTTCCAGTACTCTCCACCGTGGATCTTATATCCCTGTCGATTCAGTCATTGGGTAGGAAATCCTGGCTTGGCCACCAACTCCTGCCTCTCCTTCATCTTTCTCTCCAATCTGTTTCCAGCTCCCTCTGCAGTGCCTCTCAAACCAGCTTCCTGTCTTCAGCCACAATCCCCACTTCAGTTCAGGTATTTTTCCTGCTGCTTAAAACCTTGGCATTGTCTCCATGCCCCAGCCCTCCAGAAAGGATTGGGACAATTATTCCATGAACAGCAGCAGCTCCCACCCTTGGAGCAGTGACGATGGGCCAGTCAGTGAGTCAGAGGCATTGCTCTCATTCTGTGGCCAGTCAGTGAGTCAGAGGCATTGCTCTTTTTCTGTGGCCAGTGAGTGAGTCAGTTGCACCTGCTCTCATTCTGTCATTCAGTGCTCATTAGGACCGCCCTAAGGCTGGCATCTTATGACCCACTTCACAAACAAGGACATTGAGGCTGAGCGTTCACATGCTCAACTCTGGAACTGAAAGCTCGCACTTTCTAGCTCTGGAATTCTGGGTCCGTCACTTACTAGCTCTCTGCCTCCAGCTGGGTGTTGGGAACATCCCTATCCAAAATCTCAGCATTGTACAACATGCCATGTAACAAACCAGCACATGTACCCCTGAATCCAAAATTAAAAAATTAAATTAAATTAAAATTAAATGATATATATGTGTGTGTATGTGTGTATAAATTATTTTGCAATTAAAAGCTACAATATAGAGGCAACATATATTCATGATTAACACTTTGTGATACTTAAATACAAAATACATAATTGATTCATGCTTTACATAATTCTAACTTGTCATGGATTCATTACAAAAATGTGCCTTCCATTAATTATTTCCAAAGTAGGAAGTCCAGCTCATGATACAAATGTATAGAACGGAATATTCAAATAAGGCTGAGCTGTCTTCTCACAAGGTTAATTTATAAATTCCACGTGTAGAGCCTATAAAATCCTAAGAAAATCCATTAAGAATAGATGCAGACGCATACCTAAGTGGTGAGCATGGCACACAGCAGGTAGATTTTCAGCCCATGCCTCGCTCCCTCCTTCCACTGCCTGGTGGTTCCAGTGTCTGCTGTTCCCATCTTCACGTCTGTGTGTACTCAATGTTTAGCTCCCACGTACAAGTAAGAACAGAACACGTGGCATTCGGTTTTCTGTTCTTCTATTAGTTCGCTTAAGGTAATGGCCTCCAGCTCCATTCATGTTGCTGCAAATGACATACTTTTGTTATTTTTTATAGGTGCGTAGTATTCCATGGTGTATAGGTACATGGCTCTGATAGTGGTGATGATCTTGCAGGTTTTGTAAACCTGGCAAAGTCTTTGAATGGTGTTTTTGTTAGTAAAGAATTCTGGCTGATGGGTTTTTCCTTTTTTCAGTGCTTTAACAATCTTGCGCCACGGTCTTAGCGTGCCCTGTGTCTAGTGAGAAATCTGCTGTGATTCTTCCATTTGTCCCTTGGTGTTCATGTATCTTCCTTTCTCTGGCTGCACTTTTCCACTTCAGAGATGTTCCAGGAAATAGATGGTAAATCTTAAATTCAAGGGGGGTAGCATGAGATTTCATCATGTTACTTGGAATGGCGCAAAATTTAAAACTTAAGGATTATTTATTTCTGGAATATTCCATTTAATACTTTTGGATGGCAGTAGAATGTGGGTAACTAAAACCACAGAAAGTAAAACCGTGGATGGGGGAAACTATGGTATATGCTGCCTACAAGAAACACACTTTAAATATAAAGACATGGATAGGTTAAAATAAAAAGTGGAAACAGATATACTATACTAACACTAATAAAAATAGAGTAGGAGTCATTCTGATTGTGGTAATATCAGAGTAAATTTCAGAGCAACTAATATTACCAGGCATGAAGGAGTTTATTTCATAATGATAAAGGACTAATTCATCCAGGGGACATGACAATTCTAAATGCATATGCACTTAATAGCACAGTTCCAAAATACACAGAGCAGAAATGGATACAACTACGAAGAAAAACTTAGCATGCACAAAATGTAACTTAAAATGAGTCACAGACCCAAAGGGAAAACTAAAAAAGAAGAAAATATAAGAGATAATTTTTTGTGTCCTTGAGCTGGGCAAAGATTTCTTACACATGACATCAAAAATATGATCCATAAAAGAAGAAAAATGATACATTGGGCTTTACCAAAAGTTAGAGGTTCAACTTTTTGAAGGACATCATTAGGACACAAAACCATAAGCCATGGACAGGGAGAAAGTATTTGCAAGTTATATTTCTGACACAGGACTTGTATTTAGGATTTAGAAAAAAACTCTGAAAACTCAAAAATAAGAAAATAAATAGTACAGTAAAACAATGAGTAAGAGATTTGGACGCTTCACTAAAGAAGATAAGCAGATGGCAAATAAGCACTGAAAAGATGCTCAGCACCATTACTCGTGGAGAAATGCGGATTAGAACCACCATGATATCCCACCATAAACCCACTGGAATATCTAAAAGAAAAGACTGACCGTACCAGCTCTCGGTGGGAACGGGGAGGAACTGAAACTCCCATACATGATCAACATGCTAGTGGGAATATAAACGAATATAACTTTGGAAAACATTTTGGCAATTTCTTAAAAAGTTAAAGATAAACCTACTATGTGATCCGTCACTCAACTGCTAGGTATTTTACTCAAGAGAAAAGAAAGCATGTGTCCACATAAAAACTTGTATATGAACTTACTTTCATAGAAGTTTTGTTAGGAATATCCCCCACATGGAAACAACTCCAAGCTCATGAGCAGGTGAAAGAAAAACAATGAGCATATGCAGTCAAGGGAATATGACCCAGAGATACATAAAGAATGATGTGTTATTGATGATGTGACAACATGGAGGAAACTCTAAAATAGTTTGAGCAGAAGCAGCCAGTCAAAAAACAGTGCATACTGTATGATTCAATATGTAAAAATCTTCCATCAAATGCAAATTGGTTTATAGTGACAGAAAGCAGAATGAGAGTTTCCTGGGATGGAGGGAGAGGCCTTGAGGAAGGCAGGAGGGATTTAAAAAGACACTTCTTTTGAGGGAGGACTGGATCTGTTCCTTACCTTGACTGTGATAATGGTTCTATGATGTATGCAGATTTCAAAACTTATCAAATTGTGCAGTATGGGCAACTTATCAAGTGCCAATTGTACCCCGATGAGGTATTTGCGAGAGCCACTTGTTAATGTTTGAAAATATCAATACATAGCCAATTCTTTTTAAAAACTTTTTTAACTTTTATTTTAAGTTAGGTTCGTGTGCAGGTTTGCTATGTAGATAAACTCGTGTCACGAGGGTTTGATGTACAGATTATTTCATTGCCCTGGTACTAAACTTAGTATGCAATGATTATTTTTTTCTGATCCTCTTTCTCCTTCCACCCTCCACCCTCAAGTAGGCCCCAGTGTATGTTGTTCCCCTTCTTGTGTCCATGTGTTCTCATCATTTAGCCTTCACTTATAAGTGAGAACATGTGGTATTTGGTTTTCTGTTCCTGCCTTAGTTTGCTAAGGATAGCGGCATAGAATGGGAGAAAATACCTGCAAACTATAAGCATCTGATAAAGGCCTAATATCTAGCACTATAAAGAGCTTAAACAAATGTATAAGCAATCACCAGACAGCCCCACTGAGAAGTGGGCAAAAAACATGAACAGATGCTTTTCAAAAGAAGACATGGCCAATTCTTGGCACACAAAAGTTTCTAGAAAGCTCCCCGCCTTCCTGGAAGTGAGCACACAGGTGAGTCCTGTCCTTGTCACCACAGTAGAGGAAAGCAGGAGAGGCATGAGATGGGATGAGGGTCTGTGAATAATGCCCCTACGAAGACAGCCTGGCCCTGCTGGCCACCACAGGCACCTGGCTGGTGACAGAGACACTGCGATAGGACCACTCATCTGCTCACGAAGACTGCCTGGCCCTGTTGGCCACCACAGGCACCTGGCTGGTGACAGAGACACCGCGATAGGACCGCCTGCCTGCTCCCCCACGCCCAAGCTGCTTACCATAGATTAAGTGTCAAAGTCCTCCTCGCCCCGCAGTTGCCTCGCAGGTCATCGTGAAAGCAGAAAGAAAACCAGGAAGGCTTGCAAGACAATTTAGGTAGAAATTGCTGCCCGTGATTTATGACTTTAATTAAGAGCTTTTTAAGCTTTAATTAAAAAGGTACATGAGCATTCAGTATTCAAGAAAAATGACTTTGTGTTTGGGTCAATGGAATAACATAAAATAAAATGAGATACATATTTCTAGTCAGAAGCTTCACATAAGAAAGCTATGTACATAATTAAAAAGTAAATTTAAACTGATTTGGGCATAAAGTCTTTATAATGGGGAAGGGGACTGAAGGGAGTGTTTTTTTCCTCTATTGCAATATAGTTGGATATCAGATTCCACATATTAATGAAGCTACTTTCCGGGAGGGGACCAAGGTGAGAGCACGGACAGCGCGTGAGGCTATTATTGATGGCAACCGATGCCCCTCAGTGGGCTCGGGCAGCCCCTCCACGTTGCTGGGTGTAGAGGGTGTGTCCTTGGTTTCTGCTTCATGACTTTATCTGCTTTGTATTTTCCTTTGCATTTGTTTGCTCCTCAGACCGGAGAAACTTCAGGGAACCGCGCTAGGTCAAAGTCTTATTTAGCAATATTTGAATTTCCCATGTGAATCAGCTCAAGGACAGGACGTCCAGAAGGAGGAAAAAGCTCCAAAGAGTCTCTCATCATGCCTTTGGCCACAGGTGACCTTGACAGAGGTCAGAGCTCTGCGCCTCAGGGATGCCAACGCTCTGCTGTGAGCTGAGGTCAAGAGTGCCCATGTGTTTGCTGTAGGCCCATAGGAGTGTGAGTGAGTGGCAGCAGGGAGGTAATTCCAAGACACGGGCTTGCTCTCTGAACATCTGCCCTCTGGATCTGCTGGCCAGTGGCAGCAGGAGGGGGAGGCAGTGACAGTGCCAGTCAGCTCAGAATGGTGATTGTCAGGCACTGGCCACTCTGTGGGCTACAGAGCCTGCAGGTGCTAGTGTCTGAAAGGTTGTATGACCCACCAGTGTCTGATCCACAGCACTCCTGTGATGCTCCACTTACTGGCCTTCCGCATTCACAGTGACCTCCAACCGCATCCCTGGGAGGTTACTGGAAGGCATCAGTCCCCTGAGCATCACTGGAATCTCACTCATATGGTGGCCTGGGGCGTGTTGCAAGTCTAGCCTGGGCATCAAAGCTGTGCAAGATTTTTACACTTGCGCTGTGGCCTCTGATTCCTCAAGCTGTCCCTGCGGCGTCTTTGCTAAACCTCCTGGACACTGCCCTGTGGGTCTGACATCATCCCCTAAACTCCCTTTTTTCTTACTCCTTGATTTCTTCTAAGGAATTATGTTCCCTCCTGCTTGGTGGTCTGGCCATTGGCTGGCCTGGAACTCCAGAGTCGGGGCCCTGAGGCAGACGGTCAGCTCCTAGTGACCGCCAGTGCTGCTAAGCCTAGTGGCAAGGCTGCTTGGTTGCTCCCATCGGAAGGAACTATGTATTTAGAAATAGGGCTTTTACTAATTAGGTGAACTGTTTGTTCCATAAATGAGCAACAAAAGGACTTAATCAGACATGGCCTTCAAACAATAAGTTTGAATACTGCATTTAAGGGCTATTCATCTTACAGAAGGATTTCTCCCCACCCATTTTTAGGGACCTGTTTCTGTACCTGGTGCTGTCCACCTGCAGATAGTTAGATGAGAAGGGCTTAACGCATCAGCTTACCCTCCCACCCATCAATCACATTTTCTCTTACTTTATGATGTGCTGTGATTCTAAAACAACACAAATACCAAAGAGAAAAAGAATCAGAACCACGAAGGGTTTCCACATATCCTCAAGGTCTATCTAAATGCTTCCTTTCCACGCTACAATTTCTGATTGCTCATCATATGCAAATCATGCCTCAGGACCTCCATAAGGAACTATTTTGGAACAGAACACAACTCATTCTAGAAACGTTTCCTTCCTAATTTGGTACCACAGTTTAAGTGGCTTCAGAAGTGCTGCAACTCAACTCAATTAAAGGGCCATTTTTCAGCGCCATCTGAAATTACTCCAAGAGGCGTTTTTTACAAAGGACTCTCAGAGTATGCTGAGGACGTGGAGGATGCCAGCTCAGCTCAAGGACATGGAAGGACATATTTATTGTACTTCTCACCTTCTGGGCCACAAATCAAACACGAAGACATAAATTGTCAAACATTTTAATCACTGAGCAGCTGGAAAATCAGTTTGTTTTGCAAATCACACTTGTGGTAAGTGGTAGAAGATAAACACCAACTGTTTGCTTCCTTAAGAGAAACAGAATGTTTTCATAACAAATGAAAGAAAAATTGCACAGAATTGACATGTCAACTTTTAAAAGTGTTCTGTGTTTGGAGCAACAGCACACCAACTCCCTGTGTTCCCAGGTTCCTGTACTAGGGCAGAAGACCTTGTCCACTGTGACCTGATCAAAATTGCAGAGCCTTCCCCCTTCCCCACCCCCACGACATGCTTGTGTGCTTAGCCTTCAAAAGAGGGGAACTCAGCGTGAAAGAAGGAAGAAGGTGGGGGAGAATATAATCCCATAGCAGCTCCTAGACTTTGGCCTTAGAGAACTGTGGTGCATTGGGTTGGGGAATAGGATCTAGGGCCAGATGGCTGGCTGGACTTTAAATCCTCTTTCTGCTGCTCCATAGCTCTGCAGCTTTGAGCCACAATGACCCTGGTAAGCCTCAAACTCATGGTCTGCAAGATGGGAGAAACGAGAGCTCTTGCCCATCAAACTGGGTGAGGAGAGGATGAGTTAATGCACTCCTGCACAGCGAAGGTAACAGGAAAGACAACTCCACCTGCTTCCTTTCAGTATCACTAGTACAGAAGCTTTGCAGAGCAGCTCGTGGTTGAGGTGAAAGATGAGGGGTAAGGGTCAGCAAAAGTTGGGGAGAAGGGAGCCCCAGGGTTGTCCCTCTACAAGACATCAAAAACGAGAGAGAGAGAGAGAGAGAGAACTACTGAGATAACCTTGTCAGAACCCTGGAAAGTAGTCAAAGGTTTACAGCAACCAAACAAATGTTTTATCAAGAAAAAGGTGACTTAAAGATGGTGGGAGAGCCTTGTGGCATTTGAACTTAGCACTGCCTCATCCTCACCCTTTGTGGTGCTGGTCTTGAATATGGTAGTCCAGGCTTCAGTGTGGATCCCGGGCTCTGGGGGAGGGTGGATCTGATTCCCAAGGAATCATGTTTGTCTGTTTTGACTTGCTTGGGGGCTCCCTTAAGGATTAACACCGGGCCATTGTTTTGCCTAACTTGGAACTCCCTTAACACAGAGAAGTGGCCTGCAGAGAGTGTTTCTTGCCAACACTGAAAAGTCAGTGAACCAACAAACTGTTGACACCCGGGTCAAACAATAGATGAGCCAAAAGCCTGGGGGATAATCTGACAGTTACTTTGGGGATTAAGGGGTTTGAAAATCTCCTGTGTATAATATAGAATGCCATGTGTATGACCAGTACAGCATGTAGACTCAGACAGGACCTGAGAAGACCTAATGTTTCACCTCCAGCTTATCTTTGGGTTAAATGCAAGCAGGAAGTGAAGGCTAAGGCAGAGTTGAATGGACTGGCTAAGTGGAGGGATGTTGCAATACAGAACTGATTTGCAAAGACCAGGGCAGTATTTCCTTTGGTTTTTTTTTCTGGGGCTGAGGGAGGTGTTCCAGTCATTCAAGGAAATCTCTGTCAAAACATTGCTGACCATATCATACACAGTAAAGAAGGTAGTCTTTAAAAATAGTTCAGAAAAGTCACTAAACAAGCAACTGCAACCTACAAGGGACAACCAAAAACCTTGAGGAGAGGAACAGTCTGATTTTCAGATTTACCCTATTATAATATTCAAAATGTCTCATTTTCAACAAAAATATAACAATACATGTGAAAACAAAAAAGAATGCCTTGCTCATAAGAAAAAGTAAGCAGAAATTAAACAGACATTACACTTACTAGAGGAAGACTTCAAATCAATTTAAGCACATTTCAATTATTGAGAACATTATTAAATATATTTTAAAAGCTATTGAAAACCATTGGAAAAGAAATAAAGGAAAATAGGGGACTATCCCCCAAAATAGAGAATATCAGTAAAGACATAAAAATTATAAAGAGGAACCAAATCGAAATTCTAGAATTAAAAAGTAGAAGAACCTAAACAAAAAAATAACCAGAGGAGTTCAACAGTAGATTTAAACAAGAAAAGGATATAATCAGAGAATCTGAAGACAGGACAACTTAAGTTATTGATTCTGAGGGGAGAAGAGCGATACTAAGGGCAGAGAGACTACATGAAGAAATATGGCCAAAATTTTCTAAATTTTATGAAATACATGAATATGCAAATCCAGCGAGCTCAACAAACTAAGTAGGACAAGCTCAAAGAGACCTACACTGAGATGTAATAATCAAATTAAAGTAAAAATAAAAACAATTCCATTTACAGTATCAACAATTATGAAATACTTAGGAATAAACTTAACAAAGGAGGAAAAAGTATGGTATACTGAAAACTATAAAACATTGCTGGAATAAATTAAAGATTGCATAAATAAATGGAAAGGCATCTTATGTTCATGGATCTGAAGACTTAACATTGTTAAGAGGGTATCAGTACCCAGAGCTACTTATGGATTCAGTGCAGTCCCTGTCAATCTTGCAAGAACCCTTATTGCAGAAATGAAAGAGTTAGTCCTAAAATTCATACAGAATTGCAAAAAACCCCGCATAGCTCTTGCAAAAGAAAAACAAAGAAGAATGAATTTGAAGAACTTACACTTCCTGATTTCAGAACTTAACTACAAAGCTGCAATAATTAAAACAGTGTGATGCTGGCATATTGATAAATATACAGACCAATGGAATAGAAGTGGGAATTCAGAAATAAGGCTACATAACCCATTGGTTTTCAAGAGGGTGTGAAAGCCATTCAATGAAAAAAGAATAATTTATCTAACAAATGGTGCTGGAACAACTGGATATCCACGTGCAAAAAAATGAAGCTTGACTGCTACCTAACACATTATGCAAAAATTAACAGAAAGTGGGTCAAAGACCCAATTTAAGAGCTAAAACTAAAACACTATTAGGAGGGGCAAGTCTTAATGATCTAAGATTTGGTAATAGATGTTTCAATATGACAGCAAAAACACAAGCAATAAAACAATTGATAAATTGGACTTTATCCTAATTAATTATTATTATTTTTTTGAGATGGAATTTTGCTCTTGTTGCCCAGGCTGGAGTGCAATGGCATGATCTCGGCTCACCGCAACCTCCGCTTCCTGGGTTCAAGCGATTCTCCTGCCTCAGGCTCCCAAATAGCTGGGATTACAGGCATGCGCCACCACGCTCAGCTAATTTTGTATTTTTAGTAAAAATGGGGTTTCTCCATGTTGGTCAGGCTGGTCTCAAACTCCCAACCTCAGGTGATCCGCCCCCCTAGGCCTCCCAAAGTGCTGGGATTCCTGGCATGAGCCACCGTGCCCAGCCAAATTAAAAATTTTTGTGCATCAGAGGACGCTATCAAGAGAGTGAAAAGACAACCTACAGAATTAGAGAAAATATTTGCAAATTATATATTGGATAAGAGTCTAGTATCCAGATTATATACAATCTTTCAACTCAAAACCAGAAAGAAAAACAACTTAATTATAAAATGGGTAAAGAGTTTGCATGCACATTTCACCAAAGAGCTTATGCAAATGGCCAGCGAGCATATAAATACTGCTGCACATCAGTAGTCATTAGGGTTAACAGCAATCAAAACCACAGTGAGATACCACTCCACATCCACTAGGATGGCTATAATAAAGAGAAAAAAAGGAAAACAACAAGTGTTAGCAAGATTTTGTAGAAATTTGAACTCTTGTACCTTATTGGTAGGAGTGCAAAATGCTGCAGCTGCTGTAGAAAACAGTTTTGTGGTTCCTCAAAAAGTTGAACATAACATCCCGATATGACTCAGTAGTTCTCCTCCTAGGTATGTATCTGAAGGAATTAAAAATATTTATAGCAACACTATTCACCAAAAGACAAAAGTAAAAACAACCCATATGTTCATTAACAGGTAAGTGGTTAGAAATGTGTAGCCATGCTATTACTCAGTCATTAAAAGGAATGACTATGATGACATGGATGAATATTGAAACCATGATACCAAGTTAACAAAGCCAGACACAGAAGGCCACAGAGTGCATGATTCCATTTACATGAAACGTCCAGAATAGTCAAATCCAGGGAGACAGCAGATTCCTCTTGTCCGAGGCAGTGGGGAGTGACTGTCTATTCAGCCTGGGGACTTCTTTGGGACTGATGAAAATATTCTGCAGCTAGACAGTGGTGATGGCCGCACAGCACTGAACGTGTTAGATGCCGCTGAATTATACACTTTGTGCTTAATGCTATTTTATGTAAATTTTATGTCAGTGAAAAAGTAAATACACAAAAGAGAAAGCCAAGAGAGTGGATTCTGAAAAAATGGAATTCAATCCTGACCTAACCCCTTTCTAGCTGTGTGACCTGGACAAGTCATTTAACCTCCTCGGTCAGTTTTCTTATTTGAGATGATACCGGAAATAGCACACACATTTTATTAGACTAAAATGCAATGATGAATGTGAATGTGGTTTTGTGCAAATAGGACGCCCCTGCGGGTCATACTAAAACAATCCCCAGGCCATGCACCTGTCACAGGAGCTGGCGGAGTGGACCGATTTTCATGAGACCCAGTTGCTTAATGTGGTTCCCGCAATGTAGGTTGGGAGCAGTCAGAAAACAGCATCACCCTCAACTGCCCAAGTGACAGTCAGCTTGAGAGTATCAGGACCAGAAAGGGCTGTGGATATCCAGTTGTCCACACCTCTCTAATTTCCGCATCTGGCTCAAGCCCGTGATCCCGGATCTCAGACAAACAACTCTGTTATTGACCCCGAGGGCTGAGGCTAGAGGCACTCCTCGACCTTGTTTAATTAGTGAAGTCGTTCTTAAGCATATTTCAATTTGAGCAATTGTTTTCCTTCTATATTTTTACCAAAAGGATCCCCCAGGTGATTCAGTGGCATAGCTGGTTCTCCTTCGGTAATCGTGCAGATGACTGCAAAGCCATTTTCTCTGCTCACAGTGAGGGAGGAGAATTTTAGACCTGGGCCAACTCAGTGTGACGGAGGTCAATCAAGTCCAAGGGAAGAGGAAGGTTGCATTTCCTGGATATCTAGCTACAGCTGATCCAACTGTATTCCTGTACATACCGCCAGGGCAGCTCTACTCTTTGGAGGCTTGTTGGGGTTGGGGGTGGGAAAGGGGGCAGAAAAAGTGTAGCCCCAGAGTGCAGAGTGCAGGGCCGGTGGGGGTCCATCTCCTCCCCAGCCTTCCTAACTGGGGAGGGAATGGAGATCTGTCACTGGCTGGGGAGACCCTCACCCGGGGGAGGGGGGCGTTTGCCCCTGCCCCCGCCACATTTGAATCCTTCCTGTATTCAGTCATTAGTTCACTGAGTCAGCGCTGGGGCCTGTGGGCATCTTTCTGCTCCTGTCTCCGCTCAGTGTCCAGCCTTCATTCCTTCTCAGCACCCCGGGGCAGGATATCCACGGCCCCTCCATCCTCTGGTTTGGCCAATGGGGAGTCCCAGTGGGAGAAGGGAGCAAGGGAGGACCGAGTGACAGGCAGTGACTCCCCTGAACCCTCCCCCCAGCCTCTCCACAGGGCCTCCTGGGCCAGGCCCAGCCCAGGGCGCCACACTGCCCCTGTCTGCACCTCGGTGGATCACCGTATTAGTCTGCTTTCATGCTGCTGAGAAAGACGTAACCGAGACTGGGTAATTTACAAAGAAAAAGAGGTTCAATGGACTCACAGTTCCATGTGGCTGGGGAGGCCTCACAATCACAGCAGAAGGTGACAGGCAGGTCTTACATGGCGGCAGCAAGAGATAATGAGAACCATGCAAGTGGGATTTCCTTTTATAAAACCATCAGATCTCATGAGACTTATTTATTGCCATGAGGACAGTATGGGGGAAACTGCCACCATGATTTAATTACCTCCCACCAGGTTCCTCCCGTAACGTGGGAATTAAGAGAGTACAATTCAAGATGCGATTTGGGTGGGGACACAGTCAAACTATGGCAATCTCTCTTCCTTAAACTCTGTTACATCACCCATATGAGTGACCTGTCTCCTACTGGGACCCTGGCTGGCCTTTGCTGGACTCTGGACTCAGTTGGTTGTGGGATGGGCGAGTGTCCTAACCCATGGGTGGCCTAGGCGGACAGGGAGGAAAGACCTCTCCATGTGACTTTTGCCAGAGCCTCAAAGCAGCCCCCAGAGCACTCCCGCACCTGCTTTACCCGGCTCGCCTTTCCTGGAGCCTCCTCTATGTGTGGCCCTGCGTGAAGCATCTGGGCAGTGAATCAGGAGACCCACGGCCCTCTGCAGTCAGGCCACCCTGAGGGGTGGGTGAGATATTCTGCCAAGATGCCACAGAAATTCTACCTATGTCCTTCTCTTACCTCAATGAACTCAAGCAGAACTTGGAAGGAGCTTGTGGCCCAGGGAGCTTCGTGGGGAAGACGCCATGAGAGGGACCCTGGAGAAGAGATGGTGGCCTAGGAGGAGCTGGGCACCCTGGACAGGCAGAGCCTGCGAAAGAGGCACAGAGTTCCTTTGAAGAAGTTGGATCAGCTGTAGCTGGCAGAGGGAAACCAGAGTGGAAGCACTAGGCCACCCCCCATGGTCCCGTCCCCCGCTAGAAGAGCTGCTGGTGAAGGCCCAGCTGTTCAGCTATCCTCTGCCTGGCGAGCCCTTTTCAGACGAAGCAGAGCCACTGTGAGGCCACGACCTGTGGCCACCCTCTGGGTGGCTTCTCTGTGTTGAGGGCAGCTCCCTTGGGTGGTACATAGAACTCACCTCCCCCTTCTGCTTGGGGGGCAGGAAATAACTCAGGCTCTGTCCATCAGAGGCTCGGATGGGAGAGTTCAATTTGTAGGAGAGTATTTGGTGGCCGAGGTAGCTGCTATGGTCTGAAAGTCTGTGTCCCCCACAAACTCACATGCTGGAAGGTCCCCCACAAACTCACATGCTGGAACCCTAATCCGAGATTGGATGGTGTTGGAGATGAGACCTTGGGGGTGATCGGGTCAGAGGGGCAGAGCCCTCTTGAGGGGGATGAGTGCCCTTAATGAACGAGGCTCAGGGGACCGCGTGCTTCCCTCCCACTGTGAGAGGGCGCAGCCAGAAACGCCGTCTAAGACTGAGGAAATGGCCCTCACCAGCCGCTGATTTGCCAGCACTTTGATCTTGAACTTCCCAGTGTCTAGGACTGAGAGGAAGAGATGCCTGTTGTGTACAAGCTGCCAGTCTATGGTCTTTATCACAACAGCCTGAACAGACTCCGCAGAGGCTGAGGCACTTGGGTATTGGTGGTGGCAGCGGCAGGGGTCATTCCTGAGGGGCGGCGAGGTCTGGATGCTGACCGGAAGTGGCCCTGATGTTGGCCGTGGAGTCAGGCAGCAGAGCTGGTCCCTGCATCCGGGGTCCAGGGGTGGCCGCTGTGGGGTTTCCTCCTCAGGCTGTCTCTGCATCGTGGTCTCCGGCTTAGGCCCGTGCTGACCTGGGGCCTGCATCCTGGGCTCTCCCTATAAGTGAGGTGTCTGACACTCAGTCCTGAAACTCTCTAAGCGGATTCCATGGGATCTAGCAGACACAGGCGAAAGCAAGCTATGCACAGCTCTGTGGACGACCCCACCTCTCCCCCCAACCTCTCCCCCTCACCTCTCCTCCCCTCCTCTCCCCTACCTTCTCTCCTGCACCTCTCTTGCACGTCTCCCCCACCTCTCCCCACCTCTCCCCCACCTCCCCCATATCTCCCCCCATCTCTCCCCATCACTCCCCCCACCTCTCCCCCACCCCTCTCCCTCACCTCTCCACCCACCTCTCCCCCCACCCTTCCCCCTACCCCTCTCCCACCTCTCCCCGACCTCTCCCCCACCTCTCTCTCCCAATTCTCCCTCACCTCTCCCCCACCTCTCCCCCACCTCTCCCCCACCTCTCCCCCATGTCTCCCCCACGTCTCCCCCACCTCTCTCCCATCTCTCCCCCACCTCTATCCCCGATCTTTCCCCCACCTCTCCCCCACCTCTATCCCCTACTTCTCTCCCCCACCTCTCCCCTAGCACTGTCAATACCAGCTTGGTCAAAGTGGAAGTCCAATTTCCTTTGCTGGGGAATGTTTGGTAGCCTTAGGAGCAGGAGAGTTGGAAGATTTTCCTATGAGCTCGTCTTTTAATCAAAGCCACTCTGGAGGCCCTGATTGCTAATCAGGGAGTGCAATGGAAACAGAACCACACACCCACCTTGCCATCAAGGTGCCTCTTTCTGTTTTTAAGAGCTATGAAACCATTATATAAAAACATGAAATTGTTATTTGTAGGGGACGAGCCATAATGAAAAGAACACTCCTGAAATATCCTTTCAAAGGCAGATGGGAGAAGAAAACTTTGTGGGTGCGAGGCGGCAGCAGCTCCTGGGAGGGTCAGAGGTGGGGTGAGGTCCAGGATGAAGCCCCAGGCCAGGGCAGTCTCTCCTTGGACCTGGGGTCCTGGGTTCCCGGGTGTGGCCTTGCTTTCATGCCTCACTGAAAATGAGCTCATGGCGAGGCTGGGGGGGCAGCAAGGAAGCCCTGGTATCGGGGTTGGATGGAGCCCAGCCGAGTTTGGTTTCTGTTCTCCCACTCACAGGCTGCGCGACCCTGGGTGAGGTGTGGCTTCCTCCCCCGTGACCTGGGGTAACAGTAACGCCGCTGACCTCACCAATCCAGGCAGGGAGTCTCAGATGATCTGTGCTGTCTCCCCTTCTAGAGCCTGAGGGGACCGGCCCCCAGTAGCAGCCACCTCCTGCCCCGTGGCACTGCCTGAGGAGGCCTTGCTCATCCTTCTTCAGGATCAGGACAACCGTGGAGCTTCTTCTGGTGTCTGTTTCCCCAGCTACCAAGTTCACTGAGGACTTAGAGAACCGCATCCGTCTAGGGGCTGGTAGGCTATGCTCCCAGCGTGGCCGGGCCTCGGCCTCTATTTCTGTTGGGTAGGGCCCTGTGTGTGTGTCTTGAGCCGTGATCAGGGTGGGACAAATGAATCAGCTCTGGGACAGGTGTTTGGTCAGCAGTGAACCAGGGGCCAGGGCAAGGCCTTCCCACGCAGCTCCTGGCCTCACTGCACGTCTGTGAAATGCACAGGAGCCATGTACTGGCCGCCCTGATCCCTGACCCCTGTGGGGTTCCCTGCAGGAATCCTAGGGAAAGAATACATAGAGAGTCTGGAAGATATTGGTGCAATAAGAAATTCTTCCAAATCTGCAAACATCTGAAGGATGTTGACTAATGTTTGTTGTCAATCAAGCCAAAATCTGTGAAATGTGCCCTTTACTACAAGAATTAAAAATAAAAGAGCCATAAAAGCATGGATAAAGAATGGTGTATGATACATTCTACTGTAGGGCTGGCATTCTACAATTGGGGCCCAGGAGACAGGGACAGTGCCTGGTACCTGCACAGACTGCGAGCTGAGTAAAATGGCTCAACTCTGATGTGATCCTGCCCATGTATATGCATACACACAGGTACACACATCCATGTACAAACCACACATGTACAGAGACATATAGGCACACACAGATATCCACAGCACAAACGAGCCTACATTAACACACGTACATACCCGTGCTTATACACACAGACGTCAATGCCTGTTCACACGCACACCCACGTGCACACTCATGCACACTCATATGCACGAAGGTACATGTAAGCACACGTGCAAAAGTGGCAAACACATATACACATATATGTACACACACACGAGTGTGAGCTCACAAACTTTCACACTGTGTCTCTAAAGGAACAATACCCATAGCACCCCTGTCCTCCTCGCACTGTGTGCCCAGCTCAGAGGATGTCACGCTGATTCTCCCTGCACGCTACAGGACCCCCTGCCCCAGTGTCTCCGGAGACCCCAGCCTCTGGCTTCTCATCCTTGACACACGCTCTCGTTGCAGACGTTTCACTTCTCAGAGTCCGAGACCCCTCCTGTGGATGTGCCGGGGCCTGATTCCCCAGCAACATGTCCCAAGGTCTGACAAGCCCAACGTTGCTCTGGGATATAAGGAAATAACAGGAAGGAAGAGACACAGAGGGTTGTTCCCAGTCCTGGGCGTCCTGCAATGCTCTGCCAGGACCACTGCTGGTCTGAGGCTGAGTCACTGCACCCTGCCCCCAAAACCCAGGTCGAGGCTGAAGCGCCACGTGGGAGTCACCTCTGAGCAGGCTGGGGAGGAGGGTGAGCACTGCTGCTCATCCTGCAGCTGAGTGAGAGCCCCAGGACTGAAAGCTTGGTAGGCCCTTGGGTCATCCATTTCAGAGTGTCCTGTGGGACAGGTGTCCACAGGATGTTAATGGGTGTAACTTAAAAGATGTCTTCTGATCTAATTATTTTTGGTAACAACTGAGTTAAAATGTTTCTGGGTAGTGCTGAACACTCAAGAAAGAATGGTCTTCTCCATAAATGTGAGTTGGACCATTGGATATCAGTTTGTTCATGGACTGCACTATGAGCTGTGTCCTCTCCTTGTGGAGGGGAAACAAGCTTCCTTTGGCCTGTTTCAAAAGGGCACTGATCCCACTCACCAGCGGGCTCTGCCCTCATGAACTCATGACCTCCAAAGGCCCCACCTCTGAATACTCTCACCTAGGCAATCAGTTTCATCATATGAATTTTGGGGAGGCAAACATTCAAATCATAGCATCCAAATTAAAAACTACTGTCAAAGGATTCCAGCAGGTGAGGAAGCCAGTGAGCCAGGGTGGACAGCTTGCAATGCATGCAATCAACAACCGGCTCTGATCCAGAATATGTGCAGAGTTCCATTAAATCAGCAAAAAAATTCAGACAATCCAGGCCAGATGCAGTGGCTCATGCCTGTAATCCCAGCACTTTGGGAGGCCAAGGCAGGTGGATCACCTGAGATCAGGAGTTCGAGACCAGCCTGGCCAACATGATGAAACCCCGTCTCTACTAAAATACAAAAATGAACTGGGTGTGGTGGCATGTACCATGTAGTCCCAGCTACTCGGGAGGCTGAGGCAGGAGAATTGATTGAACCTGGGAGGTGGAGGTTGCAGTGAGCCGGGATTGCACCATTACACTCCAGCCTGGGTGGCAGAGCGAGACTCTGTCTCAAAACAAGCAAACAAACAAACAACAAACACTTGCATGTTTGTTGTTTATTTAAAGTGAAATGACTCTTCATGTGAGAAAAATCATCTGTGTTCCACATAATCCAAGAGGGACACAGCAGGGACACAGCATTGCCAGAGAAGAGGCAGGAGAGGGGCCTCTGCCAGCTCTGGGTGCCCTCACAGGGACAGGAGCGCAGTGTCTAGCATGAGGCCTTGGAGGCCATAGGACCAGCCTGAGGGTCATCAGTGCCGGCACCCAGATACCCAGACCCTGAAATTGGGGCAGGGGACACTGCGACCCCCAAAAGTAGGGCTGTCAGGGTTACAGGGCACAGGGGAGGCAGAGTCTGTCTGTAAGATGGATGGCAGAGGGGCCCTGCAGCTGCAGAGGGGTGAGCATCGGCCTGGCTCTCAGGGAGCCCCACCCCCTCCCCCAGCCTTAGGAGCCCGCAGTCTGCAGCTGGCGCATCAGCCAGAAAGGGCCTGGTGGGGTGTGTGGGCGAGCAGGGGTGGGTCCTCCTGGCCTCCTAGTAGCTCAATGCCCAGGCGAGTCTCCACTTCTCTGAGCCCGGAGAGGGTGCCAGGGTCTGGCGGAAGGCTGTGTGTAAATCCCCACATGGGGTGGCCCATTAGCTCAGGCAATATCCTGCAATCCCTGGACTTTCTTCTTCCAGGAGCACACTCAAGAGTGTGTGCGGGCTGTTCAAACACCCCCTTTCTCTCAGGGACCCCCTTTAGCCCACCGGGTGCTTTGGTTCTTCCTCCCCTATCTACTCCGTCGAGGATACGGTGGAGAAAAGTGCAGGAAGATGCCTGTGCAGTGGCACCTGTCCTGCGTAATTATTAAGCCACGTGCTTACTCCAGTTCCTGAATGTGTCAGAGCACAGCTGGCTGGTGAACCAGGTGGTCGCTGGCATCTGCAGCTGCTCCCTCTGAGTCCCAACCTCAGCCCTGGTAGTCTGGCCAGAGGCGGCAGTGGGAAACACTGGCCCTTGGCCTGGGGCTGCTGGGGCATTCGCCAGGCCCCTCGGGTCTCAGGGCCCCACTGGCCCCTCCTGGGATGACTTCCTGTTCATCCCAGGCTCAGTTTTCCACGCCTTCCTGGCTGGGCCCTACTGCTGGGACCCGTGACCCTGCAGCCAGTGCCCTCTTGCCAACAGTTGATCTCCCAGGCGCTGCAGGGCCACTGGCCAGGGCATGGCCGCCTCTGCCAAGCTATCTTGTCCTGAAGCATGGTTGGGCCGTGGGGCGCTGGGCTCATGCCAGTTGCTCAGGAGCGAGGTGAAGGCAGCTGCACCTCCCCTTGCGACTTCCTGCTCCCGTGTCTGTGAGCCCACCTGGGCTGGGCTCTGTGCCCACTGTGGGGACCTGAAACCCTGAAACAGTCAGTCCTTCCAGATGGGTCCCGGGACTAACAGGGCCTGAACTCAGAGCCAGGCAGTTGCTTGCTTGTTGAAGGCCGGATCTACGCTGTGCAGGAAGCCCGTGTGCCAGGGTCACCTTGGGATTTCACCAGCTGTTCTTGTCTCTGAATCGACCAAAAGGCTGTGCTCCATGTGGACCAATCAGAACTCAATACATGCTGACCAATCAAAGGAAGCAAGTGCACATCCCTCATTTGCATAGCGGACCAGACTGGGACCCCTGCTGACACATTTGCAAAGTCAGCCCCTTGCTTGCTTTCTTCCCTCTGAAGGCTACATCTCCCCAGGTTTGCAAACTGCTCACTGGAAGAGACTGTATTTCCTTTTTTCTGTTTTTATTTTTATTTATTTACTTATTTATGTTTTGGAGACAATATCTCACTCTGTTGCTCAGGCTACAGTGCAGTGGCGCTGACTGCTCTCAGTGCAAGGTGCAAACCAGCATGCCACTACGGCCGGCTAATTTTTGTTTGTTTGTTTGTTTGTTTTGGAGATGGGGTCTTGCTCTGTTGCCCAGTTTGATCTCAAACTCCTGGGCTCAAGTGGTCTGCTTACCTCAGCCTCCCAAAGTGCTGGGATTAGAGGTGTGAGCTGCTGCACCTGGCCACTGATTTTACTTATTTTATTTTATTTTTTAGAGAGAGTCCTTCTCAGTAGATTTGTGGAAGATCCCAAAGCAGTGCTAGGGCTGGCTCCCACTCCCCAGGCTCCCTGTGTTCCTGCACCTGCCAGGCCTGGCTCCCTGGTCCCCAGTTCCCAGCCTCCTGGTCCGCCGGCCCCCTTACCCTCAGCCCCTTGAGCCCCTGGCCCCCTGGCTCCATGGCTCCCTGGCTGAACCTGTGCAGAAGCGTCTCTCTGCCTCGGAAGAGCAGGCAGCGTGGGTGGGTGCCGGCCCTGCTCCTGGGTGGCTGCCAAGACACGGTCGCCTGCTTGTGGGAGTCTGCACCATCTGGACTGCGAAAGTCTGGGCCTCTGGTCCCTTGCTGGGGGCACCTCGTGGGATGGGCTCCATGCTGCGCACATGTTGGCCTCCAGATGAGGAAGGTCACCCAGGGAGCAGGCGGCCTCCTGCCAGTGAGGTCCCCGTGGCCCTGAGCAGCCCTGGAGTTTGCACTGAGGCCCAGGTACTGCCCTGGCCGAATCCCAGGCTGGGGCTGCAGACCCCTCCCACTTCTGCCTTCTGCCCACCTCCTTGTTGCTATGGGAACGGGTTTCCACCGGTGGGGAGGACTGACCAGGGCCATGGAAAGGCCCCACAGCCAAGAGAGTTCTCTGGAAGTGGAAACGGGAGGCTGACCCCAGTGGCAAGATGAAGAGGCCTCCTCGCCTTCGGGGCTGGCTGCGGTCATGGTTCCCATGGTAACCAACAGTGGTCGAGCGAGGAGGACGGCCGTGGTGCAGGTGGACTGGGCTCAGCACAGCCCAGTGAGGCGCCCTGGACGGTTGGGCTCCAGGATCCGGCAGAATGGCGTCCCATGCACAGCTTCTACAACTAGAAAGAGGGACTTTTCATCTTTAAAAGAGAAAGCATGCACACCTTTTCCATAAATAAAACTTTTAATTGTGAAAATAGCTACATTAAAATGATGTTTTCATTTTAAAAATAGATTAGGCCCATGCTCCAGTCCTCTAACTCGGAAATGGAAGGCGCTTTTTGTTAGCTCATGCGTCTGCACAACAGGGAGAGGGGTTCTGCCCTCATCAGGGGTCGCTCTGCTCTCCTTCAGATTTGCTGCTTCTTACTGATAACAGGTGCTCACTGTGTGCCGGGCACCTTGCCGGCTAATGATTGAGTTCATTTCTCCTCCTCTCTTCCCATGCTCTTTTCCTTGATACAGTCTGGCCTTTTTTCTGTTTTTAGAGGAGGAAAGAGCTGAAGAACATGAGTACCTAGTGGCATCAGGTGCCAGACCAGTGGCTGGCTCTGAACCCAGACCAAGCCCTTTGTGCAGGTCCCACAGGTGGGGATCTGGGTGGCACCCTCCTTGTTTCCAGGGAATATCTCCACTTGGAATGTCTCCACCTCTGCATCCAGGTTGTGCTAATCCAGGGTCTACTGGGGGATTGGACCACCTTCCAGGCAGTGGTGGGACACGGAGGCAGATTAGGGACCCAGGGGTGGCAGCAGCTTGGGAAGCACCACCCCCTTGTGTGCTATCTTGCAGGGCACTGTGGGAAGATGCACCTGCACTGGATGGGGCTCAGGGAAAATGATGATCTAGAGCAGTCAATGCACGTTGCCTGTGCCCTGAAGGACATCACTGTGTTTCTTTAAATACAAAGAAAACTCTTATCAGTACTAGTCATGAAACCTGTGCATCCATACACCTGTGGCTCCATGCACTTGTGTCTCCAGACACCTGTGCAATAATACACCTGTGCATTCGTATGCCTGTGACTCCATACACCTGTCCCTCCATAGACCTGTGCATCGATACAACTGTGCATCCATCACCTGTGCCTCCATACACCTGTGACTCCATACACCTGTGACTCCATACACCTGTGCCTCCATACACCTGTGCATCGATACACCTGTGCATCCATCATCTGTGCCTCCATACACCTGTGACTCCATACACCTGTGCCTCCATTCACCTGTGACTCCATACACCTGTGCCTCCACAGACCTGTGCATCTATACACCTGTGCATCCATCACCTGTGCCTCCATACACCTATACATCCATATGCCTGTGCCTCCATACACCTGTGCCTCCATACACTTGTGCCTCCATACACCTGTGCCTCCATACAACTGTGCACTAATACACCTGTGCATCTATATGCCTGTGTCTCCATACACCTGCACATCTATACACTTGTGCATCCATCACCTGTGGCTTGATACACCTGTGCATCCATCACCTGTGCCTCCATACACTTGTACATCCATACACCTGTGACTCCAAACACCTGTGCCTCCATAGACCTGTGCATCTATACATCTGTGCATCCATCACCTGTGCCTCCATACACCTATGCATCCATATGCCTGTGCCTCCGTACACTTGTGCCTCCATACACGTGTGCCTCCATATAACTGTGCATTAATACACCTGTGCATCTATATGCCTGTGTCTCCATACACCTGCACATCTGTACACTTGTGCATCCATCACCTGTGGCTCAATACACCTGTGCATCCATACAGCTGTGCCTCCATACACCTGCACATGTATACACCTGTGCATGCATCACCTGTCACTCCATACACCTGTGTCTCCATACACCTGTGCATCTATACACCTGTGCCTCCATACACCTTGACTCCATACACCTGTGCTTCCATACACCTGTCGCTCCATACACCTGTACATCTATACACCTGTGGCTCCATATACCTGTGCCTCCATACACCTGTGCCTCCATACACATGTGCATCTATACACCTGTGCCTCCATACACCTGTGCCTCCATACACCTGTGCATCTATACACCTGTGCCTCCATACATCTGCACGTCTATACACCTGTGGCTCCATATACCTGTGATTCCATACACCGGTGCCTCCATACACTTGTGCATCTATACATCTGTGCCTCCATACAACTGCACGTCTATACACCTGTTGCTCCATACACCTGTGCCTCCATACACATGTGCCTCCTTACACCAGTGCATCCATACACCTGTGCCTCCATACACCTGTGCATCTATATACCTGTGTATCCATACACCTGTGCATCCATACACCTGTGCAGCCCTGAGCCTTGTGGTCTGCATTCTCTGTTTCTATTGCTGAGAACTTCTACTGAATGGGAGTGGAAGTCGGCCCATCTTATCCTGACCTGATGCCTATTAACTTCTTCAAGATTTTCCATCTCTCTATCTGCATGTGCTATCCCTTCTGATTTTCTCAGCTGTACCTTACTAAACTGATTAATTCTCTCTTCAGCTATCTCTAGTTCATGACCTTACTCATTAGCAAATTTGTTTGTTAAATGACTGTTTTTCATGTCTAGAATTTTCATTTGAGTTTTCTTTAAACTTGTCTGGTGTTAGATCTTTTTGGGCCTATTCTTGCCTCTGTCTCTGAACATTTTAGGCTCAAGATGATTGTGAAGAATTGCACATAGTATCTTGACCTATGAGAGCTAAAGCTTATTATGAAGCTACAGTGATTAAACAGATTGAGCATGAATATATTGGCAGATAGACCATGAAGTATACGTCACTCACTAGAAACTGGCCTATGTTTATGTGAGGACTTGGTATTATAAATCAGGGCCGAAAGGAGGTGGGGAGTGGTCCTAGTTAAATTGGTTAACCATATAGAAAAAGTAAATGCTTATTTCACTCTGTACAGAAAAAAAAAAAAAACTCATTTAGATCAAAACGTGAAAAGTTAACTATCAAACATTTTAGATGAACATATGGTAGAATGTTTTGATGACATCATGGTGGGAAAAGCAAAAGCACAAACAATTCAGGAAATGATGAATGCCTCTCACTGTATTCCTCCCCAGCGGCCACCAAACCCAAACAATGCAAACCAACAAAAGGAAAGAAAGGAAAATATTTCCAAAGAAAGAAAAGCACCCTAAGCATAGCAAACAGCACAGTTACAGAAAGGGAGAGCGCATTTGCAATGCATATAACTGACAAAGAATTGGGACTAAAATGGATAAGGGACTTTTAGAAATTAGTAAGAAGAAATAGAAGTAATCCAGTAGACAAATGAGCAAAGATGCAAGCCTAAAACTTAGAGCAGAAGAAATCTGGAAGAACCGTGAACAGGAATAAAGATGCATGACCTCATGGGCTAAAAAATGCCAATTAAAAACTTAGTGAAAGGGGCTCTGCTTCTACTCAGGGAAAATGGAGCACTAGGGAATCACCACCTTCCTGCAAACAACTAGAAAACCAATGACATATAAGAAATAACTGTTCCAGACACCGGGAAGTGGGCAGTGGGCAGTGGGCAACGCAAGACAGTGCAGGGCAGTGGTATGTGAGGGGCAGGAGCAGAGGAGGAGAGTCCTGCACCTGCTGAAGCTTGCAGCCTGGAGGATCTTGAGCTGTAGGCCAGGTGGCAGGCAAAGGACCTAAGGGAAACCCAGTGATCTCACTGACTTGAGGAAACAGGGATGGCAGTTGAGGGGCTGAGGCAGCAGGTAGCTGTGGGCAGAGTGTTGGAGAGGCAGGACTTACCAGCATGAGGAGGCTTTGAGGTCTGGGAAGGGGTCTGGAGGCTTTGCCTGAGATCCCACTTGCCTGTGTGTGGGCCAAGGCTTAGAAGGCTGGAAAAGGAACTCTGGAAAGAGTGAGTTGAACAGCTCATGGTATAGACACAGGTTGGGAACAGTTTGTATCCCCAGCAGCCAGAATGAGGGGACCATCTTGTTACACCTGGGTGACATGGTTTGGCTCTGTGTCCTCCCCCAAATCTCGTCTTGTAGCTCCCATAATTCCCAAGTGTTGTGGGAGGGACCCAGTGGGAGATGCCTGAATCACGAGAGTGGGTCTTTTCCATGCTGTTCTCATGGTGGTGAGTGGGTCTCACAAGATCTGATGGTTTTAAAAAGAGGAGTTTCCCTGCACAAGCTCTCTTCTCTCGTCTGCCGCCATGCGAGACGTGCCTTTCACCTTCCACCGTGATTGTGAAGCCTCCCCAGCCACGTGGAACGATAAGTCCAATAAAATTCTGTTTTTTTTTTTAATTGCCCAGTCTCGGGTACATCTTCATCAGCAGGTGTGAAAATGAACTAATACACTGGGGTGCTGGGTCAGCTTCGGTGGATATTTTCAAGCTGAGTCAAATATTTATATGGAAATGCAAGGGGCCTTAGGAGAGCCTAACAGTTTTGAAAAAGAGCAAATTTGATGAGTAACAGTAGCTGAAATCAAAACTTCTTATGAAACTTTATGAACCAGTGCAGTATGGTATTAGCATAAGAAAAGCCACAGAGATAAGTAGAACAGGATAAACTCCAGAAATAGAACCACACATGTACAGCAGAACGATTTTACACAGAGGTACCAAGGCAGTTCAATTAAGAAAGAATATTCTTTTCAACAAATACTTATGAAAGATTGGTTACCTATATAAACACACTGACTCTCAAAGCTTACCTTATACCATGTATAAATTTAACTTGAAATGGATCATAGATCTAAATTAAAGTTTTTGAAAAAACTGTAGGAAAAAAGTTGTGATTTTGGGGTTAGGCAGACATTTCTTATATTGGACACAAAGAGTATACACCAGAGACTGGTAAAATAGACTTCATCAAAGTTAAAAAGCCACAGACTAGGAGAAAGTTTTCGAAACACATGCCTGATAAAGCTATTGTGTATAGAATCCATAAGAACACGTACAACTCAGTAATAATAAGGAAACAGCCTGAAATGATTGGACCAGGACTTGAACAGACCCTAACATGTGATGTCCATCAGGTACGTGAATGATGCGCCCATGATTAGTAAGTCAACGCAAATCAAGACAAATTATTAATTAGTGCAAATTAGTAATACCACTGCTCATCTGCTACAATGGGTGAACAAACAAACAAAATAAACCCAACTGTGGTTCAAGTTAATAATACAATCACACGGAAGAAGAGGGACCTATCCCAGGCATCTCTTGAACACAGTGTTTTGACTTTATACCCTCAAGTTAAAAGTAAAAAGGACTGTAAACAAATACACAGTGGTATTCATTAGCAATTCAGAAGGTATTGCATGTTCCTTATGGAATTGAACAAATAAATAAATACATTGTGAGTACAGTAGTGAGGTTTCTTATTGTCGGAGGAATCAGGAAAAGAGAGCTCTGGAGTTAACAATGCAGTGTTGGGTTGGAATTGGAGGTGTTGGTGTGAATTAATGGTGATAGATACATAGATAGGAGTGGATGCAGATGAATTGTGTGTGTACGTATCCACACACATTATAAGCAGACAGTCGCCAACTTACAGTGGTTCAACTCATGATTTCTCAATTTCACAATGTTGTGAAAGCAATACACATTCAGTAGAAACCATGCTCTGGGTACCCACACAACCATTGTGTTTTCCACTCTCAGGACAGCATTCAGTAAGTTACATGAGGTATTCAACACCTGATTATAAAATAGGCTTTGGTTTAGATGATGTTGCCCAACAGTGGGCTAATGCGAGTGTTCTGAGCATGTGTAAGGTGGGCTAGACCAGGCTGTGATATTCTGTAGGTTAGGTGGACTAAATGTGTATTAAGCTTATGATAGTTTCAACTTACTATGGGTTTCTTGGGATGTAACTCCATGGTAAGTCAAGAAGCATCTGTATATATCTATGTATGTATATATACACTATATTTTACATCTACATGCACAGTTGTGTATATATATCTATATCTCTTTATATATATACAATTCCTTACTAGAAGGGACCAGAAAAACTAGTTTCTATAGAATTTTCCCAATTAGAATTAGACTGCGTGAGTGCAAGATGATCCTGGAATAGCTTTCTGTGGTGAAAAGCAAGAATGTACTCAAATAATAAAAGAACATGCCAAAAAGACATGGGAGTCAGTTCCAAGGGACTCCCACTGGCCACTGGATATGGAATGGAGTATCAAATAAGTAATGACAGTAATAGAGTATAACTCATAGAAAAGAATCAATGAAATTGTATAGAGCACACACGCCCTGTTTTTTTTTTTTTTAAATTGCCCAGTCTTGGGTATGTCTTTATCAGCAGCTTGAAAATGAACTAATACACTGGGCTTAGAAGGCTGGAAAAGGAACCCTGGAAAGAGTGAGCTGAACAGCTCATGGTGTAGACAAAGGCTGGGAACAGTTTGTATCCCCAGCAGGCAGAAGGAGGGGACCATCTTGTTATACCTGGTGATATGGTTTGGCTCTGTGTCCTCCCCCAAATCTCATCTTGTAGCTCCCATAGTTCCTAAGTGTTGTGGGAGGGACCCAGTGGGAGATGCTTGAATCATGGGAGTGGGTCTTTTCCATGCTGTTCTCACGGTGGACATTTTCAAGCTGAGTCAAACATTTATATGGAAATGTAAGGGACCTTAGGAGAACCTAACAATTTTGTAAAAGAACAAATTTTTCAAAACTTTGCGCACACAGAAATAAGGGAGAAGAGAAAGCCCTTCCTGTTAGTAGAATCCTATTGGTAGAGGTGGGAGTGAGTGATGGAACAGAAAATCATTGCTTGTCAATCATCATATTAGTAATTGCTTTAGGCAACGGTCAGCAATAGATGCCACAACTATTGGGTAAGAGTCTGATGGAAAAACAGGGTATTTACATAGTCTCAAAGGATGTTTCCACAAGATGTTTGTTAGGCACAGAGGAAAAACAATAGCTTTACAGTGACCAAAGATCACATCACCAGCACAAGGACTCGCCGACAGCCTGTGCCTCTTGATTCAATGCACGGAGAAGGCCACAGTTCCACTTTTCTGGTATTTCTGCCCAAAATGCGTTATCTGTGTCTAATCGCAAAGTGACATTAGGCAAACTTAATAGAGCAAGGGCCGTCTTGCGAAATAAATGGCATATTTGAAACATCAAGGTTATGGAGAGCAAAGGAAGGCTGAGGAGATGTTCTTCACTTAAGGAAACCAAAGAGGCACAACAAGGACCCACCTGTGATGGAGTGTGAGGGGCCAGAATTGCTTTTTTTTTTTGCTATAAAGAACACTAATGTGACAACTAGAAAATTTTGAATTCTGTGCATGGTGGGGCCTGAACAGGGTGTGGGAAATAAAAGCGACATCTGGTTTTCTCCACTTGGGCTTCAGCAGCACCACTCCGGAGTGCGGGACCACCCCTTGCCCTGGTCCCCACCCTCAACCCTCAGATAAACGTCTTATCCAAAGGGCATACCGTGCAGCTTTTTGGTGAGAAGAGTCCCCCCACTGCTTCTGAGGAGCAAACAGGCAGCAGAGCCCTGGGCCCCGGTGGGCGATACGTTCGAGCTTTGTTAAACGTGGCTGACTTTCTGCCTTCAGACTGCATTCATAAAATACATGTCCATTGCAGTGGTGCTGGGGGGTTTCTGGATACTGTGGCTTCTTTGATTTGGGGGTGAAAACTCTATTCATTGCTTGTTGTCAAGAATGATTGTATTTCACAGAACATGCAGCTCAGTCAGGTATGTTTCAGCACGCTCCATTACGAAGAATAGCAATTGCAGCTGGAGAAATTTTATGAAAACCTCTCACTAAAGTGCAGTAAATATTTCCATTCTGAGCATTTCATTTGTCTGAGAGTACTTGATATTCATTTATGACCCAGAGAGCCCATATTTCAATTTTATCAGGTTTAATAGGTTGTAAGCTAAGAATAGCAAATCTAATGCTACATAAAATTACTAGCAGTGAGCCAAACAGGTGCATAATTGGCATTTGAATGATTTTGAACCATCAACTTTTGTATGGATAATGTATTTTGGCTATTTCTATGTGAGGTTAGTCACAGGTAATACAGTCAGGTTTGCTTAAAAGACATCTATTTAATAGTGTTATTTCCTTAATTAGAGTAGGCAGCTAGAAAGCCATTTTCACGTAATGAAATACAGGAGGTTCAAAATACATTTTATTAGAACACCTGTGGTATCTTAAGTTCTGTGTGAGAAAGGCCTGCAGGAAATAAAAGAAAGACGCAATTTGATGATAAAGTTGTAAAACCAATTTTAAGGGTAGAAACTTTGTTTTCTCAAATCATGATTTTGACCGCTGTGCTGCTGCTGATCTCCTGTTGTAAACACAGGCATAAACATCCAATTATTTGCTGCTATGGCCCGTTAAAATGTGCGTGGCTCTTAATTTAGCAAACCTTCAATCTTAATGGAATAGGAAACTTAAAGAATGGGTCACAAATGTGCTCTTGGAGAAAGCACACCCTTGCTCGGTGTGTAAGGCTGGTGTCTGTGCTGGCTGGGTCTGGTCTCCCCCAACCCACTCATGGAAGCAGCATTTCTTGTGTGGCATTGTGATCTGTGGGAAGGGCCAGTGGCCACCATGGCAGGCTGGTCAACAGGAGCATCATCTACTGATTGAATGGATGCACTTATATTTTTAATTATTTAATTTATTTGTCTATGTTATCATTTTTTACATATATACATTTTAAAAATTCATTATACTCTGCAGTGTGATGGTAGTGCATTCAAAAGTCAACGTTGATTCTTAGTTTAAAAATCGATGGTTTTTGCAAAATGATGGGAATTGGAAGCTCCAGGGTCTTGTCTTCCACAGAAACATCAAACTGACCAAGATAGCTCTGTGGGGGCTCTGGAAAGCTCTGGATTCTTGCTGCTGTCAAGGATCTGCAGCAAACAAGTGAATTCCCAGTCAAGAAAAAGCCAGAAGCCATATGCAAAGTGGTAGGGAATTTTGTGACCTTTTTTCTTGCCCTTTTCTCACCACCTCCTTGGTGCAGTGCCATGCAGTGGAGAAAAACCCAGTCAATTCCTACTTCTTCTCTGAGGTTGGAAGAAGGAGAGTGGAGCTTGTTTGCAGTGACTACACAGTGTATGGGCTCCCTGAGGGCCTGGTTTCTGTATTTCCTGACTTGGAGCTCAGAAGGGAAGGGCTGCATAGGCCATATCTCATGTTGGTAGCCACAGAAGGCAATGGTGGCCCTGTGGTGTGTGAAAACTGCATGAGGACTATAGACCTCATGTGACCATAGACTGTAAGAGACTACAGGCAGAAAAATGCAACAGGGCATCCAGGGCCCTGGAAGAAACAGAAGTAAGGCTCTTAGAGAAACTAAAACATTTAAAGGCAGTTGTGCATCCAGAGGAATTGCAAAAAAACAAACCCCAACCTCCAAATAAACATACAGTCAAAAAACATGCACAAGACACATACCCAGAAAAAGACAGAAAGACTTTAATCCTTCACTTCAGGTGATTAGTGAAGGTCTTCCCACATACAGGGTCAGACTCCAAAGAGAGAGAGGTTGATGTCTTCTCAAATGCTCAACATTCAACAAAATATCACAAGGCATGCAAAAAAAAAAAAACAAAAAAAACAAAAAAAACAACAACAACAGAAAATCAGGGAAATGTCATTCATCAAAGAAAGAAAATAAACCTTCAGACTGACCTTAAAGAAACACAATAACTCAACTTGCCAGACAAAGACTTTAAACAAATGTCTTAAAGATACTCAGAGAGCTAAAGGAAAACACGGAAAAGAATATTAGGAAATCTGGAAAATGATACACAAACAGTGAGAATTTTTTTTTTTGAGACAGGGTCTCACTCTGTTGCCCTGAGTGCAGTGATATTCATGGCTCACTGCAGCCTTGATGTCCCAGGCTCAAGTGACCTTCCACCTCAGCCTCCCAAGTAGCTTGGACTACAGGCACATGCCACTATGCCCAGCTAATTTTTATATTTTTATTTTTGTAGAGACAAGGCCTTACTATGTTGCCCAGGCTGGTCTTGAACTCCTAGACTCAAGCAATCCTCCTGCCTCAGCCCCCCAAAGTGTAGGGATTACAGGCATGAGCCACCATGCCTGACCAGAATATATATATATATTTAACAGTAATTATAAAAAGAACCAAACAGAAATTATGGAGCTGAAAAATACAATAACTGAATTGAAAAATTCACTAGAAGTTTACAACAATAAACTTGAACAGGCAGAAGAATCAGCTAACCTAAAGACAGATCATTTGAAATTATTGAGTCAGAGGGGCCATAAAAAAAAGATTGAAGAAAAGTGAACAGAGCCTGAAAGACCTATGGGACAACATCAGGTGGCCCAATATGCACATTACAGGAGTCCCAGAAGGTAAGAGAAAGAGAAAGGGGAAGAGAGCTTATTTGAAAAAATAATGGCTAAAAACTCCTCAAATATAAAGGAAGAAATGGATGTGCAAATACAAGAAACTCAATGAACTCCAAGAACAATAAACTCAAAAAGACCCACAAAGAGACATAATAAAACAGTCTGAAACCAAAGACAATCTATTAATTTATTATTTTTTCCCAACTTTATTGAGGCATAATGTGCATCATGAACCTGGACGTTATGTGAAGTGAGAACATTACGGTACGCGTGTTGCAAATGACAGAATTCTCTTTCTTTAAGGCTAGATAATAGTCCATTGTTGACCTACACATACCACAGTAAAAAATCCGTTTATCTGCCCATGGACACAGGTTGTTTCTATATCTTGGTTACTGAGAACGATGCTGCAATGAACATGCAGCCACAGATGTCTTCCTAGCATACTGATTTCATTTCCTTGGGATATATACCGAGAAGTTGAGTTACTGGATTGTATGGTAGTTTTATTTTTATTTTTTTCAGAAGTCTCTCTATCATTTTCTGTAATGACTGTACCAATCTATATCCCCATCAAAAGTGCATAAGGGTTTCTTTTATCCACATCTTCACCAACACTTGTTACCTCTTGTCTTTTTGATAATATACGTCCTAACAGATGTGAAGTGATATCTTCTTGTGGTTTTGATTTACATTCCTCTAATAATTTGTGATACTGAATATCTCTTCATATACTTCTTGACCATTTGTATATCTTGGGAAAATGTCTGTTCAGGTGTCCTTGTCCATTTCAAACTGGGGTATTTATTATTATTATTATCATTATTATTGAGTTATATGAATTCTTTATATTTTTTGATATTAACTTCTTATTGAATATTTGGTTTGTAATTTTTTTCCCATTCTGTAGGTTACTTTTTCATTTTTTAGATTATTTCCTTTGCTGGGCAGAAGCTTTTTGGTTTGATGTAGTCCCATTTGGTTATTTTTGCTTTTGTAGATCTGTGTTTTTATTGTCATATCCAAAAAATTATTGCCAAGACCAATGGTTTCAAGTGTTATGTTTTAGCCTTAGTCTTTAATCCACTTTGAGTTGATTTTTGTGTCTGATATAAGATTAAGATTCAATTTCTTTCTTTTTTTTTTGCATTTGATATCCAGTTTTCCCAACAATATTTATTGAAGAGACTTCTTTTCTCATTCTGTATTCTTGATGCTTTTGTCAAAGACTAGTTGTCTGTATATATATGGGTTTATTTTAGAGCTTTCTATTCTGTTCCATTGGCTTATGTGTCTGTTTTTACAGCAGTATCATACTGTTTTGATTACAATAGCTTTGGATATAATTTGAAATCAGGAAGTGTAGTGTCTCCTGCTTTGTTCTTTTTGCTCAAGTTTGCTTTAGCTAGTTGGGGTTTTTTGTAGTTTCATATCAATGTGAGGATTAGGTTTTTCCATTTCTGTAAAAAAATGCTATTAGAATTTTGATAGGGCTTGCAATGAATCTGTAGATCACTTTAGGTAGATGTTTTAACAATATTAGTTCTTCTAATCCATGAACACAAGCTCTCTGCCCATTTATTTGTGTCTTCTTCAATTTCTTTCACTATTGTTTTTATAGTTTTCAGTGTGGAGATTGTTTTATTTCTGGTTGCATTTATCCTAAATATTTTATTCTTTTTGATCGATTGCAAATAGGATTGTTTTCTTATTTTAAATTATGGACAGTTCATTGTTGTGAAAATATAACTAATTTTTGTATGTTGATTTTGTATCTTGAAAGAATCTTGAAAGAAGTGAAAGAAAAGCAATTTATTGCATAGAAGTGCTCCTCAGTAGGATTATCAGTGAATTTATCGGCATAAATATTGAAATCCATCAGGCAGCAGGATGATACGTTCAAGTTCAGAAAGAAAAAAAGAGCTTGTCAACCAAGAATTCTGTGCCCGGCAGACTTTTCTTTAAAATGAGGGAACTACTATGACATATGCAGATAAACAAGCTAAAGGAGTTATTTACCACTAGAGCTGCCCTATAAGAACTATCAAAGTGAGTCTTTCAAGTTGAAGTGAAAGGATGTCAGATGGTAGCTCAAAGTCCTACCAAAATATAAAGGTAGGCAGAAAAAGCATATATATGCTAGTATTACCAGTATTGTAATTTTTGTTCTTTATTTTACTGTTTATTCTTCTACAGGAATTAAAATACTAAAGTGTAAAAATAAATACAAATCACTGTTAGTTGGCCCACAATATATGTAATTTGTGACAAAGATCTAGTAACAGAGATATAATTTGTGATGTTAATAACAAGGGTAGGAGTAGA
This sequence comes from Rhinopithecus roxellana, assembly GCF_007565055.1. Classification (NCBI taxonomy): domain Eukaryota; kingdom Metazoa; phylum Chordata; class Mammalia; order Primates; family Cercopithecidae; genus Rhinopithecus; species Rhinopithecus roxellana. Next base: position 51,598,387 of record NC_044559.1, on the reverse strand, counting down.
GCTTTAAAAGAGTAGAGTTTTGTATTTGATTGAAGTTAAGTTGGTATCATTTTAAAATAAATTGTAATTTTACAATGCTATATATAATCCTCACAGTAACTATACACAGAAAACTATAGAATATACACAAAAAGAAATGAGAAGGGAATCCAAGCCTGTCCCTATAAAAAATGAACTAAACACAAAGGAAGGAATTAAGGATGGAAATGAGAGATGAAAAAGCTACAAGATATACAGAAAACAAATAACAAAATAATAACAGTAAGTCTTTAACAGTAAATACTTTAAATGTAAATAGATTAAACTTCCCAATCAAAAGACGTAAGTTGGCAGAATGGATAAAAAAAACAAACCAACCCCAGGAGCCAAGTCTATGCTATCTACAAGAGAAACACTTTGGATCCAAGGACACACATAGATTGTAAGTAAAAGGACAGAAAAAGATATTCTGTCCTTTTAAAAGTGTAGCACACAAATACTAACCACATGAGTGCAGGAGTAGCTATACTACTCTCATACAAAATAGACTTTAAGTAAGAACCTGTCAAAAGAGAAAAACGCAGTCATTATACAACAAATGATAAAAGGGTCAAGTCATGAAGAAGACGTAACAGTTATAAATATATATGCAGCAGATACCAGAGCACTTAAATATAGGAAACAAACATTCACAGAATTAAAGGGAGAAACAGTGCTACAATAATAGTAGAATATTTACATATATCCTTTTTAATAATGGGTAGAACAACCAGACAGAAAAAATTAGGAAGTAGAGAAAATTAGAAAGATAAGGAAATAGAATAACACTGTTGACTAACTAAAATAATAGAACAACCCCAACCAACAAGAGCAGAATACACATTTTTCTCGAGTACACACGAAACATTCTCTAAGATAGATCATATCTTAGGATATAAAACATGTTTTTAGAAATTAGACAATATTAAAATTATGCAATTCTGATTCTGATCACACTGGAATGAAACTAGAAATCAATAGCACGAGGAAAGCTGGAAAATCTACAGGTATGTAGATATTCAGCAATATACTCATAGAAACCAGTGAGTCAAAGAAGAAACCCCAAGAGAAATTAGAAAATGTCTTGGAACAAATGAAAATAAAACATAACATACCAAACCTTTTTTCTTTTTCTTTTTAACTTTAATTTTAGGTTCAGGGACACAGGTGCAAGTTTGTTTTATAGGTAAACTCATGTCACAGGGCTTTTTTGTACTAATGATTTCAACATGCAGGCATTAAACCCAGTACCCAAAAGTTATTTTTTCTGATCCTCTTCCTCCTCCCATCTTCCACCCTCAAGGAGACCCCAGCATCTATTGTTCCGTTCCTCATGTTCATGAGTTCTCATGTAGGTCCCACTTAGAAATGAGAACATGCCGTATTTGGTTTTCTGTTGCTGTGTTAGTTTGTCAAGGATAATAGCCTCCAGTTTCATCTATGTTCCTGTAAAAGACATGATATCCTTCTTTTCTTATGGCTGCATAGTCTTCTATGGTGTATATGTACCACATTTTCTTTATCCAATCTGTCATTGATGGGCATTTCGGTTGATTCCATATCTTTGCTATTGTGAACAGTGCTGCAATGAACATTCACGTGCATGTGTTTTTATGGTAGAATGATTTATATTCCTCTGGGCATATACCCAGTAATGGGATTCCTGAGTTGACTGGTAATTCTGCTTTTAGCTCTTTCTTTGAAGAATCACCATATTGCTTTCCACAATGGTTGAACTAACTTACACTCTCATAAACAGTGTATAAGTAGTTCCTTTTCTCCACAACCTCACCAGTATCTGTTATTTTTTGACTTTTTAATAATGCTACTCTGAATGTTGTGAGACAGTGTCTCATTGTGGTTTTTATTTGCATTTCTCTAATGATCAGTTATATTGAGCTTTCCTTCATATGCTTGTTGGTTGCATGTATGTCTTCTTTTGAAAAGTGTTCATGTACTTTGCCCACTTTTTATTTTTTATTTTTTTATGTATTTTTAATTTTTTTATTATACTTTAAGTTCTAGGGTACATGTGCATAACGTGCAGGTTTGTTACATATGTATACTTATGCCATGTTGGTGTGCTGCACCCATCAACTCGTCAGCACCCATCAATTCATCATTTATATCATGTATAACTCCCCAATGCAATCCCTCCCTCCTCCCCCCTCCCCATGATAGGCCCCAGTGTGTGATGTTCCCCTTCCCGAGTCCAAGTGATCTCATTGTTCAGTTCCCACCTATGAGTGAGAACATGCGGTGTTTGGTTTTCTGTTCTTGTGATAGTTTGCTAAGAATGATGGTTTCCAGCTGCATCCATGTCCCTACAAAGGACGCAAACTCATCCTTTTTTATGGCTGCATAGTATTCCATGGTGTATATGTGCCACATTTTCTTAATCCAGTCTGTCACAGATGGACATTTGGGTTGATTCCAAGTCTTTGCTATTGTGAATAGTGCTGCAATAAACATACGTGTGCATGTGTCTTTGTAGTAGAATAATTTATAATCCTTTGGGTATATACCCAGTAGTGGGATGGCTGGGTCATATGGTACATTTAGTTCTAGATCCTTGAGGAATTGCCATACTGTTTTCCATAATGGTTGAACTAGTTTACAATCCCACCAACAGTGTAAAAGTGTTCCTATTTCTCCACATCCTCTCCAACACCTGTTGTTTCCTGACTTCTTAATGATTGCCATTCTAACTGGTGTGAGATGGTATCTCATTGTGGTTTTGATTTGCATTTCTCTGATGGCGAGTGATGATGAGCATTTTTTCATGTGTCTGTTGGCTGTATGAATGTCTTCTTTTGAGAAATGTCTGTTCATATCCTTTCCCCACTTTTTGATGGGGTTGTTTGTTTTTTCTTGTATATTTGTTTGAGTTCTTTGTAGATTCTGGATATGAGCCCTTTGTCAGATGAGTAGGTTGCAAAAATTTTCTCCCATTCTGTAGGCTGTCTGTTCACTCTGATGGTAGTTTCTTTTGTTGTGCAGAAGCTCTTTAGTTTAATTAGATCCCATTTGTTGATTTTGGCACAATGCCCTCCAGGCCCAAGAGATGGATGCTTCATGGCACTCACCATTGCTCCACACCTGCCCTCATTAAGCTTCCAACACAGACCCCTCTTCACCCTCTGCTCAGCCTCTCTTCTATTTCGTCAGGAAAACAGGAATGTCAGCAGAACACCGCTCCGCTTGTCACCCCCCAATATGCCACTCTTCCTCACTGGGCGTATTCTGGTCCTCTGGGCTATTTGTCATTCACCAATGACTCACTGCCTTAATTGTTAGAACTTTACGATCATTCTTGTTACAGAATAAGGCAAGACAACACCTTGAGTTTTCTTGTTCCTTTGCTCGTACAAAATCATTAAAAGAGATTATAGCAAAGCCAAAGTAAGAATTGAAAACCAATAAAATGGTACAAAAGGTATTAAAGAAGAATGCATAAATAAGATGTTTTATTGATGAAGCTGGAATGAACCTATCAGCAATCCTGATAAATGGGAAGGGTCCCTCCATACTCATGAGGCAGTGACTCTCTGTGTTACAAAACTAAGTGCAACTCGTTGAGTTTGTAAGAGAAAACAAACAGCATGAGAGATAAGGACTTCAGAAGAGAATTGTTTTCTTCCTAAGTCCATATTCTCTAGAGGACAGTGTAGGGATATTATTAGTATTAGATTAAGAAGACTTCAAGGTCAACAACATTAAGCAGAATAAAGAGTCACATTTTATTTTGCTAGATGAAGATTTAACTCTTGCTGGACTTTCTCAGTTTGAGAATTCCTCTTAAACCAAACCCTGAGATGAGGGCTTAGCAGGGCGTGGTTTATCTGAGAGACCATCCTGAAAGCAGGGTGAGGACGTGGGAAATGTGGACAGGGATGGGGGAGGGCAACACACAGGCTTTATGAGGGTTCTTATGAAAATACATATCATAAGCACTTGGCTTATGATTACAGAGGCTGACACATCCCAGGATCTGCACTTGGCAGGCTGGGGACCCAGGAGAGCCAACAGTGCAAGCTCCAGTCTGAAGCCCGGAGAAGATGGATGTCCCAGCTCATGCAGGCAGACAGAACTCTTCCCCCACCTTTCTCTTTTATTCAAGCCCTCAACAGATTGGATGAGGCCACCCATACTGGGGAAGATGATCTCTTTTCCTCAGTCTACCAATTCAAATGCTGATCTCTTCTGGACACACACTCTCAGACACACCCAGAAATTATGTTTAGTCAGACGTCCATCCAGCCAAGTTAACCCACAACATTCGACAGGGTGCATGGGTGAGCTGGGGGCAGCTGGGGCACGGTAGCCCTGGGGTAGCTCAGTAGCTCTGCATGGTCCAGTTGGAGAGTGGACACTGGACTGTTTAGTGACCTGATACCCTCGCTGCGGGCTGTCCCCGGGGATGCTGGCTGTCCTTCATGGCTGCGCGGACCCAGGTGTGCATGGATGCCGTGTGGAGGCTGCCTGTGTCTGCACAGACCCAGGTGTACTGTGGATGCTGTGTGGGGGCTGCCTACATTTGCGTGGACCCAGGTGTGCATGGATGCCCTCTGGGCGCTGCCTGTGTCTGCGCAGACCCAGGTGTGCGTGGTTACCGTGGCGCTGCCTGCCTCTGCGCAGACTCAGGTGTGTGTGGCTATTGTGTAGGCGCTGCCTGCGTCAGCGTGGGCCCAGGTGTGCGTGGATGCCGTGTGGGTGCTGCCTGCCTGTGCTGTCACAGCCACAACATCATCCGAACCCCATCACAGAATGTGTTGAAAACACAAAGGAAAATGCTTCAAATAACCTAATGGGAATTTTTTTTTAAAAAAACAAAGCATTGAGTTGAATAGAAATAAAGTAGACAAAAATAAACATCTTAGGAACATTACTATAACTCAGATGGTGTGTAACATGATGTGGTAGAAAGAGCTTCCTAATTAGACTAAGATTTGAACTCTCTACTTTCTGATGGTGAGATCTTAGCCCAGTTGCTTAACATCTGAATCTCAGCTTCCTCGTTAAAATGAACATAAAGATGCCTAGTCTAAAAGGCTGACATGCAAATTAAATTAAATAAGAAAGTTATTTAATTAAAGCATATTACACATAAAGCACTGTAATAACACTTGGAATTTGAGACATGTCTCCGAGGAATATAATAATGGTGGTAGCTATTATTATTCAGTGTTCAAAACCTTTAATCTTACAATCAGAACTATGCCTTTCTTTAAAGTTTCCCTGAATTTTGCTTTAAAAATGTGATCTTATTAGAACTTAAAAAAAAGCACAGCTGAATTAAAAGGACCCTGTCACATTCCCAGAAGATGAAGCAGCAAATGCAAATGCCACAAAAGGTGAAAAAATGATGATTTTGAAAGTAAATTTTATTTTGAGAACTGCTTTGATTGTCACATATTTGTTTTTAATTTTTGTGTTATTCTATTTTAAATTTTAGAACTGTTTCACAATTATGTGTTTGATTTACACTTTGATCTATGTACTGAACTCAAGAAGCTGGTGAAAAAATAGCCGGAAATATAAATGTTAGAAATAAGAAGAATTAATTAGTAAAGAGGAAGAGAGAAATTAATAATTTAGAGGCACTGAAAGCTTACAACAGTTAAATAAATCCACTATCATTTTTACTGCCTTAAAGATACATTGCAATACAGGGAAGAGAGAGCAGGCAAAATTAGAAATGAGGGAGCAGGTGTAATGACAGCATGTGAGCAGAGTTTCATTCTTTTTTAAAAAAAGAAAATGTTATGCAGAGAGAAATGCTATTGTATTACATTTGAGAAGTGTGAAGGCTTTTTGAAAAAGAGGATTTTTTTTCAAAGTTATACTAAAAATTCAAGAACTTGAAAAATTAACTAATGATGAAATTGATTTTATAAATTTTGTTACACAGTCACTTCTAAAAATGCCCCAGTTCCAGATGATAATGAGAAAGTTCTTTCAAAGTTTCAGGAATCCGAGAATTCATGTTACACAATCTGTCCCCAAGAACAGAAAAAGACGGGAAGCTGACCAATTCATTAAAGATCAATGCTCTTATGAAATCAAGATTTAAAAAATAACTAAAGAGTTGGGGTGGGTCAAATCCTAAATAAAAACTACCAATATTGAGAACTCCCGCCCCTGCCAACAGTAGGCTGCAAGATCATTTTGTCAAGCTGCTATGGTTTGAATGTATGTGTCCTTTTAAAATTCACAGGTTGGCACTTAAATCCCGAGGTGATGGTATGAAGAAGTGGGGCTGTTGAGAGGGGGTTAGGCCGTGAGGGCTCTGCCCCATGCATGGGATTAGTGCCCTTACAATAGGGCTTGAGAGAGAGAGGTCCTCCCCTCATGAGAATGCAGCAAGAGGCACCATTTATTGGGTTGCCACAAAAGTAATTGTGGATTTTGCCATTAAAAGTAATGACAAAAACCATAATAACTTTTGCACCAGCCTAATACAAAGCAGAGAGCAGCCTTCACCAGATATCAACTCTGCTGGCGCCTCCATCGTGGACCTCCCAGACACCAGAGATGTAAGAAACGAATTTCTGTTGTTTATAAATTACCCAGTCTCAGCTTATGTCTGAACCAATGGAGACATAAATCAGTACCAAGAAGACGGTTGCTGCTGTAACACAAACTTACCAACGAGGAAGCAGCCTGGGAACTGGGCAGCAGGCAGGCTGGAGAGGAGTCCAGAGGTGTAGGCTAGGACAAGCCTAAATCTCTGTGAATGGAACATACAGGGAGACTCTGATGAGGGCTTAGATGGAACTGAGAAACGAGGGGAAACTGGGGAAAAGCCATCCTGTTACAGGCAAAGAGCTGGGTTGAATTGTGTTTGTATCCTAGTGCTTTGTGGCAGTAAGCTAGGACTCAAGGGTGGTAAACTGGGGTATCTGGCTGAAGACAATCCTAAGAGAGTTGAGTGTATGGCATAGCTTCTCTTGACTGCCTATGGTAAAATGTAAGAATAGAGAAAATATGTAAAGATGACGTTGTCAGTCTGGCCCTGTGAAGAATGAAAAGGTGTGTTTGGGAGAGAGTATCCAGGATGGGGTTTGTAAATTACTCAGTCTAGAGCCTTTTCTCATAGCAGCAGGAGCAGAGTAAGAGCAACACAATAACAACAGCTAAGACTTTGTTTTCAAACAAGAGTAACAGCAGAAGCCTTGACCAAGCAGAGGTCACAATATTCTCACTGCCAATCATTAACATAATGTAAATAATGTGACTACACATCCATTCATACACACATATTAGTTTTGAAGCATCACTAATTTGATGTCAAAAGAAGTTAAGCCTTTGCATCATGGTATACACTAAAATAAATTCTTGAAATACTCTAGAGTTACATGTGAAAAAAAGACAAGAAAAACCGAAATATGGAAAACTAGTTGACTTGTCTCAAAGCAACATAGCATTTGGGATGAGAAAAAAAAAGTTCTTACAAAGTAAAAAGTGACAGAAGAATAGCAACAAACAGCAAAAAATCTCCAGGCTTTGCAACTCTCTATCGAACCTCGAAAGCTAAGTTTTTTCATCTGCAAAGTGGAATTATAATGGTGCCCTGGTGCAAGGTTGTTGGCCTAATGCCTGGTACAAGACTATCAGTAAGAGTCAGTTACTTCCAAGGGACAGGACCTGTATAATGAACGCAACTTATAGATAAGACAAACATTTCATTAACTTTGAGATTTAGAATATAGCAAAATAACTAAAGATAACCTGCCTAAAGTAGAAGAGGGATTAAATGAGATGCTGAATTTAAAACAAGCATTAAACTATATTTTTGATGTATGTTAAACGACATAAGATAAAACAAGTAATATGTTGCATGAAAAAAATTCTAAACAGCATTATTCTAAATCTGCGAGTACATTTACAAACAGAAACATAAAACTGGAAAGATTTATTTCTTGGGAGCAAGATTATCAAGTTCTTTGACTTTCTTCGGACTTGTTTACATTTCCTATGTTACTGACAATGAGCATGCATGTGTTAATTTGATTATTAGGTAAACACTCTAAATCGAATGAAATAGTACTGATGTAGGATTTAAATGTATGACATTTTTATGTTAAAAATAAAAAATACAGGGGGTCCATTCCAAGATGGCCAAACAGGAACAGCTCCGGTCTGCAGCTCCCAGGGTGATTCATGCAGAAGACAGGTGATTTCTGCATTACCAACTGAGGTACCTGGTTCATCTCATTGGGACTGGTTGGACAGTGGGTGCAGCCCACGGGTGAGCCAAAGCTGGGCGGGGCGTCACCTCACTCGGGAAGCGCAGGGGTCAGGGGATTTCCCTTCATTGACAAGGGAAATCATGACAGACTGTACCTGAAAAAACAGGACACGTCTGCCCAAATGCTGTGCTTTTCCCATGGTTTTAGCAACAGGCAGATGAGGAGATTCTCTCCCGTGCCTGGCTCGGCGGGTCCCATGCCCATGGAGCCTTGCTCACTGGTAGCACAGCAGTCTGAGATTGAACTGCCAGTTGGCAGCCTAGCTGGGTAAGGGGTGTCCACCATTGCTGAGGCTTGAGTAGGTAAACAAAGCAGCCAGGAAGCTCGAACTGGGTGGAGCCCACCACAGCTCAACAAGGCGTGCCTGCTTCTGTAGACTCCACCTCTGGGGGCAGGGCATAGCTGAACAAAAAGCAGCAGAAACTTCTGCAGACTTAAACATCCCTGTCTGACAGCTCTGAAGAGAGCAGTGGTTCTCCCAGCATGGTGTTTGAGGTCTGAGAACGGAGAGACTGCCTCCTCAAGTGGGTCCCTAACACCCCGTATAGCCTAACTGGGAGACACTGCCCAGTAGGGACTGAGTGACACCTCACACAGCCAGGTGCCCCTCTGAGACAAAGCTTCCAGAGGAAGGATCAGGCAACAATATTTTCTGTTCTGCAATATTTGCTGTTCTACAGCCTCCACTGCTGATACCCAGCAAACAGGGTCTGGGGCTATGTGAAAAGACCAAATCTACATATGATTTGTGTACCTGAAAGTGACAGGCAGAATGGAACCAAGCTGGAAAACACTCTTCAAGATATTATCCAGGAGAACTTCCCCAACCTAGCAAGGCAGGCCAACATTCAAATTCAGGAAATACAGATAACACCACAGATACTCCTTGAGAAGAGCAACCCCAGGACACATAATTGTCAGATTCACCAAGGTTGAAACAAAGGAAAAACTGTTAAGGGCAGCCAGAGAGAAAAGGAAGCCTATCAGACTAACAGCGGATCTCTCAGCAGAAACTCAATAAGCCAGAAGAGAGTGGGGGCCAATATTCAACATTCTTAAAGAAAAGAATCTTCAACCCAGAATTTCATATCCAGCCAAACTAAGCTTCATAAGTGAAGGAGAACTAAAATCATTTACAGACAAGCAAATGCTGAGAGATTTTGTCACCACCAGGCCTGCTGTACAAGAGCTCCTGAAGGAAGCACTAAACATGGAAAGGAACAACTGGCATCAGCCAGAGCAAAAACATGCCAAAATGTAAAGACCATCGATGCTAGGAAGAAACAGCATCAACTAACGGTCTAAATAACCAGCTAACATCATAATGACTGACAGGATCAAATTCACACATAAAAATATTAACCTTAAATGTAAATGGGCTAAATATCCCAATTAAAAGACACAGACTGGCAAATTGGATAAAGAGTCAAGACTCATCAGTGCGCTGTATTCAGGAGACCCATCTCACGTGCAGAGACACACACAGGCTCAAAATAAAGGGATGGAGGAAGATCTACCAAGCAAACGGAAAGCAAAAAAAAGCAGGGGTTGCAATTCTAGTCTCTGGTAAAACAGACTTTAAACCAACAAAGATCAAAAGAGACAAGAAGGCCATTACATAATGATAAAGGGATCAATTCAACAAGAAGAGCTAACTATCCTAATTACATATACACCCAATACAGGAGCACCTGGATTCATAAAGCAAGTCCTTAGAGACCTACAAAGAGACTTAGACTCCCACACAGTAATAATGGGAGACTTTAACACCCCACTGTCAATACTAGACAGATCAACGAGACAGAAGATTTAATGAGGATATCCAGGAATTGAACTCAGCTCTGCAACTAACAGACATAATAGACATCTACAGAACTCTCCACCAAAAATCAACAGAATATACATTCTTCTCAGCACCACATTGCACTTATTCCAAAATTGGCCACATAGTTGGAAGTAAAGCACTCCTCAGCAAATGTAAAAGAACAGAAAACACAACAAACTGTCTCTCAGACCACAGTGCAATCGGATTAGAACTCAGGATTAAGAAATTTGCTCAAAACCACACAGCTACATGGAAACTGAATAACCTGCTCCTGAATGATTACTGGGTAAATAACGAAATGAAGGCAGAAACAAAGATATTCTTTGAAACCAATGAGAACAAAGACACAATGTACCAGAATCTCTGGGACACATTTAAAGCAGTGTGTACAGGGAAATTTATAGCACTAAATGCCTACAACAGAAAGTAAGAAAGATCTAAAATTGACACCCTAACATCACGATCAAAAGAACTGGAGAAACAAGAGCAAACAAATTGAAAAGTTAGCAGAAGGCAAGAAATAAGTAAGATTAGAGCTGAACTGAAGGAGATAGAGACAAAAAAAAAAAAAAAAACCCTTCAAAAAATCAATGAATCCAGGAGCCGGTTTTTTGAAAAGATGAACAAAATTGATAGACCGCTAGCAAGACTAATGAAGAAGAAAAGAGAGAAGAATCAAATAGATGCAATAAAAAATGATAAAGGGGATATCACCACTGATTCCACAGAAATACAAACTACCATCAGAGAATACTATAAACACCTCTATGCAAATAAACTTGAAAATCTAGAAGAAATGGATAAATTCCTCGACACATACACCCTCCCAAGACCAAACCAAGAAGTAGTTGAATCGCTGAATAGACCAATAACAGGCTCTGAAATTGAGGCAATAATTAATATTCTACCAATGTAAAAAAGTCCAGGACCAGAAGGATTCACAGCCAAATTCTACCAGAGGTACAAAGAGGAGCTGGTACCATTCCTTCTGAAACTATTCCAATCAATAAAAAAAGAGGAAATCCTCCCTAACTCATTTTATGAGACCAGCATCATCCTGATCCCAAAGCCTGGCAGAGACACAACAAAAGAAGAGAATTTTAGACCAATATCCCTGATGAACATAGATGTGAAAATCCTCAATAAAATACTGCCAAACTGAATCCAGCAGCACATCAAAAAATTTATCCACGAAGATCAAGTGGGTTTCATCCCTGGGATGCAAGGTTGATTCAACACATGCAAATCAATAAATGTAATCCATCACATAAACAGAACCAAAGACAAAAACCACATGATTACCTCAATAGATGCAGAAAAAGCCTTCGTCAAAATTCAACAGCCATTCATGCTAAAAACTCTAAATAAACTAGGTATTGATGGAACATATTTCAAAATAATAAGAGCTATTCATGGCAAACCCACAGCCAATATCATACTCAATGGGCAAAAACTGGAAGCATTTCCTTTGAAAACCTGCACAAGACAGGGATGCCCTCTCTTACCACTCCTATACAACACAGTGTTGGAAGTTCTGACCAGGGCAATCAGGCAGCAGAAAGAAATAAAGCGTATTCAATCAGGAAAAGAGGAAGTGAAATTGTCCATGTTTGCAGATGACGTGATTGTATATTTAGAAAACCCCATCGTCTCAGCCCCAAATCTCCTTAAACTGATAAGCAACTTCAGCAAAGTCTCAGGATACAAAAATCAATGTGCAAAAATCAGAAGCATTCTTATACACCAATAACAGACAGAGAGCCAAATCATTAATGAACTCCCATTCACAATTGCTACAAAGATAATAAAATACCTGGGAATCCAACTTACAAGGAATGTGAAGGACCTCTTCAAGGAGAACTACAAACCACTGCTCAACAAAATAAAAGGGGACACAAACAAACGGAAGAATGTTCCATGCTCATTGATAGGAAGAATCAATATCATGAAAATGGCCATACAGCCTAAGGTAATTTATAGATTCAATGCCATCCCCATCAAGCTACCAATGACTTTCTTCACAGAATTGAAAAAAACTACTTTAACGTTCATATGGAACCAAAAAAGAACCCGCATTGCCAAGACAATCCTAAGACAAAAGAACAAAGCCAGAGGTATCATGCTCCCTGACTTCAAACTATACTACAAGCCTACAGTAATCAAAACAGCATGGTACTGGTATCAAAATAGAGATATAGATCAATGGAACAGAACAGAGGCCTCAGAATTAACACCACACATCTACAACCATCTGATCTTTGACAAACCTGACAAAAACAAGAAATGGGGAAAGGATTCCCTATTTAATAAATGGTGCTGGGAAAACTGGCTAGCTATATGTAGAAAGCTGAAACTGGATCCCCTCCTTACACCTTATACAAAAATTAATTCAAAATAGATTAAAGACTTATATGTTAGACCTAAAACCATAGAAAACCTAGAAGAAAACCTAGGTAATATCATTCAGGACATAGGCAAGGGCAAGGACTTCATGACTCAAACACCAAAAGCAATGGCAACAAAAGCCAAAATAGACAAATGGAATCTAATTAAAGCTAAAGAGCTTCTGCACAGCAGAAGAAACTGCCATCAGAGTGAACAGGCAACCTACAGAACGGGAGAAAATTTTTGCAATCTACCAATCTGACAAAGGGCTAATATCCAGAATCTACAAAGAACTTAAAAAAATTTACAAGAAAAAAATCAAACAACCCCATCAAAAAGTGGGCAAAGGATAAGAACAGACACTTTTCAAAAGAAGACATTTATGCAGCCCAACAGACACATGAAAAAATGCTCATCATCACTGGTCATCAGAGAAATGCAAATCAAAACCACAAAGAGATACTGTCTCACACCAGTTAGAATGGCGATCATTAGAAAGTCAGGAAACAACAGGTGCTGGAGAGGATGTGGAGAAATAGGAACACTTTTACACTGTTGGTGGGATTGTAAACTAGTTCAATCATTTTGGAAGACAGTGTGATGATTCCTCAAGGATCTAGAACTAGAAATACCATTTGACCCAGCAATCCCATTGCTGGGTATATACCCAAAGGATTATAAATCATGCTACTATAAAGACACATGCATACATATGTTTATTGAGGCACTATTCACAATAACAAAGACTTGGAACTAACCCAAATGTCCATCAGTGATAGACTGGATTAAGAAAATGTGGCACATATACACCATGGAATACAATGCAGCCATAAAAAAAGATGAGTTCATGTCTTTTGTAGGAACATAGATGAAGCTGGAAACCATCATTCTGAGCAAACTATCGCAAGGACAGAAAACCAACCACCACATGTTCTCACTCATAGGTGGGAACTGAACAACGAGAACACTTGAACACAGGACAGGGAACATCACACACTGGGGCCTGTCGTGGGGTGGGGGAATTGGGAGAGGGATAGCATTAGGAGAAATACCTAATGTAAATGACGAACTAATGGGTGCAGCAAACCAACATGGCACATGTATACATATGTAACAAACCTGCACGTTGTGCACATGTACCCTAGAACTTAAAGTATAATAATTAAAAAAATAAAATATAAAAAATACAACATCCTAAGTTTGTATGCTTTCACCTAAAATATGAATTTATCATTGCATTTAACATTACAGCTGAGGAAGATATATTAGTGTTAATTGTAGCCATATGGGTTAATCTGGGACTGTCTTGATGTCACATACTTGTATCTGCTCTGTTTGTTGGTTTACTCATTCAGTATTTTAAAAATACGTCCTAACGTCCTAGGTGTTACTTTAATCATATTTCATCTCAGTTTTTAGGATCAAAGTATCATAATTTTATAAGAACCATGGATTGTTTTGAAAAACTTTTAGAATAGCGAAAGAAACCTAAGATAAAGAAAAAATGCATAAGTAATTATAATTGTTAATTTTTAAAAGTGTTTTAATGTCAGAGTTTCACATAACTGGAAATTAATTGAAAACTTCCATGGTCTCTGCCTCTGTCTAATTTGGAGTCATGGAATCAGGTTTACTCTCCCAGCTAAAACAATTAACCAGTGGACAAAATGGAGGAAACAATGGTTGTGAGGACTGGATATGTCAGTGGTGGACAATGATCCCTGAGAGAGAGGGGATGAATGAGGCAAGCCCTGAAATCGCCGCAGCCCCACTCAGGGTTTTCCATGCGAAGCTCAGGGCCTCCCTGATGTGATGAGACAGAGCGGGCAGTTGTGGGGGTTGAAGTGCCTGGAATTTGCAGGGCAGAGTGGCATGGGGAGAGAACAGAAAGAGTCGTTGAGACTCTGTGGAAATTCTTCTCAATTCTCAAGCTGAATATTGATCAACATGCTTGTGAGAAAATGACAAAAGGTCAAGGAAAGAACCGCACAAAAGGATTAGAGGGAACAATCCTCGATGCTCACACAGGGCTGGGAATAGTTCCTACTCCCACGGAGTAGAACTGCGAGGGCAGGGGACTCAGAAAGGTTTTGCCTCAGCAGTAGGGAAAAATTGGCCTCAGAATTGATCTTGCTCTGATTTAACATAAAAATGCTTAAAAGCAAAACCCTAAAGGACTAAACAGTTTCTAAATAACTTTTGGGTCCAAGAACAAAGCTCAAGACTATGTAGAGGAATACAGAAATATCCAGCACCCAATAAGGTGTAAGTCACAATGTCTGCTGTCTAATGAGGGAGTGATCAGGCATGCAGGAAAGATGCATCAGCCAACCAAAACCAACCCAGAAATGACAGAGATGACAAGGTAAAGAGATCAGGATTTTAAAACAGTTGTTACGATTGCATTGCATTGTGCAAAAAACTGGAGGACAGACTCAGCACACTGAGTAAAGACATGGAAGACTTAAAGGAGACTACAAATGAACTTCCAAAGATAAAAGCTACTGTGTCTGAGATGAAAGCACGAACATGGATGAACAGCAGATTAGGCATTGGAGTGCAGTGGCACAATCTCAGCTCACTGCAACCTCCACCTTCCGGGTTCAAGCAATTCTCCTGCTTCAGCCTCCCAAGTAACTGGGATTACAGGTGTGTGCCACCACGCCCAGCTAATTTTTGTATTTAACAGAGATGGGATTTCACCATGTTGGCCAGGCTGGTCTCGAACTCCTGACCTCAGGTGATCCACTCCTCTCTGCCTCCCGAAGTGCTGGGATTACAGGCATGAGCCACTGCACCCAGCTGTGACTATTGAATTTGGATACATGCAATGTACTGGAACCATGGGATGTCCATAAGCAAAAAAAAAAAAGGACCTCCATGAATGTCTCACATCATATACAAAAAATTAACTCAAAATAGATCATAGGCCTACATGTAAAACTTTAACTATAAATCTGGAAGAAAATGTAGGAGAAAATCTTGGTAACCTTGGATTATGCCAAGCATTATAAATATTTGACACCAAAAAGACATTCCAGAAAAGAAAAAAAGGTGAATTGAACCATATCAGACTTAATAACTCTGCCCTTTGAGACACACGGTTGAAAAAATAAGACACTCTACACACTTAGAGAGAATATTTTCAAAATCACATGTTTGAAAGAGGGAGTTGCATATAGAATCTATAAAGACCTCTCAAATGAAATCATAAAGAGTCTCAATTAAAAATGGGCAAAGGAATGAAACAAGGTCAGGTGTGTTGCTTCATATCTGTAATCCCAGCACTGAGGGAGGCGGAGGTGGGCAGATCACTTGAGGCCAGGAGTTTGAGATCAGCCTGGCCAACATGAGGAAAGCCTGCCTCTCAAAAAAAAAAAAAAAAAAAAAAAAAAAAAAAAAAAATTAGCCAGGCTTGGTAACACAGGCCTGTAATCCCAGCCACTTGGGAGGCTGAGAGGCACAATCATTGCCTGAACCTGGTAGGCGGAGGTTGCAGTGAGCTGATACTGTGCCACTGCACTGCAGCCTGAGTGACAGAGCGAGGCTCTGCCCAAAAAAAAGCAAAAAAGAAAAGAAATAGACATGTCACAAAGATGATATATAGATGGCAAAAAGCACATGAAAACTATCACCATTATTAGTTTTTAAAGAAATGCAAATGTAAACCACAACGTGATGCCACTGCACACCTGTTAGAACGTCTCAAGGTGAAACAGTGGAGTATCCTCAGGTGGGTGAGGATGGGGAGCACCTGGACTCTTACCCATTGCTGGTGGGAGTGTCACTTTAGAAATGACTCACTGGTTTCTTAAAAATGCAAGCGTAAACCTACTGTATGACCCGGACATTCCACTCTTCTGTACTCACTCAAGGGAAGTGAAGGCACATGTCTATACAGAGACTTGCCTACTAATATTCATAGTAGCTCTATCTGTAATAGCCCAAATGTCCATCAAAGGTGAATGGATGCATATGCTGCAGCACCTTCATTATGTGAAGCACTACATAGTCATGAAAAGGAAGGAGTTATGATTGCAAGGTCATGGTTGAATCTCAAAATAATTATGCTGCATGGAAGCATCCAGACTCCTCCTCCCCCAGAAGAATATGTTCTAGATGATTCCATGTATACCCTGTAAATACATATGCAGCTCTCTGTGCTGGTGATGTGAGGAAGTCTGGGAGGGAAGTGTCACAAGGACATTGAGGAATCTTTGAAGCGATGATTGTTGTTTTTTATCTTGATTGCAGTGATGGTTTTGTGGGTGTGAGCACATGTTAAAAATGTACTAAATTGTTTACTTTAATATGTACAGTTTATAGTATGTCAGTTATACTTAAATAAACCTGTTACAAATAACTAAAAACATTAAGTTATGTGCTATGATTTTTCCATTCGAAACAACGCTCACTGGTCTTAAATCTAATCTATTCCAGGAGCCAAAAGGTATCAACTTTTCTTATCAGTGGTTTACACACACACACACACGTATAATATAAAAATTTAAAATGAGGCAATTACAGACAGTATTGTAATTCACTGTGACCTACTAAATAATTTACACAAGATTTTTAATATAATTACACAATATGTTACATGATTTTTAAAAACCTGTCTGCCTATCTATTTGTAATTTCCAGCATACTATTAAAAATGCACAGGGGCAACTTGGCCATGGCTACCACATTTGGCACACTTTAAAAATAAAGCTCACAGAAATCTGAACTCTAATTGTGTTCGTTTTGCTCATGGCTCACAGTCTTTGTCTTCAATAACGACAACACTCAGGTAAGCTCTTTCTCATAAGGACATTAATCTGAAATAAACATTAGTGGGGGAAGAAATTAGGGTATCGTGAGCAAAGGACGTTCTGCTCCACTGGTGTGCGCTCATGGTTGCAGATTGGACCTGATTCCTGTGCAGTGTCTCTCACTGTGGATCGGTCTAACAGTCTTCGTGTTGATGCGCACTGCTGTGGCTTGGCAACAGAGCCTGGTAGTTTTACAAAGAGAATAACAGTAAGCACACCTCCTGAACTGGAACCTCCATTTGGAAAGATATTTCTTTCGACATTGGAAAAGTATTCATGCGCTTGCTGGAAGAAAAGAAGGAAGGGAGGGAGAGAAGGAAGGAGGACGGGAGAAAGGAATGAATGGGAGAGAAATGATGGAAAGAAGGAAGGAACAAAGGAATGAAGGAAGGAGAGAAGGAAGGAAGACAGGAAAGAAGGGACAGAGGGAAGGAGAGAGGAAAAGAGGAGAGGAAACAGGCCCCTACACCCTTTGCCGTGTGTCCTGACAGGGATACTGTTTTTTACTCTTCCCAGATGTGTTAGGGGCTGTAACCCTGGAACAGAGGCCTGTTTGAGTGCCGCAGGTGGTGGCGAGTGTGGGGATGAGGATGGAGGAGAAAACCATGTGGCTGCTCCCAGACATCCCTCGCTGGGTAGGAGCCCAGCTTGCTCACGTTGGGCACTCCGGTTCCTTCTCTCCCAGCAATGTTGGACACTGTGCCGCAGGTGGTGGCGAGTGTGGGGATGAGGATGGAGGAGAAAACCATGTGGCTGCTCCCAGACATCCCTCGCTGGGTAGGAGCCCAGCTTGCTCACGTTGGGCACTCCGGTTCCTTCTCTCCCAGCAATGTTGGACACTGTGCCGCAGGTGGTGGCGAGTGTGGGGATGAGGATGGAGGAGAAAACCATGTGGCTGCTCCCAGACATCCCTCGCTGGGTAGGAGCCCAGCTTGCTCACGTTGGGCACTCCGGTTCCTTCTCTCCCAGCAATGTTGGACACTGTGCCGCAGGTGGTGGCGAGTGTGGGGAATGAGGATGGAGGAGAAAACCATGTGGCTGCTCCCAGACATCCCTCGCTGGGTAGGAGCCCAGCTTGCTCACGTTGGGCACTCCGGTTCCTTCTCTCCCAGCAATGTTGGACACTGTGCCGCAGGTGGTGGCGAGTGTGGGGATGAGGATGGAGGAGAAAACCATGTGGCTGCTCCCAGACATCCCTCGCTGGGTAGGAGCCCAGCTTGCTCACGTTGGGCACTCCGGTTCCTTCTCTCCCAGCAATGTTGGACACTGTGCCGCAGGTGGTGGCGAGTGTGGGGATGAGGATGGAGGAGAAAACCATGTGGCTGCTCCCAGACATCCCTCGCTGGGTAGGAGCCCAGCTTGCTCACGTTGGGCACTCCGGTTCCTTCTCTCCCAGCAATGTTGGACACTGTGCCGCAGGTGGTGGCGAGTGTGGGGATGAGGATGGAGGAGAAAACCATGTGGCTGCTCCCAGACATCCCTCGCTGGGTAGGAGCCCAGCTTGCTCACGTTGGGCACTCCGGTTCCTTCTCTCCCAGCAATGTTGGACACTGTGCCGCAGGTGGTGGCGAGTGTGGGGATGAGGATGGAGGAGAAAACCATGTGGCTGCTCCCAGACATCCCTCGCTGGGTAGGAGCCCAGCTTGCTCACGTTGGGCACTCCGGTTCCTTCTCTCCCAGCAATGTTGGACACTGTGCCGCAGGTGGTGGCGAGTGTGGGGATGAGGATGGAGGAGAAAACCATGTGGCTGCTCCCAGACATCCCTCGCTGGGTAGGAGCCCAGCTTGCTCACGTTGGGCACTCCGGTTCCTTCTCTCCCAGCAATGTTGGACACTGTGCCGCAGGTGGTGGCGAGTGTGGGGATGAGGATGGAGGAGAAAACCATGTGGCTGCTCCCAGACATCCCTCGCTGGGTAGGAGCCCAGCTTGCTCACGTTGGGCACTCCGGTTCCTTCTCTCCCAGCAATGTTGGACACTGTGCCGCAGGTGGTGGCGAGTGTGGGGATGAGGATGGAGGAGAAAACCATGTGGCTGCTCCCAGACATCCCTCGCTGGGTAGGAGCCCAGCTTGCTCACGTTGGGCACTCCGGTTCCTTCTCTCCCAGCAATGTTGGACACTGTGCCGCAGGTGGTGGCGAGTGTGGGGATGAGGATGGAGGAGAAAACCATGTGGCTGCTCCCAGACATCCCTCGCTGGGTAGGAGCCCAGCTTGCTCACGTTGGGCACTCCGGTTCCTTCTCTCCCAGCAATGTTGGACACTGTGCCGCAGGTGGTGGCGAGTGTGGGGATGAGGATGGAGGAGAAAACCATGTGGCTGCTCCCAGACATCCCTCGCTGGGTAGGAGCCCAGCTTGCTCACGTTGGGCACTCCGGTTCCTTCTCTCCCAGCAATGTTGGACACTGTGCCGCAGGTGGTGGCGAGTGTGGGGATGAGGATGGAGGAGAAAACCATGTGGCTGCTCCCAGACATCCCTCGCTGGGTAGGAGCCCAGCTTGCTCACGTTGGGCACTCCGGTTCCTTCTCTCCCAGCAATGTTGGACACTGTGCCGCAGGTGGTGGCGAGTGTGGGGATGAGGATGGAGGAGAAAACCATGTGGCTGCTCCCAGACATCCCTCGCTGGGTAGGAGCCCAGCTTGCTCACGTTGGGCACTCCGGTTCCTTCTCTCCCAGCAATGTTGGACACTGTGCCGCAGGTGGTGGCGAGTGTGGGGATGAGGATGGAGGAGAAAACCATGTGGCTGCTCCCAGACATCCCTCGCTGGGTAGGAGCCCAGCTTGCTCACGTTGGGCACTCCGGTTCCTTCTCTCCCAGCAATGTTGGACACTGTGCCGCAGGTGGTGGCGAGTGTGGGGATGAGGATGGAGGAGAAAACCATGTGGCTGCTCCCAGACATCCCTCGCTGGGTAGGAGCCCAGCTTGCTCACGTTGGGCACTCCGGTTCCTTCTCTCCCAGCAATGTTGGACACTGTGCCGCAGGTGGTGGCGAGTGTGGGGATGAGGATGGAGGAGAAAACCATGTGGCTGCTCCCAGACATCCCTCGCTGGGTAGGAGCCCAGCTTGCTCACGTTGGGCACTCCGGTTCCTTCTCTCCCAGCAATGTTGGACACTGTGCCGCAGGTGGTGGCGAGTGTGGGGATGAGGATGGAGGAGAAAACCATGTGGCTGCTCCCAGACATCCCTCGCTGGGTAGGAGCCCAGCTTGCTCACGTTGGGCACTCCGGTTCCTTCTCTCCCAGCAATGTTGGACACTGTGCCGCAGGTGGTGGCGAGTGTGGGGATGAGGATGGAGGAGAAAACCATGTGGCTGCTCCCAGACATCCCTCGCTGGGTAGGAGCCCAGCTTGCTCACGTTGGGCACTCCGGTTCCTTCTCTCCCAGCAATGTTGGACACTGTGCCGCAGGTGGTGGCGAGTGTGGGGATGAGGATGGAGGAGAAAACCATGTGGCTGCTCCCAGACATCCCTCGCTGGGTAGGAGCCCAGCTTGCTCACGTTGGGCACTCCGGTTCCTTCTCTCCCAGCAATGTTGGACACTGTGCCGCAGGTGGTGGCGAGTGTGGGGATGAGGATGGAGGAGAAAACCATGTGGCTGCTCCCAGACATCCCTCGCTGGGTAGGAGCCCAGCTTGCTCACGTTGGGCACTCCGGTTCCTTCTCTCCCAGCAATGTTGGACACTGTGCCGCAGGTGGTGGCGAGTGTGGGGATGAGGATGGAGGAGAAAACCATGTGGCTGCTCCCAGACATCCCTCGCTGGGTAGGAGCCCAGCTTGCTCACGTTGGGCACTCCGGTTCCTTCTCTCCCAGCAATGTTGGACACTGTGCCGCAGGTGGTGGCGAGTGTGGGGATGAGGATGGAGGAGAAAACCATGTGGCTGCTCCCAGACATCCCTCGCTGGGTAGGAGCCCAGCTTGCTCACGTTGGGCACTCCGGTTCCTTCTCTCCCAGCAATGTTGGACACTGTGCCGCAGGTGGTGGCGAGTGTGGGGATGAGGATGGAGGAGAAAACCATGTGGCTGCTCCCAGACATCCCTCGCTGGGTAGGAGCCCAGCTTGCTCACGTTGGGCACTCCGGTTCCTTCTCTCCCAGCAATGTTGGACACTGTGCCGCAGGTGGTGGCGAGTGTGGGGATGAGGATGGAGGAGAAAACCATGTGGCTGCTCCCAGACATCCCTCGCTGGGTAGGAGCCCAGCTTGCTCACGTTGGGCACTCCGGTTCCTTCTCTCCCAGCAATGTTGGACACTGTGCCGCAGGTGGTGGCGAGTGTGGGGATGAGGATGGAGGAGAAAACCATGTGGCTGCTCCCAGACATCCCTCGCTGGGTAGGAGCCCAGCTTGCTCACGTTGGGCACTCCGGTTCCTTCTCTCCCAGCAATGTTGGACACTGTGCCGCAGGTGGTGGCGAGTGTGGGGATGAGGATGGAGGAGAAAACCATGTGGCTGCTCCCAGACATCCCTCGCTGGGTAGGAGCCCAGCTTGCTCACGTTGGGCACTCCGGTTCCTTCTCTCCCAGCAATGTTGGACACTGTGCCGCAGGTGGTGGCGAGTGTGGGGATGAGGATGGAGGAGAAAACCATGTGGCTGCTCCCAGACATCCCTCGCTGGGTAGGAGCCCAGCTTGCTCACGTTGGGCACTCCGGTTCCTTCTCTCCCAGCAATGTTGGACACTGTGCCGCAGGTGGTGGCGAGTGTGGGGATGAGGATGGAGGAGAAAACCATGTGGCTGCTCCCAGACATCCCTCGCTGGGTAGGAGCCCAGCTTGCTCACGTTGGGCACTCCGGTTCCTTCTCTCCCAGCAATGTTGGACACTGTGCCGCAGGTGGTGGCGAGTGTGGGGATGAGGATGGAGGAGAAAACCATGTGGCTGCTCCCAGACATCCCTCGCTGGGTAGGAGCCCAGCTTGCTCACGTTGGGCACTCCGGTTCCTTCTCTCCCAGCAATGTTGGACACTGTGCCGCAGGTGGTGGCGAGTGTGGGGATGAGGATGGAGGAGAAAACCATGTGGCTGCTCCCAGACATCCCTCGCTGGGTAGGAGCCCAGCTTGCTCACGTTGGGCACTCCGGTTCCTTCTCTCCCAGCAATGTTGGACACTGTGCCGCAGGTGGTGGCGAGTGTGGGGATGAGGATGGAGGAGAAAACCATGTGGCTGCTCCCAGACATCCCTCGCTGGGTAGGAGCCCAGCTTGCTCACGTTGGGCACTCCGGTTCCTTCTCTCCCAGCAATGTTGGACACTGTGCCGCAGGTGGTGGCGAGTGTGGGGATGAGGATGGAGGAGAAAACCATGTGGCTGCTCCCAGACATCCCTCGCTGGGTAGGAGCCCAGCTTGCTCACGTTGGGCACTCCGGTTCCTTCTCTCCCAGCAATGTTGGACACTGTGCCGCAGGTGGTGGCGAGTGTGGGGATGAGGATGGAGGAGAAAACCATGTGGCTGCTCCCAGACATCCCTCGCTGGGTAGGAGCCCAGCTTGCTCACGTTGGGCACTCCGGTTCCTTCTCTCCCAGCAATGTTGGACACTGTGCCGCAGGTGGTGGCGAGTGTGGGGATGAGGATGGAGGAGAAAACCATGTGGCTGCTCCCAGACATCCCTCGCTGGGTAGGAGCCCAGCTTGCTCACGTTGGGCACTCCGGTTCCTTCTCTCCCAGCAATGTTGGACACTGTGCCGCAGGTGGTGGCGAGTGTGGGGATGAGGATGGAGGAGAAAACCATGTGGCTGCTCCCAGACATCCCTCGCTGGGTAGGAGCCCAGCTTGCTCACGTTGGGCACTCCGGTTCCTTCTCTCCCAGCAATGTTGGACACTGTGCCGCAGGTGGTGGCGAGTGTGGGGATGAGGATGGAGGAGAAAACCATGTGGCTGCTCCCAGACATCCCTCGCTGGGTAGGAGCCCAGCTTGCTCACGTTGGGCACTCCGGTTCCTTCTCTCCCAGCAATGTTGGACACTGTGCCGCAGGTGGTGGCGAGTGTGGGGATGAGGATGGAGGAGAAAACCATGTGGCTGCTCCCAGACATCCCTCGCTGGGTAGGAGCCCAGCTTGCTCACGTTGGGCACTCCGGTTCCTTCTCTCCCAGCAATGTTGGACACTGTGCCGCAGGTGGTGGCGAGTGTGGGGATGAGGATGGAGGAGAAAACCATGTGGCTGCTCCCAGACATCCCTCGCTGGGTAGGAGCCCAGCTTGCTCACGTTGGGCACTCCGGTTCCTTCTCTCCCAGCAATGTTGGACACTGTGCCGCAGGTGGTGGCGAGTGTGGGGATGAGGATGGAGGAGAAAACCATGTGGCTGCTCCCAGACATCCCTCGCTGGGTAGGAGCCCAGCTTGCTCACGTTGGGCACTCCGGTTCCTTCTCTCCCAGCAATGTTGGACACTGTGCCGCAGGTGGTGGCGAGTGTGGGGATGAGGATGGAGGAGAAAACCATGTGGCTGCTCCCAGACATCCCTCGCTGGGTAGGAGCCCAGCTTGCTCACGTTGGGCACTCCGGTTCCTTCTCTCCCAGCAATGTTGGACACTAATTTCACTGGAATACTAGGGAAGCTTTGTCCTCTCCTGCTCTTGCCCAGGGCAGCTCATGCCCCTCCTGTTGCTCCTCTCTAATTCCTGGAGCCTTCTCTTGCTTTGAACCCCCTGCTTTTCTCGTTGTTTGGGCTGCTGCATATGAAACCACTCAAACCCTGGGCTTCAAAAAACCTACAAGGATGCCTCGAGGTTGCACGGGGTGATGACAGCTCAGCTGAGTGGTTCCTGCTGCGCGCTATAGCCAGGGCTGGACTCATCTGAAGGTTCAGCTGGTCTGGACTTCCAGGTGGCTTCCCTGCTTCTGCGTCTGGTATCGCACTTTGGCATATATGGAGCACCTGGGTGGCGTGCAGGCATCCCTGCCTCTATGCATTTAGCTCGAGCTCCCTCACAGCATGGAGGGAGTGTTGCATGGTGGTTGGTTTCCCCAGAGCAAGCTCATCAAGGCTGAAGCAGTGGAAGCCACCAGCCTAACTTGGCGATGGGCCTGGAGCTGGCCCAGAATGGCTTTGGTCACACTTGATTTTCGTCCAAGTGGGTTTGGGGCCATCCAGATTAATGGGGTGCAAAGATGAGGGTGTAGCCAGGACACACCCCAGAAGAATCAGTGGGTTGGGAGACATGGCTGTGGGCCCCTGCAGAAAGCAGGATTTACACCTTGCTCCACTCACTTTCTTCGCTGTTGGTGACTGAGCCTTGCCCCTGGACAGGAACTGCACTGGCAGGAACGAATCCACCTTTGTGCTTTCCCCCAGGAAAAACGCTGCCCCTGGCTTTGGGGTATGGAGTGCGGACCCCACCATCCTGCCCACCGTGATACCTACACACGCAGAAGGAGCTTGCGGCAGTCTCAGTTGCATGCACGAGCTGCTTATTCACAGTGGAGGAACACGGCAAGTCATGGGTTTCCCAGTCTCTGCAACTGCCTTCATTGTTTTCTTTTAATTGAAATCATTAAGAAAGCTTTAACTTGGCTATTCACTGCTCTCTACTCCTCCTTGCTGGTCATTTGCATTTGTGATTAACAAGATTTTATGGAAGAGATGTGCATATCTTTATTATCTTCAGAATCTCAAGCCCTTTTCATATACTGAAGTTAAGCCGCAGCCCACTTTCCCAAAACTAATCAGGCACTCTCTCTCTAGGGAGGCAGGACTTGGCTCATCCATGTCAGAAGAAGCCCATCCAGCTCAGGGCCTGACTGGGCTTTCCGACCGCGTCTGCATGCCTGCCTGCTGCCCTTCCTGCCCCATGTGTCCTCTGCAGCCGCGAGGCTCTCCCTGAAGGGCACATTCAACCGTGTGGCTCTGGGCTGAAAGCTGCAGAGGGGAGGCTCCCACTGACCACAAGGCCCTGCCTGGCCGCGTCCTGGTGGCCCATGTGTGTCCCTCTGTGTACGCGGATGCCGAATGGGTACTCAGAGAGCCCGTGTGGAATCAATGATGGAATTCTTTGCTATGTTGTTGTTTGGACACATCTCAAACTTCCCATCAATGTCAGCTCTGAGCTGCCACCTTGCCCTTCCACATCAGTGTGTGGTGGGGTAAAGAGACACCGCACACACTCACCCATGAAAGCTTTGAGGCAAGGGTGTGGGGAGGCTGGCAAGGTCTTCTCTCCAATATCCTAGGCCAGGCCATATGGCTGTGCAATGTGTTTACCTGAATAATACAGTTGATCCCGTGCACCCTGAACTTCTCAGAACAGAGCTTTGCCGTTCCCTAAAATTGCTAAACTGCTCAATGGGAAGGATATTTCCTGCAGCATTGTATATAAATCTGGCATCTGACCCATAGTCTGCAAAGGCATTTCTGGCATTTCTAGTGTTGCTCTATAGCCTGACACCCTGGAGGATGTTACTGCTGCTTCTCCTGCCTGGATGCCAGCCTCGGATGTCCTGGGCTCGCCCATCTCCACTGAGGTCTGCTCACTGCCTGTGTGGAGATCAGAGGCTCCTTTGCTGAATCATTGCAGCTGGAATCGCCCCCGGAAGAGGTCATGGGCAAGTCCCTCCATCAGAAAAATCCACCCCCGGGCAAACGCCGCTGCGGGGCCTGGAGCTCCGGCTCCCTCTGACTGACTCATCTGAAACATGCTCCCCAGGGCAAGGGCAAAGGCAGTGGGTCCCATGGGAAGAGCTCCTTGCTCTGACATTTTCTGCTTTTTTGGAAAAAGTCCACTGGGCCATAGCATAGAACCACCCTGTTGGTAAAGATCTTATGAAACGTAGATTCTCAGGGAATCCTCTGTCTGCTCGCTCGCTTACTCACTCATTCATTTGACTGAGTAGCTGTGGGTGCTTCGTGTTCTGCTTCACTCCCTTAGTGGCCCCTCAAAGCTGGAGCTTCTGTAAACATGCACAAAGAATTGTCGTCCCCAGCCTTGCAGTGTTTGCACACATTCTTAGTGGTCCTGCCTGGCGCTGGACCGTGAAAAACCAGGACCCACCCTCCTTACAAGTGACGCGGTCTAGGCTGGAAGGTCCCGGGCTCATCTCATCTCTGCTTGAGCTGCTTCTGGCTCCAGCCCGCTCCGTTGCCTTCCCTCGCACCACTTAGGGTGGGCACAGGGCGTGTCCTCCCAGTGGGACAGAGCAGGTCCTGGTGTCTGGGATCTCCAGGGTGGAAACCTGTCTTTGTCTAAAGAATGAACATCAGGGAAGCATGGCTCTAACGAGGTGGCTCGCTCACAGCAGGCTGCAGCAGCTGTGCCTGAGATCATAGCCTCTCATGTCTGATGGAGAGGAGGCTCTTGCCCATCCAGGGGAAAGGGCTCTGGGGAAGTCTGTGCAGCCGCAGATGGGGAAGAAACCCAGGCAATCCCATCCACTTCCCCACACTGCTTTGTTTCTTTATGCTGCACCTTTGGCAGGAGGGCCCCCCAGTCCTTCCTTTGGGGAGCAGGACAGCTTAAGGGTTTGAAAGCACCCAAGGGTCTGGGAGAGGAGTCACAGCTGTGTGAGCCAGGAGCGCTCCCCATCACCAGATGGCTGAGCCGGCTGAGAGAGGATCTGAGTGCAGAGCCGAATCGTCACATTCCCTACCCCCAAGGCCTAGGCTGGGCCTGCCTTACAAGGGGCTAAAATGTGGACACCCTTTGGGACAGGCACAGCCGGGACACAGGAGCTGTGACAGTGGGAGTCTGAGGCAGAAGACGGCCCCTCTTCAGGCCATGCTCTGTCTTGCAGTTCACCGGGACTGTAGACAGGTCCAGTTCTGCAGCCAGCCTTCCACTGGCAGTACTGGGGCCTCCCGGGGTTTCCTCGGCCCAGAGCCCGTGCAGAGAGCCTGCCGTCAGAGCCACACTCAGGGCTGAGGGGTGCCTATGTCTAGAGCCACCCTCCAGAAAGCGAGGCACAGTCGTGTTGGGTCGAGACCTGCATTCTTGTGATTCAGCTCACAAAGGAGGCTGCTGTTAGCCGGGTTTAGGCAAACAACAGCTGAGCACAGAAAAGGAATAATGGTTGGATCCAAGGCCTGAGATGGTAGCAGACAGCCCTGCTCAGCCCTGAGACCACTTCCAACAAGCTCATCTCCCGCAGACAAAAATAGGAGCTGCTTGCTGGCCTAGCAGGCTAGGAAGAGAACTTAGTACATTCGTGTCGGATAGACTACGCCAGACACTGGACAACGTCTAGAGCATAACGGAGAGGGCCGTTAGAACGGGTTCAGCTGTATCCATTTAAGGAGATATGAAACAGCAATTCTAAGGGCTTTGCTTGGTGCACTCTGGGTACAATACACACAGCTGTGCACTGGAAAGCAGAAGGGGCTTTTCTACCATCCGACTTCAACCACAGAGGTCATCAGCCCAGCTAGCCGGCTGACGGCCTGCGCCTGTGGAGTGCAGGTCTTCCTCTGAACCCAGTGACATTCGATGGTTGGCAGGAGTATGTCAGTGAGCTGTGAAATTCATATGATTTAGATTTTTTATAAACAACATAAACGGCCATATGGAATTTACATTAAGAGAAGCATCTCTGTTTCCACAGTTCATGTTTTGAATTTGTGCCTTATTTACATATGAAATTACATTTGGGTCTTATTTGCATATCACATTGACAAAATGCTGTTTCCAACACCGGTGGTAAAATTAGCAGCAACAGAGACTGAGCACATCAAACATCTTCCAACCCAATGGAGCAGGGAGCACCAGCTTCCCGGGATCCCGGGTGAGATGCTGACTTCATGCCAGTGTTCACGGTGTTCCTGCATGCACACACAGGATCCCCCGAAGTGGGTCTCTGGCAGGGATGGAGCAGGTTTCACATGGTGCAGAAAGCAGTTCACCACAGGCCGTGTGTGTCTAACTCGGTGGACAATAATCCTGCAATGGTGTCCTCACAGTTAGACATTTGAGTTGTGAGATTTTCTTAGGGATTTTCTGCTCGGTGTTCCAAGAAGATCGCCTCGGCTTTGTTCCCGCCCTGACCGTGGCCAGTGGACTCGCGTGGAGGGCTGGGCCCAGGCCACCCCAGAAGGGGCCACCCCAGAAGGGGCGCCCGGGATGTGTGAGGAAAGGAAGCTGTGGGCTCCTCACAGAGGCTCTGCGGGAACCAGGAGGCGGCTGCTTCTCCTGCTCATGGGAAGTTGAAAAGAAAGCCCCCCTTTCTCTCTGCATCCCTGGCTCCCCCTCCAGCAGCCCCCCAGGAATGAGGCCCCCACCCGTGGAAGCCCAGAGCAGGTGGCGGCTCAAGTGGCTGGTTCTGCAGAACAAGAAGAAGGATGGGGCATCCTGCTCCCCACTGAGAACTTGCTCCTGGGCCTCCGCGCTGAGTTCCACAGAGCACGGACCGGACTCTGCCTGGGGGTGGGCGCTGGGAACCCCGGGATGGGACCACGGCAGCCGGGCCAGGAGCAGTCACCTGTTATGCCTGGAGTGTCCACACCAGCCCGGACCCTCACGGCTACATGGGGCGGCCGCCCAGGCTGGGAAGAAACACCCGACAGCAAACCAAGCGCTCAGCCGAGGGGCGCAGTGGGGGCTTCCTCCTTAGGCTCCAGCCCCTGCCCCATTGATCTGCCCCGCCAGCCCCACCTGTCCCCGCAGGGAGCTCTGCAGCCTCCTCCTCATCCCAGGCTCATTCACGGCGGAGGAGTCTCTCAGGGGAAGCAGGGCCAGCTGGGCCGCTTTTCTTTCATTTCATTTTAAATTAATTAATTCATATTTTCAATGGACAGATTAAAATCGTATGTACGTAGGGTATACAACGTGATATTTTGAAACCCGTGTACATCATGGCATGGCTGGATCAAGCTAATTACCCTATGCCTGACCTCACATGCTTCTCATGATGTATGACGAGAACGCAAAATCCACTCTCAGGATCTTGCAGAGTTTAACACGTTGTTATTGTGATAACCGTGGTCACCACGGGCACCGCAGGCCTCTGAGCTCACTCCTGCCGTCTCCTGGAAGCTCTCTATCCTTTGACCGCCATCTCCCCATGCCCCGACCCCCACCCACCACCGTCCTCCTCTCTCTTCCTGAGGTTGGAGGTGGCGGATCCCACAGCTCCGCGACATCCTGTGGTTTGTTGTTCTGTGCCCGGCTTGTTTCCTCACCGTCCTCTGAGGCGCTTGGTCCCACCCTCCAGATGGGGCCGACGTCAGTGGGCAGAGGCATCTCCCAGATGTTTTCATGAGTGAGTTACAGTGACTCCAAATGCGATAGAGTTTCTGGTGTCTTCCTTTGATCATGCGGTGGTTCTAGTGACTTGGGGACAGCAGGGAGGCTCTCTGGGGCCCAGCCTCTCCCAGGGTCCCCCGAAACCTCAAAATCCAAGCCTCCTGCTGAGGTTATCCTCCCCCCATCTTCCTTCCCTGCTGTGCCATGCACACCTCGGAGGCATGTGTGGTCTTTGCATGGATTCACTACTCAGCACAGGACCTGGGGGGTCTCTGCTGGAAGAACGGAAGAGGGATGGGCACTAAGACCATGGCCCTCTGTGTGTCAGCGGCTCCTCCTTTCCACGTGTGCCTGTCCCTGCTGGTGAGGCGCTTTCCAGCTGCTGCAGGGGAAGAGCCCCCAGCCCCACTCCAGGTGCCCTGTGCCACCGCCCTGGGGATGGATGCCCTAGGCCTTGATTTCCGTGTTTGTTGTCATCTCTCCAGCTGGACTCTGAGCTCCATGAGGACAAAGGTGGTTCCTGCTAAGCTTCCATCTACTGGGCCAGAGTCACACCTGCTTGTTAGCAGGCCCGGATTCTCATGGTTTTTATAGAAACGGGGATAGATGTCTGTATCTAATCTCCTCCCTGGTCCTTGGTCCCAGGGCAGGCAGGCAGGGCAGGCAGGTTGAGCCTGAGGACTCTGCCTGGGTGTGGGCGCTGGGAACCCCGGGGTGGGACCACGGCAGCCGGGCCAGACATCCCGGGCGCCCCTTCTGGGGTGGCCTGGGCCCAGCCCTCCACACGAGTCCACTGGCCACGGTCAGGGCGGGAACAAAGCCGAGGCGATCTTCTTGGAACACCAATACGTATACAAAGGCTTATTGTAAACTATGGTTGCCCTACTGATCTACCAAACCCCGGCACATAAAACCTGGCAGATGGGTGGGTGGGAACCACCGCACCCACATCCCCGCCGCGTCTTCCTCTTTCATCAGTTTCACAGCCCGTGGGTCACCAAGTGCCTGCACTGAAAACACAAGCGCCTTGACTGTCCCAATTCTCAGTAAACAGACCCAGCTGAAGGCTTAGCTCGTTGGTATCCTAGCAGCTTCTCTCTGCTTTTGGATCCTAAAAATCAGGTAACCTGTGAATCCATGTCTCAGAAAACCTCGTCACCAGCTATTTTTATAAACAACCAGGCTTGTGAGGAAACAGGATTGAACTTTCTGGCTGAGAAATCCCATCTTTTGATTGGTGGAAATTCTTCCCTTTGGGACTCCAAATAGGAACTGAAGTTCAGGAAAAGAAAACCTCTATTTCCTTTGTGCAAAAACTTCTCCCTGTGTTTCACAGTAGCCAGAAATCTCTCAGTCTCTTGCAAATCCAGGAGGATTCCAGTCTGGCACTGCTCTGTGCTGACGTTCTCCCTGGAGCTGCTTTCTCCAGGAACCTCCAATTAGAGCCAGCCCTTTCCCTTCTCCCTGGCAGGGGAGGGTCAGCCCACAGCCCACAGCACCCTCCAGCACCCAATCCTCCTGGGTGCTTAAAAAATTGATATTTTAAATGAATACATAATCAATGTACATATTTTGGGGTACATGTGATAATTTTATACATTCATATAATGTGAAAAGATCAAACCAGGGTAACCGGTGTGTCTATCACCTTAAACATTTGTCTTTATGCTAGAAATATCTGAGTTTTCCCCTCTAGCTATTTTGAAGTATACAAAGGCTTATTGTAAACTATGGTTGCCCTACTGATCTACCAAACCCCAGGTCTCATTTCTTCTATCTGTATACCTGTACCCATGAATTGACCTCTCTTCACTCCCTCCCCTCTCTCCTTTTCCCAGCCTCCTAACCACCAATCACGCCGCATCTTCAGGGGCTCCACCTTTTCACAGAGGAGTGAGAACGTGTGAAGCCTGTCTTTCTGTGCTGGTTTATTTTACTTATCATGATGCCCTCCAGTTCCAGCCATGTTGGAAATGCCCGGGTCCCATCCTTTCTAGAGCTGAGTGGTGTTTCATTGTGCATAGGCACCACGTTTTCTTTATCGCCTCTGTCTTGCAGTTTTGGCGCATGTCCCAGCACTGGCCCAGCAGACCGTGGGACCCACTGGCTGGTGGGGAGGGGTCTCTAAACTGTTGCTCTCGGGACCTGTGTGGGATCTTCCTATTCCATTCAGCACCAGGCTGAGGACTTCCCTGAGCCACTCCTGCCACCGGCCTGCCCTTGTTCGCTTCCGTGTCCCGCAGCGTGGGCTGTGCACGTGGTCTCTGCACCTCCCCTGCCGGCTTTCTCCCTCAGCCTCTCCCGCTCTGCTCCTGGCTGCTCAGGAGCCAAGCTCTGCCATCAGGCGGCCCCAACCAGACGCAGCTGGGGATATTCCAGCATGGACTTTCCTCTCCCGGCCAGTGGCTGTCCTGGAGAGCGGCTGCCGGTGCCATGAGGGCCTCAGGTTCTGGGCGTTTGTCCTCTGGCTGCACACGCGATGTCCTGCCGGATGGTGGAACAGGTTCAAGGCTGCAGGGTGCTGGCTGTGGGCACCTCGGATACTGGCCGGCCTGCGAGGAGTGGGGCGGCCCAGCAGGCTGAACCTGCGCGATCAGAGGCCGAGTTTCCTAACCTTGACTCAGCAGAGCAGCTCGGGAAAGGACGCAGGTTGTGAGTCGCGGCGTTGGCTCGAGAGCTTCCTGCGTGGGAAGTGGAGCAGCCCTGTCCGCTCCAGAAGTGAGGGGGTCAGGCCGTGTTTGGAAAATGCCATCACAGGGGTCCGCAGGCTGGTCAGCGCTCACTACTGGCTGCTGCACCCTTCCTCCTGGCCTCCAGCCGCGGCTGCTCCTCCAGCAGAGGTCCAGCAGATGCGTCCTCTGGAGCTTGCCCTGACTGCACTCTCTGCCTCTGGGCAGGGGTGGCCGCTGCGTCCTCAGTGCCCTGGGACACTTCATACAAGCTTGGTGTGCACTTAGTTGTAGCCATTGGTGTGTCTGGCCCCGGGCTCAGAGTCTGTCAAGTGAGAAGACTTATTTATCTTACTGTCAGAGGCTGGCACAGATGTGGACAGCTTTCTAGATTGAGTTTCCAGGAGCCTGCCATTCTATTATCTTCTGAAAACCATGAATTACTGTCCACACCCTTCCCGTGAGGACCTGTGAGGTCCGTCTTTCCGACCTGTGGAGTGATGAGCTCTGGAGTGAGGCCTCGCTACACGCAGGTCTTGCTCATGCTTCCCAATACCCTTCAAGGCAGGGCTACATCTTCAGTTTTTATTTTAGGAAGCAGAGACTAAGAGAGATTGAGACACTTTAGAAGGTCACAGTGTTCTGAGCCAGGACCTCTGAGCCTGCCTGTCACCTCCTGCACTGTACTGGTCTCCGGCAGGGTCAGTCTGTCCCCCTGAAGCTGAATGGGAAGGTGGGGCTGGTGGGTGGGGGATGTGGAGCTGGCTGGGTAGACCCTCCCCTACCTTCCAGCTGTGAGCCTATGGTTGCAACTGGTCTCCAGCAGGGTCAATCTGTCCCCTTGAAGCTGGAGGGGAAGGTGGGGGCCGGTAGGCGGAGGGTGTGGAGCCAGCTGGGCAGACCCTCCCCTGCCTCCCAGCTGTGAGCCTGTGGTTGCAGGCTGTGGCCTCCTGTCTGTGTGGCCAGGTCACTTGCTGCCCTCGCAGCCTCTCCACATGGACGCCAAGGGTCTCCTTTCCTCCTGGGCTCTGCCCTGACATTATTTCATTGGTCTTACCCAAGACCCATCCTGCCTGAGCCCCATTCTCTCCCTTTCCCAGGATGGCAGCTGAATGACTGGATGGGATCTGAAGTCTTCCTTTCCCAGGCTGGCAGTTGAAAGGCTGGATGGGATCCAGTCTGACGGTTACCAAGCACGGTCCCTGCCTCCTGCTTCTCCATTAGGTGAGGAAATACATTCTTGGTGGGGCTTCCTTCTGGCCAAGAGAGGCACAGACCCCGGGCCGAGATGGGGCTTTCACTCTTTCGTGACCGTGGCAGTGCTTGGTCTCCTGTTGCCAGCTGCATTTCCCACTAGTGAGAGGGGGTGAACCAGCCCACATACCATGTGTCTCAGCCTCCATCGGGGTGAGCCACGCAGGGGCCGGCAGGGAGCTCTGCCAGCCCACGCAGCTCCTCCTGTCGGCTTGACCACCTCCCCACCTCACACTGGGCTCATGGGAGGGGCTTTTTAAACTTTCATTGATTTGTTTATAATCTGACTTGTTTAATGCTTTGACTCCAGTTAGGAATTTAAATAAAAAGATGTGATGCTGGATTGTTTAATCTGATGTTTTTCAAAGTGAAGGGAAGCCCAGTTCTATCAGTGAATCCTGAGAAGAGACCTGGAGGCCAAGGAACTTTTGACAAAGTCCATTTCATGGCGGTCACTTGGCTTGCTCAGCTTGTCTCCACTTGCCGTCACAGTGACTCTTTGGCTCTGAAGCATCCAAACCTTTTGTCCCTGGCATCTGCTGCCTTTGTGTCTGAGCTCACCCCGGCATAGGGCTGGAGGAGCTGGCAGCTCAAAGGGAACAGGTGAGGCCCTGAGATGGGCAGGACTGGGCCCCCCATCCCAGCACGCCATGACCGCCGCCTGGAAAGGTGAGGATGGGCACACAGGGAGGTGGCAGAGTCGGCCCAGTCCTGGGGGCATCATAGGCAGGTCAGCCTTCCTGAGAGTCCTGGGGACAAATCCAGGGAAAAAGTGACAGGAATCCCTTGCCTTCCTTAAGTATCTAGGAGGGTGGCTTTAGTTTCAGTTTTTGGCAATGGCTTCTCCTAGTTTTGGCTGTCTGTGTGTCTATACATATATACATTTTTTTGAGGGGGTCAATGGGTTAGAGTAAAATAGTAACAAAACAACAAACACCCATTCCCTGGGCTCTTCTCAGGGTCTCCGTCTTCCTTTCCATTCATTGCCAAACCCTCCTTTTTGATTTTGGAGTCCCCACGAATGAGTGGGCTGGGCCACAGCTCTTGGAGCTGGGCCTCAGCAGCTGCTCCTCTGAGGCTTTGCCAGCATGTCCACGAGCAGGGCCAGGTGTGGGCAGGTTGCAAACGCTGCCAGCCCAGTGAAGGTTCTCATTCACCCCGGAGCCACTGCCACCTCCTTCCATTAATGAAGTGGGTGGGGATGCATGTTTCTGTCATTCTTATTTGCACTGGATCCTGGAATAAAGGAAGAGGAATTTATAAAAATGGACAGGAGGGTTTTTTCACTGGTTAAAACAGAAATAGAGATGGCACAACTGTGCTTTTCTTCCTTCCTCAAACGTGTCCAACACGCACACAGAAATGTGCTTCCCGGGTGGTTGTTGTTTGGGGGCACTTGCTTTCCTGGTTATTTTCATTATTTCTGCACTGGGGAGCTATGATCCAGGCTGGCCTCGCCTCCTTCAGGTCCGCTTGGAGGATCACGCTGAGTATCTCCCCTCCCTCTCCCGCCTGTTTGCACTTGTGCCTCTCTCATTGGCTGACCTGCAGCTTGTGGACAGGGTGTGGCGAAGGCAGAAGGAACCCCTCTCTGCCGTGGACTCTGGACACTCAAGACTTCTTCAACTGTAGACACGAACCGCTATTGAGCTATCACTTAAAAACAAGAAGAAGGCCGGGCACCGTGGCTCATGCCTATAATCCCAGCACTTTGTGAGGCCAAGGCCGGCGGATCACGAGGTCAGGAGATTGAGACCACCTTGGCTAACACGATGAAACCCCATCTCTACTAAAATTACATAAAAAAAAAATTAGCCAGGCGTGGTGGTGGGTGCCTATAATCCCAGCTACTCGGGAGACTGAGGCAGGAGAATCGCTTGAACCCGGGAGGCAGAAGTTGCAGTGAGCCAAGATGGTGCCACTGCACTCCAGCCTGCGTGACAGAGTGAAACTCCATTTCAAAAAAAAAAAAAAAAAATTAATTAAAACAAACAAAACAAACAAACAAACGAGAGGAAAACAAAAACCAGTTTGAGAAAGAACATCAGCCTTGTGGTAATCCTGAAAAAGGAGTGTAAAGATAATATTCCACTTTTGTTTAAAAAAAATGGGGAGAGAAAAAAGTCATCCCAACATGGTGCTTACAACACTGCAAAGAATTTAAATTCCAGAGCCAGGGAGATAAAGCAGCTTTAGCAACCAGAATTTCTTTGAAAATGTTTACCCATTAAGCTTGTGGATCAAGTTGTTAAAATCCAGCTTCACAAATAGTTTGCTGATGTAGTGCTATTTTTTCATTAAAATAGAGATACTTAGATGTGGGCATTAGTAGCTTATTGAAAGACAGACATAACAAGGGATTTCAATCTTGTCCTAAATGTAAAAGTAAATCCTCCAGCACAATCCTCTAATTCCAGGTTCCTGGGAGCTGGGTGGGGCTCTTCTCCAGCAGAAATAAAAAGAGTTGGAGTCGATCGGCGTCTTGGCTTCCTTGGGTGCTTTGGGGCTGGCTTGTTTGCCGTTCTTGTTTCCGAAGTCCACCCCTCCTTGGAAGGATTCTAGGAATTATCATGAAGAGCTTGGCATTGACATGGCTGTTCCTGTGCAGAAGAGCACGGGGATTTGGGGTTGTTCGGTCTTGGTACCCCTGGCCCCACCTCGTTCAGGGGATCCTTGTGTGCCAGGCAGGCTTCTCCCAAGTACATAGGTACAGGGTTTGAGCTTCCTGGGCCACGTGAGCTGGAGTACAGCCCACCCAGGATGACCCCAAGTCCCCCACTGTGGCAGCCGCATCCCTCAGGAGACATGACTGCAATCCAAGATTGCAATGAAAACACACAAACAGACAAGAAATCCATTTGCTTGATGCTGTTTTAACCTCCAATGCCTTTTTTATCTCAAAACGCCAGAATCTGTTTGAATCCAGGCTCCCTGTGTGGCACCTTCGTGGGCACTTCCTGTTTTTTCCTCCTTTCTAATTTTTCTCTCTCCTCAGTTGCATACCCCTCAAAAAGAGTGTTTTCTTTCCAGGCACGTGGTGATGGTCACCCCAGAGGGGCCCACAGGAGCATGTATGGACGTCCACAGCTGCTGTGATGTTTGCCTCTGAGGCCAGAGTACGCATTGTGGGGTGCTATCACTGTGCGCGTCTGCAGAACCCAACAGTTCAGACTTCAAAACCTCAGGGCCGAGGCCTGGGATTCAGGTGGAGGAGATGGAGTATTTGATAATTCATGCAGTTACACTGCCCTTCTGTAGCGAGCTGCCGAACTGGACCCTGGAGGACATTTGCACAGATGCTCATGTAGGTAAGTTTGATTGGTTCATGAATTATTTCTATACTGTGAATCTTTCAAAGCAAAGGTGGAAATTGATAATTCTTTATTGAGTGCTAAATGTTCAACTTTTAGCTTCTGTGTGGGCTAAATACAGTGATTACCCAAATGGGAAGAACATGCATGCCAGAGCCATGTAGGCACGGATTCAAAATGTGACCCAGAATTTGGCAGACGTGATGGTGGGCGAGGACCGGCATCTCTGGTCCTCTCTCTGAAGGGAGCGTGGTAAATCCTACATGGAGTCCAGAGGACAGAAGCTGAACAGCCACAGAGGGTTGGAGATGATGCTGGATATGCTATAAGTGTCCAGTCAGGGCCCAGCCTGCGTGGGACCAGCTGGGCTTTAAGGACTGAAAAGGGGTCTTTATAGACGCATCCAGGGGGTTCTAGTTCCATCCAATGCCCCAGCCAGGGCCAGGGTCCTCCCAGGTCCCTCCATCAGTTCCTGACTGGGGGTGTTTTGTCGCCTGGCCTGGCTTCCCTGTTCAGGCAGGGGCAGGGCCTGCTGTCTCTCTTTTCACTCTCCTTTGATTTTTTAGTGGGTAAAAAATCTATATATGAAGACTAGCTTCCTGTGTGGCTGATCTGGACAGGCGAATTCCGCAGCTTCCTGTGTGTCTGGGTGTGGGCAGTGCCTCAGGTGGGCCTGCAAGTGCACACAACGGTGTTCATGGGTCTGGGAAGGGTCTCTGAGGGAGGCATGTACCCCTCGCCCCTCCCTCCTGTGCGCTGGGCTGTGGGCAGGATGCTGCCAAGAAATTGAGCCCTGGGAACAGAGTGTGCTGTGCTCCCCGCGTTTGCTGGTTTCGGGATCGCGCGTGAGAGGAAACGAGAGTCTGTCTAAGTTGGACTTTCCACAAATCTCTGCCAATTCCAGTCCTACCTGGTCCAGCGTTGACCCATCTCTGCACCATCCTTTTCCCCTCCCCCACTACCCTCCTTCTCCCCCTCTGCCCTCGCAAAGCCACGCGGGGCCTTCCAGTGAGTGTCCAGGGTGGGACAGCAGAGATGCTGGCATGGCACCCCACCCTCCCAGGAAGTGGTGACCGCCTTAGGCCGGTCGTGTGCCGAGGGTCCTTCACCTAGCGTGGATGAGGAAGCAGAGGTGGGCAAGGCCTGGGCAGAGTGTGGCAGAGGTGGGATTTGAGCACCTCCTGGAGCCAGGCCCTGGGTCGGGTCCTCCACGCTCCTCCTCCTTTCATCTCTTTGGAGCCAGGAGGAAGGGGAGCCCCAGTAGGGACAGGCTGCTGAACCTGCAGCTGCTTCCAGCCCAAGCCATGGCCAAGCTCCTGTCCTTCCCTCACTTTCCTCCACGGGGCGCTGTTTTCCTAGGGCTCAGCCCCAGGGCCAATGCACCTGCTCCATGGCCAGGGCGTCTCCAGCTTCCTTCGAAGGGAGAAACTCAGCAGCTTGCATCCAGCTCTTGAGTTCTCCCCATGCCTGTCCCAATATCTTGGACCTACTTGGCTCTATGCATAATGCAATCTTTTGGTTCTTAGGTTTTAGCTAATATTTAAAGCAATCTGAATCTGGAATTAAGAGACCTTCATAACCCTGTTTAAGTAAATACATATTTCACAGTCATTTATAGGATAGGCTTCAACAAAGTTTGGACGCGTTTTTGACATCAGGGCCGTTTTAGATGTCATTGGACTGTGCACAGTGTTCCGAGATGAGCCCTACTTCGCGGCTGAGAGGAGTCCAGAGGGCTGGACCTTTGTTCTCTCTTGATTACAGAGCTTTGTAAAGGTCAGCATCAAGAAATTCCACCTCTCGGGCTTTTGTTTACAGATGTTTAACACGAATGCGGCCCAGGGGCTTGAGGTTACGAATTATTGAATGTTTTCCTTTGTTTTAGGAGCGATGCCGCTGAAAGCAGCCTAGGTTGTCTATGTCTGGGGATGGCAATGGCAGGTGGGCTCAGAACACTGGCTTCATTTTGGGGGGTACCTCGAGGCTTCAAGGGAAGGGGCTCGGGACATCTTGGACCTAGTAAAGGCTTCTCCCTCTTCCCATGCATCCCTGGGTAAAGTCAGGCTGAACAGAACAGAGAGTGGACTTTACATTGCAATGTCCCATGGCCACACAGAGCGTTCTCCCCAGGTCGGGGTAGTGTGGTGGGTTCCCCTCAGCTCCTTTTCAGACAGTTTTGGTCTCATCACAGACCTCCCTCTCCTGCCCTACCATCTGGCACTGCAGCCCCTCAGGGCCCCCAGAATTCTGCCTTGTCCCTTTCTCCACCACCCCTCTCAGAGCTCCTAATAGCAAATGCTGGTTCTGAAAGGATACAAAAGGCAGCCGCGCCCTGGAAGAGGCCGTCCCCAGCCCCTGGGATTCAGCCTCACGGCCGTCCCCGGCCCCTGCGATTCAGCCTCACGGGCGGCCCCGGCCCCTGCGATTCAGCCTCATGGCTGCAGGATGTCTGGTTGCTTCCTCTATACCAGGCCTCATTGTCTATCGAGAAGCTCAGAATGTTTGGCAGTAAAACCCTCACGTGCTTTCTTTGCAACTCGCACCATTAACATCATATTTAAATCTTCGCTGCCCCACCTGCCACCTGATGGATCATTTATGAACTGCTTACCTGGCACCCGTGACGGGGATGACAAATCTCAAAAACCCCAGGTGTCCCCAACGATCTAAGGATTGATATTTTCATTCTATGTTTTTTCTCTATTTCATAAAATTAAAAAAAATTTTGGTAACCTTTCTTAAAGAAATAATACAAATACTAGATTTTGTTGGTCTTGGAATATGGTTTTATTATTCATTTCTGCTATTACAGTCTCAACATTGAATAATTCACTTCTCCAAACATGAGTGAAGGTTTATGGCTGAGATTTCATTCTGGGTCCCACAATAACAGCATTTGCCATTCTCTAATAATGTTGAAAAATCCCTTCTCAGATACCTGATTAGATGTGCTTTCACCACAAGGAAATTCAGCAAAGATCCTCATCATGGAAATGCAATTTCCTTTTATTTGAGACTGCTTTCTGAAGGTCGGATGGGACCAGGGCTGACGGAAGACAAAAGGCATCTTCGGTATCATTTGAGGGTAAATACAAATCACTTTCTTCTCTACAAAAAAAGGTAATTACAAGCACGGGTAGATTAAGCGTATTAGACCCTGATTGTATGCAGGTGCCATTTATTACAGGCAACATTTATTCCACACTTGCTGGTGCCTCTTCTGCATCCCACATTGATGATTTCACAGAGGAAGCTTCCAGTCTGGGTTTCTGTTGTGGGAGGTGTGTGACCTCTGGCACCGGTGCAGCCCCTGGGCATGTCTAGAGCTGCCAGGAGTGGTGGTAGAAACATGCCAGCCAGGGCTTCAGGGCTCAGATGCTTCTCCTCCCATCCGGATGGACACTCAGGGTTCCAGTTACATGGGGGCGGAATTGGCACCTCGGGAATCTGAGCCGTCTGCAAGCAGATCCCCTTACAATCAAGGGAAGGCTTGTGTTTGACCAATGAAAACAGGACACTTTCCAGCTTTCCAAGTTGTAAGCTAAACCACTCGCCCCTGCATCAGCATGTCTGGAAATGGGCTCCTCAGATGCTGGAGATCTGTGGACGTGCTCTCAGGGTCTGGTTCTCTGTACTTCAGGTTATCTGGGCTGCCTCGTGAATGAGCTCTGTCTGTGGTTTCACACCTGGGTGTATGCAGAGCTCTTCCCAAGGAGTGGGCAGGCACTTCTTCATGTGTGGGTCTCCAGCTGTCCCTCTGGTCTGCCGCTCCAAACTTCAGGCTGGAATCACACAAATGCTGCTCCGTTTCACTAAACCCCACTCTGGTTCCAGGCCTCGTAGTCAGCCGCTCTGCGCTGGCCTGCAGCTCTCTCTGATTCAGAACGCGGTCACTGGCCCCAACTGCTCCTCCTCTCATGGCTCCCTGGCTCACCTGTTCCACAGCGGCTGCCTGTGGACTCCCCCAGGTGCAGGGGACTGGGCCAGTATTGCATAAAAGTTTAGAAAGTCACCATGGCAGAGGGACATCATGTCTGGTTGCCAAACTTGTTTTTTTCTGACTTTTCATCATAAAACAAAACACGGATATGGAAAACTACACAAAACACGCACACAGTGGAAATGAGTTATGATAAAGCAGCCTGCCCCACCCCCCTGCAACTACCACCAGATTGAGGAATGGACCTTTGCAGCCTTTCCAGAAACCACATGTTCCTCATCCCCGTCAGTCTCCCCAGCCCCTGCCTCAAATTAACATCACCCCGAATTCACCATCTTGGTCCTTGCCCTTCTTGTGGTCTGTCAGTCATGTGCACGCCTAGAATCCAGACTTCCCTCTTGCCCATTTTCTTTTTAATCTGCGACCTTTAAATCCCTTTCATGCTACAAGTTCTCCTTCCACCCTTTTCGTTCCCATACAACTTACCTGTTGTAGAATTCAGGGTTTTTGCCCGTAGAATGTCCCAGTCCGGCTTTTGCCAAGTGCATAGTTATGGGGCAATACAACAGTCTTCCGTGCTCTGAACCTGCACACTGGTGCCTGCGTCCAGAGCCCGATCCTAAGGATCCCTTTCTTAAGATTAGAGTCTGCATTTTGTTTCTTTATTGGGAGGCATATAACACTTGATTGCTTCTCTGCGATGCCAGCTGCTGTGGATGCTGCTGGTGTCATGAATCGTCATGGGTTACACAACGGTTAGCCTGACGGCACCGTGGTTTCTGTTCTTGAACAGCAGTGCTGTGATAAAGACATGCTTCCCCTTATCTGTGACCTGCTTCGCCCGAGGAATGGCTCACAGAGGGAAGAGGGCAAACGCTTGATGCTCTTTATTGGTTTTCAAGATAACGAACTGGGACACTGTCGTTCCCTTAATATAATATCCTCCGAATTTTCTTATTAATTTGTGGTTTAGACTTATTTCATAAGTTTCAATCAGTTGAAATTAACATCCCTCCTGAAACTCAGATTGTCCCATCTCCCCTAATAGGAGCCTCTTTGAGTTGGCCTTGAGCCCTGGTAACACAGCTGTGGCCACCTTCACCTCTCCGCCCTCTGGTGCTGCCCAGGCCCAGGTCGTATTCCACTCCCCCAGTGCCTGGGAGCAGTCATTTCCCCAAGGAGTCCCACTTCTCCCATGGGAAAGGGGTTTCCCAACTGTCCCAGGAGCACTGTGAGTGCTCACTGTAGCTGGGCAGAGCTGGGAAAGGCCTTAGGAGTTCGTGCCATTTCTTCCAATTCAAATTCAAGGTGAAAGAGTTTCGATTTAATCTCCTCTCATTTAACATCTCTGTCTCCTTTCTTCAACACCAAAAGTTCTAGCAGCACTCAAGGATGACAGAATCAGAATATCTCACAGAACTGCTCATTTCTCCTATTGCACATTATACACACAACCATTTCAGAATACAAATATTATATATGGGTGTATATATTATATACCAGTAATAACGTTATCACCACTGATATGGCTAAAAACAGTATTTTTCTCTGTGTGTTTTCTGTTTCCATTTCCATTTTAAAATAGAAATATTTTGTCTACATGGTCAATTCATATAGCCATTATATACAATCTTTTCTCCCTTTTAGCCCTATTTTCCCAGTTCTACAGGTAACTATATACATGCTTATCACTAGTCTTTAATGAAAATCTTTGTTGCCATTTTTGATTGAAGTTCATTCTCTAGGATGAGCTCTCTCTCAGGATAGGCGCATGGGAACAATATTTCTGAATTCTTGAATGCTGATAACACTTCCTGTCTTTGACACTTGAAAGTCAGTTTTGCTGGATATAAGATACTTGGTTCACATTTTTTCCTTAATAAAACATAATAAGTATAAGATTTTAGCTTTTTTTGGGCATAAAGCTTTGCTGTAAAAGCATGATAATACTCTATTTTTGTATTCCTTACAATATCTTGCTTTTTAACCTAGATGCCAAAAATGTTTTTTTCTTTTTCTGTAAAAGTTTAGTATTTTAATAGCGTATATCTTGGTGTTGGTTATTCTGGATCTATATTCTCAGGTAACTGGTATGTACTTTCTTTTTTTTTTTTTTTTTTTTTTTTTGAGACGGAGTCTCACTCTGTCACCCAGGCTGGAGTGCAGTGGCCGGATCTCAGCTCACTGCAAGCTCCGCCTCCCGGGTTTACGCCATTCTCCTGCCTCAGCCTCCTGAGTAGCTGGGACTACAGGCGCCCGCCACCGCGCCCAGCTAGTTTTTTTTTTGTATTTTTTAGTAGAGACGGGGTTTCACCGGATTAGCCAGGATGGTCTCGATCTCCCGACCTCGTGATCCGCCCGTCTCGGCCTCCCAAAGTGCTGGGATTACAGGCTTGAGCCACCGCGCCTGGCCTGGTATGTACTTTCAATATGGCCATTTTAAATCTCTCTTAAAGTAAGGAAAGATGTTGTGAAAAAAGTTTTTTTTTTTTTGAGATGGAGTCTTGCTCTGCCGCCCAGGCTGGAGTGCAGTGGCCGGATCTCAGCTCACTGCAAGCTCTGCCTCCCGGGTTTACGCCATTCTCCTGCCTCAGCCTCCTGAGTAGCTGGGACTACAGGCGCCTGCCACGTCGCCTGGCTAGTTTTTTTGTATGTTTTAGTAGAGACGGGGTTTCACGGTGTTAGCCAGGATGGTCTCGATCTCCTGACCTCGTGATCCGCCCGTCTCGGCCTCCCAAAGTGCTGGGATTACAGGCTTGAGCCACCGCGCCCGGCCGAAAAAAGTTTTTATACTGACTTTGTTTCCTGCTTTGATTTTCTCCTGCAGGGTCTATTCGTACATGCTACCTTCTGTGCCTGCCTTTCACACTTGTCCTTTTGTATTTCTTGAGTCCCCTTCTTTCTTACGTACTTCCTTTTTTATTTTAAAAAGCCTTTCTTTGTTACCTTCTCTTTTTCTTAAGGGATTGTTCTTGTTTATTCCATTCATGTCTCTGATAGCTTAGTTTTCATTTCTGAAGTGATTTTTAGCATTTTTGAAGCTTCCTGTTTTATCATCTCATTTCTGAATTCTTTTAAATGATGATTTTTTGTTTTTAAGCATGTTTTATAGAATCTGTAATCTCATTTTGAACTACTACAAAGCCGTTTCCGCCCATTGTCTTAGCCTGCTCTGCCATGCTTTAATTGTCCATATAGATATTATTCTGTGCCATATTATCCATTTTCTTATAAATACTTTTAGTGGAAATTTGTCACATCTCATTTTTAAGTAAATATTTTAAATTATTAAAAGCATGTAACATAAAATTTACTGTTGTAACCATTTTTTAAGGGTCCAGGCTCAGTGGTGTTAAGTGCATTCCCTTAGCTGGGTAACCATTGTCACCATTCATCTCTAAGACTCTTTTCCTCTTACAGAACTGAAACTCTGTCTTCATTAAATACAAACTTCCCCTTCCCCAGCCCCTGGAAACTGCCATTCTACTTCCTGTCTCTATGAGTTGGACTACTCCAGGGACCTCATAGAAGTGGACTCATGCAGTATTTGTCTTCTTGTGACTGGCTTATTTCACTCAGCGTCATGCCCTCAAGCTTCATGCCCTCAAGCTTCATGCCCTAAAGCTTTGTGCATGTTGCAGCTTGTGTCAGAGTTTCCTCCCTTTTTAAGGCTGAATACTATTCCATTGTATGGAGAGACCGCAGTTTGCATCTCCACTCATCCTTGATGGGCTGCTGTGCTTCCTGTTAATGTGAAATTAGCTTTCCTGAATTGTTGGAAGGGGGACGGCTCGAGGTAGCTTCTTAACCTCACAGAGATCCCCCTTCTGTTGTTCTGCGTAGTGCCCAGAATTATGGTGGCTTACTCCCTGGAACTGCGGGCGCCCTGCCCCGCCCCGTCTTCCTCAGGCTTTCTCTCTCCTTTTGCTTTTGTTAAAATTGTCCTGCTCAGTTTTGAACTCATTCCCAGAAGCTGAGACAGGTTTCTCGCAACATTGAGGGACATCACAGCCTAACCACAAGATAATGATCAGTGAAACTTTCAGAGAAAGAGGCAGGAGGGACCCTCCCTGGAGCCTTT
Organism: Rhinopithecus roxellana; assembly: GCF_007565055.1. Taxonomy (NCBI): domain Eukaryota; kingdom Metazoa; phylum Chordata; class Mammalia; order Primates; family Cercopithecidae; genus Rhinopithecus; species Rhinopithecus roxellana. The sequence continues at coordinate 51,553,682 of NC_044559.1, read as the reverse complement.
GGAGGGAGCAGGCCCTGCCCACGCCTTGGTTTGGGACTCCAGCCTCTGGAGCTGAGAGTCCATCCCTGTTGCTTGATGCCACCCAGCCTGTAGCACTTTGTTACAGCAGCCTCAGGAAACTGATCCACACTCAAACCGGCGTTTTTATCAGATGAGCATGAGAGGCACAAGCATGGCTTGTTTTAGGAATTAAATGATGGTTTAATACTAGAAAATATATTAATATAATTGATCACATTAATTGTTTGGAGGTGAATGTCTATGAAGTCACCTTGATAAAAGGGATTTGATTAAAGTTATGGCTGTATTCCTGGAAAAATGCATAGATGCGTCTAGTGCATATAAAATGTAACCTACGCTTGTCCATCTGAAAGGCCCAAGGGAATCATCTGAAAAACTGTAAGAATGAGTACAAAGGAGGAAGAATTGGCAATAAAGAAATGCACCAAAATCAATGACTTTTTTAACTGCCAAACATTAGAAATAGTTAGAAAGCATCATAAATAAAATGGCTTCATAATAGCAGCCAAACATAAATTCTTGGAAGTAAACTTAAGCAATATGCAATCTCATATGAAGCAATCTATAAAATTTTTCTGAAAGAAATTAAATAAGACAAATGAGTGGAAGGATTATTAACTCAATATTATAGAGATGCCATTTCTCTCCTAATTAATCTAAAAGCACAATCCTGGCCAAAATCCCCAGATGAGTCTGAAGGTTATCAGGATTACTGAGTGAACAAAGAGGATCGTTTTTTGAAATTTTCACACTGTGGAGGGGACCTTGCTCTAGTAGTTGTGAAAATGTTTTTCAGAGTTAAACTTTAAATGGAGTGTGACTTAGGTCAGAGAGAGAATGAAAAATTAGTGAAACAGACACAGGATTTCAGAGCATTGCAACAGGAATACAATAGATGCTACAAGTGACACAGTCAATAAAAACGCTGGGTTTTCCAACAAATGGTAGTGGAACAACCGATTAAATCTGGAGGAGAATGTTAAAGCCCATCCTTAGCTTAAACTACGAAGAAAAGTAAGTTCTGGATTGATTCCATATATAAAGAGAAAAAAACCATGAATGCATCAAAGCTCGGGAAACAAAAACAGGTGATTTTTTTTTCCCACAAAGTAAGGCCCTGTGAGGTTTATCTGGCAGCAGAAAACTCACAGGATGCCCTGGTTTGGCGGCTCTGTGGTTGCACACCTAGCTCTGTCCTTACCTGGTGGGGACTCAGGCAAGGCACTCAACTCTGTTTTTCCACTTTCTCATCTCTGAAACGGGAAGGACAAGTTCCTACAGTGTGGGGTCACTGCAAAGATAGAATGAAAGGGCATACAACTTACTACAGATTGAGAATTTAAGAAATGCATGCTATTAACATTATGCATAACAAAAACTATTCCAAGAGTGTGAATGAGTATCAGAGAAAGATTTGCATTGCACCTGCTGGGCACTGCCGGGGCGTGGTCTTTGAACACACGTGTATTCACACTGTGGAGGCTGCCTCTTCATGCCCCTTTCTGTTCGTGCACAGCTGCTGTGCAGTTCGCCATCAGTAGTGCACGTCCTTCAGAGATGGCACATAGCAGCTAAGGGCAGGATCTGGATCCAGGCTGCCAGGGCTGAAGCTCAATTCTGCTTCTGGAATCTGTTCCTGGGATTCAGGGCACTCCTGATGAACATGTTATATTTACACGAATGCCTTGTGCCCCAGGCTTTCCATCTAAAAAGTGGGAGAATAACAGTACCTAGCTAATAGTGTTGTTAGAGAATTAACTAAATTACTCTTTGTCAAGCTCTTAGAACAGTGATGGGAACACAGAGAACATGATGTCAGTATTTGGGAATTTAGTAAATGCATAAACACAGTTTCTGCTTTTTCAAAATGTAAAGTGGTTTTCCTCTTTTGCATTTCTGAGTGGATGACCTTTGCTCTGGCCAACCCACAGCATCCGTCTTGATGGAGATGCAGGTCTCATACAGCAGCCATGAAAGGAGGAGACATAAACTCAGGTGCTGCAGTGAGCTGCAGCTTTGGGGCCTCTTGGAAAAGGGTTTTATCAGCCTTTTAGCCTCTTTTGCTCATTGCTGCTTAACTCTGTGGGAGCCAGGTGATGGCTTTCCATGAGAACAGGGGGAGAGCCCCTCTGTCCATGGCTGCTGAGCCAGCGGCAATGAGAAAGGGGGTCAGAGACCCCATCAGCCCAGGGATTCTGGAAGGAGCAGGAGAGGCTGGCAGGAGAGCCAGGATGTCAGACACGCGTCCCAGCCTCTCTTCTCAGAGCTCTGCCATGGTGACAGCAAGGAATGGAGGCAGAGTGGATGTGGAGCTTCCAGGGTCAGAAGGAGGAGACCCGAGGCTGGATTCTCAGGTGCCCTTAAGTCCCAAATGTGCATCCTGGGCTGGAGGCAGGTGAGAGCCTCTCAGTGGGGGGTTTCCAAGGTCCTTAGGGTGTGGTGTGGGGGCTCCAGGGGCAGCTGCAGAGTGGATGGTTAGAGTGGGGACCAACAGAGTCAGAGTTTGAGCTCGGAGGGGACGCTGGCTCTGGTAGGAGACAGACAGAGGGAGGCCAAGGCTGCCCCTGGGATCTGAGTACACAGAGAGCCCAAGCCACAGGTAACAACAGAGATCCCTCAGCCTCAGCCTTCAGTGGGATCAGTGGCTGCCTGAGGAGACCCCAGGCCAGAGCCCCCACTCTCCCCCAGGAGATGTGACCACCATGCCCTGTCTCCCGCTCCCCCACAGCACCTCAGGACACCTCGTAAGGGCAAGACCATGAAGCAGGAGGCTAGGAGCCATATTCAGCCTGAGTCCCAGGACAGAATCATGATTCAGAATGGGCTGGATGTCAGTGATTTACCCGCTCCCTTCCCTGCCCAAACCCCGCTCACAGGCAAGGCTCCCTGAGGAAGACCAGATCTGAGCCCCCATTTTCTCTGAAATGTCAAATTTAAGTGAGAAATTCTTCAGCCTTGCTTTATAAAAAGCCAATACCTTAATATAAGGATTTCTTATTTATCAATAGGAAAACAGGGCAAAACCCCCATAAAAATAGGTAAAATCATATGAAATTAAAACACAAACACATTGAAAACCCAAGTAAAATGTTAGTTATCAAATTAATGAAGGTAAAAGGTCTCATCACACCCAGTGGCAGCCGCAGGGTTGAGGCCAGTCGGAGCTGTTGGCCAGTCTAGGTCAGTGCCGCTTCTGCAAGGAGAACTCGGCCCAGCTGTAAAACGCAACACGAGGACCCCTGCCCAGCCACACCTCTCCCTTCCTGGGAATCTGCCTTCGTCATATGAGGGACCAGAGGAGAGACAGAAACTGCAGCTCAGATTTTCCCCACCTCAGTATCTCACACTTGAGGAAAACACCAGCGGAAAGCTATCCAAAGAGAAAAAATAATCACCAACGGCAACCAAGCCAGGAAAGAGAAATCACCAAATGGAAAGAATGTCAACACGAGGCAGCCTGCGAAGGATCCTGCACAGCTGGCACAGGCTCGGGGCAGAGCCAAGTCCCAGGGGATGACACCTGGAGGTTTCTCGCCAGTTCCGGTACTTGGGAGACACAGAGTTGAAGGGGTTCCCTTCTCCTCCCCTCTTCTGAGGAGTCAGAGAACAGCAGCTGAGGGGAAACGGGGAGGGGGGCATGGAAAAGCTGGGTGCCCTCTGCCCAGTTGAGCCAGGGTCTCCTCCTCTAGCCGCTGGCTGGTGGAGCCTGGCTGAGCTGCTCAGAGAGCAAGTCTGCTCCCCGCAGGGACCCTGAGCCTGGCTCCCAGCACCTGGCTCCCCAGAGGATGTCAGAGCCCATGTAAAGAGGCAGAGGCACCACTGTCCACCCGGGACATGTGACCCTTCCCTTGACAGCTCCACACCTGGGCCTCCAGGGTGGCCTCTCAGCCCCTCCACCGCAGCTCCATGGGCCTGGAGGGGGTCCTCGCAGTGGTTGACAGGCTGGCAGGCACCCTCAGCTCTCTATTTCTCACTGTATGGTCAGAGGCAGTGGGTCTGGAGGAGGATGCTGAGACCTTGGGGTGGTGAGAAACCAGAGGCTCGTGACCCAGCGCCCGGTCCTCAGTGGGAGGCATCCCTGCAGTACTGAGATTTTACAAATCTTCTCTTCCTTATGCTCCAGCATCCTGACAAAGACTGGACGCCACTTCAGTGGGGACCTCCCTGACCCTCATACTTCCTCATGAAAATTAGAGAGAAAAGGGGATGCCCAGCCTCAAACTGTGGGGCCCGATGGAAATTCAGTCCCAGATAAGATGGAAGAAGTCGCCCCCAAGATATTTTCTTGATATAGGTGCCCAAGTATGACAAACATGTAAAACCACATGGCCATCAAGTAATTCATAGTCCCAGTTAAACATAAAGCACATGAACAGGTAAAGAACCCAACTCGGAAGAACACAATTTTGCACAGTAGGGAAGAGAACAGAAACTTTGTAGAAACCAGGAAATGAATTTACCCACATAGCACAATCGCAGGGCGAAAACATTAGGAATCAACTGAGACGCCTCCCTCGGTGCAGTGAATGCAGGTGCAAGCAAAGCACTAACGGAGGAAATTACAGAAGGAAGCTTGTCATGGAAGATGGGCACAGACAATCCCAAGGACGCAGTCTCTGGAGAGAACCCAGCAAACAAAATGAGAGACACAGGCAAACTTACATAATACCACAATAATACACCAAAATAATACATGTGAATTTTCTCAAAAGGAAAAATTAGAACATGCAGATGGAAAGAAAATTTTCAGAAAAACCTCAACAATGACACTCCTTGTGGTTTCATTTGAAGGAGAAAACCTGCGGGGGGGTGGGGGAGCATCCAGAGCACTTGCCCCGGCCTCCTCTGGAGAGTGGGGTCTTGGGCCATTTGTTTTGATCGATCGATTTATTTATTTTCTTGGTGGTATCTTTGAATTCCTTGCGCAGTGAAACATCGTTAAAATAAACCACCAGAATGAGGGGAGTGATGTGGGGTATGGGGCATTGTTAAGTTGTGGTCCCTGAGACGATCTCTGGGTGTAAATGAAGCCTTGTTTCTCTGACGGGCAGTCCTCACCCTTGGAGAAATGCAGCCACGGCAGTCAGTGGACACGCCATTTACTACTGTGTAATTTCTGACCATTGATTCTTTCCTTTTCGTTTCTTTTCGTTTCTTTTCTTTTTCTTTCCTTTCCTTTCCTTTCCTTTCTTTTCCTTTCCTTTCCTTTCCTTTCCTTTCCTTTCCTTTCCTTTCCTTTCCTTTCCTTTTTTTGAGATGGGATCTTGCTCTGTTGCCCAGACTGGGGTACAGTGATGCAATATTGGCTTCCTGCAACCTCCGCCTCCCAGATTCAAGTGATTCTCCTGCCTCAGCCTCCCAAGTAGCTGGGATGACAAGCGTGCACCACCACGCCCAACTAATTTTTGTATTTTTAGTAGAGATGGGGTTTCACCATGTTGGCCAGGCTGGTCGCAAACTCCTGACTTCAGCCTTCCAAAGTGCTGGGAATACAGGTGTGAGCCACTGCACCCGGCCATGACCATTGGTTCTAATCTGGTCCCCCAAACCCAAAGCGTGCTTCCCCTGTCTCTGCCTGCACATGTCTGGGGAGGGCCCCTCCCATCTCAGAGGTCTGAGGCAGGTGGGCACTCAGGCCCTTGGGGTGAGATATTTAGAGGCCCCCGCCAGATGGGTTCCTCCTTCCCTTGACTGCATACCTAAGTCTGCACAGTAAATTCTAAGAAATGATGTATTTTCATGTATACAAATATTTATCTTCTTTCTTTATCCAAAAACTTGGTTTTGCAACACGAGGACTTTTCCAAAATCTTTTAATAAATAATTCACTCTCAAATACAAAGTTTGAGGACTTTCCTGATGACATGTCCTGATTCTTTTTATTATTTCCTGTACATCATCCAGTGTCATTGAATTTCACTATCCTGGGGGGACATTTTAGGAGAGCTGCCTGGAAATCACATTCTAGGGAAGTTTTAATATAACTGCAAACAAAGAGAACAAGTGACTTTATTCTATTAAGAGATCATTTATTCTATACATTGGCAGAGTAAAGTTATCTGTGGAGTCTCAATTTTATAAGGATCTGCAATTTAAATGAGCCTCTTTTTATTGAATCATAACATTGCATGCCACCGAGCACCTTAGCTGCTATTTGGAATAAGTCAGGTTTTTGTTTTATTTTTTCTGAAGTAGTCACCCCACCCCCACCCCCCACACATTCTGGGTTTCGGTTACAGAATTCTGCATAATTTCCTTGGTATATGGTAACATTTTCTTACTTCCAAATGCATGAGCCTGTTTTTAAAACAGCCGACACCAGCTGAAGGATCGCATGGTTTCACAACCTGATTCTAAACGCTCCGTGGTCTCCGAAGGCACAGCAAAGAAATAAATGCGTCTCTTTGGCGGGGGATGACACTTTTATAGTAAAATACTCTGTGCTGGGAAAGAAATTACAACAGGGCGCTCATTCTGGTCCATCTCTTGCTACAACAGGCTGAGATCACACCTTAAAAACATGTTTGAGTTTCTCTACGTTTTGGAGGGGAGTGAGGATCTGAAAAGAGAGAAAGCAGCCAGCAGCCACTGACATGCAGGAGCTGGTACTGCTGGCTGGGCCTCAGTGTCCTTGGGTGACCATGAGCAATGTCACAGAACACTCACGTCACACACACACGGCCACTCTGTGACAAGGATTGACTCACGTCACACACACACGGCCACTCTGTGACAAGGATTGACTCACGTCACACACACACGGCCACTCTGTGACAAGGATTGACTCACATCACACACACACGGCCACTCTGTGACAAGGATTGACTCACGTCACACACACACGGCCACTCTGTGACAAGGATTGACTCACATCACACACACACGGCCACTCTGACCAGGATTGATCCAGACAAATTACGACCTTGCATATCCCATCAGAACACAGAGAAGAACACGGACGTGGTCCAATCCCAAAGGACCAGACCCCCGACCCTGGCTCACCCAAGCGGCTGCCTGGGCGTTGCCACTCAAGGCTCTAGCCCAGCTGCCTTCCCTCCTTCTTCTAGGCACGGACTGGAGAGACACCAACTGCAGCCTGGCCCTGCTTCCTGAGCAAAGGCCTGCGCCCTAAGCCTCCAAGGACCACCCGACACACATCCAGTTCCTATTCCCAGCTCCTCCCAGTTACCCTCTTGCTGAGATGAGGGGTGGTGCACCTGGCTGAAACATGAAATTAACCCACTTGTTCAACCCCAGGGATTGTCCTGGTTTCTATGACGGGAAGGTGCTGGCAGAGGCAAAGAGGAACCTGCCAAGTTAGAGAACTTGGAATGTACCGATGTGTGACCTGGAAATTTACCTTGTTTCCTCTCTCCTGCAGTGCTGGGTCTCCAGGCTTGCACCTGTAAAGACCCCAGGGACACTCTGCCTGCCCCGTCCTGCTGGCCTCTCGTGGTCTGACCAGCTCCTGGGGCCCCGTGCCAGTGGTACTGCTCTTAGATGCTACAGGAAGGGGAGCCCTTGTCCTGCTGGCTGAGTGCCTGGGTTCGACCCTCATCAGCACAGTCCCGTGCCGAGCTGGGCCTCCTCTTGATGTTTATCATGTCCTGCAGGACCTGGTCTCAGGCTGCCTGCCAACCTCACATCCATCCTCACAGAGCCCCATGCACATGGACTTTCCTGCATGCTGTGACTGCACCACAGCCCTACCTGTACCAGTATGCACCTGCAGTTCCCATTCCTGGCATGTGTGTGCTATGCCTCTTTGAGGGCTGGTGCCTTCTTGTTATTCAGGTCTCAGCTGAGACGCCCCCTGCACAGGGAAGCTGTACCTGCCCCAGCGCCGGCATTGCTGTGCCACTGCCCCATCTCACCATTGCCTGAGCCTCCTCGTGGCACTCCCCACCGCCAGCATCTACTTGCTTCCTTACATGCTGTCCCCTCCTCTGCAAAATGGGGGCTCTGTGGAGTCAGGGTCTGAGCTGTCACATTCACTGTCATGCCCAGCACCCAGCATAGCTTCTGACACTTGGTCTGCACTTTTGCAGAGTATTTTAGGTGATGGATTCTTAACAACTCTTGCTGTTTTCTGGCCTGAGAAGCCCCAACTCCTCTTGTCTCTCTCCCCAGGCCCCCTGCTAAGCTTTCCACCTGCGCTTTTCTCACAGGGCTCTGAGGATCATGGTCTGAGCAGTGCTGGGCTGGAGGCAGGGATGTGGGGAGCCTATACTGGCACCTCAGCCATGTGACCTCCATCCTGCTGGAGCCGAGGGCTCAGGGCATCCCTCAGTGTCCCTGCACTCGGAGCACAGAACAGCTTTGACTTTGCATCTGGGACATTCATCAGCCACTTTCTTCTATTAGCTGGCTCCATTCCGCTGACTGTGGGACACTCATTTACACTAAGTTGTGTTGTTGGTCACCGTTGAGCCCTCGGTGCTGGGGAAGCGGTTGCACTTTGAGGGAGCCGGTGGGCAGCTGAGTCAGGGCAGGGGTGCCCGCGGCCCATGCTGGCTGCCCCTCTGAGCTAGAGGGGAACAAAGCACTGCACACCTGAGGAGTGATGCTGGAATGTGTTTTAATAAGTCAGCGGCTTTTCTCCTTTTGTCATGGCCCATAATCCTTACATTTTAAGTTTTAGAAGCTTCATTTAGCTTTTCCCACCCCGTGCAAGTATGAGATGTCAGTCCCTTTAGTTGACTAAGCTTTTACATCAACCGTATGAGAAAGGCACAGTTGCCCATCTTACAGGTGAAGAAACAGTTTGAGCAATGTTGCCGGGAAAGGACCCACAGTGCCTGTGCTCGGTGGCCTCTGCTGGGTGCCACTGGGTTTCCAGCCTGGGGTTCTCTACCTCGGAGCTGCTTCCACTGCTCTTATGCTTCTGTGGGTGTGCATGTACACACACACACACACACCTGCAAGCACACTTCTGCATGCACACATGCACACACCTGCATGCACGCTTGTACATGCACACACACATGCATGAATGCATGCACACACACACATACACTTGCATGTATGTAAATGCACTCACACAGGTGAACAGATACACATGCAATCTTTTTTAGATAAAAGCATTATAGCCATGATGAGGCCGTAATTACAGACCACAGAGCTTTACTATTTTTAAATGCATTTACTATTTAAAATGCATGCTAATTTACTGAATGTCAATTATTCTCTGACTAAGCTGTTAAAGGACATATGCTTACTGCAACAATCTGAAAAGACGAAATAATGAAGAAAAAAATTAAATTCATCTGCAGTGTCCCTAAGTTCCCTGCTATTTGTAAAATAACTTTTGAAGGTTTTTTAACACAGATTTTTTTTTTCTTATTAATGCCACCTATGCTGGCTGTAACTTGCATTCTTACCTGAAAGTATACGTTGACACACTTTTCTGTCAATAATCACTGATGTTGCAGGTGCTACTGGAATTGCAGGAGGGCCTATTTTCCTCGGTTCAGAATTGTCCCAAATGAGGGACTTATACAAATCTTGGTCCTGCCTACTAAGTGACAGAAAGGTTGAAACAAAAATTCACTCTTGGGAGGACTGCACTAGTAGGCAAATTACTGATGAAGATACTTGCTTTCGATGGCTGTGCAGCATTTGTTTATATAAACTCAACCAGTATTCTGTTGCCAGATCTTTAGGTTTGCCAGAGCTTTGTGCTGTCTTAAAGAGCATGCAGTGAAATTCTGTCACATACATCTTTGCATACTTCTCTGATAATTTCCTTCAGTAAATGACAAGAACTGGAATTGCTGGGTACACATTTGAAGGCTTTTTCTTAAGATATTGCTACACTACCCCCTGGAAATGTTGTATAATTGTATACTTTTATAGGCAGCAGAGAGCTGGTGAAAAGCAAATTCTTGTGTCCAGAGTTTGTCATTCAAGTCTGGAGTTTCAAGTAAGGGGACATTTGTTTCCCTGCAGACGTGTCCAGTCTCTGACTTCGGCATTGCCTGAGCGGTCCTCACGCCCGTCCCTGGGTGTCCCTGTGACTTCAGCGTTCACTCTCCAGATGTCCCTTTTCCTTTTGAGACTATCCCCAGAGCTGTGATTCTCTGAGTGGGCAGAGCAGGTCCCTGTGTCAGACAGTGTGGGCGATTGTTAGAAACACAGTCCTACTGTCTCAGAATACCCAGAGTGAGGCCCAAAAGTCCACACCCTCACTCCCTGCCCATCTCGCTACAAAGGATTTAGTTCGGTCCCACTCTCAGGACATGCGTTTAACCATCTGGCCAATCTCTCAGTGTTGAACACTTCGTAGCGTATCATCATCAGTACTGAATAGGCGTTGCTGACCCTAAAGAACAGCTCCACGGTCTCAAAGGCTGAGACGGGTGACAGTGCACATTTTCACATGTGTCTCTGTTTCTGGACTTCTCATAGCCCATGAGCTTACAGCACCTTACGAATTTATTAAGCTGATGAAAGTTCAAAAGAAGGGGAAATAATACATGGCCTTTCCCAAATCCCCACCGCTGCCCAGCGTGGGGAAGCTGCAATGGGAGCTCATTCCTCCACCCTCTGGGCTTTCTGCGGACGTGACCCACAACCTGTGGTTAGAGTAAGACACCCTGGAGCTGAATCCTTCGGTCCTGTCTATACAGACAGCTACTGAGATCTTCATTTGATATGATTTGTGAGAGAGAGTTTGATGTACCTACTTTATTTTAAGGTACAAAACAGTAATTAAGGAAAAGAGTCTAGTGTCTGAGCATGTCTGAGCATAGTTATTTTTGAGAATGTTGCTGTTTTTGAGAATGTTGTTATTTTTGAGAATGTTGCTGTTTTTGAGAATGTTGTTATTTTTGAGAATGTTGTACAGACTTCTCTGTTTCTTGAATTTAGGGTTCTAAATAATTCTACAGAAATATCCTTGGTGGCCACCAGCTTCCTGGATCATGACACAGTGCTGCAGGTATTGAAAACGCATGAGACACGAAGGCAGGGAAGTTGGCATCTGATCCCGGCTATGCAGCTAACTAGTTGTGTGACTGGGATACCTTCCTCATCCTTTTTTTTCCTGATAAAATGCCCTCCATTATAAAATAAGAATGTTAATCTAGATCGTTCTGGAGTCTTCTTTATGTCCTGAAGATGTTACTGGTCTTGGGAGATGACAGGCGTGTTGGTGCGTTATTTTTTAATCCTGGTTGCGAGGTGCCTTGGGGCAGGGGCGGCTGCATCACCATCTGGCTCCAGAGCTCGTCCCTGGCCTGGGTTCGTCCTGGCTGTCAGTGAAGAGGTCAAGAGGATGCGGGAAACAGAAGTGCTTTCTTGCAGGAAAGGAATCGACTTCGCTCTAGAGCATGCCTCAGTTCCTGATGTCTACGTGGTACCCGTTATTTATCTGATTAATTGAAGCAAGTTATTTTGTTATTTTCCTCTTGATTGAAGAAATAGCTGAGGAAAGTTGCACCTGATGCAGAATTCATCTTGCAGCTTTGCGGGACACCTTTAGGTAAATTCTCCTTCCCAGCAAGTTGAGCTTCGATGTGTCCACACCGGCAAAAACCATTCAGTTCACCAGGTCCACTATCATGGCCACACGCCTTTGCTTTTTCATGTGCTGCTCTCACTCCCTGGAATGCCCTGGAATGACTGGGGAAAGATGCCTCCCCACACCCAAGCAGAGGGTCCCCACTCCACCTTTCCAGGGCTTGGCTCATACATGCCCTGCAGGCTTCCATGCCTGGGTGTGTTTCCCACAGAGACTAGGGCTCTTTCGTCTTCGTGTTCAGGTTTCCAGGACAAGCGGCCCCAAATATTTATTGAATAGATGAGTGAACCAATGCATCCCAGATCCTGTTCTACTAAGATGGGCTCATGGGCCTAGATCAGATGATTTTAAACATTTCCCTTGGAAAATATGCACATTGGCTCTGTTAGCATGTAATTAATCTCCTGTGGAGAAAACTTTCCTGTCTTCTAGACCCTAGAAGTCACTACATGAGGCCAAGACTTTACTAGCCAGACATACCCTCACGGTGCTTGAAGGCAGAAGCAAGCAGCCAGACTCCTAGGAACTGCATCTCTTAGCCACAGGCTGGCCTTTCTGCAGCAGTTATGGGAGGGGGTCTAGAATCTAGTCCTCAGATCAGGAGTCTGGGGTGGTGGCGGTAACAGCAGAGAGATTCCTGCTAGAACACCGACTGCTTCTTCCAGATGTTTCTCCAGAACTGCAGGCTCTGTGGCTGCCAAGCTGTTACGACAGCTTTCTGGAGGTGCTGTAAGCTGATCAGTCCTCTCTACCAAGACCAACAAGAGTTGAGTCTGATGAACCCAGATCCATCCTGATGGGCCTGGCTCACCAAATCCTTGAGCTCCTTCTCATGATCATTCCACAGGATTTCTGGCATCTCAGCTTTACTTGGTATATGTTGTCATGGAGTCTAGCTTAGAGCTGACCAACTGAGAAATCAATCAAAGCCATTCTAAGCTGATAAAGTGAGCATATCAGATCCAGAATCTCTGCCAAGTTCACAGATTTTATAAATTAAACTTTATCTGAATGAATGGGCTTGGCCCCTACATCCAGTAACCTCAAATCCATACCTGTATACATAATCTTCAAGTTTTCTTTCTGATACAAATTAGTAAATCTCACAATTATTTTAGCAAGTGTTTTCATTTTGGGGGTTTGCTGTTATAATTCGCTTCCTAGGTCACAAAGAGAATCTGATTCTAATAATAGGTTCAAAGGAAATGGAAGCTGTCAGTGACAGGGCAAGAGAACTGGCATCCTTCTGCGAGAAAGCAATCTCTAGTGAGGCCAGCTGAAGTTTCCAAGGGCAGAGGCAAACTGGGAGAGAGAGAAGGTGCTGCTACTTCTGGCAAGGAAGACTCAGAGCATCATCGGTAGTTTGGAGTCCCCAGTTTTGTCCTAATCCTCCCAAATATCCCTATTCAAATTTTCAGTCCCCTTGTCTTTCCCGATCAATGGCCCACTTTTCATTTTAGAGATTGGCAGAGACCATGGATTAAACTCCCGATTTATGTTGTAATTCGACAATGCTAGGAATCAGACTCTGCATCTGATTTCCAGCTCTAAGAGATTCAAGACTATCATAGTATCTTCTTGTTCCAGATAATGTCTTAAGCTAAGAATTTTCAGCTTTGATCTTGCTTTATTTTTAAGTTTCTCATCATAATTAGAAGCCACTCACCTGCCCAACAGTCCTTGAATTCCTTGTGTCCACCCTGATGGTCTATAAATATAGCAACCTGGTCTCCAGTACCTTGGCTTCAGAAGGCACTTCATCTTAAGTTTAGGAGATGACTACAGTAACTGCTTCATCACTTTTTTTTTTTTTTTTCGCCGTGCAACCAACATGTTAGCAGTTATACTCGGCACGCAGAATTTACAAAGATTCAAGAATAATTCACATTTGGGATCAAGAAAGCCAGGAGAGACATCTGAACACGCAGGGCTCTAATCTGGTGGAAACCTCATTGCCTCTTACCGATGACATCTGTGACTCTGGGACTAAGAACAGGAAGCTTGTATGCATTTGCCCCTGAAGAGCTGAAGCCCCAGCTCAAAGCTGTGACTCAGACTCCCCTGCTCAAGGTCTTTACTGCACCTGACATTGTCCACCTCTTCTTTATGAGTCTTCGGTATGCTTGGCTGAATCTAGGGCACATGATGGAAAGTAAAGTCTTTCTTTCCTCCCCTTGGTGATACAGGAGGGCACACCAGAGGGGCTTTGGGTATTGCTAAGTGAAACATCCTGCAGTTGCTGCTGTACTTTCCAATTTCTTTTTTTTTTTTTTTCAAATTTGCCAGCTTGTGGTTCTGTTGGTTTCAGCAAAACACACAGATTTACAAACAAACAAAAATATAAGGTCCCATCAGACAGCTGCATATCAGTGGGCATTTCTGGGAGATGCATTGATCAAGAGTTGCTTCATGAGGCTTTATGATTGATAAAAAGCTCCACAAATGTGAGTTCTGGCCACATGTCTCAATTCCACATTTTCCTTTTCTCTGGGCTTATGAATACAAGATGCAAAAGATTTATTAGACTTTTGGGGAAGTTTGATGCATAAATAAGCACAATACCACTTCTCTGGTTACTGTGCTTACATGAATAACCCTCCAGCTGACAATTTCTATTTTCCTTTGTTTGAACACCAAAAATATGTGTATTTGCCGTGCACGTTCAGGTGAGCCCTATTTTATGACACACACACTTCTGAAAGTGAAATGCAATTGAATAGAAATGGAATTGAATATAAATTGCTTTATCTATTATAGCAGCAGAAGATACGTTTCATTCATGATGACTTTAACACGTAAATTGTTTGTGCAGGAGTTATGAGAGAAAGCTGTGGCGTGTTTGAATTTTTGGCCATCTCTGAACTGAAAGTTATGGATAGGCATCTGGGAATGGCGTCCCTTTATTTGGTTTCACAGAAGTAACTGCTGTGTGCTGGTGGTACAGGGCAGAACGGCCATGAATGCGGGCGTGTTTCCGGCCACCCCTGTTCCCTCCATCCTCACACTGCACTCAAGCTTTCTGTGTCCCCTTCTGTGCAGCAGCTCCTGGGGCAGATGGGATTTCCTGGCCAGTTCTTGGCTGGGCACCCCGCAGAGACACGTGAGGCCACAGCTTCCCACTGGGGACCTGAAAAAGCCACTCTTGCCACTTCTCACTCTGTAAAGGGGTTCTGGGAAGAACAGGCCTGGCTTGAGTCTATAGCTGCCTACTTCCCTTCTTCTCCTTTAACATGGCCATGACCAAGTTCACTGTTAGCTCAGAGCCAACTCCCTCCCCGCTAAGTGCAGGTACACAGTCCTGCGGGAGCACAGGCAGCCTCTGGACACAGGCGTGGTCATCTCTAAGACCTTCTCCGTTCCTATCTCCACCTGTCACTTCTTGTTGAGAAACATCTTTCTCCCTGAGGAGGGGCATGAGTCATTCTTCACTCCCTCCGCACTCCAGAATATGTTGTGTCTCCCTCTTTCAGTATCAAACTGACCTCTCCCTCATCATTTTTTTTTTTTTTTTTTGAAATGGAATCTCACTCTGTCACCCAGGCTGAAGTGCAGTGGTGCGATCCCGGCTCACTGCAACCTCTGCCTCCCGGGTTTCAAGCGATTCTCCTGCCTCATCCTCTAGAGTAGCTGAGATTACAGGCACGTGCCACCATGCCTGGCTAATTTTTGTAATTTTGGTAGAGACGGGGTTTCACCATGTCAGCCAGGCTGGTCTTGAACTCCTGACCTCAGGTAACCAGCCCACCTCGGCCTCTCAAAGTGCTGGGATTATAGGCGTGAGCCACTGCACCCACATCATTTCAAAGCACTAGCAGCCGCACAGGCCCATGCTGCACACTTGATGCTTGCTGAATACTTATCTGGTTGATGGTGGTGCAGGCTTCTCGGTTCCATGCAGCTGGAGCCATGACATCTCCAGGACTGGCTACCTTATGACCTTCCACAGAGATGGAGCAGGAGAACCAGGTTAAAGTGTGACCTGAGCTGAGATGGGAATCCTCCCATTCTTTTGTCACTCAAGCGTTGCAGGTACTTTCTTCCTTACCTCTCGACATCGCTGAGGTTGTGATGTCTGCAGCTGAGCCTGCTAGAGTGGGCGTGCACTGGCTGTGATCCCTGTAGGATGTCTCCCCATCCGGCCTGACCTAGACATGTGAATTCTGAAATGGAGCTGAAAGTGAGATCCGCCAAGCCCCGGTACCCTTCTATCACCGCATGGAGAGGGAGCACCTTCCTTTCATCCCAGCAGCAAGCATCTATTAAGCACCGACTGTTTGCATGCAGCAGTGGGGAGGTGAGATGGGTCCTGGCCCTTGCAGGGCTGGTCAGCACCCTCTTGGCTCAGCACAGGCAGTGGGTGGGTTATACACAGAGCACATTTTCCAGCCCACCCAGGTCCTCGCAGAGCTCCGTGTGGGGAGCAGGGTCCAGGTGGCACAGTGCAGAAGCTGGGCAGAGCAGCCGCCTGAGGCGCCCTTTCCTCTAAGCAGGCCTCTGTGGCTCCCTGGGATTTGTTCTGCATCATTCGTTGCCCTTAGCCTCAGGTGATGGAGGGTTCCAGCTCCCAGTGGCGAACCTCGGACCACGAATAGCCAACTGGCCACCTTAAGCCTCTGGGCACCCAGGAGTGGGGCTGGAAAGTTCATGCTCAGGGAAAAAGGATGTGTGATTGCCTCACTATGTGGGCAACAGATGTGAATCCCCCGGGGCTTTCAGGTCGTGCATGTTCCCATCCCTACCTCATCACATTTGGAAATGCTGTGTCCCTAGGGCAACTTGCCCTCAGGGTGTCCGTGCCAACCTTGACACACCGTGTCATGCGGCAGAGCCCTGCTTGTCACCCCACTGTACATGTCCCTCTAAGGGGGCACTCTATCTTCCCTGCCCACCACTGGACACTCCTGGCACTGACCCCTCCTCAGCACGGATACCTGAATGACAGTACCGTCATTTCAAGCTGAGCGAGAGTTCCCAGTGCCAATCAGAATGCCAGCTTGCCACAGTGGAGTCATGACAAAGACCTTCAGGAATCTGTGGAGGAGTTTCTGGAGAGCAAAGGGTGAAGATGGACAGTACAATGCTGCCTTTTTGCAGGATGAGTATCCAGGGGAGAGGGTCATCACTTGTTTGCATAAAAAGCCGAGAGATGGATTCGGGTCTGTAATAAATCAGGATTTGTTTGTTGCTTATGAAAGTGAATTTGTATGCAGTGTTGTGTAAGATTTTTATCTTTCTGATCAATTTAAAGTATTTGCAAAATCTTCCCATTTCTTGTGTATTTCAATTAGAAAGATAACTCTTTTGAACGTCCATGATTATACTAACACATTTTGCAAGAATTACCTGTGGTCTTTGTTTAATGTAGCAGCGTTTGACACTGAATGTAATACTCCTGGGAATACGGTGAGGATGTGGTTGTTATCGCATCTGAACTTCCTTTCCTGGATCTTTTTGTCACTATTACAGAATCGAGGGTACCGGGGGACAGAGTTCAGCTAACATGTCCTTGTCCGTTGGAACTTCCACCAGCATTTATTCAGGCTGCGTGTGTGCAGCATCCAGCCCTTTGACTTCGAGTTTGAACCTGACGGTGTGCCTGCTCACCAGGACTCATGACATCCTGGCCACGCCTCCCTGTGGCTCCAGCACCGTCCATGCTGTGATTACCAACCCATTGCAGTGGAGATGGAGCAGGTTCTGAGTTGTGCTCCCAAGAACGTGACACCTGAGCTGAGTTACCTGAAGCTGTTGGTGACAAAAGGGGGACAGGACTCCTAGGCAGGGGACAAGCATGCATTCCTGCACAGAACTGGGGGCAGCCAGTGGGAGGTTCGTGCTGTGGAGGAGGTGGAGGGTGAGTGTGGTGGAGGAGGGGATGAGGGGCAGGACCAGATGCCCTGGGACTTGTGGGCTTCCCCTCCAGAGGGGGCAAGCAGGGCAGGGCACTGTCTGATGGATGCTGAAGAGGGGACCTGTGACGGGCATAAGAACAGGCGGCAGGGCTGGCTGAAGGAACAAGGAGGGGCAGTGCCGGCCTTGGCAGGGAAGACACCGAGCAGGGGCAAATATGGCTGGCAGAGGTGGGAGACGCAGAGAGTGCAGAATCTACAAGACTGACTGCCGAGGAGGATGGGACTCTCCATGACTTGGCCGTGGTCTGCTCAGCGAGAGTGGGGTATTTCTAGAGTGCCCGGGACCCATCTGATCTGGGAGAAAGACAGCTCCATTCTGCACGTGTTGAATGTGAGATTCCTGCAGGCATTCAGGAAGATCCCCCAAGGCAGAGGCATATCTGAGTCCGGAGCTCAGAAGTGAGTGAGTTCCAGGCTGGAGCTCACAGGCTTTTCCTCTCACATCTATTTAAGGTAACAGGGGTTCCTGGTGGATCCCGCTGCCTTTGATTTCTTTTCTTCAGAAAGGAAAAGACTTTATCCGGAGGACTTGTCAGGCTCCTGCTTATCACTGATTTGACTGATGCTGGCACTTTTTAAAAAACTATCGTACTTTATGCACACTGTCAGCTCTCATCTCTGAAGGACAGCTTTTATGCTTTGTGGCACATTCTGCGTCATTGCTGTCAGCTCAGGACCACATCTACTGCGGGCTCATTAGTTTCAAGTGCGTGAGTCACTGTGCATTTTGAATGTGATGTCTGTACATTTTTAAGTTTCCTACTTTTGTTTCCATTTGGGAATTTCTCAAAAGACAGACACTAAAATGAGACTGCCAGGAAGCAGCCTTCCTCATGAGTCTCCAGCTTGTTCTGAGATGTTTGCGATTAATGAAAGTGAACCAACAAACTCCTATTATGGCTCAGCTGGCCATTGTGGGCCCCAGGGATTCCGGGGAGAGGTTCCCAGCTGCAGAGGGAACAGAATCCCTGGCTGGCTGCTGGGTCCTGCACCCTGCCCTGTCTCTCTCTCATCCACCTGTGATTACGGATATGCAGTCAAGGCGATGCTGTTCATCTACAAGCCAAAGCTAACACAGTGCAATGAAGGTTGGGCCCTAACCACACTTGGTCCACTGGCTGCAACGGGGCTGCCTGTGGGACTCAGGGGCTTGAGCAGGAGCTCAGAGGTGTTCTTATTTCCTTGAGTCATGTGAGTGCTTTGGATTGACGCAATGGGAAAGTAAAGGACTGAGATGCTGCTGGGCACAGTGGCTCACGGCTGTAATCCCAGGACTTTGGGAGGCTGAGGCAGGTGGATCGCCTGAGGTCAGGAGTTCGAGACCAGCCTGGCTAACATGGTGAAACCCGTCTCTACTAAAATACAAAAACATTAGGCAGACTTTTGTAATCCCAGCTACTCAGGAGGCTAAGGCGGGAGAAATGCTTGAACCTGGGAGGCGAAGGCTGCAGTGAGATGAGATCACGCCATTGCAACTCCAGCCTAGGCGACAAGAGCAAAACTCTGTGGCGGGGTGGGGGTGGGGGGGGGCGCGGGAAGACTGAGATATGCAATGTTCCTTCAACACCATACACAAAGCCTCTTTGGAAGGGGCCCTGGGGGGAGGCCTACATTTCCTGTTGCTCTGTGTGTACCAGCACGTGGGCCACACTTCCTCTGGTGCCCTCTGAGCCTCCTGGCCCTGTAGCCTCTCGGGCAGCTGGAGGTGCCGCCTCTCCCACACGGCTGATGCCCAGCTGCTCTTTGCCCTTCCAGTTTTAAGGAGCTCATCCAGAAGGTGTCCACTGGCAGCGAGGGGCCAACGGGAGCTGACCCGCTTCTCCTTTGCAAATGCACGCGTGTACTAGGCCTGTCTGTGGACAGAGCCAGATCCTGCCTCTGTCCAAATTTCTGATGAAATTTCTCCTTTTCTCCTTTTTCCACACTCCAGCAGCATCTCCTTTGCAATCTTCTTTGCCTTTCAGTCTCATTTCATGGCCTCCCTTCAACTGTCCTGATGCCACTTCTGCTTGCTACAGAGAATGACAAGACCAGTTTTTTAATTTAAAGCGATAAAACTTCTAAAATGATACTTTTTACTGGTCTTAAAAGCATACGTCTTAGAAGCCACATGATACATGATGTTCTATCACTGCGTTTTTACTGTGGGTCCTCATCGCGCCCACTGGACACATTAACACATTCTTCTCCACACACAGGCAAAATTCAAGTACCATAATGCTCACAATTTTAAATAGTTTCACTGTCTGCTTTTCTACATATGCTCGTCTCTGTATATGAAGCTTAAATGGTATTCCTTGAAATGAAATCATCTAATTCAAAAGTATCCAGTCACTAATTTCTGTTGTTTGTATGATAAATTCTACAGTTACAAGAGTAGAAATATTGAGTCTGCATTTGCTTTAGTAAAGTAGCAAAAAGCACAGCAGACCCTAGATTTAGAGATGGCTGATCCTTCATCTGCTGCTTTAGTCTTTGTTTAACTTAATTCCTTTTGCCTTGAAGTGTATCTTGTTTAGGTAACTGTCTCTTTCCTGGACTGTGCCTGGTCTCCCCATCACTGCCTGGAAGCAGGCTGTTTTAGGGGTGGACTGGTAGAATTGTGAAGAACTACCACAAAGCAATTATATAAGGCAAAAGTATTTTATCATCCTAACTGATAGAAAAAAAACACATTCATTTGTTTAACTTACTGATAATAACCAGTTCTGTTCACTGCTAAGTGCCTACGTTGCAACCCTCAGTAACTCCTGTCTCTCTACTGCCATGGCTCACTCGCTTTGATCAGCTTATAATTTGTGCATAGTTTTGGAACTTTGCTTGGGCAATGTGGGCTTGTTTCGAAGAAGATCAGTGAAGTTATATGTGGCTTCTCAAAATATCCATCCTTAAGGAAAACAGAAACTATGGCCCCTGCCAAAGAGTAAAACTCGACTTGGTTTCACTCGGAGCAAGCAGGACCTTCAACAAGGCTGGATAAGGCATGGCATTTCTGTCCCCAGCATCCCATGCACAGTCTCTGATGAATACATGAATGGATGCATTTGCTGGTGTTTTCCATATTGTGACCAAGACTTGGCATTTTAAAAACAAGCACTTTGCCTAAACATCAACCAGTTTATTGTAACAGCACTTGAGTGTTCAGCAGCCTCAGAGGGTTTTGTGAGTTTCTCATTTCCCAGGAGTGAAAGCTGTTATTATTTTTAATTTTCTGCTCCTGCAAATGCCCTTCCCATGTACATGAGCTTTCCCTTTCTCTGTTATTTGCAGGAGAAGCAAAGTCCTTTGAATTTTCTTCCCCAATATCAACCCAGATTGTTTACAGCAGTCCCGGATATTAGCACAATGCTTTCCCCTTGACAAGATGCGGCACTTTTCCTGCTCGGGCTTGAGGCAGAATGACTGTGACCCAGGCAAGTGAGCCAGTCCTGCAGGGGAATGGAGACTCCTGTGGGCTTCCAGGAGACCCAGGCCTCTTTGAGGGGACAACCCACCCCTGGACCTCAGGAACTTATCTCAGCACACTCGGCTGGGATGCAGACTGGGCGTGGGCCCTGACAGGCACCGTACACGCGTGCATTTGCAAGGAAGTGGTGGTCAGGAGACTCCCACAGAGAAGCCCCTGGTGACAGGCTCTTCTTAGAATGTGGATGACATGGCACACCTGAGATGAGCTTCGGTTTTAAATGGGAGCCAGAGAACTCCAAGACCAACCACAATATGGTGGGGGAGAGTTATTCTGCCTCCCAAAGAAAGGGGTGTACAGAACAGCACCTGTATCAGTCCACTCTCACTCTGCTCTTAAGAACTACCTAAGACTGGGTAATTTATAAAGAAAATAGGTTTAATTGGCTCACGGTTCTGTAGGTTGTACAGGAAGCATGGCTGGGGAAGCCTCAGGAAACTCACAGTCACGATGGAAGGTGAAGGGGAAGCAAGTATGGTTACCATGGTGGGACAGGAGAGACAGAGAGAGAGAGAGAGAGAGAGAGAGAGAGAGAGAGAGAGAGAGAGAGAGAAGGGGGAAGTGCTACACACTTTTAAACAACCAGATCTCCCAAGAACTCACTCATTATCACAAGAACAGCAAGAGAGAAATCTGCCAGTGAGTCAGTCACCTCCCACCAAGTCCTTCCCCTAATATTGGGAATTACAATTCAACATGAGATTTGGGTGGGGACACAGTGCCAAACTATGTCAGCACCTCTTGTTAGGAAGGCCTTTGCTCTGAAAGGCTCCAGGGAGGTGGAAGGGACTTGGGGCCGTGGAAGTCATGACAAAGGGACAAGCATGTGCTCAGAACACGGGGGAAAGGGCCACAATGCATGTTCTCCTATAGGATTAAAGTGTCTCAAAGGTGCACCATGATGGGGAAGGGAAAGTCACGTCCTCCGGCTGATCCTGGCTGTACCCTGCAAAGCCACAGGGGTAGAGCTCCCAAGACCATGGGAGTCCATCTCTTGCATCAGCATGACCTCGATGTGAGACATGAGTCAAAACAGATTATTTAGTAGCTTTACCCTGCTGGATTTCAGACTTGCTTGGGACTTGTAGCTTCTTTGTTTTGGCCAATTTCTCTTATGTGAAATGGGAGCATTTACCCAATGCCTGTACCCCCATTGTATCTAGGAAGTAACTAACTTGCTTTTGATTTTACAGACTCCTGGGTGGAAGGGACTTGCCTTGTCTCAAATGAGACTTTGGACTGTGGACTTTTGAGTTAATGCAGAAATGAGTTAAGACTTTGGGGGACTGTTGGGAAGGCATGATTGCATTTTGAAATGTGAAAATGTGAGATTTGCGAGGGACCAGGGATAGAATATTATGGTTTGGCTTTGTATCCCCACCTAAATCTCACCTTGAATTATAAACCCCATAGTCCTCATAGGTGTCGAGGGAGGGACGAGATGGGAGGTAATTGAAGGTGACAGTTTCCCCCATGCTGTTCTCATGACAGTGAGCAAGTTCTCATGAGGTCAGATGGTTGTATAGGTCAGTTTTCCCTGCTCCTGCTCACTCTGTCTTGCTTGCCATCATGTAAGACGTGCCTCTTCCCCTTCTGCCATGACTGTAAGTTTCCTGAAACCTCCCCAGCCATGTGGAACTGTGAGTCAATTAAACTTCTTTGCTTTATACATTACCCAGTCTTGAGTGTGTCTTTATAGCTGTGTGACAGTGGACTAATACAAGATCCATGCAGAGGAGAACAAGGAAGGAAGAAGCGCTCTGTCTGGGCCAAATGAATAAGGAAGCTGGAAATGTCTCACTGCACCACAGGCATGGTCTTTACCTTGGACAAGTTTGAGAGGAAAGAATCAAATAGAAAGGACGAAATGCCAGATAAAAGGACCAAACAGTGACAGATTAGATCAGAACATGAAGGGAAGTGGTCTTCCCCAGATTAAAAACTGTTTCATTGACCCAGTGGAGACTCCCAAAGAAAACAGTGGTGAGCAATTCCTCCATCTGAGAAGGGCAAGGGGGGCCCTGGAAAACACAATTGTGTTGGAGAAATTGGTGCCTCTCACGTATCAGATGCATGAACTGAGGGTCTTATCTGAAGCCATGGGTAGGATCATTGGCATATCCACATGTGTGTACACTCACACGTGTCTATTTTATCAAAGGTGGAACTTAGGCTGTTTGTGCAGCTTGAGATCTTTTTTTCCCCTTCTTAATGTTAAGGCTCGACTTTTTTATGAATTAAAAACTTTGGGTTTTTGCATTTAAGTCTTTGATCAATCTTGAGTTGATTTTTGTATATGGTGTAAGGAAGGGGTCCAGCTTCAATCTTCTGCATATGGCTAGCCAGTTCCCCCAGCACCATTTTTTGAATAGGAAGTCTTTGACTGATTACTTGTTTTTATCAGCTTTGCCAAAGATCAGATGGTCATAGATGTGAGGCCTTATTTCTAGGCTCTCTATTCTGTTTCATTGGTCTGTGTGTAAAATCCCAAACCATAAAAATCCTGGAAGAAAACCTAGGCAATACCATCCTGTATATAAGAATGGGCAAAGGGTTGATGACAAAGACACGAAAAGCAATAGCAACAAAAGCAAAAATAAAAAAGTGGAATCCAATTAAACTTAAGAGCTTCTGCATGGCAAAGAAAATTCTTTTCAACAGAGTAGACAGACAACCTAGAGAATGGGAGAAAATATTTGCAAACTATGCATCTGACAAAGGTCTAACATTGAGCATCTATAAGGAACTTTCACAAATGTATAGGAGAAAAACAAACAACCCCATTAAAAAATAAACAAAACACATGAAAAGACACTTCTCAAAAGAAGACATACGTGCAGCCGACAAGCATATGAGAAAAAGCTCCATATCACTGATCATTAGAGAAATGCAAAGGAAAACCACAATGAGATACCATCTCACACTAGTCAGAATGGTAATATTAAAAAGTCAAAAAATAGCAGATGCTGGTGAGGTTGTGGAGAAAAGGAAACACTTATACACTGTTGGTGGAGGTGTAAATTAGTTCAACCATTGTGGAAAGCAGTGTAGCGATTCCTCCAGAAGCTAAAAGCAAAACTACCATTTGACTCAGCAGTCCCATTACTGGGTATATACCCAGAGGAAGAGAAATCATTCTGTCATAAAGACACATGCATGAGAATGTCCATTGTCACACTGTTCACAATAGCAAAGACATGGAATCAACCTAAATGCCCATCAGTGACAGACTGGATAAAGAAAATGTGGTACTTGTATACCACAGAATACTATGCAGCCATAAAAAAGAATAAAATCATGTTCTTTGCAGTAACATGGATGAAACTGGAGGCTATTATCCTTAGCAAAGTAACACAGAAAAAGAAAACCAAATACTGCATGCTCTCCTTTATAAGTGGGAGCTAAATAATACCTTATGAACACACAGAAAGAAACAGCAGACAGTAGGACAACTTAAGGGGGAGGGTGGGAAGAGAGAGAGGAGCAGAAAAGGTAACTCTTGGGTATTGGGCTTAATACCTGGATGATGAAGTAATCTGTACCCCAAATCCCTGTGACACGTGTAACAAACTTTCACGTGTACCCCCAAACCTAAAATAAGAGTTAAAAAAATAGTAATTTGTTTTTAAGACAGAGTCTCGCCCTCTCGCCCAGGCTGGAGTGCAATGGTGCGATCTCGGCTCACTGCAACTTCTGCCTCACAGGTTCAAATGATTCTCCTGCCTCAGCCTTCCAAGTAGCTGGGATTACAGGCGCCCACCACCACACCCAGCTAAGTTTTGTATTTTTAGTAGAGATGAGGTTTCACGAATTTATATTGTTTTTTAAAAAAGAAAACCTTGATGAGGACACAGTGACATTGACCAACAGGGGTGTAGGAGCAGGGTGAAGGCCACATCCGTCTGAATGCCCAGTCTGGGTGAATCCCGGTGTTACCTGAGGTGGGTGGGGGGGCGGTGCATGCTTCGAGAAGACGAGGCTCAGAAGCTCTGGAGAGAGACAGCAGCAGCGCAAAGGCATCCCTTCCTTCTGATCTGCAGGAAGCTGACGGCACCATCATGGCTGTGGCTGTGCAGCAGTGTGGAGTCCCCACATCTGGAGGGAATTTCTCCCTCTGGGAGATGAAGGATGCTGAGCAGGAACACTGGAAGGGGGCCCTTGATTTGAGCCATGTCACGAGACTTGGGAAGCTCTGGAGCATTCCACGAAAAGACTCTGGAACGTAGACTCATGCAGGGTTCTTGACAGGATGGATTTGCAGCCATCTGTGCGGCTTTCAGTAACTGCCCCCACCTTCCAGGGCATTAGCTAGTTGTGAGTGTTTCTAGTAGCAACACCAGGGAATGATCCATAGAACCTGCTATTTTTCAAGTCATTTAAATGGGCTCGATTTGCCCTGTATTATGTTTTTTTTTTTTTTCCCACAGTTCTTGATGGGGAATGTGGAATAGAGAAGAGGCCCTATATTTGAACGACACACAGACTCTCCCTGTTCTCTGTGGCCCCCTAAGACATGAAGGGCAGGACTCCATGACCACGCAGGATGCAGATGCGCTTTTGAGAAAGGTGTGTTTCTGTGTTTTATCTCGTGGCAGTGTCTTCCTGTTCCTACACAAATGTCTTCTATCGTGGAAGAAGATGCTCTAAATTTGTGCTTAGAAATAAATTTCACTTTTCACGTGCAAAACTGACAGGCTGCCCAGGAGCTCGATGGAGAGCACTCCCCACCCCTCTGCCCATCTGCAAGTTCTGGCCTGAGTGGCTCTGCTCAGCTCCCACATAGTCCTAATGCACCCAGGCTACCTGGGAGCAAGGGCAGGAGTGGACGTTTCAGGCAGCTCCTGTGCCTTTGAGAAGCTCCAACCCTGTGCCTTTGACCGTGTGGGGGTTCACGGAGCACAAAATCTGCAGGTGATTCCTTCCTCCCCTCTCCTCACCCTTCCCCATGCCTGGGAGAAAGGCTGGGGACCATTTCCCCATGTCTGCACTATTCTTGTTCTTCGGTTTACCAATTGCTGCTTTGAAGTAGTAAGTAGAAGTTTAGATGAACATTTTCCAGATTGAGGTACTGCCGATTTTTGAGAAGGATGCTTTGGGCAAACACTTCAGCAGGGCTATCTCCTGCTTGGTCTCCCAGAGCAATTGCAAGGCTCAAGTGTTGTGTGTTTCGCCCAGTGAGGTGTGGATTTTGAAACGCATTTGACCCCAGAACCCTTCTTGTTTTCATGAAGTGTGTTTTAACACAGCCTGGACCTGGCATGGTGCACGGCGAGCATGAAGGTCTGCATGGCATGAATCGAGGCTCCTGGGCACTGGCTGGTCACTCAGTCCTCCCCTTGTTCATCGATTCCAGCAGCTATTGAGAGCCTACTCTGATTGCTCCCAGGACTAGAAATATAAATAGGTTGATTACCTTTCATCAGTGGGAATTCCAGTAATAGTAACAGCAACAGCAGCAATGATAAAGGTGTCATGCTCGGTATGCTGGGAACTTCACCCCCTCTCTCTGCTTTAATCTCCATGACGTGTATTTTATTACAACCCATATTTTACAATTCCCTGAGTCCTGGAATGATTTCCTGTTACATCGGAAATCTCTTCTGACCTCTGTGTCTAAAAGCCAGACATATGCTGATCATGTGCAAAGACAGACGATCATCGTTCAGACACAGATCTTCCAGCCTGTGCCCCTTCTCGGGTCCTGGGCAGCTGAGCAGACTCTCACTGGCAAAGTGCCCCCCAGGTGCCCTGACTCTTGCCTCTGAATGGTCCCCAAGAATTCCCATCTCAGTTTCCTCTCTGCATTCCTGTTGCCTGCTCTGTGCCAAGTGGGTAGCTGGCGTACTGGACCTTTCGCTAAAGAATTAGAATTTTCCTTTGTAAGAAAGAGTGAAAGCAAATGCCAGTCAGGTGGCCACTGCTTGAGAGGTTGACAGGACCCACCAGCTGCAGTAGCTCCCGTGCTGAGGGGATAGGGCAGTGGCTGTGGAGTCACCATCAGTCTCTCTGCAGAGGGAGAAGGCCGAGGAGCAGAGAGTTTAGGGTTCCTTCTGCCTCTATTAGGAAACATGAGCATAAAAAGAGAGATGAAGAGATAAAAGCCCACTGAGACACCACTCACACTTAGAAAGAACGTATGCAGCTTCACTCTAAGCAATTTTTCAAAAACTAGATTTTTGTATACAAGCTTCCATATTTTCCAAAATTTTCTAGGGCCCAGGTGGAGCAATACACATTTCTCCATGGACAAGCCACCTAAGTGGCTAATGCTCAGGGCCTTCTGGGTGAGCCGTTGACTGTGATGTGTGCATTTGTATTACCAGATGATCTTTTATAAATACTTGTGGAGTCACTAGGTGAGAAAAAGGTGAGGGTGAGGATGGCCTAAATTAAAATAAGTAGAAAAAATACTTGGCTTTGTGATGTGTTTTTCTCCAACTCTGGCATAAGGATGTGTCTGATGCGCCAATGGTCACCTCAGCATGAATGAGGAGGCTCCGACTGAGGACCTCCAGAGGGAACTAAGAGCAGATTCCTCCCCAGCGGCATTAGGAGCAGGCCCCGCCTCTCCTCTGGGAGATGTGTCCAGTGTACGATAACAGCATAACTCTCTCCATCAGGGGAATCGGGGGACGGGGAAGTGAAGGATTTGAGTCTGAAGAGCGACCCTAGGAGTGAAGGAGAAGAGGGAACAGCAAAGCACTTCTGTTTACAATTGTTTTAAATCTTGAAGACAAACAAGCAATAAAAGACAAAAACAAAGAAAGAAAGAGAAAGAAAGAAAGAAAGAAAGAAAGAAAGAAAGAAAGAAAAGAAAAGAAAAGAAAGAAAAGAAAAGAAAAGAAAAGAAAAGAAAAGAAAAGAAAAGAAAAGAAAAGAAAAGAAAAGAAAAGAAAGAAAAGAAAGAAGCTGGGTGTGGTGGCTCATGCCTGTAATCCCAGCACTTTGGGAGGCTAAGGCAGGCCAGTCACCTGAGGTCAGGAGTTTGAGACCGGCCTGGCCGAAATGATGAAACCCTGTCTCTACTAAAAATACAAAAAATTAGCCAGGCATGGTGGCTCATGCCTGTAATCCCAGCTACTCAAGAGGCTGAGGCGGGAGAATGGCTTGAACCCGGGAGGCGGAGGTTGCAGTGAGCTGAGATGACTTCGTTGCTCTTGTTACTCCAGCCTGGGTGACAAGAGTGAAACTCCAAAAAAAAAAAAAGAAGAAGAAGGAAAGACAGAAAGAAGGAAGGAAGGGAAGGAAGGAAGGAAGGAAAGGAATGAAGGAAGGAAGGACGGAAGGAAGAAAAAGAAGACGAAGAAGGGAAGGAGGGGAAGGAGGGAAGGATGAGGAAGTAAGACTTAATTACGGAAGGACAGAAGGAAGGACGGAAAGAAAGGAAGCCAATCCACACCTAACTTCTTAATTATCTTTCTTTAATTCCGTCCCTTACTTCAGTGCCCTTCCCTTCAAAGTCCCCTTCTCAGGAAGGAAGGAAAGAAGGAATCATGCCTGTAATTGTAACCCCAGTGCTTTGGGAAGCTAAGGTGGGCAGATTACTTGAGCTCAGGAGTTCAAGACCAGCCTGGGCAACAGGGCAAAACCCCATTTCTACCAAAAATACAAAAATTAGTGAATTGTGGTGGCACACACCTGTGGTCCAGCAACTCAGGAGGCTAAGATGGGAGAATCACTTGAGCCCGGGAGGCCAATGCTATAGTGAGCCATGATCATGGCACTGCACACCAGCCTGAGTGACAAAGAGAGACCCTTTCACAAAAAAGAAAGGAAACATAAAGCAAAAGGCTCTCCACAGTCTGGGAAGTGCTCGCCTCGCGGCAGGTCTGCAGTCCCTGCACCTCCACTGCTGTGGGAGGCTTGGCCGCTCTTTACTGCAGTTCCAAGTCCTACAGATTCACTGCAATGGATGCTTCCATTTTCTAATCATTAGTACCTCTTTTATTAAAGAATCAAAGTGAAATAAGGCCACTTAAAACAAACATCATATATAAAAGTGTTGCTATAAATAATTTGAAAACTAGATAAAATTTTAGGTGCAACATCACATTATTTCTTCCTACATTAGTGTTTTCTATATAAACTTTTACAGCCTGAATAGATTGGTCTTACTCATTTAAAACTACTTTTAGTTACAAAAGAGATGCATCTTTAATGTTGAAAAATTTATACATAAGCAAAGAGATGAAGGAATCTGCCATTATTACCGTTGTAAATATTTGGTTTACATCCTTGTAAGCATTACAAAAGAGACAGAGGAAAATATATATTGCATATTATGTTGTTTTAAATATTGTTTTTTGTTTCATATAGTATAAGCATGTTTCACATCAATAAGTGTATGTCTGTATTTTCATCGTTATCAGTTAACTGGCAACACAGCAAAATGTGTCTAACGAATCACTTACATTGGCATTTAGAAATTTCCAATTTTCCACAATTAAAAATAACACATGACATACAAATATATGTATACATAGACACATGTATACTAGCTATATAATGTATTACTTACTGTTGTTGCTAATGCATTTTTCCATTCTGTTGTTTTGTTTGCTGTTAATATCTAGGAAAGCTATTATTTTTGTACACATTCTGTACAATTTTATGGGATTTGCAAGCAGAAATGCATCTCCTCTTTAAATATCCACATTTTCTTGCAGTGAGCCGAGATCGTGCCACTGTACTCCAGCCTGGGTGACAGAGCAAGACTCGGTCTCAAAAAAAAAAAATCCACATTTACTGTTCTCCATTCTACTGTTCATGCTCTCATTTAACTTAGTCTTTTACATTGCATTGGGTGGTATTTTCATAATTATATTGGCTTTTAGTGATGATGGGCACCCATGCCTTATTCCAGATTTTAATTGTTCCTCATGCTTAGAATTAAGACATTGGTGTCTGATTTCAGATGAATGTATTTTGTCATGTTAAGAAAGTTTGTTTTTATGTTTAGTTTG
Organism: Rhinopithecus roxellana; assembly: GCF_007565055.1. Classification (NCBI taxonomy): domain Eukaryota; kingdom Metazoa; phylum Chordata; class Mammalia; order Primates; family Cercopithecidae; genus Rhinopithecus; species Rhinopithecus roxellana. Next base: position 51,523,799 of record NC_044559.1, on the reverse strand, counting down.
TTACAAGCTTAAAAAATCAATTGTAAATACTGTAACGTATCAAATGCACTTTTCACTCCTTATACACCTGTCTACTCAAAACGGATTAAAAATTTAAAGGGAAGACCTGAGACTGCAAAACTAATAGGAGAAAATGCGGGGAAAAGTTGCATGACATTGGACTGGACAGTGATTTTTTGGGGCATGAACCCAAAAACACAGGCAAAGAAGCAAAAATAGACAAATGGGATTACGTCAAACGATGAGGTTTCTGCACAGCAAAATAAACAATTGGATGAAGACACAACTCACAGATTGTGAGAAAAATCTTTGCAAATCATACATCACACAAGGGATTGATATCTAAAACACACAAGGAACTTAAACTACTCAATTGTAAGAAAACAAATGACCCTATTTTAAAAAGGGCCAACAACTGAGTAGACATTTCTGAAAAAGAAGACAGACAAATGGCCAGCAGATACATAAAACAACTACTCAACATTTCTAGTAATCAGAGAGCTGCAAATTAAGACCACAATGAGATATCACCTCACATCTGTTAGATTGGCTATTATTTAAAAAGATGAAATATAATAAGTACTGGTGGCTGGCATGGTGGCTCACGCCTGTAATCCCAGCCCATTGGAAGGCCGAGGAGGGTGGATCACCTGAGGTCAGGAGTTCCAGACCAGCCTGGTCAACATGGTGAAACCCCATCTCTACCAAAAATACAAAAATTAATCAGGCATGGTGACAGGTGCCTGTAATCACAGCTCTCAGGAGGCTGAGGCAGCAGAATCGCTTGAACACGGGAGGCGGAGGTTGCAGTGAGCTGAGATCACACCACTGCGCTCCAGCCTGGGCGACAGAGCGAGACTCCATCTCAAAAAACAAACAAACAAACAAACAAACACCAAGTATTCGCAAGGATGTGGAGAAAGGGGCCCCTGGCACACTGCTGATGGGAATGTAAATTAGCACAGCCAGTTTGGAAAACACTGTGGAGGTTCATGAAAACACGGAAACTGGAATTACCATATGGTCCAGCCATTCCACTTCTGGGTATATATCCAAAGAAAATGAAATTAGTGTGGGGAAGAGATGTCTGCACGCTCACGTTCGTTGCAGCATTATCCACAGTTGCTAGGATATGGAAACAATTGAACTGGTGATCCACGGATGAATGGATTTTGAAAATGTGGCGTATATACACGGGGAAATACTGTTTGGCCTTTAAAATACAGGAAATTCTGTCATTTGCAACAACATAGATTAACCTAGGAGTGAAAGAAAGCAGGCACAGAGAGACAAACACCCTACGATCTCACTTATTTGTGGAATTTTGAGAGTCGGAGTCAGAAGTAGGAGTAGAAGGGGGTTATCAGAGGCTGGGAAGGGGGTTGGGTGGGGAAAGGGGAGACAGGCACACTTTGGGTTAAACGGAAGAAATCAATTCTGGTGTTCTATGGCCCAGCACACTGACTATAATTAATATTAACATACTGTGAAAGGAAAATACAATCTCAGGACCCTAAATTCTCTATGCCAAAAGAGAAAAGTTAAGCATGGAAGTGGAGTCACCAAAAACAAACAAAACCCCCTGCCTTTCCTTTTGTTTCTAAACCAACCGCTTCAGATAGATGGCCATGTCTGCCCTCCCACACCCTGGCAAGGCAAACAAATAGCCCATCCTTACGGGTCTAGGACAGAAGCAGATGAGAACCAGTACCTCGCCCACCTCGTGATGAATGTGTAGTGGCCAGCTTCCTCCCTTCGGTGTCCACTTCCGCTTGTGTAAAGTGCAGATTTACGGAGCTCCAGACGAATGTGTGATTGACTGTGTCCTCCACCCCCTCCTTTCACCTGCAACATGTGGATTCACACGAGTGTTGGGCCCGGCGTGGTGGCTCACACCTGTAATCCCAGCACTTTGGGAGGCCGAGGCAGGTGGATCACCTGAGGTCAGGAGTTCCAGACCAGCCTGGCCAACATGGTGAAAACCCATCTCTCCTAAAAATACAAAAAGTAGTTGGGTGCGGTGATGGGTGCCTGTATTCCCAGCTACTCGGGAGGCTGAGGCAGGAGAATCCCTTGAACCCAGGAGGCAGAGGTTGCAGTGAGCTGAGATCGTGCCATTGCACTCCAGCCTGGATGACAGAGATAGATTCCATCTCAAAAAAATAAAAATAAAAATAAAATCACACACAAGAATGTGACCATTCCCTGCCTCTTTTTGTTTCTTTCTCCTTTCCCCTCCTGCCTACTTATCTCCTTATGTTGAAGCCCTCAAAGACCTCTTTGGAAAAAGTGGGGACCACAGGCCCTACTGTACCTCATGTCTCTTTTCCCAGGTGCAGCCTCAACCTTGACAAAATAAACCTCCACATGGACCGAGACCTGTCTCAGATACTCTTTGGTTTGCAGTGTTGTATATCTCAAAAAAACAAAAAGAAAGGATTTTAAATGTTCCCACCACAAATAAATGATGAATACTTGAGGCGCTGGAGATGCTGATAAGCCAGATTTGGTCTTTCCATGATCTACCCAAGTGCTGAAACCTCAAATTTTATCCTGTAAGTAATTATGATTGTTAACTGCCAATCAAAATAAACGGAACCAACAAAACAAAACATTTCAACTTACTTGGGATGGCTTCTATTTATGTATTTCCCAACACGTGCCAGTTCTTGCAGTTTGCTAGCGAATCTTCCCTCCGTTGTGCTATTGGTGCCTGTGTTTGAGTGCGTACCTGCACATGATTTAGAATTCTGGATCTAAATAAATGAGATGAGAATATAGCACTCCTGTCTGTATTTTGTGAGATTCGATTACAATTTCCATGCTGGCTTCAGAAGTTAAACTGAGAGACGCCCTTCAACTCTATTGCCCTGAAACAGTGTAAGGGGCACACATATCACCTGTCTTGTTGCCCTGGAACAGTGTAAGGGGCACACACATCACTTGCCTCTTTCCATGTTATTCTTCATTTCCAAGTGACGTGTGCTGCCGTGGGCATCCAGGCTGCTTGCTGGCCCCACAAACTTGCCAGTCCCTTCTCACTGCATTGCCATCCACCTCTTTGAGAATTAGTGCTGGTGAACCATGTTTTCCTGAAAAATGAACCTTCTCGTCAAGACTTTAAACTTACCAACAATTCACAGGTTTTTCCATGCAACTGGGGTCACGTCCTCTTTCTCACATCCTTCTGCGTTTATTTTCTCCCCCTTTGTAATTCCTAATTTTGGAAAGTTTTGTTTTTGTTAAAGTTGACTCCTAGCTTTATTAATACATTTTACTAATTTTTGTCTTTAAAACTTCAGCTTTGTCATTTAATATGTCTGGGTGCTGCCAGCAGATCTGAGGCAGCAGGTCTTCCAGCAGGGGCAGACCCTGGGGTGGTTTGCACAGAGAATGGGGTGGGCATGAGAGAAGCACTGTCCATGCAGGGAGCACCTGCCTGGCTCCCTGGGGGTCACACCTTCTTTCCTAGCACCCTGCGGCAGGCCAGGGTAGATCCCGGCTCTGTGATGCAGGAGAGAAATCCAGCCCTTTCAGAGGTCATGGGACATGTCCAAAGGGGTCCCAGTGGACAGGATCCCAGGCCTGAAGGTCGTCTTTGAGCCCCACATCTCATCCACTCATTGCAGCTCCAGACCCGGGGTCCAGAGGACACGGGACCCTGGCCCTCCCAGTCCCCGACTGTGGTTGGCAGTGTGCAGGAAGTCCCTGTGGATTAACCTCCCAGACCCTCGAGCTGAACCTCCACCAGGAAGCAGTAGTTGCTCTAAAGGTGGGGAGCAAAGGTCTGTCTACCTGCCCAGGTGAGGCCAGGGAGGACCCCACCAGAGGCAGGGCCCACATCGGCGCTGCCGGCCGTGCTTGGACCTGGGTTATAGGTGGCCAAGGAGCCAGCTGGGAAGCTAGAAGGAGAGGTAAAAAATGCCAGGGGCATCAGAGTGAGAAAAAACAAAGCTTGACAGAATCCAACTTATTACACCAAATGAACACATTACTTTGAGTGTGTATACTCAATTGGTATCTTTCCCTACATTAATACGCTTTTTATTAGATTATTTAAAAGACAGCAGTATTTGTCATTAGCTTCTCCATGAATCATTTGAATTATGTATGTGGTTACTGAGATAAAATTCAACCTTAAAGCGCGTTGTGATGTATTTTTGCAATAAAAATATCAAGTTCATTTAAACAATTGCTTTTTAAAACACTGTCTCTCTCCCAGTGGGTTTTCATTGATGAAATTATGAAAAGACAAAGCCTGTCTGGATTATTTCAATAAATTCCGAATATGAGGCAGATAAAATGAGCATTACGCTGACTCACCGGCCAGCCCCAAACCCACACGCCCAAACTGACCTCAGTGACTAACAAATTATATTATGAGGCTGCAAAAGGAAAATTAGAGTTAGAGTGGGGAACAACAAAAGGCCACATGTTGAGGGGTTTAAATCTATCAATGCTCTTCTCCGAACGTGAGAGTTCAGAGTGTTGATGTATCTGCACCACCTTCTCCCGGGACACCTAGCTCTGACGACTGTGATCCCACTGCCCGGCACGTGCAGAGGCCACAGGTCTGGGGGTGTGACGTGGTTCTACCCGGACATGGGTTTGAGGGATGAGTTATGTTCCCCTAGTTCTCATCCGTGGGCCATGGCATCATGGTGGGTTCTGCTCCTTCAGTCCTCGTGGTAGCAAGGCCAGGCCTGGAACATGCTCCTAGCCTTGGGGCCTCTGTCTGCAGCCCCCGCCAGGCTGATGCTCTGTGACCTTCCAGGCCATTGTGTCTCAGCCCACATTTCTCAGAGCTGCTGTCGCGTGCTGAGGAAACGCACAGGGGGGTCCAGGAGAGACAAGCCTCTGCACTCCAGATGTGAGTTAATTTGAAGGTTTATGGGAATGTCTTGGGGACAGGTCCAGCCCTTCCCACAGCTTGCAGTGTGCACCACCTACGTGCTCCTGGCCTGCAGGTGCTCCAATGTGGAGCAGGGCGGGGGCCAGTGCAAACCTCCAGATGAGAGGGAGAGAGCAATGGGGTCCTACGCCAGGGGTGGGGAGGGAAGATGAGTGCCCCCACATCTACGCACCCCTTGCTCCTCACAGCAGCCTGCGTGGCAGTGGATGGGTGTCCCAGGGCTGCCTCACCCAATGAGGGCTTCAAACCACAGAGGCTCATTCTCCCTGTTCTGGAGGCGGAAGTGTGAAGCCAGGGTGAGGGCAAGGCCGTGCTCCCCCAGAGACTCTAGGGGAGGATCCTCCCTGCCCCTTCTGGCTTCAAATAGCCTGGGGTATTTGCATCTCTGCCTGTATCTTCACTCAGCCTCTCCCTGCGTCCGAGCCTCCTCTCTGTCTCTCATGAGATCACCTGTCATTGGGCTTCAGGCCATTTGGATAATCCGGGATTATCTCTTCCGGAGCTCCTTCGCTTCATCACATTTGTAAAGACCTTTCTTTCCCAACAAAGTCAAGTTCGCCGGTGCCAGTAGATAGTGCAATCCTCCTTCTTACAGACGGGGAAGCACCCGTACAGAGGGGAGGACGGGAGCTTGGGGCGCACGGCAGAGCGGAGGCTGCCCTGGGGTCTGCAGCCAGCCCAGGCTGCCACCTGAGACATAGCCTGCCCTGCGAGCATAGGGACCCATGTGAGGGGCATGGACAGTGAAAGTCATGCCTGAATTACGTACACCCTGTGGGCACGAGGGCCCCGGTGACGGGAGTCAGGGCTGTGCATTGGTTACTGTGCTGGGCCACAGTGTCGTCACTAGGGGTCTGATGTGCACAACAGGCCATGTTGTTCTCCTGTTGGACGTGAATGCCCTCTGGGAATAGACCAGGTCACCCTGAGTCCGTGATAAACGGAAGCAACACAGGCCCACTTCATAATTTTCCTTAGCACCGACACCAGCGAGGTCACCACGGTGCTCTTCCCAACACGTCCAGTCTCAGGCCCCTCAGGTCTCCTGGAAGCAGCTGCCCTAGAACAAACCGCTGTTTCTTTAAGTCCTCCCCGAACTCCAACTGCAGGCCTGCAGCAGGCTCCACCACCCTCTGCAGGACCCACAGTGCAGCCCCCGCAGTGCACACCTGCCTTGCTGTGGGGACCCAGCCCACTTGTTCTCTGCAGCTGTGCACCTGCGGGCCTTTGGCCTGAGGCAACTGGGAAGACACAGACCCTGCCCTTGATAAGATGATGGGACATGTGGAGTCATATTCCCCCAGGGTGTTAGGAAGAAGGTGGTCAGTGGGCAGGAAGGCAGGGCCAACCAGAGGATAGGGGGCCTTTGTGAGGGGCGCCTGACAGGGTGAGATCTGACAGGCAGGGCTGGGGGTGGGAGGGCAGAGATGCCCAAGGAAAATGATCAGGGCGGTCTGGGAGAGGGAGGGGAGGGGCCAAGGCTCGGGATGCCAGTCAGGAGGGGAGGGGCCACGGCCCAGATCAGGGAGGACACCCAGGTGTGGCAGTTGAGCAATGGTGGGACCAGAGGCCAGATAGGCTTGAGGGGACGCAATCATCTCTTCGGGGCATTTTGATTGTGAGATGCAAGTGGCTTTAAGAGCAGATCCTTACAGGTGTTTGGAAGATCCAGCCTAGACTGGGGTGAGGGCTCTGGTAGGAAGCTGGGCTCATTGTCATGGAGGTGGAGGCAGAAGCACAGACCCCATGGCAGCCACCATCCAGCTAGAGCCACGGGGTGCAGGGCTGGAGAACCCAGTTGGAGGGTCTGATGAGACCACGCTGGGCGGGCCTCTAGATTTCCTGTGGGCAACACGGCTTCTACCCTCCAGGTCTGAGGTTTCAGAGCCGGCCAGCAGCTCCACAGGGCGGGCCTGGGGTAGGTCGGTCACGTCCTGTACCCCAGAGGGATGCAGTGAAGGCAGCTCTGCGAGCGCTGGACAGCAGCTGTGGAAAGGAGGGGCATCCGCATGGTGTGGAGAGGGGCCAGGAGAGCCCCACGCTGTTCCTGAAGATGCTGGGAGTGGGGCAATGCTGCCCTAAGGCACTGCTGCCCCTGGGTGTGCAGGAAAAACCTGGAACACCCTCTAAACCCACTCGCGGTGGAAGTGGTGGCTGGGACCTCGGTGTGTGGAAGATGGGTCCTCCCTTTGTGGTCAGTGGCTGCCGGGTCCTCGGGCTGGGGGTCTGCACCTGCCCCCAGCCCCCAGTCTTGGATTTGTCTTGGAACCCTTTTGAACGCTTGCCTCTTCCCTCAGCTCAGCGTGCTCCTCACTTATTGAGGCGTTTTGTGGAAAAAGCCTTCAAGGCTGCCGTGGGCTCGAAGACTCAATGGCCTGAGCTTTCCTCTTCTTGGTACAAAATTTACAAAGGCTCGCATGTGCTGGAACCAGGATTTTTTTTTTAAAAAAGAAAGTTTTTGTTTTTGTTTTTGAGTTAGGATCTCACTCTCACCCAGGCTGGAGTGCAGCAGCATGATCATGGCTCACTGCAGCTTCAACCTCCTGGGATCAGGTGATCCTCCTGTCTCTGCCTCCCGAGTAGCTGGGACTATAGGCGTAAGCCACTATGCTCAGCTAATTTTTAATTTTTTTGTAGAGATGGGGGCTTACTATGCTGCCCTGGCTGTTCTTGAACTCCTGGGCTCAAGCGGTCCTCCTGCCTTGGCTTCCAACATTGCTGGGATTACAGGTGTGAGCCACCACACCGGCCAAAAGAAAGTGTATACATTGACAATTCACAGAAAAGATTCCAAGGAGTTTACCCACTTTCCTGGACTCAGAAACTCATTATTTACTCTGCGATGTGGCAAATAATGAAGCTGGATCCCAGGTGAGCGGAACCGGCTTTGTCCATGTGACTTGAAACTGTTGGCGAGGCTTCAGTAATCGGCAGAAGAGTGGGGCCCGGAGAAATGTAATGAGCTGGGGACTATCTCCTCTGTTTCCAGGGTGTGTGTGGTTTACAGAGAACTGTTCTGTACCCTGGAGAAAGACTGCCAACTCAGCTGCTGTCTTTAAATGACTGGCTGACCCCAGCAGTCATAACAAAATAACTAATAGGAAAAACGCAGGAGGGAGCCAGGCACCGGCCGGCAACCCCCTGCTCGAGGTTCTGTAGGGATCCCATGCGCAGCTGCCACTCCCCGGCTCTGATGGCACCTCCAGGAAGCAAGGGGTCTCTTTCTATCCTCCCTGGATTCAGCGCAGTGGTCTCCCCGCCGTGGCCCCGTCTCCCGCTCTAGGGTTCAGCCCATCCTCCCTCTGGTTTGGGCCAAAGATGACTTCCCTGGAGAATTGTCTTTGGGCTGAAGGGGAAATGGGCCTCGGTGGGTGCAGGCTACTGAGTGGCAGCATGGCTGAGTCCAGCGCCACGCAGCAGGGAGGGAGGTGCATCCCCTGAGGGTGCTGGCAACGGAAGCAGTTATTTCCTACTCAACAATAGCAACAGGAGTGTCCCAAGCAAGGGCTCCTCTGCCCTCCAAGCAGGTCCTGGGGAAGACCTGTGCTTTTTCCAGCCTCATGGACCCCTGGCATAACTGGTGACGGGTTCTTGGAGGCAGGAGCAGAGTGGGCAGCTGGGTTCAGGGTCCTCGTCCTCCTTGGTGGAGCCTGAGCGCCCCCATCCCTCCCCTTCCTCCTGCCTTCCTTGGCCCCAGGCCCTAGAAAACAGCCTTCTCTTCTGTTATTGTTAAAGGCACTTTGATTTTAAAAAAATATTTTGGTATTTCATTGATTCTGAGACTTCTTTTTCTCCACATTAACTTTTACAATCTGTGACATCTCACACTAGCTGCAGGCCAGGTGGCAGTCACAGGCATCTGGAAGCGACCCCAAACCTGAAAGAACAGCCATCAGAGGCTCGAAGGCAATGCTCAGAGCTGGGCTCCTTGAACTCCTAGAGATGGGATGGTGTGTGGAGGGTGAGAAGGTGGTGAAACCAACATGTTAAACAACATTCCCTGAACAGGAGTCAAACCAGGCTCACTCTGCAGAACTGGACGCGGCGATTGGAGCCCAGACCCCGTGAGGGTAGCGCCTCCCTTAGTGTCCTGTGAGAAGCGTCCCTCTCCAAGCCTCCTGATATCACAGAGGCTGATATTGTTTGGAAAACGTAGAGATCAGTGACTCTTTTTCTGATTTGAAAAAGATTCAGAAGGGTCAGACCCTGAATGTGGAGTTTTAGAAAATCGTATCCAATTTGTATTATATCTAATATAATCATAATATATCATATGATATTATATTATACATGATATAAATTGGATATGATTTTCATATCATATCATATATGATATATTTATTATGTTATGTTGTAGCATATTATAAACCCATATCACATTATATTATACATATTATAATTTACATACCATTAAATACATAAATCTTAAGTTGGGATTTAATGAATTTTGATAGATATACCCAAGTAACCCACAATCCGGTCGCAACATGAAATATTTCTATCACCCACAAGGATTCCACCTGCTTCTTCCTGATCATCCCCAGCGCCTCAGCCGTGGAGGCGACCTCTGTTTGGACTTCTGTCCCACAGGGTAGTTTGGCTGCTTTAAACTTAATGCTTGCAGAATCACGTACGATCACGCAGGACGCATCCTATGAACGTGGCATGTGCATTTGGAAAGCGTCTGTGGGGTGAAACTGGTTGGTCAAATCTTTTGCAGTCCTAATTATTTTCTACTTGTTCTATTTTCAGATTTGTCTATTCTCCCTCAGTGTCTACCAACTTTCGCTTGTGGGTTTGAAGTTCAGGTATTGGGAACAGATACCTCAGGATTGTTGCATCTTCTGGATGTTCGACCCTTTCATCCTTGAGATGTGGCTCTGCCTTCCTGCCTGGAGTGGGCTCTTCCCTTAATGCAGCACGTGGGCTATGGGGAGTGTCGTCAGCTGGGTCCCAACAGCCCTTCGCTTTTAGCCTTGGTAGCAGGCTAGAGTCCGATTCTCTTTTGTGCCGTTGTTGTTTGTCTGTTTGGAGTCCGGTGTGAAGACTTTGACCTTGCTTGGGGTGCTCAGGTCATTTGCACTCAGTGCAATTGTGAAGTCGGCCACATTGCTCGTTTCTTTCATTTGTGTCTTTTGCTTTTGGTTTCTCTGTTGCTCCTTTTCTTGCCTTCTTGCAGATTATTTAACTACTGTTCTAGCATTCCATTTACTGTCTTCTCCTGATTTGATACCAAATCCTCTTTTTGTGTTTTAGCCATTGCTGTAATGATTATAATATGAACTTGTCTTGATGTAGGAGGAGCACACATCACACCACTGGGAGTAAGATGTAGGAAGCCTGCAGCACGATGCTTCCCTGTGCCTGTAATCCTGGGTGTGATTTTTGTCATGGATTTTACTTCAACCAATTTAAAAATTGCTACTCATTATTATCAGTTTACAAAGAGTCACTTGTCATCTAAGTAATTAAGAATTTTTTTTTTCTTTTGAGACAGTGTCTCGCTCTGTCACCCAGGCTAGAGTGCAGTGGCACAATCTCAGCTCACTGCAACCTCTGCCTCCCAGGTTCAAGCAATTCTCCTGCCTCAGCCTCCTGAGTAGCTGGGATTACAGGTGTGCACCACCACGCCCAGCTACTTTTTGTAATTTTTAGTAGAGATGAGGTTTTACCATGTTGGCCAGGCTGGTCTTGAACTCCTGATTTTAGGGTGATCCACCACCTCAGCCTCCCAAAGTGCTGGGATTACAGGCGTGAGCCACTGCACCTGGCCCAGAAAAAAAGTTTTAACCCCGTATTTATATTTGGGTGCTCTTTATTCTAACCTGCAAAGCTGCTTCCAACACTGTTATTTCCTTCAGACGAAGGACTGCCTTATGTATTTTGCATCTTAGGGGTCTATTGGCTACACATTGTCTCCACTCTCATTTACTGAAGAATATCTTTATTCTATCTTCAGTTTTTTCTGGATCTAGAATTCTAGTTGGGCTGGGCATGGTGGCTCACACCTGTAATCCCAGCACTTTGGGAGGCTAAGGCAGGCAGATCACCAGGTCAGGAGTTTAAGACCAGCCTGGCCAACATAGTGAATCCCCATCTCTACTAAAAATGTAAAAATTAGCCGAGTGTGGTGGTGCACACCTGTAGTCCCAGCTACTCGGGAGGCTGAGGCAGGAGAATCAGTTGAACCTGGAAAGTGGAGGTTGCAGTGAGCCGAGATCACACCACTGCACTCCAACTTGGGCAACAGAGTGAGACTGTCTCAAAAAAAAAAAAAAAAAAAAAGAATTACAGTTTTGCAAAATTTATTTTCAGCTCTTTGAATCCATTATTTCATCGTCCCCTGGCCTGCCTGGTTTCAGATGAGAAGTCAGCAGCTACTCTTCTCACTATTCTCCTGCATGGGTGTCTAGTTTTCATTTAGCTGCTTTTTAGATTTTTTTCTTTATCTGTAGCTTCCGTCAGTTGAACGCTGATGTGTCTAGCTGTAGTTTCCTTTGAATTTGTCACATTTGGCATTGATTAAGTTTCACGAATTTGTGGATTGCTTTTGTTCCTCAATGAATTAGGTAAATTTCTAACCAGTACATCTTCACAGCCTTTTTTTTTTTTTCCTGCCTTATCCTTCTTTTGCTTTCTGGAAATTCAATTCTACATAAGGCAGCCTGTTTGAAATTCTCCACATGGTGCTGATTCTATGTTTGCTTCTGTCCAGCAATGTTATAGATTTTTAAAAATGAACTGTTGATCTTAGAACAGTTTTAGATTTGTAGAATTATTGTAGTATAGACAATTCTCATGTTCCCCACCTCAATTTGTCCTATTACTAATATCTTACACCACGATGGTACATTTGACAAAATTAGTGAACAAACAGTGAAGCATTATGATTAACTAAATTCATAGTTTATTCAGATGACCTCTGTTTTCCCCTCATGTTTTTTTCTGCATTCAAATCCTGTTCAGAATACCATGTTCCATTTAGTTGTCACATCTCCAAAGGCTTCTCTTAGTTGTGACAATTTTTCAAACTTTCCTTGTTTGTTTCTTGTTGTTGTTGTTGTTTTTGTTATTTTCTTGCGACAGAGTCTCGCTCTGTCGCCCAGGCTGGAGTGCAGTGGCACCCTCTGCTCACTGCAAGCTCCACCTCCCGGGTTCATGCCATTCTCCTTCCTCAGTCTCCTGAATAGCTGGGACTACAGGCGCCTGCCACCACGCCTGGTTAATTTTTTGTATTTTTAGTAGAGAAGGGGTTTCACCGTGTTAGCCAGAATGGTCTCGATCTCCTGACCTTGTGATCTGTCCACCTCAGCCTCCCAAAGTGCTGGGATTACAGGCGTGAACCACCGCACCTGGCCTCAAACTTTCCTCGTTTTTGATGAGCGTGATGGTTTTGTGGAGCACTGGTCAGGAATTTGGCAGAATTCTCTCAATTGAGAAATGCTTCCCTAATGATCAGACTGGGGGAATGTGTTTTTGGGAGGAAGAGCATGGGGTAATGTCCATTTTCATTGCATCTTATCAAGGGCACATGCTATGAAAGTGACTTTTCATTATTGATGGTGACCACAACCATCTGGCTTGAGTTTGTGTTTGCCAGGTTTCTGTACCACAGTTAATCTTTTCTTTTTCTCTCCATTTTCAAACTGCTTGCTGGAAGAAGGTCATTTAAGGAGTGGGAGTTACGTTGTAGATGGGAGATCTTCCATAAAAGAGCCTTTTCTATCCTCTTCAATTTATTTATCTATTTGTTTACATCTTTTACATATTTATCTATTTGTTTACATCTAAAATCATGTGTTTACATCTTTATTTTTTATTTATTTATTTTTTTTTGTTTTGTTTTGTTTGTTTGTTTGTTTGTTTTTTTTTTGAGACGGAGTCTCGCTCTGTCGCCCGGGCTGGAGTGCAGTGGCCGGATCTCAGCTCACTGCAAGCTCCGCCTCCCGGGTTCCCGCCATTCTCCTGCCTCAGCCTCCCAGTAGCTGGGACTACAGGCGCCCGCCACCTCGCCCGGCTAGTTTTTTGTATTTTTTAGTAGAGACGGGGTTTCACAGTGTTAGCCAGGATGGTCTCGATCTCCTGACCTCGTGATCCGCCCGCCTCGGCCTCCCAAAGTGCTGGGATTACAGGCTTGAGCCACCGCGCCCGGCCTACATCTTTATTTTTATTCTTTTGGTGATAGTATGATACCATTTACTTTATTTTGTGAGAGTTGTTCTTTTAGCTGGTTCCTGTATTCTTCTGGCATATGCCTATCTTTGTGGGTTTTGTTTTTTTGTTTGCTGGAGCTCTTCTGTACTTTATGGCACTAAAAGGTGCTCCACGCTTATTCTTGCATATTTTTCTGCCCCTATCCTAGAAGAAGCCATTTTTCCAAGGAGGCTTGGTTCCTTTTACTAGAAAATGGTATTAGAGACCAGGATTTGGGAACTAGGTGGGCTTATTGGTAGGGTGATGTCACTGCTTCTAGGACTTGTTAGCTGATAGAGCAAGACATGAGTGTCTATTCATCCTCTTAGATGAACATGTTTGCAAATATTTCTATTTGTAACCATCTGTATCTATGTTAGGCTCAACATGAGCTTATACTAATGCTTCCACGTATGTTCACTTTTTGTGCAATCTATTTCTTCTCTCTCTCCTTAAGCTTGGATTTCTATTGACATTAATTTCACAGATCATTGCTTTTCCAGGCTCCTATCTGCTATTAAGTTTATCTTGTAAATTTTGGCTTTCAGATATTGTGTTTTCAATTTTAAGTGTCCATTTAATTAGTTTTAGACTTTCAATTTCTCTCCTGAAATGTTCTCTCTCCACCTATTCTCTCTACCTTTTCTGGGAAAGTCTGTAACGTGTCTACACTAGGTGTTCCAACACCATTGTTGGCTGGTTCTAACAGGGTCATCGAGATCTCCTCCTACTCACTGTGTCTTATTTGACTCTGGCTTCTGTGCATGCCGCATAATTGTTTTCAGTTGGTTACAGACACTGTTTATGAAGCAGAGACCGAAGGGTAGCTTTTTGTTTTGCTTATTTCCTAGGGCTGATTTTTTGTATTTCCAAGCTTGTAGTTGAGGTGGTGCTGGGTCTCTGCCTTAATGAAATTGAGCTCACTGCCATAGCCCACTCATCACACACTTTTCTGATCTTGCCAGTATTTGATCCAGGAGGGGGTTGCTTGCAGTTTCAGATATTTTTGTCTCTGCTTTGGATTCAACTGCAAAAGAACCATGGAATTCAGCCACTACAGGATGAAACAGGATTAGAAAGTTTCTCTCTGGCCAGTCGCTCCTCCACTGCTGTGTTTTTTGGCAAAACTCAGGTAGGAGGTGATTGGGAGGAATTGCGGGACTGAGTGATCTGTCCTTGCCTCTGGAGTTCTTGCAGATGATGAATCAATCTCACCAGCCTACACTGTTCCTCAAGACTGTGCCGACAGCCCTTCATCTCTGCAAAATTTCTGCACCTGCTGCTGCCCCAGGCAGGAAAGTATCACAGTTCTATTACTTCCTGTGAAAGGCTCTTTGATCTCTGAAATTCAGCTCCCTAAGCTTCCTTCTATTGCTATTATTTGTTAGCTCCATAGAAACTAGGGGCTAGACACTGTGGCTCCTGCCTGCAATCCCAGCACTTTGGAGGCCGAGGTGGGTGAATCACTTGAGGTCAGGAGTTTGAGATCAGCCTGGCCAATACAGGGAAACCCTGTTTCTAGTAAAAATAGAAAACAACAGCCAGGCGTCATGGTGTGTGCCTGTAGCCTCAGCTACAAGGGAGACTGATGCTGGAGAATTGCTTGAGCCTGGGAGGTGGAGGTTGCAGTGAGTTGAGATTGTGCTACTATACTCCAGCTTGGGTGACAGAATAAGACTCTCAAAAAAAAAAAAGTATAATTTTTGTTTTGTCTTATTTTAAATTTGTACTACTTACTAGTGAGAGACTTTAAGGCTGAAGATCTGCCTCGAATTTAGAAACTAATTTACAATAGGGGGATATGTCTTTTGGTGTCATAGTATCACTAATTTGCCAATCAACATGTTTCAAGGGAAAACGCTTAAGGGTGAAGTAACCCAAAGCTTTTATCAACTAAGCCCAGCTTGTCTCAAACATGACCATGTCAACCAGGAAGCACCAAGTTACAATAAATGAATGAATGAACAAAAATCATTCTTATAAATTGAATGTAATTTGTACATTTAAGATACACAATGTAATGTAATGTAATTTAGGTATAGTATATTACATCACGAATTTTTTTCCCCAAATTTTTCGGATACCATACTAAAATCATCTTTTTGTGTTTACTCTTAATATGTTGGTTTTCTAAAATCTTGTTGTGTGGTCCGGTACCTCAGTTCATATCGTAGGAAAGTAAGTGGTGCTAGAGTGTGGGGTCTTGTCTCTTACTCTGTGTCAGTCCGTTTTCATGCTGCCAATAAAGACATACTTGAGACTGGGTAATTATAAACGGAAGAGGTTTAATAAAATCACAATTCCACATGACTGGGAAGGTCTCACAATCATAGCGGAAGGTGAAAGGCACATCTTACATGGCAGTGGGCAAGAGAGAATGAGAGACCAAGCAAAAGGGGTTTCCCCTCATACCATCCGATCTGGTGAGACTTACTCGCTACCACGAGAACAGTATGGGGGGAACCACCCCCATGGTTTAATTGTCTTCCACTGAGATCCTCCCACAACACGAGGGAATTATGGGAGCTACAAGTCAAGATGAGATTTGAGTGGGGACATAGCCAAACCATGTCATACTCCAAAGTTGAATAAGATTTTAAGTACTAAAGGGAGCCCAGACTATGTGAATTTCCAGGTAGTTTGGCATTTTCAGAGAGAAAAAAAAAAAGATGGGAAGAAGCATTATTCACATACATTTTATGAGTATAGACTGTATATTCATAAATGAACTACGCTTTTTCAAAAAACTTAAGTCATTGTGTGCTTAAAGGCTTAGATGTGTTACATGGAACATATTTTCAGTTTACAGTGGCTTAAGGACCCGTGGGTAGGCGGTTGTCTTGACAAATGTATCTTTACATTGCATGTGGTACTATTTGTGTTTGAAATATTTGTGTTTTCCATGGTTACACATTTGAGGAATTATCTGTCCAAGTCACAGGAATGAATCAATGATGCAAAATCAGTTTTTTCATCAGAAATTTCCTGTGCACCTTTTAAGTGCATGGGCAGAAAAGACTGCAGTGCTCCTTTTTCAACCTGCACAGCTCACATCAGTGAATGAGATGAAGGAGAAGACGCCACTTGCACTGGTGACCCCGGTGTTGGAGGCCTCGGGGCTCACTGGGTGGGGCTTCTTTGTGGTGCACATAGAACCTGGGACTTTCTGAACCTGTCTTGAGGCTGTGTGGGACAAGGTACTGTGTATGGGGTTTAAAGTGCAGGGTCGGATGTCCCAATATTGTGTGAAGGCTCAGCTGGATCTTCCCTCCTCGAGGCTCTTTCTGGGCATATGAGAATTTCCTTCACTCACTGGGAAAGCCAATTCAATGCATGTTTAGACTTATTTAACAATTGCATGCAAAAGCTGCCGCAGATCACAAAGAAGAAGGCTAAGGTCTGATGTACGCAGGGAGCGTTGCAGGAATCCATGCATCCCTTTCTTCCAGACGGAACCACTGGACCTTCTGGGAATGCCCCATTGAGCAATCACTCCATTATCTTTACATGAGTGCTTGAACAAAATCTCAGAATGGTGGAGAGAGGTGCCTTTGCCGCCATATAAGTACGCTGGTGAAATGCTAAGAGACCGTGTTTGCTTATTTTAAAACCGTGTACTCAAATTTTACTTATTCATTTGTTTTAGGATTGCAATAGATCTTTAAAAGTTTAGGATCAGTGGGCTGTGCCTTCTCTGTCGTCTATTTAGGCTAAAACTTTGAGACACACCTACAGGTCTAAGAGACACAATGGCCCTCGATTTCAGCAGGGTTGCTTTTATTTCCTGGTGGTAGTAGCAGTGGCAGTGGCTATAGTAGAAACTACGAGTCATTCAGGTTATTAGGTGTCAGGCACAGATCTCAATCACAGTACTTAACACTTTTAATCAATGCTGTATCTTCATTCATAGGCCCTGTTTGAAAACACTGGAGAATGATTGATGTGGTAGGTATTTTTCAGAAATTATAGATTAGACAACCTTGGAGCTTTATTAATTGGCAAGATTACCAAGGACAAAACTGTGTTGTACTTAAGTACCATTTTGTACTTTGTAAATCTAAGTCACTTTAGTAAATACAAATCATCCATCAAGACTATATTTTAGCCCTTTTCCAAATGAAATAAACAGTAGTATAGAGAGAAAACTCAAATATGTTAATTTTCTATACTTGAGTTTAAAAATATTTCTAGTTATCCCTCTCATTCTCAAACAAAATATTAAAATTTATGATCTTTGGATAAAATACACTACTGTCTGGAAATTAGCCAAATTATAATAATTATTAACATAAAAGTGATGTTCATGAATATCACAGAGCAAAATTTTTACAGAAGATATGACCATGAAAATGATGGCATTTATTTTCTCATATACTCAACCTTGCAAATCCAAATTAGCTTCATCTTCCTAGTCAGTCACCTTGGGAACCAATATCTTTATTAAAACAATATATTTTCTTTCCCCCAAGTCTGTTTGGAACATTCAAATTGTATTATCCTTCATAATAAGTTTATAATCATAGATACACACACATCCTGTCATAACTGATGTTGTAAAAAGAACAATTTTAAAACTTAGAAAAACCTAGTATCCCATGGTGTGTATGTACCACATTTTCTTTATCCAATCTCTCACTGATGGGCATTTGGATTGGTTCCATGTCTTTGCTATTGTGAATAGTGTTGCAATAAGCATACATGTGAATGTATCTTTATAACAGAATGATTTATATTCCTTTGGGTATACACCCAGAAATAAGAATGAGATCATGTCCTTTGCAGTGACATGGATGAAACTGGAAGCCATCATCCTCAGCAAGCTAACACAGGAACAGAAAACCAAACAACCAGTGTTCTCACTCATAAAAGGGAGTTGAATAATGAGAACACGTGCACACAGGGCGGGGAACATCACACATCCCGGCCTGTGGGGCCAGGGCGAGGGGAGGGAGAGCATCAGGAAAATTTCTAATGCATGCACAGCCTAAAACCTCAGTGAAAACCTCAGTGATGGGTTGATGGGTGCAGCAAACCACCATGGCACACGTTTGCCTATGTAACAAACCTGCATGTTCTGCACATATATCCTGGGATTTAAAGTTTAAAAAAAAAAACAACAAAACTTAGAAAAACGTATCTTTGTATTCTGGGCAAGTCAGAATATCCCCTCCTCCCTCATGTTTCGTGGAATTTACTTCCCTCTCAGATGGTCCTGGGCTGCAGTTCTTGCCTTCTCATGCCTCTGGTTCAGAGGTTCAGATGGCTGCATGAGGACAGTAAGACTGCAGTGTGGGTGGAGGGAACTGCAGACGCTGGAGGCCCAGACTCTGACCCGCCAGGGATCGCTGGGGCACATCCCCAGGGACTGAAGCCTGTGCTGAAAGCCCAAATACAACTGAGAACAAGGTGAGGGACTGGTGGGAATCTGCCGCGCCTGGACACACGGGGGTCAGGGGTTGGGGGCAGGACGAGGGGTCGGCTGGCGAAGCGGGGGTGTGCCCAGCTGAAGCATGGGATGGCACCAAAGCCCCACACACTGCTGCCATCGACATCCACCCCAAGGACCCTGTGGGACTCCTGAGTAGAGCCAGGGGCCCCTCCAAACACCTCCCACCAATGTCTTCCTGGTGAGGCTGGCATCTCCCTTCTGACTCTGTCATTGAGGCTCTGTCTGCTTTTCTTCATCCCAAGCTTCCCACGGGTATTCTGGGGGGAAAAGCCTAAGGTCTGGCCACGTTTCTGCCGGGCACCCGCACAGCCACGTGGCCCACGCTCAGGATCCCAGCCCCGCTCCTGGCCCCCGTGGGCCCACACACCGCTGATTCCCACCAGTCCCTCACCTTGTTCTCAACTGTAAGGGAATCAAGGCGCCTCCCCTGCCTCTCCATGAGTGGTCCTTGGCTCACGTTTCCAGTTCAGCACCCACCTTGTCACCATTCACGCCCCCCGCCTGCAGCTGGCAGCACTGCCAGGCCATCACCAGTGCTGCGACCCCGCGGCCAGCAGGAAGGGCGCAGTGCCAGCGGGGTCTCCACGCGGCCCGGCTCAGGCAATCCTGGCGTTTTCCTCTGCATCCTCGTGCAAATACACAAGATGTAACTTCAGGAGAGTTTCTCTTTTACTTTTCTTCAGGGAAGTAAAGCTCTGAGGTCATTACAGATGCTGTTTAAAATGCAGGCTTTTACTTGAACATTTAGCAACATAAAATAAATGACAGTTATCGGGGGATTCACGGCAGCGCTTTGCCTCTGCACGGCTGTCACTTATCTGTAAATTTATCATTGCATACAAAGTCAAAGATTTCACTAGACATTTATTACACCTATAAACTTTAGGGACAAATGGGCACGTAGACATAGGAGGAAAACAAAACTAATTTTTCAGGACACAAGTTGATCACGAGCGTTTGAGTGACACGAGAGGCTTGCAGGGCATAACATCTGGTCATTGTTAAAGGCATTTTGTGGTCATGTCCACAACATATTCAGGGATTCCACCGTCTTCCACAAATTGCATGGTTCTTGGCCTGAGGTTTCAGGCTACTCACAATATGTCCTTAGGGGCAGCATCTCCTTAGCAGGTTTGGGTAACGATTCACTTAGAAAAGTCATGGAAAGGGCTTAGTCCAGGGCCTTGTACATAGAAGGGGCTTCGTGAACGTGACCCTTCGTTGTTTCCTACACATGTTGTTTTTTCATGAGTGGCACATTTCTCATGCAGGAGAATGAGAACAGCAAACGCATTTACCATTGTAAGTTACCACTGGGTTAGAACAAACTGCGGTTGACAGGCTTGCTGGATCTGGTTATTTGTATTTGCGGAACTAAGTGGAGTGCCCTCTACAGTTCTCAGTTAGCAGAACAGTAGCACTGCCAGTGTCCTCCGTCCTCCCCAGCCCCACCTAGAGAAACAGGCTGCTGGCTGGTTGTAAATCAAAGCTTGGGTCTATGTGAATGCGGCTTGGTGGATGAAGTTTGGTGTCCTGGTTCCAGCCTATTCCTTGGGGAAACAGAGGTAAGAAGATGTCAGATGGCCAGGCACAGTGGCTCACGCCTGTAGTCCCAGCACTTTGGGAGGCCGAGGCGTGTGGATCACGAGGTCAGGAGATGGAGACCATCCTGGCTAACATGGTGAAACCCCGTCTCTACTAAAAATACAAAAAAACTAGCCGGGCGTGGTGGTGGGTCCCTGTAGTCCCAGCTACTCGGGAGGCTGAGGCCAGAGAATGGTGTGAACCCGGGAGGCGGAGCTTGCAGTGAGCCGACATCATGCCACTGCACTCCAGCCTGGGCTACAGAGCAAGATTCCATCTCAAAAAAAAAAAAAAAAAAAAAAAAAAAGAAGTCAGATGCTGGAAAAAGGAGCCGGACTCCCTGAGGGGCTGCGTGCTGGGGCCAGGGCTGTGTTCTGGCTGTGGGCAGGCTCCGTGCAATGCTTTGCCTGGTTATTTTATAATCATTGTGGGCACCTCATGGTGAAACTGCTGCTATTATCCATGCCCACGGACAAGGAAACAGAGACTGGAGACGGGAGGAAATCTGTCCAAGGTCATCCAACTCTGATGCGGCCAGTGGGCTGTGATTGAAACCCGGGCATCTGTCTTGAGGGTCTGTGCTTTCAGATTTTGTGCCTCCTGCCTCCCCATGTAAGATCACAGACAACACGACCCACTCATCCTCGCATAGTCTATAAAACAGAAGTGGGGAGTGCCTGTGACTGTGGTCTCGGGTTGGTAGCAGTGGACTCTTCTGTTCTGATTTTCCTGCTTCCTGCAGGGAGGAGATTTCCAATTCCAGGATAAACAGAGGGAAGTTCTGGAGAGTGAAGTTCTGCCTGGTGTGAGAAACACATGTATTATGACTCCTGGGATTCCAGCATGTTCTCTATCTATGATTTCATACCATTTTATCCTCCGTTTCAGTATTTATCTCCAATTTCAAATCCACTCCACATGCTGTTGTGGCTAACTTCTCCTGGGGGTCTGACCATCCCTGAAGCCCACTCCTCCTCGATCACCTTGTAGCACATACACCTTTCACCCATCCCATCGGCCTGGAGTACTGGCATGGCCCCTGCTCCCACGTGCTTGCTAAAGGTGCACTGGGCAGCTGGCAAGGCTGCCTTCTCCGTGCCCCCATCCTGCAGGCACTGGGGGGAGCCTGAGGGAAAGTGGAACTGAGAAGGAGTGTGAAGACTTGTATCCCAGCAGCACTGCTGCTCCACCGCTACATGAGGGGGACTGAGAAGTGTGAAGGTTTTCACCTTGCACCGCTGTGGCTTCCTCCGCTGCATGGCAGGCCTTGCATTCAACTGTAGCTGTGACCTGGGCAGCACGTGGTGAGAGGCTTGCCCCTCAGTAAGATGCTTAGATCAGGATATTTTACAGCAGAAAATCCCTCTGAGTCCATGGGGAGATGACTCTCTCTCAGGACACGAGACCTTTTCCTTGTCCAGCCCTGCAGCATCTGCTTCTCTCCAGCAGCAGGGTAGGTGCTTCTTCTCCAGGCCATCGAATGAGCGCAGTGAGTGTTTCCAGGTCCTGGGCCCAGCTGGGCACTGTATCAGCTGCTGGGGGGTTTCAGGAAAGGGGAAGTAAAAAGAATGGCTCGTGCTTTCACGGAACTGCAATCTACTAGGACGGATAAGATGTTAAACACACACACACGCCCCATACAGCGTGGTCAGGATGTGATGGAAAAACGTGAGGCAGCACCCGCGTCAGGTGAGGAGTCAGAGGGTGCCTTGAGGACCGACCCTCGTCCATCCAGCCCCAGAGGCAACAGAGGCAGGAGGGCAGAGACCTGGGAGGATGATTAGGTCAGAAGGAGTTGCACCTGCAATGTCTTGGAGGCAAGAAAGCAGGTTTCATGTGAGGAGCTGGGGAAGTCCAGCATGGCTGAGTGAGGGAGGCTGGGGAGCAGGTGGGAGTGGGGGCAGGGGCCCCGCAGCAGAGGTTTGGGGCCCTGGCTAGTGTGTGGATTTCCTTCAGGCAGTGGGAAGCCACCCAGCTTCCAGGTAGGGCATGGGAGGGGCTGCCTCTCTGAGGGTGGTCTTGGGTGCTGGAGACCAGGGAGACGGAAGGCAGGAAGGGCGCTGGATGATAATGAGTGTGTCCGGGCTGAAGAGGGTGGTGGGGCAGGTCAATGGCAATGGGAAAGGTGGTCGGATGGGAGAGGCCGGGCTGGGACAGATTCTGCAAGACTTGTTGCAGGTCTGGGTGTTAGGATGTGACGAGGAAGAGGGGAATGTTAGGCAGAGTGACACCATTTGTCGAGAAGGTAGCTTACAGGGCCAGGGTCCTGTCCTTTTGGTCATTCAGGAATTCCTTGGCCCAGAGCAGCCCAGGGTGGGTGTGGCAACAATATCACTGAGTGTTCCGTGAATTACAAAGGGTGGAGGAGGGATGATTTTGGGGAAGAATTCCAAGAGGTTGCTTTTGGACGCTTTCATTAAATGTCTCCAAGGCATTTCAAAGTAGATGCTTCCAGCACCTGCTGGAGCTCAGGGCAGACCTGTGTGTGGAAGCAGAAGTGTGAGGCTGACGGGCCCATGGGCCGAGTCCAGGCTTCAAGAGGGGATGAGATCAGCCGGGAGAGGGAGCAGAGTGAGGAGAGAGGGAGAGGAGAGGACGGCGGTGGGCAGAGTGCTCAGCAGAGGCAGCGGGAGAGGTGAGCATGCACCAGGGGGGCCAGGAGTCCTAGGAAAAACCGCACCACCTGCTGTGGAAGGACACAGGGAGGCTGTGGCAAGAGCTGCAGGGAGATCAGAGACTGCCTGTTGGATTTGGTACCTTGGCCATGGCCGTGAGGGGTGAACCAAGCTGGGTGGGCATGGGCTGTGTGGCTAAACAGACTGTGGGGCAGGGGATGTCCTCTGGGAAAGGCTTGGAATCTGAGGTTGGAGCTGGTTTCAGCTCCAACACAAGAAGCCTATCGATTCCTCCGGGGAATTACTTACTCCTCTGGGTCTGTTTTCTCATCTGTAAAAGGGGGGATTTTGGGCAAATCAATGCTCTCTTCCTGTGCTTGCTTTCCATGAGCTTTTGGAGGGTCTGAGAAAGGTACCAAAGGGAGTCCGCTTGTTTTCCTTCGATTCCTCCTGCTGCTAAGAAACCCATAGCTGAGTTTTGGTGCCCCCAAAAGCCCAAATGAGAAGTTAGGCATCAAATGCTGCTGGGAGACCTGAGCTGGCCGCACCGCTGGTCTCATGGGCCAGACAGAAGGAGACGGGGAAGTAGCACCAGCCAGTTACCCATCCAGCCACTCACTTACTGCCCCTGCACAGTATGTTGGTCGTTGGTGGAGGTTTTGCAGTCCTCATCCCATGGATGCCAAGCAATGCCTGAATTCTTAAACAACTTCCCCAATGTAGAATGGGTGACTCCAGTTTGAGCCAGGCCTCAGCCTGTAGCCCCTAGCCCTGTCCTTGGGAAGCAATCAGTAAGAAAATGGTGAACAGTCATCCACCCCACGGACCCACCATGACACTCATCCAGGAGCTTGTACCTGATTATGGCCAGTGTGCCATCAGCCTGGCCATTGTGAGAAGAGAGAACAGAAGCACCTAGAGGTGGAGGTGAGAGCAGAGGACTGCACTTGGTTCCCGAGTTTGCAGAGATAGCCCAGCTCAGCACTTTCCTAGTTAGGAAGACGTGAAAATGGACTCTGTAAGCACTTAATCTGGGGAGTTATTAGTTATGTAGTTGACCGAAATTAGCTTTATGTACTGGGCATGATGGAGTTAGCTTTCTAAACAGGAATACTTTCTTGCTCATGTCAAATCTGTCTCTTAAATCTCACACTCCAGAGAGAGTCCTTCTTTTATTTTTTGTGAGGTGGAGTCTCACTCTGTTGCCAGGCTGGAGTGCAGTGGTGGAATCTTGGCTCACTGCAACCTCTGCCTCCTGGGTTCAAGCGATTCTCGTGCCTCAGCCTCCCGAGTAGCTGGGATTACAGGTATCCGCCACCACACCCAGATAATTTTTGTATTCTTAGTAGAGACCGGGTTTCACCATGTTGGCCAGGATGGTCTTTAACTTCTGGAGAGCATCCTCCTTGCAGACACGTTGGACTTTTGTTAGGAGAAACTCTTCCTTCAGAGCCAGGGGCCTCTTTGTCAGCACAGGCCAGCACAGATGTCCAGTGGGCCTCGGACGTCACTCCTACTGGCAGTTTCTGCATGGAATTTTTTTCTGCCACAGAAAGCTCTGATTATAAAAAGAAAATGGGCTGAGAAATTAGATGGAAACAAACATCAGTTCTATTCTGTCAGGGAACATGGACTCGGCTCCACCTGGAGCCTCAGCTTGCAGATCTTGCCTGATTCCATTTTTATTAAAGGAATCTGAGCAAATAGGTGTGCGTGTGCTAAAGGTGCCCT
The DNA here is from genome assembly GCF_007565055.1 of Rhinopithecus roxellana. NCBI lineage: Eukaryota > Metazoa > Chordata > Mammalia > Primates > Cercopithecidae > Rhinopithecus > Rhinopithecus roxellana. Next base: position 51,499,315 of record NC_044559.1, on the reverse strand, counting down.
GCTGAGCAAAGGACAGCGTGATCTCTGTGAGTGCGTCTGGAAAGGAGGGAGGGGCTCGGTGGCCACAGAGGCGCGAGCTGAGTCTTGGCTGCCCACGGGGCTGAGTCCTAGTTGAGGCTCCGCCGAGCTTAACCAGTGATTAATCCCCTGACCACAGCTCCAGCCAGACAGCTCACGGTCTGAAAGCAAGTGCCTTCTGCTTTCTGGGACTCTCCTGTCCCTCTCAGGAGCTCCCCATTCTCCTTCTCTCTGGAGCACGGGTCTCCAAAGCCACGTGCTCTTCTTTGAATCATGGAAGATTTCCCTTTAGCCTCCTAAAATTAATGTGAGAAGCATTTCGGCTAACTCCTTGTAGGACTCTAAAATGGCAGCGCTTATAACCTCAGTTCTAAGTGGTGCTGAAAGACATTTCCGGGACTCTGCCCTAATTTGCATTTTGTGCACTCAAATGTTTGCATCAGGATGAGTCTGAGATGGTCTGAAAAGAATGTTCCTGGCCTTGAGTAACTTCTTCTACAGGTGAGACTTCAGACAGACTCTGGGCACTCAGACCATTGCAGACGTAGTCTAGGAAGTGATGCTTAGGAGGAAAGGAGGCCTCTGGAAGGAGGCAGAGCCTGCTGGCATGCAGAGCTTCCCTTCCCCTGTGGCTCTTGGCTGAGTGTCACTCGGCACAGGGAGCTGAGGGGTGAGGTAGGCGTTAGGGGAAGACACAGCAGGCTGTGCAGCCTGCCCCTCTCTGCTTACCAGAAACTGCTGACCAAATGGAACCTTCGGAAGTCAGCCCCCTCAGGAGCTCGACCCTTTCCTCTTTCCTCTTACCTGTGTGAGCAGGACCTGGACCCTGCTCGGACTCCCACCTTCCTTAGAAACCAGCCCTACTAAGACCTGGGCTACTGGGCTGTGGGCTCTGGTGTTCTGGATTCTGGCCCCAGAGCATGAAGTGTAAGTGTCAGGGCAGGTTTTGATGCACATGGCCCAGGATGAGGGGCTGTGCTGCATTAATTGGCTTATTCATTTGTTCATTAAAAAAACTGTTGTTGGCCTTTGAGGGACAAGAATTCATGAATCATAGGCTGACACACGGGCTGCTCCTGGTATCTGGATAGTCAACCTGGAGCCCCTCTGGACATGACAGGGCTTCTTCCTCTCTGGACTGAGAGTGCACAGGGCCACAGGCAGGTGACCAGATGACCCCAGGGGCACACTCAGCTGGGGTGTCTTTGAATCCCTAGTGAAAATGGAGGCTTGGTGATAGGGTTCCAGTCTTGGTGGGACCCTGGCTCAGCTCAGCTGAACTGAAGATGCTCAGCAGCTCCTGCTGGCTCTGGGGACCACCAGAGAGCACGTCTGACCAGCACTTTCCGTGACTTCCTGGGGGAGCTGGAAGGCTCAGGACACCTGACATGTCTCTCAGTCATCTCTGTCTGCCCACCTGGCAGCCTTCACACCCAAACTTGAGATTCTGAATGAATGCCAACATGAGGCTCCTGTGCTGGCCTCTGCAGTTTCAACATGTGCTGTCGTTTCTCCAAAGGAATCCCGTCCACCAGAGGCTCTCCAACCTGGAATGGTCTCTGGAAATAGGGCCCACTTCACCGAGGTTCTAACTGTGTCCTTTAGGGGAAGGCGATTGCCCCAAATGCACTCAGCTGGGAGGTGATAGAGCAGGAATAATAACTATTATCTTTCCTTTAGCAATGCTAATGCCCGCATCAGCCAGGGCGCCTGGGTTGCCAGATGCCCATCCATTAGGTCAGTAATAGAACTCCATCCTTCACAGACAGATACGTACAGATTGTTCTCCTGCCTTTTATAGACCCTATGGATACAGCAAAAAAAGGGAGGAATAAAAATGAATCATTTCCCACAGTTGACTGTAGTCTGTAGAGCTCTTCTATATTAATTTGTAAAATCATTTTCTTCCATCTCACAACTAAATGGAATTAAGTGGAATGAAGGATATAAACCTCCTAAAATGACCGCTGGTATATAGCAGGCATGCATACGCACAAAAAACACACACACATCATACATTCACAACACACATAACACACGCACACACACATGCAAACATATGCAACACACACAGAACATACACATACAACACATGCAGACACACAAGACACACCCACAACACACAGCGTAGGCACACATATTAACCATACACACCACACATATACATAACATACACCCAAAACCCACATGACATGTGCATACACACATAAACACAAAACCACACAAAGAACTACAATACATGCACACACAACACACACCCACAACACACAGCATATGCACACACATAAACCATACACACCACACATATACATAACATACACACAAAACCCACATGACACATGCAAACACACATAAACATACACACCACACACAATACAACACATGTACACACAACACACCCACAACACACAGCATATGCACACACATAAACCATACACACCACACATACACACAACATACACCCAAAACACACAAGACACATGCATACACACATAAACATACACACAACACACAACATACACATTACACACACAACGTGTAACCACAACACACACTACATATACATGAACGCAACACACAGAGGCCACACACACAACATATACCTACAGCACACATAACATATGCACACACATAAACATACACACCATGCAAAACATACATATACAACACATGCACACACAACACACACCCACAAAACCACACAACTCATGCACACACACATACAACATACACACCACACATACACACAACATACACCCACAACACATACACAACATACCACACACAATATATACACACATATGACACACACAATACACACATTACACACTCAACACATACACATTCCCCCTACACATGCACAGAGTGGTCCCCAACCTTCTTGGCACCAGGAACCGACTTTGTGGAAGAAAATGTTTCCATGGACCGGCAGGACGGGGGAATGGTTTTCGGATGAACCTGTTCCATCTCAGATCATCAGGCATTAGATTCTCATAAGGCGCATGCAACCTAGATTCCTTGAATGCGCAGTTCACGATAGTGTTTGTGCTGCTGTAAGAGTCCAATGCCTCTGGTGACCTGACGGAAAGTGGAGCTCAGGTGGGAATCCTTTGCTCACTGGCTGTTCACCTCCTGTTGGGCAGCCCAGCTTGTAACAGGCCATGGACTCATCCTGGTCTGTGGTCTGGGGGTTGGGGATCCTTGCTTTACTCCTTGCAGGAAAACTGTAAAAGCAGAGCATGGATCACTTTTCCAAAAGAGGAAACCAGGCATGAGAGGCAGAGGAAGTTGTTGTGAAATCATGGCACAGGACCAGCAAGATGCCCAGACACACTCTCCTGGGCCAGTGGCCTCGCACGTGTGTTACACAAATGTACACAGTGAAACAGCTAGCAAGGGGTCATGTGTCTGAGTTGCTCTGGGCTTTTCAGTACTGCTGTGCTTTCTCCCCAAAGCTATCCCAGCTGCCCATGTTCCTCCTCTGCCATTCACTCCATTCAATATCTGTCTCATTTAAGGGAGACTTTAGAGTGTCACTTCTGAGCTGTGTTTCCAGGAGACCCAGCTCCCTAGGGAAGACAGGGTGAACATACGGAGGTCATTAATTATCATTTGGCAAGTTATCTTCATTAATATTTTGGAAATAGTAGTATTAGTGTTAAAACTATTTTAGAGAGATAAAACATACATGAGATTGCTAAATATAACTTTAATATTTTAAATGGAAATGGTATATGCTTCTTAGGCTCAGGAAAATTTCTAAAATGTCTCCTCATTTTTCTGGTGTTTTTTATGGAAAAGATCAAAAACAGCAAAACCTAGGAATTGCATGTTATTTGTTCTAATCTAAAACTATAAGAGACTGCTGAATTAGATAATAGTGTGGAATACTGGAATAATATTTCCTCATTATTTGTGCTGTTCCAAATGTAACAGCTACAGATAAAACACAATTTTCTGTTTAATCTGTATTGTTAACATTGTTTCCATCACTCTCCTACCTAGACAATCAATGAAATAATAAACCAAGCCCTGATTTGTGGCACTTACCAATTTCTGTGGTGTAAATGCTCCCACCATGACAGACTTCTGAGTTTAAGCTCTTCACCTGGCAGTACTGAGCACAGAAGTGGGAGGAGATGAACGAGAGTGCAGCATGACAGAGTACTCCCCCCACACAGACACGATGGGCCGAAAACACTTCAAGAACACACATGATAGTAACGTATGGATACATAATTGGAAAATGATGGATTTTGAATACTTATTACCTTTGTTTTTAATAGGATTTATTTAAAAGTGAGTTATATCATTTAATTTTGAGTAATGGTCATGTTTAACCAATGAATTGCAAAATGCCTGATTGTTGGCATTTTTACAAGCTGATATAAGGATTCAGGCTGGAGCAGTACTAGTTTTCTGGAGCATGCTCTTCTCACTGTGGAAAGCAGAACATCAAAAAAGATGAGCAGAGACACACAGTGTTTCCTACAGTCCTTTGCTCAGAACAGGTGTGCCTTCACTTCCTCTCAATTCCCATTGGCCAAAGGAAATCACATGACCAGGCCCCAAGTCAGTAGAATGGGGCTATATGACAGTTCATCCTGAGAGGAGTGGTGAGGTGTGGAGCCAAGGAGAATTCTGAATGAGTGATACGGTCTACTAAAATTTTGAATGATGATTTAGCTGGGTATAAAATTCTGGATTGACCTTAATTTTACCACAGCATTTTGAAATTGCCATTCAATTATCTTCTGACGTATATTATTGATAATGAGAAATTCACTCTCATTTAATTATTCTGTAGGTAATTCATCTTTCTTTCTAGTGGTTTTAAAGATAGTTTCTTTGCTCCTGATCTGTATTTTCACTATGATTAATTTAAGTATGGGTTTATTTTTTCCCACTTAATACTTAAAGTGTGCATGTTTTTCATTAAATCTGTAAACCTATCAGGTTGGCTTCTCCATCATTCCCTTATTTTTTTCTAAAATTCCTTTCAACTTCATATTTGAGCCTTAATTGTCTGTCTTTCCATGCTGCATTTCATTTGAATTCCACAGTGCTGCCTTATATTCCTCTTTGTTTCTCACACAGAATTGGTAAGTCTATGACAATTTCAATTTAATTGACTGTTTATTTCTAAGATTTATTATTGATTCATTTTACACCCATTTGTGTTTGTTTCATTTCTTTGTTTTTATTTTCCACTTTCTTAATTATTAATGGACATTATATACCCTCATTTGTCTTTTTGAGCACATAAAATATAATTATTTCAAACTACTTTTAGTTTCTTTAGAGTGATTTTTCACCTAGCGTAAATCATTGTTGTAATTATTGATTTCGTTGGCTGTGTTTTTAAGCCTTAATAGTCCTTACATGTTCTGAATTTTTGTTTGGGAGGTAATTTGTCCAACTGGTTCTGTTGTTCTGTTGTTTATTTCTCTCTCCTTCTATTGTTAGCCTCCCAGCAGTGTCATGATTACCATTGGATCCCCAATCCAGAACCAAATCTTTGAAGGTGGTGCAGGGCCTCAGTTTTGAAATGGTGTTGAGGCCACACCAGCTCCAATCACTGAGTGAGTGAGCGAGTGAGTGAGTGAGTGAACAGGTTTATGTAGCTGCTGGCTGGAGGTCCTTTCCAGTTCTTCCTGCTTCTCTGCTCATTTATTTTCACAATAGCCTGGGGTAGCAGTTCACAGTGTTGTGATGTGCAGCTTTGTTGTACAAGAGAGAAGAGTCACATGCCACACCCTGACTTTACTCTGTAGCCTGACTCTGCTGCCACATCTCATGTGTAGTGTTTTTAGCCACCTTTGTCCTGTATGAACCAAACTCCTGCAGCTGCTGCTCCCTGTGCCTGGAGGCCAGTGATGCCCTGGTCTCAGCCCTGTTTACAGCTCAGCATTCTGCTATTTCTGATTCACAAAGCATGATTTATCTTGCTTCTGAGCCCTGTATTGTCTTTTCTTTTTTTCTCCTTTTTGTACTTCATCTACTAATGCTATGTTTTGGGAGCAGAGGAGTTGCATCAAATCATAACTTTACAATTATGCCAGCTTGACCAAAATCCCAGCCATTTGATCTTGGCTGCCAACTGGCCTGGAGGATCCCTGAGTCTGGAGATGACTCTTTGTAGTGATGTGAGAACCAATTAACCCATGGGAAACCAACTCATATGTGCTTGACTCAAAGATGAATATCTTACAAAACATTAGAGACACTCTGGCAAACCACACCGTGAAGAGATGGGACGCAGCTGCTGTTTGCTTACAAACCACAGAAGACTTGAGGGAATTGAGGGAAAGTTCCATTTCTGTAGTCATTTGGAAAAAGAACAGATAAGAGTTGTGAAGTTTAAAATATGCCTCCATGTGCTTGGCTACCTCATACGTCTGCATGAGTAAAGGGATAATATGTGACCCACAGAATAACAGAATTTTCTATTTTGCAAGAGCAAGTAAAACAAGGGTTTTATCTCATCCCTGCGTTGTCCCATCCAATCACGTCCTTAAATTTCCTTTCTGATAATTTTGTCTACCAAAGAGTAGAAGATCTGAAGAGAATGCTCCACAGGACAAAAGGGAATCGATAACTAAATAGGTCACGAGAAACTGGAGAAGCCATCTTGTCACTGAGGATTTGTGAGGATCACAAGAGGGAATCAGAGCCCATTAGCCACGGCCCTGACAAAGGAGCTTTCAAACACACTCAGGCAAGACCAGAAGGCGGGCTCCCATGGCCAGAGACCATGGGAGAGAAGGGAGCACAAGAGCATTGGAAAGTCATGATAAGATGCAATTTGGTTGTGTCGTCATACATTAAGGAGAAAAAAAAAAAGAAAGTTAAGCTAAATATGTCAAAGTCTTTCTTCTGAGGAGAGCTTGAAAGAGGGTAGTGACAACAATGGTTATGACCGTTGAAGACAGACTCCACAAAGTGTGTCACAGAGGTGGGTTCTTCATGAGACCTGGAAAACATGCCAAAGGAGAAAACACGATTCTAAATGTTCTAGGCAAGCAAACATATCATGCCTGTTCAAGTGTCCTGTTTGGGGCCACTGATGAGATGGTGGTACATGAAAGTTCTCCTCAGTTCCGAGTTTGCTCGTATTGTCACTTAAGGGAATGGTCTTCAGATAGCAGGGAGTAACCTTGTCATTGGTAAAATTTGCAGAATATTCAGAAAATGAGGGGAGATCGTATGGTGGCCCAGAAGACATCCTGGGAACATTGGCCAAGAAGCTCCCTGCACCTGGATTATGGACATTGGAAGGCTCGTGAAAATCAAGCAAAGCACCAGTGTCTAAACAAACACGTCAACCCGTCCAGCTTCAGCGAGATGTAGGAGACCGAGATGAGGGGTACCTCCTTGTGGGTTTGACGGCAATCACGTATGAGGTTTAAGAAGATGCCGTTAGATAGTTGCTGTGTTTACAAGTAGGAAAAAAGAAGCTGTCGTGGGAACAAGCCTGAGTTGACAAAACCAAGCTTTGGCAATTACTGTCATTTCTTTCTTCGGCAGTTTTACCAGAAGGACAGGCAGGGAATGTAATTGATGTAGCTTCAGAGAGACGTCGAAGCTGATATAAGTGTCCACCTGCTGGCTGTGTGTCTGGCCTGGGCACCAGGCAGGGTCATGATGTGACAGGGCAGCTCTAGAAAGAGATGCCGTCTACTCTGTGACTTTCCTTTTTCTGCCTAAACATCTGAAGTTCTTTCAAGTTCATCTACACCTGGAATGTTCAGCCCTGAGCATTGCAGAGTAGGAGGTCATGTTTCCCAGAGGGGCGGCGCTCACGACCAAGGGATGCAAGCACGCATCCTTACAGAGACATGTCCATCTCTTAGGGTGTTTGCCCGGGTGATGCCCAAGACTCAAGGAGCCTGGCAGCAGCCACGCCCCACTGGGTCAGAGAGCATTTGGAGTCAGAGTTCCAACTCTTTTTTTTTCTCAAGAGCTACTTTCTTTTAAACTGCGAATTATTGTAGAAACATTAACTGATTAATTCTTTCAAGTTATCACCATTAATCTGAGAGTCGCCAGTTGAAGGAAAGGTTGGAGATTAAGTCTGACCCAGAATAAGGGCTTCTTGTTTGGGGTGTGGGGTCTCATTTGGATGTTGCATATGCGGCATTTTATTGGAGGTCACAAGGGGAGTCAGGCTTCCGACATCCTTCGAGGGGCGTTGGGCTGCGCCGTAGTGCAGACACAGGCGCGATGGGAGCCTCCGTTCAAAGCAGGAGGACTGGCCAAGCTCATCCACAGAGGACTTCAGAGTGCTGCACAGCTGGAGAAAACACCAGTGGACAGGTTTACCTGAGCTTTCCTATATTTACGGAAGCTGCCCATGGCCTGCTCTGCTCAGCCAAGAGATCACAGATGAGTCACTGGATTTTTAATGTGAGGACGACGTAGTGAGCAGGATAAGGGGAAGAGCATGCCTCCATCCCTCCCTATCTCTGGGGAGTTGGATGCAGCTGTAAGGTTTGAAGGCTTAGTGTGTGGCATGCTCTGTACACAGCCACAGTGGGCTGAAGACCAGGCAAGGAAGAGCCTGGACCATGGGAAACCGCACAGCACAGCGTGAGGATGAAGTCAACCAAATGAACGTTGAGATGTCAGACCGGCTCGTGTGAAGAAGATGCACGTGGCAGACAGGCCCGGCAGCTTGAGGACCTCTTGTGTGGAGACTGCTTGAGATGGGTGCTGTAGCCCCACCCCTCATCCACGAGTCTTTCCTTATCTTCTATGGCATCTGAAGTGGTGTCTTAGTTTGGAATCTTCTAGAGGCAGACTCTGAGGGAAGCATTCTAGTGCACGTAGTTTATTTACAAGAAGCAAGCATTGTCGGGGGAGCAGGGACCTGAGATGGGGAAGGGGAGGAGCCCATGAATGGGGTGTTCTCAGCCCATCACCAACAGTGACCAGAGGTGAGCCTATGGGGAGAACTCTGCAAAATGGTGTAAAACACGTGCTCCATGGGATCCCCTGAAAGTTGAGGGAGCTGGGGTGTTTGTATCCCAATACCTGTGAGTCTGTGGTTGTGGGCAGACCCCAGGAATGGGAATATCTGGTACTTTACCTGGGTACGTAAAGTCCAGTGGGTGTGGGCAGCGAGCCAATGGCATCTCACCAGCTACCTATGGCCTGATGGCTCCAGGCCGGTCTCTAGAGGTTTCCTCAGCCTTGGAGTATCCATGTCCTGCAGAGACTGCCTGGGGGGCTGCTCTCCTGTGGCCCATGATGGCCTCCTTTGTTCCTGGTGCTTCTTCTCCCAGTGGACCTACTGGATCACCAGGCCGGGTCCACCAGTCTTTTTAGCCATTGCACTATTGGATTCAGTGGCACCCATACCCTGGCTAATTCACACATTCCAAGTGCATTCAGAACCTACCGTGTGTGCCGGGATGGCCATAGGGGTGACCACAGACAAGCTCCTGCAAATAACTATGTACAAAGTAGATGGCAGGTCCTTTCTGAGTGATGTAAAGGGCAATGGATGAGTCTAGCAGAAAATGGAGAAACCTATTCTAGTCATTTTCATGGAGTCAACATAAATTCGTGGGCCAGTCACTGACCATGCTGGGGATGCAGAGGTGGCAAAGAATAGGGGCCTGGTCAACGTACTTAAGAGGAGAAGCTGTAAGTGCAGCTGTATTTTTTTTTCTTTTCTTTTTTGTTTTTTCTGTCACCCAGGCTGGAGTGCAGTGGCGTGATCTCGGCTCACTGCAACCTCCACCTCCTGGGTTCAAGCAGTTCTCCTGCCTCAGTCTCCCGAGCAGCTGCGATTACAGGCACCTGCCACCACACCTGGCTAATTTTTGTATTTTTAGTAGAGACGGGGTTTCGCCATGTTGGCCAGGCTGGTCTCGAACTCCTGACCTCAGGTGATCTGCCCACCTCGGCGTCCCAAAGTGCTGGGATTATGGGCATGAGCCACCATGACTGGCCTGTATTTTTTGGAGGGACCACTAGGCTGCAGTGTGGAAAATACCTTTAGCAAGGTGTGGAGTGTGCAGCGGGAGTGTGGAGAAGCTGCATAGCAGAAGCGATTCTCACACTGTGTGAGAAGATACAACTCTCTGGTGTGTTTCAGGAACAGGAAAATACGACCTCGTAAAGCAGCATTGCTAAATCAAAAGGTTATTAATTATCTCATAACGGTGATGACAGGGGAGGCACATAATTTTCTCACCAACATTGTAACTCGAAACATCACCCATAACTCATCCAAGCACCATGCTGAAACTGTAGGAATTATTTTTGATTCATTCCTCAATTCCCCATTCCCTCTATCACCAATCAATTTCCAAGTCCTGTAAATTCTGCTCCTCCATATTTGGCAAATCCATCCAGTTTTCTATTCCCTGGTCTAGACAACCACCATCTCTCATCTAGTTTATCCCCATCGCTTCTGACACATCTTTCTGCTTCCATGTTTACCCCCTTCGGACCTCCCTCCTCTCCCTAAATATCTGACCAGTTCACTCCTTCCTGGGGCTCTGGTGTCCGGGGTGAAAGCAGTGAGGCTGCATCGATCCTCGGTCCTACGTACTCCCTCTGCCCAGCTCCAATAAAAGCTAATCCACTCCTCTCTGTGATGCATGGGTTACAGATTCCAACATGCAGAAATAAACGTACAAGCTTGCACTCTAAACATTTTGGAATTCCAAGAAGCGTATTAATTTTGTCAGATCTTGCAAGGTGAAATTTCGGAATACATCTGCCTCCTGAAGGGTCGTGTTTACAGGCTCACAGGAATACACTTTTATGTAAGCTGTGGTTTCTACTTCCAGTAGAATTATTAGGCTATTACATTATGTTATAAGTTATTATTTCTCTAGTTCCAACTCTGACCAGGACTGATGAGTGAATATGTACCTTAAATGAAAAATAATTAAAGAGATAATTGAACTGTTTTAAAATCTTAACCTGAATTTGAACTCAATTGTTTTTAGTTCAAAATGTAGGCAGACTCAATAGGGGATGAGAATCTCCTTGCATTCATTTCTGAACTTCTATTTCAGGCAATTACCTCGGTTCTTGTTGGTAATCTTTTCCTTTTAGTAACAGATTAGTAATCAAAAGTTGAGAGCTTTCAATTTGCAGTTTCATTTGAAAGTTAGGAGCACAGAGTTTGTTGGCATGCAACCACTGTCTTCGAAATCGCTATAATATTCCTGTTGCTAAAAGAGCATTTAAGAAGAAGAGGCAAGGTATGGAGACAGAGAGAGAGAGAGAGAGAAGACATAGGAGAGAAAACAAAAGTAAATTCAGCTTCCTGAAATTTCCTCCAATTTTTGCTGACATTCTAAAAGGGCTAAAAAATTACTGGGGGCATTGTATTTTAAAGGAGAACACCGAGGGGGGATTTGCTGTGTGCTAGTGTGTGCGTTTGTGTGTGTGTCTGTGTGCCTTTGCACAGGTGCATTTGTACACATGGGAACATTCACCCTGACGTTTGGTGACTTGTGCACAGGAACAAAGAGGAGAGCAGAAGCAGCTGTCAAACACAGGTGCAGAGAAGGACAAAAAAATTCTGCCTGGACCCAGCAGGTGAAGGAAGGGGTCACCTAGGAAACCCCATGCCTCACCCAGGTCAAAGTTTCTGAATGAAATGGGCACATTCTTTCTTCACTGTGGAGATCCCTTGAAGAAAGAGCTAAGGACGTCCTGGAAGGGCTGCCTGCGTGGGCCCAGGATCCATGGGAAGCCAGTTGTCCCTGACAGAACTCGGACCCTGCCTTTGCAGAAGCTGCACATTCAGTGGTTCCCTCTTTTAAAATCAGCTTCAGACAACCCCACACTTGAATGGCTCTGGACATCTTCCACCGGACCTGAGCATTCATAAAGTTTCTGTGATGTGGATGAGCCTCCGGTTGCTCTGAATTTCTAGGAAAAATCATAGCTCTGTTTTAGAACCAGATTTAAGATTGCAACCATGAAAACACGGGACCCCATGACACAGTCCAGAAACCACAGCCGATGTGCCGTGCCTGATTTCAGGGTGATGCTGGGCTCTCGGACTGGGCTGCAGGCTGATTGTGCAGGTTCTGGGACTACGTTGGACGCCACTTGGCCCCCTTTGCTCCTTCTTTTGATGACCCCTGATCTGCCAGGCGTCCACCTGCCCCACCCTGTGTTGGTGTGGGGCATCAGGTAGAGCCCCTCTCCTCACAGCCTCGGAGATGCCAGCCCGGGAGACCTGAAACTCACAGTGGCATGCATCAGTGTTTAATTGCAAACTGTCATCTGTGCTAAGAGGGCAAAAACAGTGCGCTACTCAGAGGGCTCCAGGGGAGGGAGCTCCTGGGTCCGTGTGCAGAGCCAGACAAAGCGTCTCTGGAAAGGCTCAATTCAGCTGAAATCTGCAAAGCATGCATTCATGACAGAGGGAAACGGTCAAAGGTGAAGTTTTGGGAAAGAGATAGTGGCTGGACAGGCTGGGACGGCAGCCGCTGAGAGGCCTGCTCTCTGCTGCCATTCTGCATCCCCAGGCCGCCTTCACGGCCCCACCCTGTCCCTGACTCCATTGTTGCTGTCTGCCCCAGCCCGTGCTCCCAGAGATCAGACTCTGCTACCTGGTTCTAGGGGTGCAGTTTTGGGAAACAGGGTGAGGGCCAAAGGGAACGCAACAGGGAAGAGTGGGAAGCTGTGGGCTCTGTGGTCAGCTGCACTGGGAGGACCCTGCATCCTCCTGCCTGCTCCTGAGATGCCTCCTCCGGGGTATCTGAGGGCCTCATCCGGGATCGTGCGTCAGGCTGGTAGGGGCAGTGCAGAGGTGCCCTGGGTCAGCACATGCCCTGCGGTGCCTCGATTGCCTCACAGGCTTGGGTCATGGGTGGATGAGTGCTGATAGGGAGAGGGGCTCCTGTGACATTTCATGCCCCAGGCTTGACAGGGAGGCTCTTCAGCGGTGAGAGGCGTGAGGCAGGAGCTGTCAGGTGGCACCAGGTGGGGACGGAGCCCATGAAGCTGCCCCTTGCTGAGGGATGGACAGAGCAGAAGGCAGCGTTGAGACAGAGGACAGGCATACTGGGCCTGCTGCACTGCCCCGAGGTCTCTCTTCCATAACACAGCCCAGAGGATATCAGCCCATCAGTCATACTGTGCCCTCCTTCCTACTGGTCTTACCACAAACTCCAAACTGTTGATCACGGTCCGGGTGACTGCTATGGATGGAATGTGTGTGTCATCCCCCAAATTCACATATCGAAACAGTAACTCCCAAGGAGATGGTATGAGGAGTGGGGCCTCTGGGAGGGGAGTAGGCCACAAGGCAGGGCCCTCACGGATGAAATTAGTGCCTTATACAAGAGACAGAAGAGAGGCGATCTCAGCCACGCTTCCAGGTTTTCAGGATTCGTGGGCTGTAATTCCACCAGAGAATCCAGGGAATCCCATGCCGCCCTGCCATCATGTCCACCAGGCAGAAGCAATGCTTTCTGCAAACCAGGACTCCTGGCTCCTCTCCAGAAGCTTCTGCACATGCAAGTGGGGAAGGTCTTTTCATAAAAGCATCCCATTGAACACCCAAGAACCGTGGGCATGAAGACCAACACCCATACACCACCTTATCTTTTGGTTCACGAGACTATTCCAAAGAGATGCTGAAGTAGGTCCTCAGCAGCGAGGAAAGATTTTGCCCCAGAGACTCCATGTTATCTGGAGGCAGGACGTTCAGACGCAGGTGCCAGCAGGTCTGAGGCCTCCCCGGCACACCTGGCAGGACCCAGGCAACACTCCCTGCACCCCTGTGTTTGGAGGAGTGAGGGGCAGTGGGGTCCCCCAAGCGCAGCTCCCGAGAACCTCTGTAGATAGGGCCTGCCTGCCTGCCCAGCAGCTGCCTGCCAGCATCACAGGAAACACCGCCACAGGCTGCAGGCCCAGCTTCTGACATGCCTCTTCCCAACCTGCCCCTGCGCCAACACTGCGCACCTTGGGCCTTTCCTGGAACAGCTGGCTTGATTCCACAGCTGAGATCCTCTTCTTCAAGTAAATTCTGTTTCTGGGCCCACACCTGTGGCCAGCGTAAGTGTTGACAAGGTGGCTCTGGAGCCTGGCAAACCTGGGAGCGCACCTGGGGTCCAGCAGTTTCTGGCTGTATACCGTGATTGAGTTACTTCTCCTGTCTGACTCTCTGTCTTCTTCTCTGTCTGGTGGGCTTAATGAGAGCAACAGCAGCCCCGCGTGTTTGCAGGACTGCAGGAGATAATGAACATACAGGGCACGGTCCAGAGCTGGGATGCTCCTGCTCTCAGACCCCTGTCATGGCCCCTGTGCTTGGCTTGGACAGCACGGAAGCCGGGTTAGGGTCCCAGCCCTGTGCTTGCTTGCTTTGTCTCTGGAGCTCCTGTGGCCTCAGTTGTACCTGGGAAAATGGAGATTGACAGTGGGACCTCGCCCAGAAGATTGTTGTGAGAATTACAGGAAGGAAACCCTGCAATGTGCGTGGGGCAGCTGCTGGCGCATTTGGAGAGCTCGGTCTATGCGAACGCTTATTATATGTCCCTTTTATGCTGCCCTCCCCAAATGCGATCCCTGCGCACTCCCATTTACCAGCGCTCTTCAAAACCTATTGCCAAGGGAACCAAGCGAACCCAAATTATAGAGGACTATTTAGATTCCCGATAGAATCTTGAATATTATTCAAATTAAACATGGTTTGGACGGGGGAACATGTTCTGTTAATATGGGAAAGTACAGCCTGCTTAGGGATGGGCTTGATAACAACTAAAAATAGATGCTAGAAACTATTTCTGCAGAAGTTCACTAAATCCAGGAGTCCCCTGGGTGCAAGTAATGAATTTCTGCAGAGAAAATGAGGCCTTTTTCTCCTTACTGCATTTAACCAGCCACCTTTTTTCTGTTAACTGATATTATCCTAGAAATTATCAGGAGGCTGATGGAAAACTCACCTGCCATCTACTCATTCCAGTTCAGTCTTCCAGAATTTCTTTCAAGTCCAGATTTGATGTTCATTTTGTGTCTAGGACTATCAAATTCTTTATGAAGATAGAAATGGGGAATCATTTAGACAATGGCTCTGAAATTTCAAATATATTAATTCTGAATTCATGCTAGGAGTAAAAACCAAATTATACTTCCCAGAAATACTTATTAGATAAATCTGTATGAGTAGATAGGATTCGATAGGAGTCCTAATACTTGTCCACACTCTTGTGTTTAATCAAAATGTATCATTATCCTAAATGGTAAACCTTTATATAAAGACTTCAAATACAGTTTTAAGCATCTGAAAGCCAGAGGGTATTTGCTGTTTTTCTCAGTAACCGTGTATTTTTTTCCTGTTGCCTACTTCCTATTTTCTATATCAGTAAAAACTTATTGAATATGACTTGGGGGGTTTGTAGGAAACTAATTGAAATAATGTTTTATGTAATGACAACATTTTGGAAAAGCAGTGATGATAAAAAATCGTGAACAAAAGACCACGTCTCACAACTTCTCCGTGCCTCCTCGTCCTCTATTTTTAAATTGTTAATCAAAGCAGCCGACTTATTGCTTAGGGGGAGATAGAATAAATCTTTATATCCCCAAAGCTTTTTAAATTATTCACCGTGCTTACTACTTTGCTTCTGAAGGGAGATTATCCCTTTTAATTGGAAATCTTCTATTATTTGTGCCTGAAATGTTTGAAATAACAAGTTGAAGCTCAGCCACTATTAATAGCCTCCTGCCAGGGAACGTAGTGAAAGATGAGGCTGCATGAAAGCTATTCATCACAAGGCATATTAACCCAGTCATTTTCATTAATCATACCCCAAACCTGCTGCACAAATGGCCCAGGTCCTCTCTGTATTTTACCAAGTGTTTCATAATTCCAGCCCCTGTCTTACTGAAGGCAACACTGTCATTTCCTCAGTGATACCACTCTGAGGATTAGGTTATTATCTTTCAACAGCACACCAGGCACACAGACACACACAGACACACACACAGACACAGACGCACACACAGTGTCTTCCTCGTGAGGGTGGATGCATGGATTGTGCCTGTGCCTTGCTTTAGGAAGTCCAGCCTGCGGGGACATCACCCACACGATGGCAGGAGCATGGTGCTCTTTGATGAGTGGGGACCAACAGGAGATCCCAGGACTCCAGTTGCAGATTGTAAAGATCACATTTTTCTGGGTCATGCATCCTCTTGTTAGTAATAATATCACCCCAGTCCCTGAGAAGGCTTTTGTCTCAAGTAACTTGACAATCACTTTGGATCTCAACTGCATTCTTTGTTGGCATCTATCTAACACATCTAATGGGTAGCCAGAATCTGGTGCAAAGAAGAGATTCCGAAAGACACTGGGACTCACAGAAACTGGGGAAAGACTTCTAATGAAAACAGAAAGGAGGCCAGGGGCACAAGTCAGCTCAGTGACCTGGGGAAGGCTGCGTGCCCTGGAGCCTGAGACCTTGGCCCCTACCCTGCTCAGTGGCCCTGGTTCTCTCATCCTCAGGGCGGGATAATGTGAGTCTAGCCGTATGGGGTTGTTGTGAAAGATGCACAAAGTCATTCATTGACGGGCTCTCTTAGCACAGCCCCTCACACGCTACTCAGTTAATATTTGCCGTTATTACGCAACTTTCCATTGCAATGGAAGGGAGCTATAAGTTTTCTCTTTCTTTTCCTTCCTCTTTTTCTCCTTCTCTTCCTCCTTCCCTTCCTTCCTCCCTCTCTTTTTCTCTCTTTCCTTCCTTGCCAAAATCTGTGTAGCAACAAAATTGTACACACAGCATCTTTCTCAAAAGTGTCCATGCCCCCGTCTCCCCTGATACACTCACACACATTTCTCCTGAAAATTAGTACTGGATTGCCACCTTGAAGGTGAAAATAAAAGGGAATTCACCCAACATGTCCATGTGAAATCTTCTGGGTCAAGATGAGACCCATGCCTTTGGTTTACAGGCCCCGGCACGTGTGGCCTCTCTCACAGGCACTCCTGTGCCCGCAGAGGCATAACTTTGCAAGCCCATCAGCCCCTTGCATCCTCCATGCCCTGAGCCCAGCACTCCACAGGAGTGTCATCTGAGTATCGGCCCCACATGGAGGGCCCGGCTATCCCCAGAAATAGAGTTGAGGACGGTTTCATGCTAGGGGCCCATGTACAACAGGTCAGCCAAAGACATCATCAGACGGCTCTTCTGTAAAACTGGTGGAACCCTTCCCCATTTCACAACTCACAATTTGTTCTAGAATTTAGCAGGAGGAAAGTGATACTTCCCCAGTGGCATGGTATTTTCTTTAAATCAGACAGGAAGAATGATTTCCCTTTGAGTCACGAAGGCCGAGACGGTGAGTTCCAAATTTAATATTTAAATAGAATAACTACAGAGACATATTTTGCTATAATTATCCAATTATTTCCTCATATTGCAATTACCTAACTAAAAAAATTATTCACACATACACATTTTTTGTTTTAAAAAGTACTATTGATTTATGTATAATTTACATTCTATACATTCACAAATTTCAAGTGTACAAATCAATGTGTTTTAGTGTATCCACAGAT
Source organism: Rhinopithecus roxellana (assembly GCF_007565055.1). NCBI lineage: Eukaryota > Metazoa > Chordata > Mammalia > Primates > Cercopithecidae > Rhinopithecus > Rhinopithecus roxellana. Next base: position 51,481,758 of record NC_044559.1, on the reverse strand, counting down.
ATGTGCAACCATTGCCACAGTCAAATTTAGGACATTTTCTTTTTTCTTTTTTTTTTTGAGATGGAGTCTCACCCTGTCGCTGAGGCTGGAGTGCAGTGGTGTGATCTCGGCTCACTGCAACCTCCGTCTCCTGGGTTCAAAAGATTCTCTTGTCTCAGCCTCCCGAGTAGCTGAGACTACAGGTGCCTGCCATCACACCTGGCTAATTTTTGTATTTTTAATACAAACGAGGTTTCACCATGTTGGCCAGGCTGGTCTCGAACTCCTGACCTCGTGATCCTCCTGCCTTAGCCTCCCAAAGTGCTGAGATTACAGGCGTGAGCCACTGCACCCGGCCCAGGACATTTTCGTTATAACCAAAAGAAACCCCATACCTGTTAGCTGCCACCCCAATCTCTCCGCTACCCCATTCTGCACCTCCCAGTCCCTGGCAACCACCCATCTACTTTCTGGCTCTGCAGAATTGCCCTATTCTGGACCTTTTGTATAAATGAAACCGAACAATCCATGGTCTTTCGTGACTGGCTTCTTTTGCTTGGCACAGTTTTCAAGGTTCACCCGTGTTCCGGCGCCAGTGCCTCCTTTCTTCTTGGGGCTGAATCACATGCCACTGTGGGGCGAGAGCACTCTGTGCATCTTCATCCGCTGATGCACGGTTGAGCGGTTTCCACATTGTGACTATTGTAAATAATGCTGCTGTGAAAATGAGTGCAAAGGTTTTATATGAACACGTGTTTTTCATTTCCACTGAGTGTATGCCTGGGAAGGAATTCCTGGGTTTCACCTTTGAGGAATGGCCTTTTCCAAAGTGGCTGCTGGTTTCACACACTAGCAGTGTAAAAGGAATTTAATGTATCCACATGCTTAACAATGCTTTCCTTTTTTTTTCTTTCTTTTTCTTTTTTTTTTTTTTTTTTTTTTTTGCTAATTAAAAATGTTTGATGTTACTTGGCTTTCTTTACAGGTGGGAAAAAACAGTCTCTTCAATAAATGGTACTGGGAAAACTGGATATCCTTATGCAGAGGAATGAAATGAGACCCTTCCACCGTATGCCAAAATCAAATAAAAATGGAGTAAAGACTCAAAGGAAGACCTAAAACTATGAAACTACTGGAAGAAAATATTGGGGAAACACTTCAGGGCATTTGTCTGGGCAAATTTTTTTTTTTTTTTTTTTTTTTTTTTTGGTGTGTGGTGGGGAAGACCTCAAAAGCACAGCCAATGAAAACAAAAATAGACAAATAAGATTATTTCAAACTGAAGAAACCCTGCACATCAAAGGAAACAATCAGCAAAGTGAAGAGGCAACTTACAGAATGGGAGAAAATATTTGCAAACTACTCAGTGGAACTTTTTCAAATAGCCATCCTATTGAGTGGGAAGTGGCATCTCACGGCTTTGATTTGAGTTAACCATGTAGCACATATTTTCATGTGCTTATCAGCCATTCACTTTTCTTCTCTGGATAAATCTCCGTTTATATACTTTCTCAGTTTTTAAATTCAGTTATGTGCCTTTTGTTTTTCTACCAGGGTTCATTGTAGGTCTTTGATCTACTCTGAGTTAATTTTTGCATATGGTCTGAGGTGGGGTTTCAATTTCATCCTTTTGCATGTGAGTATTCAGGTGTCCCAGCACCATTTGTGGCCCTCTCGCCAAAAATTAATTGGACATAAATGCATGAGTTTATCTCTGGACTCTCAATCCTATTCCATTGATTTATAAGTTTGTCATGATGCTAGTACCACACTATCTTGATACCTGTAGCTTTATAGTTAAGTTTTGAAATTTGAAATTGTGAGTCCTCCAACTATCTTCTATTTTGACTATTCTGGGTTCCTTGAATTTCACGGGACATGAATGTTTGGATTAGCTTGTCAATTTCTGCAAAGAATTCTGCTGGGAATTTGATAAGGATTCCACCGAATCTATAGATCAAATTGGAGAGTATTGTGATCTTAACAATATTAACTTTTCTAATTCGTGAATATAAGATGTCTTTCCATTTGTTTGTCTTTAATTTCTCTCAATAATGTTTTGTAGTTTTCAGAGAGTGAGTTTTCCACTTCTTTTGTTACATTTATAAATATTATATTCTTTTTGATGCTGTTATAAATGGAATTGTTTTCTTAATTTCATTTTCAGTTTGTTCATTGTTACTGTATAGAGACAGTCTCCTGTAGTCTTACCAGACTTGTGTATTAATTCTAGCAGTTTCTTGGTGGATTCCTTAGGCTCTTCTGTACACAAAAGCACATCATCTGCAAGCCTAGTTTCATTTCTTCCTTTCAAATCTGGATGGTTGCTATCTCGTGTTCTTGCCTAATTGCCCTGACTACAATTTCCAGTACCATATTGAATAGAAGTGGTGAGAATGGAATCCATGTATTGTTTCTGAACTTAATGGCAAAGCATTCACTCCTGTTAGTAGGTACGGGGTTAGCTGTGGGTGATTGTAGATGCCCTATATGTATATCTTTTTTTTTTTTTAGACGGAGTCTCGCTCTTTCACCCAGACTGGAGTGCAGTGGCGCTATGTCGGTTCACTGAAAGCTCTGCCTCCCGGGTTCACACCATTCTCCTGCCTCAGCCTCCTGAGTAGCTGGGACTACAGGCGCCCGCCACCTCGCCCGGCTAATTTTTTATATTTTCAGTAGAGATGGGGTTTCACCGTGTTAGCCAAGATGGTCTCCATCTCCTGACCTCGTGATCCACCTGCCTCGGCCTCCCAAAGTGCTGGGATTACAGGCGTGAGCCACCTTGCCCAGCCTGTATATTTTTATCTGTAGTCCACTGCACACCTTTCTTGGAAGTAGGCCGAGTGTCATTTATGAGTACACACTAAGGCCAAGTCACACTGACACATTTTTAAGAAGTTTTAATAACCACTATTGGACACTTGGAGCTCATCTTAAAATTTCCTTAGGCTCAAAGTTTTCAGTTGTAAAGATCGAATTATTTCCCTGCATTAGGGAGATACACATTTCAGAATAAGTTGTAAGGGAAGACTTGATTCCTACATCTCTTTTCTAACAGTATCATATTTTTAAATTACTTTTCCTGGAATATCATATTTTTAAAAATTCTTTTTCCTGGAGACAGGACGGGCACTTTTGCACCATATGCGAATTCAGTGAGAGCCAGGGGGGCCCACGTGTAGGAGACTCTGCCAAGCCCCCTCTTCTCTGACTTCATGCCACCCCTAATTTTACTATGTTGATTCATGGACTCCTTTTCCTTATGAAAAGAGAAATGTTAACAAATTGTAGCATAATAAACCTGATATGAGTAATAATGCTGTCTATTCAGCATGACGGTTTTAATTCTTCATCTGAACTCTTTGAACTTTGACTGTAGTGAAGGATCTATACTGGGGAAGCACCAGTGGTTTTGACCTAGGGTGTGTTCAGAGTTCAACCCGTGCTTTAAAGAAAGGGACGTTTCATCACAGTCAAGGGCATGCCTCAGTTTTGGCAACGGCCATCTGAACCTGCTGGTGAGAAGATGGGTCGGCTGTCATGGGTGGTCCATGCTGTGGCAGAGGCCAGGGCTCTCAGGACTGAGGGAGTTTGGCCAAGGGACTGTGGGGCCCAGGCAGGGAGAGGGCAGTTCTCTCGTTTCCCTGCAAGTTATGGCTACTTTGGCGTGCAGTCAGAAACACAGGCAAGCCCTAGAGGGTAAGACTTTCTTAAAATAACTAGTTTTAGAACTTTTGTTTGGAGCAGAGTGGAGGCACGACATAGACTCTCTACAATGAGCTCAAAGGGGAGGGGGTCTTTGGCTTATTTATGCAAGAGAGGGCTCCAGGAAACTAACTAAAGCTCTGATTAGGCTGTGAAGATGTTGATAGCAGTAGTGGGTGCATACATGCACACATATGTACACATACAAACACATATTTACAAGACATGTGAATATACACAAGTGCACACCTATGCACACGCATGAACACAGGCACACTTGCAAGCATACATAAGCACATGAATATACATGAAGACATTTAGGTGCACATGCACATACCAACACACACAAATACACGTAAAGTACCCACGTGAACATAAACACACATACATATAACATACACATGTGAACATGAGCATAAACACATCCACATGTACACATGCAAACATGAGCATAAACACATACACATAATGTACACACATGAACATGAGCATAAACATACACACACATAATGTACACACATGAACATAAGCATAAACACATACACATAACGTACACATGCAAACATTAGCATAAACACACATACACATAATGTACACATGCGAACATGAGCATAAACACACATACACATAATGTACACATGCGAACATGAGCGTAAACACAGATACACATAATGTGCACACATGAACATGAGAATAAACACACATACACATAATGTACACATGCAAGCATGAGCATAAACACATACACATAATGTACACGCATGAACATAAGCATAAAGACACATACACATAATGTACACATGCAAACATGAGCATAAACACATACACATAATGTACACACATGAACATAAGCATAAAGACACATACACATAAAGTACACATGAGCATAAACACACATACACATAAGGTACACAGGTGAACATGAGCATAAACACTCATACACACGATGTACACCTATGAACATGAGCATAAACACACATACACATGTACACATGCAAACAAGAGCATGAACACACATGCACAGAAATGTGCCAACCACACATACTCACATACACACACATATTTACCCTCCTTCATTAAAACAAATGCATACACAACTCTACACATACCTGGGCCTACATTCATGCACATATGTGTGTACACATGTTAACACATATGCAAAAATACACATACATAAGCACATATATATGCACCCTTTTGCCATCATAGACTCAATTTGTCATTATCACAGGTCACAATTTGTTATTTAAAAGAAACATTGAAATACACACATAATTCACATAATTACTTAGTTGGAGTGAATGATACATTTTTTACACACATCACTTATTTGTTCATGTTCTTTTTCAAGAGGAAGGGGGAGGTTTGTCAGTGGTCCAGGAATTGTGTCTGAGGCCTGCGATATAGAAGAATACCATCATCCTGTGATTAAGCAGTGACCTTGGTGACTTTTACTCTCATTTTCATTGGGACCCATCAGTGTTTTTGCCAAGAGAACATCTGGTTGAGTGAAGAGATCGTGGGCATCAGTTGAACTCTGCCTGCTGTACAAGTGAGGAGGAGGCGATGAATACATTTCAGAGCAACACCAAGGTCACATCTATGACATCAACAGCAGAATGTCCAGGCAAGTCCATTTTTAAATAATGCCACATTGAGTTAGTTGTGTTAAAAATCTCTGAAGTCTACATGCTGTATTTTTACACTTTACACTTATTCTTTAGGAACATGTACTTGCCTTCCTTATACACAGCGTACAGATCTGAAAGAGAAATTAAAGACTGTTTCTTAAGTTCACTTTTTTGGAAAACAGGTGAACCCTTAAAAAATAATAATCTCTTGAGTTGAGTGGCTGGCCTCAGCATTTGAATGCTTTTAATGAGTCTTTACGATTTTCAACCTACCCATTTCCCCTTCCACATAATTTTTTAAAATTGACAGATACTTTTATTTTAATTTTAGAACACTTTTTTTTGGTAAAAATCTAGGTCAGCGGTAAGAGCATGACATTTATGTGAACACCTCCGGTCATGATTTAAATGGTGGGACAAGATTTCGTAGAGCTGCCTGGAATAGTTTAATGGGAAACACATTTAGGGTTATTTATCATCTTAGTAACCCCGTTAGTTAGTTAGGCTCTTGGATACATTTTTCTAAGTGTCTATATGGTATTAGTTAAAGAAATAAATTTAAGTAATCTTTCTCTCTTTATCTCTCCCCTTGAATGAAGTTTTAGGTCTGAGTATGTATATTGTGCTAAAGATTTTATTGTACGTTCACGTGTAATCTTTATTACCCTTCACTTTAGGAAGGAAGCATTTTGACTTTTTCTTTTCACAGGTATTATACAGAACCCAATTATGTTGGGTAATAAAGTAATTTTGAGGAAAAAGAAGTGGGAGTATTGACAAATAATTTTCAATGACACATTTGTTTACTTTTACAACAGAATGTGTATAGAAAACCAAACAATAACATTCAAAATCAGAACAGATTTTGAAAATTAATTTTTGAGATAGGTGCTTTTAATTTTTTGCCTTCAAATGAAGATAATATATTTATTATTTTCTTGTTTTTTTCTAAATAACAAAATATGAGAGAAGGTTCCAGAATTTCATTTTCAGATACTCTATACTTGCACTCATTGTGTAGGTTGACTATTTTTTTGCATATAAATAAAAAGCCAAATTGACAAATCATATCTACTTTTTAATTTTATTATTGCTTTCTAAATATGGACACATTACAATGCATTTAGACAATTTTGAATGAGTGATTATAATTTATGAATGTGGTGAAGATCATCTTTAGGCAAATTTGCCAAATTATTATAATTTTATGCTCCTCTCTTAATTCTATTTCAATATTAGTGTTTCCTAGTTTACTGATTTTAATCGTTTTACTGCAGTCATAAATTTGATGATATAGTTTCATAAAACAATTTAATATTCAAAAATATCACATTGTTAGAATTGTTCAGAGGCACGTTCTCACGACCAAGTTATCTTGCTCAACAATGACCATTCAGCACTTAGCGATTTATTTAAAAGAGGAAATTACAAATTAATTACTGTATTTGTCAATTTACAAAATATAAACTTAAAATATCTTAATATCTTTAATAAGGAGACCCCCATCATACTGTGAGTTGCGTAAATCCTCCCTGGTGAAAGCCAGAACATATCCAGGCAGTGTCAAAAACCCACAAATAGAGTTCAGAATGGTACCATCACAAATGTTGCTTTCCAGCGAGCAGATGGACATGTGCTCAAAGCAGACACAGCCATCCATCCATCCACCTATCCGTCAACTCATTCATTCATCTGTCCATGAATGGATACCCATTCATCCATCCACCCATTTATCCACTCATCCATCCACCTACCATTCATTCATCCACTCATCCATGCATCCACCCATCCATCCACCCAACTACTCATCCACCCATCCGTCCATCTATCCATCCATCCATACATACATACCTACATACCTACATCCACTCATCCATCCATCTACTCACCCATTCATCCATCCACTCACTCATCACTCCATCCATCCATGCATCCATTCATCCACAATTCATCCACCCATCCGTCCACTTATCCACCCATTTATCCATCCATCAATCCATCATTCACCCACTCATCTACCCATTGATCTACTTATCCATCCACCCAAGCATCCATCCATCTTTTCATCCGTCCATCTTCCCACCCATCCACCCATCCATCAGTTCATCCATCCAATCATTCATCCATTTATCCATCCACCCATCCACTGACCTATCTATCCATCCATCTACCCACCCATTTGCTTACCCATCTATCCATTCATCCACCCGTCCATCCATCCATCCATTCACCCATCCATCTGTCCATTCATCTATCCATCCATTCATCCATCCATCCATCCATCCATCCATCCACTCATCCATCCATCCATCCATCCATCCACCCATTCATCAACATCAGTCCATTCATTCATACACCCATTCATCCACTCACCCATTTACTCATCCATCCATCACCTATCTTTCTCTCTATCCCTCCCTTCATAAGCCAATTCACTGATTTTTCACCCATCCTTTCTTCCATACACACACCCATCCAACCTTCTGTCCATCCATCTATTCCTCTTTCCATCCATCCATTCATGTTTTCATCCATCCATCTATCCATTGTCCCTTCATCCACCCATTGCTTGAGCCTTTCATCCACTCACTCACTTATACATCTCTTCAAATGTTAATCCAGCACTAGCTAATGCCAGTCTTTGGAACGGACATTGAGGGGACAAAATGAAGTTCTGATGTCAACTGTCTTTCAAATACAGTGCAACCATGAAAGACTTACCTCTCTTGGTTGGACATTGTGCTGAGTATTTTCCATTTGCCTTATCAATTGCACTGTCCCACTTTTGCTCCCTGTCCCATGCCCCAGGAAGCTGATCTGCAGTATGGACTGCATCATTAGGCTTCATGTGCTCTGTGCTTCTTGTTGGGCTCAGCCAAAGGGAGCACAGCAGGAGATGCAAGGTAAAGAGGTGTGATCAGGATGGCTGTACCCTGGCCCCTCTCTGAGGTGTCCTGTTTAGCAGTTTCATTACTCAAACCTTTTCTATCTCTCCCCTTCTCTCTCTCTCTCTCTCTCTCTCTCTCTCCCTCTCTATCTCTCTCTCATGCTCTGCCTATATAAAGCACAAGCTAGAGGGTAGTATCTTCCTGCTTTCTTATTTCCACGTTTTCTTTATCGACCTGATTAGAGGACTGCTGCTCCCATTCTCCATTGTGGTGGATGCACAGAGTATAAACTGCAAAGGCCATGGTGTCTTCAAAGCATCGCTCACCACATCCCTCTCTCATGGATGCTTGCACAGAACTAGAATTATCATATTCATAGCTTTATCTGACTATCATCTAATCTAAAATTTACTCACTCTGTGTGTCCTTTGATCCAATTTCTATTTCAAGACAGATTGGTTTATTATATTTCCTCCTTTTACTTAGAGATGCGTTTTAATTGGCTACCTATATCTCAGCAATACCAAGATCTTTGAAAAAGCATAGAAGCTCCTAACTTCTCTGGAATTGAATCTCAGCCAGTTGAACCCTCATGTTCCTTAGCTTTTCTGCTGAGCATATATCTTGTATAGTAAAATTATCAGAATTACTTTAAACCTCCTTTTTTATCTTCTTATGTCCAAAATCGGTCTTCAACTATAAGGTTGCACAACTGTTAAGCAGCGTATTTTTCTCCACGTGGTCATACACATCACAAAAATCCAATGCTTTATACTAAGGACCCTTTGTGAACAAACAGGTTCAGGCTTAACCTCACTTTTGAGGACCTTTTCATCATAATACTTGTCATAGGGGGCTAGATGCAGGTAATCAAAGTTGCATCGGAGAAAATCCGTTTCCCCAAGGCCCCACAACTAGGCTGAGGAGGAGACCCCTGTGCCGACCTGGGACTCTGCATACCACGTGGTTCAGCCTCAGCCTCAGAGCTGTGTCACAGCTTCAGAAGTGCAGATTGGCAATCACAATGTGACTCCAAAATTATTCGAGCTTTTCCTTGCATTTTAACCATTGAAGGGGATCCCTGTTCTGCCCCATTAATGACTCTGATTTCACCCATTTATCTACTGTAAAGTTTTTCTTCTTACATAAATTAGTGACATACATATTGATTTTCTCCCTGAACCTTGTCTAGCTCTCAACTTTAACAGTGTTGGCATCTAGAACGGTGTCTTTTTCTCTTAGGAGACACTGTAGTAACAGTAAAGGCAATATTGCCAGTCTCGGGAAGACTCCAAAGGGCCTGCTCCCCCAACCTGAATGCTGAGCTTCTACTCAGGTGACAATAACGGCTCCTTAAACCCATGGGATAATAAGGTTGATGAACTCTCAGTTGTCTCTGAGATGCTACCATCGCTACACTAGTGTGCCCTGAATCAACAGGCCAGCATGTGGGCCATGCAACATGTGTTGGCTGCGGAGAAGTGCGTTCCTTTCTCCTGGCTGCCTGTATCAGAAAACTGTCCATCTTGAGCTGGCTCATCAGCCTGAGGAACGCTCCCATGATGGATGTTTAGGCTGCATCCACTGAGCCATTAGTTGGAGGGAGTAGCTCATTGCCAGACGCAGAAAGAGCCGCATCAGTCAGTGAGCTGCTGGCCCTGGGCCACTTAAGGCTGTCCTTGTTCCTCTTAAATGAAGTAAATCAAATATAAAACCCAGCTCATTATTACTTGAAATTTGAGAAATATGCAAATGAGTACTCCCTAAACAAGGAAAATGACAGTACCTTTCTCATCATCCCAATTTAAATGGAATAACACACTCCCGTAAGCTGTGACATTTCCACGATGGTATTTCAACAGGGCCATTTGTTCATCTCTGTGGGCCGTGGAGCTGTTAGTGCCTGCACCATTTTATAGCCTGGAAGTTAAGAGGAAAAAACAAAACCATCTTTTGTCGCTCACTAAGGAAGTCACATTGTGATCCGAGGAGTTTTTAAGGCAGATTGAAGTGTGAAGAACTGGAACACTGAAATACATTTTCTTGCATTTTATCTGGATTCCTCTGAGCTTTCTAGAAATCGTTTCTGTTAATATTCGTCCTTCCCTGACCCCGTCTCCTTTCCCCCCATTGTCTCCTCCTATTCAAAGCAGCACCTCTTGGTTAGACTGGTTCACAATGTTTCTGTCTAAATTTTAACAAGGATGCCTCATTTCAAACTCTGACCTGGTGGTAGGGGAGTATAGTCAATCTGGAATGAATCTCCTTACCTCAAATTTAGCAGGATGTGGCCTGAGAGCCGGATTGAGCACAGAGCAGCTCGATCTGTGGCATTCTCATCTGCCAGTCTAGTAATGAGTTTGGCACTGGGAAACCGATGGCTGCTGCATTCAATTACTGGATTAAGTTTCCGGAAGACTTGGATGGCCTCCATGGACTTACATGGATTAGGGAGGCATAACAGGTAGATATTTTTTAAACAAGAAGTCCTAAAGCCAAAATGTCTATTTTTTAATTATTTTTAAATTTCTGAGATCGAAAGTAGCTATCATAACCCTTCAAAGCGAGTGACGTGTTCTCATTTCACTCCATTCCAATCGCATAAAAGTCTCAGTAGAGAAAAGACCCTAGGCCGGGTGTGGTGGCTCATGACTGTAATCTCAGCACTTTGGGAGGCTGAGGCCAATGGATTACTTTGAGCCCAGGAGTTTGAGACTAGCCTGGGTAACATGGTGAAACCCTGTCTCTACAAAAAGTACAAAAAAATCTGCCGGGTGTGGTGGTGCACACCTGTGGCCCCAGCTATTCAAGGGGCTGAGGTGAGAGAGTCACCTGAGCCTGGGAGGTGGAGTTTGCAATGAGGTGAGATTGCACCACTACACTCCAACCTGGGCAAGACAGTGAGACCTTGTCTCAAACAAACAAACAAACAAACAAAAACAAACAAATCACACACACATAAAAGGCCCTAAATAGATTAAATGTGCTCATTATTATTCATTAAGTCATTCTATGACTTAATCTGGCTCCTAATTCAACTTCGAGAATATTTGAAGACAAAACAAACCATCCTTCCTCACAGTGCTGGTTCCTAGTGTTGGAGATGGCAGCAGAGGAAAGGGGGTGGCAAATGGAACCTGAGGCAGGAGAGCACTCGGCACCACTGTCTTAGCCGCATGGCTCCAAGGGAAGAGGAGATAAACACATTTTACTCTCAGTTTAGAACTTGCAGGACTACCAGTGTAGCTCGTTTCATGTTAGAATCTGTTGGCTGTGAAGCGAAAGCTTTTAAGACGTCACACAGTCATAGTCTCAATGCTGAAATAGCCAGGAAAGAGAATGTTCTAGGAGCTCGGTATTAGGGTTGCCAATATCACAAATTTCAGGAAAGGAAACCAAACTGAGAAAAAAATCTTAGAGTCAAAACCCTCTCCTCCTCACCTCTCCCCTCCTCTCCGTCTTCTCCTCTCCCCTTTTTGAAACTTAGCATGCCCTGTTCAGGGGGCAGAGGGTTTAAGGAAAAGAAGGGGCTGCTGCTCTCACACTTCCAATGCCAGAGCTTGAGGGAGCCTGGATTTCAATCATTCAGGCCATGGTGACATCCTTCCTCCTCCCCAGGATCACTGGGTGGCATTAAGATTGCCCCTGCAGAGATGCCCGGGATCCCTCGGCTCTCCCACTTTGCAGAGGCACGCAAGGTGCTTCCACCATTTCACAGTGGACTCTCCTCCGTCCCTCACTGAGTTGGGGAGGCCCCTCTGGCCAAGGTGGTTGGCTGAGGACACCCAGTGCGCTGGGCGTGAATGTCAGTTTAAAGTGAGCTGCTTGCTCAGAGGCCAAGCTGGGGCAAAGAGAGACAGAAAATAGCCAGAAAGTTCACAAGAAGGGGCTAGCACAGGGGAAGGGCCATGCTCCTGGCCTTTTGTGGCTGATCTCTGGACAGCAGAAGGAAGGTTAGAGACACAGACTTTGCAGTTGCCATCTGCGGCATCCGTGCTGCTCCAGGCTCTTTTCCCATCACAAGGTCTGTGATCACTGCGGAGCCTGGGAGAGGGGGCTGGAGGTTGCTGACCTGACACAGATCCAGAGCCAGAAGGGGTTTCTGAATGTATCAGCAAGGATAGCATTTATTCTACTAATCAACATCCTTTAAGCGTCATTAATTGTTGACCAAACAGATCTCTTTGGCAAATGTTCAACAATAACCTTTCTGATAAATTTTTAACAGTCACAGATGGACACTACATAATAAAATTATATTTACTACAGAAATGTCATTTTTAGACACCTTGTTACACATGCTCCGAGTATCTCTTCCTGCTGACAGTGGGGATCACCATGGCATCAGCGTTTGATGGAGAATGAAGGCATTTTACCCAGTTAAGGGTGGGCTGTGTTAATTCCTGTAGTTATAATTGCACTTGAAAGACGTCTTCTTTCCTTCGCACTCGAACCGTTTAGAGGACTGGATGAGCACCGTGGGTGACAAGCAGTGTTTAAATGAAGTATGATCCTGTGATTTATTTAGGTCACAGTGCAGTTAATAATTAATGAGGCCAGGCTCTGCTGATTTGAAGAGAAGTTCTGAAGGACTCACTCACTTTGTTTCAGACACTTGATATTCCAGACAGTCTTCCAGATTCAGCATCTCTAATGAGCTCTACCTTCCAGGGCACTAACCATGTTAGGTTGTAAAAGGCAGCAAGGAAGAGGAAAACTACATTAAAAACAAAACCCCACACGCACACACAAGAAGGAACTCACCACCCCGCACTGCAGCACACGCAGCCATGGCTGTGTTACCCTCACTGGGAAATTCAGCCACTGTCAGTTCTTCCAGGGAAGGTTTTGTCTCTCTGATGTGTTTAGGAAATTGCATCATTAAAAGGAGGTCATGCCATCTGGTGGAAAGGTCCAGGACTGGAGGTCAAACAGACCCAAATTCAGGCCCCAGCCCTGCCCATGAGTATCTGTGGGACCCTGAGCAAGCCACTTAGCCTCACCTGTGAAAACCAGCAACACACACGCCACCGCCCGACTCCGTTGATCGATTTGGTTTTTGGTTCAAGGTTGACTCATGTCAGCCTCACGACACCCATGGGGTCAGTGCTGTTATTTCGGTCTGTTTGGGCTGCCGTGATAAAATACCATGGATGGCGTGGCTTATGCAGCAAAGGGCAGAGTTGGTGTCTGGAGAGGGCCTCTTCCTGGCTTCCAGCTGGTACCTTCCCATCATGGCCTCACATGGCCTTCCTCCATTCAATGCACTGGAGTGAGAGAGAGAGAGAGATTTCAAGTGTCATTCTCTTTAAAAGGGTGCTAACCCCTCGTGAGGGCCCCGTATTCATGGTCTCCTCTAAGCCCCATCACCTCCAAAGGCTCCACCTCCACAAACCATCACACTGTGGGCTGGGGCTTCAGCCTGAATTATTTGGCTGGGGACACAGACGTCCAGTCCATGGCAGCTATTATCTTCCTCTTTTTACAGAAGAGGAAACTGAGGCACAGAGGGCTGAGTGGCTTGCAGGAGATTCTGTGACCTCATTCCTTATTCTAAATACCACTGAGACTCATGCCCCATTTGGAGTACCAAGAACGCAGGACACACTCAGCGATCCAGACGTCTGAAAAGGATCAGCCCTGAGAAAATCGACACCTGCTCTGTATCAGTCATTCATCAAAGCTCCTGAGCTGGGCATTAGGATGGGCCAAGTGCAGAGAAGTCAGGATGTCCACCCAGCAGCCTGCGTCTGTGCTGGGTCACTGAGTGGATGCAGCTGTCTCTTTGCCACCGCTCACAGCCACAGTCAGAGGTCACAGAAATTCCACCTATCCTACAATTTACTATTTGTTGTGAGGTTTCTGTTATTAGTGAAAACTTTTACCAAGCTGTGTTGAGTACTAAGTCAACACCAAGTATGTGTATTTTTGGTGCCTGGGGCCTGTTGCTCTCAGAAGGCACTCACGGGTCCTGGCTGCCAGGGGGCGGCAAGGGTGCATGTCTTGAGTGCGGAGTGGGCTTCTCTGCAGTTCTTGGCTTCCATCAGGACTCAGCAGCCATCCAGCTCCGGAATGGCTGCCCAAGGAGGTGGTAGACTCAGCCCCTCATTGCAGGTGGTCGAAGAGAAATGGCCAGCAAACCTGTCATCAGGCCCACCCAGGCCCTCAGGGGACGGCGTTTGAGGGAATGACTGACGAATGGAAAAGAGCCTGCTTCAGCCATTACCTCTGTGTGGCCTTGGGACTGATGGGGGAGGAGAAACAGCACCTCTGCCTGCTGCCCTTCTGCATGGTGTGCTGGAAATGCACGTCCCGGCACCTTCGCCAGCTGGGATCCCCGAGGGGCCTTTTTGGGAGGAATTTGAGCCCAGAGAGACCACACATCACCCTTGTGCCTGGAGAGGTCACACGTCACCCTCATGCCTGGAGGTCACACGTCACCCTCATGCCTGGAGGTCACACGTCACCCTCATGCCTGGAGGTTACATGCCACCCTCATGCCTGGAGAGGCCACACGTCACCCTCATGCCTGGAGGTCACGCGTCACCCTGGTGCCTGGAGTCCTGCTCCCAGTCAGGCTGCTCTGCAGTCTCCGAGCCCCGCTGGTGAATGCACCCTTGCTAGGTTTAAGTCTCGCTGTCAGCATGCTGGAGAGGAGCTGTGCTCAAAGGAAAAAAACAATAAAACTGTGTATTTTAGGATGCGTTACAAGTCCAAGGGCGGGAAACGAACAGTGTCCCCAGGTCTTCCTGAGCGAACCGTCCAGCACGCACCCTGACCTCCAGGCCGTACGTCTACACCACATGCAGTGGAATCGAGATGCTCACTGACTTAATAAATCAATGCCATTTATTCTTTTTGAAAATTCTCCATAATTCAATGTGCGGGGCAGCATTCAGCGGGGCAGTCTGTGTAGGAGAGGGATGTTCCCCTTTTGGATTTCAGGGCAACATTCTTTCCTGCCGCTTCAATGTCACTCAGTGTGTGTGTTGAGGCAATTAATCAGCGCCTTAATAACTGGGCTCGCCGCGACGCTGGCGGAGGTAATTATCTGTTTAGCTTCTCCAGCTGGCCTGTGCAGATGCTGTTGTGGCTTCTGGGTAGGAGGCATCTTCCCTGAGTGCAGGAAGGGGCCGGTTGCAGGAAGCCCCCACACAGGGTGACCCACCACTGCTGAGCGCACCAAGGAAGGACATGGCCGGATAGGCTCTGTGGGGCCCCAGGCACCGCGTTGCACTGCCCACTCGGAAGGAAGGACGTGGCCGGATAGGCTCTGTGCGGCCCCAGGCACTGTGTTGCACTGCCCACTCGGAAGGAAGGACGTGGCCGGATGGGCCCTGCAGAGCTAGAGAACCTCATGGATGTGGGTGGGTTTGTCCTTCGTCTTCCCATCCCGGACCCCACAAAGCTTCCCGGGAAGCCTACGGCGCCTTCCCACCTGGAAGCGTGTGATGGTGAATACTGAGTGTCAACTCAACTGGATTGAAGGATGCCAAGTATTGTTCCTGGGTGTGCCTGTGAAGGTGTTGCCAGAGGAGATTAACATTTGAGTCAGTGGACTGGGAGAGGCAGACCCACCCACAATCTGGGTGGATACCACCTAATCAGCTGCCAGCACAGCGAGAGTAAAGCAGGCAGGAGAAGGAACGAGGATACTCACTGAGACTCCCGGCCTTCATCTTCCTCCCGTGCTGGATGCTTCCTGCCCTTGGACATCAGGCTCTAGGCTCTTCAGTTCTTCAGCTTTCAGGCTCTTGGACCTTCGGCCACAAACTGAAGGCTGCACTGTCGGCTTCCTTACTTTTGAGGTTCTGGGACTCGGACTGGCTTCCCTGCTCCTCAGCTTGCAGACAGCCCACTGTGGGACTTCCCATTGTGATTGTGTGACTCAGTACTCCTCAATAAGCTCCCCTTCACCCATCCGTCCAATCAGTCCTGGCCCTCTGGAGAACCCTGACTAACACAAAGGGCATTTGAGGAAACCGGTTCTGGCTCCAGCTGCTGAAGTTGGGGCCTGAGGACCCCGGGACGCTGCCTCCACCCTGCTGCTGCCCCTCGAGCATCTGTCCTGGGGCCGTGCGCCCCTCCCGGAGCCCCTGGCTGTGTTTGTAATCCAGAATTCCTCAGACACTCTCCTTTGTTTCCTGCCGGAGAAAACTCAGCACATTGGTTCCAGCCCTGCTCTGAGAGGGTCTTAGAGGCAGAGCCACAGGCTGCGTGTGTGTAGCGGGGGCACAAGTGGCTGGGAGGGGGAGGGGTGGGGGTTGAGGGAGGGACATGTGTGTCCTTCGGTTGGGGCATCTGGAAGGGTCCTCAGAGTTCCCTGCAGACCCAAGCCCGGCCTGCATAGCTTGTGGACTCTGACTGCCTGGGCTATCTTGGTGTGGCTCTGCCGACTGGCTCTGCATACCCAGAGGGCTGGTGGCGATGCCCTTAGCTGCTCTGTGTCCTGAGTCACTAGGTGCTGAGACTCAGAGAACATATGGAGCCTGCTGAAGCCCCTGGACAGAGAGGCCACTTCTCACCACCATCGTTGAGCCTCCCTCCAGCCCTGCCATCCCTGTGCCCCTGCGGCTGGGGCTGGGCTGCTCTGGCTTTCAGGTGGGAGACAGCAGCCCCCAGGCAGCAGCCTCTGTGCACTAGGCTCACCGGGGGACATGAAGCAGAACCTCATGGAGTGAGAGAGCTGCCTGGCACACCACCTGGCTCAGTGGTACCTGTGCCCCATCCTAGAGGCACTTTGGGACGGACAACCATTCTGTATTCGGGATGGGGACAGCTGGAGCCACCAGGAACAGAAGAAAATGCTCTCCTCTGCTGGTGGCCTCCAGTGGGAAGACTTCCTGGCTCCATGCCCCAGAGACAAGCACCTGCCCTGTGGCCTCCCCCAGAGTCACTCCCAGGCCTCAGTGTCGTCTCTGTCCGTAGGCAGCATGACAACCACCAGTTGCCTCTGTCCTCGGCACAGGCTCAGTCATGGGACCTCATTGCTCAGACATCTGTGGTGATCGTTCTGGAGTAGACATCCCTTGGTCTGGCCTCCCAACCGCTGAAACACAAGGTCACCTTCCGCATGTCACAGTCTTCCCCAAGCAGGACCTTCTGTGGGTCCCCGCAGCTCCACCCTGGACCTTGCCACTAGGGAAGTCTTGGTTATCTGTTGCTGTGCCCAAACCATCCACAACCTAGCGACTCAGAGCTGCACCAGCCGCACCAGCTGCTCACAACCCTGTAGGCCTGGCTGACGACCTTGTAGGCCTGGCTGGTGGTCGTGGGGTCTGCATGAGGCTGGCAGGCCGGATGGGGAAAGAGTCCCCTCTCTCCATGCCCACTAGGGGTCTCTCCCTGTGCCTCGCCATGCCCCCTCAGTGGGCCGTCCCACAGCAGGGTGGATGGACTTCATAGACGGCTTCTCCTGGGGTCTCGAAAGAGAGCCAAGCGGGAGTTCCCAGGCCTTCTTAAGGCTCAGGCTTGGACCTGCTACTGCATCACTTCCCTGGCATCCTGTCGGTCAGAATCAAGTCCAGAGACAGCCCAGGATCACAGAAAGAGATGGCCAGAGGTATGGGCACCAAGACCTCTCTCAGGGTGCTGTGGCAGCATGGGGCTGCCAGGGTAAGCTTCTTGTGCCACTCTCTCTTCCTGGAACGGCCCATTTATGAAGTCAGACTTACCTCCCAAGAACCACAATTTCCTTCCTGAAGCCTTTCCTGGGCTTCCAGTCAGGTGTGCCATCTCTTTTCCTGGAATCTTCCAAGACCCATGGAAGGTCAGCTTGGCGGCTGTGTTGGTGCTTGGCCTTGGGAGTCAGGCAGGTCTGGCTTTGGATCCTCCCTGTCTCCTCCGAGCACAGCAACTTGAGGCAAATTGGCGAATCTCTGGAAGGCGGTTGCAGCAATGGGAGGCACATACTTGCTTATTCCTCCTGGAATCCCCACGCGTGCCGAGCACTGAGCTCAGAGCCCGAAACGTTGCATGTGCTTCGTGAATATCACTATTCTCCACAGTGCTGATGCATCTCAGCATCTATCCCCAGCTTAGGGGCTGTGTCTTATTCACATCTGCCTCTCCCGGGTCTCCAGTGGTGTCCTGGAGTAGAGTGGACACCGGATCATCTGTTGGGGAAGTTACTTTGCTATCCTGTCTGTGTTATGCATAAAGAGAGTGTCAGGAAATGTTTGCTAGTTTGAGCTACAGGCATAAAGGTGAAGATACCCTCTCTCTTAAATGCAACTCAAATCTCTGTCTGAACTTTAAACCAATTTCAAATCATAGGCAGATCGACTTCTTGGTGGGAAAGGGGAATATCCGAGGCAGCTGGTATGATGCTGTCCTTCACCTTTTTCTGCAGTCTGCCCAGTTCACATTTCTCATCGGGGTGAGATGTCTGCATAAAGGATTTCAACATCGGGTTGCAAGTCGCCCAGATCCCTGTTCCCCTTCCACGCTGACGGGACCCCCAGTGCGAAGTCGGAGTCCAGTCCTTGTTTATGAGTGAGGATTTGATGGCACTCGGGTGGGGGGGGTGACCGGCCATAGGTGCAGGTGCAGAGAGATCGCAAAGCAGATCCAGCTCAGTCACGGCCCTGCGGCTTCTGCTCAGGACCTTTGGTGAGAGGCGTACATGCTCCAAACATTTCACATTGGTTCGCTTATGAGATGGTGCTAAATACCTTGAGTCCTTACAAGAACCCAAAGAGGCAGGAAACAATAGATGCACATTGCTACTTTCATTCTCTGACCTCAATGAACGCCTGTTGTTACCACTCCATACATTATCATCCATTGTAAAAGGGAAGACGCATAAGGCAACATCGCTATTATTTATTTATTTATTTATTTATTGAGACAGAGTTTCACTCTGTCGCCCAGGCTGGAGTGCAGTGGCACTATCTCGGCTCACTGCAAGCTCTGCCTCCCGGGTTTACGCCATTCTCCTGCCTCAGCCTCCCAAGTTGCTGGGACTAGAGGTGCTCGCCACCTCGCCCAGCTAGTTTTTTGTACTTTTTAGTAGAGACGGGGTTTCACCGTGTTAGCCAGGATGGTCTTGATCTCCTGACCTCATGATCCGCCCGTCTGGGCATCCCAAAGTGCTGGGATTACAGGCTGGAGCCACCACGCCTGGCCGTTATTATTTACTTTTAGACATAATTTAGAGAGGACCATTATCTCTCCAAAACTCTAAAAGTACAAAATTTTACATCAACCAAAGCTTAGAGAAAGAGAGAGCATGAGGTAGGCACAGACTCTTCCCTTCTCCCCTTCTCTCTCCCATTTAGTCTGTAATCATGAACGTTCTTAGGAGCCAGTGCTCACAAACCTGACACTCCTAAGTCAGGGGCTGTGTTGCTCCGTAGTGATGCTATCCCATTGCTGAATAGGAACATGATCTTTTTTCCTTATGTAGGAACAAATACAATGTCTTTAGTCCAGTTCTCCTACCTGTTCTCACACTGCTTGGGCATAACAGGCAATCTTTGTTGAAACAGGTTTTCCAAGTGTGGACAGCTCATGGCTGAGAGGTGTGTGATGCTGGCTGTGCCAGGCTGAATTTCTAATCACCATCCTTGTGTTTTCTTGTGTCACCTCTGTGAGTAGTGAGTGAGTTCAGGCCACGTGAGCTGCCATAACAGGTGGACTCCCAAAGTTGAGTGGCTTTTGTGCTCGGGCCTTGGCAGCATCTGGATCCAGCTGAGAGAGGTGGGGAGAGAGCGTGGAGGAGGGAGGCCTGTTTCATGACACTTGGATAGGGGGTGAAACACATTTCCACTTGCATTTCATCAGCGGGGACCAGTCCTGTGACCCCATCTTCATACAGGGAGCTCTGAAACATGCATCCCAGGCTGGGCAGGTGCTTCCTAATGCACGACTGGCTGGTGGGAGACAAGGTGGGCAGATCCGTCCTTTGGTGCATCCGTTCTGGTGAACAACTAGCTGTTTCCACCACAGGTGAAGAACGTCCTCCTGTTCTACAGTTGAGGAGACTGAGGCTCAGGAAAAGTGAAGCCGTGCCCTGAAAGCGGAGACCTGAGTCCTGTGGCATTTGATTCGGAGCTCACACCCCTGCAGGAGTCTGCAAAGGCTTCCAGGGCAGGGGCAGAACTGCAGAGAGGCCTAATAGGGGGAAAGCAAGAAGAGAGAGAGTTACAAAATTTAACTGTGCTAAATCATTACATAGACAAAACAAAGCCTGTAAACCACATCGATTATCCAGGAAAAACCACTTCCCACCCCTCAGAGAGACAGACATTTAGGGTTGATGATGTAAGATGCTGGAGAGGATGTGAGCTCCTGGACTTCCTGTGGAAGGTACGTGTTCAGCGGGGCGGGAATCCTCTAGTTCCATCCACAGGCACTTGGGATGCCCCAGGTTTGCCCCTCCACGCCTCCTCTCCCGCCAGGAGGGAGTCTGCGTGTGTGCCAGGTCTAGGCCTCCACATGAGGCTGCTCACTGCAGTTCAGCTTTCAGCAGGAAACACGGGAACCACGACTTCTGCGCTGCGGTGGTGAAAAAGTAAACTGGATATAATGCACATGTGAATGGAACAACCTGGAGCTATGGGAATCAACATAAATGAATATCAAAAGCACAATAGTGAATGAACAAAGGAAGGGAGCGCCATCTCAGAAAGGAAGCAGGGAGACTTTGGGTTTCCAGTTCCACAGTAAGGAGCGTGAAAGATGCCACTCCATCCTAACACGTTACAAGCTGAACAGACTGTCAAGAAACAACTCTTCTTGGATCCATGAAAGAGAGAGCATGCAGGGCAAGGCAGCATGTGGTGCCCCAGATTGGAGAGATGGAGCAAACACAGGGACTCACATCAGGCCTGAGCAGAGCCTCGGGAGCAGAACCCACCTGGGGGCACAGTGCTAGGGTCGGGGCTGAGCTGTAATGAATGAGTTCCTGGAGGCTCAGTGGGGACAAGTCTGAGAGTAGCAGACTCCAGTGAACTCAGTACCTGAACAACCCTTACGATACTGTGTGATTTACCTCCAGGATCTTGACCAGATTCCCATGGTAAGTACCCAAGAAGCATTCCCTTAGGCTTCAGCAGAGGGAGGGAAAAGAGACCTTTTGAAAAGTGCGGGAGCACCCTGCTCTTGCTAGCAAGGCCTACGCCCGGGGAAGCCAGTTGTCCTAACTGAGAGGGAGATCACCAGAGCCTCCTGACCCGGGTGAAGGGAAATACCCAGCTCAGGCCACTCAGGCTGCTCTGTCCCATCTAAGTGGGGAGGGAACAACGGAGGCGTGCTTGTGAAGTGAGACACAGGCTCTGGGGAAGCGGACACTTGCTCGCAGGACTATAGGCTGCTCTCCCCCCACCCAGTGCCACACCATCACATCACCCAGGTCCGTACGGAAGTTTCTTGTATTTGGCGCATTGTGTCTGCATATCAAAAAAAAATTATAAGGCATATTCAAAGGCAAAAAAGCACAATTTGGAGAGACAAAACCCGACACAGTAGGGATTTTAGAATGACCAGACAGTGAATTTAAAACAACTGTGGCCGAGCGCAGTGGTTCACGCCTGGAACCCCAGCACTTTGGGAGGCTGAGGCAGGTGGATCATCTGAGGCCGAGAGTTCAAGACCAGCCTGCCCAATATGGTGAAATCCCATCTTTACTAAAAATACAAAAAATAAAAATAAATATCTGGGCGTGGTGATGCACGGCTGTGATCCCAGCTACTCGGGAGGAGTCAGGAGAATCACTCGAACCTGGGAGGTGGAGGTTACACTGAGTCAAGATCACATCATTACACTCCACCCTGGACCACACAGCGAGATGCCATCTCAAAAAATAATGTGTAAATGAATAAATAAATAAACAAAACAACTGTAAACCAAAAATAAAATCTTAAGCCCCCCAACCAACTGGACAGACCCTCTTGGGGCCAAGGGGACCTTAAAGGAACCTGAAAAATGGAATTCCTGACCATGATAGGAAGGGAGGTTGGGAGGTGGGGAGGTCAGGAGGTCAGGCATGTCTCATTATACCCACTCCCTTTTGGAGTTTAGGAACATGACCAGCATTAACTTTAAACTGGAGAACAAAAGGCTGACAAAACAGACTCTGTAGCAATAAGAGACCAATTTCCAACTGGACTCTGGTATAGCATCGTATGTCAGACAGCAGGCCCTGAAAGAAATCAAAGTATTTTACCCCGAAATGTAATGTATTTCTTTCATATATTTTGAAATGGCCCTGCAAAGCTGTCGTTTGTGGGGGAAATTTTGCATCTCCAGGGAATCTCCATTAATGCAGCCAGGCCTTCCCAGATTTAGGAGAGATTAACTGAGAGTCTGGCGTCTTTTAAGATCCAAAAAGAGACACTGACCATCTATCCTCTCGGAGGGCTGCCACCGCGGAGGCTTCCTCTACTTAACACAAACCTTGACCTCCATAGCCCCCCTTATCTTAACTCAAGGATTTCTTTCTACTGACATCAAGTCTTTAGACAAAGTTTCACTGTTTTAACCTATTGCCATTTAGAAAATCTTTGGGCTGGGTGTGGTAGCTCACGCCTGTAGTCCCAGCACTTTGGGAGGCCTAGGTGGGCTGATCATGAGGTCAGGAGATCGAGACCATCCTGGCTAACACGATGAAACCCCGTCTCTACTAAAAAATACAAAAAACTAGCCAGGCCTGGTGGCGGGCTCCTGTAGTCCCAGCTACTTGGGAGGCTGAGGCAGGAGAATGGCATAAACCCGGGAGGCGGAGCTTGCAGTGAGAGGTGATCGCGCCACTGCACTCCAGCCTGGGTGACAGAGTGAGACTCCATCTCAAAAAAAAAAAAAAAAAGAAATCTTTGAATCCACCTATGACCTGTAAGCCCTCCCCCACCAAGAGCTTCACGAATCTTCGCCTCTTTAGGCTGAACCAATGTACACCTTTCATGTATTGATTTGTGATTTTGCCTACAATTCTTGGCTCCCTACAATATATAAAACCAATCTGTTACTCGACTGCCTCGGGCACTTCTGAGGACCCCAGGCCAAGGTCACACCTATCTTGGCTCAGAATCAACCTCTTTAAATATTTTACACAGTTGGGTTTTGTTCCCATCAATACGAGTATGATTAAAATGCTAAGGGCTCTGATGGGTAAAACAGGCAGCACTTAAGAACAGATGGGCAATGTTAGCAGAGAGACAGAAGTCCTAAGAAAGAAAGAAAAAGAAACTGAAGAGATAAAAAATGCAGGGACAGAAATGAGCAGGGCTTATTAGTAGACTGGATGCCGCTGAGGAACGACTGTGTGAACTTGAGGACACATCCACAGGAACCCTGGAAACTGAAAAGGAAAAAGAACAAAGACTGAAAAGAACAGACCATAATATCAAAGGGCTGTGGGACACCCACGAAAGGCATAACAAAGATTAATGAGAATGTCAGAAAGAGAAGAAAGAAAGAAGGAACAGAAGAAATACTGGAAGCAATAGCGTCTGAGAACTTCCACAAATTAATATCAGACACCAATCCATGAAGTGTAGAGATCACCAAGCAGGGTCTGTGACCCCAAGCCTACACCTAGACATGTCATTTTCAAACACAGAAAAACAAGGATTAAAAAAAAGTCCTGAAAAAAGCTAAAGGAAGGGAAAAAAAAAAACCAACAACACTTTACCTGTAGAGGAACAAAGATAAGAATTAACTGTCTTCTTCTCAGAAACCAAGTAAGCAAGAAGAGAGTGCAGTGAAATATTTGAAGTATTTAGAGGAAGAAACACTGCAGCACAGAAATCTGTACCCTACAGAATTGCCCTTCAAAAGTGAGGGAGAAATACTTTCTCAGACAAACAAAAATTGAGGGAATTTGTTGACAGTAGACCTGTCTTACAAAAAATATGTTAAAAGATCCTTTAGAGAGAAGGAGAATAAAAAGGCCAGAATCTCAGATCTGCATAAAAAAACAAAGAGGGCCAGGTGCGGTGGCTCACACCTGTAATCCCAGCACTTTAGGAGGCTGAGGTGAGTGGATCACCTGAGGTCAGGAGTTCGAGACCAGCCTGGCCAACATGGCGAAACCCTGTCTCCACCAAAAATATAAAATTAGCCAGGCATAGTGGTGCATGCTTGTAGTCCCAGCTACTGGGGAAGCTGAGACAGGAGAGTCGCTTGAACCCAGGAGGCTGAGGTTGCAGTAAGCCAAGATCGTGCCACTGCACTCCAGCCTGGGCAACAAGAGCAAAATTCCGTCTCAAGGAAAAAAAAAAAAAAAAAAGCACTGAAGAAGGAAGAAGTGAAGGTAAAATAGAAGCTTCAATTTTTCATAAACGTAATTGACCTGATAGGTAATTGTATTAAAAATAATAACAGCAACAATGCATTTGATCATGCATGTATTTAATGTTATATGTATATTTGCACACACACACTTATGTCTTCTGATATAGCAATGAAATGAATGACAACAATGACACAGGGACTGAGGGGTGATTAGGCTTATTTGGTTGTTTTAAGGTACTGGCATGGCCGGGCGTGGTGGCTCAAGCCTGTAATCCCAGCACTTTGGGAGGCCGAGATGGGTGGATCACGAGGTCAGGAGATCGAGACCATCCTGGCTAACACGGTGAAACCCCGTCTCTACTAAAAAATACAAATAAAACTAGCCGGGCGAGGTGGCGGGTGCCTGTAGTCCCAGCTACTCGGGAGGCTGAGGCAGGAGAATGGCGGGAACCCGGGAGGCGGAGCTTGCAGTGAGCTGACATCTGGCCACTGCACTCCAGCCTGGGCGACAGAGCTAGACTCCGTCTCAAAAAAAAAAAAAAAAAAAGGTACTGGCATTACCTGTGAAGTGGTGTAGTGTTTGTCAAAAGCAGGCTTAGATTAGTTGTAAATCTATATTGCAAACACTAGAAAAATTACTAAAAAAGGTTAAAAAAAAAAAAAGAATGTGACTGATCAGTTAAGAAAGGAGATAAAATGGAATTATATAAAATCTCAATCAAAATCAATTAAAAGGTTAGACAACAGTGGAAGACAAAAATAGGAGCAAGGTATAAAGGCAGCAAATAAGCAATATCAAGTATGGTAGCTATTAATCCAACTATATCAATCATCACTTTGAAAGTCAATGGTCCAAATGCACCCATTAAAAGACAAAGATTATCAGAGTGAATGAAAAAACAAGACGCAACTACGTGTTATCTATAAGAAACCCACTTTAACTTTAAAGAAACATAGATTAAAAGTACATGGATGGGGGAAATATATGCCATGCTACCACCAATGAAAAGAAAGTAGAAGATGTATTAATGCAGACAGAGCAAGCTAGGAAAGCTACCAGAAATAAACAGGGCATTATCTAATGATAAAGGTATCAGTTCTCCAAGTATATATAACAATCCTTAACGTGATTAAGAATAGAGTCAAACCAATGAGGCAAAAGCTGATAGAACTGCATGGAAAAATAGGTAAACACACTATTGTGGACTTCAACACCTTCTGTCAGAAATGGACAGCTCCAAGGGCCAGAAAAATCAGTAAAGACATATGTGAACTCAGCAACATCAGCAATAAACTGGACATAACTGACATCTTAACATGTGAGTAAAAAAAGAAAGCTTAAGAGAAATTTAGAAATGTTTAAACAAAATAAAAATGAAAACACAACATACTGAAACTGTGATGCAGTGAAAGCAGTTTTTAGAAGGAAATTCATAGCATTGAATTCTTATATTAGAAAAAGAGAAAGATCTAAAATCAACAATTTAAGTGTCCGACTTAAGAAACTGTAAAGAAGAGCAAGTAAAATCCAAAGTAAGCAGCAGAAAAAAGTGGTTAAAAATTAAAGCTGAGATCAATAAAACTGAAAACAGGAAATGACAGAGAAAATCAGCAAAGCCAAAGTAGAGAGAGGACACAAACTTCTAATACCAGAAAAGAAAGAGAGCTGTCACTACAGATCCTATGGGCATTAAAAGAATGATTTTAAAAATGCTATGAACAACTCTATACCCACAAATTTGAAATCCCGGATAAAATGGACCAAATCCCTGAGAACACAATTTGCCAAAAATCACACAAAAAGAAATAAACAATCTGAATAGGCCTATGGCTATTAAAGAGATTGAATCAATACTTAATAACCTTCCAAATCAGAAAGCCCCAGGACCGAATGGGTTTCTTAATGGATTTTACTGAACATTTAAGGACGATATTTTACCAGTTTTCTAGGATCTCTTTTAGAGAATGGAAGCGCAGGGAAACCTTTCCAATGCATTCTGTGAAGGCAGTAACACCTTGGATAGGGTTTGGCTGTGTCTTCACCCAAATTCCATCTTGGATTGTAGCTCCCATAACCCCCACGTGCCGTGGGAGGGACCCGGTGGGAAGTAATGGAATCACGGGGTGGGTTTTCCCCCTGCTGTTCTCGTAATACTGAATAAGTCTTACAGGATCTGATTTTTTTTTTTTTTTTTTTTTGAGATGGAGTCTCGCTCTGTGGCCCAGGCTGGAGTGCAGTGGCCGGATCTCAGCTCACTGCAAGCTCCGCCTCCCGGGTTTACGCCATTCTCCTGCCTCAGTCTCCCGACTAGCTGGGACTACAGGCGCCGCCACCTCGCCCGGCTAGTTTTTTGTATTTTTAGTAGAGACGGGGTTTGACTGTGTTAGCCAGGATGGTCTCGATCTCCTGACCTCGTGATCTGCCCACCTCAGCCTCCCAAAGTGCTGGGATTACAGGTGAGAGCCACCGCGCCCGGTCAAAATCTAATGGTTTTATAAAGGGCAGTTCCCCTGCACACATTCTGTTTTGCCTGCTGCCATGTAAGATGCCTTTGCTCCTCCTTCACCTTCTGCCATGATTATGAGGCCTCCACAGCCACATGGAACTGTGAGTCCATCAAGCTTCTTTTTCTTTATGTTACCCAGTCTCAGATATTTCTTCATAGCAGTATAAAAATGGACTAATACACCCTAATACCAAAACCAGACATTGTAGAAAAGGAAAACTCTACATCAAAATCTCCCATGAACATAAATCCAAAATCCTCCACAAGATATTAGCAAAAGAAACTCAATAATATATAAAAAATTATGTATCATGACCAAGTGGAAATTATCCCAGGTATGCAAGATTGGTTCAACCCTCAAAAATCAGTTAATGTAATCCATCACAGAAACAGGCTAAAAAAGAAAAAAAAGAGATCATATTAATAGCTGCAGAAAAATGCAACAAAATATGACAAAACACAATACTCCTTTATAATAAAAACTTTCAGTAAACTGATAACAGAGAAGGACTTCCTCAGCTTGATAATGAATTATCTATGAAAAACCTACAGTTAACATTATATTTAATGGTGAAAAACTTGAAGCTTTCCCACTAACATCAAGAGCAAGGCAAGAATGTCCCTACTCACCACTTCTTTTCAAACACTGGACTGAAAGGCCTAGTTAATGCAGTAAGACAAGAATAAAAAGGTAGACATATTGGGAGGGAAGAGATAAAACTGTGTTTGTTTGCAGATAACCTGATCATCTATGCAGAAAATCTGAAAGCATTGACAAAAAAATCTTGTGAAACTACTGATGATAGCAAGATTGCAAGATACAGGATTAACATACAAAAGTCAATCACTTTCCTACATATCAGCAATAACAAGTGGAATATGAAACTTAAAAATAGTATTATTGGCTGGGCACGGTGGTTCACACCTGTAATCCCAGCACTTTGGGAGGCTGAAGCAGGAGGATAAGGAGGTCAGGAGGTCGAGATCAGCCTGGCCAACCTAGTGAAACCCCATCTCTACTAAAAATACAAAAATTAGCCAGGCATGGTGGTGCATACCTGTAATCCCAGCTACTTGGGAGGCTGAGGCAGAAGAATTGCTTGAACCCAGGAGATGGAGGTTGCAGTGAGCCAAGATCATGCCATTGCACTCCAACTGTAAGTGACAGGGCAAGAGTCTGTTTCAGAAAAAAAAAAAAAAAAAATATATATATATATATATGTATATTATATATGTAATTTACATTAGCACTCTCAAACAGGAAACACTTAGGTATAAATCTAACAAAATATGTACAAGATATATATATAAAGAAAATTACAAAACTCTGATGAGTGAAATAAAAGAGTTAAATACATGGAGAGATGATCGACAATTATGAGTAAGAAGACTTGATATTGTCAAGAGGTCATTTCTTTCCAACTTGATCCGTAGCTTAAATGCAATCTCAATCAAAATCCCAGAAATTTATTTTTTAGTTATCCACAAAACTGGGTCTAAAGTTGATGTGGAGAGGAAAAGAATCCAGAATAGCTTATACAACACTGAAGAAGAAAATTGGAAGACTGATACTACCCCACTTCAAGACTTATTGTAAAGCCACAGAAATCAAGACCACATGGTATTGGTGAAAAAACAGACAAATGGATCAATGGAATGGAATAGATATTTCAGAAATAGACCTACACAAATATAGTCAACCGATCTTTTACAATTGCTGAAAAGGAGCAAAGGCAATACAATGGTGCACAGATAGTCTTTCCAACAGATGGTGTCAGAACGAGATATCAATATGCAAAAAATGAATCCAGATAGACTTTACACTCTTCCCCAAAACTAGCTTAAAATGAATCATAGACATAAATGAACAATGCAAAACTATAAAACTCCTAAGAGATAACAGGGAGAAAACCTAGGGAGATCTTGGCATGGTGATGGTTTCTTAGATCCATGATCCATGAGAGAAATAATTGATCAGCTGGACCTAGTTAACCTTAAACACTTCTGCTTGATGAAAGAAAATGACAAGAGAATAAGAAGAGAAGCAACAGACTTGGATAAAATATTTGCTAAAAACACCTATGATAAAGGACTCTAATTCAAAAATATACAAACAAGTCTTAAAATTAAGCAATAAGAAAATGACTTGATTTAAAAACGGGCCAACGATATCAACAGACATCTCACCAAAGATCTATAGATGGCAAATGAGCATATGAAAAGATGCTCCATGCCATATATCATCAGGGAAATGCCAATTCAAACAACAATAAAACACCGATACACACACCGTTAGAATGGCCGGAATCTGGAACATGGACAACCCCAAATGCTGGTGACTGTGGCAACAGGAACTAACACTCATCATTCATGGAAATGCAAAATGGTGCAGCCACCTTGGAAGACAATTTGGGGGTTTCTTACAAAACAAAATATACTCTTACATATGATCTAGCCATGACATTCCTTGGTATTTACCCAAAGGAGATGAAAATCTATGATCACACAAAAATCTGCACACAGATATTTATAGCAGCATTATTAATAGCTGCTAAAACTTGGAAGCAACCAAGATGTCCTTCAGGAGGTGAATAGAGAAATGAACTGTGGTTCATCTATGCTAGGGAGTGCTATTCAGCACTAAAAAGAAGTGAGCTATCAAGTCATGAAAAGACATGGAGGGAGCTTAAATACATGTTGCTAAGTGGAAGAGGGGCATTCCAGAAAGGGCAAAATTATAGAGACAGTAAAAGGATCAGTGGTTATGGGGGGATGGGGAAGGAGGGATGAGCAGGTGCAGCACAGGGGACTTTCATGGCAGGGAAACTACTGTGTGCGATACTTCTGTGGTGGATATGGTCATTAGAGATTTGTCAATACCAAGAGCGGAGCCTAAGGTGGGCCATGGAGTCTGGTTGGCCACAATGTGTTGATGTAGATTCCTCAGGGCTAACAAATGCCCCACTCTGGGAAGGAAGTTTATTATGGGGGGTTGTGCACCTGTGGGAGATGGATATAATTAATTTTTTTCATAAGCCTAAAACTCCTCGAAAGAGTAGTCTTACAAGATAGGAAGAGGTTAATCTCTGCATTTCCCTCCCAAATCATAAAACTAACTGCCCACAGCCCCTAAGCCCTCCATCTAAATATCACGGCCGGAGCTTCTGCTCTTAGCCTACTGAGGGATTATATGAAAAATAAAAAAGAAAGAGAGCGAGACTAACAAATTACCGAATCTCTGCTTTAGAACCTAGGGCAGAAGGCACATGGGGTTCTGAGGCAGAGGGCAGCCAGGCGAGGCTGTCTCCGCCACATGCTCAGGAAGGGAAGCCCGTGGAAGGGTTTAAGCCAAGGACTGAAGGACAAGAAGGGGCTGGCCTGTCCCCCCTCCCCACCTCCACCCGGGCGAGGCATGCTTGTTCTAGGGGGATGGCAGGTTACCTCGAGCAGCTGGAAAGAAACCAAGGGGAGCCCAGCTGGTGAGGCCAGGGGAGGGCCCTGGGCTACAAGATGGGAGACGGTGACCAGGTGGGCCACACAGGATGTTGTGAACCATGGAAAGGGGCTCTTGACTGTGAAGAGAACCAACAAACTATCAATCTCATTTATGTTTTAAGCAAGCCATGGATGCTGCAATGTGAAGGACACAATAAAAGGAGTCAGGCTAGAGTGGGTTTGAGAACCCTGAGAAGTCAGGCTCAGTAGCTCAGAGTGGGTGAGCAGGCCTGGGGTGCAGAGGTGGGGGATCCAGGCGCCGGGGGAGTGAGAACTCAGGGCCTTCTGATGGGTCCATGGCGGAGAGTGAGTCCGGACCCTGAGGAATGCTTCCAGACGATGCATTTTTGAGCAAGACTGAAGCACATTCCCTGTAACTAATTACTGCAAGAGTCATCCTCTCAGGAGCAACCTTCTCTCCCAAATCAGCGGCCTCTAGCAGCATTCTGCAAAGCAGAATCATCAAGGAAACGACTGCTCCTTCAGGGAAAGTACCAGCTCAGGCACAGACGATGTCAGCAACAAACAATTCTGTTCCTTAGATTTCGGAGTCTCCCTGGCAGGAGCATCTCACCCTCATCACTTGAGGCAAGTTTTGGAGAGGGCCCTTGTGATAGGACAGGAGTTTTGTAGAAGGCCCTTGTGATAGGACAGGAGTTTTGGAGAGGGCCCTTGTGATAGGACAGGAGTTTTGGAGAGGGCCCTTGTGATAGGACAGGAGTTTTGTAGAAGACCCTTGTGATAGGACAGGAGTTTTGGAGAGGGCCCTTGTGATAGGACAGGAGTTTTGGAGAGGGCCCTTGTGATAGGACAGGAGTTTTGGAGAGGGCCCTTGTGATAGGACAGGAGTTTTGTAGAAGACCCTTGTGATAGGACAGGAGTTTTGGAGAGGGCCCTTGTGATAGGACAGGAGTTTTGGAGAGGGCCCTTGTGATAGGACAGGAGTTTTGTAGAAGACCCTTGTGATAGGACAGGAGTTTTGGAGAGGGCCCTTGTGATAGGACAGGAGTTTTGGAGAGGGCCCTTGTGATAGGACAGGAGTTTTGGAGAGGGCCCTTGTGATAGGACAGGAGTTTTGGAGAGGGCCCTTGTGATAGGACAGCAGTTTTGGAGAGGGCCCTTGTGATAGGACAGGAGTTTTGGAGAGGGCCCTTGTGATAGGACAGGAGTTTTGGAGAGGGCCCTTGTGATAGGACAGGAGTTTTGGAGAGGGCCCTTGTGATAGGACAGGAGTTTTGGAGAGGGCCCTTGTGATAGGACAGCAGTTTTGGAGAGGGCCCTTGTGATAGGACAGGAGTTTTGGAGAGGGCCCTTGTGATAGGACAGGAGTTTTGGAGAGGGCCCTTGTGATAGGACAGGAGTTTTGTAGAAGGCCCTTGTGATAGGACAGGAGTTTTGGAGAGGGCCCTTGTGATAGGACAGCAGTTTTGGAGAGGGCCCTTGTGATAGGACAGGAGTTTTGGAGAGGGCCCTTGTGATAGGACAGGAGTTTTGGAGAGGGCCCTTGTGATAGGACAGGAGTTTTGGAGAGGGCCCTTGTGATAGGACAGGAGTTTTGTAGAAGGCCCTTGTGATAGGACAGCAGTTTTGGAGAGGGCCCTTGTGATAGGACAGGAGTTTTGGAGGGGGCCCTTGTGATAGGACAGGAGTTTTGGAGGGGGCCCTTGTGATAGGACAGGAGTTTTGGAGGGGGCCCTTGTGATAGGACAGCCTGCAGAGCTTGTATATTTAACTCCTTTCAGCCCAGGGAAAGTCAGGTTGGAGGCTCCTCTGTAGGGCACAGGGTTCCCCCACAATCCCAGCAGTTCCTAATCAAGCCCTCTGTTCCGGGCACCCCAAATCCCTTCTTGCTGCATCGACATTAGTTCTGCATTTCTTCCCAGAAGAGGAGGGATCGACTTCAGCTTCCCACGCCCCGAGCAGCCTCCAGCTCTGACCTGCCTCCACGTGGGTGATGAGATGTGTGACCGACCTCCTCAAGGTACTAAAATGCTGGAGAGAGAGCTGGTGATGAGTAAAGATCTCATGAGGCGGTCAACGTTAATGGTGCTAAGTGCACCAAACATTTGAAAAACGTAAACTTTAGATTCCATAAAAGGGTTCGTATCTAAAATACGTAAGGAATTGAAACAACTCAATAGCAAAAAAACAGGTAATCTGATTTAAAAAGATGGCCAAAGAACCTGAATAGAAATTTTGCCAAAGAAGACATACACGTGGCCAGCAGGTGTACGCAAATGTGCTCAGCGTCACTAACTGTCAGGGAAACGCGAATCCAAACCACAGTAGGCATCATGGTACATCTGCTAAGATGCATCTTATCAAAAAGTCAAAGTAGAGCCGGTTCTGGTGAAGGCGGAGAAAGGGCACCCTTCACACTGTGGTGGGAAGGTGAATTGGTCCAGCCATTATGGAAAACAGACTGGAGGTTTCTCAACAGATTAAAAATAGAGCCAGCCCACGAGCCAGCAATCCCATTTCTCGACATATATCCAAAGAAAACAAAACCACTGTCGGGTACAGATATCTGTATTCCCATGTTCATCGCAGGGTTATTCCTGATATCCAGATATGAAAACAGCCTAAGGGGCTGTCACAGAGAAACATTAAATAATTCTTAAAGAAGTAGCTCTGTTCCTGTAGTGAGTGGAAAACCTTTCAGAGTCGCTGTCCTTTAGACTAATTAGCTGTTTCCTACAAACCGCATGAGGGTGATTTAACACAGTACACATGCATCCCAGCAGATCAACTTGATGTAAAATACCAAAACGTAAAATTTAAATTAAAATCATGGTATGAGTCATATATCTGATTAAAAGATAAATGGATAGACCTTCTAAACATCAAAAGGCAGCTTTAAACACTCCTAATGGACAGTACGAAGAATGAGTTACATGGAACTCTTCAACTTTCTTTTTTTGCTCAGTCATTCATGCATTCAGTCAGATTATAGTAGCAGTCTCTGTGATGGCTAAAATAGGTCTCAGTGAGAAGCATGAAGCATAGTTAGAGGTGAAGCTGAGGCTGCTGATTGTTAAGGGGGAGCTTCTGAGGAGTCGCATCATGGCTCTGTAAGTGACTCCATCATTAGCACAAAACCACTAGACACGGTTTGTTCTACTCATTGGTGTTCATCCATCGTGAGTAGGAGCAGGTTCCTGTGAGAGGCAAGGAGCAGGTGCGACAGAAGAAACAGACAACAACCAGAAGCAAGAAGTGATGGGGGTAGGGAGAAGAGTGGGGATGGAGGAGAAGAGAGAGAGTCAGAGAGAGAAAGAGAGAGAGAGAGATGGAGAGAGAAAGAGAGAGGGAGAGAAAGACAGAGACAGAGGAAGAGAGAGAGAGACAGAGAGAGAGGCAGAGAGAGTGAGAAAGGGAGAGAGACAGAGGGAGAGAAAGGCAGAGACAGAGGAAAAGAGAGAGAGACAGAGAATGAAACAGTGTGAGAGAGACAGAGTGAGAGATGGAGAGAGACACAGGGAGAGAAAGGCAGAGACAAAGGAAGAGAGAGAGAGACAGAGATAATGACAGAGAATGAGAGAGGGAGCGAGAGACAGAGAGCTGAGACATGGTGCCACTGGACATAAGAACTCTAAAGCTGGTGTCACCATGCAGAGACAGGGTGCCTGAGGACACATCCACGATGTCATGAATGCAATAACATTCCCAGGACAAAGTCTTGCAGCCATCAAGAAAAAGTAAAATAAGCTCAGGAGAGTTCAACCCATAATCCCCAAATGTGGGATTACTACTAGAAAGACAGGATTTTCTAGCTACCCAGGATTAAAGCAGTGCTGCTTCACACCTGCATTAAATACAGCAAGGAAGGGAGGGGCACACTCAGATGGAGACTCACAATAAAGATGGTTTTGAGATAGAAGCAGAGAGAAATATCTGTATTCACTTTCACAGAAGAAAAGAGAAGTGTTCTCATGAGTAAGAGCTGAGTGATTCTGAAATATTTCATGGAGTTGAATTTTACCGATGAATAATTTTCATATTGGATTTCTTGAGTTAATGGGACTTCAGAGTTGGCTGTGGATATAAAGACCCCTGTGTCAGGCCTCCTCTTTTTGCATCAGCAGAGGCAGCCTCAGGAAGATGGAGGAGTGTGCACCCCTCCACAGGGCTGGCTCAGAGCTGAGAGGGAAACAGACCAGCTGTCTTGATACCCAGCCAGGGAAATGGACTCAGAACTGGACATGCGTGAGACAAGGGTCCCCTGGCGTGGCAGAGGGAGGAGGCTCCAAGCCTGCTGCCCCTGAAGCAATCACGAACTGGAGAAGTGACTGAAACAACCACTCCAGTGCCCTGGCTGTGGACCAAAGCCTTCTACCGGGCTGAGGTGCGCTTATTCATGACCAATGGCCAGGCTCTGGCTAAGGGCACTGGGGCTCTGAGGCATTCCTGCTCCGGGTGACTCCTGCCTGCTCCCAGCATCCCTGCCCCACTCTGGTGGTTGTCCAACAGGCCAGGGCAGCTGTGAATTGCTGACAGCTGTGCTGTTGAAGGGGCTGGCTGGACACTGTCTGAAACTGACACTGTCTGAAATCGGCAGCAATCCTGGTGGTCAGTGTGCAAGTGTGGCAGGCTGTTCCATTAGTCTGAAATGTCTGGCCTGGGTGGGAGCAGTGACAGACTAGCCGAACATTTAACCAGGAGATACAAGAAAGGGTCCCAGGGATGTGCCTGTCCCAGCAGCCCTGCCTGCTAGCAGCCGCATGCAGGACAGCAGAGACAGAAACAGGCTCTGTAGATAGCAAAAGTGGAGCAGGTTCAAAAGCTCCCTGAACTTGGAATGCATCCCTGAGCCCACACACATCCATCCGCAGTGGGTGAGGCTTGACTGGGGCACAGTATTTGAGCACAAATTCTGACCAATCATTAGTTGACCACTAAGCTATGCAGATGCAGGGGTGGCCCCAGGAAGCTAAGCTGAGAAATAAATAACACCAATAAAACCCCACACAAGACGAGCGAGTTCAGCGAGTTCTCACTGAGTGCACGCTCGGGGGCAACACAGGTCCCAGAGCTGGTCCAGGCAACACACTCAACCAACAGCAACAACTGCCCTCCTGGGGGAAGCCAGGAGCCAGAGGTGCCGCCACGTGCGACCTCACAGATCTGGTGTTACCCTGATACCAAAGCTAGATAAAGCCATCACAAGAACAGAGGATGACAGGCCAGTACTCCTCACAACACAGATGCAAAAATCCTTCACAAAATGTTTGCAAGCTGAATCTTGCAACATATAAAAGGGACTGGTGACCAGGCAGGCTTCGGGCAGGCTTCATCCCAAGAGTACAAGGTTGGTTTAACAACTAAAAATCAACTAAGGAGGTAAATCATATTAATGAATGAAGGGTAGGCAAAACACATGTGATTATCTCAGTAGGTGCAGAAAAAAGCATTTGACAAATCTATCATTCATTCAGGACTAAGGACTCTCAACAAGCCAGGAATGGAAGGGAATTTACTTACATTGATAAAGCTCATTTACCAAAACTTCTCATATAACATCATAATTAATGCTGAAAGACTGATTGAGGGACAAGCCAAGGATGCCCACTTTTGCCATTGCTCTTCAGCGAAGCACTGGAGGTTCTAGACAGCATGGTCACACAACAGTAAAACTAAAGGCATCAAGATTGGAAAAGAAGTGAAGCAGTCTTTGTTTGAAGATGACATTGTCCTCTATAAAGAAGATATTAAAGAATTCAGAAGGCTGGGCGCAGTGGTTCACACCTGTAATCCCTGCACTTTTGGAGGCTGAGGCGAGCAGATCACAAGGTCAGGAGATCAAGACCAACCTGGCTAACACAGTGAAGCCCTGTCTCTACTGAAAATATAAAAAAATTAGCCGGGCGTGGTGGCGGGCACCTGTAGTCCCAGCTACTGGGGAGGCTGAGGCAGGAGAATGACGTGAACCCAGGAGGCGGAGCTTGCTGTGAGCCGAGATCGCACCACTGCACTCCAGCCTGGGCGACAGAGCAAGACTCCATCTCAAAATAAACAAACAAACAAACAAATAAATAAGAATTCAGAAAAAAACCTACTGGGATAATAAACAAGTTTAGAAATGTTGCACAACAAAAAACCAATATAAAAACAAATTGCATTTCTATATACGAGCAATGAACAATCTGAAAATAAAATTGGGAAAACGATTCCATTCACAAGAGCACTGAAGGAATAAAATGTTTAGAAGTGAATCTAACAAAGAACATATAAGACTTGTACATAGAAAACCACAACATATTGCTGACAGAAATTAAAGAAGAACTAAATAAAGACATTCTGTGTTTATGGTGAGAAGACAACATCGAGATGGCAGTTCTCTCTAAATCAGTCTATACAGTCAAGGCAATTCCTATCAAACTTTTAAAATAGAAACTGACAAGCTAATCCTAAAATATATAAGAAAATGCAAAGAGCATAAAATAACCAAAATAATTTTGAAAAGAACAACCTTGGAAGACTTACTCTACCTTATATGGAAATTACCGTAAAGTTTTAGTGAATAAGACAGCATATAGTGGAGTAAATAGAGGCATAGAGATCCATGGAATAGAATTGTGAGTTTAGATGTAAAACCTTATATATTTGATCCAGAGATTTTCAAGAGAGGTGCAAATGCAAGTCAGTGAGGGAAAGACAGTCTTTTCGACAAATAATACTAGAACAATTATACAAACATATGCAAAATATATATGTTCTTATTGCACACCACTCACAAAAATTAACTCAAACTGGATTATAAGCTTAATGTAAGCGATTAAACTAGAAATTCTAGAAGAAAATATGGGATAAGTTTATAATCATGGGTTAAGCAAGGAGTTTTTAGGCACAAAAATAGAGACATGATTCATGAAAGAAAAATGGATAATTTAGACCTCATCAAAATTAAAAAGTTATGTGCTTTAAAAGACATCATTAAGAAAAGGAAACAACACAGCATAGACTCGGAGAATATACTTTTAAATTACATTTTTTGTAAACAGCTTGCATCTAAAATACGTAAAGAACTCTTACAACTCGATGAGACAAACACCTGAATTTTAAAAATGGGTAAAAGCTCTGAATTGCCATGTCACCTAAGAAAACATGCCAATGGCTGAAAAGCACCTGAAAAGGTGCACAATGCTGTTAGTCGTGAGGGAAATGCAAATTAAATTTGCATTTGTAAATTTAAATTGTAATGAGACACGCCTGCAAACCTACAAGACTGGTTACGATGAAAAATACAGGCAGTACAGTGCTGTCACGAGTGAGGAGAAGTGGGTCCCCGTGCATTCCTGGTGAGAATGTGAAATGGTATAGTCCCTTTGTACACTCGTCGGGCAGTTTGTTAGAAAGTTGAACATGTGCTTATAATATAACCCAGTTGATTCACCCGCTAGAACCTCCCCAAGAGAAAGGCATACCTATGTCCACACAAAAACTTGTACATAAATGTGCACACCAGCATCATTCATAATTTCTAAAACTGGAAATGATATAAATGTTCATAACTTGGTAACATAAATAAAATGAGGGATAGTCCTACAATGGGATACTGTTTAGCAAGAGAAAGGAATGAACTGCTAATATATACTAAACCTCAAACAGGTCACACTCTCATACATTGTGGATGGGAGTGCAAAATGAAGACGGAAAGTCAGACGCAAAAGGCTACATAACGTGATTCCACTTCTAGGACATATCCGGGGTGTCACGTGTATAATTTACAAGACTGAAAAGAAAGCTAAGAGGTTTTCCGGGGCTGGGTTTTGCGATCCATGACTGACTGGAAATAGGTATGAGGGACCTTCCAGGAATGCTGGAAATGTCCTAAAACCGGCTTGTGGAGATGGTTGGACAAGTCTGTGGATTTACTAAAAATCACTGCACTGCCCACTTTTCAAGGTAATGCAGATTATGCTTCAGTAAAGCTATTCATATTTGGACAGCATCAGGGTTAATATTTGGACATTAATATTTGGACAGAGGGGACCCCCAGCTCTGTGGCACTGCGATAGCCCATCTCTGGGTGGCATTCTGTGGTCTAAGCAGAGTCTTAGCAGCTTCTCGGGGCTCCATCATCTCCTATTTGCCCTTTCTCCTTTTTCCTGGCACAAGTCACATGGTTCCCGTTATCTGAGGACAGCACTTCCTGACTTTCAGGAGGCCCTGCCTAAGCCACCTGCCTCCCTGGTCAGCGTCCACCAAGGCTTCCATCACTGTCCTCTCTGGCATGGCCAGAGAACGAGGTCCCCAGCTTTGCTGCAAACCCTCTCATTGGCTTGTCTTTTCCGTCTTCTGTATCTGCCGTCCACTTTCATCTTCCACTGGTTCTCTCAGGAAGTGCTGCCAATGTTTCCTGTTATGAAACACACAACACTATTTCCACACACTGCAGTGGACACAGGAGGCAATCTCTTGGCTGCAAGTGACCAGCCAGGGCACCGGTTCCCCCATGTCCCACTGGTCTGGCCCATCTAACTCCAGGAAGTCACGACTACAGCTGCAGCATACACCCACAGGGGTGTCCTCCAGGATCTCCCTCTGTCTGACAAGTGACTTGGAGACAAAAGGGCAACTTCTCAAGGGACATGGACTCCCCTTAGTGTTAGAGTGAACTCACTTTGTGAGTCAGACAGCATTACAGACAGGATTCAATTGTCCATGTTCCGTCTTTAACTAGAAACTCTAAGACGCTATGAAAGAAGCAGTTACAAGAGGAGTTGAAATGTCAGCACAGCCCATCATGAGCTGTTCTGGGAGATGCTCTTGAGAAACACTTGCTATTTCCGAAAGGCAATGAGTCTGTTCCTGCCTTGGGGAATACGCTCCAAGCACATACCTGGAGAGCCGCATGTATTAATGCAGGCATCAGGGCCGCAATACCCCCAGTGCATTCAGCTTACGTAGTTCCCAGGGCCCACATGAAACTCGCCGTGCACCCTTATCATGAGAATCACTGCTGAGAGTTGTCTGGGCACACTGAAAGCTTTCAAACAGGGGAATGACATATTTTTTGGTTTGTTTTTAAATATCAAAAACATTAAGACTAAGACTTCGCAGGAGCTAAAATTCCTCACCTGGATTCCCCTGGGATTGCTCTTGGCTGCTTTTGTATTTAAATTGAATCTTCAAACATTGCAATTATTGGCTTTCCCCTTCAAATTTAATACATTTCGTAAAAGCGGCCTTTCTGGAATACAGATTCAGAGGAGATGGATTTTCAAAGCCCCAGATTCAGCTAAGTCTAGACAGTGTGATATTTTGACAGAAAAAATTAACATGCAGTTATACATTCTGAGAGTTTGGTCATTTTTCTTTCTTAAGCACATTTTAAAGAAAGTCATCTGTCTAGGAGAGCTTGGAAGCCAGCCCTCCGTGGTGCAGCAGATTGGAGTCGATGGGATGTCTGTCTGTCCATGCAGCAGCCGTGCTTTGGTGGGCCTGACCCCCGGAGACCTGCTCTGGGCACAGCTGAAGATGCTGGACCACAGAGCACAACAGCGGCGTCAGAGATAGTTAATTTCACACCCTTCACTTCTGAGTCCCCCGCTGCCGCACGGGCATTGATTGGCAGTTCTTGCACTGATATACTCCTCTTCAGGTCCAGCCCTCTGAGACTATTAACCTCCCAGCACCTGAGCACATCTGAGTTCCATTTAGTGATGCTTTCCAGTATGTTCGCTTTGAAATGCTCCTGTCAGGCATGAGATAAATGTGCTGCTGCAACATTGATCCAATTGCCTGAAATAGTGGCCACTTTCTCCATGGAGGGTCACGTTTCACAAAGGCAGCCTAGTCAGCAGCATGATTACATCATTTTTATATTCAGAATAACTGGGTGAGGTTAATCACCTCCACATCTCCACATGTGAGTAAGAAAAACAATTCGAATACAACATTTTGCCAGAACTGTTTAAGATGAACAACTGAATATATACAAATTATGTCCTGATTTAGGAAAGCTTAACATTCAGAGATGTAAACTCACAATTAGAAACAGTTGTGCTTTGCTTCATCTAAAAATTCTTGGGCTTAATTAGGACACTATCCAGCAGAAATAGCCCTAGTGGAACAAAGTATCAGTTTAGAAAATTTGTCTGGTGCGGTGACTCACACCTGTAATCCCAACACTTTGGCTCACGCCTGTAATCCCAGCACTTTGGGAGGCTGAGGCGGGCAGATCATGAGGCCAGGAGTTCCAGACCAGTCTGGCCAACATGGTGAAACCCCGTCTCTATTACAAATATAAAACATTAGCTGGGCGTGGTGGTGTGCATCTGTAATCCCAGCTACTGGAGAGGCTGAGGCAGGAAAATCGCTTGAATCTGGGAGGCGGAGGTTTCAGTGAGCCGAGATCACGCCACTGCACTCCAGCCTGGGTGACAGAGCAAAAAAAAAAAAAAAAAAAAAAAAAAAAGAAAAAGAAAAAAAAGAAAGAAAGAAAGAAAGAAAATTTTAACTCTTTGACAGCCTTGAGGCTGGAAATGACACTAGCATACAGGGAACCCTTTGAAAGAGAGAGAGAGAAAGCTGATCTGAAGTTACAAATACACTTTGCAGATATCAGGGCTGCACAGGCCACACCTGATGCCTTGGCCCCTCCGTGGGGTAAAACAAGAGTCCGTGTAGTCACTGGACCACAGCTGTCACCACAAGCATCCATTCTCTCCCATGAAGAACTGCAGTGGAGATGACCTCTGGGGCTTCACCCCTGGAAACTCCTGGTCCCCTGTCTCTATCCTGAGCCCTCTCCAACCTCCGTACAACTGCAGGATTGTCAACTGCTTCCCGCAGGGCAGTTAAAATGCGAGAGTCAGCTCCTGGTTTCATAACAGCTCCTGGTTTCAGAACAGAGTCCTCATCACTCTCCATCTCAGTCATCTGTACAGGCATTTTATCAAGAAGCATGCGACTTTTACTGCCAAGAGTTTGTTTTAGTGAAATTAATTGAACCCAATTATAATCTGAAGTACAATGTTTAGCCACAGCTTACATTTGTGCTGTTGCTTGCAATAGAGACATTTATACTGAGACAGAATGGCCAGCTCGGGCTTTTTGACAGTTGGTTAAAGATTTTAGAATAAGCAACTTCCACATCAGCGAAAGCATGTTAAAAGCCAGACAATTATGATAATGGGATGCATATTCATATTCCAGTTTGCCACACAGAAATGAACCAAAAAAGGCTTTTTTTTTTTTAAAGCCAAGAACAAGTACAGGTGTTTAAATCAAAGTAAAAAGTACTCCAGGAACCATCTGTACCAGGGGGAAAAGCAGTAATGGGTACTGGGGCTTCAGATGATTAAAGATTCTCAGCATATGGGGAGCGACCAGTTACTGAGGGACTGGCTCTGCCAGCAGCTGCCACATGGTGCAAATTACAGAGGCAGGTGAGGCTGGGGAGGTGAGCATGGGCTGTGCTGTTCCTGATGCCCTCAAGGAATCTGGGCCAGGCGCAGTGGCTCACACTTGTAATCCCAGCATTTTGGGAGGCTGAGGCAAGAGGAGTTTGCAAGAGGAGCTGAGGCAAGAGGAGCCCAGGAGTTTGAGACCAGACTGGACAACACAGTGAAAACTCCTCTCTACAAAAAATTTTTAAAAATTAGCTGGGAGGGGTGCCAGACCCCTGTGGTCCCAGCTACTTGGGAGGCTGAGGCAGGAGGATCACTTGAGCCTGGGAGGTCAAACCTGCCGTGAGCTATGATCAAGCCACTGCACTCCAGCCTGGACAACAGAGACCTGACTCAATAATAATAATAATTAAAAAATCTGAAGAAAGACCATTTTGACTATAAACCAAACACCACAATGAGGACTTCAAACTTTTAATCCCAACAGCGCTCTCTGGAGGTGGATGTGGGTACTACAGTCTGCGCGGACGGGCGTTCCGGTTGAGGCCGTGGGGGGAGAAGCGCCAGCAGGTTGGCACAGCTCTTCAGGGACAGGCGGGGCTTGCCTGCAGCCGGGCGCAGGGTCGCTCTGAGCTTCTGGGCTGTCAGGGTCCAGTGAGTCTGGCACATGCATCTCAGAACTAGGGACAAGTCTTCACCTGCCACGGCCCACTTGGATTGAGCTCTGCCATCCATGCCATCTTAACTCCTCACAAAGCACGATGCCAGGCTTGGGAGCCTGGGGGCTGAAGGGCTGATGCCCCTAAGGGCAGACCCGGCTGTGGCGGGTGGAACTCCAGGCAGGGAGGAGCACAGTGTGGTGAGCACCCCAGGCCGGGCAGGCGGCGCTTGTCAGGGTTGTGCATTTAGGAGACACAGCATTGCCTGGGAGGGGAGAGTGATTGGCAGCTGGAGGTCATGTACGAGCTGGCAGCTCCAGGGGGTCCCGGGGCACAGGGCATGGGGCGGAGCAGGAAGCCGGCAGTCTGTGGAGCGTCCCGACGCTTCCCTCCACCCGGGAGCCTGCGCAGCACAGGGAGAGACAGCAAACCTGTGCTCCATCCTCGGGCCATCCGTGGCTGCTTCTTCCCAGGGCATTGGAGTGCCAGCGGGACCCAGAGCTTACAATGGCAGCTGGTTCAGAGGCCAGAGGGGCCGGGAAGGAGCGCCACTGCAGAGTTCAGAACCTGTCCCTGCTCTGGGCCTCCCCTTGGGGCCCAGGCCACTGCAGCCCCGCCTTGCAGGGCCCTGTGAAAGTAACGACATCTGCGGGGAAGGCTGAGCAGGGCTCCCAGCTAAGCGGTCAGTCCGGCAACTTTCGCGTTGTCAGGGCCTGGCTGCAGCTGCGGCTGCTCCGACTGCATGCCCTCCCCTCAGCGCCATCCACCTCCCGCCTCTCGGTGCGTCCAGAGCAGGCCGTTCACAAGACTCTGCATCACGCGATGGCGCCAGGTCACCCGGCTTTACTCTGCGATCTACGTGTGAGTTCTGGAACTGGCCCCACCCTGCAGATGTGATGGGGCCGTCCTTTTCCTCACTCTGGACTAGCTAATGTGTTCTCACAGGGACACCAGCCTGCCTCTCCTAAATGTGGGAGGCCCTCTGTGCTCACAGCTCTGCATCCTTCAGCTTCCCCCTTAGGAACAGGAGACACATACCTGCACCTGGACACCTGCACCTGGACACCTGGACGCCTGGACACCTGGACGCCTGGACACCTGGACACCTGGACGCTGCCGGACACGGTTTGGCTGTGTCCCCACCCAGAATCTCATCTTG
Organism: Rhinopithecus roxellana; assembly: GCF_007565055.1. Lineage (NCBI taxonomy): Eukaryota > Metazoa > Chordata > Mammalia > Primates > Cercopithecidae > Rhinopithecus > Rhinopithecus roxellana. Next base: position 51,438,148 of record NC_044559.1, on the reverse strand, counting down.
AATTGTACTCCCTGTAATCTGCATAATGCCCAGGTGTCAAGGGAGACACCAGTTGGAGGTGATTGGATCATGGGGGCGGTTTCCCCCAAGCTGTTCTCCTGATAGTGAGTTCTCGGGAGATCTGATAGTTTTCTAAGTGTTTGGTAGTTCCTTCTGCTTAATTCTCCTTCCTGCTGCCTTGCCTTCCCTTCAGCTTCCATCATGATTTTAAGTTTCCTGAGGCCTCCCCAGCCATGCCTCCAATGCAGCCTGCGGAATTGTGAGTTAATTAAATCTCTTTCCTTTATGAATTACTCAGTCTTGGGCAGTTCTTCATAACAGTGTGAAAATGGACTCACACTGTCTCAGGATGGCATCCAGGCAGCAGGGACATTGAGGCCTCATTTGGCTCCAGGAGGACCCAGAAACTTCCTTGTTTTGCCATGGCTGAAGGCACCTGTCCCACCTACAGGGCTCAGTGGGGGAGCTCACCCCAAACTTGGAAAATAACGTAATGTGGTTGGCACAATTTCCCAAGAGAAGAGACACTGGAATGATAGCGTCTTAAGAAGTGAGAATACAAACGTACACAGCATGGTGTTTCTAAAAAACGACTGAAGGGCTTTTCTTTTCTCCTTTTTTAAATGCATGAGTTTTTCCTTGGTGATCGCAAGGCACCTCTGTCTTGAGTTGCACTGAGGGGTAGCGGAATTAGGGTTTTTTCCAGGAAGAATGTAAAGAAAGCACAGTGTTAATGCACAGCTTCAGATATTCACAATAAAATTGTGCAGTTAGACAACATGCTTGAAAGCCATGAATTGCCGGATACAGCAAGGATTTTCTAATGTTTGTTCTGAATTTACAGGGTGGGAGGCAGGGTCCAGGCTTGCTTGGTGCAGGCCCCAGGATTCCTCCCATGCCTGGTGTGGGCATTCTCTCTACTCTTGGTTCCTGTCCTCCTCCAGGAGGAAGTCAATGGAAACCTGCGTCTCTGGATGGGGTCGGATTAAGAGAAGGAGCCCGTGGGTGGGGGGTGGAGGCACTGAGGTGGGGCCTCACTAGAGGAGGGAGAGGTGCATCCTATCAGCGGGGCCTCCTCTTGGGCCTCTGGGCAGCCCACAGCTGCAGAACTGGTCACACAGGGAGCAGAGAGCTTGCCCATCTGTGCCTTCCTCAGCTCCTGGTCACTGAAAACTGCCTGGAGAAGTGGCCAGCCTTTTGTGGGACCTGCTGCTGGAGTGGGAGTGAGGAGGCCCCAAAGCAGAGGCATTGGTGGAGGGTCCCTTGGGTGGCGGGCTTTCAGCATTGTCTCTGGCTGAGATAGTTGAAGGAGCCACATCATAAATGAAGGATCTCTGGGCACTGGGGAGCCCTCCCCCAGTAGTGCTGTGAGGTTAGGAAGGCCCTGAGCCCCAGACACCCAGATGCTACTTTGAGAGGAGCAGGCTGAGGGTGGGGCTAGGACCCAAAATGCCTACATCACCTGGAGAGACACGTCCATCCTTGCCTTGGACAGCTTTACCCTGACTGAGTTAAATAAGATCAATACTTGTGCCCCATTTCTCCAGCAGGAGATTTTGAGGAAGGCCAGCCCAGCTGTGTACGCATCTTCCAGATTCTAGAAGAACCGAAGCCAAATGCCCTGTTTTAGGCGTTAGTCCTTCAGGCACTCAAGCACTTCCAGTGACTTTTATCTCCCCCGGGAAAGGATGTAAATAACAAATTATAACTGTGCTCGTCTTAGTGTTAGTCTTAAGGCGATTCCACCAAGACACGCCCTTGAGTTTTGTTCTTGTTGTTATCATTTATTTTTGAGTTAGGGTTTCGCTCTGTCACCCAGGCTGGAGTACAGTGGCGTAATCATAGCTCACTGTCGCTATGACCTCCTGGGCTCACGTGATTCTCCCACCTTAACCTCCTGAGCAGCTGGGACCACAGGCATGCCCCATCACACCTGGCTAATTAAAAAACATTTTTTAGAGATGGAGTCTCACTATGTTCTCCAGGCTGGTCTCAAACTGCTAGACTCAAGTGATCCTCCACCTCGACTTCCCAAAGTGCTGGGATTGCAGGCATGAGCCACTACCACTGGCCTTGCCCTTCTCTTTCTCTCTCTCCTTCCTTCCTTCCTTCCTTCCTTCCTTCCTTCCTTCCTTCCTTCCTTCCTTCCTTCCTTCCTTCCTTCCTTCCTTTCCTTCCTTCCTTCCTTCCTTCCTTCCTTCCTTCCTTCCTTCCTTCCTTCCTTCCTTCCTTCCTTCCTTCCTTCCTTCCTTCCTTCCTTCCTTCCTTCCTTCCTTCCTTCCTTCCTTCCTTCCTTCCTTCCTTCCTTCCTTCCTTCCTTCCTTCCTTCCTTCCTTCCTTCCTTCCTTTCCTTCCTTCCTTCCTTCCTTCCTTCCTTCCTTCCTTCCTTCCTTCCTTCCTTCCTTCCTTCCTTCCTTCCTTCTCTCTCTCTCTCTCTCTCTCTCTCTCTCTCTCTCTCTTTCTTTCTTTTGATGAAGTCTTGCTCTGTTGCCCAGGCTGAAATGCAGTAGAGCTATCTCGGCTCACTGCAAATTCCGCTTCCTGTGTTCAAGCAATTCTTCTGCCTCAGCCTCCTGATTAGCTGGGATTACAGCTGCCCACCACGACATCTGGCTAATTTTTTTGTATTTTTAATAGATTTAGGGTTTCACCGTGTTGGCCAGACTGATCTTGAACTCCTGACCTCAGGTGATCTACCTGCCTCAGCCTCCAAAAGTGCTGTGATTACAGGCATGAGCCACCGTGCCCGGCCCACTTTTCTTATATAAATTTTACATTGATGTGATGGAGTGTGTGTGCACATGTGTGCACGTGAGCATGTGTGTACCTGTGTATGTGCGCATGTGCACATTCCCATGTTACACCTGAATGGCTGGGTGGGGCTTCTTATCCACTGAACCACCTCCAATGAGAGAAGGGGTGCGGCTGGCTCTCATGACTGCCAGTCATTTCTGACTTTGGGGAGCACCCTGAAGGCTACAGGCTGATGCCTGGTTTTGGACAACATTGCCTGTGTCCTGCAGGACACAGTCCCCAGGGGAGGACTGAGCTGCTCACACGTTTGCTGAAGTAACTCCCGCCAGCTAAAGGCTCAAGTGCCAGTGCTCACGTGGGATCTGCCTGTTGGGATTGTTGTTTTGGGTAGAGATTAATCAAGCCTGGTGTTCAGACTTCCCTCGGTGTTGCTGATTTTAGAAGAGTCTGGTGATATCTTGCCTGATTTTATCATGACCTTAAAACAATCTCGAAGAAACTGTGTTTTCTCTGCAAACAGAAAAAGCAGGAGGAGAGCTTGGGGCCTCATTCTACGGCTTTTTAAAAAATTTATTTTTTAATCAAGTCTCGCTGTGTCATCCAGGCAGCTGGAGTGTAATGGTGCAATCTCAGCTCACTGCAACCTCCACCTCCTGGGTTCAAGGAATTCTCCTGCCTCAGCCTCCCAAGTAGCTGGGATTATAGGTGCCTACCGCCACACCCGGCTAATTTTTTTGTATTTTTAGTAGAGATGGGGCTTCACCATGTTGGACAGGCTGGTCTCAAATTCCTGACCTCAGGTGATCTCCCAAAGTGTTGGGAGGCCACTGTGCCTGTCCCATTCTCTGGCATTTTAAGATCATTTGAGATTCTTATGAAACAGATTTTTGTGTTTCAAAGACCAGCAAAATTTCAAATAAAATTTGAGAAACAGCAGGATGTATGGTGTTGCTAACTTTTATTTTCCTAAGAAGGAGCAAGCATTGAAGAAGAAGTGGACAGCCACACGCTCCTATGACTCCCCCGAGACCTGCAGACCCCACAGAGCAGAAGTGACATGGGCTAGGAATAGGAAACAGCTCTCCAGATGAATTAAACCCAGCATGAAAACAACAACAGAAACAATTGAATCACCATCTTATCCTTATCTTTCTGTTCTGGAGACAAGAATCCCACCAGGGACCCCCGGCAGGATGTCCCATAGCACTCCCTCCCCACAACCAGGCCAAGGGTGTGTTTGGTGTCCCAGAGTGCCCGCAGCATCCCTCTACCCTGAAGACCACTCTCACTGGATGTGCTCTGCAGCCAGGGGCATGCAGAAGGCTTGGTGGACACGGCGGGGAGGGGACAGAGGGGCCCGAGGAGGGGCCCAAATCCTCAGTGATCCCAGAGCACAGAACATGGCAAAGCCCAACACCCAAAACCATGGGAAGCCCGGCAACCAGCCAAAGTCCAGGGAGCAAGGCTGCTGCTGTGCCAGGTGTGGACTCGCCATGCCCTGCGGGGCACCCCTGGGATGAGAGTGGCCTGCCTTGTGGAAAGCCCCCAAGAGTCCCTGAGTGTTCCACACCTTCCCCAGGGACTCGCAGTGACCAGGTCTCAGCTATTCACGGGGAGTTTTACCTTTGGGTTACAATAATCTTGTGCTTTGTCTCCTTCTCCCCCCACCGCCTCCTCCCCCTCTTCCTCCTCCTCCCCCCTTCCTCCTCCTCCCCCTCCTCCTCCTCTTCCTCCTCCTCCTCCCCCTCCTCTTCTTCCTCCTCCTCCCCCTCCTCCTCCCCCTCCTCCCCCTCCTCCTCCTTTTTATGTTGTTGTTGTTTGTTTTGTTTTGTTTTGAGATGGAGTCTCGCTCTGTCACCCAAGCTGTATTGCAGTGGCGCGATCTTGGCTCACTGCAACCTCTGCCTCCCAGGTTCAAGCGATTCTCCTGCCTCAGCCTTCCGAGTAGCTGGGACTACAGGTGCCCGCCACCACACCCGGCTAATATTTGGTAGAGACAGGGTTTCACCATGTTGGCCAGGATGGTCTTGATCTCTCGACCTCGTGATCGGCCTGCCTCAGCCTCCCAAGTGCTGGGATTACAGGCGTGAGCCACTGTGTCCAGCTCCCTTTTCAGTTTTATATCTGGACAGGCAAGGAAAAAAGGGCTGAGAGCCTGTTGGAACCCTCTGCACGGGAGGCGCACATCAGAATCTCCATGGCCTCTTGGGCAAAGTGACACCGGGGCTGGCCCTCCCGAGGATCTGGCCTGTTTCTTGAAATCAGGGTTGGTGACTCCAGAAGGACAAGTACACGTGTCAACTGGAATGTGTTTCTGTGGGACGCCTTGTGTGTGCTTCTGCAACACCGTGCTGTGGGTTTGGAGGGTCACCCAACAGCAGCGTTGGTGTGAGCAGGCTCCTCCGGTGTGTGTTACAGCCGTCTGGGTTTTCCGCACGTGTCTGCAAGCTATATTATGTCTGCGTTTTCACTTCCACTTTAATTTTAGGAAAGTGTCATATCGCAGAGAATTTAGAAATATAGACGTATGAGGAATGTGGAGTTTTCCCTACATCGTGTTTCATGTTAAAAAATAGAAATTTTAACAATTAGCTGAATTCTTAATGTTGCATTTAGCTAACACATTTCTTTCAAGAATCTCAAAACTCAATGCCAGTATTTAAATATAGGTTTTTTTTTAAAAAAAAATCACTTAGTAAAGTGTGAATGCATGTTACAGAGGCTCGTGCCGTTCTCTTCCTTTGTGTGGTGATAACACCTTTCTGCCGTCATTATTTCTGTGGAACATGGCTTGCTGTTTGGGCTGTGAGAAAAGAGGCTGAATGGCATTTTGGAGAGGCAGCTGAAGTTCATGCAGCAACTCAAGTCATCGGTGAGATTTCCCAGAAAGAAAGCACTTTGTGCTATTGACTGAAGGACTGACTGATTCCTTGATCTTAACATGAGGTTTACGTGTCTAAGCTGCGAGGCTCAGTCAACAGTAGAGGCCAAGACCCTTCGGAATTAGAATGGGTCCTTTATATAATTTACTTTTGTGAAGACACAGGCCAGCCCAGCAGATCCATAAGCAGCTTTTCCCTAGAACGCAAAACTCACTAGCGTATTCTAGAAATTCAATATAAATGATCAATAGTAACATACTTCTTTTAACAGCTATAATTATGTAACTTTATATTCTAAATTATATGCGCTGACAATGAAAAATCATATCAAATGCAGAGCGGTTTATGCCTGAGGGTTGGAACTTTTTTCCTTTCCTCCCCGACTGACCACAGTGTCCTCAATGCTAAAATAGGGCTTACCGAGGTAGCTGCTTAAAACTATCCGCAGAATGTTGGATGATGCCTGCCTTCTGCGGCAGCTGTCAGTCCACACTCGATGACTGAGTCACCAGCTCTGGAAAGCAGATGCCTCTTACTAACAACTTCTAGCATCATGGACAACAACCTGACACTTGGGAGCTTGGGGCCTATTTGTCCATGTCTTCCTACAAATTTGGTGACTACCAAACACATTGATTATATTTGAGTCTCTATCTGGAAATTTGTTAGTTCTTTTTCCTTTTTCTTTCTTGCTTTCTTTCTTTTTTTCTTTTTCTTTTTCTTTGTTTGTTTGTTTGTTTCTTCTGAGATGGAGTCTCACACTCTCGTCCAGGCTGGAGTGCAGTGGCGCGATCTCAGCTCACTGCTATCTCCGCCTCCCAGGTTCAAACAATTCTCCTGCCTCAGCCTTCCTGGTAGCTGGGATTACAGGTGCCCGCCACCCTGCCTGGCTATTTTTTTGTATTTTTAGTAGAGATGGGGTTTTACCATGTTGGTCAGGCTGGTCTTGAACTCCTGACTTTAAGTGATCCACCTGCCTCAGCCTCCCAAAGTGTTGGGATTACAGGTGTGACCCACCGCTCCAGTTAATCCTTTTTCTTATTAAATTGCAACGTCATGAAGATGAAAGGGGTGGAGGCACGTTCTGCATACGGCATTCCAGAGTTTCCTTTAGAATTTCTGCAAAACCCCAGGAAGAGTCCAGGCGTCAGCCCATCCAAATTTCCTATGAGTAACGGGAGGCTCGGGTTTACTGGAGAGAGAGAGAGGCCTAGAACTGGTGAAAGTTACATGATCTCATAAGGCTGGGCAGATTTTAACTCCAACAGTGATTGGGGTGTCACGTTGCCTCCCTGTAACGTGCCAGCACCACACACACACGCACGTGCACGCACACACTGAATTCTTAACACCTTACCCAAAACTCCCTTCCATCTTTCTATCATGCTATCTATCTTGATAATTTTCTGATCTCACTTACACAGCCTGAATCCCCAAATGTGCTTTGCCAGCTGGCATGGCATTATTGAGCCATCCATCATGATGGTGACATTGCCACTAACTAACTAGCAGCAGTTGCAGATGGTGCCAGTGCGTTCTCGGAGACCCGGGCCAAGCAAATTATATCACACTCGGTTTTTTCATGGTCTTTCCTTATTTGGTTTTGAAAATGACAGGATATCAACCAGTGTATTCTCTAATTCCAAAGGCTCATAAGGTCAGGAGGGTTCATCTTCTCATTAAAGATGAATGGCATTGACATTTGAACAGATCACTTCCAATCAGTCCTCGGGACTCCACGCAGGTGAATATTAAAAATCTGTTCCGTACGCTGCAGTCCGGCCACACCTGTCTGGATGTGTGATTTAAGGAGGGAAACTGCCCTTATGCATTGCTTCCTCCTTTGCTGACACTAATACAGGAAGTCCCTTTTTCTGTCCTAACCTCTTAAGGCAGCTGCCAGGAGCCAGGGTTGAGGTGGTCAAGGTTCTAGTGAAGGTTTTCATGGAGATATGGAGAAGATCCCCCATGTGCTCAGCCCTCCCTGGAAAGCCTGCTGGCCTTCCCCTCTCCCCACCCCCTGTTGTCTGCTAGACCATCTTACCAACCAAAACCTGTAGCTCCAGGGGGCACCTGCCCACCTACATAGAACACCCCCAACATCTCCCTGGGCATTGAGCCTCACCTGTGTTGGCGATTATTCATTCTCCTTAGTGACATTTGTCGAACAATATAGTATCAGTTGGTTTCAAGAACCAAAACCGACTTTAATTGCAGCCCCAAAGGATGCTGAAAGAAGTTCCCATTTCATCTTGGGAGCGATACACCTGGTTCCCTTCTCCAGTGCTCAGATTCCAGTTTCAAAAGCTCTGTCTGCTCTGCTCTGTGTCTGTCTGTGCAGTAGTCCTGTAGCTGCTGTGACCGTGGAGAAATTAAACAACGTGAAAAAGGGAGCCCAGACATTCCACTGTGGTTGGCTAGTCACACAGATGCCTCAAAGCCCAGGCCCTGTGGATTCTCCACACTCTGCAGCGGTGAGAAAACTGACGCTAAGGTGGCTGTTTCCCCAGTTTCCTGAATGTACAGCCTGTCACCTTTCCCAGGAGCCTGACTCCTCCAGGCAGCCCGCTGTCCTGGAACTTCAACTGTGCTGGTTCCATTGTAGCAGTGGAATCCTCTGTTTCAACCTAGTAAAGACTCCCTGTGCAGCACTCAAGTTTGACACTTTCATGGGAAGGCGCTTCCATTCTGAGTTGTAAAAGTTCTCAAAAGAGAGATTTCACCTACAACCCCATTCCAGCTCTGCACACACCCAGCCTCAGGTCCTGGCTTCCAGCCTGTGCTCTGCTGGCACCGCATCCTGAGTTCCTGGGTCATCAGCCACAGTGCGTCCCTCCTTCAACACAGGCTCCACAAACATGTGTCATATGATTCTATGTGCTCACCTGAGTGCAGGTCTCCATCTCACCCCTGTGTGCTCACCTGAGTGCAGGTCTCCATCTCACCCCTGTGTGCTCACCTGAGTGCAGGTCTCCATCTCACCCCTGTGTGCTCACCTGAGTGCAGGTCTCCATCTCACCCCTGTGTGCTCACCTGAGTGCAGGTCTCCATCTCACCCCTGTGTGCTCACCTGAGTGCAGGTCTCCATCTCACCCCTGTGTGCTCACCTGAGTGCAGGTCTCCATCTCACCCCTGTGTGCTCACCTGAGTGCAGGTCTCCATCTCACCCCTGTGTGCTCACCTGAGTGCAGGTCTCCATCTCACCCCTGTGTGCTCACCTGAGTGCAGGTCTCCATCTCACCCCTGTGTGCTCACCTGAGTGCAGGTCTCCATCTCATCCCTGTGTGCTCACCTGAGTGCAAGTCTCCATCACACCCCTGTGTACCCACCTGAGTGCAGGTCTCCATCTCACCCCTGTGTGCTCACCTGAGTGCAGGTCTCCATCTCACCCCTGTGTATCCACCTGAGTGCAGGTCTCCATCACACCCCTGTGTGCTCTATCACAGCCTCTATCAGAGCCCCTTGTGCTCCCCTGTGTGCAGGTGGCTCTTGAGGCTCAGTCCCTTATGGGTGTTTGTTGAGTGAAGGACACAGCCCTCCTGTGGTTTGGCTGTTGCCCTCCACACTGATGCTCTGCTGGGCGAGGCAGTCATGGGCCCTGGGTCTTCTTTCTGCTGCTGCCAGCCTCCTAGGTGGATGAGTGTACGGTGAGTATGCCTGACAGCAGCACCTGAAGCCCAGCGTGAGAATGACCCTGGACAGCAGGTGCACCTGAGTGCGGTTCAGCGTTCTGAGTTAAGGAACCCAGGAGTAGCCAACCTGAAGATTTGTTCCTTACCTATGAGGAACATTTGAGCCCCCACCATGTCCCGTGGGTTGCAGACTGTACTGTGGATGGAGACCCTTTGTTTGGGCTAAATGAAGCCTGCTGGGTGGAGGTTGTTTGGGGAGGGTGCTGAGTGATCGCGGTTCTCCTGCCCAGCCCGCTGGACTCTCTCCCCTGTCTGTGTTCCCCAGTGAAACCCCATGTCTCCTTTGCTGGCCCTGGGTCTATTCTCCAGTCTCGTGAGCCTGGTGCCATCCCTACTGGAGTTGATAGGGTCACATGAGTCTCTCACTTTTCCATTCTAGAGAACTGTGGCATGCATTCAAAAGGTGTAGGGAGATGTGGCCCATGCCACCAGGAGTCCATGGCATGGTGTGAAGGTCAGAGCTTCTTCAAAGAGGGAGGAGGACATGGAGGAGGAGACGGAGGAAAAAGAGGAAGAGGAACTGTCCATGGCAGGACATGGTGTGGTCACAGCCTTGCCTCAGGCACCTGCCTGGCTGCTGTGGGATGAGCGTTTGGCCATCTGGGCCCTGCAGGCTCCACCCTATAGCCCCATCCTCCAGCCTCCAAGGAGAAATTCAGTAACAACATGGTGGGGACACAAGGTTTCAAAAGTGCTTGTGGAAGAGGTGGCCCCATCCCACCTGAAGAATGGGGAGAATCAGGACACTGGTCCCAGGTGGTGGGCGTGGGCAGGTCCGCAGCTGGAGGCAGGAATCTGTGGCTGCAGCCACACTCCCCACCTTTGCTGGTGGAAAGTAGTGTGGACCCTCCACGGGACAGATGGGAGGTGGAGGCAGAGAGGGAGGGGGCGATGGAGTCAGGTGATGGAGAGAGGAAGCAGGGAAGGGAGAGGCTGAGGGAATGCGTTTTGTGCATGTGGAAATCAGGTTCATGCTGGCATCCATGTGGAGGTGTCTAACAAGCTGGGCAGCTCTCCTAGGAAGGCAGCAAAGTCTGAAAGATTTTCTTTTGCAGTTGTAATAAAAAAAGAACGATAGTTGAGTGCATAAGCTTGAGTTATAAGAAAAGAGCTTTAACTGCATGGAAAATGCACTTCTGTGGGCTCATTTATCCTTTGACTTTTCCTAGCCATTATTCAGGCAGCACTGAATGAGGGCTCAGTGGGCACCAGGCATGGTGCAAAGTGACGAGGATGCAGAGTTTGGTCTTCAGGACCTGCCCCCGAACACATGAGGGTCTTGAAGGCCAAACAAAGATGTAAAGAGCCCAGAGTAAGCACAGGATGGAGATGAGGCTCCCTTAGAGGTAAGAACCAGGCTGGAGACCCTGGGAGGGGCAGAAGCATCTCAGTGTTTAAGCACCAACAGGTGAGCTGCCCAGCTGTGCAGGGATGACTCCCTGATGGCTAGTGAGATTGAAAATGAAACAGGGAAGGAAATACAAAGTCACTTAAACTCGAGTTCTTAATTGTAAGTGTCTTCTTGCACATGCAGCTATCTTTTGCATTTTTAACTTGTTTTTCTGATTGCTTGATTTCTTTTATGTGGACATGTGTGTGTGAGTGTGAGAGCGAGAGATTGACTGATTTGGGATGCATCCTCCAGTACACAAGGGAAGCCTGGCCCAGGCGTGGGGAGCCTCTCCGGGTGGGCTAGGCCCCGCTTTCTGAGAGCCCTGTCCCTCGGAGCATGGCTTCTACTGGAGAGGCCAGCTCGGGCTCTGCTCTGGGACTTCTGTTTAAAAATGCAAACCACACAGAATCCATTACCTAAAACCTTCCACTTTGCATTAAAAAGTATAATTAAGTGTTTTAATGAGTTTGTGTGGAGATGCAGGTGAGTGTCATTAGCGCATCTCCAGTCTGCAGCTGGAACTTTTAAACGACAGTTTCCTTCTTCTGCACTGGGTCTGATCAACTATAGACATTGAATTATTTCCAATTTAAAGTTGAACGTCAAATAATAAAATCAGCTATGTTTGTTTTTAATCTGAGGAATTACAGCCTGAAGTTTCGGATCAGACTCAAGCTCTGATCATTCGCGATGGGAGTCACAGGCTTTGCAGGAGAGTGAAGAAATGCACGTGGCAAGGCAGACCAACCAGGACGGACGGGGCCGAGGCCGCTCCAGTGACATTATTTGACATAACGTTGTGTTTATACCTATAATCGGTAAAGAATTCAAAAATCACTTCTGGGGAAGGGAGATGGATGGAGGCAGAGGGAAACACTTTATGATACGGAGCCCTGACACTTTACGCCTTAGCATCTCATACCCCAGCAGGACCATCCTCAGCCGGACGTGTGGGGACCACACCACCAGCAGGGACAGGGCTCTCAGAAAGCGGGACCTAGCCCACCCGGAGAGGCTCCCCACGCCTGGGCCAGGCTTCCCTTGTGTACTGGAGGATGCATCCCAAATCAGTCAATCTCTCGCTCTCACACTCACACACACATGTCCACATAAAAGAAATCAAGCAATCAGAAAAACAAGTTAAAAATGCAAAAGATAGCTGCATGTGCAAGAAGACACTTACAATTAAGAACTCGAGTTTAAGTGACTTTGTATTTCCTTCCCTGTTTCATTTTCAATCTCACTAGCCATCAGGGAGTCATCCCTGCACAGCTGGGCAGCTCACCTGTTGGTGCTTAAACACTGAGATGCTTCTGCCCCTCCCAGGGTCTCCAGCCTGGTTCTCACCTCTAAGGGAGCCTCATCTCCATCCTGTGCTTACTCTGGGCTCTTTACATCTTTGTTTGGCCTTCAAGACCCTGATGTGTTCAGGGGCAGGTCCCGAAGACCAACCTCTGCATCCTCGTCACTTTGCACCATGCCTGGTGCCCACTGAGCCCTCATTCAGTGCTGCCTGAATAATGGCTAGGAAAAGTCAAAGGATAAATGAGCCCACAGAAGTGCATTTTCCATGCAGTTAAAGCTCTTTTCTTATAACTCAAGCTTATGCACTCAACTATCGTTCTTTTTTTATTACAACTGCAAAAGAAAATCTTTCAGACTTTGCTGCCTTCCTAGGAGAGCTGCCCAGCTTGTTAGACACCTCCACGTGGATGCCAGCATGAACCTGATTTCCACATGCACAAAACGCATTCCCTCAGCCTCTCCCTTCCCTGCTTCCTCTCTCCATCACCTGACTCCATCGCCCCCTCCCTCTCTGCCTCCACCTCCCATCTGTCCCGTGGAGGGTCCACACTACTTTCCACCAGCAAAGGTGGGGAGTGTGGCTGCAGCCACAGATTCCTGCCTCCAGCTGCGGAGGGTTTAGCCAAGGGCAGGCATCAGCGGGCAATGGAGCGAGAGGAGGGGAGAGCTGGGCTTCTTCCCTCTCTCCTTTTCCCCTTCCTTTCTTCCTCCTTCCTTCCCTCCCTCTCTTCTTTTTCCCCTTCCTTTCTTCCTCCTTCCTTCCCTCCCTCTCTCGCTCTTTTTCTTTCCTTTTCTCTCCTTCCTTCCCTTCCTCCTTACTCCTTCCTTCCACCTTCCTTCTAGCTGGGTTAGTGTGGGTGACTCAGCTCCCATCCCAAAGGCTGTAGTGCCTTAGGTGATCCTCTTCTGGCATTGCCCAGGACAGGAGAAACCCGGAAAGATCCAAGGGGCACATCCCATTGTTGCTGACCAGGAGATGCTGGGTAGACAGGAACAGGGAGCAGGTGGTGTCTGCAGCATGGCAGAGTGCCTGGGTGAGGGCACATGTCAGGGCAGTGAGGGTGAGAAGGACTGGATGCATAATCTTGGGGGCCTGGTTCAAAATGACAACGTGGGGTCTCCCATTCAAACATGGCTGAGGCTTTCCTGATGATGCACAGAGCATTAGGTCAGTGGCGGGCATCCTGAGCTCGGGGCCCTGCCCCACTGTGAGGGTCACGCCTGCATGGGGCCGGCCCTGTGGGCAGAATCAACAGCTACTCACCAGCAAGGTGTAGGCGTCGGGGGTGAGCAGAAGCGCCTGGCCTGGGGCGGAGGGGGCGTCTGGGTCAGGCTCAGGACCCTCCCTCTTCCCTCTCTGCTGACCGGTGACAACCACTTCAGAAGCGGCTGTGCCCCTGGGGACACCCTCACAGATTCCCAGACCTGCTCCTTCACGTGGCATTGCCTCACAACCAGGAGCCTGGGCTTCCCGGCTACCTTCCTCAGCGATGGGGCCCGCGCTGGCGGCTGGGCTGGAGCCGGCTCCTCGGTGACCTGACTCGCTGGCTCTCGGGTCATGTTCAGCTCCAGCCCCCGACTGCCACCTGTGCCCTGCCCGCGGGGGCCTACAAGGTGCAGCTGTTTGGGTTGAGTTGGGGGGGCAAAACACGGTTCCCAGCTCAAGCTCCGTAATTCCCACTCAGCTTACGTCTACGGCGGACTCTGAAAGCAATTGTACATGAACTGTCACTTTTCCATTTTGAAATGTATTGCATTTTAAGCTGCCTTTTGATTAAAATATCTAGTTAGCATTTCCACTGGTGGCAAAGTCGTAGATCAAGAGGGTTGCAGCATATTTCTAACGTCGTCAGAAAACCTACTGGATGACTTAAATAGCTCCGATGATAAAGGCAAGAGTTTTGTCTTCTTATAGAGCAGCATAAAAAATGAGACCGCTTGCCCGCTGCTCCCATAAATACGCCATGATCCTAAAGGCATCAAGGGCTTTGCAAGGTTTCTGATCGTGGCCATTGGTTTAGGACTTGCTTTCTGATATTGCTGGGGCTGGGCTCTGTGTGACCACGGTGAACACTGGTTTAGGACTTTCTGATATTGCTGGGGCTGGGCTCTGTGTGACCATGGTCAACACTCAGCTCTTTCTCTCCGATGGTATGTTTCCCATGTTTTGATTTTTTAAAACCTGTTTTAAGCTGTAATTTGGGGTCAGACATGTAAGAAAGGGAGGCATCTAAAGGAGATGCAGTGCCCAGGTGAGGAGGCCCTGGCAAGTGTCCCAGGCATGACTCCATACCTGCGGGGCCCTCAGCTGCACCCAGCCGCTTTCCCGGTGGGAGGGAGCCTTTCCCTTCTGGAAGGCGCTGTCCACCACACGGGCCTGAGAGGACCCTGGAGAAGCCTCCTCCCCAACCCGGACATGGCCACTGCACTGGCCGGGGAAGCTGTGTCCACCACCAACAGGAAAAGGGCCTCAACTTCAGGGCCTTCTAACAAATGCTTAATAAAATCTAAATTTAGAGGTATTATGTTGTTGAAGGGCCCTTATTTTGACTCTCATTAAACACAAATTTAAATGTCAACCATGGGAAGAGCCTTTTTCCAGAGTCTGCTTCCATCCCTGTGAGAGCCCCACGAGGCTGACTTTGCTGCCCTGAGTGGGCCGTGGAGGTTGCCAGGATTCCTAGCTGGGAAGCCCGTGTTCTTTCACCAATGGAAACCCAAGGACGCTGCTCCTAGGAGGAAGCTGGAAGCAGGTGGGGGCAGAGCAGGCTCTGCTGGGGGCGCTGGAGCCTGAGCTGGGGGCACTGGGGGCAGAGAGCACAGGTGGAGGAAAACGCTGGGGCCGGATGCTGGACCCGGACAAGAAGCTCAGGCTGCAGAGGAGGCCACCAGCCACTCCCACACCAAGGAAAGACCTGAGCTTGTTGCCCTTTCAAACGCCTAAAAGTCTGACAGCAAGATGAGCCTCAGGGAGTTGCCCACAAATATAAATAAGTCAGGGAGGCTTGTGAAAGTGACATTGGGACCGGTGCTGCTGCCCAGCCCATGTCACCAGCAGGGAGTTCCTGCCGGGAAATGCACCAGGCCTGGGGACCGGCAGGGCCTCCAGGAATGTGTGCTCAGTCTATGCATTAATGAATGAGTAAAAGGTTGGGCATTCTGATGAACGAATAAAAGGATAGAGGAATGAGTGAAAAAATAATAAAAAGAAAGTGAATAAAAGGCTGTTTATTAATAGAGCATAAATGAATGCAAAAAAGGAAGAAGGCAGGAAGGGAGAGAAATAGGAAGGGAGGTTGGAGGGAGAAGGGAAGAGAGGAGGGAAGGAAGAGAGGAAGAAAGGAAGGGAGAGAAAGAGGGAGGATGGAGGAGGGAAGAGAGAAAGGAAGAAAGGGAGGGAGGGAGGAAGGAAGGAAGGAAGGAGAGAAGGAAGGAAAGGAAGAAGAAAGGAAAGGGAGGGGAAAGGAAAGGAAAGGAAAAGGAGGAGAGAACAGGGCCAAGGAGCGCTTTCCGGCCCCGCTCTGAGGACACTTGGCAGTCCTGGGGGGACTGCCTCCAGCCTCCAGCCTCCAGCCTCCAGCCTCTCTCTAGGGGCACTGGTGCCTGCAGCAGCACCCGGCCTGTGATCCCGACGAGATCAACCTGCACTAGTGCTCTGCAGAGCACCTTGTCCTTGGGCAAAGGCCGGAGCAGTCTCTTCTCCGAGTCTTGCCTGAGAAGCCAGGCTGTCCTCATTTCCTTGGTTCTTTGTAGCAAGAGAGGGTCCAGCCGTGGACAAGCACCAAGTCTCAGCCTCCTCCTTGCCCAACAACTGGCCCAGGCATTCATTTCCATGGCCCCTGGGGAAGATTCCGGCAGGGTTGAGCGGTGCAGGTGGGATGCCTCACCCAACAACGTATGGTTTTGGCTCCATGCTCCCTACTGAGCAGAATTCAAGCATGTTCCTAGGAGCAGATTCACTGCAAACGTTGCTTATTAGCCTGGCACAGGCAGCTCTGCCCATGGGCAGCTGGCCAGGCTCATCTCAGCAGAGTGCGGGGGGGCTCCAAGCAGGCTTCCATCAGGCCCCGCAGGGCAGGGAACTTGGACCCCCAACAGCAGCCTCTCTGCCTTTGAGAGGCAGCGCTTGCTGGCAGGACAAGCTCCTTCTCTCTGAAGGACTAGGGAACCACAGAAGTTTGTCAGCAGAGCAATGACCAAGGCTGTCCTTTTCTCTGAGGAAAAACTGAGGCTTGGGAGGCAAGAGACTTGTCCAAAGCCGGAGATGAAAAAGGCAGAGTCTCCAAGCCATTGCTGGGCTTAGGAATCAGGGTGCAGGTTCACTTGGCCAGCGTGGTCTTCTGAGGCTACCTCACCTCTAACAGGAACAGGCATGACTGCACCCCCCTGCAATCCAGGAGGCACAGTTGTAAGCAGAGGCGGCAACAGGCAGGGCAGAGGGTGGCCACTCAGGTGCATCGCTGCCTGGGGAGTGGCCCAGGGAAGAGCCCAGGCAGAGTGAGTCAGAGGCAGAGGTCTCACCAGCAGACACTGTGTTCCAACCATCACTCATCTTCCAGCTCCACCTCACTTGCATGGGCCTCTTGTATTGTAATTGAAAACTATCGACTTTGATCTATTTAATGGTTTGCATTCTCGTTTGTTGTAAGCAAATATTTGCATTCCAAACACAAAAAACAATACAGAGTTTCTCAGCTCATTGGAAATGAAATTTCGAGGTTTTTGTCCTGAAGTTTCTCTTGTGGTCCAGCATGCTAGTCAGGCATGTCGATGTTTCATGGGATTCCACCTTCCTTGGGTGGAGAGAGGCTCGTGGGGTTCTGCCCTCACCAGACCTGCTGGTTTTCTTGCCGCTGGCAGGAATGACTTGGCCACAGCAGTCTGCATTTCACCGGAGGAGCCTGGGTGCACTCTGCTGCGGTGTGACCAGCCGGACTACGGCAGGTGTCTGGGGGGAACCGCCGCTTCGAGGCTCTGGAGGAGCCCCTGACACTGTGGCCGGGGACAAAAGGGAGTCACTGAACATGCTCCCGCTCCCCACTTTTCTTCATTTTGGCAAAACGTGTATAGTCTGGTGAAACAGCTCCAGGGGTCTGGGGCCTGTTCAGTGGGTGGTTGTAATAATTTTCTGTTTTCTGTGTGATTGACACCTGACAACTAGGGGAGGGATGGGCTGGGCTTGGGCTAGGATGTGGGGGATGGGGCCCCAGCAGGCACACGGACTGGGCTGTGGGCAGTGAGTGGAGGGTGTTGGGGGTGGGAGGAGACCCCCCCTCGCCTTGCCTCTTCCTTCTCATTCACTGACTTTCCAAATCCTTGGTCATTCCTCCTCAGAAATTTCCAAATTTATGTAATTTTTAGCCTGGGGTTTGATGAAGATACCTCTAATACCACAAAAATTATGACGATTCAGTGTTCTGCAAAATTTCTCTTTGCAATGGAAATAAATCAAATACTTAGCAGCAGGTCTTTGATGACAGGCATCTCTGGGGTCTCCCGACTGGCACTGATATGTGGTCAAACAGGTAAGTGCTCCTTCCTCCACCCCTCAGAGCTTCCTCCTCTTCCTCACTCACACTTTCAAGATCAACATACTTAGTCTGATGGCAAGCCTTAAAAATGGAAAGTTTGGTGGCATTTCAGCCAAGATTCTTTTCACTGGGGTTGCCTCAAACATTAATCAGTCTTCTATTATAAATGGCTCGGCTGGAGAGCAGAGTTGGATGGATTTCAAAGACTTCTCTCTCTAACAAGCATGCACCGATAGTTTCCTAAAACTAAAAGGATTGTACATGGCAGAGGAGGAAAAAATCATTAGAGTCATTAATGACTGTGGCTTTGCTCTAAAGGCTGCTTAGATGCTGGAGCCCAGTTAGCATTCCTCTGGCAGGCTGGGGAAGCGATTCCCTTCTTTTATTCATGAGCCGGTTTCTCATTAGCTGCTCGGTATAGATCCCAGAGACTTGGGCAAGATCCTGGCCTCAGAGGACTGCTGGCCATCCAGAGGTGAGGCAGGGCCCTCTGCTTTGATTTTTGATTTTTAAAATAGAGGTTTTAGTCCGTGCTTTGTTCTCTTGCTAGCAGATGCATGGGCTTTTGAGGAACCGGCAGTTTCTGGAAGAAACCCAGAACTAATAGCATTTTGTTGTTGATGAAGACACAATTACTCAGCAGCCCCAGGGTCCCCTGCCAGGCTTCAGTCTCAGATCAGCTACCCCTGTCCTGAGCCCACAGTTCCAAGGCCGAGGAATCTTCTGCTGGGTTAGTGTCAGGTTGTCCTGGCCTATACGTCAGGGAGTTAGTGGAGGCCAGACCCCAGACAGATCTTCGCCTCCCTGGGAGGGCCGGCACCAATGACCTGCACAGCTTCAGAGCCGTTTTCCCAGACTACACACGTTTTACCAAAATGAAAAAAAGTAGGGAGCGGAAGCATGCTCAGTGGCTCCCTTTAATCCCCGGCCAGTGTGTCAGGGGCTCCTCCAGAGCCTCGAAGCGGCGGTTCTCCCCACACACCTGCCGTCATCAGGCTGGTCACACCGCAGCAGAGTGCACCCAGGTTCCTCCGGTGAAATGTGGGCCCCAGGCACCTGCTGTCGTTGGGCTGGCCACACCGCAGCAGAGCATACCCAGGCTCCTCCAGTGAAATGCAGGCTGCTCTGGCCAAGTCGTTCCTGCTCTGCCCTCTAACTAGAGAGTCTAACAAAACAGACAACACAACCAAACAACAACACCAGCAACTTAAACCATGGTGGTTAGTCCAGTTCCCAGTTTTAGGATACATTTGTGGTTTGCTTTGTCAAAGAGACAGACTAAAGACACTTAAAAAGCTTATATTTATGGAGAAATCTTAGACTTGCAAAGAGATCCCTTGTCACATCTTTATGAGAATTGCGATGTTGGAAAAAGATGCGGTGGGCGGATTTGCTTCTTCCACGTCGCCTTCTGCTGGGCCTGGCCGTGGACATGTGTCTGTCCAGGCCCTCGGGGCTTCTCCTGGTTCTAGGGTTGTGGAGACTCAAGGACAGTTTCAGGTGTGGGGGTGCTGTCCCCAGCCCGCACGCTGGCCCTCACTCGTGAGCTCATTCGCCTTTGCGTATGGTGTGTTCAAGATATTTTAATAAGGCCTGCCACTTTCTCTTTTCTTACTAGAAAACCTGCTTTTTAACCATCTCCTTGAAATCGCTTGTAATACATATGGAATTACAAACTAAAGTTAGACAGTTCAAAATGAAATAGGTGCACAATGGTTGAGACGTACTTAAAGCTGGTGTTGGTAATTAGGTTGACAGGATCACTGCAGCGTCTTCAAACAGGCAGTGCACACACACGTGCACATATGTATACATATGTTACTTTTACTGATGTATGCACAAATTTTTTACTGTGACTAATGTTAAATAAGCTGTTATTTCATATTGTTCCCACATTTATACAATTTATGACTGCCCCAACCTAAATAGGTTTATTGGTTCGAATCTGCCCACTGCTAATTCTGCACACATCTGAGATTTTCCTTCCATGGTCAGCACATTTCAGAGTTCTTACAAGTTCACCAGGAAACACCCCCTCCCCAGCGCCCACTCTGCATGAGGGCCGCCATTTTCACAATGGGCTTTTCCATCCTTTTTTGGTCAATGACCCCTGGCTTCAGAGCCCTTTCTCTAAGACGGCAGCAGAGAGGGGACCTGGGGCGCCATACACAGGGCTCACATGGCCCTCATTCGCCTAGCTCATGGTCTTCCTGAAAATGCCCCCTCTCAAAGAAAGATCATACTGACTCCAGCTCCCACTGGAGGAGCCAGACACCTGCTGTCCAGACTGTTGGGACAAGAGTGTTCCAGGCAGCCAGGGGGTCCTGGGGGCGTTGATCCCCATCAAGGGCCGAGGACACTTTGAGATTCAGCAAGAGGCCCACCTAGTAAGTCCAAAGCCTTTCGGAGCTTTGGGTTCTCAGACGCTGACAGGGACAGCCACGCCATGTGATTGCTTCGGGGTCCAGAGAGGAGGTGATTGACCTCAATTGGGCAAGCTTATGGGCTCTGTTATCTGAAACTGGGGCATGGCTGAGCAGCTGGGCGGGCTGACCTGCAGAGCCCGGACCATTCTTCATATCTTGCTTCTAGGCATTTGGGTTGGGACAAAATGGTGCACAGTCTGTTCCCTTAGATTTTTGTCAGTTCTCATCTTTCTGCCTTGAAAATAGAGCTTACGCTTTTTCAAAATCTTGTGAAATTATACAAAACTAACTCGGTTCCCGCAGAGGCTTCCCTCTGTGCTGCCACATAGCAGGTTACCGTCAGTTACCAGAAGACTTGACCTCTCTGGACCTCCGTTCTCCCAGACGACAATTCAGGGCACTGGCAACTCTCCCTGGAAGCTGAGGACACAGCCCAGCTCATGCCTGATGCCTGCTCAGGACTCCAGAACTCCGAGTTTTGTGTTACGTAACTGTAAGAAACCAGGCTAAGGTTGTGGATGACAGGGCATTTCTCTTGTTTTAGAGGAGGATACAATTTATTCCCTCAGTAGGTGTCTGTTAAGCACCTGCTCCAGGGCAGGGACTAGAGAGAGAGAATGTGTGAGACAAGCCCCAGCCCTGTTCATGCAGCTTCAGGCTGCAGCTCCTCAACTGCCTGATTCCAACAGGCGGCCCAGACCAGCCTTGGCGGCTGCTGCAATTGTCTGTCCTCATTACGTCCCCACACACCTGCCTGTGTGCCTGTCATCCCCACTAATTAATCCCCACCTGCTCAGTCTCCTCTCATTGCAATCTCTGTCGGTGCTGAGGTTTCTGGAGCATCTTCAAAGGGTGGAGGCTCCAGCGGGGACCCTACCCCCCTTCAGCAAGGGGCTCACGGTTCTCGCAGCTGAGCAGGGGTCTTCAGGACCAGAAGTAAAGTGAGTCACCCTGTTCTAAGCCCTAGACATCTCACCCCTGGTGTGCAGGCTTTTCTGGAGTGATACGCTTCAACATTCTTGGCTTTTAATGCGATTGGGTAATTTTTGATAATCAATATCCTGTGTATTCAAGTAGACAGAGCCACACACAAGTGCTTAGTTTGATAATGTCATCCAGTAACAGAAATGTTTTCCTTTTCACAACACTTTTACATCTTTATCTAATTTGAATATATTTATTTAAACAATGATAGCACTTTGGCAAATATTATTCTCCTATTGTATTGTATTTTATTTGTTTTTCTGAGACAGAGTCTTGCTCTTTCATCCAGGCTGGAGTGCAGCGGCGCAGTCACAGCTCACTGCAGCCTCAGCCCCCCGCACTCAACGGTCTGCTCCCCTTAGCCTCCTGAGTAGTTGGGATGAGAGGTGTGCACCACCACACCCAGTTTTTTAAATAATTTTTTGGAGAGACAAAATCTCCCTATGTTGCCCAGGCTGGTCTCAAGTTCCTGGGCTCAAGCAATCCTCCTGCCTCAGCCTCCCAAAGCGTTGGCATCACAGGCATGAGCCATGGTGCCCGGCCTCTCTCTCGTTTTAGATGTGAGCTGAAACCAGGAGAATGACTCTCTCTACCCCAGATTCCAGGTCCTGACAGTCAAGACTAATGCCCAAGTCACAAGATTTTCGATTCTTATGGAGACAAACGGACTGCCTGTTTTGAACCTTTCCTGGCTCTGTGGTGCTGGGAAACAGCTCTTATCCACATCAGGAAGTCTTCTCTGCAACCAGGTGGGCTCTAGCTCCTCCTCAGCCTCTGTGTGGGTGACCCTCATGCCTTTCCAGACACGTTCCTTGGACCCAGGGGCATCCCCCAGGCATCCCCCACACAGGATGTGGCCCTTGTCTTTTGCAGGGTCCCTGACCCCCAGAGACCACCCTGTGAGCACTCTCAGCTCCCAGCCTGGCAGCCCTCTCCCCTCTGCACTCTCAGGATGGGGTGTCCCTTGGCCACATGGCCTTGGCCCCTGCTGGACAGTGGAGGTTTGCAGGCTTAGCTCTCCAGCCCAGGCGTCTCCCAGGCAACCCTGCCCACGTGTCTCAGACCCTCCTGCCATCCACCGTATCCCAGCAGGTTCCCACCCTGGTCGGCCTCATCTGAAGACCCAGACCTAGGAGCAGGTGTGATGCTTTCTTGTCATGCACTCCCCAGATTCGGACAAAGGGAGGTAACTCCCACTGACGTTTTCTATATCATATGCCACCCTCTTTCACTGCTGCCTTCATACTTCAAGCCAGCATGGTGCATCCCTCACCTGGGCCCTGGCAGCGCCTTCCCAGCATGGCCTGTGCTTTCATTCTTGTTCCTCTTCCGCCGCCCTTCTCAACATAGCCCGAGAGAGCTTTCCGTTCACAAATCCTGTGCATCTCTGGCTGTAAATACTCATTTGGCTCTTCCAGTTCATAGCTGTGGCCATGACCAGGGCTGGGGTGCAGCCTGCACCTGCCCTGCTCCCAGCCCCAGCTCCTGTCCCCAGCCTTGCTGCTCCATGCTGTCCCAGCACACAGCCCTTCTCTACCTCCCTGGAGGGTTCTACACTCCTTCTTGCCTCTGGGATTTTGTGCTTTCTGTAAACAAGCAACAAGCATGCCTGGGATGCTTGTTACTTTTGTTTTTTTCAGAGAAGGTTGCGTAATTCACGGCTCAGCTTCCACGTTCCCTCCCCAGGCAAGCCTTTCCTGCCCACGCTAGGTAAGGTCTTTCTATGCACCTGGCCCTGGCTCTCGGCTTTGTGTCCATTGTCTGGCACTGTGCCCAATGCAGAGTAAATGCCCAACACGCCCAGAGGGAACAGCCAGTCCCTTAACTCCAGAGTGATTTTCATCTTTTCAGGAACTTTGAAGAAAGAGGGGCAGGGGTGCTCACTGGGGGGATCCTCTCACGGGTTTTACCACAGGACTATGCGCTCTTTCCTCTGTGTGATCTGGGTTCTGCATCTGATAAAGACCATTTTTAAAGTTAGATTTGATGAGATAAAGTTTCCTTAACATATTTAATGCCACCATTTTCAAATCTGTTAGCAAACATTAAAAAAAATCAATTCTAGCCGTAAAAAGGAAGGACATTTAATTATATGTAGGGTTAATGATTTTCTAGTTTCAAAATGTACTTACAACACAGGAAATTATGCAGGCTGCACGAGAAAGCAGGAGACATTTTTAAAGACCCACTTCTGCAGAGCCCGACTTCTCCATGCAACGGCCGCAGGCAACCAGCCAAGTCGCCAGTGCAGCCGCGGAGATAAATTTCTTTTTACTTAGAGCTCATTAGCAAAGAAGCAGCTGTTGGTTCACCCAGCATTAGCGACAGCCATTGCGGAATGGGTGAGCTGGTGCTGACTCCACCTTTTACCACTCCTGCTGGGCACCGTGATGTGGTCCAGATGACCAGACACTAAGCAAGTTGTCCTTGGTGAAATGGCAGAGGGATGGTTATGACGTTCTACAGTTGTTCCTTCTCTAAGGGATACTATTGTGCCTTATAATATTTTGGAGACTAGATGAAAGCCCCACATTTGAAGCTGGTGACCCAGGTGCAGACCCTCCATGAGGGAGGTGGGGTCTCGAGCAGGTGGGATGGTGGGCTGTCACCATAAGGCAGGCAGTGGCATGAGACCCAGCACACAGGAGCCTTCAGAGGAGGAAGCACACCTGCCACCTGCAATTCCAGTAAAAGTGAACTTTTGCCAACATTTCTGAATAACAGCTTATTAAATATCTTCCCATCTAGTTTAAGGACTTCTAACACTCCTTGGTAGAAAAAAATAGATTCCTTGACTTAACATGTTTTCTGTGTGTGAAATCGGAGGAACACAGTGAGGAAATCTGTGGAGAATGAGCAACTGCAATAGGGCCCGTGTCTTCCTTAGATAGGTTCAGATCTGGGGTGAGTGGAGATGTCTTTTGGGAAAGAAGTAGACATGGTGGTTTAGGAATAACAAACGAAGACGAAAAGCCTAAAGCATCCTCACGATCTGGGCCATTTTACTTGTTTTCTGCATTTTTGGCGCCGGTGTCCATTGGAGTGAAAAACGGGCTTGATCTTCATTGTTTAATCTGAGTTTTCTCAACTAGTTTAACAGGAAGGGATTTAATTGAAGTTACTTCTGGGGATCAGAGATGAGAATCATGTGGCTCCCTGCAGAAATGGGTGAGGAATCCTCAGCTCAAGCCTCCTCCATGTAGGCGGAGAACGGTGCTGTTAGGATGCACCTGCCTGGCCACAGCCTGAGAAGTAACGACCAGACGCAGTGGCGCTGGCCGTGGAGAACCACATGCTTCTAACAACTGCACTTGCCTGGAGAACATCTGCGGCTCAAGTGTGGCCTGGGCTCCGCCCTTGCCTCCAAATCTCACCCGGTCGCATGGATGGGTGGATGCCAGATCGCACTCACAGGACTAGGTCCAGAGAATGCTCTGCTTTCGCAGTAATGAGAGGCACGTGTGGGGGAAGCGCCCACCAGCGTGTCCACTGCGGTGCCCACCAAAGCCCCCATCCTCCGTCTGCCCTCTTGTGCCTTTGCTCCCGGAATTGTCCCCGGACCTGGTGAGGGGGCTGGATTGTCACTGGGCTCTTTACATTCTCACAGCATCATCTGGACATCACAGATGACCTCTCCTCTCAACCACTGAAAAGTTCTTCTTCCTCCAAAGTTAAATTTCAAAATTACAAATGTTCTGCTCAGGTGGGAATCTACTGGCCTGGAAATCCCAGACTTGGATGTTAGTGTCCAGTTCCACGGAGTTAAAAGGCCTCATATTCGTCTAGAGAGAAGAGACACACTCAGGAGGTGGAAGGAGACCCTTTCAGGTGAGCTGCTCTGTGCCTCCCCCACTGTCATGCGCTCACATGCCTGGCTCTGTCTCCACCCTGGGCCTTCATCGTCACCCTGGCCCTGCCACCCACCTCTCCTCTCCGTGACGTGGGGCTGCTCTCTAGGGGTGAACTGAAGACTGCATGCCCTTTGCTGGCTCTCCAGGTGCCAGAGGAACATGGCTAAGCAGACTGAGGCACAGCTGAGAGTGAAAGCCCTGGGGCATGGCAGGAGCCGAGGCCAGGAAGGAGCTGAGAGGAAACCAGGGGCAGCATCTGGGGTTCTGGGAGGACCTTTCTGTGCTTTGCACTCCTGTCTGGAGAGTGGGAAGAGGGAATGAGATCAGTAGTTATGAAATCCAGGGCCCAGATAGCTGCCTCATGGGAATGGGACTACGGTGTAAGATGCAAACTGAAACAAACCAGAAGTCCAGATTTTCCGGTGTGAATTTGCTCAGCTTATAAATGTGGAAAACTCATTCACAGAGGAGAAATCCTGAGGTCTAATGAACTGAGTCGTGGCCCGTGTGCACCCTCTGGTCTCAGGTGTGTGACTCTGGGTTGGGTGAGTTCCTCATTCAACCTTCCAGATCCTTCTACCAAAGCAGAGGAGAGGTCAAGAGGCTTGAGGGAGGTTCTTGGCTTTAGTGACTGTGGTTAGTGCCTTTGCTCAGGCCACATTTCTCCTCCTTTCTGATCCCTTCCTGAATTTCTCTGGCTAAAGCTCCAATTTTTCAATGTGGATAATATGGAAAAAATAAAGTGGAATTGACATGTAAATAATTTTCCGTATTCTGATGACATTTTGTAAGGATTACATTTTCGGCAATGTTCTCTCTCTCTCTCTCTCTCTCTCTCTCTCTCTCTCTCTCTCTCTCTCTCTCTCCCTTGTAGAAGGGAAAGTTGAAGTTGGGTGAAGCAGGAACTTGAAGTAGAAACGGTCATTCCAAGCTGGCTTGTGTAATCACATGAATGAGGGCCACCTGCAGAGCGGAGGGTTCTAGGCGCCACTCGGGAGGCTGGTGGGGCTGGGAGTGGCTTCTCTCCCTGGAGGAGGAAGCCCCTCTCACTGCAGACCCTTTGTTCCTCTGGGTTTCCCAGTCCTTCCATCCCTGCCACACTGAGACAGTCAGGTCTCCCATGTACGCATTGCTTCTGCAGCTTCGGACAGCAGCCATGCAAAAAGTCTCCAGCCCCAGAGAGTTGGCTGTGGGTGGCGTGGCCAAAGCCAGCACTGGGGTGGTGGGATAGGCCGTGCCATCTGAATGGATGGACCGGGTCCAGGGAGGGGTGCGGAGCTGGGGCCGTCTGTCATCGCAAACCTGCTCAGGTTGAGGCCCGTTGTCATCTGCTGGAACGTCTCCACAGCATCTCCATTTAATCCACTGTAGACACTTGCTGTAATCAAATTCTATAGAAAGAAAACAAACAGAAGAATAGCCAGTATGTGAAGAGGCAGTAATGGAATTGTGGTAAGAAAATTGCTTGATAACAGCTCACATTATACCCATGTGAGCAAACTTAAATGTGCCCGAATTAATGTTTATTCATTCTAAACTCATGTTAATTAGGCAAGCTATAGTTTAATTTTCAGGTTCTGAAGATGATTAAGGCCACCAAGCTGAGACAGCCTTGATGTCTAGAAGTGACAAACAGAACTTCCTTCGTGTTATTTACCTCATGTGTTCAGAGAAAATGCCCCCCTTCTGGCTGCATATTTAACTGTTGAAAGACACATCTGTCTAGATAACAAGAATTTTCTCACTGATATTGATCATTCATTTGTAACGCCAATAAAAGTCAGGAAATCAGGCCATAGTTTGGGTAGATTTATTTACGTGACCTTTGCAAAAGTCCCCTCCCCCGCTTACGAGACGGGATGGGAATTGTTCTTTTGAAGTTTTACGATGTGCCTGTAGTCGCGGCTCTGCTGCCCGGTGGACGACGACGGCCTAGCAGCGGGGCGCCACCGCTTCCAGTTTTTTATTTATTTATTTATTTATTTATTTATTTATTTATTTATTTATTTATTTATTTTATTATACTTTCAGTTCTAGGGTACATGTGCATAACGTGCAGGTTTGTTACATATGTATACTTGTGCCATGTTGGTGTGCTGCACCCATCAACTCATCAGCACCCATCAATTCGTCATTTACATCAGGTATCACTCCCAATGCAATCCCTCCCCCCCGCCATGATAGGCCCCGATGTGTGATGTTCCCCTTCCAGTTTTTAAACAGAGAGAGGACCCACTCACAGTTCTCTTAGCCCAAGGCAGCGGTGCTGGTATTTAAATGCAGGCCCGTAGGTCTTCTCAATACCTAGACTTTTCCCAGAGGAAAATGTCTTATATTCAAAAGAAGAAAAGACTGATGTTGTCTTGTAGGAATTAAAAATGTGTCCTCCCTCCTCCACAACCTGCTATTTGACTGCGTTGCTGATTCCCTTTATCCTTGGCCTGCCAGGAGAGCCAGACAGAAGCTCTGCCTCGCCCTGTAGCTCTCCAGTGAATGTGGGCAACGGCCAGGTGACCCGGCAGTGAGGGTGTGTCCTGAAGGGGTAGAGGAGGGGCTGGTCCTCAGAGCTGGGGTTTTTCCAGCTTCATAATGAGGACGAGTTCGGGGAGCCCAGGGGAACATGGCTGGAGAAGGAGGCGCCCACTGTGGGATCACACCTCCACGGCTGCACACTCACCATGCTCCCTCCTGCACCACCGGGCAGTTCACCTGTCCTCTCCAAGCCTCGGCTCCTTGGTCTGTGAGTGGGGAGGCTGACCGTGTCTGTTGCTGCAGGGTGAGGTAGGAAGAGCACGCACCCCTCTCCAGTAGCACCCACCAAGCTGATCATCCCAGGAGAGGCCGCGCCCATCACGTTCACCCCTTTTGAGCTTCATCGGGCCCTGCCTGATGTTCCAGCATTCACAGCCCAGGTCCTTCGAATGCCTTAGCTGTTGTTTTAAGCATGGAAGTGTCCATTGGGCTGTGCTTGTGTGCTCAGGAATTTAAGACCGCTCACATCCTGGGTGTCCAGCCCAGAGGCCCCTTTTCCTCTCAACCACAACAGGGATGCCTCCCCTGTCCTTGATTCGGTTCAACAGCATCCTCTTCAGTGGTGTTCTGGCCCTTCAAGTCACTGGTTCCAGCTGTGCTCTGAGAAAACAAGGTCTCCTAAACATGAGTGATGGACCCATTAGATAGCAAAGGCAGAGGGATCAGGAAGCGGCCTTGACCCGACGTTCTGGCCAAAACTTGGGCAGCTGCCCAGACTCAGCTGCTCCAGCCTCTGCAAAGCAAGTCTAGGCTTCCCATGACTGCAGATGGGAGGGAAAGCCTTCACTCCCCACCTGCCCTGGCCCCTCCTTCCGGAACTCTGTTTTGAAAGTCCTCGCTGTCCAGGCTGCAGTGCCGGCCACTGCTGAAAGCCCACACTGAGATGGGAGCAGACTGCCCAAGGGAGCCCGGCCAGGCCCTGGGTCTCCACCGCTCATCCCTCAGAACTGCCTGGGCTTGTCTCTTCTGTCTGTTCTGTTAGGGCCAATGAAGAATTGGAGACGGGCCTGGGGTCATTTGCCTCCTGTGACGTTGGCTTCATCTCAGCCATGCGATGTAACCCCAGGACAGGGCAGGGTCCCGCTGCGCCTCCCCAGCCCTGCTCAGCTCCTGCCCCTGTCCATGGTTCCATTTTCTGTGCCATTCCTCAGAAGAGGCCTGGAATCTTTCATCTTAGCCATGTGCATTCAGGCAAAGACTGTGGTTGCTGTTAGAAAGTCGGCCTTGGGAGCACGGTCCAGGGCCACAGTGTCACTGAGCCCAAGGACTCCCCAGCAGCCCAGATCTGGGGTTCAGAGGAAAGGCCACTGGATGTGAGGAGCCAGGCACAGGACGGGGCCTTCCTCCTTCATAAGAAAGGGCACAGAATGGGGATGCTGTGGGCCCTGAGGTCACTTGGAGACCAGCCCTGCTCCTGCCCTGCTGCAGAGAGCTCTTTGGATGCTCCTCCCCCTTGTGCCCTCACCCACTCTCCAGTGGGATAAGCCCTGTGTGGGAGACTCTCCAACTCAGTCTATTTCAGAGAACCCAGTGTAAGATGCTGCCAACATCACCCTGGGAGTTGTCCTAGAAAGAAGGCTGTAGAAGGGGATTTGAGAGGTGGACCATCCTCCAAATGGTGCTGACTGGGACTTTATACTAATGGGTACAGGGTACAGACCCCTCCTGGCATGCTGTAATGCACACTTGTTACAGCATTTACTGTCAGTGATGAGAACAGCATGAGAGTTGAAGGGGAGTCACATGCTAGGGTGAGGAAAATGACAACTGTCAAGGCTGTGCAGACTTTGAGATGGCAGCTGCAGCTGAGAGCCTTTGATTCGCTCAAGAGACGAAGAAGGAATCTCTGGGGAACTAAGCACCACCTTAGGGCTGAACGCAGAGGCCCCGGGGCAGCATGGAAGTAAACGCAGTCACCTGCAGCTGGACAGATGGAGCTGAGCAGAGGACGAGCTTAGGACTTAGGGGAAGATCCCCAGGGATTCAGAGAGGGGCATCTGTGGCTGAGGCTGCTTTCCTGAGCCAGGGCCAGGCCCTACTGGGGAGGGCAGAACCAGAGACTCGGAGCAGGGCCCTGCAGGTAGATGTAACCGACAGCCACGATCCCATGTGTCCCCTGCCCCCGACACTGAGACCTGCTGGGTCTGAAAGAGTGACTCCATCTCATTGTTTTGGGAGATAAAGCTAATTCAAAGACCACAAGTGAAATGGGTGCCTTGTAACAGGGGTCTTCAGCCCTGGGGCCACGGACTGGTCCTGATCCTTAGCCTGTCAGGAACCCAGGCCACACAGCAGGAGGTGAGCACGAGCCAGTGGTACTGCCTGAGCTCCGCCTCCTGTCCCATCAGAGATCAGCAGTGGCATTAGATTCACACAGGTGCCCGAGCCCTGTTGTGAACTGTGCATGGGAGGGATCTGGGCTGCATGCTCCTTATGAGAATCTAATGCCTGATGATCCAAGGTGGAGCAGTTTCATCCCGAAACCATCCCACGCCCACTCTGCCGGTTCTGTGGAAACATTGTCTTCCACGAAACCTATCCCTGTGGCCAAACGGTTGGGGACCACTGCCTCACAAGATGATGCAATGCTCTTCAGTGTGTCCCCAGTGCCCTGCCTGGAAACGGGACATATCAAGGGAACAGCTCCAGCCACGAACTTCTGTTTCTGGCATTATGAAGTCACTCATACAGGACTTGCTCTCCTACAGTTCTGTGGACACGGACAGTGCTGCTTCCCTATTCCCGGGGACCCTGTGACCATTAACCCAAGACACCGTTCCCATTCAGCCCTGCCCCGGCCTCCATCAGCTGAATCTGCAGGTCATTCTCCCTCCTAGGCCCAGCCTGTTTTCTTCCTACGTTATACCAAATAAGATCGAAATTTCCTCATAAACTTTCTAGACATTCTCCTGTCACCCACCTTATCCTCCTGCAATCATTGTTCCTCACTGAAGGGAAGCAGGGATCTTTCCACTGGACCTGGCCGCTCTGCCTAAAGCACCTGATGGTTCCCCCTCATCCTCAGATACCTGGGGATTCCTAGGGTTCTGTCTCCCGCCTTTCCCCTGGCCCCACACACAAGGTGCTGCTGCTGCATAGAGTTGCCTGAATTTTTCCATTGTCCTCAGCTCTGTCCCACTCCCACGCACCCAGGGTTCCATCTCGCACCTGCTGTAACCAAACACCACAGGCCAGAGGATTGGAAACCACAGAAAGTCATCCTCTCAGGGTTCTGGGGGCTGCAAATCTGCAACCCACGTGGCATCAGGGCTGGTTCCTTCTGAAGCGTTGAGGGTGAATCCGTTCCAGGCCCTCTCCTGGCTTCTGGCAGCTCCAGACATCCTTGGTGTCCCTTGGGTGTTTGAGGCATTGCTCCCGTCTCTGCCTTCACTGTGATACGGCCACCTCCTCTGTGGGTCTTCTGTCCTTCTCTCCTAAGGACACTTGTCATTGAATTTAGGGCTGAGCATAACACAAGGCGATTTCATCTCAGGCTGCTTAACTTATTTATGTCTGCAAAGAACCCCCCCCCTTTTTTTTTTTCAAATAAAGTCACATTCACAGGTTCTGGGTGGATGCAGCGTTTTGAGGAGCTACCATTTGCCCACAATAGCACATTGTTCTCACTCAGCCCTGTCCCTGCCTCTGTCCCAGCTGAGGCCCACTCACCCGTTAAGCCTCTCCCTGGACGCCGTTTCTCTTAGGAAGCGCTTTGAGCCTTAGTGTCAGGTCGGCACACTGCCCATGCTCCTGTGAAACAGGGATCTCAGTGCACCTGATTTCCCAACTGAGGGCCCCCCAGCCCTCTAACCACCCCCTCAGCACCTAACACAGCCCTGACCCTGGACACTTTTCCTCGAAGGTGTCTGTTGGCTGGCTGAGGAATCTGCACATACTGGGAAGGGAGCGGGGGGTCAGGAGTGAGGCCCGGTGAGTTCAGCATCCCTCCTAAGTGTGTGAGGGTCCTGAGGGGTTCTGCTGAGCCACACATGCTTCTGGAGTGAACTGAGGATGGTCTCGACAGCTCGGGCGGGGGTCCCAAAGGGAGACTCAAGGGGCCTTGGCAGGCAGCGGTGTGGATGGGGACAGGTGGCTGGAGTTGGAGCAAGCCAGGCTTCTGGGCTCCCTCCTCATGTCTGCAGATGCATCCAATGCTGTGCAGGACTTAGGGTCAAACCAAAACTTCATTGGGCCCAGGACCCCCAAGCCTGAGGGCCTCTCCCGGCAGAACCCCTGGAACCCAGCTATGGTCAGACTTTTCTGAAGATGCCTCTGCATGCAGTTGGCTGCTCAGATCCTCCCACCTGACCCTGGGAAGTGTGGAGAAGACCTGCCCACAGCGGGCGTGGTAGCACCTCTCATGCCTAGCTGGTGTGTGCTCTGTGGTGTCTCTGGGTGGTGTGTCTGCATGCCTGTCTACCCCTGAAGACTAGTTATTAAAGACGATTGAGGCCAGTGAAAGTCGGCAAAAGTCAGGCTCCCCTGAGAGGGATGTGCTGGTGTTTGACAGCCATAATCAGGGGTCTGCAAATCAGGGCTCAGGTGCCCAGTGTGGCTGGCCTTGTGTTTTGTATGGCCCACCAAGTAAGAGGGGACTACATGCTTTTAAATGTTGGAAGTTTCCAAAGAAGAATGATATTTCACGATGTGAAAGTTCCATGCCATTCAGACCACAGTGTCCGTGGGCAAAGCAATGCTGGGCTGCAGCCCGCCATGCGGGCACTGGCTGTCTGTAGCTTCCTCTGTACCACAGCAGAGCCCGCCAGCCCACAAAACCAAACACGTTCACTCTCTGGTCCTCGACAGAAAAGGTAGATCTCCCTTCAGGAGGCAGAGCCACACAGAGCCACTGCCCTGGGGCATCTGAGATGGGATCCAGGCATGCGTGTGTGTGAACTGGCTTCCCGGAAGATTCTCAAGCACAGTGAAGTTGGGGAATGTGGATCTAGAGAGCTACACAACCACAGCCCTGCTCAAAGATAGGGTAGCTTTGGCCTCACTGGAGCTCACGGGGATTCACCAAATTCTCAGGTTAATCTAAAGACCTCAGGTGATGGGTCTGCGGTCGTCGTCCTGACTACCCTGAGGAAGTCTTGCTGGTGCCATGACAACAAGGAATCAGGCCATGGAACCAGGAAGCACAAAGGCCCCGGCAGGCAGACTTCTGAAAGGTGATGCATTTGAGGAGCCACGAAGCTCCTGGCTTCCTGAGGCGGGTCGGTCAGCATCTGGGCCGCTGCTGGCTCCGGATCTGAGGTCGGTGCAGTCGCCTGGCTCCGCAGTCTTTGCTGGCATCAACACGTGTTACAGTCGGTGCTCCTGTCCCTTTAATTTCCATCACGTCTTTCCCCTCGACACTGGAAACATCGCCCTCCTGGGGAACCTGTGTTTGAGGTTTTCTTGTAATGAAATTAATTGTACGACATCCAGTGATGGTTGCCCCCTTTCCTGCCCTGCGTGGAAGTTTCACATCTTCTCCGACATCAGAACCTCCAAAAAGTAGCAGAGCCTCCACTGGGCATTTCACAGAAGGTGTCTTTCTCTGGACAGTGAACACTAAGGCAACGTGGCTGTCGTAGGGATGTTAAAGGGGACCCTTGGCCTCTTTCTTCCCATGCTGGGGACGGCTCCAGGACCTCTGTCCCTGGGCCCTGAGACGAGGCCCTTCAGCTTGGAGAGAAGGCACCAGCAGCGACGCTTTTTGAAGCCTCTTGTGGAGGAGCTGAACGTGAGCACCTTTTTGCATTTACACGGACGCCGCTACCAGACGAGCTGCTTTCCTGACGACTGTGCAGAATGGAGCCGGGAGCTTTGCCTTGTAACGCGCTGTGTGAGCACTGCTGCTTCATCATCAGATCAAACTCAGGGCTGAGTTAGGCTTGGGTTCAGATGCGGTGTTAACCTCTGAGATGGCTGTGTCGGGGGAGCCCCCGTTGCAGTGGGGGGGCAATTTCAGCCCATGTCTCTGCCCCTCGGTAGTGCCACACCAGCTCTGCTCTGCAGAGGCAGCTGTATCCATGAGACCACATCACCCTGTTGTCCCAGACACTCAGGAGGCTGTGGCAGGAGAATCGCTTGAGCCCAGGAGTTTGAGGCTGCAGTGAGCCGTGATGTGCTGTTGCACTGCAGCTTGGGTGGCAGAGCAAGATCCTGTCTCAAAACAAAACAAAAAACAAAACAAAACAAAAAACAAAAAACTCACGTGATGACCCCAATCTTAGCAAGTGACAGAGAAACATCCTCTTCAAAGCAACTCCATTGAACAAGAATCAACTTTGCTACAGAAAGATGCAGACAGCCAAGGATGGCATCTCCAGAAGGAGGAGCCCTAGAGTCTTGGAGCCAGTTCCAGGGTTCCCAGGGCCACGTGAACGTCTGCTCCTTCCCAGGCTGGGGCTGGCCATGGACCACCCTGAGGCCCCGGGAACATCTCAGCCTCTATGGAGCCTCTTGCTGTTCAGGTGCCTGCCCCCTGCCACAGGTTCAAGCAGACGCTTCTGCAGTCATGTAGAGTACAAGGGGTACTGAGCTAAACATGTTTAGAGTGTTCCATTATCACGGATTAATTTTAAATGAGACTGTGTAGCACTTATCATAAATTTATCTCCTATCGACATACTTGTCACCTGCATTTTTATAATTAGTCCACTTTGATTTAATCTTAACCGTTCAAATGAAGCATAAACAAGAACAGTTTCTGACCAGCTGGGATTCCCGTCCTGGGAGAAAATCGTAATAGGTTTAGAGAGAGGCTCAGCCCTCCCGAATCCCCACCTAAGGGCAGGACTTAGATCAGATTATCTGGGTAGAGCGATTCCTAAAGGGCTGTCTGTTTTCTGTGGCTGAAATGCTGGCTTGAATCTGAATGCTTACAGAGCTTAGGATGAATTCAGGAATCACAACTCCCTGTCAAGAAAATGCAGAGGGAGAAAGGGAGGATGCAGGTCAGAGGCGTGATGCGGGAAGCTTTGCATCTGTGCAGCGCCCACAGCTCTTTAGGCTTTGTTGTGTCTCCTAACCCTTTTTTTTTTTTTTTTTTTTTTTTTTAGATATGGTCTCACTCTGTCACCCAGGCTGGAGTGCAGTGGCGAGGTTATGGCTCACTGGGGCCTCAACTTCCTGGGCCCCAGGGTAGCTGGGACCACAGGTGCACACCACCATGCCTGGCTAAGTTTTATGTTTTTGGTGGAGTTGACATTTCTCCATGTTGCCCAGGCTTGTCTTGAACTCCTGAGTTCATGCGATTCACCTGCCTTGGCCTCCCAAAATGCTGGGATTACAGGCATGGGCCACTGCACTCAGGGTGTGTCTGTCACCTCATTTTGATTCCCACAACTTCCCCACAAGCACGCTCCTATCAACCTTTCTTTCTCGGTAGAGAAGTTGAAGCACAGAGAGGCTCTGTCATTGGCCCTAGAGGTCCCAGAACAGTTCAGGCTCATGGTGGGGCTGGGGCTATGCCATTGCCTGGGATGTCTGAGGCTTCTGGCTCAGGCAACTGCAGCTCCTGGCTCCGCGTCTCTTCCTGGGCTCCCCCTTTGCTCATGAGAGGCGATGCCCACCTTCCGAGGCCTGATGCACATCATCTGTCTGTCCCCATGGAGCCACGGAATGCCCTGGGCTGCTCGGGCAGCCCCTCCCTGCACTTGGAGACAAGACCTCACTGCTGAGTGCTGGTCCCCTTGCCAGGTACTCATTTGCTGGGACGTCCCCCACACAGGTGCAAAGAGCACAGTGACCGAGAGGGTGTGCTCCCTCCTCGGTGCCACTCACAAACCTTAAAATACCAGCCAGGCTGTCCCCAGGCAGAGGCGGCTCGCCTCTGAGGATGCCTTTCCACACACATAACTTGCAAGACGGTGCCCATCCAGGCTCTCTCCAGGTGGGTGCACCCTCAGCCTTCTACCCAAACCCTAAGTGGTGCTCTGCTCCCAAGGACAGCTCATGGTGCTCTACGGTCATGACGTCCACACGTCCCGTCCTTCTCCCAACACACGCAGAGATGCCGCTGAGCGGGGGACCTTCGGGGACCCGGTGGGAGTGCAGGCAGGAGTCACTGAACAATGGGGCCCTGGGCATGGGCGGTCTAGGGCAGCCTGGGTTTCCACCTTTGGTGACCATTTGTTAGTCCTGCAGCCTTGGCCACAGTCACCTCATTTCTGGTTTCAGTCCCCTCCTGTGTAAATGAGAAATGACACAGCTTTCTGGGTTGTTCTGATGGTTAAGAGAAGATATGGGGAAAGGGCTTGGCCTGGCCCTGGCACAGAGCAGGCTTTCAAGAAGTGGACTGGCAGAGGCTGTGGCTGTGGCCAGTCTCAGATCAGGGTGCTCTCTCCTGACCTGCTAGGCATGGACTTCCCCTTGGGAGGAAGCTCTTTTTCCAGCTACAGGGATTCTGATTATTCACCACAGCTGTGTCCTGTAAAGTCACTGTGAACACTGAATTTGTGAGTACTGAGGCCTTGCTCCTAAGGGAAATACAGGGTTAGGCTCCTACAAGCCTCTGACCACTTTCTGCCAACCAATCAGTGCATGCCCTTGTGTTATATGCAGAAGTTTAAGTCATCTTATTGAGTACACATAGCTGATTCTTTAACCCTGGACTCATGGCCAGCAGCACCCTGGCTCGTCCTTGGAAGGATGTCTCTAACACACGCGGTTCCTCCCGACGGCACGTCACAGGCTTCCTGCCTTTAGAAATGCTGCACGGGACTCCGGCTCTGTGCTCCACGAAGCAGCGAATACACCAATAAAATGCATAAAAATGCAAAAGGTGCCCTGCTTAACAGACTGAGCAAAGGATGTGTGTTTACAGTGTGGGGCTGAGAGGAGAAGGTGGAGCCAGCACCGCCCTGCCTGCCAGCCTCAGCGGGAACATGCCTGTGGCCTCGGATGCTGTCACCTCTCTGCACACGTTTGTTACTGACTGTGAAAGTACCATGAGTATCGACTTTAGCAAGGAGGTGAATTCGTAGACGTGGAATCCATGAATAACAGGCATCAACTGTATCTGCTCTTTGTATTCCCAAATATCCACGACTTCCACCAAGCGGGGTCCTCAGCCGACCATTCAAGGTACCACACAACCAGCTCAACTTCTTTCAGCCTTAACCCAAGTCCTTTTCGGCACACGTTGGCTGATTCACAGGCCTTTCCACAGACCACTCCTGACATGCCCCGGATGCTTCCTCCTGAGGTCTTGCTAGGAGGGAGAGTGTGATTCCAGAGCGAGAGTGAGGTCCTGGCTGGAGGGATGCTGTCTATGCACCTGTTCTCCCCAATTCCTTCTTATAGGTGCATAGAACTAGGCTGTCCCTCACCCGGGGCCTCCCCTGTCCTGGCTCTCTGTGTCCTCCCCTGTACAGACAGACAGTGCTGCTTCCCCATAGGGAGTGGAGGGTGCATGAGACGATGCAGGTGGACTTTGGGAACTGCACCTGGCAGAGGGTGCTCAGTGCACACAGTTTGGGGTCCCTGTTTGTCTTGCCAGAAAAGGCACATCCTCCCGTCTCTGCTGAGCTTATGTGCAGCTCTGGGGAACCCGTGTTCTCGTACCTCCTCTGGTCAGCCACTCTGTGCCTGGAGTGCCCCTGGCCTACCAGGCCTCAGAGGATGGAGACTTGCTCCCCATCTGTGTCTCCTACCCATAATCCAGGGGTCTCCCCAGGGGCCACACCTTGACCCCCATCTTCTGCATCCTCACAGAACCTGATCCAGAGCCACACATGGGGAGACTCAACTCCTCTGCTCCTCCAAGGAGTGACATTGATATCTGTTCAGATGCTCCTCACAAATCAGGTTTCTGATGTATGAAATGTTTTCGTGTGATTTATTGCTGCTTCCAGGAAGAAAATCTGAATTTAGACCAAGTCATCAAATTACTTAGTATTTGCAGCCCCACACATTAATGTGAAATTCTGAAGCCACCATCTCCTTTGTCTGCTCTGTTTCTGCATGAAGCTGGTGTTCCCTGGTGAATTACCAGCCGGCATGCGGTGATTGAGTTTAACTTCCCTGTGGCATCTGACCACTGACACGGATTGACTCACAGGGGACAGTACCGACCCCTTCACACACACGCCCCAGGCCGTTTCCCTGGGTTGGAGGGAGGCCCGGCTGGGGGCTGAGAAGAGCATGGAGAGCTTTGG
This sequence comes from Rhinopithecus roxellana, assembly GCF_007565055.1. Taxonomy (NCBI): domain Eukaryota; kingdom Metazoa; phylum Chordata; class Mammalia; order Primates; family Cercopithecidae; genus Rhinopithecus; species Rhinopithecus roxellana. The sequence goes on along the minus strand of NC_044559.1, from coordinate 51,400,650 downwards.
TGCCAGATGCACTCAGTGGCTGATAGTGAAGGCACGACCTGGCTGATGGCACGGCTCCCAGCTCTTCTCTGCTGGTGCCAGAATGAGAGCCAAAGCAGATGCCTCCCTGGTCCTAGGGAACCCCTCAAGGAGGGGAGTCTAGGTGGGTGGGAGGGTCACTCCCACCGTGCTCTGTGACTAAGGGAGCCCTCGAGCCTGGGCAAGACCCCATTAGTGCAATATTGGATGAGTGGGCAGAATATGGTTATTTTCGAAACTCTCAGGCTTCCCCCAGGATCAGCCGTGCTCTCCCGGTGATGAGGCCCTGCTGTTCTGCCCCATCGCTGGAGTTTGGAGCCAGCCTGGGAGTCCCTGGGAGGCTACGAGTCACTCTTTTGGTGGGCCAGGCTCAGCAAGGCCAGGGCTGCAGGGGGGAGGCCTCGCCCCAGGATGGCTGGTGGGGGCGGTGCTGAGGACCAGGCTCTGCCAGCACTGCAGGGGGGTTTCCTCCAGCTATGCTGCTGTGGGCAGCTTGTCCCCATGGCCTGTGCTACCCCACCCCAGCCTCCCCCACCACCCGCCCCTGCCGATTGGGCCCGTCCTTTGCTTTCTTTCCCTAGTGACGAATTTTGGAGGTGAATGCACAGCACGCGTGACTGCCCCCTCCCGTGCCACCAGCACAGAGACGCAAGAGACCCACGGAGGGACGTTTCTCCTCTTTCCTCACTTAGAAATCGTTCACAGATTGTTCTGGTAGAGTTCAAAGTTCTGAGTCACTAAGCCAGACCCTGCTCTGTGGGGCCCAGAAGGGTCTGGAATGAGCTGCTCTCTACTCACAAAGCAGCAGTGGCACGGTCATGGCCCGAGAACTGAGCTGAAAATGGTGAAATTAGGAGGCGCTTGGTTCTAAATGAGCGTTTTTTATGCTCAGGTCTCAGAAGCCGCTCTCCAGACGATTTGTGTCTTTCTGTTTGAAATGCGAGCCGCCTTTGCTGCCCTTGGTAGGTGGAACCCACAGCTCTTTTGATGTAGAAACTGAGAATTCTGGAGGACTTTTGGAGGTCACTTTCCTGGTCAATCCGAGGCCGGGGATCACAGACGCTGGATCAGAGCCATCTCTTTTGATGTGATGGGACTTGAGGACGATGGGAGGCTTTCTAGAAGCTGGATTCCGGGCAGCAAGGCTACCGTCCAGAGTCCAGAGGCCACTCTGAAGGGGGCGCGGACGGAGCCTGGTGTGAGACCGTTTCAAACCAGTCTTTCAAAGGGCAGGCGGGACATGGCTGTCTCACATTCTCCTTTCCTTTGTATGTTCTTTAGGGAATCGGCAAACTTTGTGTGTAAGCTGGGGGTGGGGGTGTCTCACAGCCCGGCAGGAGGGATGAGGGGCCATCCTCACCTCTGTGGCCCCTGCTACAGTGAATCCACACCCGCACCCCAAGGGGAAGGTGTGCCCTGTTCCACAGCATACTCTCCACCCACTGCCCACCCAGCGCCGCCTGCAGACCTGCAGACGGGGAGGAGGACAAGCTCTCCAAGCCCCTGCTGGGCTGCCCTGGGGCACTCCCTGTCACCCCAGGCCTCAGCACACCGGTCCCTATGGCTCCCCTGCAGCTGGTCCTCCGCTGGTGCGGAGCTGTGTCTGCAGTGTCGCAGACACCCCACCCCACCCCTGTGTCAAGGTGCTACATCCAGAGCCCAGGAGATCTTGAAACATGTGCAGAATCTGGAGGCCTTCTGGTCAACTGCTGCTCCCCCCTCCGAATCCTATCCTGGTGCCTTCTCTGCCCCGGCCTGGGGTAACAGCTGCTCAGGCAGCAACACAGTTTAACCTCTGGGAAGCTGTTGAAGGCTGATTTTCTCCTTGTGATTTCACATTGTTTAGTTTTTAAGAACCTTCCATTTTGATGCAATTAATGCTGAAACTTTTCTTCTGTCAGCCAACGACATATTTCCAGGACTCTACTACAAATGTCGTTATTTCATCCTCATAACAAGGAGCCGGTTCTCCTGTTGATGACAGAACATGCAGCGGGTCTCCTCATGTCTGCACCGTGTTAACTGGAGTACAAACGGCCACCCCGCCCTGTGAGCATCGTTTAATGCTGGGAGGGAGCCCCTCATTTCACACCTCTGCCCGCTTTTCAGCAGAAGTGTTGAACACAGATTTAGAGAATCATTAACAGGCTGGCATCAATATTAAGAGTGACTCGATATACAGGAATTTCCTGTGGCTGAACTGTCTGTCCCCAGGCTTCTAAGTAATCGGCAAACACTACACATAGCCTGGGACCTTTGAATTTTCTCAGAGACATAGGAGGGTGCCAAAGAAACCAATCAGAAAAGGGTTTTGGGCCAGGCGCGGTGGCTCATGCCTATAATCCCAACACTTTGGGAGGCTGAGGCGGAGGGATCACAAGGTCAGGAGATCGAGATCATCCTGGCTAACATGGTGAAACCCTGTCTCTACTAAAAAACACAACAAAAATTAAGCAGACGTGGTGGTGTGTACCTGTAGTCCCAGCTACAGGGGAGGCTGAGGCAGGAGAATGGCGTGAACCCGGGAGGCGGAGCTTGTAGTGAGCCGAGATCGCGCCACTGCCCTCCAGCCTGGGCGACAGAGTGAGACTCCATCTCAAAACAAAACAAAACAAAAAGGGGTTTGAATCCACATTACTCCACAGGGTGCACCCTGAATGAGTGGACGCATGGGTAGGATATGACAGGAAATGATCTGAGAGGATGTGGATCGCTGCAAGGGATCCACACGGAACCTCCTGGGGAGTGGATCCCCATCGCACTGAGGTCACAGCTCGCCAGCTTCCATGTGCCGCCCCTTCTGCAGAATCACAACCCCTGCTCCACCCTCCGTGGCTCCCACAATCCCTGGTCCTTTCCAAGGGCCTCCAGACTCCTAGTGCCCTTCCCTGCCTGTCCCATTCCCAGACTTCTCGGACATCTGGGTGGACGTGACTAGTTCTGCAGTAAGAAGATCACTTCTTTAGTTTTCTAGGTTCTATTTTCAGATAAGATCTAACATGTATGATTGGTTCCTAATCATACAGGTGAAGCATTTAAACCATCACCCAGCCCTCTTTCAAGTCAGGACTGCATACATATGTTGTTGATGCAGAACGTGAATGAAAATGCCCTCTGGGGTAGTTATGCAGGCTGCTGGAGTTCACGCGTGGAAATGCAGCTGGCCCTCCATATCCATGGGTTCTGCATCCACGAATTCACTGCCTTCTCCTCAAAAACCGCTGGGAAAAAAATGGTATCTGTTCTGAGCATGCAGAGACTTGCTTTTCTTTTTCTTCCCAAAACAATAAATTATAACAACTATTTACATAGCATGCACATTGTGTTAGGTATTATATGTAATCCAGAGATGACGTGAAGTACCCCTGAGGATGTCTCAGGTTGCATGCAAACACTATGAAATCTTAGATCAGGGACTTGGGCATCTGTGGATTTCGGTATCTGTGAGAGGTCTTGGAGCAAACCCCCCATGGATCCTGAGGGGCGACTATAGGATGTATGTATTTGCTGTAAGGGAAGGGCTCACAAGACCAAGGACACTGACAAGTCCCACAATATCCAAGGTGAGTCGGCAGGCTGGAGACCCAGGAGAGCTGCTGGTGTGGCTTCGAGTCTGAAGCCCGGCAGCCTCAAGACCAAGGAAGAGCCTATGTTTCCGTTTGAGTCTGAAGGCAGGAAAAAAGCTGCATCTCCCTTCGAAGGCTGGCAGGAAGAAAGAATTCTCGCTTACCTGGGGAAGTCAGCGTTCCTTTTATTCCGGCCTTCAGCTGATGAATGAGGTTTGCCTGCCTCATTCACCAATGGGATGGGGCAATCTGCTTAATTCACCCTACCCATTCAAATGTTAATTTCATCCCAAATACCCTCACCCACACACCCAGAATAATGTTTGACTGAACATATGGGAATCCAGGGGCCCCATCAAGCTGACACAGGGACGGAAGGCTCCTGCGGGTGACACCAAGTGTCACTTCAATGAGGGACTGCTGTGGCATCACCTGCAGTGCCTTGACCTCAGTCGCCTCCTCAGTGGCCCCGGCCAGTCCCTTTGCCATCAGTGGAATGGTGCTGTGCTGCCCAACCTCCCCCTCCACCCTCCCCTTTGCGCTGCCCCAGGCACCCTCCCCACTCAGGTTGGGGCTGCCTAGGAGGGCCCTGCTTACGCTGTCTCCCTGCATGAGCCGTTGTCCTGCTTTCTGCTGGGCCTGGAGGACTGAGGTCCCGAGGGCAGAGGCCACGTCTTGTTCATCTCAGCACTCAGGACAGTGTCTGGAAGGAGACAAAGCTCAGCCAACAACCATGAATCCCATCCTCACACGCACTGCCCCCTCCCTGCCGTGCCAAGCAGAATCACTGAGAATTTCCTCCTGGTTCTGGAAAACAGGGTATCCTCTGCTTTTAAACGCCCACTGATGCCGGGGAACACACATGCCAGAACTGCGTGTACACCAAGGGGTGTGCTGAAAGGTGTGCTTCTTTGGAATCACAATTTGTTCTCGCTTCCCCTCTGGCCATCCTCACTCCTGCATCTCATCAGCTTTTGGAATCCCATTGGAAACGGGGCTGGAAGCTGTGCTCTCTCTGTCCTTCTCCTGGCAGGTGGTTCACTCACAGACAGACCCGTGCTGCTTCTCAGGAGGCCTGACTGTGCTTAAAGCCTCTTTCCCCCTAAAATTCTGATCTCTCTGGGGAGGGTCTTCAGATCCTGATCAACACTGGGTGGACCCTCCGTCCGTAGATCACATGGCCTTTTACAAAGACAGTCTTTCAGTACAACATGAGAAACGGAAGCCGACTTCACTTGATGTCAGAGTTACGGTTTGCATTTGGGGATGAGAGCTTTTCTTTCATGTAGACTTCATCAATTTATTATGCCATCAGTGTAGGCTATTAACTGGAGGAGGAGGAGGATTTGGAGGCTGGGTTGGGATGGCTCTGCAAAGGGTACGATGAAAGAAGTATACAAAGTAAAGTAGAGGTTCCTCTTCAAAGACTTTCCTCCCCATCTAATTAGGAATAAATAGTAACTTCTCTTAGAAGCAAAATTTATTCAAAGACTTCTGCTAACTTTTTTTTTTTTTTGAGACCGAGTCACACTGTGTCACCCAGGCTGGAGTGCAACGGCACAGTCTTGGCTCACTGCAACTTCTGCCTCCAGGGTTCAAGTGATTCTCCTGCCTCAGCCTCCTGAGTAGCTGGGATTACAGGCACCACCACACCCAGCTAATTTTTGTATTTTTAGTAGAGATGGGGTTTTGCCAGGTTGGCCAGGCTAGTCTTGAACTCCTGACCTCAGGTAATCCACCCGCCTCAGCCTCCCAAAGTGCTGGAATTACAGGCGTGAGCGACTGGGCCTGGCCGACTTGTGCTCACATTCTTAAATGTCTGCTAGCCATGATAAATAAATCAATGTACTTTATGTTCTTAGCTCCCACAATTTAGCCTAAATATTTGCCCTGGCATGATTATTACCGGTCCAAGCAAGCATTAGGTCATAGCCTGTTCCTCTTCCTTATTTGAAGGTGTTTTTACCTTTCTCAGCATTCCACAAGTGACTTCCTCCTTCCTTTGTTCTCCTCTGCCTTTTCCTCTTTTAAAACATTGTAAGTTGCAGCCAATCGAGACAAATACAGAGTGTGAGGTCCCGTTCCAGCCAATGGAAACCAGACACAGCAGCAGGGTGGCCGTGCCAGGTTATAAAAGACCCTGTCTCCTTTGTTCGGTGTACTCTTGTTGCAAAACTGCTAACCAGTGTACCCTTTCTGCAGGAAGTAAAAAAAAAATGGTCTTGCTGAGGAAATTAAATTTATATTCAAGTGCTATTTCTTTATGACACCAGGGAACAAGCATTTCTAACAGAAGGTTAGTGTTGGCTTATGGCACGCTTCTTGCACCTGCAGTCACATTTCATCTGCATGCCTATTGTACATCAATATTAATAATTAAGAAAACATCTTCTTTTCTTTTCTTTTTGTTTTTTGTTTTTTTGTTTTTTTTGACAGGATCTTGCTCCGTTGCCCAGGTTGATATGCAGTGGTGCAATCTCAGCTCACTATACCTTTGACCTCCCAGGCTCAAGTGATTCTCCCACTCCAGCCTCCTGAGTAGCTGGGACTGCAGGTATGCACCACCATGCCTGGTTAATTAAAAAACTTTTTTTTGGTAGAGACAGGGTCTCACCATGTTGCCTAGTCTGGCTTCAAACTCCTGGGCTCATCGACCCTCCTGCCTCAGCCTCCCAAAATGCTGGGAAATACTTGTAACGCAAAAGCCACCATGCGCAGCCTTGCAAATGTTTTCCGCGATAACATTTTAATAGTTTGTTTGCATTTTTTCTTGCAAATGCAAGAGGCGGTGTGAGGGCAGGTGTATCTGACTTGCACTGAGGGGCAGGAACGTCCGCTTACTACAGAGAAGCATCTACTGCTGTGACAGGCTTGCTTTACAAAAGATATGAGAATCCTGCGGAGGTTTTGAAATTTACATTTACTCTTTGGAGTGAAGGAGGGGGGTTACTTCTTTCTTTGGTTTCAGTTACAGGCAAAGTAAGCAATCAGAACAGTAATGTGCAGGCCATTGCTTGAAGGGACACTTGGGGGCGAAGGGACATATTAGAGGTAGAGATGACATGCAGGGGTCACAGCAGCAGAGCAGGGAGCCTGGAGACACAGGGCTGGACTCTCAAGGGGAACATTCTGCTCCTACCAGGAAGGCTCCAAGAATGGGTTGGACCCTGGCTCCCCACCAAGCCAGCTGCTTTGGTCAGGCTCAGCGGTCCCCATGCGGTCACCTGGAGAAGACCCACCATCCACCAGCAGCCACACCCACCCAGGAGGGAGATTTCTGTCTGGGGACCAGGGCACTATAACAGAACTAGTAACTGGGTCGAAGCAGGAGAAAAGGGAAAATGAAGCAGGAAAATTCAAAGTTGGATAAAGGGCAGAGTGAGTAAAAGCAGAGAACAGAAGCAAGGTGAAGGGACAGGTGGGCAAGAAGAAAGATAAAAAGCAGAGGTTCGGCAGCCAAAACAAAGGTGAGATTCAAAAGCAAGCGAGGACCCCATGGTTGCAAGATCCAGGCCAAATCAGTCAGGGGCAGCTCTTCAGAGACGGGCGCGCACCTTAGAGAGAAAAAGTATCCTTCGCGTCACGGCGTATGATAAGCAGCTACCTAAGGTTCATGCACAGGGGCTGCATACTGGGCAGGTCCTTAGAATTATGGGATGGAGGTGACTCACAAGCACAAAGGAGCCAAAGTAACTAAGCAGCACACCCACCTGATCAAGAAAGGGCAGACACGGCTGGAGATTAGGCAGCCTTGGAAAGAGAAGGACAAGTAAAAACACTTGCCAGTACCTAACTACACCAAACGGATGCCGATCTCATCTTGCAGAGGTCAGTCCACTCTCCCCTCCGAGAGGGGGTCACGGTGCTTCTTACATTGCACCTGCCTTGCTGTGCTATCTGTGTGTGTCTCGTCCAATTCTTTCTACCAAGAGCCTGGGCTTGTGTGGCACCATCTGGTCATGGGGTGACACTGGCTTTTTAGGGCAGCACCATAGCGTGGCAGGTGAGAGTGTGCACAGGGAGCACCGGCCTGCCCCGTGCTCCTTGTGTTCCCCAGGGCAAGTGACTTCTGCTGCCCATGCCTCTATCTCACTTGCCTGCAAAGTGGGGATAATAACCATGTCCAGCTCATAGATTGTTGTAGGGATTAAATGAGCGGAGGCATGAGAAACGCTTAGTGGGTCAGCTCCTAGAATTACCTGGCATTCTTTGCTTTCTTACACTGCCCCAGCAAGATGCCTTTTTCTTCACATGACGGGGGTGTGGAGTTCCACATGCCACAGCTGTGAGTGGGGATGGGGGTTAGGACTGCGTTAAGCTGTTAGGTCTGTCCTTATTACTCTTGCTAACACACAGGCCGCCTGGAACTTTAGGGTTAAAATTTTCCTGGGAAAATAAGAGTCAATAAACAATCAAGAAAGAGGCAGAACGTGAGAAGAGAGTGAGTTTTGGGGAAGGTGAATTGGCATTACTGCACCCCGGCCATGAGCTTAGCAGACACACTTTAATCCACCTCAGGGATCATGCTGCACACATCACTGGATGTTTGATATGTGGTCTTTGCAGCCGCATCTGTATGCTCATAGTTTCAGCTCCACCTCTTGGTTAACTTTCAGAGATTTCAAACATGTTTATTCAAAATGTAAGTAGAAAGTGTGAATCAGAATAAGGACCCCAGCCTTGCCATCCAGCTCTGAGAGTTCCGCTCAGCTTCTGACTCTGACCTTAGCATCCTGTCAGAACCCTGACTCCAGGGCATGGAATAAAATTGTGAAAATGATGGGAAAAAGGAGAATCCACAGCTGGCCTTTTCTAGTTATGCCACGCACTTGACAAATTTATGAAACTCAAAACGTAATAATTTTCATGGCAAAGTTGCAAAAGAAAAGATTTGCAAATACCTGGCAAATATCCACACAGGAACAAATGGGCAGGGGTTCCATGAGCGTGCAGCCTGTGAAATCGCAGCTTTACATCAAGTAACTGTCAGAGCACTGCAGGGACATTCAAGGCCCCAAATCACGGGTCCATTAGCCGGGGAATCCCTTGACAATTACACTTCTGCTTCCACAGTTGCCTTCTCTCCCCCTTGTAGAGGCCGAGATAATATCACTTGTCAGGTTGCACTTACCTTGGATCTGAGCAGATTTTATTTAAATACAGGCTCCTATCAAGCCTGTGGCACCACCTTCCTCCCGATGGCTCCAGTCCCCTGCAGGTGGTTCCCTAGTTCTGCAATCGGTGGGTGTCCCGGGACTCCGTTTTTTAAGTCCTCCCCAGGCAAGCCTGCTCCCAAGCTGTTGTCCAGGAATAATTAACAACAGCATTTAGATAACAAGGTTTCTCCTGAATCTGCACATTAATTGAAGAAGAGCTCACTGTGGCGGTGACATCGGTTGTGACAAATTGACCCTCACTCCTGCTCCCCGGGCTGTGCAGATAATCTTCTCTGTGCTGTCAGTTTGCTGTATTATTTTGGAAGGCAAGATAAGCAGCCTCTTATAAATTAGAACGCATGTACTTTGGAAGAGTTTCTATTGAAGCAAGCTTTCTGTAGCCTGCTCAGTATTATTAGAATGATGCTTGCATTTTGCTAATGTCCATTGTGGTGGTGGGAGAGGGACAGTGTGAGCAGAAGTGCGGGGTTCACACCCACATGTTGCCTGCAGAGTCATGTTTATTTACAAGAGCAAATCTCCTCTGAAACAACGTGGCCAGACGACAGAATCTATCCAAATGGAGTGGAAACTTGAAGAGAAAAAGGTCAACAGACAGAATTCATGTCAGTTGATGGGCATATTTTATTTTTGGAAAAACATTTTGTCAATTATCTTATAGGTCACAAACAATTGCTAAGTAACCAAAAGTTGCAAACTTTTGGTTTAAAAAATCTCAGCCCGGAATTCGTAAGTTCAGTTTACATGTGACCTGCAACAAGTAGGGGGTGCCGTTCTGAAGGTGCTGACTCCTGCCCCGTTGAGCACAGGGATTGAATCCCCCCGGACCTCAGCTGCAGGCTGGAGGTGTAGGGCAAGCCTGGCTCTCACCGAACCTTACTGCTTCACTTGCAAAGACTTCCAGGTGGGTGCTCCTTGATAGGCAGGGAGCTGTGGGGGTGTAAGGCAAGTCTGCCTCTCACCGAAACTCACTGCTTCACTTGCAAAGACTTCCAGGTGGGTGCTCCTTGATAGGCAGGGAGCTGGCATTGGCAACGTGGCTATTTGATGAATGTGCACCGTGACTGTCTCCCTGAAAAGGTCTTTGCCCATGGAACCCTCGAGTTTGGTGTCCACACAGAGGGGCTTGTGGGTGACATTCCCTGGAAGACACTTTGAGAGCCAGACTAGCCTCTGTGTACTGAGCTTCTTTGAATGAGTAGCACAATACCAAGACCTGAACTCCTTCTCCTATTCCTTATAACACGACCTCTTTTCATGTTAAAAATATTAGACAGTAATAATGAGACTAGACAAGTCTAGCTGGAGATTGAAACTTGCATCAAACACAAGCTCTCGAGTTTTTTGAGGTCAAAGGGCTATCACATGGCCTAGAGATAGAGCTGGGAAGTGTCCAGGGTGGTCATGCCTTGTGTCTGCTCAGTGGGGGGCTTTGTGTCATTTACCACCATAAGCGTTCTCAGTGTGGATCCTGCTCAGCCCAACTTTCAACAAATGATAAAATAATGCACTATGAAGTCTATTGGGACTGAGAGTGGAAACGTGCCCACACTTTAGGCCCACTTAGGTATGGCCTGGCCCTGGACCATGAGGTGTCTGGATTGAGTCAGTTCTTAACCAAATAGGCCCCATCGAGCTGTTTTGCATCATGACTGGTTTTGAGGCTTCAAAGTGAACTTGGAATATCATAGAAGTCCATCCATCCATGCATCCATCCATCCATCCATCCACCCATCCATCCATCCATCCACTCATCCATCCGTCCATCCATCCATCCATCCATCCATCCATCCATCCATCCATCCACTCATCCATCCATCCATCCATCCACTCATCCATCCATCCATCCACTCATCCATCCATCCATCCATCCACCCACTCATCCATCCACTCATCCACTCATCCACCCATCCATCCATCCATCCATCCATCCACCCATCCATCCATCCATCCATCCACCCACTCATCCATCCATCCATCCACTCATCCATCCATCCATCCATCCACCCACTCATCCATCCACTCCTCCACTCATCCATCCATCCATCCATCCATCCATCCATCCATCCATCCACCCACTCATCCATCCACTCCTCCACTCATCCATCCATCCATCCATCCACCCACTCATCCATCCATCCATCCATCCATCCATCCATCCATCCATCCATCCACCCATCCATCCATCCATCCATCCATCCACCCATCCATCCATCCATCCATCCACCCACTCATCCATCCACTCCTCCACTCATTTACCTAATTCAACATATATTTGTAGGCGGCTCCATGGGCCAGGCTCTGTGCCACATGACAAGTCTACAATAGTGAACACGAGAGACACAGTCCTCGGACTCCAGAGTTGAATGCAACGTGGTGAGACACACTGCAATTGGCTGACAAGTGCCCTCTCTCCAGGTGCCACGTCCTAATTCACAGGACCTGTGCATGCGTCACCTTACATGGCAGAAGGGCCTTTGGAGGTATGATGTGGTGAAGGACCTGGAGTTGGGGAGATTCTCCTGGACTCTCTGGATGGGTCCGCTGAAATCACAAGTGCCCTCATAAGAGGGAGGCAGGAGGTCCGAGTCAGGGCACAGGATGAGACAAGAGATCAGAGAGTCAGAGAGAGGCATGAAGAGGCTACATGGCTGGCTCTGAAAATGGGGGCAAGGCCAGCAGCCCAGGAACACAAGTTCCTCTAGAACTTGGAAAAGAAAGAAACCACTCTTCTCCAGAGGGTCCAGGAGGAATGCAGCCCTACTGATGCCTTGACGTTAGCCCGTAAAGTGACTTTGGGCTCTGACCTTCAGAGCTGTAGATGATTAATGTGTGTTATTTTCAGCTACTGAGCATGGGGGCATTTGCTGCAGGAGCCACAGGAAATGGAAACAGGGACAGTGCCGAAGACCCTTAGAGCTGGGAGCAACTGGGGCTGTGACAGGGCCCCAGTCTCCTCTGAGACTTCCTTGAGCAATTCCTTCCCCATGCTGGAGTGGACGTGGGGTCAGGGAAGATACTCAGAAGGAAGTAACGGGTTGAGGTTTGGAAGACAAGAGACAAGGTGAGATGAGAGGGTCTCAGCCACAGACAACAGCGAACATTAAGGCCGGTGGTCAGATCAAGTGGAGCCCACCTGGGGAACAGGAAGACCCTCGAGAGGACTGGGATGTGGAGGGAAAGGGGGCCCAGGTCTGAGGTGACAGAGACTGGTGGGAGTGGACCTCCAGGGCCTTGGGGACAAGCAGTGACCCAACATTTGCGCACTGAGCCAGGAGCTACTCTCGGTTTGTGTGTGTGTCTCAAAAAAGGATCACTCTGGCTTCGGAAATGGGGAGAATTGGATTAGGGATGCCCAAAGGATCTCCATGAACACACAGAAATGCCCCCTGAATAAGGAACCTCCAGGCCTCCACACCATCACCAAAGACCTTCCACAGTCATTTGCGGCAGGAAGGAACACAGCCAGGGGGACAGTCTGGACATCGAGGGATTGCACACGCTTTACTTCTGCCATTCAGGCACAAACTCACCTTCTGCATGCAACATTCAGCTATTAATTCTCAATTTGAAAACAGTGAAGGCTTGTTGTAAAAAATAAACAAACAAACCAAAAACACACAACCCAGACATTTCCCGGCTGCTGCTATTTCTCTTACTCTTTCCCTTCAGGCTGGTGCCAAATCCCCTGCCATGCTCCCCACACTCCCAGCTCTGTCCTTCAGAAAGCTGCCACTTAGGCAGGGGCTTTTGGTTAAACACACAGGGGCATACAAGGTGGGGGCCACATCCCCATCCGGGAAGCGGATCCTGACCATTCCCCTGAGAGCAATGGCTTCTGTTGGTGAAAAGAACCTACAACGTGGAGTTAGGCACAGTGGTGGCCCAAAAAGGGCTGAATCACGAGGATGTTCAAATAAAGAGAAAAGAAGAGCAGCCCCTCCCCAGCCATTGCTCTTGGAGGTAACAAAGTGGCTCCATCCGGTTCATTCTAAAGACAAAGGTAGATGCTGGTGGTGCTGGAGACCGGTGGGCTGCCCTGTTGCTGGCTTCGTGCAGAGTTGGGGCTTTGACACTATCATGACGGTCTCAGACTCATCCCTTGTTCTGCAGACTCCCAAATGGAAAAGGCCAGGTGACAAAGTTTATCAACCCATATGCAAACGGCAGAGCACAGTGACGGGGACTGCAGGGCATGCCCCTAGGAAGACTCCATAAGTGTGAGAGGGAGGCCCATGCCTCCACCCCCGAACACCCACTTTATTACATCAAAGTGTCAGAGACCACAAGCCAAAGTCAAGTTTCCAGGTTGCATTGATGAGTTCATGAACACATGTGACTATGTCTGAAATGGATTACAAAGGAATTCAGAGAGATATTCCAATGATGGGACTTGGTTCCCTTACAGACCTGGCTCCAGATGCCTGGCCCTGGGCAGGTAGGGAGGCAGCAGGCCTTCCTGGGGGATGAGGGCCGTTCTTCTTGGAGCCACGTGGGTCTCCCAGTGCCATTGTCCAGAGAGGATCAATGCCCTGGCAACTTCTAGAGTGCTGCACTCAGCAGGCTGCCCAGTACACAGTGGCTGAGCTAGCAATTAGCATCAACCGCTTCTATCCACTTCATGTTTTATCACTCAATGTGCTTATGAGCAATTCTGATTCAATCAGACTTATTGTCTATAATGTGCTGGTGTATTGCTTTACTGCAGAGAAAAATCCCATCGGGGCTCAGATCTCAGCCTCCTAAAAATGAACTCTGAGGAACAATGGGCAATTTGCTGTGAAGGTTATTATTGGTGAGGCTGCAGAGCTCATTCTTTTTAGTGAGTATACTGAGCTTTAAAGGGCATTATGTATCTTTAGACTATAGTAAAAGGTATGCATTGCCTATAAATGCCATTGTCCCTAATCTTTGGATGGCAGTATTCATGTTTCCGCCACTTCCAGCAAATGATCTGCACGATGTGAGTCATGACTGTGGTCCTAGGGGTGGGAATGTCGAGGTCTCAGTGCACCTCATGAAAACAGCTAAGTGGATGGACACACTATAGAACCAGGAGTAGCCGGGCGCGGTGGCTCAAGCCTGTAATCCCAGCACTTTGGGAGGCCGAGGCGGGTGGATCACGACGTCAGGAGATCGAGACCATCCTGGCTAACACAGTGAAACCCCGTCTCTACTAAAAAATACAAAAAACTAGCCGGGCGAGGTGGCGGCGCCTGTAGTCCCAGCTACTCGGGAGGCTGAGGCAGGAGAATGGCGTGAACCCGGGAGGCGAAGCTTGCAGTGAGCTGAGATCCGGCCACTGCACTCCAGCCTGGGCGACACAGCGAGACTCCGTCTCAAAAAAAAAAAAAAAAAAAAAAAAAAAAAAAAAGAACCAGGAGTAAACGGAAGAGTGCAGTGACGGAATGGACAGTTATCCGATAGTTTAAAAATGCGGCTTGAACTGCAATCAGTGGATCCTATCACCTACTTCATGGAATTGACTATAATGCAAGAAGACCAACAAAGCTGGCGCCTGTTATCTACGAAGGTTTCTTTCACATGAAGCCAAATCAGCCAACGCTATTGAAACAATCATCCCTGAGGGCTGAGCGACGATTTGTTCTTGGAAAGAACAAAACCCAAATAATAACACATGACTCTGATGTAGTTTCTGAGCACACTTTCCTTATCTAGGAAGCTCTCCCTGATATTTAGAATTTGGAAATACGTCTTGGAAGACGGTCTCCAAGTACCTCTAATCTGGACACCCAGCCAGCACTTCAATTTGCTGATAGCTGTCTTTTTAGCTTTCAGAGGAACTGATTGCCTGGATCTCTGAGTCAGGGCACTTGGGCATTAGAATCAGCGGAGAGTTTTCATGACCGAACATTCTGTTGTGCTGCGATAGGAGCAAAATTCACTTTGCATTCTGCTGGTACAATATCCCTGATGGAACTTTAGGGATGGCAGGGCATCGAGTATAGAGCGCAGCACTCTCACGCCTAAGTTTGCTCAGATGCTAGAATCAGTCGTGGGGCACGTCCACATCCACCACCTGAATCGATTCTCAGACCAAGGATGCCAGCCACGGAGAATGTGGTTCCTCTGGAAACGGAGGACTCATCCCTGACTGAAGCCTGTGGAGCGGCGCTGCCGTAAACACAGGGGTGGAGTTATCTTTGGGGTACGTTTGTTTCTTTCCTCTGAGTGGATACTCCGTAGTGGGCTTGCTGGATGGAATGGTGTTCTATTTTTAGTTCTTTGAGAAATCTCTGTACTATTTTCCACTGAGGTTGTGCTAATTTACATTCCCAGCAAGAGTGTGGAATGGTAGACATCAGAGACTCAGAAGGTTGGGAGAGTGGGTCAGGGTGGGGAAGGGAAATTACTTAAAGGGTACAATGTATCTTATTTGGATGATGGATGCACTGAAAGCCTGGTCTTCACCACTATGAAACTATATAGCCATTTAACAAAACTGCATTCGTACCCTTAAAAATTATACAATTTTTAAAAACATTGTGGAACACAGGAAGCTGAAGCCAAGGTGGGAACCCACGTACTGCTCCTCCTTTGGCCTCTCTTCCACCTGGCTTTGGCTGGCTTTGGAGGCTCAAGTCCACTGATGTCAGGGGCGGGGTGGGTGCACGTATTCCACGGGGACAGAAATCAGTCCACTGGGGGAGGATGGAGATGGTGCCTGCTACAAATTGTCACCACTAGCTCACCACTAGATCCTGGGGCTCCAGGCCAGAGGCCTATGGCACTCAGGAGTCCAGACGGGTGGAGCTGGATTAGGAGGACAGGATGAAAGCAGTCCATGATGAAGTTAAGGCCCTATGGGTCCAAGATGATCCCTAGAGCGATCTCAGGGCTTGGGAGGCAAGAATGGGATGGGGAAGCAAGAGCCCCCGCTGGGAGAGGGCAGCCAAGGGTGTCATTCTGTGCATCTGAGAGATTGCACACGCTGCCGATCTGAGCTCTGCCCCAGAAAAGTTACGGGCCTGGGTCAACAAGTGTTTTCTGAGCACCCACACTGCCGGAGGCTGCTCCAGCCAGGGCCCCTGCTCTTGAGGTTGGGCTAATTTACATTCCCACGAAGCTCCTCCACCAGCACTCCTCTCTGCTCCTCCCTTCTGCTCATGTTGATTCAGCCGTGTCCAGGCAATGCTGCTCAGAAAGGCCAGTGGCTAGCGAGGTGACCACTGCAGTGAACAGTGGGTCAGGAGTGCTGACCTGGAGGGGGCAGTGCTGGGGGAGCTGCCTGTGGGAGGGAGGCCTCTGTATCCATTACACATAGTGGGGGACCCAGCCACGGAGACACCTGTTTCCAGGCATGCCTGCCCTCCAGGACACTGGAGGAGATCCATGCTGGCCATGATGGAGGTCATGGGACAACATTTGAGGACACTCCCAGGAATAAGGAGCCACTGCCAGAATAAATGTCCTTCTTTCCAGAGATCCCCAAGGTGTGCCAGAAATCAATTACATGGGAATTACCATCATCCAATCCAATGACTATTCTTCAAAGCAGCCTGTGGGTGTAGGTGTATCGCACAGGTGTAGGATACAAGAATCACCGCGTGGAGTTGGGATTAAGTTTGTCTCAAAGAAACGCAAAGGCATAGCCTAGAGCAACCTACACCTTCTGTCAGCAATACCAAGGACAATGTGATCATGCTGTCCCCACAACATTCCCCTCACTGTTCAGGGGCTGCAGGATGAAGCACCCACACTTGCTCAGCAGTGGCTGAGTGACACCTCCACACACGTGGGTCCCTCGTGGTTGTGAGTGTGAGTGGGATGCGTGCATTTGGTGAGCAGCGTGGAACGGAATGCAGGTGAGAGTCCGGCGTGGAGGCTGCATTCCTCCCTGGATGAGTTATGTTGGGGATCCTTCCAAATGCCCTGGATTTATGATGTAATTTTAGTATAATTAAAACCTGAATCATTCAAACTATATAATTAATCACATTCAGCTTCAATCACCATTTCTAATTGATCCCAGGCTGCAGGCTCTGCACCTGGAGATCTTGGTGACACCAGCAACAGTTAGCAGGTGGCTCAGCCTGCTGCCTCCTTGCTCAAGCACAGGGGCCAATTAGAAAAATGCTGTTTTGCTGCTGACCCCAGGGGAGGCAGGCCCGGCGAGGGCACAGACCGCACACAATGCCCGTAGCACACAGCATGCGGGGCTGCTGAGGGCAGGTCAAAGACACAGCTGCGAAAGGACAAGCTGGACGACCCAGAAGATCCCAGAGCTCCTCGAGTCTCCTAAGAGCCGTGTGTTGTCAAATGAGCCGACCAAGCCTGGCAGGTGTAGGGAATTGGACTCAAACTCAATTCAGTAAGCACAGCTCCTGCTAGAACTGCCTTCTCCAAAATGAGCCCTGTGTTTTATGAGAGAACCCAGTAGAATGAGCATAAACGACAGAAACAGTGCTGAAGAACTGAAGGCCTTGCCATGGCCAACGTCATAGAAAACTACGATGGTACGTGGCCCCACAGCTTCTTGAAAAACCGCCAAGCCCCTGACCAGACTCGCCAGAAAACCTACGAAGCTAATGCTGGAAATCACTGCAGCTCGTGGGAAAATGGGTGTGGGAACCCCATGAGACACAGGATACTGAGGATGTTTCAGAATGTGTTCCGAACCTCCTCTCTCGCGGGTAGAGATGGCTTTCATTCATGTCTAGGCTATTGTGACACCCCAGATTCTGCAGATAAGCCTGCACAGGGGCATCGTTTTAAAGTATAAGGCCCAGGTAGATTGTCACGGTCCATGCCAGAGTGTGCACCAGTTAGGTCACTGTGTAGGTCTGTGTGGGGGCTCAGGCGTTCTTCAGATGTGTGAAGCTGAAGCATGTTGAGAAAGGAACCTCTTTCTCCTCCACACAAAGACTCTGTGTCCATTCCTGGTGGCCCCAATTTCTGGCTGTTATAAATGTCAGAGTTGGTTAGAAACTTGTGTCCACACAAAAGCCTGCACACGGCTGGTTATAGCAGTTTTATCCATAAATTCCAGGGCTTAGGAGCAACCAAGGTGCCCTTGGGTTGGTGAATGGGTAAATAAACTGTGGTGCATATCGATGGTGGAACGTTATTAGTGTTCACAGATACAAGCTATGAATCCATGAGAAGTCACCGAGGAAGCTCACATGCATATTACCAAGAGAAAGACGCCAACCAGAAACACGTTGTTTGAATCCAACTCTAGGACATTCTGGAAAGAAGCCAGCCAGAAGCACATCGTATGATTCCAACTCTAGGACATTCTGGATAAGGCAAAACTATGGAGGCAGGGAAAAAATCAGTGGCTTCAGGGCTTGGGGTTAGGGAGGGAGGCATCGGTGGAGCACAGGAGACTTTAAGGGCAATGGAGCTGCTCCATGTGATACCGTAATGGTGGGTCCATGTCATGATGCGTCTGTTCCAACCCACAGAATGTCGAAACAGTGAGCCGTCAGCAAACCGTGAACTTTAGGTGATACTAATGCATCATCACCAACTCGTTAATTGTAACACCCACCAGAGTGGTGACTGTTAATGGTGGGGGAGGCTGGGGACAGGGAGAGGAGTACATGGGAAATCTCTTCATCTTCCCCTCAATTTTGCTGTAAACCTAAAACTTCTCTAAAGACATTAAGTCTTTTAGAAATGTCAGTGCTCAGAGTGCCAGGGGTTTGTCGATGAGGATAGCCTCACTGCAGCTGACACAGAGCTAGTGTTCCCTGAGGTGGGAGTAGGCACGGGGGAGGCTGAGGGGAGCCCGGCAGGGCAGGAGCCCTGGGGACGGCTGGGAGGGGGCACAGGGGTCTCACGGTCTCCAAGGGAAGCCGCTGCGGAGGAGCAAGAGACAGAGAGTGGGATGCTCAGGCCACAGGCCATGGTTATGCTGCAGCCAGGGTGCTGTTTCCATCACAAGAGGAAAAACACAGCACACCATGGAGCCAGCCCAGGTGCAGTGAACACAGCTAAGACTGGCTTAGAAACAAAAACACAAAAAAGAGGCCCCCCGCGTGCCCTCAGACTTGTTCTAAGGGCAGGAGCCGGAGACTCAAAAAGGGGACGGCAAAGAGAGATGACTGTAGAGCCCAGGGACTGGCAGATGGGCTAACGCTGGGTGGGAGCTTCAAGCTTTGCCTTGAAGCTCCCTCACCAGCACTCCTCCCTCTGCTCCTATCTCCACTCCTGCCTCTGCTCCTATCTCCACTCCTGCCTCTGCTCCTATCTCCACTCCTGCCTCTGCTCCTATCTCCACTCCTGCCTCTGCTCCTATCTCCACTCCTGCCTCTGCTCCTATCTCCACTCCTGCCTCTGGTCCTCCCTCAGCTCTTCTTTCCACTCCTCCCTCTGCTCCTCCCTCTGCTCCTATCTCCACTCCTGCCTCTGCTCCTCCCTCTGCTCCTCCCTCTGCTCCTATCTCAACTCCTGCCTCTGGTCCTCCCTCAGCTCTTCTTTCCACTCCTCCCTCTGCTCCCCCCTCTGCCCCTCTCTCCACTCCTCCCTTCACTCATCCCTCTGCTCGTCTCTCTGCTCCTCCCTCCACTTCTCCCTCTGCACCTCCCTCTCTCCTCCCTCTCCTCCTCCTTCTGTTCCTCCCTCAGGTCCTCTCTCCACTCCTCCCTCTTGTCTTCCCTCTGCCTCTCTCTCCACTCCTCCCTCTGCTCATTCCTCCATTCATCTCTCTTCTCCTCCCTCTATTCCTCCCTCAATCCCTCTCCCTGCTCCTCCCTCTGATCCTCCCTCTGCCCCTCTCTTTATTCCTCCCTTCACTCCTCCCTCTGCTCCTCCCTTCATTCCTCCCTCTGCTCCTCACTCTGTTCCTCCCTTCATTCCTCCCTCTGCTCCTCCCTGTGTTCCTTCCTCTATCCTTCTCTCTGCTCCTCCCTCCACTCCTCCCTCTGCTCCTCCCTCTGTCCCTCCCTCTCCTCCTCTGTCTGCTCCTCCTTCTGCTTCTCCCTCCATTCCTCCCTGCACTCCTCCCTCTGTTCCTCCCTCCTCTCCTCCCTCTGCTCCTCCTTCCCCTCCTACCTTGCTCCTCCCTCTGATCCTCCCTCAGGTCCTCTCTCCACTCCTCTCTCTGGTTCTCCCTCTGCCCCTCTCTCTGTTCCTCCCTCAGCTCCTC
The DNA here is from genome assembly GCF_007565055.1 of Rhinopithecus roxellana. Classification (NCBI taxonomy): domain Eukaryota; kingdom Metazoa; phylum Chordata; class Mammalia; order Primates; family Cercopithecidae; genus Rhinopithecus; species Rhinopithecus roxellana. The sequence continues at coordinate 51,380,776 of NC_044559.1, read as the reverse complement.
CTCTGGTTATTCCTCTGCTCCTCCCTCTGTTCCTCCATCTATCCCTCTCTCTGCTCCTCCCTCTGGTCCTTTCTCAGCTCCTCTTCACTCCTCCCTTTGCTCCTCCCTCTGCTTCTCCCTTCACTCCTTCCTCTAGTCCTCCCTCAGCTCCTTTCTCCACTCCTCCCTCCACTCCTCCCTCTGCCCCACTCTCCACTCCTCCCTCCACTCCTCTCTCTGCTCCTCCCTCTGCTCATCCCTCTGCTGCTCACTCTGCTTCTCCCTCTATCCCTTTCTTTGCTCCTCCCTCGGCTCCACCCTCTGCTTCTCCCTCTTTTTCTCTCTGCTCCTCCCTCCGTTTTTTCCTCTGCTTCTCCCTTCACTCCTCCCTTTGCTCCTCCCTCCACTCCTCCCTCTGTCCCTCCCTCTGCTTTTCTCTCTGCTCCTCCCTCTCCCTCTCCCTTTGCCACTCTCTCTGTGCTTTGCGAGCGTAAAAACAAATTCTGATGACTTTTTCCAGGCCGTGAGTTCTGTCTGCTCCACAGACATGCAGAGTGGAAGGAAAACCACACAATACCAGCAACGATGAAAGAACAGATGAAGTTGATTACATCAACCCTCTGTGACTCTTCTGGAATCCCTCAGCAGCAAGCTTTTCAGAATTCCTTAAGTCAAGCCAAATAGGATCTTAAAAAAAAAAAAGGTTTAATGTAATCATTGGGAGAATAAAAAAGACAAGAATAAGATAAGGATTTATGTTTATTTATGGGTCAAACATCATATTTGACATGAAGTAATTTGTTTTACTGTGACTTATACACTTGAGAACAGATTGTGTGTGTGTGTGCATAAGTGTATGTGTGCATATGTTTAAGTGTGTGTTCATATGTGTGTATGTTTTCGTGCATGGATGTGTCTGTTATACATCCATGTTGAAAAACCGCCAAGCCCCTGACCAGACTCGCCAGAAAACCTACGAAGCTAATGCTGGAAATCACTGCAGCTCGTGGGAAAATGGGTGTGGGAACCCCATGAGACACAGGATACTGAGGATGTTTCAGAATGTGTTCTGAACCTCCTCTCTCGCGGGTGGAGATGGCTTTCATTCATTTCTAGGCTATTGTGACACCCCAGATTTTGGCTTTTAATGGTGTCAGGAAAATGAAAGCCACAGAGCCCCTGGAGGCTCCTGGAATTTTCTGACTTATCCCCTGTGCGTGTTGGAGGGAAGACTGGAGAGAAGGTGAGTGCTTGGCTGGTTCTCCAGAGCCCTGGGCTTTCCCAGTGGGGGTGTCAGTGTCCCCCACAGAGCCCCTGGCTCAGAATGTGCTGCTGAAACACGGTTGTTATGCAGCATTTTCACTTAGAAACATTTCACATGGGTTAGCTCTAGCGAGAGTTTTAACTTTTTCCGGATAGTCATACAGGCAGAACTGAGTGGTGATGAAGACCTCAGTCAAGTTCCCAGCTTAAGACACGTGGATTAAAAACCTCTGCTTGTCTCTTCTGTGTGGCTTGTGAGGTGGGACAAGAAGCGCCCTGCTTCCCAAGTTTGCATGGAAGAAGGCTTTAGGAGAATATGAAAATATGTGGCTGGATGGCAGCTGATAACGATTGGCTATGAATAACATTAGCCGGTAATTCCAACTGGAGACTGCTATCCTCCGCTTTTACCTTGGAGATTATTAAATAGATAAAATGAGTTTTTCAAAATCTTTTAATAGTTACACATTATTCTAAGCTTTCAATTTATGTGCCTTTCTTTTCCCTTTGTGTTTATTTATATCTGACCATTTCCCGTCAACTCCAATACACCTTGTACTCAAATTGCTTATTTTTCCGCAGGATACCATTTGAGCCTCAGACATACCGTGTCTGTAGCAAAGGCCTCAGACATTCTGGGAAAACCCAAATGGAATGTGCACAAGAGCCTAGGCTCGGGTGGCTCAGCTCCAAGTCTGCAGAGCTGTGTAATTGCAGACTCCAGCTCCGCGTCTGGAAACAAAAACACAGGATGCAAACAATTTCTGGAAGAAGGCACGTTGCATTTGGTTTTGGTGGCTACAGCTTGAGATTAGAGAGTGTTCATTATGAAAAATTTGTATACAATTTCTAAATAACACTGAGGAGAGATGAGAAATGCTACTGAAAGTAAGCTCTCCCCCCGACACTGGCACACACACGTACACACATGAGCCTCACCCTGAGTCATTTCAGTCCCTGACCATCACAGGGCAGGTTGAACAAACAGCAGATCCATAGCTGGGAACGGTTGAAAGAGCCATTGAGTGGGGAAGTGAAGAGCGTGGGCTTTGGGACCAGACAGGCCTGGGCTGAGGTGTGATCACATTTTGAGGGAGAATCAAACAATTCTCTACTTGCGTCCTCATTCTCAATGTCGTGTGGGGACTCCCACGCCTGGACGAGCTGAGTGATGGTCCCGGGGTGCCTGGGACGCCTGAGACTTTCCTGGTTTTGAAATGGAAAGCCTGGCGTCCGGGAACCTGGCAGCCTCAGGCACGTGGGAATGGTTGGTTACCCTAGTTCCCTGGCGCTCTTCACCCGCTCACATCTTCCCTCCCTCCCGGATCTGGGGACGGCCTTCTATTGTAAGGCAAGTAAGAAAACCATGGGGAATAAGGGCTTTGGGACACAGTCTGGTTTGTTTCATTGATTGGTTTATGATCAGGAATTATTATGGGTCATTCCTTATTACATGTTTATAATTGATGTGAAACTCTTTAGAATCTAAACAAGGAACAATTTATTGACACCAAAAGATCTGGACAGATGACTTAACCTGGCTTTGATGGATTTTTTTTTTTGGTTCATCATCTTTTTTTTTTAACATGTGGCATAAACCCTAAAAATACAATTGTCAAAGTAAATATTTTCATTTAGAAAATGAAACTTTTATTCCAAAAGTTTGCAAAAGTAATACTGAGCATTTCCCATTCTACCACCTGGTTTACATTCTTCTGTTATGTTTTAATAGGTAACAGTTGTGGTGGGCCCTGTTTAAGGTCATCCAGTTCCAAATTCCCAGAACCTGTGAATAAGTTGGGTTCCATGGAAGTGGGGAATTTGAGGTAGCAGATGGAATTACTGTGATTAATTAGCTGCCCTCAAAATAGGAAGATGATCCTGGATCATCCAGCAGGGCCCAGTGTAATTACCAGGGTCCTTAAAAGGGGAAGGAGAGGCAGAAAAGAGAGAGGTGACCAGCAGGACAGTCAGAGAGAGAGGGTGACCAGCAGGACAGTCAGAGAGAGAGGGTGACCAGCAGGCAGGTCAGAGGGAGGGAGGTGACAACTAGGACATTGAGACAGATGGGAGGTGGCCACCAGGATGGTCAGACTGAGGGAGGTGACAACCAGGATGGTGAGAGGGAGGGAGGTGACCCAGGAGGTTGAGAGGGATGAGAGTTGCTGCTCTGAAAGTGAAGGGCGGGGCCATGAATCAAGGAATCCCAGAAGCCCCTGGAAGGAGGAAAAGGTGCGGAGTGGACTCTGCCCCGGAGCCTCAAATCTGCCCAGGGAGATCCACACTGGACTCTGCCCTACAGGATTCTAAGGGAGTCATTTGTGTTGCTGAAGCCACCTAGTTTGTGGCAATGTGTTACAGTGACAGGGACCTAATACAACACTGTGTGACGTTTCATTTAAATATATACTTTTTATTTATACCAATTGGTCCTTAACATTAGACAGAGTGAAAAAGGAGGTTGTATTGGTGCTTACGTTACCTGTTTGACACAGTCCACCAAGAGACTGGCCCAATACTCCCTGGTGCAGAGGGAGAGCGTGCCTAGGGGCTCAGGCACCCGCTGCTCCCGAGCATCCCTGCAGCACTTTCACCTGCCGCACTGACCTTCGCCCGCGGCACTGACCTTCATCTGTGGCACTGACCTTCACCCGCAGCACTGAACTTCACCCCCGGCACCGACCTTCACCCACAGCGCTGACCTTCACCCACAGCACTGATCTTCACCTGTGGCATTGACCTTCACCTGGGTTGCACAAAGGGGAAGTCTTAGGGGCCTGGGTTTGCTCCAGGGAGGGGGAAGTGTGACTATGGGGTGGGCCCTGGGGAGGCCTGGGGTGGAGGCAAGGCTGGGGTCACCAGTGTGCAGACAGGGGAGCATCACGGCCATGGGCACACAGATGGGCACTGGAGCACTGGGACCTCACAGAAGGAAAAGTCAGACAGAGGGAGGCACACTGAAACCAGGTGGGGGTGGGCGGGCCATGATGATCCTGCCTTGACCACACACTCCAGCGGATAGTTCTCACCCCTGATGATGTCCCCTTGACCACACACCCCAGCGGACAGTTCTCATCTCTGATGACCCCGCCTTGACCGCAAATTCCAGTGGACAGTTCTCACCTCTGTGCTGTGCCCAGGGTGTGTCAGGGATGGGATCCAGGGACACTGAGTCGAGCTGCAGCCTGACAAGCCTCATTTCTGAGCCGTGTAGCAACCCCTCCAGGAAGGTTTCATCATTTCCACTCTGCAGAGGGGACGCAGGCACCAGAGCCCACACAGCTAGGCAAAGGCAGAGCCCAGGTCCCAGGTTCAAGTTCAAGTGTCTGGATCTCAGACTCCTCTCCTCCACCACTCCAACAGCCCCTCAGCGGGCCTGGACCCTGAACCAAAGACAATCAACATAGCTTGCACGTATGTGGACAGTGTCCGGTCCTCAGCCTGCCCTTTATGCCCACAGGGATGGGCTCCTCCTTGTGGCTTCCGCTTGACTTCCAGTTGACGCTGTTCCAGAGATTCTTGCAACAGCTTCAGGGACCTACCTGTTCCAGACACCTTCCCTTCCCCCAGTCTCCATCTCACTGCCCTCATGTTCTCCCTGCCTACCTGGACTCTGTGTACAGACCCCCATGGTCAGGGTCTTCCTGCCTGAGAGGGAACACCTGCACCCTGCTCAGGGCCCACCTCCTCCCAAATGCCAGGTAACACTACTGGTGTCTTCCTGCTGCCCCAGGCAGCTGCTGTCCTGGAGTGGGGTCCCCCCAGCATTGCAGATCGCACAGGGGGTGCTTTCTGTTTGATAAGTACCTGCTGGGAGTTGGTTGGTAAGTTGGAACAAGTCAGTTAAAAAGGAAAATCACACCAAGTGTGAGGCTTAAGTCTTTTATTTAAAGTGAAACCTAACCATGAAGTCTTAGTGCTGTCATTTGGTGGGGAGCTGAGTCCTTTCCCAGGTGAGGGCCCGTGGCATGAACCTGCATCTCCTGCCACTCATTCCTGCCATTTCCCTTTTCTCTGTCACCTGGGGTCACTTGTCAAGGCCAGAGTCTCTGTGTCATGACCTGGAGGTTGGTTGGTCATTCTCGGCTACGTGACAAGCTGGACTGCTCCTGCCGGAACTGCAAGTGCTGCGTGAAGCTGCCAGGCTTTGGGAGGCTCCGTGAGCCTCACTGGAAGGAGCACTTTTGCCCTCGCTCCCTTCGCCTTTCCTCCCTGCTGGCTGTCCTCAGACGAGAGCCACAGACAGAGGAACACCGCAGACATTGGCGTCGGTCTCACACACACACGCTTAAAACAGTTGAGACATTCACAAAACTATTTCAGTTCATTGAGGTACCCCTGGGCGAGACATTCACAAAATGACTTCACATCATCGAGGCACCCCTGGGCGTGTTTTACCGAACTTGAGAGTCAAAGCCTTATCCCACAATGGCCGATCACCTCCAATTGACTGCTCTAAACTCATTTGACAAAACCAGCTTCTCATGGAAAATTTACAAACATTCCTGCCTGAATTACTGTGCGTGAAATAGGACCAGTGCAAGCTTGGCAATATTTCTGCTCTGGGCAAGAATAATTCTCCCATCTGGACCTACAATTTTGGGGAGGGAACACCGGCCAAAAGAGAGAACAGAATGAAGAATTATTTCCTGGGCAGAACCCCCGAAAAGGTGCAGTGAGCGTCTTCAGCCGATGTTCATCTGAGCCCACTCCTTAGAACACAGACTCTACAATAGCTTTGAAATTTACAACTGCAGCATAGAACTCGTGACTGCATAAATCAAGGAACTATCGCACTGGGAATGCCGCTGATGAGCTGTGAGAGAAATGAACAAACAACTAGAGCCTGTCCTGATGGCGCCCGTGTCCCATGGCGGAGGTGCGGTGGTCCTGGGACCCTGGAATCGTGCTCCAGAGATCAGAGCAACCACGACTTCACCCTAAGGGAAGGAGAGGGGAGCCCCGGTCCCGGGCTGCATCGCGTCCCGGGCTTCGGGGGAGTGGCCTGCCGCACCTTGAGAGGAGGCAGTGTTGCAGTGGTGTCTGCTGGCTGGAGGGACCCTTGGCTGTGGGAGTGATGAGGTCACACTGAGCAGTGTTGTCTCCACATTCATAAGCTGTGCCTCGGACGCTCTGTGAAAACAACCAAGACGCCAAGGATGGAATAAGTGTTGGAAGCCGGGGCATCTCTGCTTGAAGGAGATAAGACGGGGCCTGGTGAACACAGTTCCGGGGGCCTTGATCTTCTGATTAGGAGCCCAATCCCGCCGCAGCTGTGGAGCCCTGCGCGTTCTCAATGCCTGGAAAATTACCCGAAAATAATCGCATGGCAGCGCTTGGTCATCACTTTACCTTGACTTTTGAACATCTGATAATGAAGTGTGAACCTTCTGAAAGGTGCTTCAGTGCTGTGGGAAGCGTATCCTCATGGTCACTTTTCCCTCAGTCTGACCAGATGAATCAGGACAGAAATTAGGTGTCAGATATGGATATTCCCTTTAGAAAGAGCCATCTGATTAGGCTGAGAATTGAGGATGGAAAAACCAATTTCATTCTCTTTGAAAAAAATATGGTATCTGATGACATTGTTTTTCTTGGTATTAAGTTCACGTGTTTGCAAAAACAAAACTGGAATTTCAAGGTTTAAAACATTTATTTTGAGTCTCTACATGGAAGATGAGAACATGAACTAGAATTTTATTTTTAATTTTATTTTTAAATTATAAACATTTAAAAATAGCGTTTAAATACTGAACATTAATGGCACTGTTAGTATTGTTAACAAGTGTTGAAAGCAGCTTGTGAACAGGCTGTCTATTCATCCTATCTATTAATTCATCTATCTATCTATCTATCCATCCATCCTTCCATCCATCTATACATCCATGTATATATGTGTGTGTCTAGCTAGCTATATATGTATGTACATATGTATATATGTATGTATGCATATATGTATGTATGTATGTATCTAGCTATCTAGCTAGCTATGGAGGGCTATTTACTATAGGCAATCAAGTCATGCAGTTTTGAAACATGAGAAGTCCGTGACCTGCCACTGGGAAGCTGGTGGCCCAGGTAAGCTGGTAATATGAGCTCCAGCCTGAGTCCATGGGCTTGAGAAACAAGAGAGCCAATGTTGTGGTTCTAGTTTGAGTCCATGCTTGAAGGCAGGAGAAAACCAACATCCCAGGTCCAAGACAGTCAGGCAGAGAGAATTCTTCCCACTTAGGCCTTGTGTTCTTTTCAGGCTCAGTAGGCTGGAGAGGGCTGACCCACACTGGGGAAAGTGATCTGCTTGACACATGAAATCGACTGTCACATACGCTGTGTCCTAGGTTGGGGAATTGCCCTCCTGTGAGTTGGAGTGGGAGTCAGGAACTCACCTGCCCCGTGTAACAGCTGCCAATGCAGCCATGTACCTTCTGCCTCCTGGGGATGAGTGTGGCTCCTGTTCTGGGCTTGGTCAGTATGAAGGACCTGCCCCGGACTTTGCATTAGGAGCTGAGGACTCAAAAACACCAGAGCCTGAAGAGCCTCCAAGGTGGCAAGATGGAAATCCCAGAGCAGAGCAGAAAGGGCAGCTGTGGCCATGCAGGTGGTCAGAGCACTGCCATGATGAGCCAAGTGGGTTCAGGACCTGGCAGTCGGACAGGTGGCAGCACAGCCCTACCCAGCACTAGGGCCAGCGAGAAGAGAACTGCGGTTCCTGTCTGTGCAGCCAGTGAGCTGGGTCCCCAGATCTGAAGGAGGTTCTGTGATGTACCCAGTACTCAGTACCCCAGACCCCAAGGAGGTTCTATGAGGAACCTGCTACTCAGTACCTCAGACCCCAAGGAGGTTCTGTGAGGTACCCAGTACTCAGTACCCCAGACCCCAAGGAGGTTCTCTGAGGTACCCAGTACTCAGTACCCCAGACCCCAAGGAGGCTCTGTGAGGTACCCAGTACTCAGTACCCCTTACCCCAAGGAGGTTCTCTGAGGTACCCAGTACTCAGTACCCCTTACCCCAAGGAGGTTCTGTGAGGTACCCAGTATACTCCCAGGAAAACCCGTAGTGATGAGATCAGCAAGAGTACTGTATGCTGTTCTCACCTAGGAGCGCTGAAGGGCTGAGCCTTCAAGGGAGAGGCCTGGGCAGAACAATGGCTTGGCCTTGTTCCAGGATCCCTGAGAACCTAGAAGTTGTCAAGCAAAACACATTTTCCCACCCAATTAATGTGGCTAATTTGAAGTGAGTCTCTAAAAATAGACATTTCGGGGTGAACAGATTGTACCAAAGTGCAGCTGCATTTATTGCATCCTGAGGATTGTAACGGGCTGGGATTTGTGACAGACGCATCATTACAGAAGGTACAAATGATGGACATTCGAGAGGAGGATGCGGCGAGGCCCCACCCACTTGAAGAGGCTCCTCACACGCAGGCTAGATGCTCCCTCATCCATGGTGCTCCTCCACGGTTCAGGATCCTCCTCCCCTGTAGGCCTGGTGCTCCCTCGTCCACAGTGCTGCTCTTCCTCATTCCTCGTCTGGCAAGGACACTGCTGGCAGCTGCCAGGTGGCCCCTTCCATCTAGAGCAGCAGGCCAGGAGAGATAAAATCAGGTATCCCTCTGGGTGACCATGGTGAGAATTTACCTTCCTCAAGAACTGCAGGCCAAACAGATTCCAAAGCATGGATCAGGCCAGTCTGAGACCCATGTGGTGGGACTATCCGACTCATCCCAAAGGGAACCTCACTCACAGGGAGAAAAGGTGAAGAGCTCTGAATCCATGAAGAGGACAAACATAAGCATCGGGTTTTCAGGAACGGAAGCACAGACTATTGTGCTTGACTTTATTTCAAGCCGTCCTCGGCATGAATAATCCTGCAGCCTCCTGAGACCAGATCCCATAAAGCAACCAGCAGGACGTTTACAAGGTAAGTTTCTATTTAGTACCTCGAAGAGACGAGCAGAACCACAGATGGAGAAATCGATGCCTTGTCAAAGTCTGCAAAAGATCCCTGGCCTGATACGCTCGCCTCTGCTAATCACCGATGGAGACTCGACGCACGTCGCCGGCGGGTTTTCTCTGCGCCTGCTGTCCCCTCCCATCTCTTTTGGGCCGCTTGAGTCTCACGTGGGCTTTACTGCAGCTGGCCTCCCTCTCCTGCCCCCTCATTACTGTCTGCAGCTCTGACCACACTGACCTGATTAAACAGAAGAAAGGAGAGGCAGCCTGGGGAGAAGAGGGTGGGCTGCTGGTGGGTCGTGAGTGTGCGTGAACCAGCATGGCGCCCCATCCAGGCGACAGCGAGGGAGGATCATCCCACTCATTCATGCAGGGAGTGGTAATGGGTCCATTACAGGCAGGGTGAAGGCGCTGCATTTTAAGCACCATTCAGTGAAAATCATTTCGAAAGCACAGAGAATCTTTCCAATGGGTAGAAGTATGGAAAGTCCTGCCACCAAAATGTTTTTAAATTAAAATATCACACAACTATTTTCCAAGCCTAAAGTAACAAGGCCCCATCCCGTGGGCTGCTGCAGTGGAGACATTAAATATTGCAGTTTACGTCCTCGAGGGCCGCAAGGTGCCTTTAGATAAAATGTCACCATTCCAGAGACGATTTCATGAAAATAAATTCCCATTTAGCCTTTCTGAGTGTGCTGAAAGCATGGTTATCACAGGCAGCAAAGTACAGCTCCCTCAACAAACCAGGCCTTCCCACTCCCGGGTCAGGATGATGATCACGGTCCAGCTGTCCTCCCCTGCCATGTCTGCCTCCACCACCCTTTCCAGCTCAGACACTCGGTTGGACACACCATGGCAATAACCCCTAGTGGAGATACAGCCCTGGCCTCAGGAGATTGTAGCCCAGAGATGGAGGTAGACACTCCAATAAGCACACAGCTAAATATCAGGGTCAATGTCGTGCCTGCTAGAAGGGATGAATCACAGCTGCAGGGGATGGTCTAGGCTCCAGGGAGGGTCAGGGAAGGCTTCACGGTGGGACTGGTGCCTAGGATGAGGTCCCTAGGAGCAGGGTATGGTGAAAAGGACATGGTGTGCAGTCACAGAGATGCAGACAGAATAGTGCTTGCCAAGGGCCTGGGGCTGCAACGCAGAGCATCCATGGGTAGGCAGGTGGGTCGGAGCGGAGAGAAAAAGCTGGAGTGGGTGTGAGGTTCAGCTGGGGAGGGTTTGCCCTGACAATTATGGAAGAGAAGCAACAGCTCCCTACCTAAGTTTTTAAATAAACAAACTGTATTTAAAGTCAGGTCATTGGTGGAAATTTTGAAGTCAACTATGGTTTTAAAAGTAATTGCTTTTTATCATTCATACACAGTGATCTTGGTTAAGGGTTTAATCAAAATGTAGAGGAATTCAATTATTTAAAAAAAGCCCTGCTCAAGGGGATAGAAAATCTCATTTTAAATATCAAACTTTAATAATATAAAGTAAGAATATCCCAGTAATTACAAAAATCATATTTAGCAACTGGCTTGGTATATTTTTAAATTTTATTGTGATGAAACGTATTTTCTCCATTTATTTTGCTTTGGGTAAGTGCTTACTGGAGGATGTGAAAAAGACATTTCTTTTCGCCACAAGACTATATAAGCTGCTCTGATTTTGCAGACCAAGGCCAACTTGAAGAAAACAGTCTATTAATCAGAAGGTCGCCTTTTCAGGCACTGTGGGTTGTTTGTGACTTGAGTGAGGAGGACACTTTTTGAGATGGTAAAATGAGCAAAGTTTGCTCATGTTAAAAAGAAAACACCTTAAAATCCTTGGTAATATGTGGTTTAGTATTGAAAATGGTAGAGGAAGAAAAACTGTCAATTAACATTTTTTCATATGTGGTTTAGTATTGAAAATGGTAGAGGAAGAAAAACTATCAATTAACATTTTTTCATATGTGGTTTAGTATTGAAAATGGTAGAGGAAGAAAAACTATCAATTAACATTTTTTCATATGTGGTTTAGTATTGAAAATGGTAGAGGAAGAAAAAACTGTCAATTAACATTTTTTTCAACTTAAAAGCCTTAAGGGACTAAGATTCCAAATGTTACCTAACAGAGAAGACACCAGCCTGGGACCCGGAAGCTGCAACTTCTCTGCCCTTCCTCCTGTCCTCCTTGCCACCCCAACCCCACTGCAGACATTGTTTGGAGCCTTTCAGTAGGGCCTGGGCAGGGAGGGTGGGGACTGATCCCCGGAACGGTGCGTTTTGGTCTTGAAGGCTGATTGGCCAATGCCTTGGGTTGGTGCGCACAGATTGCAGAGTTCCGACCCCTTACTGGGGCCGGAACTCTAATTAAATACTAATTAAATACTAATTAATACTATTTAAATACTTTTTAAACCACTATAGCTATAACATATTTTTGATGTTTTGAAGAATGAGTTCTCTCCCCCTATCTTTCCAGGTAAGTTTTAGAGTTAGCTATTGTGTTTCTCAAAAAGCACTATTATGATTTTGGTAAAAGTTGCATTACATTACAGGATAATTATTGGAGAAATGACATCTTTACAATATGAAATTTTAAATAAACATTGTTAAGAACACAAATCTGCATTCCAAGTTGCCAAGTAATAAACTGAGAATATACCACCACATTTTAAAACATATTTATTGAAATTCAGCATTTTAATAACTTTGATGTTGAGCAGAAATACAGTATTTTAAAATTTTATTTAGTAATTTAAAATGTTATAGACGTGCTCACCATTTATAGAACATAGTTCAGTTCCTTACTCTGCATTTCACTCTGTAAGAAGCAGGCAGGTGTTGTGTTAAGTTGTGTTGACAGATGCTGTGATGTGCCACCCACATCCTGTCCTCTGTCCTCTTAGGAAAAAAAGACCCTTTCCCCAGCTTCTGGGGGTGTTGTTAGGGTTCACAGCTTCATCTCTCCCCAGGAATTGCACAGACTAAAGTGACCTTCCTTTTCCCTGGGAGTAGCTGGTTCCCATGCAGGTGCAGAGCCTCAATCCCCTTGTGCAGGTGCAGAGGCTAAGTCCCCTTGCCACAGCTTGGAGTGACCCTGGGGACTCCGGCTAACCTTCCTCCCTGCCAGCCCTACTTGCTCCCTCTCCCCAAGTGGTGTTGCCTGGAGAACTCCCCAGTCAACTTCCTGAAAGCAACTCTCTGCTTCTAGTTTCCCAGGAAATCCTTCCCGGGAAGGAAGCTGACCTTGAAATGGGATTTGGGGGCTGGATGGACCTGAGTGGCAGGTAGGTGGGACTTCATCTCCAGTGGTGGGTGAGGCTTTGACAGTCCCCAGCACCCAGTCAGGATGGCACTGCTGGCATTTGTCTTTGAAGAGCTGGGGTGAGACTCTGGTGGAAGAGGAGGCAACAGTGGTGTTATAGCTATAGTGGTTTAAAAAGTATTTAATTAGTGCAGGATAAACAAATAAAGCAATGAAACATACAGAACAGAGGATCAGAAGCATGCGTATGGTTCAGGTCATTGCAGTCTGTTTTCTGCTACTATCACAGAATACCTGAGACTGGGTAGTTTATAAAGAACAAAGGTTTATTTCTTACGGTTCTGGAGGGTGGAAAGCCTAAGATCAAGGAGCCCTCATCTGGTGAGAACCCTCTTGTTGTGTTGTCCCATTTTGAAAGGCATCTTCTTGAAGGCAGCAGAGTGATGGGAGAACCTTAGAGAAATGAGCTGACTTCTGCAGCAATCTTATTCTAGGGATGTTGGCCAGCTCTGGGCCTGGGCAAGAGATGGAAAGTCCAGCTTTGCACCTGTTGTGAGGTATAGGCACATTGGAAGAGCCTGCAGTGAAGATGAAATAGGCATTGAGAGCATGGCTAGGTTTTCCTCAAGCAAGCTGGAAAATCCCAGGGCTGCCCTGAGCTGGAAGCTAAAAGCCTATACAAAAATCTCCGAAAAGGATGGGAGTTTCTGTCACTTTCATGAGCCACAGGTTAGAATTTATGACCCACCAGGAGGGGAATGCTGAATACACCAGACTCTCAGGTAAAAACCCTGGAGGGCCATGGTCAGATCAACTTGAGACCTGACTAGGAACCAACAGTTCCTAGTTGGATTAAGGTGATCAGTTACCATCTATGGGCTTAGTAAAGATGAACCCTCTTAGGAAGAGGATAACATCATTAAACCCCACAATATTTTATCCACAGTGTCTAGTACTTAATAAAATTGTATCTTTAGAAGGTGGTAACACAATACTGAAATTAAAGAGAAAAAGTAAACTCCAGAAACAGATCAATAGATGATGCCAATATCTAAGCTATTTGACAAGGACTTTAGTATAACTATGATGAGTATGTTAAAGAAAATAGATACAGAACTGTGGAAGACACATGAAAAAATGGAAAATATCTCCAAAGAATGAGAGTGTATTAAGATGAATCAAATAAACATTCTGGAATGAAAAAAATAATAACTGAAATTAAATTAAGAATCACCAAATGGGTATAACTGGGTATAACTGCAGATTTTTTTGCAGGGAGCAGGGTCTCTCTCTGTCACTCAGGCTGGAGTGCAGTGGTGTGATCTCAATTCACTGCAGTCTTGAACTCCTGGACTCAAACAATCTTCCAGCTCAGCCTTTCAAGTTGCTGGGATTATAGGAGTGAGTCACCAGGCCTGATACATAACAGAAGAAGAAAGTATTAGGAAATGGAAGGTCAGGCTAGTAGAACATATCCAGAGAGAAGTATGATGATATAATTGAGTAAAAAGAGAGAGTATGAGTTAAATTGGATGTAGCATACAGTTCTAATATACCTGTAGTGGAGCCCCAGAATGAGAAGACAGAGTAAACGGAAATAAGGAAAATTTAATAAGTAATGGTCATGAGTTTTCTAAAACAAGGAAAAGAATTCTAGCAGACTCAGGTGGTTGAGATTTGGAGGGCAGCGTATGTACAAGAAGGAATTTTCTCAGAGAAAGTTCCCGAAGCATGCTCTAGGGTCCCACTGAGTCTTGGGCTGAGTTCTCAGCTAAGGACATATTAGAGTGAGATTCCTTGAGTCAGGACAAAGACGGGGTCAGGGGGCAGTCAGTGGAGCAGGTCAGATCTCACAGGAGACATAGACGAGCTCCAACCGGTGAGACAGAAGGGACTACACTGAAGATGTACTGGTTTCAGTGGAGATGCAGAAGAATTGCACCTCAGAAATAGCTACTCTAGGCCTGCTCAAAAATAGCATGAAGTCAAAGGAAATAGTGAAATGGACAAACGTATCACTGACCCTTAGCTCACTCCACACACAACACAACTTCAAACAAAATAGACCAAAGTGTAGAAGCTTAAAAATACAGACTTTCTAGGGAAAAAACCAGGAGGAAACCTGGGATTAGGCAAAGATTTCTTCAGGGCACGGTGGCTCAAGCCTGTAATCCCAGCACTTTGGGAGGCCGAGACGGGTGGATCACGAGGTCAGGAGATCGAGACCATCCTGGCTAACACTGTGAAACCCCGTCTCTACTAAAAAATACAAAAAACCAGCCAGGCGAGGTGGCGGGCGCCTGTAGTCCCAGCTGCTCGGGAGGCTGAGGCAGGAGAGTGGCATGAACCTGGGAGGCGGAGCTTTCAGTGAGCTGAGATCCGGCCACTGCACTCCAGCCCGGGCGACAGAGTGAGACTCTGTCTCAAAAAAAAAAAAAAAAAGAATTCCTAATCATAAGTGAAAATATTTGAGAAGTTGGACTTTATCAAAATAAACACTTCTGCTCTGTGGTCAAAACCATCAAAACATAAAAATATAAGACACAAACTAGGAGAAAATATTCCGAATGACTGGTATCCAGAACATAAAAATGACTTGCAACTCAGTAAGATGGTAAACACCCTAATTCAATATTGGCAGAATCCAGGCATTTCTCAAAAGGTGATATTTGGATAATCGATCAACACGTTAAAAGATATACAGCACTTGGTGACCAGGAGAATGGCAATAAAAACCACAGTGAGGGGCCACTATCTGACTCCTGAAAAAGCTAAAATATTTTTTAAAACAATAACACTGAGAAAGGTGGGAATGCAGAACAGCTGGAAACCTCATACTTCAGTGGAAGGAGGGGATGATTCTGCAACCTGCTTAGAAAATAGTCTAGCCATTTCTTATAAAGTTAAACACACACTTGCCACCACATAGCCCAACAATCCTGTTCCTGGGCATTTGCCCAAGAGTAATGGAAATGCATGTTCAACACAAGATTTATACACTTACGTCCCCAGCAGCTTTCCTCAATAGTACAAAACTGGAAATGATCTCAATTTTTTTTTCAATTGGAGAATGAATAGAAGTATTTTGGAATATACATATAATGGAGCAATATTCAGCAATAAAAATGAATACAACACTGATTTACATGACAACATGGATGAATAATGAAAAACATTATTCTCATCAAAAGAAGCCAGACACAAAACGGTGCACATAACTCCATTTATATTTCTATGGAATTCTAGAACAGAACTAATGCAGAGACAAACAGCAGCTGCCAGAGGGTAGGGATGGGAAGATTGACCAGAAGGAAATTGAGGACCCTTTTCAGGTGACAAAAATGTATCTGCCAAAACTCCAGCAAACTGTAAACTTCATTCAAATGAGTGTTTCTTACAATTTATACATGCTACTTTCATAAACTTGATGTAAAACACAATGTTGTGTGCTACCTACTCAGCAAAATGGCCAGAATTGAAACGATAGATTCTATTGAGTGTTTGAAGAAGTGTGGAGCAGCTGGATCACTCACTGATGTGATTTGGATGTGTGCCCTCTCTAAATCTCATTTAGAATTATAATCCTCAGTGTTGGAGGTGGGGGCTGGTGGGAGGTGACTGACTCATGGGGACCGATTTCTTCCGAATGGTTTAGCTCCATCCTCTTGGTACTGTCCTCAGGACGGTGAGTGAGTTCTCATGAGATCTGGTCCTTTAAAAGTGTGTTGCACCTTCCACGTGAGCCTTATTCCTATTCTTGTCATGTGATGTGCCTGTTCCTCTTTCGCCTTCTGCCACGATTGTAAGGTTCCTGAGGCTACCCTGGAAGCTGAGCAGATGTTGGTGCCATGCTTGTACAGACTGCAGAACCATGATCTCATTAAACCTCTTCTCTTTATAAATTACTCAGTGTCTGATATTTCTTTATAGCAATGCAAGAATTCTCTACTGCTGGTAGGAGTGTACATTGGTACAACTCTTTTAGAAATCTATGTGGCAATTCTATTGAACTGAAAACATGTAACTGAGTAATTCCATTCACTGTTAAAGACGCCACAAAAATGTGCACATGCACGTGCCATAGTGTTTATTGCAGCTTTGTTAGCCAGACCTCCAAATGAAAGCCATCCAGATGCCAATGAATAGTGGGAAGATCACACAGAACACTAGAGGGAGGTGCAACCACATGTAGTGGCATGGGCACATCTCACAAACCCAATTCCGAGTGTAAGAGGACGTGCACAAAGGAGCACACCCTGTGTGATTCCAGGCTTACGGGGTCCAGAGCCAGGTGAGTGTACGCGACACTGTCACAGAATCTGGCTTCCCTCAGAGGAGGTGGGGGTGTGACGGGAAGTGGACTCCAAGGAGCTTCTGCAGGTGCCGTAATGACCGTTTCCTGATCTCATTGCTGGTTACATTGATTTGTGCACTTTGTGAAATTTCAGGATGTACATTTGTAATTTGTGCAGTATTCTGAATGTTTAATTTACTTAGTACAAAGTGTACATCAAAATGTCAAAAGAAAATACATGTTTCAATAGTGAGCAAAATATTTGACTAGAATTCAAGTAAATACAAATGGGGCTGAAGCTGTGTCAAGGTGGGCTGTGAGGGAGCTCTGTGAGTCTCGCGAAGGTGATGGGAGATTTGGGAGGGGACTGGGGACATAGCGGGTGATAGGAGACCCTGAAGGCAGCCCTGACTCCTGATGGACTCTGGAGGGATCTGATTACAGGCACTTTTTTTGGTAGAACAATCTGGTGTGCATGTTTGCATAGGTGTCCTTGTATAGGCAAAAGTATTTCATGGCAGACAATAAAAACTTTAATTGTGACTCCTTCTGAGAAGCTGAGAAGCATAACTGGCCATGTGAGGAGAGATGCATTTTACTGATCCTTCATTCATACGTTAAGTATTTACCAGCCATTTACCTAATCATTTACAGTAAATAAATTCAGCAAATGGAATGAACACAGCATCATCATTCAAAATCAATAGCTTTACTTTGCGTCAGTTAGAGAGTGTGACAGAGACAGAACCTACACATAACAGGGGCAAGTCTGCTTTGATGGTGCCTGTGGTGAGAACCATGGACAGAAGTGGAGAGGACCTCACACCAGCAGAGGCGCCTGACCCCACCTGTGTCCAAAGGGAGCCGCACCTCCTCCCAGGTGAGCCATTGAGCACCACAGCCCTTACACTGCTTCCAGAATGTGCCTTCAAAAACTTAGTCTACGCTATAGGAGGTATTGGATCATTTCTCAGAAAAACTGTTTAAAAGCAGACAGTCTGTGAAGGAAATCAAAGTGGGTCACACATACCTCTTTTTCTTTCTATAGAAGCATACTATTTATTCAAAATTAGTGATGCCAAATATTGTTTAGGAGAGAAAAATAAACCTTTGTCAATGTGTGAGGCAGAAATAAGTTTGGAAACCCTAATGATGTGTTAAGGTTGTGCTCACCCCTACAATTTTTGCAAGTGAAAAGGTTTGGAAGGAAAGAGAAGTATGCATGTTCATTAATTCAGCAGACGAGAGCACAGGGTGCAGTGGAGAATGAACATGCTGGGCAGGCCCGTTTGACTTGTGCCTCCCTCCCTCAAGTCTGGATTTCTAGTTTCAGTGACTAAACATCTCATTTAAAAAGGTAATAGAATGAACTATTTTCACTTGCTCCAAGTCTTTCATATCAACAAGTGAGCTGAATCCTATGATAACTTTATAAATGAAGAAATTCGAGCTTAGAGAGGTGAAGTCCTTGGATTAAGCAAGGCAATTAATTTGGATGTCAGCACATTGAATTCCCGACTTTCAAATTCCATGTTTTGCATCTATTTCATGCTGTTTACTAAAACTTTTTGGTTTTTATTTTTCAACTGTGACAATTACTTGGCAAAGCAGACAGCAAGATTCATTCACTGTAGCTGGATGTTTTGCTTTTGTTGAGGTCGGAGGGCTTCCTGGCTGCCTAACGACCCTGGAGACCTCCCCTTTCTTGCTGAAGAATGGACTCTGGAACACGTGTAAGCAGTGTCTGTTTCTCACTTTCCAGCATCTCTCCAGCATGCAAACACATCCATTGCAGTAAAGTAGTGAACTGCCCCACTGCACTGTGTTTAAGGTATGCAATAGGAATGTTCAGCTGAGTGCTGGCGGGGGAGAATACATGCTGTTTGGTCAATGAGTCGGCTTACTTTGGAAAAAGAATCATCAATCTGATAAGCAATGAGTACAGTGTTTAAGATGTTTTAAATTCTTGTGTAGAACTAACTTTTCTACAGCATTCACTTTGTGAACCACCAGAGAAAAAAATAGCTGGGGCAGAAATGATAGTTTAATTTACATGTCAGAAAAGCAGCCAAGAAAACATTGAACAGCTTGAGGATACAGTGCTGCCAAGTAGCATGACTTAGAAATTCAATTCAGCTTTGTAAGGAAAATATTTCTCTTCCCACTTCTGCAGAAGGAAAAGTCCCAGGATCCTGGAGGCTGGGTGGAAATGGCAGTCATCACATCCTGGCTCCCCATAGCCCTAGCACAGATGCAGGATATGTGAGCCATTGGCTGTGGACACCCATGCCACCACTGTCCACAAGGGGAGGGATGGTTGGAAGGCATTGGAACCCTGTTCTGCCATTGTCAGTCCCCAGCTTTGGTCTTGAATCTGCAGAAAGAAGAATTTGCTTCATTAACCTACAGGATCAGCGAGGGGCCACCACAATGGAGTTAAGCAAAGAGGTCCTGGTTCCCAGACCGAGGGCCAAGAAGAGGTTAAACATGATGACACTCGCTATGAGAGTGTTCCTGCCGTGAATTTCAAGAGTTGGTCATGCTTCATGTGTCTTCAGTCTCTGCATGTAGCTTGGCACCTGGCACCCAATAGGTGTTCCACTGACACCTGTTAACCGAAATGACCCTGAAAATAATGCTGATAACAACAAAGTGAGAAGAAACTTACGGTGAGCCACTTTGAATACCCCTGTGTCCTGGGCAGACACCATACTGGGACCTCTGAGTCCTCAGGACAGAGAAGCCATCTGGGGCCCCTCGTGATTAAGAAACCTGCTCAAGTCACACTTCCAGTTAGAGGCAGAGTCATGTCACAAAGCCCAAACTGCTACTTATATAGAATCTAAGCCTCATCTCTTTCCAGTACTCTGTGATCGTAATGAAATCCCTGAATGTAAAAGAAGGAAAATAATTTTCAATACTTTATTTAGCTTAGAGATAGGAAGGTCGGGAGGTGTAAGCCACTGGTGAATGTAGCACGTGGCAAGTTTGTGCATGAAATAGAATGTTCCAGTATTTATTGTTTTTCTCCACTCTGTAGGCTTTTGGAGGCCACGTGCTTCACATGATCTTTACGCCTTATGCACACTGAGCACCACTGGGTGCCATATACAGCTCCTGCTGAGACACAGGTCCTACCCTAACAAGGTCCCAGTCTAGCAAGAGGAGTCGACCTAGAAGAAACGGATAAGATGTGGCATGGCTTGTGCACATTAGAGGAATGTTTTGGCTGTCCTGAAGAACATCCAAGAAGGACTGGCCACCCTTGTTTGGGTGTTCAGACAAACATCACCAGAAAGGTGCCTCTGACCTGGAGCTTGAAGAAGCAGACCTGTGGATAATGGAGAAAGGACATGGGGCTTGCAGCAGAGGGAAGCTCACGGCTGCTTGGTGTGGAGTCTGTGGGAGGGGTGTCAGGCAGTGCAGGGACCCCTGTGCGGTATTCAAAGGCACCAGGAGGTGTTAGACCTGTTGTGCCTCCACAACAGGTGACACATCAGGTGTGGTTTTACAGAAATCGTTCTAGCAGGTAAGTTGTGTGGGAGCTGTTATGAAACAGAAGGGGTAAGCCTAGGAGTGGGGACACCTGGGAGCATTTGCTTTTCTCACTTGCACTCACGGGAAGCACCATGAGGAGGAAGGCTGAGGCTTCAGAGGATGGAACAAGATCAAGGGACCAATCTGTAGGACCAGAGATGGACAGAGAGGACTGTGCTAAAATGTCTGGAGTGGGCATTTGGAAGGCGGGGGGCATCCCAATCTGAGTGAGAGTGCAGAGGAGCCAGCTGTTCCGGTGTCTGGGGAAAGGATCATGAGCTTTGGGTATGTCGATCTGGAGGTGTTGCCTGTGCAGTTGAAGCCTGGAGAGCCTGAACAGAGATCAGGGAGGGCAGGGCCAGCACGGTACTGGGTGGGGTCACTCAGGGAAGACAACCAAGAGGGAGGAGACAGCAGGGAGTGGACGAATCTGAGAAACACCAAGGGTCAGTCTTGGGCTGATGAGGAGAAGGCTATGAGATGGGAAATGTCTGGAGCCTGGTTGGAGGAGAGAAGAATCTGAAAACATCGGCACCAAGAAAGGCAGGGGTGCAGACAGGGGTGCAGCCGGGGGCGCAGACGGGGGTGCAGACGGGGGTGCAGCCAGGGGTGCAGACGGGGGTGCAGACGGGGGTGCAGCCAGGGGTGCAGACGGGGGTACAGACGGGGGTGCAGACGGGGGTACAGATGGGGGTGCAGACGGGGGTGCAGACGGGGGTGCAGACTGGGGTGCAGACGGGGGTGCAGCCGGGGGTGCAGACGGGGGTGCAGACGGGGGTGCAGACTGGGGTGCAGCCGGGGGTGCAGACGGGGGTGCAGACGGGGGTGCAGCCAGGGGGTGCAGACGGGGGTACAGACGGGGGTGCAGACGGGGGTGCAGACGGGGGTGCAGACTGGGGTGCAGACGGGGTTGCAGCCAGGGGTGCAGACGGGGGTGCAGACGGGGGTGCAGACTGGGGTGCAGACGGGGTTGCAGCCGGGGGTGCAGACGGGGGTGCAGACGGGGGTGCAGCCAGGGGTGCAGACGGGGGTGCAGACGGGGGTGCAGACGGGGGTGCAGACGGGGGCGCAGCCAGGGGCGCAGCCGGGGGTGCAGACAGGGGTGCAGCCAGGGGTGCAGCCGGGGGTGCAGCCAGGGGCGCAGACAGGGGTGCAGATGGGGGTACAGCCAGGGGTGCAGCCAGGGGCGCAGCCAGGGGTGCAGCCAGGGGTGCAGCCGGGGGTGCAGCCAGGGGCGCAGACAGGGGTGCAGATGGGGGTACAGCCAGGGGTGCAGCCAGGGGCGCAGCCAGGGGTGCAGACAGGGGTGCAGACGGGGGTGCAGCCAGGGGCGCAGACGGGGGTGCAGCCAGGGCAGTTGGAGAGGCAGAAGTGAATGGCAGAGAAAATCCATCACTGGTCTTCGCTGACTATCATGCTGGGAATAAAGCTCAGGCTGGCCTCCCGCCAGGTGAGGCTGGGGCTGGTGATCATCAGAGTGTGGAAGGTTCTGTCTTCCTGTCTGAAATTGGGGCTCCTGGCATTCAAAAACAATGGAACGAATAGAGATGAATAAGCCTCTCTTTCCTGAAAGACCAAGGGATGAGTCACACAATCCATCAAAGTGCTCGACGTGATGCCCTGTACAGATCTGCATCAATTAAACCCTCTGTTGTAACGAGATTCAGTTCATTTGGTGAAAAATTAATTGAAAGCAAATATTGCCATTAAAATTCTCAGTACCACTGCCCTAGAGTATTAACAACTTGGAAATTAGCGATGCCCGAGTGTTCCCTGCACAGTGGTGCCCCAGTCAGGGATCGCCACGGGGTCAGCTGCTCCCAAGTCTGTGTCCCTGTGGGTGTCCCTGCCACCACCATGTTTCCCCACTGGCAGCCACTGTGCCACCCAGGGTGCCCCTTCTCGCCCATCATGATGCTAGGACCCTGCGAACAGGACAGCTCCTCCTCCCCGAGGACCGGGGGATGTGAGAATGAGTAATAACCATGGCCTTGGATCCAGAGTTGTTGCCTGTCGCCCCCCCAGGGACATCTTGGTTGCAAGGAGTGATGATCTGGAGCAGAGGCAGGGCTGATGGGCAAAGGTGCTTCTCACTTCATCTGTGGGAGTGTTCAAGGTGTGATTTTGATAAACCAATGATCTTTGAAATCTCTTCTGTTAAAGTATAACTGTCACTGGGAAACAGGCCTTTTAATTGCTTCTCAGCCTTTTGGCTCAGAACAAATAGAAACAGGCCTTTCTCAAAACCTTCCCTTTCTCATCTACAAGAACTTCTTTCAAGTTGAACCAAGAGTCTATGAAACATGTTTTCTCCAAATAGTATTATTGAACAGATAAAATTGAGGTGGAAGAAACAAGAGTATTTTCTACATGGAATTAGCATGTTTCACCCTCAAGTGCAAATGAGCCTTAATTTTTGCAAGATACCTCCCTCCCCACCGCCCCTGCCCCAGGACTGACCACTGGCTGGATTTCACTGGGCTGTCTGGGCTGATTCTGCACCAATGATAGAGAAGGAGGCCTTGATGTCACCACCAGGACCTCTAGAAAGGGTCCCACTCTGGGTCCCATTCAGCCTCATAAACGCCTACCTCTCCCCAGCACAAGCCTCTCTGGACAACTGCACCACCCCCTCATAACTCCCAAGCATTGTCCCTAGTTTCATACTTTGCTTCTTTTCACAGTAATGCTCCAGCATGGGCACTGTGACTGCTGCTCAGCAACGCCCAGTTCTTGCCTCCTTCCCAGCAAATGAAGAGTCTCCATCCCCTGACTGCTCAGTGTCAGAAGAGCTATATGACTTGCTCAGTCCAGTGGGTTGGGGGCAGGGTTGACATGTGTCACCAGCAGGCCAAGCATTTAATCATCAGCATGAGAACTTGTAGCCAGCCAGGAAGCTGAGCATCCAGGCTGTGCAGATTCTGGGTGGTCTGGCCTTTGTCCCTGGCTGCTGAGTCTCCACATGGAGGACGCTTGTCTTGGGGAGCTCCTAGACCCGTGGCAGACCTTGTGTGAGTGAGAAATTCAGCTTAGTTTTTAAAGCCATGAGGTTTGGGAGATTTTTGTTACTGCAGCATAACCTCACCTGTGCTGACAGATACACGTGGCTAGAGCATTATAGATATCCTTTCCTGAGTGCTGGAGCCAAGAAGTGCCCTTTTCCTCTCACACCTGCTAAGCTGTTCCTCCATCTGCCTCCTTGGGCTTCTGCTGTTACTGGAATGCAGCTCTGGCTGGTCACACTATCACCCTCACATTCTGTCAACCCCCTCACTGCCTCCCTCTCTCTAGCATGGGCTCCATGAGGGCAGGTGCTGTGTCTGTCTCAATTATTGTTAGAGGCTTAATATATACCCAGGAACATTTGTGCAACAAATAAATGAATGAAAGCTTTCTTACAAAGAGAAGAAAAATTGTACGATGCAAATGACTACTCACTAATTTATTGTTTATATAAATTAACAGTATTTTATGTTGGATTTGTTTTAAATGGGACATACATATTATACAGAGACTAGAATTTAATTTTAATTAAACAGACGTTTCTGCTGAAGTTGTTTTTGGTTTCCTCTTTTACAGTCTCACATTGTTCATGAATAGTTCTGCTTGATACTTTTCAGCAATGTGAGAGACTGGAAGATAGCCACACTTTCACAAGCAAGTCTGCCTCAAAATGTAGTCAACTCAGACATGAACAGACGTCTTCCTAAGTGGGGCTCCAAGGGTGGTGCAGATGGAGTTCTTATCCCAGGATATCAGTCAGCTCAGAGGGCAGGAAGAACGGGGTGGGGAGGGGTTTCCCTCTCACCTGGTGAGTTGCACATGAAAAGGTGGCCTCATTTAGTCTTCAGTGAAAAGAACCTTGCACTGGTTGTATTAACTGCTTCCTCACCACACAGTCGCCATTTTCTTCTCTTTCAGCCATTATTGAAGACTTGCCATGTGCCAGCATCTGAGATATCTTGGCAAGAAAGCCATAGCCCTTGTCATCAGAAGCTTGGAGTTTCTTTTTCTGGTCCTTAATAAGCTTACTTAGCTCATCTACCCACAACGGGTCCCTGTTACAATGCTTGAACATGCACACACACAAATACACACATGCATGAACACAAAAAATTCTTGCATGTACAGACATACGTGCAAGTTCACATGCAGGCACGCACACGTCTTCAGACTCAGAGCTTGGGAGTGGGCTGCCAGGTCCAGGGTACCCATAAACCACAAGACACAGCTGGTGGCCGCTGAGCCTGAAAGCATTATTTTTTCCCTAGACAGCGGAGTCTTGCTCTGTTACCCAGGCTGTTGTGCAGTGGTGCGATCTCGGCTCACTGCCACCTGCCGGGTTCAAGCAATTCTTTTGCCTTAGCCTCCTGAGTAGCTGGGATTACAGGTGTGCACCACCATGCTGGGGTAATTTTTTTGTATTTTTAGTAGAGACGGGGTTTTGCAATGTTGGCCAGGCTGGTCTCAAACTCCTGACCTCAGGTGATCCACCCACCTCAGTCTCCCAAAGTGTTGGGATTACAGGCATGAGCCACGGCACCCGGCCAACCTGACAGCATTTCTGAGATAGCCTTCAAGGGAGCCACGGATGACCACAAACTGTCTTTAGGCAGAGGCTGCAGCGCTGTTGTCATTGTGATATGTTGACAAGCTTCTGAGCTCTGATACTGCAATCATTACTTAATGGAAGGGGCGTTATCTGCTTCAGGGAACTTTGCCAAGTGCTTCTCCTTCTCAGCTTCAAAAGACAATCTCGTCAGCGTGTGGACCATGTGAACAGATAATCGCCTGCCTTCAGGAGGTGGAGCTGCTGAGGCAGGCAGGCCCCGAGAGCCAGAGCAGGGAGTGGCAATGTCCCGGCCGGGAGTTGCATGCTCAGCTGGACCCAGTGGTCAGCTCCCGGCCACCAGGAGTCCATTTAGCCAAGAGACAGTTCCACCACCTGCAGGAGCCAACTCACACAAGGCAGAATCTCACTTTCTTAACTAAGAGAAGTGCCTCTTGTTTTCTCTGCTCGAAATTTTCTGATGGGCACACACTCCAACAACCTTATTACTAGGTATAAAATGATAATTTCTGTCATGGAGAACACAAAGAAATGAGGAAAATGATCAAACCCGGGGCCCCCTTGTGGTACACAGGAGCGCTTACCAAATGTCTTACTGTTTTTACTTTTGTGGGAAATTCGTCTCCTTGGTCAAAACCTCCTGTTTCTACAGGGCAGAGGATGTACCTGGCTTTGCTGCTTGCCCAGGCACAAGGACAACAGGCTGGGCTAACCAGGGCCTTTACTCTGAAGGGCAATTTATTTATTTATTTATTTATTTATTTATTTATTTATTTTTATTTTTGAGACAGAGTCTCACTCTGTCATCCAGGCTGGAATACAGTGGCACAATCTTGACTCACTGCAACCTCTGCCTTCTCTGTTCAAGTGATTCTCCTGCCTCAGCCTGTTGAGTAACTGGGATTACAGGCATACACACCACTATGCATGGCTAATTTTTGTATTTTTAGTAGAGACAGGGTTTCACTATGTTGACCAGGCTGGTCTCAAAATTGCTGACCTCAAGTGATCCACCCGTCTAGGCCTCCCAAAGTGCTGGGATTACAGGTGTGAGCCACTGCACTGAAGGGTAATATTCTTTATTCTGCTCTTGTGCTTACAAATAATTGGCAATGAGAAAGAAAGATGCACTGACGTGAGGCCTTGAGACGGTGAACCTCGTGCTCCCCAGTCCCTGCCACCGTCCGTCTCTTGGTGACATCCCAGCAGTTGCACATTTTATATTGAAACAAAGTGAGAGGCTGAACTTGAAAACCTTCGGTTAACAGAATTGAATATTAATCTTCAGTGATGTGGGGAGAAACTAGTCCACCATCCTGTTCCTTTTTGGGGGCAAAAGAAGTCATCCTTCAGAGCTGAGGCATGTTTGGTTGTGAGCTGCGGAGTCCGAGAATCAGCAAAATATTTCTTGTTATGCGGGGGATGAAACAGTTATGCTGAGCAGACATATTTCTCCACTGAAAACTGCAGTAATTGATTTTTAAAGCTACTGTAGAAAATGCTGCTTTTCCCATTCGTTCCTCTGTCGTTAAAATATAGTTTCATGTGAGCACATTTCTGCACCTGTTCCCTTATTTCTCTTCGCAATAACTAACAACACTGTCCGATTCTTTTGCTGGGATTTGCCCCCGTATTATCTCAGTGAAAGTGTCTTGACAGGCAGCCTGAGCCTGACTAAACAGCTGAAAGGAAAACATCGGAGACTGTCTTTGAAAAAGGACAGAGAAACAATGTGAATGGCGGGATGATTTTCAAACGACAGACAAATAATTAATAAAGGGAATGGCTTTGGCCTTTAATATCTCCTTACAAAGTAAAAGATGCTGCATATCCTGAACCTGCAAGAGTCACTTGGGAGTCCAGACCTAAAAAGAACTGGTTCATCTCAAGAGCTGTCAGGATTCCACATTAAATCTTATACTGAGCTGCATCTATGATTTGGGGTCATTCCACAGCAGCCCCTTATTGAGATGTGAGCAGCTATGGCCTCTCTAAAAGCTTGTATGTGATAGCCGTGTGAGAGCCCTGTCATCCTTGATAATCGTCATTGGTTCTGGGTCTAGCATCAAGCTAACAGCAAGGGCAGTGCCTGGGATAACCATGTCCCACGGAGTGTTTGGCACGGGTTCTGCCTCCCTCACACAGAGCATCACATTGGATGTGTCTCAGTACCAAGCCAGGCTGCAAACAACCCTTTTTATGAATGTGAAAATAAAAACCCCAAGAGCAGTATTTTTGCCAGTGCACGTCAGGTGAACTTGCAGGTTTTTAGAACCCATTCCTACTGAAGGAATGCGAACCCTGTGTTGTGCTTTAACTCACTCTCAATTTAAAGCTATAACTGTGCCCACTGATTTTAACACTGGCTGGACAGTGGGGTCAGTTTCCAGTTTTCAGGATTTGATTGACGAGTCCTCCTGGGATCCTTTGTGCTCTGTCCCCTGTCTCACGATCTTTATCAAGTTACTATTTATCAGAATATTGTATAGCAAGAGGCAGAGACAACAGCTCAGTGGGGGAAGGGATTATCAACGGCAGAGGACCAATGGCACAGCGTGTTTTGTATTTTGAGTGCTAAAATCTAGAGTGAAGAAGTTACTTGTCCACGGTACCAGAACAAACTCATGCAGGTCCAAATGGCAGCGGGAGCACGGAGTTCTGGGACTGCACTTCATACGGCAGCCTGAGTTCCGGCCGGAAGCAAAGCTTGTGAATCAGGTGGCGTCCGCCTCTCTGTGGTGGGTCTCCCCCTTCATTCTGAGAGCGATTTCTGAGATAGCGAGGAAACAGACTATGTTAGGTCAGTGTCTGCGTCCTGGTGGAGGTTCTCTTCCCGCCGGCTGTCATTGTCAATTCTACACTGAAACGCATCCAAGTGAAGGGTTTCTTTGCCTGACACTGAGCTATAAACTCCTGTGGACTGAGATAAACCAATTTGGAAGAAGGGCTATTATCCCACTACATGGCAAAGGGGAGAAAATAAGCGATCGGTTCATGCTGAAAAAAAAAGCCTTGATAAATGGGAAATTCACTGCATTTGGCATGGCTTCAAAGCAGTTTCGACTTCTATTTTAATAAAGTGACATTGAAAATAACACCAAATTTCTTTTTAAACTCCAAAAATGAAAAATCCTTTTAGCTATTTCCTGCTATAAAATAAGTCCAAATGTTAGGTGAACGGATTCCAAAT
Organism: Rhinopithecus roxellana; assembly: GCF_007565055.1. Classification (NCBI taxonomy): domain Eukaryota; kingdom Metazoa; phylum Chordata; class Mammalia; order Primates; family Cercopithecidae; genus Rhinopithecus; species Rhinopithecus roxellana. The sequence continues at coordinate 51,352,742 of NC_044559.1, read as the reverse complement.
GATTAGCTGGGTGTTCCGTGGGTTGCCCTGTGACTTTCAGCCCCAAACCGATGTTGTGAACATGATCATCATCTTCTGCCGAGGACCAGGGGAAAGAGCAGAGCAGTGAGTCTCGAGTGCTGCAGCCGCCTTTGATTTCTGTATCGTTAAATAGTAAAATGGTAAATGGAAGCTACTGGCCCAAATTCTGGGGATGCCATAAAATTGGGTTACAATGAAAAGAACACACACGGTTCAATTAGGGATCTGAATCAAGATTCCTTCATTAATGAAAATTCATTGAACACCGGGGACATGCTCAGCGCTGTCCGCGGTGCTGAAACTACCTCAAGAATGGCCTCTGCCTTCCAAGGCATGAGTGAGTGAATCCAACCAAAATCACCTGAACCCCACCCAAGTTGCAGAGCCATATGCTAACCTGTAGACCTATGAACAATAAGAAATGTGTGATTTTTAAATACAGCACAAAAACCAAAAATAAAAACCAACAACACATCTTTGTCCTCATAGAGCTTACAGCTTACATTCTAGTGCACGGACACAGTCAACAAATAGAAAATAAATAAAGTCTGTGGTTGATTAGATGATAAATGCTACGGAGGAAACCAGAGAGGTTTAAAAAAGGGTGAGCCACGGGCACAGCTGGGACACCTATGTATGTACCCACATACACACTTGTGTTTACATCTATGTCTGACTCCAGGGTAAACTGTAACCACACATCCTGCACACATACACAGAAAGACACACCCACACACTGACATGAACACATTCTCGTTGTGTTTCTCTAGAGAACTCTGATTGATACAATTGGTCATAACAAAACAGAAAGTAAACCAACATTTTATTGTTTTATCTTGGCAAATACCCAGAGAAATCTAACCATTTCCCCCCAAACATCTGCCCATATGTCAAAATTAATCTTATCAGGGTTCAGGCAAAAAGGAAGCCAGAGAGATCTGCTGCCTACTTCAGAAAGAACCACAGAACTGTGAGATGCTTCCTTCTATGGGAGAATTTTATGTCAAATTATTAATTCTGAAAGTAAAATGACAAATAAACAGATCGCTTGAGCGTTGTTGGTCCCACTCATTCACCACTTAATTTGTTCACTACAAGCTGTCTGTGGGGGATTTTATTAAGCTAGCAATCAAACCATTTGATTTTTCACCAGGCTATTTTGTCATTGAAAATTCAAATGTTACAATAAAGCACACATTTATTTAATTCATTTACTTAGTTTTTATTGGACAGCTCCACTACTAACACCAAGTCACGTCTTCCGTAACAGCTACAGGGTCTGTGCCGAGGCCAGGGGTCCCGCCGTGCCGAGGCCAGGGGTCCCGCCCGTGCCGAGGTCAGGGGTCCCGCCAAGGGGTGAAAGGTCTACTGAAGGCTTGAGTATGGAATGTATTGGCAACTGCTGAGGCCAGGGGCCCCGCCGTGCTGAGGCCAGGGGTCCCGCCGTGCTGAGGCCAGGGGTCCCGCCAAGGGGTGAAAGGTCTACTGAAGGCTTGAGTATGGAGTGTGTTGGCAACTGCTGAGGCCAGGGGTCCCGCCAAGGGGTGAATGGTCTACTGAAGGCTTGAGTATGGAATGTGTTGGCAACTGCTGAGGCCAGGGGTCCCGCCATGCTGAGGCCAGGGGTCCCGCCGTGCCGAGGCCAGGGGTCCCGCCAAGGGGTGAAAGGTCTACTGAAGGCTTGAGTATGGAGTGTGTTGGCAACTGCTGAGGCCAGGGGTCCCGCCAAGGGGTGAATGGTCTACTGAAGCCTTGAGTATGGGATGTGTTGGCAACTGCTGAGGCCAGGGGTCCCGCCAAGGGGTGAATGGTCTACTGAAGGCTTGAGTATGGGATGTGTTGGCAACTGCTGAGGCCAGGGGTCCCGCCAAGGGGTGAATGGTCTACTGAAGGCTTGAGTATGGAATGTGTTGGCAACTGTACATCTTGTTTCTGATAAAATAACCAGAAAGAAGACACGAACCAATCACCACCATTACCTAATTCTTACATTATCTGTCATAGGCAGTTACCATGTTTGTTTCCTTTTATACTCCAGAGTACATAAATGCCATATGTCAATTCTAATGTTGAATCATGGTGACTAGAACTGAGGATAGGCCATGCTGCCACTCTGTCCCTCCAGGGAAGCCAAGGTTGCTTGTGTATTACTTTCAGGCTTGCACAGGTAAGGACTGGGCTGACCCCAGAGATGGGCCAGTTCCAGAGAGACAGTGGCCCAGCCTGACCTGGCCCTGTGTGTGCTCCTGGGCCAGTGTGAGAAGCTCCTGGCCATTCCCAGTTCTGGACATTGGTGGGCGGTGCCCCTGTGGAGTGCAGTAGATGCGGCTTCCCCCACTCTGTGGCCAGGCCCTGTGCATGGTCCCTCGTGGTCAGTGTTCCTCTGCCCCACGCCCCACTTGGGGCACCCTCTAGCCCTCCTCCAGATGTGGTTGGTCCTGAGCCTTGCACCTCTCTCCACAATGGCCTCCAGCTCCTGATGGTGAGTGGCCTGTGGGATCCAGAGCCAGCTGAACTCAAGTCTCAGCAGCAACTCTATCCTCAAGGAGGGGAGAGGAGGGGGCTCCATTGCTGCAATGGGAAGATTCTTTGAACTAGCCCATCCTAGTCTGATAATGCACTTCTCATCTGCCCAGCAAGATTCCATTTGCTAACGAAACCGGTCTCCACTGAGCCTGGATTAGACCTGCCACTGTGTGCGGAGCTTGTGTGCAGGAACAATTTTTGATGTCTTCCATTGAGTAAACTCACCGCGCACCAGGTAAATTTGCTTAGCTGGGCTACATCGATCCTGAGCCATGCGTTTGCCCAAATCTGCAATGTTGACTTCATGCAGTTTTCATGATTTGTTTGGGGCCTGCAGTGTGTAGGATAAAAACACAGATTCTAAGCTGGGATTTTAATCCTGGCCTTGCCCCCACCCTGCTGTGTGACTCTGCAAAGCACTTAGCCCCTCTGTGCCTCAGCTTCCTCCACTGCCAAACAGGGATGGTGGTGACAGGAGCATGGACCTCAGAGGTCTGCCATGAAGATCCAAGATGCTGTGCAGTCATGTGTCACTTGACAATGGGAATACATTCTGTGAAATGCATCAGGAGACAATTTTGTCCTTGTACGAACCTCCTAGAGGATACTTACCCTACACTCTAGGAGGTACTGCCTCCAACACACCCAGCCCATCTAGTGTAGCCTACTGCTCTAGGCTACAAAACTAGAGAGCATGTGGTTGTGCTGAATACTGAAGACAATTTTAACACAATGGTAAGGATTTGTGTATCTGAACATAGAAAAGCTACAGTAAACATATAGTATTATAACCTATGGGAGCACTGTCATAAGTGGAGTCCATGGTTGACTGAGGCATTTTATGTGGCATCTGACTGCACATGTGAAGTGGTAGGATGGTGCCTGGCGTGATCACGCACCTGCTGCTTGCTCTTTGCTGTCACTGTTTGGTCCCATCAGAGCTCAGGTTCTGATCAAACTTGTTCTTCATGGCCATTTTCTATGTCTGAACATTATGGTGCAAATTATGGAAATTATTTTAATACAAGGTAGAGCTGGGAGCCACACCTCCAGTCCTGACGTGGGTATCAAATCCCCCATATCTCCAGAGTAACCCTGAAAAGCCATAGCACCCCTTGTAGCTCATTCTCAATCATACGTCTCGGTCACAGAAACAGCCGCAAATCAAAGGTGGAAATAGCAAGGAAAGGGAATTCTGATCTTTAAGAAGCCTTCTTCCTTATAAGGTGGGGACGGTATTGGGAAGGAAAGGTAGGAGGGTACAGAGATTCCATATATGTGGTCATGTACTGGTTACTCATTACAAGTGCCTGTCTCCCTAGTAGATGCTCACAGCACACAATGTCTTCCACTTTATTTGTGCTCAGCTGTTATCGGGTTCCAGGAGGAATAAGGGGGAGTTTGGATTGGGAAGGACCCAGAAGGCAGGTCAGGTTGGTATCAGAGCAAATACCTGGACTGCAGGGCTCAGCCGGGAAAGAGGAGGGCTTTCCTGCAAGTGAACAGCTTCAGTCCAGCACTTTTATCAACTGGCCTTGCCCAAAGGCCACTGCCCAGCCAGAACAAAGCTCGTGTTGGCAGCGTTTCCACCAAGCCGGTGCCTGAAGATTGTCCTTTCTCTATTCCTCAGCCTCATCTGGAGAGGAATTGAGCCGTTCCCCATCATCTGGTGTGTGAAACCCTCATCCCCCTACCCACCAGGGAAGCCCTGGTGGTTCCACTGGGATGCGCAGGAGCTTAGGAGACCCCCAAAGACAGCACGTTCCCCTCCATAGCCCTCCGATGCTCTGGATCCTGGCACATCTTGCCTTCTCACCTCTGGGAGTGGGCAATGCCTTCAGAGCCTGATCTGGTATCAAGAGATTATTTCCTCCCAGCAAGGACAACCGCAGTTTGGCTCTTTGAGATTTATGGACAATAAAACATCCCGCACACATAAAGAAGTGCTCACGACAGCCACGTGGTGTGTCTGGCAGGGACTGCAGAGGAGGAGAAAAGTCTCCTCCTCCGCGTTGTCGTTCTGTTATCCCGGCCACCTTTCAACCTCCGGGTGTACTGTTTGCGTCCATGGAGAAGAATGGAAATGCATCTTAATGCAGCCATCCCACTAGCTGGAGGACAATCAGAGAGCTCTGACGGGGAACCAGCCCAACCAAACAATAGCCGGGAGTCTGTAGATAAATAGTCCATCAAACAGCAAATCTCTGGAGTGCAATTCATCCTTGGGTAATAAAGATTGAACACAAAGATTTCCCCCAAAGGTGACCGGCACAACTTGCACGAATTTTTCCTTTCCAAAACCACCTCCAAATGGGGGTTTTGGCTCAATGCTGCTGCATTTGCTGGTATCTGGCCCTCACAATGGGGCACCAAGAATTAAGGCATTACAAAGCCCCCAGCCTCTGCAGCTGGAAGACCCCACTGCCCTGAGGACTAAATGCATTTTTCTTCCTTCACTCCCGGGAGTAGGGGCTGCTTGAAGGGTAAGCGAGAGCTCAGGGCACTGACTCCAAGCCTGTAACATCCATGACAGATTCCTGGGACTCAGACACCGATTCTGCCCCTTGAAGCCTGGGGTGGGGCCCAGAAATATGAGTGCCCAGGTAGGCGAATCTACTCCTGAACAACAGACACACTGAGAAGTGCTGCTTCCTTAGGGGAGGATAAGGTGGAGAAGCTGCCTCCTTTGTCTGTCTTTCCAAGGCAAGAGGGCCTGAGGTCCAAGGATCAGAAGGAACAGAGGGACTGCTGCAACTCAGAGAGAACTGGACCCAGGTGTCTGCCACAGGTCGACCAGAAGCCCTGACTGCTCAGTGAAGGTGGTTGGAAGGAGGGTGGTTGATGGGCAGCCATGCTGGGGAGTTTGGGTGGGGAGATGACAGAGACTGTCTCCCCTTCAAAGGCCACCTCAAGAGGTACTGTGAAGAGAACGCTGCTAGGAATCTCCCAAGGTTGAATGCGGCTTAGGGTGATGAAGAAGAGTTTGGGATTTTGCTGAGCACCACTTGCAGAGCCCTTTGCAGGGAGAAATTGGAGACTTATGGCAGAGCACCCAGAGCAGGAGCTGCTGGAGTAAGGCCTGTGTGTCAGGGGTTGGACCATGGCAGAGCAGGCCCATCCTGGGCCTCCTGCCTCCAGGCTTTTTCCAGAGGCTTCACTAGATCTTGGAGAAGGAGCTATAGACCAGGAAGGGTAGTGGGATGTCACGCAGGTGATGCACACAGGTGACACACAGGAGATGCAAACACAGAGGGCACACGGGGGACACACACAGGTGGCACGACCAGCTGGTGCACACATGGCCCACACAGGTGGCCCACACAGGTGACACACAAGTGACACACACAGGTGACACACAAGTGGTAGACACAGATGACACAGGTGACACACAGGTGATACACACAGGTGATACACAGGTGGTGGGCACACATAGGTGGCACACACTGGCAGGTCAGCACACCCAGGGCTCTGCTTTCAGCTGCTACTTGGCTTTCTTGGAAATAGCAGCTTTCCAAGGCTATTGGAAGGCCCTGGCAAGGGAAGGCTGATAGCTCAGGAGAGCTATGCCCAGAGCTTCCGTCTGGCTCGTGATCCCTGAGCCCAAGTTGAGAAGAGTCAGCCTGAGCTCTGTTCACCTGCAATGTGTTGGGTCTTTGCCAGAATCGCTGGTAGAAGGATCCAACCTGGGGAAACCGGCCAGTCTGGATGGAAGTGCCTCTCCTGACCATCATGCCATTATCACGATGCTATCAAGGGATTCATTGGAGATGACCAGGCCCTGACCACAGACACATGGCCCCAGCCACACCCAGCCAGTGCCCGACAACTGTCCCTTTCCTCCTCTCCAGCCTTATGAAGAGTGCAGGTGAGCTTCTGCACAGGTGCACACAGTGAGGGTTCTGAGTGCAGTCACCTGTTCCTTTCTGCCCTAGCAACCTGGGACCATGAAGGGTGTGTGACTCCCAGGGTCTGGCTGCTTCTTCCTAATCTTGGGCTCCCCTCTAAGGAGCTTAGATGGGTGGTTGGGTCACTCAGCATTTTGCTTCAGTTTCTTCATCAGTAGAATAAGTGGAGTCTCAGCAGCTATCTCCACAGCCTGCTGGAGGTTTATACCATGTGACTTAAATTTACGGGGCAAAAGACAGTGTCTCACGTATGGTAAGATCCAGTAAATGTACACAGTTATCATCAAAGAGTTTTACCACTGGACCTAGAGAATTGAATTGTAGCTTCCGTATATTATGTGATTTTCCCACAGTGAAATCAGAAAAATGCTTTATTTTTGGTGAAGTCTTGACACCTTAGGAATGAAAAAGGCCTCACCAACATCTGCAAATGTTAATAAGCTTGCTCATTTTCTTGCAGGTTCACTGAGGCCCAGGGAGTGAGGCATGGTGGCATTGTGCGGGGGGACCACGGTGTTCCTGCGCTCGCCCCAGGACTTGGGGGGCGAAGCCGGTTGACCATCCTCTGCCGATTCCTGCGTCGTTTCCATCCTTCATTTTCTGGTGTGGGATAGGCCAGGTCTGAGTGACTTCCTACGATGAGGTTAAGGGAAGGTGGTCCATGGTCCTGGAGGAGCAATTTCTGTTAGGAAATCTCAAGACTGCAGGAAACCCACCAGTGAAAAACAACAAACAAACAAACAAAACCCCACATATCCTTAAAAGAGCAGACTCAGAATCCAGCGACTTGCAGCAAACTTCATGCTTGGGGTCCTTTCAAGATGACTTAAAATAGGAGGACAGGGGCTCTCAGGCTGTAGGGGCGTGAGGCTCCCTGGAGGGCTCCAGCCTCCAGTGTCTGACTCAGTGGTCTTGGGGGACCTGAGACTCTACCTTTCTGACAAGGTCCCAGGGGACGCTGCTGCTGCTGTGCCGGGCACACACTGAGGCTCTGGTCTCCATCAGCCGATTTGCTGGTGGGAGGACTGCGTGGGAGAAAGGCTGATGGAGGAGGGAGCTTTGCCAGGCCCTTCTGCAGGGAATCCTGGCTCTGCAGGGGGCTGGCAATGAAAAGACCACCACCTTTGCTCCCTTGCTGCAAAAGCCTCCCAGAGGCTCATGGGCAAGAGTTGCAGGAAACCCTGTCATTACCATGAAGGTCTTCTACCCTGATGCAAGGTGATTGGTCACATTCACCTACACGCAGTGTGCCGCCTGGCTTAGGATCCTCACCTTTCCTGTAATTCACCCACATTCCAGCATCACCTGCACTCCAGAATGTTCAATACAGCAGTTCAATTTCCAAAGCCTTACACATTCCAGCTAGCCACAAGGTCAGAAATACAGCTCAACAGGAACCTTTCTATTGCATGACACCTGGCTGTGGAGTGTTTCACAAGATGCAATTTATAATCATATACATCATTTAGAAAAAACAAAATTCAAAATATTTGTTTTCAGTGTATCGCCATCACTTGCCTGCTAGGTTTGTCATCTGCATTCTTGTGAGCTCCTTGACTTGGGCCTGGCTCCCAGGCTGGAGAAAATGAGGTGTTGAAGGAAGGAAAGAAGAAAGGAAGGGAGGCAGGAAGGCAGGAAGGAAGGGAGGGAGGAAGGAAGGAAAGAAGGAAAGAAGAGGAAGAAAGGAAGGAAGGAAAACGGAAGGAAGGAGAAATGAAGGATAGAAGGGAAGAAGGAAGGAATGAGAGAAGTAGGGAGGAAAGAAGGAAGGAGACAAGGAAGAAGGAAGGGAGGAAGGAGGAAGGGTGAAGGAAGGAAGGAAGAAAGGAAGGAAGGAAAGAAGGAAAGGAGAAATTAAGGAAAGAAGAGAAGAAGAAAGGAATGAGAGAAAGAGGAAGGAAGAAAAGAAGGAAGGGAGGGGAGAAGGAAGAAAGAAGAAGAAAGGGAGGAGGGAAGAAGGGAGAGAGGGAAGGAAGGAAGGAAGAAAGGAGAGAAGGAGAAATGAAGAAAGGAAGAGAAGAAGGAAGGAATGATAGAAGGAGGAAGAAAGGGAGAAAGAAAGAAAGAAAAAGAAAGAAAGAAAGAAAGAAAGAAAGAAAGAAAGAAAGAAAGAAAGAAAGAAAGAAAGAAAGAAAGAAAGAAAGAAAAGAGGGAGGGAGGAAGGAAGGAAGGAAAGAAGGAGGGAGGGAGGGAGGAAGGAGGGAAGGAAGGAAGGAGAGAAGGAAAGAAGAAAAGGAAGGAAGGAGGGAGGGAGAGAAGGAAGGAAGGAGAGAAGGAAGGAAGGAGGGAGGGAGGGAGGGGAGGAAGGAAGGAAGGACTGAAGGAAGGAAGGAGAGAAGGGAGGAAGGAAGGGAAGAAGGAAGGAAGGACAGAAAAAAGAAGGGATGTTCACTGCCTGTCAGTTTTTCAAAGCCCACTTGTCACTGATGCTGAACAGACAAGCTCAATGTCCTGCAAATACTTGTTAACAGACGTTTCTGCTTAGCTCTGTGGCTGGTGCCAGCAGGTGAGGCTAAACAAAACCAGCAGAACCTGGTCTGGAAGTTTGGCCCAGTGCCCCTGACATCTACTTGGAGGTGCTCTTTCCCATGAGGAAACACCAGCCTTGCAGGCTTCTGGGGTGGGGATTTTGTCTCCTCATCCCAATGCCTGGTTGAGCCCCAGGTGACATTCCTGCAGAAGCTCCTGAGGCTCGGCAGGCAACTTAGGAAGGGGCTGTCCAGGCTGCGGCCCAGGTGCAGGATGTCGCATCGCTGTAAGCAGCGTGTCTGCTTGGAACATCTCTGAACCAGCATTGTGGTTACACCACCAAAAAAAACGCAAACACCAAGGCTGAGGAAGCGTGTCCATCCCAGGCTACCGGAGGACACTGTGAGTTTGGAGGTTAGAGTAACATGCTATTGATATTTCATTTGCTCTATGTCACACATAGGTAAAGCTTCCTGCATGGCATTTCAGGAATGTGTATGCAAATCTCTATTTCTCAAAATGAGCCTAAAAAGCAGAACTTACAACTGCCGTTTTGGAAACTGAGTAGAGGAAGGTGGCAGATCTTACATAATTTGCTCAAATTCACCAAACCAACATTGAAAGAGCCAGAATTAACAGTGAGCAGCTGTCGAATCCAAAGGGAATTTTTCCCCCGTGATGACACAGCCCGGGTCCCCTGGGAACCCTGGACAAGCACTGGGGGTTGCAGAGTCAGATTGGAGGGTGGACGTGAAGCCCCAGGTGGTGCCCCCTGCTGGCGAGCTTCTCCCAGGAGACGTGTGGTTGGAAAAGGGGCCTTCACCAGCTGGTGCTGCCGTAAGCCTGGGCCTGGCGAGTCTCCCTGCTTGCCATCCCAGAGGACAGTCGTGTGGCCCGGGACTGAGGAGATGGCTCCCGCCTAGGATTCCTCTCCACCTGCAGAGGGTTGGTCTCAGACCACACCACTGGGCACACAAAACCTGGCTTCCGCCTTTGAGATGCCCTTCCTCCATCATGGAAGGCCTGCCTCCTCCTTTTTTCTTTTTTCTTTTCTTTTCTTGTCCTCTCCTCTCTTCTCCTCTCCTTCTCTTCTCTCCTCTTTTTGAGATGGAGTCTCCCTCTGTGGCCCAGGCTGGAGTACAATGGTGCGATCTCAGCTCACTGCAACCTCTGCCTCCTGGGTTCAAGTGATTCCCCTGCCTCAGCCGCCCAAGTAGCTGGGATTGCAGGCACACATCACTGCATCTGGTTAAGTTTTGTATTTTTAGTAGAGACAAGGTTTGGCCATGCTGGCCAGGCTGGTCTCAAACTGCTGACCTCAGGTGATCCGCCTGCCTTGGCCTTCCAAAGTGGCAACTCCATATTTCTCCTCCTAAACCATCCCTACTTCCCTAGGGTCCATCCCTCCCACTGTCCTTCCTGTTGCTAACTGGGATATAGCATCAATGTGCCAGACTGGGCCTCTTGGCCCACATGACAGGCATGCAGAGGGCAAGAAGCTGCGACTTTGGATCACAAAAGCCGCTGAGTGCCATGGAGACCATGCAGAGGTAGCTCACTGACCCCAGCTCAGTTGCATTAGGCCAGGTCCACGCGTGAGAGGGTGAGGAGGTCTTCAGAATGGAGTCTGCCATGGCTGGCCAGAAGCAGACCTGCTGTGATGGATCTGAAAATGGCCGCATGCGCCCTCCCACTTGTGGAACTCTCCTCTGTCAACTCTGCCTCCAGACTCAGGCAGAGATGTGCCCTGGCGATGGGGTGCCAGCAACTGTAGTTCCAGCAGAATCCCAGACAGCACGTGGAGGTTCAGCTTCCCAGCCTGTCTTCTGCCTTCATCAGCACCAGGCTCCAGGCACCTGCCAGAGGATGAAGCAGGTCCCCCAAGGTGTGTCAGACAAACCTGCTGTAGTCCCACTGACGGCCACCCAACCTCCAGCCAAGATCAAAAGAACCACTTAGCCAACCCAGGGATTCATGAACTAAATAAACGTTCATTGTTTTCAGCCGCTGAGTGTGGGGCCATTTGTTCCACAGAGGTTCTGTGATCATAGATAACGGATGCACTTATCTGAGCTGATACTTGGGACCACACGCCCCGATGCCTCTCCCTCTGGGGCCAGGCTGATGATCAAGGCCACGGGAACTGTGATGCGAGATGCCTGACTCTTGGGACCCTGTGTTGCCTGCCCTGCCTGGCACGAACCATTCCCGGCGAAAGCTCTCAAGTAGTCTGCACTTATTGGAGGAAGGGAGAGGAAACTGTCTGCTAAGCCCTTCTGTTATAGATTCAGCTTGTGGAGCTGAGAGACTGGCTGCTTCCCTGCTTCATGGCTTGAGTGAACACATCGAGTGTTACTGGGGAAAGAGCTGCTGGAAGAGTGGAGCTACTTCCCTGCAGGAAACACGCATGGCACTTCCTGGGGCGAACCACACTTTCAGGGAAGAACGAATTCTGGTCCCGAATTGGGGGAAGGCAGCCCCAATTTTTCTTTCTGAAATAGACTGTCTGTTCTCACCGTAAATGCAACTATGTGACTTGACATGGTTTTTACAACCTGATGTTAAAATAATCAACACTAAGAAGACAAAATGATGCATTTGGACAGTGATGAGTCAAAAAAAGAACAAGATTGGTGGAATTAAACAAAAATCTGAAACAGAAACAGACATCCCATTATTTGAGCTACAGAAAAATCATTTCTGTAGATTTTTTAGTAAAGATTTTATCCAGTTATTTCAGGATCACGATTATTCTTAAAAATGAGATAAGCTGACAATTTAAAAAAGCTTTCTTTTAACTATTCAGTGCCAAGGGAAAATATACAAATGGCTCTATCTTAATGAGTAAAATTTATATACACTGTTAACCTTATGTGCAACCTTGCATCATTTCATGTCATCTAATGTGCATTTTTCTTTCCCACAGCTGACATTCAAAAGCACTTCTCAGAGTCCAGAAAAACATCACATAACCCTTACTTTTCCATAATCTAAAGAAAGGAGAAAGAAAGAGCAAACGTACGTTTCTCATTGACAAAAGCCATGAAGTGAAAATTCCCGTAGAATCATGATCACAGAGCATGTGCGTTCCTTTAGGTAGTGCAGGGGGAGAAGAGGGCGAGCCCCCATTAAACCTGTGAGGAAGCTTTGGTAGTCAGCATTCTCCTGGAGGGTATGCACCCCTTTCTTCCTAACAGTGTGTTGAGCACCCAGGCTGACACTGGTCTGCCTCAAAGGCCTGGTATCTGTGCGGCCAGACAGCCCAGCAGCGAGGCACCCTGGGGAGTGGTGGTTTGCAGGCATGAGGGATATCACGTCTGTGTGCCGATCACCCCTCCTCTGACTGCACCTGCTGTGGCCTTGCCTGTGAGTGACCATGAGTCCTGGCGCCCAGGCTGTCCATTTTGGCTGCATTTGACAAGTAGCCTTTCCAACAACACACTTTGCTCAGAGAAGTATTTCTTTTTTTACCCAGACCTCTGCCTCAGTCCCTGCTGAAGGTTGTTTCTTCCATTTTGCCTAAAATTTATTGCACAGGAAGGTTGACCAGCTCCTCCTTGGATGAAGAACCAGGTATCTCTGTTTGTGCCCTCACTGCAAGCCTGTGAGCGCTGAGTGGGGGCACAAATGCACACATTCATTCATTCATCCAGGAAGTGCTGACTGAGGGCCCACTGGTGCAGAACAAAGGAGAATTCTTGTCCTCAAAACATCATCCGAAATCACGTGCAGTGGAGACACACAGTGAGCTACGGGAGTATAGTAAGATGTGGGGTTAGAGATGCCACAGAGGGAGTAAATGTTTTTCACAGGAGAAGATGTTTGATTTAGCCCTTGAAGTATGTGTCTGCAAGGAAAAAATGGTATGGTAGCTTTCTCAGGCAGGGTTTGCATGAGGAAAAAGTGCTTGTACCATGCAATAGTGAGCAAGGAACATCATCTAATTCACAGGAGAAGACATACTCTTCTCGGACATCTAAGCTAATCAACAGCTTTGAAAAAATGATGCAACCTCAGGAAGAATCCAATATATGTAAATTAAAACTACAAAAAAACATTGCTTATGGCCAAGCAGGTTAGAATCATTTTCAAATAACACTCCATGATGGCATAATGAGATAAACTGGCTGCACTCACACACTGCCGACTCAGTCATATGGATCAGGAATTTTAAAAGGGTCTGTACCATTCAGCCTTATATCATCTGAAGACCAAGATTCAGACTCCAAGACTGTCACACAGGACTGGTCATATTTGCAAAGCTGGGAAGTCCCAAGCGCTCAACACAGGAATAGAGAATACTCATGCAGGAATGATTATGTGGCTGTGAAAAATCAGACTCATGAGAAATGTTGGATGACGTGGAAAATCATGACGATATACACAGAAAGTTCTGTTACCAAAATGCATGAGTCATGTTATCGCGGCTACATAAAAGTTGTGTTTCAGGTCGCACGCCTTTAGATGTAGGTAGCAAAGTGCGACGAGTGTCTTATGCCATAGGGGGTTACGATCATCCAGAATAAGACATTTGGACATCAGTGGCCCTAAAATTAGCCCAAGTCACTTTTGCGCACTTCTGTGCTTCCTCTCTGCTGTTCCTGTTGCCCGGCCCATCCTCGGCTGTGGTCTCTTTTGCCCATGAGATGAATTCAGCATCCTGGACTCACACAGCCACATCGAGATTTTACCCAGAAAACAATCATTCTTCCTTCTCTCTTTGCTCCACATAGGTACAAATATGACATCTCTTTAAACAGCTCCCCAGGAGAGGGTCCCCTCCAGCTCAAATTTCTGTGGCCATGGTGCAATATATCCACACCAAAGCCAACCCATGGTGATGAGAAGGGACAGGATGAGGCCAACGTTGACTTTCTGATAGTGTGGAGGAGCCCCCGTTTCCAAAATGCACTGTCTCCAGTGGCCTTGGACTACCATAGCAAAACACCACAGACTGGGTGGCTTAAACAACAGACGCTCATTGTCTCAAAGTCCTGGAGGCTGGAATTCCAAGGTCAAGGTGTTGGCCAGGCTGGTTTCTCCTGAGGCCTCTCTTCTCAGCTTGCAGGTACTGTTTCCTCCCTGTGTCCTAACCTCTTGTAAGGAAACATGTCAAGCTGGATTAGGGCCACACCCTTTTGACCTCATACAGTCATGCTGGGGGTCAAGATTTTAACCCATACATTTTAGGGGAACACAATCTGGGCCAAACGAAAAGTCAATAATTTTGCTAGCAAGAACCGTGAGTAGAGAAAAATGCCGTTGCATAGACCACAAACCCTGAGTCACACACCCTTGGAGTAAAAAAATACATGCCCTCCAAAACTGTAACAGTCATCCTCTCTGGAATATGGTGGCATTAGGGTTGAGTTTCATCTTCTTCTTTGTGTAGCTGGAATTTGCAGAGCAGAAGGAAGGAGTGAAGCATAGAAAGACCTCCAGACATTTTCATGTTTGCCATTAGGTATTCTCGTGAATATGAAGCTGCATGCCCAGAGTGCTGAACTTTATAAAACTGGTGAAAGAATGACTGCTGTGTAGCTGTAAAATGAACAATTCCCAGAGCTCAAGCAGAGCTGGAAGATATTTGGGTTCTGAGCAGTCAAACAAAGAAGAGCGACCTCGTTTAGCGACAGGGTATTCACCAAACACCTGGGAAAATACAATGTTTAGGAAAGATACTGTGGAGCTTATAACAAACGGAGGAGCAAAATGTGTTCCAATTACAGAATGGAAAGTGGAAATTGAAGCCTACTGTTGCAAGTTTCTTACATTAAATGCAAGGTTGTATATTAGTAGAAGATTGGTTGTGATATTTTAAATAGGCATGTTTTCCATAAAAGTATATTATTACCAAATAATGCTTATTCACATAGTGCAAGTGGTTTACATAAAAATCGGTTTGATTCACCATATTAAAACAAGAATAACAAAAAGTGGCCTCAATGAATGTGGAAAATGCATTTGATAGAATCCAACATCCATTCTTGATGAAAACTATCAGCAAACTGTGAAAAGATGGAAACTCCTCAAGCAGTGAAAGAAAACTATTAATACTGACCTTGCATATTTTGACCTTACTGAATTCACTCGTAAATTCTCTACTGTTCTTTTAAGAAAATTGTTTTTAGCCAGGCGTGGTGGCTCAAGCCTGTAATCCTATCACTTTGGGAGGCTGAGGTGGGTGGATCACCTGAGGTCAGGAGATTGAGACCAGCCTGACCAACATGGTGAAACTCCGTCTCTACTAAAAATGCAAAAAATTAGTCAGGCATTGTGATGTGTACCTGTAATCTCAGCTACTCGGGAGGCTGAGGCAGGAGAATCACTTGAACCTGTGAGGTGGACGTTGCAGTGAACTGAGATCACGCCATTTTACTCCAGCCTGGGCAACAAGAGCAAAACTCCATCTCAAAAAAAAAAAAAAAAAAATTGTTTTCATTTTTCTAGGTAGTTTTAAATTTCATGTGATCGTACTATCTGATTTCAAGACTTAAGATAGCGCTACCTTCATAAGAAAATGTGTAATTTGCATAAGGGTAGACTAGTAGCCCCAGTGAACAGAATACAATGCTGAGGTAGTTCATGGAGAGCGAACACTCTTTGAGTAGCCTCTTCCAGAGGGGCTGGGAACTCTGGAAATCCACTGCTCCATAAAGGCAATCAGAACACTGTCTAGTATTGTCAAAATCAATTTTTTCAGGACTCTGTAAATTAACCACAAGCTTGCAGCAATCCTAGGAGCAATTTATCCACGATAAACGTCTGAATCTTGAAATTAAATCCAAAACATAAATAACTCATACAACTCAATAAGGAGATCAATGACCCAATAAAAAATGGTCAAAAGATTGGAACAGACACTTCAACAAAGCATGACATTAAAGTATATGCTTTAAATGAGTGCATTTTACTCTATGTAAATTATATCTCAGGCAATTGATTTTAAATTTTGATAATAAAAACTCAGCTAAATATTTGAAGAGGGGTTTGTCGAAGGAACATGCATGAATGAGCATGAGGCACCCAGAAGGGTGCTCAGTATCACTTACAGTCATGAAAGACTTGCCCTTTCATGACTCCCTTAAGGCCCCAAGGAGATAGGACTGCGTAACATCATCATGGATGCAATTTTGAAATCACATTTTTGGTGAAGATGAGAAGCAATTGAAACCCTCTTACCTTTCTGGAGAGATTAAATGTGGTACAACCACTTTGGAAAGCAGTTTGACAACTTATTATAAAGTTAAACATATATTTTTCACAAAACCCAGAAATTCCATTCATATCTTTTCTAAAAGGAAATGAAAACATACAGCCATACAATGAGCTGCACACAAATGATTATAACAGTATTATTCATAATGGTCAAAAAACTTGGAACAACTAAAAAGTCGATCAACAGATGAATTGATAGCCAAGTCTAGGTTACATATAGTAGAATAGTACTTAGCAATAAAAAGGAAGGTACCACTGATCCACCTAAAAACATGTAGCAGCCTCAAAGACATTAGGCTGAACAAAAGAATAAAGATGCAAAAATGTACATGCTGCAACATTGCTTTTATATGGAATCCTGGGGCAGTAAAACTAATCAGATGCAGAGCAAGTGAGTGCTTGCCTGGGACCTGCGGTGGGTTAATGGGATGGAGGTCATAGGGCACTTTCCACCAAAAGACACATTCAACCAAGTGAAAAGGTAACCCAGAGAATTGGAGAAAATATTTGCAAATCCTATATATGATAAGAGGTTAACATCCAGAATATATAAAGAACCCCTACAACTCAACAACAACAAAACAAACAACCTATTTAAAAATGGGCAGAAGACCTGAATAGGCATTTCTCCAAAAGAGATATACAAATCACCAATAAGCACATGAAAAGATGCTCAACATCATGAATCATTAGAGCAATGCAAATCAAAACCATGATGAGATATTGCTTCACGTCCATCAGGATGGCTATTACACACAAAACAAACAGAAACAGAACAGGAACGTTCACAAGGGTGTGCAGAAGCGGGAACCCTTGTGCACTGTCAGTGGAAATGTAAAATGGGGTAGCTGCTGTAGTAAAGAGTTCCTCAAGAAATGAAAAATAGAATTGCCATATGATTCAGCCATTTCACTTCTGGGCTTGCACCCAGAAGAATTGAAAGCAAGGTCTCAAGAAATATTTGTATACTCATGTTCATAAGAGCATTATTCACAATCGTCACAAGGTGAAGCAACCTAAATGTCCGCTGACAGATGAAAGGGTAAGAAAAATACATGGTCTACGCTATGATGGAACATTATTCAGCCTTAAAAGGAAGGAGATTCTGACACAAGCTACAACACAGATTAGAAACCTGATGTGAAACGTCAGTCACGAAATGACAAAGGCTGTATGATTCCACTTATGTGAGCTGCATGGAAGAGTCAAATTCACAGACAGAAAGTAGAATCCTGGGTGCTGGGGGCTGGGGAAGGAGCGTGGGGAGTCAGTGTTTACTGAGTACAAACTGCAGTGTGCAAGATGAAAGGAATCGTAGAGATGGGAGGTGGTGACGGTAGCACAACAAAATGTGAATATGCTTAATGCCGCCGAACCATATACTCAAAAATATTTAAGACAGTAAATGTTATGTTTTGTGTATTTCACCGAAAATACTTGTAAAAAGTTAAGAAAAAAACAAATGGAGGTAAATGGAAGCATTGAACCTAGCATTTCCCTGCAGAAAGATGCAGACAGAAAAAAGAAACAGAGATTGGCAAATTGAGGAAAAATGAGAAAAATGAGGGGTGAGGTCACCTGCCCTGGAAGTGCTCAAACTCATATGCATTTTGCCAAAGTGGAATCAGTCAGCGAGTGGACAGAAGCAACTGTGAAAGCAATTTGGAAAACAGGTACACGTAATTTTTTTCAGTGTCTTTTGCATCCCACCATCCACCTCCATAAAATATTCTAAATAACTTCTAGCGATTTGAGTACCAACTGTCCTTTAATGCTGAGGCTTTACATGGCAACCCCTACTCGGCAATTTGTGAGAAATGATGGAATAGTGTGTGGGTTGATGGTAATTAATGCCTCAGGAAATGTCTGTCCTTGGCACGAAATAGGATTCCCTCCTCATTAGCAGAGGAAGTGTAGGTTTTGTTCGGTGCTGGTGGTGCAGCTTGGTGGGTGGGCTTCAGAAGCTTTGAACCTTCCCACCTAACACCTAGAGCAGCCCTGGGGATAGATTTTGGTTTTGAAGTTGCCTCTGTCTGGGTACCCTGCATTATGGTTGCAACAAAGCTGACTTATATGTGGCTGGGCGCGGTGGCTCACGCCTGGAATCCCAGCACTCAGGGAGGCCGAGGCGGGCGGATCATGAGGTCAGGAGATCGAGACCATCCTGGCGAACACGGTGAAACCCCGTCTCTACTAAAAAATACAAAAAATTAGCCGGGCGAGGTGGCGGGCGACTGTAGTCCCAGCTACTCAGGAGGCTGAGACGGAGAATGGCCTGAACCTGGGAGGCGGAGCTTCCAGTGAGCTGAGATCGCACCATTGCACTCCAGCCTGGCAACAGAGTGAGACTCCGTCTCAAAAATAAAAAAAAGCTGACTTACATATGCTAGAAAGGATTTTGTATGTAGACTGATACATTAAAAGAGGGACAGTGTCATTCAATTGTTGGAGGTTTTTTAAAGATACTTTGCGTTTTTCTAACTTACTTCATTATGTTTATTAAAATAGAATATAGAATATAGATGAGTACTTACTTAACAAGATGATTGCATCACTAGCCATGTTTTACATGTGTTACATTGACGGCATACGACTGTTTCATTTATTTATGTGTCCATTTAATTATTCATTTACTCACTCATCCATGCATTAATGTATCATGTGTTGATGAGATGCCTACTATATTCTAGCCCTAGGCTGGGTCCTATAGGAAATGAAAATCTCCCAGTTTAGGGAAGAATGATATTTCACAGTCACTTGTACTAGTGCTATGTGAACACAGAGAACACAGCGACCAGTCCTGCCTGGAGATCCCAGGTCCACGGGAAATGACTTCCGGGCTGGGCTTTCGAGAAAGAGGAGGGTTTGTCTGAATGGAGAAGACATGTGGGTGAGAGTAGCACATTCCAGGTAAAGAGGACAGCAAGGCCAAGGCAAAACCCAACACTCTGCAGTTTGAAAAGCAGCCAAGGTCTGGTAACCTGGACAGAGAAATTTCCCCTTGGGATACCCCTGTGACCCACTTGGGAAGCAGGAGGCTTTGCTCAGGTTCTGCTCCATTTCTCCCTGCAACGGGCAAAGGTGTCCTCCTCTTTCTCACTTGACTTCCCCCAGTCTTTGCAATTCTCTGCCCCTGAGGTTGGATCCTCCTCCTGTAATGACATGCGTCCTCTGCTTGCCATTTAATACACTCCTGGTTTCTTGGAGGGGAACTCTCGTCCCGTGGAAGCAGGCTGTGTGAGTCAGCATGGGCTGCTACTTGTAAGAATAGACACATGCTCCATACCGGTCTGGAGGCTGGATGTTCAAGACGAATATGCAAGCAGGCCCATTCCTGGTGAGGGCTGCCTCCTCCCATGCCCTCCTCTGGTGGAGAGAGCTCACTTCTCTCTTCCTCTTTGTATCGAACACTAATCTCATCATGGGGGCTGTACTCTCATGAACTCATCTAACCTGTTTCAGTCCCACAGCCCCCATCTCCAAATACCTTCGCATTGGGGATTAGGGCTTCAACATAGGCATTTTGGGGAGTCACCATCAGTCCACAACCCAGCCTTAGTCTGAGGAGCAGGGAAAGAAGCTGCAGCTCTAGAACCTAAGTGGAGCGCGGTGCTAGTTTCAAACCCACTGGGCTTCTGTGTGACTTCCAAGGCAGGTTTCCATGCCGTGGTGACCACACAGCAAGCTCCCCACCACCATCTCCCTCAGAGTCTAGTGATTGCTGCACATTTAGTGGCACCCTTCCTAAACGCTGCTACCAGGAGGTGTGGCTGCTTCCCTTAGGTGGGAGTCTGGGACGCACCTCACTCACCTGAGGGTGATCGGCTTTGAAACAGCCTTTCTTTCACAGCAAAGCTGGTGGGCTTCCAGCAGCAGATGTGCCTCTGGCTTGGTGGGCAGGTCACTGCTGGTGTTAAAAGGTACTCAGGGTGCCTGCGTGAGGCCCCCTCCACCTCACCCTCACTCCACTGGCCAGCTTCTGCACAGCCCAGGAAGATGGGGCTGCTTTTGCATCGTTTATTCATAGGCTCTTCATGAACTGGGCTCCCAGCGGACATCAACAATGGCATGAGTGATGTTATTTGAAAGCATCTTGCCACTTGACAGTAAAAGTGGAAGCATTCTTGTAGTGCAGCTCATCAATCTCTAACTGTGGCTTTTTCATGCTTTTCCTACGGAAGGTCAAATTTGAGTGAAATAATAGGAATGGCATTATTGGTGACTGATTGCTGCTTTCCTTGATGTTCTTCTGTGAGGGCTATGAATAAGGATTTTCCGTGTCGGATGTTGCTCAGTGGAAGGCACTTGGAATGCAACCTAATGTTCCCTGAGAGCAGGGACATTCTGTGGCATCAGCTGAAGCTGCTCTTAGAAAATGTGGAAATGTCAGAAGAGCAGAGCTGGGCCCTTCTTCAGAGCAGGATGCTTCATCTGCTTGAGAAGAATCAGTCATCCTGGCAAGATGGATTGGAAAGGATGGACGGCCATGGGGACAGTGCAGGCCCATGTCATAGTGGAGAAGCATGCCCGCCTCTCCATGAAATCAGTGACCCACAGATGCAGGGATCTGTTTGCTGACCACTTGGTGCTTGGCATATGGACACAGAAAGATGGACCTTTAGTCCAGGGACTGGTGAAAATATCTAAAGATGTCTTTTTAAGTTACCAAAGTGGTCCAAGGTGCTTCGGTTCACATAAGTGTCAGGCAGGCATGTCAGAGTGTGTGACAACTAGCAGACCCTGTTCTAGACTCTGGATGGTGGTTCTGCTTGGGCCATCTTGATGACAGGTCTATTGACATGGTTTCAATGTTCTTTTTGCTATTCTCTTAATGTATAATACTGGTTCTCAAGGAGGGCAGGGAGGGTTCCTCATAGGGAATATTTGTCAATGTTTGGGAAAATTTTTTGATTATTATGACTTGAGGCAGAGCTACTGGTGTGTAGTTGGTAGAGGCTAAAGTGGCCAAGATGGCTTTCACCACTAGCAATTATCCACCAAAAACATCAATAGTGTTGAGGTTTGTAAACCCTGCTCTATGCTATTTACATGCTGAAAATGCCACAACTATCAAAACAGCATATAAAAGAAAAAAAGGTAAAAACAAAAAATGATTCTAGGGTTATTTCATTAGAAACTTTCATCATACCATAAAACAAGTCCATCTCAGCTGTTATGTAGAGAAAAACTGAGTAAACACGTGGTAGCAGTGAAAGTAGAAATAATGTCACTAAAATTAAAAAATAATTTTCCAGATTTTTATCATGTTAGATATCACTCTAAGAACTCTACACAAATTATACCATTTACATTTTACAACAACCTTGTGAAATAAAGTTTAATTACCCGTTTAGTAGATGAAAAAATGAAGGATGAAAGAAATTTAAAAATCTTAATAGCAAATATTGACATGGGGCTTATAGCATCCCAGAAGCTGCTCTAAGGATTTTACATGCCTGATGCACAACAATCCTTTCAGGTAAATTATATTATTACCCCTACTCTACAGATGAGGAAGCGTGGATGTCCAAAAGTTAAGCAACTTGCCTGTAGTTATGCAATTAATCATTGGAAAGACCAAGATTTGAACACAGAAGTTTTATGTCAGCATCTGTATTTTCTATCAGTCTTCTAAACTTAGCCTACTTATGAAGGATGGGGCCAGATCTCCTTTAACTCATGTGTCCCTAGAATGCCCTTAAATATTACTCTGCACTGAAAGATTTAGGGATCTCCCTTCTCACCTCATGAATAGCCAGTGCCTGGCCAGGAAGACAGTGTGCTCTGAGCACTCTCATGAGCCCCACAGGCAGCAGGGCATGCCCTTGGGGTAAAAGTCAGCCATAGCCTGGGTGCATTTTGCTCATGGTGGTGAGAATTATTCTCTGAATAATAGATAGAAAATTGACAAATAATTGAAAAGAGCCTCAGAGACCTGTGGGACTGTGATGAAGAATCTAACATTCATGTCACTGGAGTCCCAGATAGAGAAGACAAAGAACACTGGGTTAAAAAAAAGTACTCAGAAAAACAATAACCAAAAGCTTCTCAAATTTTTTTAAAAAGACATAAAACAAGAGATTGAAGGAGCCAAGAAAATCCCAAATATAATAAGCCAAATGATATCCACACCAAGAAATATCATGGTCAAATTTTTGGACACCAAAAACAAAGAAAAAGTCTTAAGAGCAGGTAGAGAAAAACTAACCAATCACCACTGGAGAAAACTCAATTCAAAGTAGAGAAGATATATTATTTTAAAAAATAATAGGCCGGGCGCGGTGGCTCAAGCCTGTAATCCCAGCACTTTGGGAGACTGAGACGGGCGGATCACAAGGTCAGGAGATCAAGACCATCCTGGCTAACACAGTGAAACCCCGTCTCTACTAAAAAATATTAAAAAACTAGCCGGGCGAGGTGGCGGCGCCTGTAGTCCCAGCTACTCGGGAGGCTGAGGCAGGAGAATGGTGGGAACCCGGGAGGCGGAGCTTGCAGTGAGCTGAGATCCGGCCACTGCACTCCAGCCTGGGCGACCGAGCGAGACTCTGTCTCAAAAAAATAAATAAATAAATAAAAAATAATAAAACTATGGAAGTCAGAAAGAAGTTGCATAGCATTTTTCAAGAAGCTAAAAGAAAAGAACTGTCAACCCAACATTCTATGCCCAGTGAAAACATCCTTCAAGAATGAAAAAGAAATCAAAACATATGTAGATAAAGGAAAATGAAGATAATTTGTCAGCAGGAGGCTAACCTCATAAGGATACCTAAAGGACGTTCTTGAAACAGAAAGGAAATGATGAAATAATAAATCTTAGAAAATCAGGGAGGAAGAATATGATAAGCCAGCATATGGGTACTATAACATACTTTCTTTCTCCCCTTGAGTTTTCTAAATTATGTTTGTCAGTTGAAACAAAAATTATAACACTATTTGATGTGGTTCTACATGCATGTAGATGAAATATTTAAGACAATTGTAATTTAATAGGAGAAAATTAAGAGATGTAAAAAAGACAAGATTTTTATGCTTTACCTGAACTGGTAAAATAAAAATATCGGTGGATTTTCACATTATGTGTATAAAATGTAACCCCTAGAGCAACCAATTAGAAAGCTACACACATATATTGAGTCAATATCACTGTAAGTAAATTAAAATGGGATTCTAAAAAAATAAAATAGTTGAGTAACCCAAATGAAGGCAGGAAAAAGAAAACAGAGAAAGCTAAGACAGAGAACAAATAGAAAACAAGAAGTAAAATGGCAGACAAGCCTTACATATCAACAATTATATTAAATGTAAATGATGTAAGGATACTAATTCTGAGACAGAGATTGGCAGAGTGGGTTAAAAAACTTGACCCAACTATATGCTGTGTGTAAGAAACTCACTTCAGACATATTAGAGTCAGATTGAAAGTAAAAAGATAGAAATGCCACATTATGCAAAGATTAATCAATGGAAAGCAGGAGAGGATTTAGTAAAATCAAATAAAATAGGCTTAAAAATAAGAAAAATTCCAGAGCCAGAGAAGGATGTTATATAATGATAATAGGGTCAATTCACCAAGATAACACAGCTATTATTTTAAATGTGTATGTATCAAATAAGAAAGTTGCAAAACATGTAAAGCAAAATCTGATAGAACTGAAAAGAGAAATAGACAAATCACAATTTGTCTTTAACAACTTCTGTCAACAACAGACAAAAAAATTAAATAAACCTCTTACCAATTGGTAAAGCAAACAAAAAGCAGCAGATATAGAAGAACTTAACACCACCAGACCCAAACCAATTAGACTCAACACCACTGCATAACCCAATTAAACCAATAGGTTTAATAGACATTTATAGCATATTTCATCCAACAACAGCAGAACTGACATTTTTTTTCAAGTGTCCACATAACATATACCAAAACAAACCATATCATAGGCCTCAAAAATCTCAATACATTAAAAGAATTGAGGCCATGCAGAGTGTGTTCTTCTACCACAACGAACTCAAACTAGCGACAATAATAGGAAAATCAACAGACTCTTAGAAACAAAACAGCACATGTCCAGATAATCCACGGGTCAAAGAGAAAAATCTGAAGAGCAATTTTTAAAAATACACTGAATTGAATGAGAATTAAAATACAACATATTAAAGTTTGTGAGACACAGCTAAAGTAGTATGAGAATAAAATTTGGAGCACTAAGTGCACAAATTGGAAAAGCAGAAAACTGTTAAATCAGTAACATAAGCTCACATCTAAATAATCTAGAAAGTGAAGACTGAACCCAAATCCAGGAGGAGGAAGGCAATGATAAAGATAAAAGCAGAAATCCATAGACTTGCAAACAGAAAATGAGAGAGAAATAAATGAAACATAGAGGTTTGAAAAGCTCTATAAAATTAATAAACCACTAGCAAGACAGACCAAGGAGAACTAGAGAAGATGTAAATTACCAATGTCAGGAACAAAACATGGAATATCACTGCAGACCCTGAAGATATCAAAAGGAGAGTAAAGTAATACTAAGAACAACAATACATGCATACATTTGACAACTTACATCAACTGGACCACATCGTTAAAAAACACCAAGCACCACAAGTCACCCAGTAAGAAACAACTAATTTGAATAGCCCTACAATCATTAAGAAAATAGAATTTATAACTTTAAAAACATCCCCAAAATGAATCTACAGACCTAAGTGGTTATGCTAGAGAATTCTATCAAAACCACTAGAGAATTCTATCAAAACTTTAAAGAAGAATGAATACTGATTATACACAATACCTGCCCAAGGAATAGAAGAGAACTCTTCTTAATTAATTTCATGAAGCTATATAACCATTATACTAAATCACACACACACACACACACACACACACACACACAGCAAACAAAAGTTCCCAGAACTGAGTGTGAATTCATCAAGATTGCAAGATACATGAAAATATACGAAAATAAATTTTATTTATATATACTAGCAATGAACACATGGTCATCAAAATTAAAATAAAAATACTATTTACAATTGCTTAAAAAACAAAATATTTGGCCAGGCACTGTGGCTCATGCCTGTAATCCCAGCAATTTGGGAGGCCAAGGCGGGCAGATCATGAGGTCAGGAGATGGAGACCATCCTGGCTAACACGGTGAAACCCCGTCTCTACTAAAAATACAAAAATTAGCCGGGTGTGGTGGCAGGTGCCAGTAGTCTCAGCTACTTGGGAGGCTGAGGCAGGAGAATGGTGTGAACCCAGAGGCAGAGCTTGCCGTGGGCCGAGATCGTGTCACTGCACTCCAGCCTGGGTGACAGAGCAAGACTCCATCTAAAAAAATAAATTAAATTAAATTTAAAAAATATTTAAGGAAAAATTTAAGAAAACATGAACAGGACTTGTATGTTGAAAACTATACAATGCTGATGAGAGGAATAAAACAAAGATCTAAATAACCATGTTCAGTGATTGGGAGACTTAACATAATGAAGATATCAAGCTTCTCCAAATTGATATACATGTTTAATGTAATTCATATTAAAATTTCAACAACGTTTTTATAGATACATGTAAGATGAGTCTAAAATTTATACAGAACGGATAAAGGAAATAACTAAAATAATATTTAAAAGAGAAGAAAGTGGGAGGAATCATTGTACCTGACTTTAAGATTTATTATAATTATATAGTTATAGTAGTCAGCAGTGTGGTGTTGAATCAATGAAACGAAAGAGATCTGCCAACTGGTTACACAGAGATTTCCCCGACTGATTTTTTTTAACAGCTTTATTGAGATATACCATGCAACTCATTTAAAATGTAGAATCACTAAGTTTGTAATATATTCACAGATATGTGCGACCATTGCTACAATCAATTTCAGATGGTTTTCATCATCTCAAAAAGAAGTCCCTTACCATTTAGCTATTAGTTCCCATTACCACATCCTTGCCATCCCTAAGCAAACATTACAGATTTGCCTGGACATTTTATATAAATGGAATCCCATGGGGTCTTCTGTGATTGGCTTCTTTCACTCCGTGAAAGGTAGAATGTTTTCAAGGTTTATCCATGTTGTAATATGTATCAATACTTTGTTACTTTTTAAGGCTAAACAGTACTCCAGGTATGGCTACAACACATTTTGCTCAACCATTCATCATTTGATGAACGTTTGGTTGCTCCCACCACCTTCCACCTACGTTTTCATCTGGTGAACATTTAATTATTTCCACCTACCTACCTAATTTTTGACAAAAGTACAAAATCCATTCGATCTGGGAAAGAGTATTTTCAACAGATGCGCTGGAGCAACTGGATATTGGCAGGCAAAAGAAACAAAACTGGACCTTTACTTACATCTCATATTTTACACAAAAATTAATTCAAAATGAATCATGGATTTAATCATGTCAGAAAGGGAAAAAACTATGAGTAAACTTTTGGGCATATGGCTAGGCAAGGAGTTCCTAAAGTTGACACAAAAAATGTGAGTCAAAAAAGGAAAAAGAATAAAATGAACTGCCTGAAAATTAAAATATTCTTCTCTTTGAAAGACTCCAGAGGATGAAAAAGCAAGGTACAGACTGAGAAAATATTCATAAATCATACCTTGCAAAGGACTATTATCTGAAATATGCAGAGAACACTCAAGACTCAAAAGTCAGTCAAATAATCTTCTTAGAAAGAACAGAAATATAAAGAGACATTTCACCAAAGAGGATATGAAGATGGCGTAGAGACAACAGGAAAACATGTACAACATTATCACAAATCAGGGAAAGGCAAATGGAACCCGCAATGAGATATCACTGCACATCCATCAGAATGGCTTAAAACAGTGACAACACTCAATGCACCTGAGGATGAGGAGAAATACTCTGTCATACATTGCTGGTGGGAACGCAAAATGGTACAGCCGCTCTAGAAAGCAATCTGTCAGTTTCTTGCAAAACTGAACATGCAACTATCACACAACCAACAAGTTGCTCTTCTAGACATTTTCCCCAGGGAAAAGAAAAGTTAATGTTTATATAAAAATGTGTAGAAATGTTTACGGACACATTACTCATCATAGCCAAAAACTCAAAACAATCCAGATGTCTTTCAAAAGATAAAGGTCTATCCTTACCACGGAATTCTTAGTGATAAAATAAGAAGAAATCCCTGATGTATGTAACCACCAGGATTAAACTTCACAGAGTGATACTGAGTGTAAAACCGAAGAGGTTATGTTCTGCATTATTCCATTTATATAGCATTCTTGAAATCATAAAATTATAGAAATGAAGAACAGATTAGTATTCGCTGGGAGTTAAGGAGGGCACGGGGTGGGACTGAAGTGGACGTGGCTGTAAAAGACAACATCAGGAATTTGTGGGGGTGGAAGCCTTCATTCTCTGGACTATATTAATGCCAGTATCCTGGTGGCGATGTCATCCTACAGCTTTGCACTGGGGAAACTGGATAAGGATACACGAGATCTTTCTGTATTATTTCTTACAATTGCTTATGAATCCACAATAATCCCAAATGAAAGGTTTAATGTTTAAAAGCATAAGACACTAGTTTAAAGCTTTTAAATGTTAACAGATAATGTCTTCCCTGTTAAATATCTATGTTTGTTTGTGTGAGATACAGTTTGCATAAAGGGAAAGACAGAGATTGGAAGTAGAAACTGGTAAGTTTTGATAAATGTATGCATCTGTAACCCCCATCTCACCAAGACACAGAGAACTCCCATCACCCAGAACGTTCCTTGGGCCCTTGAAAAGTCAATCCCCGCCCCCATAGCAACCTCTGCTCTAATTTCTAGAAATATAGATGACTTTTGCCTATTTTTTGGATTTAATAAAAACGGAATAATTCAGTATGTATTCTTTCAGTCTGGCTTCTTTCACTCAACATAATGTTACACTAATCTGTGTTTTTTAGGCGATCTTATTGCTGAGTAGTATTCCACTCTTTGAACATAAGACAATTCATTTCTCCATTTTCCTGTTGACAGATATTTGGGGTATGTTATGGACTGAATTATGTTTCCCCCCAAAATTCGTACATTGCAGTCTCAACCACAAGTACCACAGAATGTAATATAATTGGAGATAAATTCTGTACACAGGTAATTAAGTTCAGATGAGGTCATTAATAAGGTAGGCCCTTGTCTGACATGACAGGTGTCTCATAGGAAGACGAGATGAGCACACAGGCATGCACAGAGGGGATTCTGTGTGAAGATAAAGGGAGAAGATGGACACCTGGAAGCCAAAGAGAGAGGACTCAGGAGAAACCAAGCCTGCTGGCACCTTGATCTTGGACCTCCAGTCCCAGTACTTAGAAAATAAATGTCTGTTGTTTAAGCCATCCAGTTTGTGGTACTTTATTATGACAGTTCTGACAAACGAATACAGGCTGTTACTACTTGGGGTCTATCAAGACTAAATATGCTAAGATATTTTATACAAGTTTTATTGCAGACATATGTTTTAGTGCATCTGAGCTAAGTACCTCAGAGTGGAAGAGCTCATCACAGGACAGGTGCAAGTTTAGCAGTTTAACATTATAAGAAACTGCCAGATTTCCAAAATATTGGGACAATGCAACTCTCTTCTCTGCAACGTATAAGAGCTCTGGTCACTTCACAAGCCTCACTGATATTTGATATCATCAGTTCTTTGTTTTGTTTTGTTTTTTAACGTTTTAGTCATTCTTGTGGGTGTGAAATGACATTTTTCAGGGGTTTTTAATTTGCAATTTTCTGGTGACTAATAATGTTTGGCATCTTTTAATATACTTATTATCCATTTGAATATCTTATTTTGTGAAACAGCTAGTCAAATCTTTTCTTATTGGGTTGTTAGTATTTTTGTTAATTGATCTATAGTTCTTTATACATGCCAGGCCCTTTGTCAGACGTCTGAATTATGACCTTTTTTCCCTCTTGATTTGTGCATTGCTTTTTTGTTTTCATAATGGCGTCTTGCAAAGAGAGAAGCTCTACATTTTGTTGAAAGCTAATGTATCCATTGTTCTTTTTACAGTTCTGGCTTTCCTTGTCCTGTGATATTTTTATCTGCCTCAAGGTTGGGAAGATTTTCAAGCATGCTTTCCTCTAGAGACTTACACATTTTAGTTTTTAATTTTAGTTCTAGGATACATTTTGCTTTACAATTTGCATGTGGTATGAAGTAGGGGTTCAATCTTGTTTCTTATACTCTCATATTTTTATTCTAATCCCATTTGTTGAAAAGACCTTTCTTTCCCTACTGAAAAAGATGGACTTTATTAACTATCTGTACCCTTTGCACTTCCACAATGTATTTGAGAATCAGTATATCAAGTTCTATAAAACATCTTTTGACTATTTTGATTGCATTAAAGTTATATATAAATTTGGGACAAGTTGGCAGCTTTAAAATCTTGAGTCTTTCTATCCATAAAATGCCTATTTCCCCAATTTTTTGTTTGTTTTTAAACATCTCAAATACACTTATAAAACTTTATCTTAAATAAATTGCACATTCTTGATTAGATTACACTTTGGAATCTCCCTTATCTTTTTTTTTTTTACCATTGTGAATATTATATATATTTTTTTACATGCTCCATTTGTTGCATGTATTACAGAAATGCAAATAATAATTATATATTGATTTTTTAACTTGCCAAACTATTTTTATTCATTATTTATTCTAGAAATACTAACATGCATATTTAATTTGACAGTTAAAATGTAATAAGTCTGTTTACCTCTCTCCAAATTTATGTGCTGTTTTTGTCCAGCACTTTAGTCTTAACTGAATTTTTAACCCCACAGAGCATTCCTTCATTATTGTTCTCTCATAGATCAAGGCAGGTTCATGTTTCGCCACGTTTAGTGCTTTCTTTGCTCACTATTCTTGCAGGTATCTGACTTTTCTCTTGGGATGATTTTTTTTTCTTTCTCTAGAACTGCATTACAACTTTAGTTAGTGAGAGTCTGTTGGAGTAAATCTGTGTTTATATTTTCTTTTGTTTTTTAACTTTTCACCTCTTTATTTCGCCTTTGCCTTTGTATTCTACAGATGTTGGGCACTGTGTTCAACATTTATTCAAAAAGGTAAACTTAGTTACCCTCTTGTGTGTATCTTCTGTGTACTTGCAGATTTATGTATTCATCTGGCTATACTACCAGTTATTAAGAGAGCTATATTAAAATCCACCATTATGATGATTCATTTGTCTACTTTAAAAAAATTCTGCTGATATTTATTTCATATATCTTAAGATTCTATTATTAGGAACATGCACGATTAGAACACTTAGATCTTTCTGTTATTTTATCATGTGCTGCTCTCTTTAATCTCAAATAATGTTTCTTTCACTAAAGTATACTTGGTTTGTTGTGAACATACAGAGCAGCTTTCTTTTGCTAGTGTTGTGTGTAGAGCTGTTTCCAGTGTTAGTGAGATCCTGTGCAAATCCTTTACGTTGGGCCCCTGTCTAGAGAAATAATTTGATTTTAAAATGTGTTAGAAGATCCACAGGTCCACCTGGGGTGCCGTCATTTATTCCTGAAGACCTAGAATGAGGAGAAGAGCAGAGGGACACACCCACTGGGTGGTTCTCTGAGCAGTGTCCTAGGGCTTTTCCACACCCACTGGGTGGTTCTCTGAGCAGTGTCCTGGGGATCCTTCCACACTCACTGGGTGAGTCTCTGCGTGTGGGGATTCTTTCCAGTGTCTGGACACCATTTTCTCCTGTTCAGGTCCAGAAATCCCTCTTCATGTTCTTTATCATCAAGCGCACCATTCCTGGCTGATTTCATATCTCCCGACATGATAATAAGGTGACCACCCAGTTGTGACTCACCGTGGCAGGGCCCTTGGGATCCCGTTCGCAGACTCATGTGGGTCTCCTGGCCTCTGCAGCGCCGATGCTGTGGGCCTGGCGCCTGCTTCCTCTTGACTCTAGGAGCCTGGTCCTCAGCACTGACTTCCTCAGAGCCTCCCAAAGGCTGTGTCCCTGATACCTTAATGAAAGCCACGAACCACGTCTCCAGAGAACACAGGAAACCGGCTGGACTGGGGATTCTCCACATTTGCAGGACCTGGGGTCTTGGGGTTTGCATCAGTTCTGGAAAACGTTTGGTTATTCTCTGTCTGCGTCGGGCATGTCTCTTCTCTCTCAGCTCATCTGTGGCTCTCTGAACATTTCCCAGCCCTTCTCACTTCAGCCTCCGTGTTCTCCATCTTCACCTTCATGTCACCCAAACGCTTTCCCTCTGTGGGATGATTTTTGAATAATTCCTTCAAATCTCTCTTCTAGTCCATTTATCACCTCTTCTGTTGTGTCTAATATACTTTTAAATACACACATTGTGTTCCAAACCTCAACACTGCATCTTTCATTTCTAAAAGATGTATTATATTCATTTACAAACTCATAAGGTTATTTTTAGAAATTCTCATTCTTCAATGGCTACTTTAATATATTTTAAAATATTTTAATACACCCTTCAAAGAGCACACTAAAACTTTTAAATTACATTTAAACATATTTCAAACACACACATTGATACCCCGTATACTATAATCCTAATACCATTTGTCTTCTGGGGTCTGATCCTTCTGTTTTGATTTTTTCCTATAAGCCTCAGTCATGGTGGCCTCTTTCCTCCTGGGCTTCTGCTTTCGAATATGAATATGTCCCTTTGATCTGTTTCTATGGAGTCTCTTTGGGGACTGGATTTGAAATGCGTCCCTGCAGAGGGTTTCTAATTCCTCATTGTCAGCTGCCTGGGGCCACTTCCCACCAGGGACCACTTCAAACCACTTTTTTTTTTGTTTGTTTCCACACAGGTGATATGAATACTGACTCCAGAATCACATGTGGACGCGGTCTGTGGTTCTTCATTTTTCAAAGAGGCTTCTCCCTCCATCTAGAACTGGGCATGTTTCCTGTCTTCCTTTGCGGAGCAGTTCTCCTGGCCCACAACGAGGATGCTGCTTTCCCGGGATCCTGGAATCTCCCGGGCAGCCTCCTGCCCTGGACAAGGGCTCGGTCACCAGACGCTGGCCCCAGCACAGATGGGGTGGGTTAACATGGGAGTCTCCCGGGCAGCCTCCACGTCTGGACATGGGTTCCCCAAGACAAAGGCTTCGTCACCAGGCGCCGGCACCTGCGCTAGTTGGATGGAGGCTCCGCTTCAGCCTCTCCCTATTGTAAGTTTTCTCTCAGGATCTCGTCTTCTTCTTGGCCAATTCAGCCTTGCACTTTTTAAAAATTGTAATCCTATCATTGAAAAACTGTTTCATACTGGAAGGGTTTTTCAACACATGTACCTGATAAGATCCTCATTCAGCAAGGGCATATAGGAGTGGCAGTCTGTCATGTCCCAGATTCTGAGGACAAGCTGCACCCTGCCACATGCAGCTCACATTTCAGTGATTCTCAGGTCAGGACGGGAGGGGTTTCTGGACAGCCCAGATCCCTAGTCTGCACCTGCCTTCTTCTCCTGCCTCCTGAGCGGCACTCAGGGGAGTGGCTGCCCCAGCACCTGCCTGGGCTCCCCTGCTGGGGACAGGGAAGAAAAGAGCAAGTCTCCCCTCCCAGCAGGAGGAAGGCCGTGCGGCGACCTGGCTGGCTCCTGGAACTGTAGAGAAGTAAAACTAGGACAAGGATGGGGAAAAGTATCTTTGGAAGTGGTGTGAGTGGAAGGATAAAATAAATCCTCTCTCTTTCCTCGTTCTAAAAAGGTTAGGGGAGAAGCAGGCACCCGACAGGCAGGGAAGGGGCGGCAGAATCGTGGGATGTTGAACTCACTGGAATTCAAACCCGCCAGGAAATTTGATTAATTTGCCTATTTAAAAAAAAATTCTGCTGATATTTATTTCATATATCTTAAGGTTGCATGATTAGAACACTTACGCCTTTCTGTTATTTTATTATGTGCTGCCCTCTTTAATCTCAAATAATGTTTCTTGCACTAAAGTATACTTGGCTTGTTGGTAATATACTTAAACCAGCTTCATGTAGCTGAGGCAGAAGCTTCAGGCCCCAGTTAACTTCCTTGACTACTGCAGCCCACAGCCCACTTCCCTCCACGCTGCGCGGGCACCGAGGCGGCCGGGGGAGCTTCCTTGACTACTGCAGCCCACTTCCCTCCACGCTGCGTGGGCCCCGAGATGGCCAGGGGGAGCTACACAAGGCACCATGTCTGGTGCCTGGATTGCAGGCAGTGAGTAGGTTATTACTAAAAATCAGAAACTTTGGCTCCGCTCAGCCCTGTGGGGCTGCTTCCAGGCTGCCCTGAGGGCAGAGGAGCCTCCCAGGAACAGGATCTCTCCCTCTCTTCATTCCCTGTGTTGAGTCATAAGGCTTTGGGGAGAAGGTGCATAACCGGAAGGCCTCCCCCTCCCACCTCTTTATTGAGATGCAGTGAGGCTGTCACTTCCTATGAGTGTTTTGCTTTCCCAAATGCAAGCAGGGGACTTGCAGAATGGCAGGTGCTGGGACCTGCTGGGAAGAGGCTGCAGCCCCCACGCTGCACTCCTTGTGGACTCCCCCCAGGTGGCTCTGGCTGGCTCTGGCAGGGACAGGACCTTTATGTGTGGTAGTCCACAAGCGTGCCCTCTCTTTCCAAAACCAGTTTGTCCAGCCGTGACTGGTCCTGGTCTTGCTGATAGAAGAAAGAGCACTGCACTGGGCCCAGAGGCCCAGGATCCTGGCCCCACCTCAGCTGCCTGAGTGGCCTTGGGTGTCCCAGGCCAGCCCCTCGGAGCAGCAGCAGGGGTTTGCTGAGAAGCCGAGGGTCTTGAAGCTCCTGCAGCTCCCCCACCTGTGGGTGGGCTTCAATCTGGTGTGCAGCGCTCTGGCCCACAAAGCTGAGGCCTGTGGCAGCGGCCAGCCTCGGTCCCAGCCTGGGGCTCAGCTCTGGGATGCATGAGGCTGTGTCTGGTTGGGTGGAAGGAACTCTTCTCTCAGGCTAAAGAGCATATGGGGTGAAACAGGCTTCACTCTCGTCCCTGTCCTGGACTTTTCACATTTTACGTTTTTCTTTTCTATTATTTTTTGGCCTTTTTCTCTGACTGTGCCAAGGAAGTGTTCTCTCCTAAGGCCCCAGGGAGGTGGCCAAGGCTGACTCACCCTGGACCTGGCCCGTGGACTCCCGGCTCATAGGAGAGGCAGATCCTTATGGTCTGTCTGAGGGCTTGGAAGTTGGAGCCACTGGGAATCTTCCCTCAACAGCTTAAGGACATCTTATGGGCTGGCTCTTGTGCAGGGAGGGGTCTGGCTCTTTGCTGGAGTCCTTCCCACCCTGTCTGGTTTCACACAAGCCACAGACCAGGTGATTCAGCTTGAGATGGCCCCGCTGCCCTCCCAGGTCCCTGTGAAACCTCATTCTCTCTCAGGCCCCACGGTCTCATGGGCGTATTTCTATTTTACCACTTAGCTCCTTAGACAATCAAAACTCTTGCCCTGTCTAATTCTGAACATGGGAAAAGGTCAGAAGTCAGATGCCCCAGGGACTGGTCCCAAGGCAAGAATATCTCAATGTATTTATTAATGAGCTGAAAGAGTCAGAGGAAAGGTTAAGAGGCAGAGTTTGCTGAATGTACAGAATTATTTAAGTTAACTCTTCAGGGAAGAAAAAACAGACTGTCTTCTATGAAATTCTATTTTTTTCTCACCCTAAGACTATTTTGTCAGGGTGAAAAATATTAAGACAATCAATGGTGCGGAGAACACACTTAGTCTCCTCTTTTTTTTGTTGAGACAGAATTACTAGTGAGAGTAGAGATTGGGGCTTAAAGGATTAGGATTGCTGCATCCAGAGTTGCCACCTCTTGGGAATAGGTGCATCTCCACAGTCAGTCACAGACGTGATTCCAAAGAGAAGGGAAGAGTGGGAGCGTGTGCAGAGGGCCAGTAGGGACGTGTCCTCAGTTACCAGGTATCCCCAGCACCTCAGCAACACTCTGATCCTTTGGCCTCCTTTCCTGGAAAACCTGGGCTCTGGGAAGCTGCTTGAGTCCAAATCCCAGCCCTGACTAAGGATCGGTCTCAGATTCCTGGGCAGGTTGCAAATGTCTCTTTGCCTCGGTTCCTCATCCTTTAAACAGGCACAGGGACATACCATCTTCATGGCACTTTGGGATGGATTTAGTGAAATGATGTGTGTCATAGCTTAGGATAATATCTGGCTCCTGTGTCCGCGCCTCATGACCACGAGCCACAGGGCCCTTCATCTGCGCATATCATGACCAAATGTTAAACCAAGCTCCTGGGGACTCCTGCACACACAGAGGGCTTCACCCTGGCCTGACGAGGCCCGTCGATAGCTGGGTCTGCTGAAGGAACACCTCTTCCACTCTCATTCTTTGTGCTCTGAGCTCCCATCCACAGCATACACTGTGGGCCGAATTGGGGTGTTGATAATCCTATTGTACAGCCAGGCTGCACCACGGGCACTGCTAGCTCAGATGCCACTGGCAGAATGGGAGGTGTGGGAATAGCTTTAAAATTCTGATCAGCTCAAGCACGGGCTGCAGAAGCTGAGTTACCAGAAATGTCCAGACCACTCTCTTGTTCTGGTGCCTCTAAGGAAGTGTGCTTGGGGTTCAGTCGTGAATTCAGACTCTGTGCCTTGGCAGTTTGCTAATTTGAGCCTGGTGGGAATCTGCCTCTCCACTGTTTGGGGGCTGTAGGGTGATAAGAGTCTCCTAGCAGAATAGAATCTGTGTGCAGAGGAGGCTGACTGGCTTCCAGATAGAAGCAGAAACTTTCCAGAGCGCTTTCTGCTAAAGCTTCCACCTGTTCAGAGCGGGCACAGTAGGATTCTCCTTGGCCACTGGGGGCCTTGTGCTGCTAGTTTTGCCCCCAAACAGTGAAACTATGTTAAAAACACACTCGATCATCAACAGTGCTCCCAAGTCGGACCAGGCCACTTTGCTTCTTGAATTATTTCCAAGCAATGGGTTTGTTGTCACCTGCTTCCCAATTGCAGCCCCTCTTAGGTGTCAGGGTGTGACACGCCCACAGAGTGGTGGAGCCTGGAGACAGGGAGCTGCATCGCCCTCTCAGTGCAGGTAAGAAATCAGGCAGGTGCACCTTGCAGCGGGACCGATCACAGCAGGGCTAATGCAGTGGCTTCATCCGCATGGGATCTCTAGGCTCCTGCACCAGAAGATACAACTACATGGCAGTAGAGATGTTTGCGTCAAAATGGGAAGTTTATGTGTTTTCTGACTGGTAAATGCCTGCTTAACATGAATCAGTGTGGCTTTTAGTTGTTTGCACAGGCTTTGTAGAGAAAATGCAAATGACTTCATGTCACCAAACCCCACAAATCATGCCACCATATGTGTGCAGTGAGCAGGAGGCAGAGGAATTGCATGGCTGTGAGAATGCCCCACACCACACAGCCTCCTTTCTCCTCCTTCCCTGTCGGTGTGTCCCCTAAGTCATCCTCGGTTAAGATTAATGATCTCTGTCCCCTCCCCTAGCAGCCGGATGCTGCCAGGCAGTAGTGGGGCAGTAAAGGGCACAGGAGCAGTCATGGGTGAGGGGGCCAGGCTCAGGGTGCCCCTCTTAGAGCCAGGAGCTCGTCCTTCAGTCTCTGACCTTCCTGCCCCCTCCCCACAGGATTTTGCCCTTCCTTCTCTTCTTCCCTCTCCCTCCCTCCTCCCTGCCCTCCCAAGTATTTCCAGGTCTAAGGAGCAGAACAAATGTGGGAGTGGGCAGGGGCTGGGCTTCGCTAGGATTCAGCCCCAGGCTGCCTTGATGTGACTCTTACAAAGGTGCCCTCTAGGTGGACACATCCCTATACTTGGCATGGCTGGGCAAGTGACCTGGCTGGACCCCATCCTCCCCTTGGCTAAGCAACCCCTACAGGGCGCACCTGCAAAGTCTTGCTGCACTTCTGTCCAGTGGGTGTGGACATAAGGCAGTTTCCTCTTGGCTTCATCCACGGGGTTCAGGCATGACCTTCCCGGGGATCCTGGCCTGGGTCTTCCCTACAGCATGAAGGTTCTTCTGTGCCCTTCCTTGAGCATTTATTAACTTCTTACAGTGTGCAGTGGAAGAGGAGAAGGAAGAACCCACAGTTCTTGCCATCCAGGGCCTCTCCACCAAACCAGACAGAGGGGCACGTGTGTGGAAGGACCCTGGCACAGTGAGGGCCTTGGGAAGTGTCTTATGGAGGGTGAGGGATGGGAGGGCAGGCAGTGGGAAGAAGAGTGGCAGTTGGAGAGTGGAGGGTGGGAAGTGGGGGATGAGGGAACGGGGAAGTGGAGGGTTGAGTGGGAGGGCAGGCAGTGGGAAGAAGAGCGGCAGTTGGAGAGTGGAGGGTGGGAGGTGGAGGATGAGGGAATGGGGAAGTGGAGGGTTGAGGGCTTGGTACAGAGAGAAGCTTTGTTCCCACCACGGTTCCGTCTCAACCTGAGCATCCTGGGAGCTGCAGCCCAGGCCTGTGGTGTCTGGTTTCATCACAGTCATACCAGCCCCGCACAAACTCTGCCCACTCCATGGTTTGGGACATTTCTTGTATGTCTCACAGATGATCTATAGATAGATAGACAGGTAGGCTGATTAACATTTTTACTTAAAAATAGAATATGTAATTATTTTCACTTCAATTAATATTCTTCTGTAACAATACTTGCATGGCAGAGAGTATTTTATCCTATAGATATTTTATCATTTATATCACCAGTCTTTGATTATAAATAGTTAATTTCTATACTACAAAATAAATATTCTAACATATTCAAAAATAAATTGTTAATATTAAATGTATTCCTGCATACGCTGGTAGCCAGCCTGTTCTCATTTCAAGATCCTTGTCTTAACTATATCTGCAAAGTCCGTTTTTTCAAATACAGTTATAGGGTAGACAGTTTTTTTTCTTTTTTTTTTTTTTTTTTGGAGGGGGCACAGTCAACTGACCACAGTGAGCGTGTAAGTGTGTAGTCAGCATCCTGGACTAGAGGAGGAAGCGGAGAGCCTGGGCGAGTTGCCTCACGAAGGCGTCAGGCCTCAGGAGGACCTCAATGTTGGGGCAGAGGGGAAGGGGGACGTTTTGGGGTTGGTGGCTGCTGAAGCCTGAGCACTCCACGGGGAAAGTGACGCATGTGAGGAAATTCTGAGCTGGGCTGCTCTGTAACTGCATTTCTGAGTGCTGAAGACTGAAGGAAGTTTGGTGCCTCTTTCAGGTATGTTTGTCAGGGGAGGTGGAAGAAATGTGTTCAGAAATGCCACCAGGGTTTCGGCAGCAGCATCATGAGCAGGCAGGAACCCAGGAGCCCTGTCTCCACTGGTTCTGTCCAGGGAGCAGTGCTACCCAGAGCCTGAGGGCCAGACCAGCCAGGGCCACACTAGGCAGCAAGCAGTGACTGTGTGGGGAGTCCCAGGCTGGCAGAGGGACCGGGCGCTGGGAAGCAGGCTCCACGGAGCTCACTGTCTCTCAGCCAACATGGGTTATGCTGTGCACACACGTGCTAGGCCCCAGAAAGTCTGGAGAGCTGCTTCAGAGGAAAGGATTCCTGAGGGCCGGGGAGCATGCATTTCTAAACATAAAGACCCTCATGAAGACACACAGCCAAAGGGGACCTGTAGGCAGCATGCGAGGGCAGGGGGCTCCCGGCTCCAGGCCTGTAGCTGCCCTGGAAGGAAAACAGTGAGTGTATGGAGGCCGGGGAGTCCCAGGACCCTGAGGGTACAAACCAGGTAGGCAAAGGGGCAGGCCAAACAGGCAAGGGGCTCTCGGCAGCTGCCTGTTACCTGCCTGACTCCATGTGGGGGTCCCTGTCTCTCAATTCTGAACACAGGTACACACTGTTTAAACAAACAGGCCACAAGCTACTCATCCGCCTCGGTGAAGGCTTGAGCGGAGCGATATGCACTAAGCGCCTGCTCTTCACCAGCTACTGGGTGGCTCTTTTCACACGCATGGTCCTTTGAAAGTTGCAGAAAGTTGGCACAGCGGATGCGCATTCACACGGCAGGGCCTCCGACCTGACAGTGGGTGCGAATTCACACGACAGGGCCCCCCACCTGACAGTGGGTGTGAATTCACACGGCAGGGCCCCTGACCTGATAGTGGGTGCAAATTCACACGGCAGGGCCCCCGACCTAACAGTGGATGCGAATTCGCAGGACAGGGCCCGACCTGAACCTCCATCTGTCCTCAGTGGGGTATGTGCTCTGGTATTGATAAGTGGGTTGTTCTAAGATTTTTTAAAACATGTGGGGAAATGTTTATGCTGTGATACTGAGTGAAAAATAAGATTTAAGGTTATTTATAGTACAGGCTGCATTAAAGCTATTTATTATAAAATGCAATTTAATATAAAATGTAATACTGTATTACAAGATGCAATATATTATTCATACTACACACACACGTATACACATTAGAGAGAGAGAGAAGTGAGGAGAAAAAATGATTGTAGAGAGGTCACCAAAAGGTTAGCACTGCTTCTCCCTGAGGGGTTCCGACTCATAGTGCTCTGCAGTATTTTCCAGATATCCTACAGTAACACACTGATAACAAAAATAACAATAATAACAGCCTTTATCAGGCAAGCGTGCTCCTGCCTGCCCGGGAGGCCTGCGGGCCCAGTGTGCCTTGCGTGTGTCTCTCTCTCTTTCACTGGGAGCCTCACTTTCCATCACTTGACTCCATGAGTGGCCTGTCCTCTTCCCACTTTGTGCTTGCCTTGGGCGATCCCATCCACATCTTTGATCACAATCACTACGGACAGCTGCCACTCTCAATTTTTGTGTTAATTTCAGTTCTGTGGCTCCATCCAAGACCTTGCTCCTGAACTCCAGGCTGAAGTTTTCAACTGTGAAGAGGATAAGTCTTTCCAGGTGATCTTGGAGCCTTCCAGGTCAGCACATCTTCACCCACCTCTTGGCCCACAGTGCATC
The DNA here is from genome assembly GCF_007565055.1 of Rhinopithecus roxellana. NCBI lineage: Eukaryota > Metazoa > Chordata > Mammalia > Primates > Cercopithecidae > Rhinopithecus > Rhinopithecus roxellana. Next base: position 51,312,689 of record NC_044559.1, on the reverse strand, counting down.
CATCCCTAAGGGCTCCTCATCCCTAGTCTCAGATTCCCCAGGCTCTCCCCAGTCTCACAGAACAGGGGAGCCACCCTCCCACCCTTCTCCTCCTCAGCCTGCACTGAGTCAGGTGTCACCCTGCCGATTCCTCCTCAGCCTGCACTGAGTCAGGTGTCACCCTGCCGATTCCTCCTCTGGGTCCTTGGTGGCACAGCTTTCTTTCAGGGCCTCATCATCGCGCAGCTGGCGAGTGTTCAGAAAGGAGTCGGTCTGAATGGCACTTGCTTTGGAAAGAAGTTCTGGCAGCGTGGGCGGTGGGCGGTGCAGGGAACCGCGGCGGTGATATGCAGGGCCTTGACCTCCCTCCTGTTCCCCTGGGGTTTAACTCTACCGGCCTGGAAGGAAATGTTTTCATCTCTCCCATTTTGGGATTCTATTAGGGTTTACTTAGAAAAACAAAATAAAATAACTTCCAAAAAAAAAAAAAGAAAAGAAAAGAAAAAACCTATGGGCTTCAAAATCTTATTCCACTGATGCCTCTGAAACCTTCCACATGATTTTTTCCTGAAAGGTAATAAACAATTGGGAACTCATTAGCACATGCAGATAATTCACACATTTTCCCTGCTGCGAATCTCCTCTTCCTAGGTGATATCCTGTCTCAGCTTAGCAGGAAATTTTTGCTGGCTTTGCCCAAATAACATGGAAAGACTTAAGGTTGTTTTTATTGGATAGGAGAGCTGGAGACTAGACTGTATATAAGGTGCCTTATAAAGCAAATTTCTCCTGATTTTTACAGGGAGACAAAGGGCGAGTTTGTGGAGTGCCAGCCACCTGTCCTGCTTAGGGCTGACCTCTGGGGGCACTCACAGGGAGGCAGATGTGCCAGCCAGCACACGTCTCTCTGGCAGAGTGTTTCAGCTCAAAGCCAGACATTCACCTGGCTTCCAGTCCCCAGGAAGAAGGTGGCATCCTGCTTGTTTGTACGACAGCCATCTTCTTTGCATCTTCTCTGCCTTTGCTCTTTCAACCATCCTCAAGATGTACAAAGGACCTTTGCAGAACCAGTTCATGGAGGGAGTCCTTCTAAACAATCATTGAAATGAGTGTGTCTATGAGGGAGCATCTCCTACCCATGAGGATGTAGAAAGTTCCCGGGTTAAGTGGGATGAGAGGCAAACCCCGAAATGAAGCTGATGAAAATGAGAGCCAGGAGGAGGAGAAGAAGCCCTGTGCTGGGTCTTTGGCCCTAGCAACAATTAGTGGAAATGGTCATGTCTGCATCGTCCAGGGCTGTTTTCCCATAATTTAGCACACAGAATGGTACAGAAAAGGGCTTCCAAGCATTGTCATACAAAAGGAGAGTCAAGCTTGTGGCAGGAAACAGCAAAAGAGTTTAGGCTGCTTTGTGGTTGAGTCGAGTTGCTTCTGACTTTCCACCTCTTCTTCAGAGCCAAGCAGTGGCTCAAGGGGTCCTGAGCTCAGAGCATCAGCAAGCCCGGGGGGTGCGCTGGCAAAAACTGACTTCACCAGAACCCTTTCTAGGACAGTGGGGATGGAGCTGGGATTCCCTAAAGGAGTGCTTCAGCTCCCACAGATTGTGGCTCACTCTATCTTTCCAGGAGCCTGGGGCCACACACATGAAGCTCTGCTTTTGCAGAGAACAGCATGCAAGCCAGGCACCAACACCCCTGGCCTTGTGTCTCTGCCTCCAAACAATGAAGAAGGGAGGAGAATCTCCTGTTCAAAAGGGACCATGCGGTGGGGGAGGTGGGTGGCGGGGGCAGGTGAGCCTGCCTAGAGATGCCTCCCCAATATCCTGATCTGGCTCTGACCATTAAACTGACACATTTATAACACATAAGCACATACTAATATATGCACATAAATTAAGGGTGTAAGTGAATAGTAACAGCCTTCTAATCTGCAGAGCTTTCTGATTTTAGGTGAATAAAAAATGCCAGTACTTTTGCATCAAAGAGAGAGATAAACTTGCTAATTGAAAACTGGTTTTCGTGGAGGAAAATATGGAGGCGCCAGCTATGTAAATCAGCATATGCCCAGATCTAAAAGAAATCATGCCAGGCCAAGAGGAAATTAAGCAAATCAGGATAATGAGGAAATAACCCTAGACGCAAATTAGAAGCACTGGGGTGCTTGAGTCCATCTCAGGAGGTTGGTAGTGGACAGGTGGGAGGTGATGCGAACACGTGTTTGGAGTACCAGGCATGTCTGTGCCAGTAGGTGGGTGGGTGCCTGCTCTCCCACCAAGCTCAGGGAGGGTTTTTCATGCAGGTTCTTAAATGCATGGATCATAACGCTGCCTTTTGCATCCCGAAAGCCCCTTCAAATGCCTCTAACAAGCACTGGTCTCGCGCTGGCATTAGCTGTGCTTGGGTTTCCTGGGTTTAGCGACCTAAGGGGTTTACAGCGCACGGAAGTCTCTGCCCAGCTCTCAGCGCGTGTCGCCAGGGGCTGGACTGAAGCTGTGGCCCGGGATGGGGAGGACGCTGGCGGCCTCCGAAGCAGGGTCTATGGCGGGGAAGGGCGAGCGCCGTCTGGCGGTGGCTGCGCGTGGCCAGCGCTGACCCAAGCTCGGTTCGGCCGGCGCTGCCGCGTGTGCTCCGGGCGGAGCGAGGGTCCTCGGGGCCCGAGTCTGTCCTGGGTCCCAGGAAGTTCGGCGTGCAGCGTCAGAGGCTGCGTGTGCTGGGGTTGGGAGGAGCACAGACTGTGCCTGGGGCATCCAGGACGCATTCACAGAGGGGTGGTCCGCCCCACCCTGGGAGTGTCCTGGGCAAAGGCCCTGGGGCCACCTGCCTGGTGCCTTGGAGGGCGTAGGGCAGGAGATGCCGAGACCAGCGGGCCACTGTGGGGCGCGGAACTTTAGACCAGGCACCCACAGCTCAACCTCTGGGCCAGGGGACCCGCGGGGGCCTTAAGAACGTGTTTGGCTGATTTGTGCAGCAGAAATCCGCCAGCGCCTAGCAGCGTCCGGGCCGCCTGCGCCGGGATCCGCAGCCCAGTACCCCCCGGTCCCGCGCCCTGGACTCCGAGGAGGCCAGGTAGAGAGCGGCCCGCGCTGTCCCCATCTGCGCCCTCAGCCCCACCCGGGCAGCGGGACATGCCTGGCTCCGGCGCCGCCACCCCGGCTTCCGCTTGCCCTTGAGCGCGGAGCCCGGAGTCTCGCTGGCGGTGCGCTGGGTCCCCGAGGGCCAGAGGCCACCAGGGGGGCGGCATTGGCGGGAGCCCAGCCGGGCGCGCCCTCGGCCCTCGCCCACCCACGTCCTCCGCGGCCGCCCGGGTCCAGGGGGCGCAGTGGGGAGGAGACCCGGGCCAGGGCCAGGGAGCGCGCGGGCGGGGCGGGGGCTGGCGGGGAGGGGCGCGGGCGGGCGGGGACCGGGGCGGGGGCCGGGTCCGGGGGCGGCGGCGGCGCGGGCGGGAGGAGGAGGAGCTCCCCGCGCGGGGCAGGGGCGGAGCGAGCGGCCGCGCAGTGGAGCCAAGTGAGTTCGCTCCGGAGCCCGCGCCGCCGCCGGCCCCGCATCTCGGGCGCCCGCCGCCCCCGCCGCCGCCGCCTGCGCGGGGATGTAGGATGCAGGCGGGCGCCAGGTTCCAGCGGCGGCGGCGGCAGCTGCAACAGCAGCAGCCCCGGCGGCGGCAGCCTCTCCTCTGGCCCATGGACGCAGAGCCACCGCCGCCGCCGCCCTGGGTCTGGATGGTGCCCGGCTCCGCCGGGCTGCTCCGGCTCAGCGCGGGGGTTGCGGTTCCCCCGGTGCTGCTCGCCTCGGCCCCGCCGCCCGCGGCCGCTTTGCTCCCCGGTCTCCCAGGCTGGCCGGCCCCGAGCGAGCCGGTGCTCCCGCTGCTGCCGCTGCCCTCTGCGCCAGACCCCGCCGCCGCCGCCGCGCACCCCTTCCCCGCGCTCCACGGGCAGGTAACGTGTCCCCGTCCCGCCTCGGCCCGGATCGCCGGCTCCCCAGCTCCTGGGCGCGCCCTGCCCGGCCCGGCTCTGGCCTCCGGCTCGCGCGCCCTCCTCCCCGGCGGTCCTCGCCGCCCCAAACCCTCAGGACGCAGCCCTGCAACCGTGCCTCGGCGAGAAAGTTCATGCTTGGACGCCCGGCTGTCCACCTCCGCAGCTTTGGCAGGTGCCTCCGGGTGTCCGGACCCAGCCGTGGAGGGACCCGCCGCCCAGGCCCGCGTGGGGACCGCAGGGAACTCGCGCCAGGCCGGGGGCCGCTGTCCACCGCGCGGTGCTGAAGTGACTCCGTGGCCGCCGCGGGCCGTGGCTGACATCGCGGAGAAGTTAGGACTTTCACTGTCTCTGCCAGACTTGAAAGCAAGCTGGAAATCGATAGCTGTTTCGGATTCTAATCTGGTTTGGATTTTTCCCCCTTTCGTTTGAAAATAGACTCAGGGCAATGCTTAAGAGAATTCCAACCGGTGGAAGTGGCTGGGAAATCCTGCCTTCGGTACTGAGAGGTATTACCGGAGATTCCCCTGCCCAGGCCTGCTGAAGTCCACCACATTCGTTAATGCCACACTGCACTTTAGAAGAGTTTGGCTTTTAAGACATGAAATTAAAAAGAAAAAGTGACTGAACCTTTGATAAATGGTGCAGCGGAGCCAGGCGGGCTGGTTTTGGCAAGATTCATTGTCAGCTAACGATGCAGATGCATTTAAAATCAGGGAATAGCGTGCATTTTATTCCAAGGATTGACCTCATTAGCATATTCAAATGAGTGTTATGTTAGAATACATCATTTGATTAATTTAATTCCAATATTATCTTGTGAGTTTTTCTAAAAGATGTTGTTAAACTCCTGCTAAATTGGTCTTTAGACTTAATGATACGTCACATATGCAGCCCTGGATATTGTGTTTTTATGTGTGATGCAGTTTATTTTGGAGAATTTTCAATAAACGTTGGTAGTTTTGCCGTATTTTGGAGGGTGTTATATCAGAATGCTGCCACTAGAGGGATATAATGTCAAGGAACTACATTTTTTAAAATTCTGTTTTAAAAAACTGCATTTTTTCACTTGTATAAATTTAAGAGAACATTTTTTAAAAACCTTAGTATTAATATTTTAAATATTTTTGTGCTACCCATCTTCTGTAAAGTAAGAATATGTAGAACCAGAAGAACATTTTCACATGACAGGAACATCACAAATGCTTTTATGATTTTAAAACAATAGGTACTGAAACGTTCCATGTCGTTGAGCAATGCATTTTATTAGTGCCTTATGAGGTCTCCGTTATTTTAATTAGAGAGACGGTGTCCTGAATTACCAGCCCCTTTCCGTGACTGATGTTTTATTCTGTACATTGAGATCTTCAAGTCATGAGATGCTTAGTTGTTGTTGTTGTTGTTGTTTTCCCCATAGAATCTGTTTGTATTGGTGAACCTTGTGTTGGTGAAACTTGGAAGCTTAACTTCTCAGATATTTTCATTTTGAAAGTATTAGTTGTTTGTAAAACGACAAATGTAATTAATACAAAATGCAATACTGAAAGGGATAATATAGCCCTATGCCTGCCTATAAAAATAATTTAAGAATTAGAAAGGGAATACCCAGCATTTCTCTTTTTCATGGTGGTTTCTTATTATCTCAAAGCAGAAACCCATTTCTTACCTCGTGCTTGAGGTTTTGTGCTTAGAAGTTCTCTTTCAGTATTGAAGAATGCAATGTTGGTAATGCTTTGTGATGATTCAGATATGAAAACTATAATTTTTTCTTTGATTGGTAAATATAGTTTTTCTCAAGGAAATTTATCTGATAATCAAATACATACATTTTGAAATTCCCTTTTCAAAGCAGCTATTCCAGAATGTTTCGGTGTGAAGTTGAGTGGATGGATTCAGGCTAATGCAACTGTCTTTTTTTGCTTGGCTTGCAGTGGCTGTTTGGTGGTCATTCTCCGTCCCTAGGACTGCCCCCCTCTTCCACAGTGGAGCTGGTGCCCATCTTCCCACATCTCTGCCCGTCTGCTCTTGCAACTCCTATTGGGAAAAGTTGGATAGATAAAAGGATTCCTAACTGTAAGGTAAAAATGCAAGTGATTAATTGGATAAGGGGTTTTTAATGATTAAGTTGTTGAACATCGCCATAACAACAAAAATATCCATGTATTTTCTCGTTGCCATAAATTGACCATCTAGGTATACAGAGAAATCATTTCAGGCTTAGATGGATCTGTTCAAAGTCAGCAGGTGGGGGGCGCTTTGTTTTAGTTTAGGATATTTGGATTCCACAGGGCAATGTAACATTTCCAATTTTTAAATCAGAGTCTTTTTAAATTTTTTTTGTTTTTAAATTTGTAACCACTGATCAAAGATCTAGACTTAAACATTATACAATACCAGTTCAGGTTTTAAAAGTCAGTTTTTCTTCATATGATGCTTTAAGTTTTCATCTTTCTAATGGTTTGTTTTGGCTTTTGGATTCAAATTTACTGACTACATTTTGTTCACAAGGAAACTAAAGAAGTAAATTATTGACTTGTTGTACAGCTTAGTAATTATCTCATTGGCGTGATTCTTCAATCAGTGAACTGACTGCTGGGCTGAAGTGACCAAGTCAATAGCTGAAGGCCAGCCCATAAGATATTAACTAGATGGTGATTGGTACTGAAGCCCTGTGGAACTTCCTTTAAGTTTTAGAATGATGTTTTTATCGAGTCCCCAATAATAGAATGTTCAATGCTGGATTAACATAAGGCAACATAAATATTTTCATAGTCATGTTCAGCTTTTATCATGTACCTTGCCTTAAATGTTATGCTTGCATTATTTTTGGACAGATCTTTTTTAATAATTCCTTTGCTCTGGACTCAACGTGGATACATCCTGAGGAGTCAAGATTGTTCCATGGGCATGAAAAGCCTCATTTGCTGACAAATCAAGTCGCTGTGTCTCTGTCCAGGCCGGGTCCTGCCTCCAGGCCACTCCCCACAGTGGTGTTAGCACCTCAGCCCATCCCAGGTTGGTGCCCAAATAACATTGACAATGTGCTTTTCATTTTTGCTTCAATCACAAATTAGTTTTAGATATGAAAACCATACTTGTCATTTTAATGAAACAATTATCTTGGTAAAATACAATTTCTTTTCACAAGCATGAAGCTTTGTTAAAAAAACAAGTCTTGGATAGCTTATCCACTATTTTTTTCTGGGGTGGGTGGATAAGAGATCTGATGTTAAAATGAAAGGATGGCTGAAGGGGTTTTCACAGCATTGTACTTGCAGTGCTCTATTTTTAGGATTGGACCAGGTTTCCTGCTGATAGCTCTTAATAGGGGCACTAATTGATCAGCCTACTCTTCAGAAAATGTTGCTTGTCTGTGGCGAGGTGCAAGGAATAACGTTTGCTGGTCTGTAGGACACAGGAACATGTGTGATCTCTGAATTTTGCCTTCATGTTGCGGTGATAGTGAGATGGACTATAAAATGCCCTGTTTGAAAGATGGATTTTATTCTATCTTTGGAGTCTAGTGACCTGAAAGAACATTTGTCCTGGAACAGACTCCCATGAAGCAATGCCTGGATGAAAGATTGTATAATAAACCTATATAGTAACAGGGGAATAAAATCATCTTATGAATTTTTTAATTGATTTTTTAAATCACCTTAACATGTGGATCATTTTATGAAAGCAAATGCCGCCCGTGCCAAAATTGTCGTGCGACACCTTCCATTATGGAATATGTTATGGCTTCAGAATTACATTACCTTTCTGTAATTTCCTACCTCCCAAGCTTGCCTCAATGTGTGTCTCTAAACTTTAGTAATAAGATGTTCTTGTGGATAATGCAGTGATGGGTTAGGAGATATATTTATTTTGTTCTCTGCCTACGCATTTATTCCAATTTGCTATGAATCTTGTTTAGTAATAAGTCAGGAAGAACGACTAAACTATTTGTGTTTCTCATAGGCCTAAATGATTTCTGACTGCAGCTTGTCCTTATAATTACGCATTAGGGATTAATTGAAGTCTGAGTGAGCATGGTACATGCACACATTTATAAACATTTTACACTAACACGATCATGTTTCCTATTTGATTTAATGATGATAAACGATGATTCAGTGGCACGTGTTATATAAGGATGACATGACTTTGGAAGGTTCTTTTGGTATATGAAAAGGTAATATTTTAATTTCCTAATGTGTTGGCCATAACTGTCATGAAAATAACCAGCAAATGTAGTTTTAAAAATGGTGAAATGAGCTCACCTGTTCCTACAAAGTCTTTATGTGAACTTTCCTTCTGAGTGTAATATAGACATTTTCCACCATGCCTTCACCTTCTTCATAGGAAATCCATATATAAATGGGCCAAATATCTGTTTAGTTGGAGAAGCTTATGGTCATCTCTCATAGATTTTCCATCTTAGGGACATCATTTACTTACTATTGTGTGGCAAATATGCAATACTTCATTAGAAACATGTTTGTATTGATTTTACCTTCTTTTGATTTTTGGATGAATCTATTTTTTAGATTTTGACAAATTATTTTCACAATTTTTTGTGGGTACATTGTAGGTGTATGTATTTGTGGGTTACGTGAGATGTTTTGACCACAGGCATGCAGTGTGAAATAAGCGCATCCTAGAGAATGGAGTATTCATTAATGGATCTATTTTTAAGAACAAAATAAAATAATATTTCTTATAAACATGATAAATAGCAGAATAACCTTTCATTCTAACCTAGTCTACTATTCAACAAAGCTTAGATTTTCTCTTCCCTGCTTTTTTCTTTTTTTAATTTATGGATCATATGTGAATATAACACTTAAAATTTTAATTATGTTATGGGGAGAAATGTACCTGACACCAAAGGTAATTTAATAATAATCAAATATATTTGTTTTGAGATGGTAGTTTCTGAGTTCCTTCATGAAAACTCTACTTCTTTGATAAATTTCAGAATTCTTAGAATTTACCCAACTTTAGAATGCACATACTGAATGTTTCTTCGGCCAAAGAAAACATATAAGGGGTTATTTATGAGTTACTAACTACTTAGCAGAGAACTGGGATGAGGGGGGCAAGTAAAGGTGGAAGGTAGGGTAAGCTCCAAGTAAGTTAAAAATTCAGGTAAATGGTTTTAATTTTACTGTAGTCAATGTGAAATTACAACTTCATTAAGACACTCACACGTAAATGTTCATGTATGCTGTTATTACTAAAAATTACTATTAATTTTTCATATCCTATTATGAATTGATAAATGTATACATTATAGCTAATTTATATCACCAATATATTATAAAAGTATGCATTTACAAGTATATGGATGTACTATATATAAAATATATAATGTATAAATCTATTATATAATTGTTATATTGCATCGATCAGTCTTGTTATAAAGTTTCATATTCAGAAATAAATGGCCTTAGAATCAGATATATTTTATCGATCCCCTTCAAGTTAATCAGTGAAGCAGAATCAGAACTCCCAAAGAGCAGGAAGAGTGAATCAAACCCGCTCATTTTAACCAGGTCTAGTGAGCTAAGCTTATTTTCCTTTCTTGGAGAGGTGGTAATTTTTCTGTAATGATCGTTCTTTAAGTACTTTTAAAATCTGCACTGTTGTTTTAGGGATAATGGCAATTTATACTATGAACTCAAATGATGTCACCCAGAAGGCAGGTTTGTTTGAATGAACTGAATCGTTTGTTGAACTAAGTTGGAATCTCTCTGGTAGAGATGGGGTGAGACTAATATCAGATCACCCCTCACTTACTGTTGATTAGGAATTAACTGCATGGCACAGAGTCTCAGATAATATAAGCACAATTTGGATGAATTTGGAAAAGCTATCTAAGCTTTAATAAGTATTATAAAGGACTCCATTTTTATATACACTGTACTCATTTGTGACCAGTCACACTCTCACACTCTGTTGTTAAACAAGCCTGTTGGTCATTTTTGAGCCTCCCAAAGGGCCAACCTCCTGATGCCATCACTTTGGGGGCTAGTCCATCAACATATGACCTGGGGGAGAAATGCAAGTGGCGTGTGCTCTCTGCAGGTGTTTGAGGAGAACCTTAGCAGGGGATCCTCAGGGAAGGCCTCTGTGGCCAATGCCACCTTGGGGCAGGAACAGTCGAATGAATTCTAAATGAAGGACATAGAATGTCCAAAGACACAAAATCAAAAGGAGCATTTTGTGATCGGGCAATTCCAAGTAGCCAAGTGTGGTTGGGCTGCCGGAGGAGATATGGCAGGGTTGGGCTCTGGGGCCTCTTCAAACAAGACTCATCACATGAAACCTGTGGTGTGAGTCAGTCTCCTGGATCCTCATGGACTGTTGGGGGACTTTACATCATTCTTCCACTCAGGATTCTTGGCTTCTCCAGGAAAGTGTGAACTTGTTCTCAGGAAGCAGAGGAGCCACAGAAGAGGCAGAGCCTTCTCACAGACAAATAAATTCAAGCACACAAATAATTACACCTGCACTAGAAACCAAGATCTATAATTAATGATTTTGCAGTTTTCAAAGAAATTCTTCCTGATCATTGTGAATGGGTTGAATTGAGAAATTATCTAGGATCTATTGATTCCCAGAACTCAGAAGCTGATTCAGGGCTGGACAGGCAGGGAGAGGCCACCTGCCCCACAGTCACCACCTCTTCTTCAGCATTGCCTGTGCATCAGCTGCCGCATCCCCATCAACACCTCCCCACTCCCTGCAGTCCTACCAGTCCCTCTTCTTCCCAGGCAGAAGGGGCTTACCTTGCATCTTAGGACATGCGGTTCATCACAGGCAGATGTGGAGAAGGGTCTGGGTGGTACGAGTACCCTCCAAGGAGTCTCTGTTTTCCACTTCTGAAAATAAGAGCTTCAGAGTCCTTCAAGCCATTCAGGAATTAAATAATTTGCAGCAAGAATATCAAGCAGTGGGAGGAGAAGGTAGTTAATTCAGCATCTGTCCAACAAAGGCAAATGAAATAGAAGGATCTTGCTGGAAACTAGAGATTTATGTAAAAGTTGTCCATATCCCATTGCCTGCCAGCTTAAGATCAAAGAGCCTGATTCTACCAACAAACACCATGATGGGCAAACCAAACCAAACCAAAACAAACCAGAACAAACCAAACCAAACCAAACCAAAACAAAACAAACCAAACCACTGACTGTACCTCTCTTCATTCAAAGATGACTAAGAGAGAGAGAGAGAAAGTGGAAGATGAGATAAGGCATCTGAAGTATTCTGCTTCATAAAAGATTCCTTTGCTCAAAAGCTCCAGAAGAGAAACATATCTGAGAAATGGATTTTGCACAAGAATTAGTAATCATTGTAGGCAAAGCACCTTTTGCCTATCTTAATAGCTGAAAGAAAATAGAACATAGAAAAGCAGTAAAAGATAAACTCAAAAGACAGTTGATCAATGTGAAAAGACAGTTTGAGGAAAAGAGAAAAGAATGCAAGGAAACTTCTGAAAACTGCATAAAATCATTGAAGAGAAGAACTGATTATGCATCTGATGAAAGAAGACAACAGAAAGATTCTTAAGCATAAATAGATGTGACTGAGAAAATCAGATCATAACAGTGGGAGAAGGTGATATCTGTGTAAAACAGAAAGCAAACAACAAACCTATATTGCTTTGACCTCCTTAAAAACACAGGTTTCATGAATGGAAGAAAATTTTTGCAATCTATCCATCTGACAAAGGGTTAATATCTGTAATCTAAAAAGAACTTAAACAAATGTACAAGAAAAAAGCAAACAACCCATTGCAAAGTGGGCAAAGGATATGAACAGACACTTCTCAAAAGAAGACATTTATGTAGCCAACAAACATATAATATAAAAAAAGCTCATCATCACCGATCATTAGAGAAATGCAAATCAAAACCACATTGAGATACCATCTCATGCCAGTTAGAATGGTGAACATTAAAAAGTCAGAAATAACAGATGCTGGAAAGGATGTGAGAAATAGAAACACTTTTACACTGTTAGTGGGAGTGTAAATTAGTTCGACCATTGTGGAAGACAGTATGGTGATTCCTCAAGGATCTAGAACCAGAAATACCATTTGAACCAGCAATCCCATTACTGGGTATATACCCAGAGGATTATAAATCATTATACTATAAAGACACATGCACACATATGTTTACTGCAGCACTGTTCACAATAACAAAACTTGGAACTAACCCAAATGCCCATCAAAGATAGGCTGGATAAAGAAAATGTGGCACAAACACACCATGGAATACTATGCAGCTATGAAAAAGGAAGAGTTCATGTCCTATGCAGGGACATGGATGAAGCTGGAAACCATCATTCTCAGCAAACTAACCCAAGAACAGAAAACCAAACACCACATGTTGTCACTCATAAATGCTCATTGAACAATGAGATCACATGGACACAGGGAGGGGAACATCAGGGGAACATCACATACCAAGGTCTGTTGGGGGGTAGGGGGCTGAGGGAGGGATAGCATTAGGAGAAATACCTAATGTAGATGACGGGTTGATGGGTGCAGCAAACCACCATGGCATGTGTATACCTGTAAAACAAACCTGCACGTTCTGCATATGTATCCCAGAACTTAAAGTATAATAAAAAAAAATTAAAAAAAAAAGAATTGGGAGGGCCTGGAAGTAAAAGATCTAGCTATGTTAATAGAGATTCTTTACAGATGCAAATTTTCCCCCACCAAAGATGACTTGCAGGGCCATTTCAAGATATGGCAAAGAAACATGTTTTGGGGAAAATATTTTGGTTTTTCTTCCTTGTCTCATAATGTTATACCAGAGTCAGGTTGGAAAATAAGTCAATATATGTAAGGTTAAATAAAACCCATTTGATGAGAAAAGGAAAAAAATATATATATCTCCTTTCAAAAAAACAAAAAAACAAAACACAGATTTCAGCAGAAGTAGTGAACGGAGCAAGGCAAGTCATATATCCTGCTCACCGTATCCTGGAGGCATTTTATGAATGTTGGAGACACTGCTTAAAAGAACACAGAAGCTGATACAGCTTCAGACCGTTCTGCAGTACTAGACAAGCTTGGTTCATGGAGAAAAGTTTGGAGAATTATGAGGAAAGCATCTTGTGATTGAAGCAATTTTATGCCTCACAAGAAAGTCATACAACTGCATTAGTATGGAAAAGATGTTCTTAAAAAAGCAATCAATTGACTTTACCACACCTAATGTTTTCACCTCAAATTCTTTGTCTAAAATTAATGTTGCTGCTGCTCTATCCACATCTTGTATTTTATTCTTCTTATCAACGTTTGCCTTATTTTTGTTTTAAGCTCGGGTCAATTATTTAAAAGTGCAATGTCTGCCTTTGCTTTTTGAAAATGAAATTTAGCACATTTATATTTAATTTACTGTTTGTATATTTATCTGTAATTATTACATTCTGTTTTTTTAATTTTCTTTTGGTTTATTCTGTTTTTGTTTTTGTGGGTGACATTTGCAGTTTATTTCATTTTGTTTACTTTTATATGGTTATTTGGAATGTGTTCACATGATGCTATTTTCTCAAGCAATTATCAGTATGAATTTTTTTAAAAAGCAGACCTGAGGTTATGTTTTCTCAGTTTTCAAATCATGAAAACACAATTACTTTAGGATTCTTCTATGAAATATGAGACGTTTGGAAAAAGTTTATTTTATCAAATGTCATTTTTTCTTTTAATTTTCTCAGATAAATGATAAATACAGTTAAATAAGAATTAACAATGGAGATGTCAGTTTTCAAAATATCTGTAATTAACAACAATTTCTGTTAACCTTTAGGATATATGTGAATATTTGTTAATTTTGTTGCAGGAATGAGTGAAAAATTTAAAACAATATTTTTATTTTCAAGAGTTTTTTATAATAATCATAATCTGGATACATAAATTATGTCAGTAAAATTGAGGAGATGAGAAGGAAGGATCATGAGAGTATAAAGCCTTTCAAAATTCTTCACGTTTGTTAAAAGCAGAAGGAGTAAGAAACCCCCAGTCTTCAAGACCAAATGAACAAAGTTAGGGAGGACTGAAATTGACAAGGATTTCTTCCCACTAACCAGTAGCAAGTACTGAGTAAAAAGCAATAACCCCCATCACTGGTGGAAGGAGAGGGACATATAGGAAACCTTTTGTGTAGTGCAGGGATGTAAGACTGGTTGAAAGCTGGGGTAAGGGTACAAATACCGAAAAAGATTTTCACACAGCCCAGAATTTGTCTTAAGCAAAATACATCTTTAAAAGATTTGAAGCTTGTGGGTGCATTGAAGGCAACCATGACGACAAAATCCAAGTCCAGACCCACAACCTGAATACACCGACAAAATTGCATTCACTAACAGCTTGACACAAGAAGGGGTGTGCCCATTCCCAGGAGTAAACCATATTTATTATCTCATTCATTATGTTCTATTTATGATGCCTAGCACTTAATAAATTAAGTTACAAGACACACAAACCAAGCAAGAAGTGATAAACTATTGACAAGATACAAAATAATCAACAGAATCAGACCCTAAGATGACACAGATGTTAGAACTATCAGACAGTGCTATGATTGACCATGATTAGTATGTTAAATTAACTCATGGAAAGGAGAGCAACATGAATGAACAGAAGGAGAATTTCATGAATGATATAAAAAATATAACAAAGTCAAATTAAAATGTCAGAGAAAATGAAACACTGCATAATGAAAAATTACTTTGATGAACTCCTGCGTAGATGTGATACAACCAAGAATTAATGAAATTAACGATAGATCAACAAACTGGTAACAAAAAGAGAAAGCAACTGAAAACATGGAACGCCCTTTCCAGAGCCAGGAGAGAATATCAAATGGTTTAACTCATGCATAATTGAAGTCTGAAAAGGGCAAGGAGAGAATACATGGAAGATAGAATATTTGAAGTTGTAATGAACAAAGGAGATAAAAATGGACATTATGAAACTATAAGTCCAATAAGTTCAGCAAACTATAAGACTAATAAATAGCAAAAAAAAAAAAACAAGAAAAAGCTGAAATTGAAAGCTAGATGAATCATATTTAAACTTCTGATTCAAAGAACTTTATACTAAACAGAAACAATTATTGAAAACTAAGTGAAATAAACATTTTAACAAGCAAACAAAAGCTGAGAAGAATTCATTCTCTGTAGATTTGCAGTTCATGAAATTACAAAGAAGCTTATCAGTCAGGAATAATACACCAGTGTGGAGAAAGTTACCTTTACACAAAAGAAGCATGCTAGAAATGGAATACATTAAGTAAAATATATATTTTTCTGTTTTTAATTGTTTTAAAAGATAACTGACAGTATAAAGAGCAAAAATAGTTATATAATGCGTAAAATTATACACAAAATAAAAATGCATGCCAAAAATTTCACAAAGCATGGAAGTAAGGAATTGGAAGTATGGAATTGTAAGGCTATTGTATTATACGTTTTGTGCTATATTATTATTTGAAGGTGACAAGTTAAAGGCATACTTTATATCTTTTGAAGATATAAGTATGTCTTTAAACTCACTATCCATTCAGATTAAAAACAAAACCATACAAAAAACCACCTATAAGTCAACTACGAATTAAAGGGGACTTCCTCAAATTGACAGGGGACATCTAAGGAAGAGCTACAGTTTCTAATAGTGGAAGGATAATGTTTTCCCTCTAAGATGAAGATATACTTTATCTTTGAAAGATATAAGATATCTTCAAAAGATATAAAGCAGTAGAGCAGCAGACACTTAAAACTGTAAAAAGAGTTATAACTAATAAAATAATTATGGAGATAAAAATGAAATCATAATGATCACTCAACCCCAAAGTAGACAAAACAAGAAAGCAAAGGATCAAAGTAAAGTTGGAACAAATATTTTAAAAACTATGAAATGGTAGATTTAAATATAAAGATCTAACTTCCCTAATGAACAGGCAGAAGTTTTCAGGTTTGCAGTTCCAAATATACAATGTCTATAAAAAACTCACTTTTTATAAGACACAGTGAACATAAAAGCAAACGCCTGGAAAAGATATAACATGTAAATACAAATCAAAAGAAAGCTGAAGTGACTGTAATACTATTTGACAAATTAGATTTCAGAACAAAAAGTATTACTAGGGATAAAAAATTCTAATAAAATTTAATCAAATATATTTAATCTAATAATTTAATAAAAGAAATTCACAATTCACAGCACAGAAACTGATAGAACAGAACAAAAAAATAGACAATCGTGTTTACAATTGGAGATTTCAACATATCTCAGTCATTGATGGAACACAGAAGCTTATCAGTGAATATCAGTGAGAATTTAGAGAACTTACATAACACTGTCCAACAGCTTGACCTGATTGACACGTATAGAACATTCTACTTTATAGTAACAGGATATATATTTTTATCTGCACGTGAAACATTCATCAATACCATATTCTAGGCTATAAAACAAGTCAAAAATTTTAAATAATTAAAAGTAGGGCTGGGTGCAGTGGCTCATGCCTGTAATCCCAGCACTTTGGAAGGCCGAGAAGGGCAGATCACCTGAGGTCAGGAATTTGAGACCAGCCTGGCCAACATGGCAAAACCCCATCTCTACTAAAAATACAAAAATTAGCCGGACGTGGTGGTGTGTGCCTGTAGTACCAGCTACTTGGGAGGCTGAGGTAGGAGAATCACCAGAACCCAGGAGGTGGAGGTTGCACTGAGCCGAAATCGTGCCACTGCACTCCAGTGACACTCTGTCTCAAAAAAAAAAAAAAAGTATACACAACTTATTTTCCAACCACAACAGAATTAAGTTAGAAATCAGTAACAGAGATATCCAGAAAACCTGCAAATGTTTGAAAATAGAACAGAATGCTCCTAAGTAATGGAGAGGTCAAAGGAGAAGTAACAGAGGAAAAAAGTAACAGAGGAAATAAGAAAATATTTTGAATAGAATGAAAATGAAAATAAAAGAAAATCAAAATCAATATAGCAAAAAAATTCTTGTTGGATATAGCTCAGATGGACATTTACAGCATTAAAACGCCTATATTAAAAAAACAAGACATACTTCAAATTAATGATCCAAGTTTAACCTTAAGAAACTAGAAAAAATAGAAGTAATTAAATCCAAACAAGCTAAAGGAAGGACATAGTAAAGATAACAGCAGCAATGAAAAAGTTAAAAACAGAAGAACATAAAGAAACTCAATGAAAACAAAACTTGATGTTTTAGGAAGATTAATAGAATTTATAAACCCCTGGCTGTAAAGAATTAGAGGAAAGAAAAACAACACAGATTACTGATGTCAGGAAAAAAAAAAAAAGATTATTATGATGTATCTTAACACTAGCCATGCAATGGGAAAACATAAATTATAATCATAAATGCAACAGCTTAGATGAAATAAGTTATTTGTAAGTCACAAGCTACCAGTTCTCACTCAAGAAGAAACAGGAAACATGAATAACTCTGTATCTGATAAAAACATAAAATTTATGATTGAACTCTTCCAACAGGAAAACATTCAGTCCCTGACAGCTTCACTGGTGAGGTCTACCAAACACTTAAGGAAGAAATAATACACAAATTAAAATAAACTTGTTCAGAAAATAAAATGAAATAATTTTCCCTAAGTAATTTTTTCTAAAGTAGCCATTACCCTTACACAAAAACGAAGTGGTTATGACAGAGAGAAAATAGCAGACCAATACACTTTGTGAACATACATGCAAGAAGGCTCAAGATAACATTAACAAATCAAATCCAGCCATATTTAAAGTTGATAATGTATCATGACCAAGTGAGTTTTTTTGTTTTGTTTTGTTTTTGGTTTTGTTTTTGGAATCCAGTGCTGGTTCAACATTAGAAAATCCATCAGAGCTATTTATCAAAAGACAAAGAAGGAAAGTAATAAGTTTATTTGTATAGATTCAGAAAATGCATTTGTCAAATTCACCATCCATTCAGATTAAAAACAAAACAGCACAAAAAACCACATGTGAGTCAACTAAGAATCAAAGGTGACTTCTTCAAACTGACAGAGGACATCTAAGGAAGATCTACAGCTAACGTCGAACTGAATAGTGGAAGGATAGTGTTTTCCCTCTGAGATGAAACACAAGGCAAGGATTTGTGCCGGGAGCCCTAGTTGTGCAACAAGGCAAAAAGTAAAAAGAAAACAAAGACATACAAACTGGGAAGGAAGACACAAAACTGTCTCTATGTGCAGACAAATGACGATATAGACGATCTCCAAGAGTCTACCAAAAGCTGCTAATACGGATAAGGAAGTTTAGCAAGGTACCAGGATGCAAGGTCAATATACAGAATTCAATTGTACCCCTGTATTACTGGTAAGGAACAACTGGAAGTTAAAATAAAATATAAATACCTTTAAAATTCCACCAAAATCATGAAGTATTTAGGGATTAACCTAACAAAATATGTGAACATCATGAAACATTAATGAAAGAAATCAAATAAGACATTAATAAATAGAGGGATACTCTGTATTCATAGACTGGAAGGCTCAATAATGTTAAGATTTCACTTCTGCCCAGATTGATTTACATGTTTAGTGCAACTCTAAACAAAATCCCAGTTTCATGGAAATTGACAAGCCCATGCAATAATTAATGTGGACAGGCAAAGGAAGTAGAATGGCCGCAATAGCACTGACGAAGAAAGCGAGTGTGGAGGACACAGGCATAGCGGACCCAAATGCTGATGACAAATCGCCAGGAACTAAGGCTTTGTGCAATTGGCAAAGCCTAAGAATAAAGACCGATAGAACATAGTAGTAGACCATCCAAAAGTAGACACATGCACATATGGCCAATTGATTTTTTTTACAAGATTACAAAGAAAAATCAATACAGAAAAGACTATCTTGTCAACAAATGACTTTGGAACAAGTAAACATCTATCTGTCCTCAAAATAAGCAAACAATCCTTGATCAATACATTTTACTATATATAAAAATCAACTCAAAATAGATGATAGACCGAGTTGTGAAACCCAAAACTGTAAATTCTGAAGAAAACATTGAAGAAAAATATTGTGACCTTGGATTGGACAAATGTTTGTAATACATGACACCAAAAGCATGAACCACATTAGAAAATGCATTGGTGACTTGAACTTCATCAAAATTTAAAAAAAACTGTTGGTCTTTGAAATCACTTTTTGTAAAATAAAATAACAGAAAAAGAAAAGCCACACAGTGGGAAAAATACTCACAAAACGTATATCTGATAAAGACAAGAGCATACAAAGAACCTTCACAATTTAGTCATAAGAAAAAAACCAATCCAACAGAAATGGACAAAATATATGACCAGACACATCACCAACAAAGAAAGATGGATTGCCAATCAGCACAGGAAATAGGGAGGGATTTGTGAAAACCTACAAAATTATGGCTGGAGAGCAGGAATAAGTTCTAGAGGTCATTACCACTGTAGGGTGACTATAGATGACAACAATGTAATATATAGATTCAAATAGCTAGAAGGAGGGGTATTGGAATATTGAATGTTCCCAACCACAAAGACATGGAAAATGTTTGAGGTGATGGATATGCTCATTGTCCTGATCTGGTCACTAGACTTCATATGACTCAAATTATCACTATGTACCCCCTGAATATGTATTGTTATTTTATGTACGTTTAAGGGAAATTAAATAAAATTTTTAAAAATGGTCAACTTTATATTTCATTAGCAAAATGCAAGTTGAATCCATGATTGGAGTCCCTACATACTTATTAGCGTGGCAATCATGAAAACAAAACAAAGACAGAACCTGGCAATGCCACGTGGTGGTGAAGATGTGGCAGAGCTGAAGTTTTCGTAACTTGCTAGTGGGAATGCAACACGGAGCAGTTACTTTGAAAGTCAGTTGAGCAGGTTGTTATTCACACCCTTATCCTAGTACCCAATAATCTCACTCTTACGTATTTGTTCTAGAAACATAAAAAGGTTCCCATAGAAACCTGCACACAGATGTTTGTAGTAGCTTTACTCCTAAGTGATGTTGGCTGATGAATGGGTAAACAAACTTGGTTAGATCCAAAGAATGGACTGGGACACAGAAATGACAAGGAGCACACTTCTTACATGTGCAATGACATGAATGAATCCCAAAAGCATTATGCCCAGGAAGGCATTCAGGATCAAACATTTATGTCATGTATTATTCCTCTTTTGTGACACTCTAGGCAAAGAACAAAAAAACAAAAAATCACCATAAGAACAAAAAACACCTCGGTGATTTCCAGGGGATGGGTTGGGACAAGGGTTTTGGCAACAAGAGGCAGAGGGCAGGTTTGGGGATGGTGGATGCTCATCTGGCCTCAGTGGTTCCCAAACTGTCTGCATTTGTTAAAAGCAGAGGACTGTACACTGAATGTAAATAGCACCTGAGTGCATCCAACTTAAAAAAAAAAAGACTTAAAAGACATACCCAACAAAAGGCCAGGATTTTGTTTGATCCTGGTTTGAATAAAACCAAACAAAAAAATGGACAACAGAAGAAAAACTGACTATGTATTTAATAATTTTAAGTAATTATTGTTAATTTGTTGGAGTGATGAGTTCTATGCTCATGTTTTTCAAAGGAACTCATAATTTAGAGATATCTTCTGAAACATGTAAGGGCGAGATACAATGTCATGGGTTTACTTTAGAATAATCCTGGCATGGGAGCTAGGTTGGTGGTGTTGACCTAAAAGGAAGAAACTGAGGCAAAATTAACATAGAGAGTTTATTTGGGCCAAGGTTGAGACAGCTGCCATGTGGAACATTTCCAGGTTGCTTTGGGGACTGCTCTGGAGAATGAAGGAAAGGCTCAGATTTTTGAAGAGATAATGGACAAATCAGGAGGTGGGCAGTTATAGAAGTGGCTCATCAGGGATTCTGCTTGGTTTACAGAAGTGACATTGGTTAGTGATGGGGTACACCATGTGGCGCTCTAGAGTGTATGGCCTTTAATGGCGACTTGGTGGCACAGCAGGTGGCTTCAGGAGGCCATGATTTAGCTCAGGGGCAGAAGTGACTGCTGTTGCATTCTAATGCCTCTCTGGGCCTGATCATTTAAAGGGGCTCTCATTCTTCAGACACAAAGTTTCCTTGTTTTTTTTTTCTTCCCACAGTGTAAACACAGGGACACCAGTTCATTACGCTATTATTTATTATTGTTGAAAGACTTCATAATAAAAGTTAAAAAAAAGTAAAAATTGAGATTCTACATAACACCAGGAGTACACCGAGGAAACCGCAGAGCAATTGCCTGGGCCTTACCTACAGCTGTCATGCACCTGAACCAGAAAGACAGTGATGGACTATAAGGAAATGCCTATCAACCTTGAAGTTAAAAGGCTACAAAAAAAAAAATGAGTGAAACGGAAGTATAAATTACAAATGTAAACTCATAAATACAATTACCCAACCTGAAGTGCATCTATTAGAATTCATAAGTTGCAGTCTGTAAGAGGTAAAGAAAGAAGAAAGAAACATGGAACGTGGCTTAACAGTTAAAGACAGATTTATTTTAGAGAAAATAAACCTGAGAGGGGCTTCTGGTGGATTTCGGTCAGGAGCACTTTCTCATACAGACTAAGTATAGATTGGTTTTAGGGTGAGGGGGCTTTTCACAAACTTGGGATGTTTCTGTGTGAGGGAGAAGTTTTATGGTGGGGTTGCAATGTCTCTGGGCAGAGGGGAGGTTATCTTGGGACTGACATCTTCCCAGCTGGAGGGAGGTTATCTCGGGGCTGGCATGTCTCTGGTCGGGGAGGGCTTTGGAATGTTTCTGGTAGGAGATGTTATTTGTGGTTTATGGTCATGATGACTTTAGCCATTAGGCTGATGCCCTTTGGATTTAGGCGGTTTTTGATCCAGGTGAACTTTAGAATGATGGTGCTTGTCCAAGACGGCGATACACCTGCACTGTCACAGTCAAATAGTACTTGCAAATCTAAAGCCTGGAATGATGATGATGTTAAACACGAAACCATCGGCACTGTAGAAATCAGCTTTCAAATCCAGGCATTAGAAAACTCGAGGAGAAAAAGGAAAATATGGGGAAGCATACGATTAAAAAATAAAGGCAGGCATTGATGATTTTAAAACCAGAAATAAGACTGGGTATGGTGGCTCATGCCTATAATCCCAGCGCTTTGGGAGGCTGAGGCCAGCAGATCACTTGAGGCCAGAAGTTTGAGACCAGCCTGGCCAATATGGTGAAACCTTGTCTTTACTAAAAATACAAAAATTAGCCAGGCGTGGTGTCATGTACCTTTAATCCCAGCTACTCAGGAGGCTGAGGCAGGAGAATCGCTTGAACCTGTGAGGTGGAGGTTGCAGTGAGCCAAGATTGCACCTCTGCAATGCAGTCTGGACAGCAGAACAAGATTCTGTCTCAAAAAAAAAAAAAAAAAAAATCCAGAAATAAATTAAAATGATTAAAAATACTTTCTCATGGACACGAAAACAAATTACATGAAAAAAATACACAATAAATGGCGCCATCACTGCTCCACATTTGTACTTTTTAAGTAATTAGATAAACTATTTTGGGAGACACGATGGGCAGTTCAACTTGAACCATGATGTGGCAGCTGCATAAAGAGCTCCATCTGCACCTGAGACACCACAGGTTTCAGTGGTAAAATCTCGCAGACTCCGAGGAGAACATTCTCAAGCTAGAGAGCTTGTTTCCAAACATGGAATATGGTGAAACTCTAAATAGAAGTTGATTACCAATGTTTTTTAAAAATAGAAAAAGTGGAAACAAAAATTATACAGACAAATCTCAGTTATAAAGATAGCTATACAAATCCTACCAAGTATTGTTTAAAATTTCACAGAACAGTGACAATAACATCTGTAAGAATCCAGTAGAATATGCATTTCATCAACAGCATCGTATTATGAAAGGCAGTGACAATAGTATCATCTCTGTGTGTTTATAAGAACAACAATATCCCATTAGTCGACCACATGAAGATGCGTCGTTTGATAAAAATGCAAAAGTAACAGCCATTTAAAAAGTCAGAAAACTGGCGGGGTGCAGTGGCTCACATCTGTAATCCCAGCACTTTGAGAGGCTGAGGCAGGTAGATCACGAGGTCAGGGGATGGAGACCATCCTGGCTAACACGTTGAAACCCTGTCTCTACTAAAAAATACAAAAAGGTAGCCAGGCATGGTGGCGGGCACCTGTAGTCCCAGCTACTCGGGAGGCTGAGGCAGGAGAATGGCTTGAACCTGGGAGGCAGAGCTTGCAATGAGCCGAGATCACACCACTGCACTCTAGCCTGGGTGACAGAGCAAGACTCCATCTCAAAAAACAAAACAAAAAAAAAAAGAAAGAAAACTAAAGAATGAAGTGGAACCGGATACAGAATAATTAGCTAAAAACTGCCACAGTGCTAGCAGTCCTTGGATAATCAGAGTCACTGTTTATCATTTTACTGAAACTGTTTTCAGGAAGTTCTAGCCAATGCAATAAGAAATAAAACAGAAATATGAAATACTACTTGGTTATATACTTTTACATTTTGAGAACTGGAGACAGTCAGCTTAACAACTCAGAATTAAAAGACCAACAAATGGATCGATAAAATATTAGCATATGAAAAATAATATATTTTCTACATATTAGTAGTTATTTAGATGTTGTAATTGAAGAAAATACTCTATTCACATAGCATAGAAAACTGCACAAAATACCTATGAACAACTATCTACACAGGTAGATGGATCATCATAACCTTTACTTACGTGGGAAATCTAAACAGAGAAAACGACAAGAAAATTCTGAGAAGTGATTTTTCTTACAGTTACTATGGTCTTGGACAGGAAAGTGATGCATTTAGAAATGCTGTTTATGGAATACACACATGAGATTATTAAAGGTATCTAGCTGTCTATGTATTGGTTATATAGGATCCCAGATATATATGAAATATATGGGATTAAAATTATTCTAAAGTTGCATCAGTTTTTAAAATGTGTGGTACTGACAGTAATCTACACATAGGTCAATGTAATGAATTTTACAAGCATTGTTATATATGACAGTTTATTCTAATATTATAATAAAAATAGACATAAAGGGAAGACACAGAATAATTATAAATGATCCTTGTGTAATATGTGGCTTACTCATAAGTCATTCAAGGAATGTAAATTTAAACCACCAAGTGGAATGTTCTCCTTAAATTAGCACAGATTTTCAGAACACATTGGCTCTTTACTCAGCGTTCCCAACAACGCAGTAGTTGGTGAATTCTTTCTTGTGCTCTGTGAGAAGTGGGATGCAATGGGCCACCTGCAGCATAACTTTTAGATCCTTTAAATAAGCCGATATAACTTCATTCAGTGATTCTAGCTCCAGGAAGGTTAGAGAAAGAGCATGTGTGTATGAACCATGGTAGTGCGTGACATTATTCATAATGCCAAAAGGAAAAATAAAACCTCCAATGTGATAAGTGTTTATGTGAATTATGATACATCTACATTAAAAAATGGATGGCCTTCGTTCATGAATAACAAACGAAGTTCACACTTAGAACAGTACTTACAGTGACAAAAGAAAATGCTCTTGTTTTGTTTTAATGTTAAGGATTTTTGTTTGTTTGTTTTGTTTGTTTGTTTGTTTTTGAGATGGGGTTTCACTCTTATTGCCCAGGCTGGAGTGTGATGGTGCAATCTCAGCTCACTGCAACCTCTACCTCCCAGGTTCAAGTGATTCTCCTGCCTCAGCCTCCCAAGTAGCTGGGATTACAGGCACATGCCACCACGCCTGGCTAATGTTGTATTTTGGATAGAGATGGGGTTTCTCCATGTTGGTCAGGCTGGTCTCGAACTCCCAACCTCAGGTGATCTGCCCACCTCAGCTTCCCAAAGTGCTGGGATTACAGGCATGAGCCACTGCACCAGGCTTAATGTTAAGTTTTTAAAAGTAGGCTTCATATTGAACAATAGGATCCAAAGTTGGAGAGCAGTATATCTGTGTGAACATGTACACACGTGCTCACACACAGCAGTGCACACATACACTCACACACACACTGATAACAGATGGAGGCAGTGTACAATGTCAGACATGTACACACCTGCTCACACACAGCAGTGCACACATACACCCACACACACAACGATAAGAGATGGAGGCAGTGTACCACAATGTCAGACATGTGCGCACCTGCTCACACACAGTGGTGCACACATACACTCACATACACCGATAAGAGATGGAGGCAGTGTACCACAATGTCAGACGTGTACACACCTGCTCACACACAGCGGTGCACACATACACTCACACACACCGATAAGAGATGGAGGCAGTGTACCACAATGTCAGAAGTGGGGCTTTCTGGATGCTGGGATAAATGGACACTTTTTTTTCTAACTATATCGTATCTTTTATTTTTCGTATTTAATGAGTCTGTATTACGTTTATAATCAGAAACATGCCATAAATATATGAAAATGCATCTCTTTTTCTTTATGCTGTTGAAAATGAGAGTATCACCTGCTGTTAGAAATTCTTCTCAGTCACGTGACGCTTACGAAATTAAGACAATGCTGTCTTGTCCATCTGTTCTGAAAAGAAACGCCTGTGCTAAGGCGATGCTTGATTAAAAAAAAAGAAAATCAAGACTTTTACTATAGCAAAGCAATCTCTTTTAAAAATTCAGTTTATTTGTATCACGTTATGTCAAGAAATAGGAAGAGCTTTTAATAATTCTGTAACCCTGACTTTTGAAATTTTGTATCACTTTTGGAAATGCAGAGTGGATTCTGTGTCTAGGGCTGCCTTAAAATTCCGTAAATGGTGTGGCTGAAGTCCACAGAAATGTGTTCCCTGTTAACTCGGGAAGCTGGAAATGTCTAAGTCCCAGGTTGGCTCCCACCCGAGGCGCTGAGGGAGGGTCTGTCCCGTGCCCTGCCCCGGCTCCTGGTGTCCTTGGCCATCCTGGGCAGTTCTTGGCTCGGAACCGCAACCTCCAAGCTCTGTCTCCGTGGTCACGGGGCCGCCCTCTCTGTGGGTCTTTTTCTTACAAGGACATCTTGGATGTAAGGCCCTCTCTTATCCAGCATGGTGGCATCTTAACTAATTTCATCTGCAAAGATTCTACTTCCAAGCAAGGGCCTGTTGCGAGGTAAGTTTTATAGGCACAGAGCTTGACATCTGGACATGGACTTTCATTTCCTCTGAGCAGAGAACCCTGTTGATATTAGGGTGGAGGGCAGGCCCTGGGGGGTAGCATCCACCTCCGGGCAGAGCGGGCGTCCCACAGGGGTGTCTGTCCTGAGAGGGTCGGTCTGGTCCCACCTGAAGGTCTGCATCCACGTGACCATAACGGGATGCAGGTGGGAGAGTAAAACGCAGATGGTTAGTTACTCCTAGTCAAGAGGCAGCACCTGCTTACTAGGAAATGAAACTATGGGCTTGGTTTCTCAAACTGGGTTGGGTGCCTGGTGCCGAGTGGTTTCTGAAGTTGTAGGAGGAGCAGATAAGTCATTCTGAATCTGCACTTTTCCTTAGAGAGTTGGGGCAGGAACACTTCTTTTATATTGTGGAAGAACAGACTGATTTTACCATCACAGGCAACCTTCAGAGACTGGCAGGTTACTGCCGGCCGGTTCAGGCCCTGCCTGTCGTCCTGCTGGGATCTTCACAGGTCCCCAGTTCCAGAGAAAGCTATGGAGAAGCACATCCAAAAAAGTCCTGTAAATTATGCCATCTGGAAGAAGTCAGAAAAATACTTGTGTGTGGAAAACGTTTGTTCAGAGCCACCTTCTAGTCTATTGTTTAATGTTGTTGTTGGACAAGTGACATCCTGTCATTACTGAGAACACAGACTTTGCCGACAGACTGCTGGGTTCAAAATGGCCTGTCATTCGCCAGCTGCCTGCCTGACCTTGAGAAGATGACTAAACACCCCTGTCCCTCAGTGTTCTCATCTGTGAAGTGGGATTATTGCAAGAATTAATTGCATTATGATGATTTTAATAATGGATGTGAATGACGACTGCTTGTGCGGTATCCGCAATGCCTGGTCTATTTTGACCGTTCCCATAGGTGCTCCCTGAGTAAGCCGGCTCTAGATGGCAAGGAGGTGGACGCTGGCTTGGAAGTAATCTAGTGAGTCAGCCAGACCTTTGGATCACTCTATATTTTCTCTATATCTGGACTGTACTTCAAGGTGCCCTTTATGTAAAAACTGGTTGTGTCCCCAGACCCATTGGTAAATTATTTAAACATCAGCTAAAATGGGCAGACTGCATAGGTAATGAAATTAAGTGAGATTTGTGTTTACCAACATAATTCATATCATTTTAAACAACTAGAAATCTGTCCTAGTGATCATTATATTCCTTGAATTTATGAGTGACAAGCCACAAAATAATGAATCAGTTTGCCAAAAGATTAAAATTCTAACTTACAGATAGGATATAGAATCACCATGTTAGTGTTGAGACTATTAAGAAAATAAGTGTGGAGAGGTCAGAATTCCATGATAACTATGGACTTTAGCATCTAAATGAGAGATTTTTATTCCCCTACTTTCTTCTTACTGGAAGTTTCCAGTCTCTGATCCCTGTTCTGAAGTAACATTCTTCAGCAGAAATATAATGCAAACCATACATGGAATTTAAAATTTTCTGGCACTCACGTTTGTAAAGGCGTAACGCAACAGGTGAATTTTAATAATTTGTTAATTTAGTTCGATATATCCAGAGCATTATTATTCCAGCATGTAATCAATGTAAAAGTTATGGGTGAGATATTTACCTTCCTTTTTCGATATTATCTTTGAAATCCAGTGTATGTCTGATATTCACAACACATCTCGATTTGGGCCAGCCCAGGTCAGGGGCTCTGTAGCCACATGGAGCTAATGCCTCCCACGTGGGAACGGCAGTGCCGGAAAGTAATAACCAAGTTCCTTTGCGAAGATCTCAGAGATCTATTTGTGAATATAGTTTATAGATGATTCAATGAGGCCTAAAGACAGCATTTCAAAGAAATTTACTTCATGCCTCTTTGTAACCAAATGGAACCCAAATGTGACCTCTCTATTTCTTTGATCTTATAAGAATAGCTAAAGGATCCATTTTAATGTACATATACGGTATTTAAATGGTGTAAACTTATATAGTATTCATATACACAAATGATTTGCCTTTTATTTTTTCCAATATAAGAATAATTGGCCGGGCGTGGTGGCTCACGCCTGTAATTCTAGCACTTTGGGAGGCCGAGGCGGGTGGATCACAAGGTCGGGAGATCGAGACCACAGTGAAACCCTGTCTCTACTAAAAATACAAAAAATTAGCTGGGCGCGGTGGTGGGTGCCTGTAGTCCCAGCTACTCAGGAGGCTGAGGCAGGAGAATGGCATGAACCCGGGAGGCGGAGCTTGCAGTGAGCTGAGATCCGGCAACTGCACTCCAGCCCGGGGGGACAGAGCGAGACTCTGTCTCAAAAAAAAAAAATAATAATAATAATAATTCATATTTGTTAGATATGAAACATTTATAAATTATTAAAATGCGAAAGGAAGGGAAAAAAGTCACTCCCAGCTCCAGTTAATGTTTACAAATAAGGCTAGTATGCTGGTGCATTACCTTACGCGATGGGGTATTACAACCACAGTTTTGTATTTCACTTCCGACTTAATATTTTAATATAGATTTCTCCATGATATTATAAATTAGTATGCCATCTTTAATAAATTTTAAAAATCCAGCTGATGAATAGAGTTTACTCAACATATATACGCTGAAAAAACTATTTCCAAACATTCACGGTGCCTACATACTTTTTAGGCATTTAGCATCATTTTGTTATAAAAACTTCCCAGACGTTTTAAAGGCCTCTTAACCCAAGTTGTCCAAGTATTTCCCCTGGTTTAAGGGACAAAAAGAAAACTACTGTGCAAGAGCCACAGACGTGTTAACATTCAGGAGTGAGATTTCTTTCTTCTTTTCCATTCTTGTGCTTTTTACAATTTAAAATGTTAAAATATTATTTTTGTATTGATTATCTAGGACTTTCAGTACAATGTCTGATGTGGTAGCGATGGCTGGTACCCCGCGCTGGTCCTGTTTCGGGGCAGATGCTTCGAATGTGTCCTGTTCTCTATATGCTTATAGGTTTTAACCACCCGCCACTGGGCTTAGAACATTCCTTCCAGCGGAGTTTCCTGGTGCTCATTTCTTGTTATCATATTTTAGGGAAGAAGTTTTTTCAATGCTTTACCTTTTTAGATTAAGATAACCACATTTTTCTTTTTTTAATCTGTTACTGTGGTGTATGATATTTTAAACTGTTACAGTGTTAAATCACTTATGTTTCTTGAATCAACCCCAAATCTTCATGTTGAATTGCCCTTTTCATAAAACAATGCTGCACTTATCTCTACTACAGGGTTTAGGGTCTTTAATCCACATTCTTGTGTGAAGCTGCCCTGCCGTCTCATCTTCTTTTCTCTTTTCTTTCTTTCCTTCTTTCTTTTTCTTTTCCCTCCCTCCCTCCCTCCCTCCCTCCCTCCCTCCCTCCCTCCCTTCCTTCCTTCCTTTCTTCCTTCCTTCCTTCCTTTTTTTTTCTTTTCTTTTTTTTTGACAGAGTCTTGCTCTGTTGCCCAGGCTAGAATGCAGTGGTGCAATCTTAGCTCACTCAACCTCCGCCTCCCAGGTTCAAATGATTCTCCTGTCTCAGCCTCCTGAGTAGCTGAGATTACAGGCATGAGCCACCACACCTGGCTAATTTTTGTATTTTTAATAGAGACAGCTTTTTACCACGTTGGCCAGGACGGTCTCGAACTCCTAACTTCAAGTAATCCACCTGCCTCGGTCTCCCAAAGTACTGGGATTAAAAGTGTGAGCCACTGCACCTGGTGACTTCATTTTCTTTTACTAGACTCATCTGGCTTTAGTGTGAAAGCTATACTGGATTCATAGAATAAGCTGGGAAGTGGCTCCTCTTTTTTTAATGCTTTGGAAGAATTTTACAGTGTTAGATTGGAATATTCCTTAAAAGTAATTTGTAGAACTTTCCTCTTAAAATATAAGAACCTCATCTTTCCTATGTGGAAAGATTTTTAACTACTGATACAATGTATTTAGTTGTTACATGACTATGCATGCTTTCTATTTCCTATTCTGGTAGGGTTCACAAGTTGTTTTTCTTTCTAGAATTTATATTTGACTCTAAGTTTGCAAATTTTCTTTGTATAAGATTGTTCAGTACCTACTTATCTTTTTAATATGCTATAATCATAGTTGTCTCTTTTTTAATGTATAGTTTTGCTTATTTGCACCTCCTCATTCAAAAAAAAGTACTTGTTCATTGCTACCAGAGTTTGTCCATTTTATTTAGTTCTTCAAAGTAACAACTTTTAGTCTTTAAAAACATTTTTGGTACATTTTTCAACTTGATTGAAATCTGTTCTTATCTCAATTTTCTTCCATTTTCTTCAGATGTATTGTCTTTTTTTCTTCCCCGAAATCCTTAAGTTGTGTATTTGCACATTAATTATCTGTCTTTATTTGCATAAAAGATTTAAGGCTATCCCTTTCTCTTTAATACAATTTTCACTGCTTCCTGTAAATTTTTAAATGTGCTACTTTTGTTATCACTCAGTTTCATATTTAAATTTTAAAATTTCATTGTAGTTTTATATCCTGTGATTTTTAAAGAAATTCCCATTCAGTTAATTTTCTAATGTATGCTGATTTAAAATTTTCTTTGTTTTTATTCATCTGTAACTGACGTAAATTGCGGGCTGTATACAACAATTCTTCTGAAATGTGTAGAGATTTGATTTATGGCCTGGTATCTCTTAGTTTTTCTTTTCTTTTCTTTTCTCTTCTTTCTTTTCTTTTTTTCTTTTTTCTTTTTCTTTTTTTCTTTTTTTTTTTTGAGATGTAGTCCTGTTCTTTCACCCAGGCTGAAGTGCAGTGGTTCCACCTCGGCTCACTGCAACCTCCACCTCCTGGGTTCAAATGATTCTCCTGCCTCAGCCTACCAAGTAGCTGGGATTACAGTGCCCACTGCAATGCCTGGCTAATTTTTGTATTTTTAGTAGAGACAGGGTTTCACAATGTTGGCCAGCCTGGTCTTGAAGTCCTGACCTCAAGTGATTCGCCTGCCTTGGCCTCCCAAAGTTCTGGGATTACAGGCGTGAGCCACCATGCCCAGCCAGTTTTTCTTTTATACTGTTTACCTCTTTGCTCTCTGTGCTTATTGCTCTCTATGCGTATTTTAAGCAATTTCTTTAGCTGTGTTTTCTAGTTGCTAAGTCTCTCTTCACATCTATGTCTAATATCCTGTTTCAACTTTCTGTGAAGTTTTACATTTCAACAATTATTTTAATCTTTAGACATTTCATCATCTTTGTTTTCCAGTTCTTCATGCATTAAAATGTCTTGGTCCTTGCTCCTCTTGAAAACATTTCATATACAATTAGTATATTTTATACATGAAAATTCTTATATTTCTAATTTTTGTGGGTCCAAAGTTATCATTTGTTATTTTTGACTCTATATGGTTGTTTACTTCTTTTACCCATTGTTCTTTAACTTTGAGCTTATGATTTCCTCCTAATTTGTGGAACTTCAGCAGGCTCAGTTGGTTATGCTTTTCACTAGAGAGGCCTTACATTTGCATCTGCAGAACTAAGGGGCACCATCAACCCGGGAGCAGACCAGTCCCCCGTGAAGGCACAGCTCCTGTTTCATTCTAAAATCCTACGCTCCGCTTCCTTCGTCACTGCTGCCTGGTTCTCAGGGAGACCTAGGACAGGTTTCCTGGGAAATGGAAAGAAGTTGAATTCTTGGAGCCCTGATCAACCTTTGACCATTCTAAGGCCGTTCCTTACTGTAGCTGGAGAGCCTTTTAGAGAACCTTGCTCACAGCACTGCGGCAGACATGACTCACTTCAGCTTCTATAGCCTACATGCACTTAGCTCTGAAATAGTGTAATAAGAAATATTCTTCTAAGAGTAATACATTTGAGATAATTTGAGGCTATATAATTTGAGACATAAAAACATTTATATATTATATATAAATATATATTATATTTGGGTATAATATATGTAATTTGAGACAATACCCTCAAATTATGCAATTCAATAGATTCCTTTTGAATTACATGTGTCACCTGAACTTTAATTTTCTTAGAAAGTTAGGGTCAAGACTCATAAGAAATGAACTTATGAGAAGTAATGTTATGACAAAAACTAAATATTCATCTTACTTTGCATTTTTTTTTCTTTAAAACGCTGGTAACATCAATACCGGTTGAGTGCCTATTCCGTAGCATGTACACTGGTATATGTGCTGGGGGATAGAGGCATGAACAAAACAGGGTTATTTTTAAACCTGCTTCCACAGGTTTTATAGTCATTTACTTTGTTAACATGTTAGTATATTAACTTGTATTAGTAAGTTAATCAACTTCTAGTGAAAAGTTTTCAGATAGGGAGATCTTAGCTGAGATTACTTTTGCTGGTTTCTATAGGGAAGAATTAGTTCCCATCTGCCTGTTCAGTATCACCAACCACTACAAATTTTTGTAAAACAATTGCATCAGGACTCTTAAAAAATAGTGTCTGTTCCTAAAACACCATGCATGTCGCAATCACAATTCCCATAACAATGTTTTTCTTTTTTGAATTCCTGAAAATGTGACTTCAATATAATTCTGAGAAGTCTGAAAGTATGGGATCTCAATACCTAGTTACTGGATGTGCTTTCAGAGGTGAAGATTTGGGTAAATTCCTCCTAAGTGGCTTTGCAGAAGAAGGGTTTTCGTTGGGCTCAGGCAGTCCTCACTTTTAGGTGATGTGAAGGTGGTAAGTAGGGGGCGGATCAGGGTTTTTGGACCCTGACTAGTATACACATTGTGATGAGTAGGGGTCCTTTTAAAGAACAAGAACCCAACATTCCCAATAGGGACTTTAGGACAGAGCCTCGGGGGAGTCTGCCGGGAGGACCCTGGAGGTTCAGTTGCATTCGCTCTAGGGAGGGTTTGCCTTTGGGAGGATTGGAAACAGGCAGCTCCCAGTGGCCTGCCAGGAGGACCCTGGAGGTTCAGTTGCATTCGCTCCAGGGAGGGTTTGCCTTTGGGAAGAATGGAAACAGGCAGCTCCCAGTGGCCTGCCGGGAGGACCCTGGAGGTTCAGTTGCATTCGCTCCAGGGAGGGTTTGCCTTTGGGAAGATTGGAAACAGGAGCTCCCAGTGGCCTGCCGGGAGGACCCTGGAGGTTCAGTTGCATTCGCTCCAGGGAGGGTTTGCCTTTGGGAAGAATGGAAACAGGCAGCTCCCAGTGGCCTGCCGGGAGGACCCTGGAGGTTCAGTTGCATTCGCTCCAGGGAGGGTTTGCCTTTGGGAAGATTGGAAACAGGCAGCTCCCAGTGGCCAAACTTTGTGTCTGGCTCTTGCCCTAAGGATCTGGGGGCTTGGGCTTCACTGGAAGTTTCCTTTTCCTTCCTGCATCAGCACAAATGCCTTTCGTATGGACAAGGTGGTGCTCACTCTTGAGGAAAGTAAGCATTCATTTCAGGTAGCATTGTCTTTACTGCAATGGATTGTTTTTAACTTTGGAGATGGACCTTGAATCTCCTTTGATCTAATTAGTCCATGTGCACTAATGTCTGTGATACAGACAAAGCTGCACGGTCGACCCGCTCAGGCAGCACAGGGCGTGCAGGGCATTCCTCACAGCGTGCTCAGCCACAAGGCTGCCTGTGATATGCATGCAGGCAATGTCTGCTGGTTTCGTGAAAGGAAGATTGAATGTGATTTGGAATGCAGAGCGTGGTATTGTACAATTTGCAATAGAAGTGGGAAATTTAATGACTGTTGCTAGTAGATTATTGCCATTGAGATTATGAGAAAGAGGCATATAAACATTGATGCA
This sequence comes from Rhinopithecus roxellana, assembly GCF_007565055.1. Lineage (NCBI taxonomy): Eukaryota > Metazoa > Chordata > Mammalia > Primates > Cercopithecidae > Rhinopithecus > Rhinopithecus roxellana. The sequence goes on along the minus strand of NC_044559.1, from coordinate 51,278,778 downwards.
GGCTTGGATAAGAGAAAAAGAATTTTCACCATGGACCACAGTGATAACTTGAATAACGCCTTTTAAAAATGACATTTTGTGATTGACTGTAAAAGGTCAAATGATGAATATTGAGTCAGAGGAGGAAGGTGGGGCCACAGGCTTGATCAGATTCCATGGATAGCAAAATTTCTTCGATTTATACCTGACAGGTGAAAAGGGCAGTAGCTTGGGTTCCCAGGAGGGCCAGGCCTGGGGTGGTGGGGACGCTGGTGCAGGCTCAGAGCTGTCCACCCTGAGCCTGTCGGGTACATCTCCTAGACTACCTGGGCATACAGGTAGCTGTTTGCAGGAAGCACAACCACAAAGGGAGCAGGTGTGTGTGTGTGTGTGTGTGTGTGTGTGTGTGTGCACGCATCTTAGGCAGGCACAGATGAGTCGTATAGCTTAATATTGAAACGTGAAGGGAAAATAAATCTTGGGGCCCCAAAATTACCAAGCTAAAGGGAAAAGTCAAGCGGAGAACTACTTAGGGCCAACCTGCCTCCCATTGTATTCAAAATCACCCTGTGGCTCACTGAGATAAGTGCATCTCTCTGATTGCCTCCTTTGAAGAGCCTCATCAGGAATGCAACCATTCCTCTCTTATCTACCTCTGACCTGGAAGCCCCCTTCTGCTTCCAGTCTCCCCACTTTGGCTTTTAGTTGTCCCTCCTTTCCAGACCAAACCAAGGTTCATCTTACATATGTTGATTGATGTCTCATGTCTCCCTAGAATGTATAAAACCAAACTGCTTTGACCACCTTGAACACTTGTCATCAGGACCTCCCGCGGCTGTGTCTTGGGCATGCCTCCTCAACCTTGGGAGAATAAATGTTCTAGATTAACTGAGACCTGTCTCTGATTTTCGGGGCTCATGGAAGTGTGTAGGCTGGCTCTGCTGGGTCGCATTCCACATGGAGAAACTCTCACCTGTCACTCTTGTGGGATTTGCTAATGAGAGGAGGGTGTGCCCCCGAGAGAGTAGATGGACCTTTGCAGCGAAAGGCAGAGTGAGGACCTGTGGGTGACTTTCGCCGGGTTTGCTATGGATGTTTCAGCATCCATGAATGTCACCCACCAAAGTCCGGAAGCGTTTCCCATCCCTACAGATGTTTAGGGGACATTTCCCTGGCTCAGTCAAGGGTGGCTGGAGGTGTGGTCATCCTCTGGGGGCGGCTGGGTGGCCTGTGCTCCTCCAGGTCCTTCTCGGCTTTCTCTCTCCTTTGTGTTTTTCTGGCTTTCAGGCCAGCATGGCCCACGGTCTTCTCTTTATCTAGGTGCCTTGAATGGGGGCACAGGGGCTTGTCTCGCCAGATGTCACTGTTTCCAGGGTTCTGTCACTTGGTTCTTGATGAGGCTGGATATTTTTGGCCCCTGCTGGGGCTTTAAGTCCTAGAGACGCTGGGCATGATGTGAAGCCTGGAACAGGCTCACTGGAAAAGACCCGTCTGCTGTCCTAAACAGTCATGAAGGTTAGCAGCGTTGCCTACTGTCAATTGCAGGCAATGCATGGCACTGAGTGTCTTACACTCCTGCCCACCTGCCTGCCCAGGCCTTTTCCCTCTCCTCCCTCCCTCTTTCCTCCCCCCTCACCTTTCCTCTGTGCCTGTGTAAAGTCAACCCATGTTTAGAATGCCTTGGAATTGAAAGGAAAGTGACTGATGAGTTATGTGCCAGGCACTGTATCGGGCCCTTCCCTGTGGCTCATCTCATCTAATCTAGGGTTCCCGTGAACCAGGTAGCCCTGTCCCTCCCTGAGGGGCATACACAGCTGTGAGGCTGGACTAGGCTTAGGAAGGACAGAGCTGAACCCAATCAGGCGAGGTTTCTGGGCTGGCTTCTGGAGCTTTGGGACCTGTGAGAGAGACAGACTTTCTTAAACAGATGTGACTGGCACACACAGTGGCAGCATAAGGGCCCAGAGGGAGGTGTGGGGCTGAAGACCACGCAGGAGGATTGTGGGGGTCCAGCAGTCATCAGGGAGGACTTTCAGGGGACCTGAGGCCCATGAGCCCAAGACAGCTCCCACGGGAGGGAGGAGCACTTCCTCCTTGCAAAGCCCCAGGACAGGAGAGAGCAGGGGCCCTCGAGGGCCTGGTGGTGACTCCTGGGCAGGCAAGGACACCAACAGCAAAGGGCACCCAGGCCAGCCTTGGCGGGAAGTGACTCCAAGGTGGGGAAGAGACATGATCGGCCTCACAGCTTGAAAAGACAATGTGGGCCGGGCACGGTGGCTCACGCCTTTTTGTGGGCCGGGCACAGTGGCTCACCGGGCACGGTGGCTCAGGCCTTTTTGTGGGCCGGGCACAGTGGCTCACCGGGCACGGTGGCTCATGCCTTTTTGTGGGCCGGGCACAGTGGCTCACCGGGCACGGTGGCTCACGCCTTTTTGTGGGCCGGGCACAGTGGCTCACCGGGCACGGTGGCTCACGCCTTTTTGTGGGCCGGGCACGGTGGCTCACCGGGCACGGTGGCTCACGCCTTTTTGTGGGCCGGGCACAGTGGCTCACCGGGCACGGTGGCTCACGCACTTTTGGAGGCCGAGGCAGGTGGATCACCTGAGGTCAAGGGTTCAAGACCAAGCTGTCCAACATGGTGAAACCCTGTCTCTACTAACAATACACACAAAAAAATTAACTGGGCATCATGGTGGGCACCTGTAATCCCAGCTACTTGGGAGGTTGAGGCAGGAGAATTGCTTGAACCCGGGAGGCAGAGGTTGCAGTGAGCTGAGATCAGGCCATTGCACCCTAGCCTGGGTGATGCAGCAAGACTCTGTCTCAAAAAAGAAAAGAAAAGACAATGTGGCTTAAGTGGAGAGGACAGGAGGGGTGGCCTCATCTCATCTTCACCAGTGACCTCCTGAGGCACTGCTACCCCATTTTACAGGTGAGGAAACTGAGCAGCCTCCAGGAGAGGATGCCACTTGGCCAGGGTCACGCGGCTCGGCCTGGGGTTTCAGAGTCGGGTGAAGGAGCCCCACCAGCGCCCAGTTCAGTCCGAGTTCTCCTGTTCCTGAGGCCAGTGGGCCCTGGGGGAGGCAGGAGCCGGGAGCCCCTGCCTCCCTCCGCTTCCATCTCCCACACCCTGCTGCGTTTCCTCAGACTTTCCTCCCTCCAGGCCCTGTTTTGGGGAGTGGCTGAAGCTCCCCACGTGTGGAATGAAGTCCAGAGTTCATGGTGGCCCCTGAGACCCCTGCTCTGGCCACCTAGCCTTTTTCCCTCCCAAGTCAGTGGCTCTCCCGGCTCAGGAGGGGCCTGTCACTGGCTCCTTTCCATTCTCCGGGCCTCTGCCTGGGGCCTGGGCTGTCGCTGTGCCCTCCTCCCGGCAGCTTTTGACAAGATGTCCTCAGAGCTTATCTCTGCTTCCTTGAGACCTGCGCTGAGACCTGACCTCAGAAGCCCGTGCCTGCCTCTGTGTTTATACTTCTGCCGTGGGCACTGTCCTCCCCAACACTGACTTCGCACCCTCAAGCTTTCTGTTAGTTTGTCCCTGGTCTGCTCCACAGACAAGAACCTGAGCCAGATAGGCAGGGCCGTTTGCTGACAGTGCCTGCACCTGGGAGGGTTCCAAAAATGTCGTTAAGTAGCCAAGTGTGTGGGCATGCCTGTGGGCATCAGTGTGCTTGCCGGGAGGTGGGGAGCGGCCCTCTCATGTGACTCACGTCTAGGCCAGGCCACTATCTTCGCGGCGCAGGCCTGCGGGAGATTTCCTGGCTGTCCATCTGGGCAGCTGCAGTGACTGCTCCCGTGGTTAGAGCTTTGGGTATGCGTGCACTGGCAGGAATCTTCAACATCCAGGGGCTGGGTTCAAAGAATGAACTCAAATCTCCTTTGTACTTTTCAGAACCTCGCCAATCCATCTTCCAGCTTTAAACCCTCTGTGACCTCCATGGTCACCACTCACTCCTGGGGTGAAGGAACAGACAGTTCTGAGTGTGGCCCCGCCCTCCCGAGCCCAATCTCTGTTCCTTCTCACAGCTCTTAGTTCAGTGGTGACGTTGTTTTCCTCAGTCCATTGATTCTGGAATCTCAAACTCTCGTCTCGCTTAGGGTAGCAGTTCTACAAGGACAGGCATGATCATGTCTTGTTATGTCATATTGACATGAAAACTCAACAGCAGCTACATATGATGAGAAATTTTTTTCTGAGCATTTCTGTCTAAGCTTTTCCTTCTCCAATACTGCGCGTATTCATTCTGGAGTTTGCAGGGAATCCTGGTCCAGAGGCTATTTCCTGGGAGAGTGTTTGGGTTTTGAGGAATAAAGTCATCAGTGTGGACATACTTATCCGCGATCCACTGAAGACCCGTCTACCATCCCGGACAGTCATGGAAGGAAGCAGCATGAACTTACCTGGGGGAGATTCAGGAACAGAACTCACCCTGGCAGGTGGTGTAGAGAAAAGTATATTTGGTATCTCAATGATGAGGCATTCAATCAAGTTAATTTCATAACCAAGATAGACTTAGCAAAGCCTGAGAATCCCTGAAAATTGTCAGCTGGCTGATTGCATCGCTGTCTAAATGCGTCTCCAAAGAGAGAGACATGGGCTGAGAGTAATTTCCTGTGCTCTGTTACTGCCAAGGGATATGACGAGGCAGGTGAGAGGTGAGTGTAAATTGCATGTGCGTTGAACATAATGAAGTGGTTTGAAAACAGCTGCCTGATGATAAACAGCGGAGTTTTGCTTAATGCATTAAAGAACCTCTTCACAAAACTTTGGTTGTTGTAAAAACAAATAGGCTTCTGTTCTTCTCTCAAGGTCAATGAAGCCTTGGGCTGCTGGTTGGGAATAGAATCTGCTTGCTGCAGCTTTCGTGATGTAAACACATGTATTCTAGGGCAAAAGGTTAATCTTCCTAGTGACAGATGCCCACTCCGGACTGTACTTAGAGGGACGTTGCTGGATTCCCCCCAGGGTAGCCCCGTATCAGGAGGAACCTTGGAAGTTGAGGAAGCTGCAGACCCTTCTACTTCATGAAAGCCACACATTGAATGGATCTTTCAGGAGGAGAATGCTGTCTAGCAGCCACCCAATTAACATGTATGTGTTAAGCACCTGCTACATACACAGTACAGGCGTGGTGTTGGAGCAGGATCCTGCCTGAGGAGTCTCTGTGTGCCTGGTGCAGGCAGGCATGTCTGGGATTCTGACAGAAAGAGGGTCTGGGGGAGGCAAAGGTATCTTCTGAGCCAGCCTGGGGTGCACACACGCTGTCACAATCCACTTCCTGTCCAGGTGCCTGCGTCCAGACCTTGTGCTGGATCTCCAGTTCATGAGAGCCCATGGCCACCTCCCCCACCAGCTGATGCTGGCACAGGGGAAAGGCTGGGCTGATAGTGCTCATTGGAAGTTACTGTAAAACCATCCAGTCTTCCTTTTGAAAAATAGTTTTAAATTTGTTTATTTCAGTGGTTTTTGGGGTACAGGTGGGTTTTGGTTACATAGGTAAGTTCTCAAGGGGTGATTTCTGAAGCCTCTGAGAACCTGTCCATTGTTTTGTAATGATGGAAACTGCTGCCTGCCTTTTCCCGCTCTCTCCCTCTCTGACCTGGCTCCTTACAGTAATCAGGACGTTTACATTACCACGTATTCACAGCGATCCGTTCTCCTTGGTGGTGTCATTTATCTCTAGTTTTAATAAAATGAATATTCAAATTATTGTGCAACAAATTACACAAAATCACAACAACATTAATGCATTAGTCTTCCTAAACTGACTTGCAAAGCTAAGTGAATTTTCTCCCATCTTACAGGGTACTGCATACGTCCTCGCCTTTCACCGGTCCATTTTGCCGAGGCAGGGAAAGTGATGTTCATGCTTGTAGACCTCCAGTGACTCAATGGTTAGACATTCTGTCCAGTGTGTGGGGAGCAGGGCTGCTTGTTCATACCCATGCAGTGGGGCCCAGTGGACATTTCGAGCTTACATCATCAGAGTCCTCCCTGGACACACGCCAAAGCTGCACCTCTTAGCTCCTTAGCTCTGTGGGAGGAGGCCCAGCTGCGAGGCACTGTGTCATGGGGTGGAGGGACAGAGTGAACCCTGGCTGTATCCCTTAAATGCTGAGAGCGGGGTGATGTGGGCACCTTTGAGTAAGGATCAGGAGTCAGTGGCCCGAGAGGAGCGTCAGTCATGGAATATGGGGCCTAGGGGTCTTCCAGGTCTGTGCCCACAGCCTTAGGCTCCATTCTGAGATCTCGAGCCTGCCTGGCTCCACCTGGTGTGACAATCCAGATTGCGGAACTGGGATTGTGGATGGAGGCAGGCAGACTGGACGGGGCCATTTCCACATTTTTTATAGCTGCTAAGCGAAGCCATGATGCCAAGGGACAGTGTCATCTGGCCTGGGCTTAGCTTGGCTAGAAAAGCACAAGGGCAATGTCGGGGGTCAGGTGGGTCCTCCCCTCCTGGGGCCTAGGAGGAAGCTTGGGGTAAGTTGCCATCTGTGAGTGCCTGTGCAGAGCCAGATCACGAACAAGCCATGCAGCAGCCATGCCTTGCACTGGAGGAGCTGGGCCCTAAGGGAGTTTTAATGAAAGAGCCGGAGTGAAGAAGCCCTTTGTAAAGCAGTCTCGGTGTACTGACCTTTGACGTCAGCAGAGGAGGGGCACACAGATGAAATGAAAGGGATGTGCCTGGGAAAGTCACCTTCACACTTCCTTCAAGGACAGAGACGCAGAAAGAGTCCTAAAGCAGAGACCCATCCGTTGGCTGATGTAACTTTTCATGGCCATGAGATGCTGAGCAAAACCAGCAAGTACAGCTGGGAGTGGCGTTGGCCCTGGCTGCCTTGAGCAGGTGCCGCTCTGGAGGACAGCTGCTGTGCAGGCACCGTCCACCGCCCGGTCTGGGTTCTGCTTGCTAAATCCCATTTTGAAGAAACGGAATGATCCTTTTAGAATACGAAAATGTGGATATTTTCTGAAATGCAGTTTACGAGAATCTTTCCTTTCCCATGTCTGTGGGATAAGCGACCATGAGTTGCGTGCAAGACAGCGGAGCAGGAAAAGGAAGGACACTTTCCTCCTTGGCGCCGAGCAGGTGTTCGACAGCAGTGGTGCTTCCATCACACGCTTGGGCCCGTTCCTCTCTCAACCAAACAGAAGAGAAGAAAACAGACCTGAGCAAGCAGTTAATGATGGAAACTGCTGCCTGCCTTTTCCCGCTCTCTCCCTCTCTGACCTGGTTCCTTACAGTAATCAGGATGTTTACATTACCACGTATTCACAGCAATCCGTTCTCCTGGGTGGTGTCATTAATCTCTAGTTTTAATAAAATGAATATTCAAATTATTGTGCAACAAATTACATGAAACATGTGACATGTTCCCTGACAAATTATTTGTTTTTCAATTTGGGAAGCTTTTCACCGGGGGATACTTTCCCTCTCACTCCTGACTTTCACTTTGAGTAAATCCTGTTATTTCCATATTTCCTGGAAAGCCTAGAGAAGTGGGGTTTCCCGGCATCCACTCCTCGCTAGCACTCACCAGAGCTCCGTTGGGCTCCAAGAGCCTTTTTGGAAGCCCAGAGCCTGGCTCTCGGGCTTGCTGGGCGCACTCAGAGTGACCTCTGGAGACCTTGGGCCAGCGCCACCCACTGCAAAGATGGGGTAGGTGTGGGCAGCGTCTCCTCCGGGGGAAATGATGCCCTCCCCCCTGGAGACTCCTCTCGGCACATGAGGGAGCCTCGGTCAGCCCAGGGGCCTGGACGGAGGCGGGAAAGCTGAGTCCACCGTTGGGGTCAGCCCCCACCACTGCATTTCACTTTGAGAGTCACCTTTTACATGAGAATTCCCAAAACCTCATTCCTCAGAAAGATTTCCTCGGCTTTTTGTGGCAGAGTTTCAGGCACCATATTGAGTTCGTGGCAGCAAAGCCAGGGGCTTTGGCCAAGGGGCTTCCCAGGAGGCAGGCGAGTGCTTTGGGAACCGGGTTCCTGGTAACTCCAGACCCTGGGAGGAGGCCAGCTGGACATGCCAGAGCCCCCAACAGACACTGCCCGAGAATCACCACTGTGTGTAGTCACTGCTGAGGCTTCCATTCTGGCTGCCCAGGCTATGTCCTGACAACCACGGGGGTCCCAGGCTGTTTGCACGGGCAGCCCCGGGAGTCCAAGACCCACTGCCATGGGGCAGGGACCCGACCTAGGTCAGGGTAATGGAAGGAGTGCGGGGAGTGGAAGGTGGCACTGCCTGAGTGAGGGGCCCCAGGCCTGAGGATGAGGTCAGGCTCACTCCACTGTGGACCCCAACTCCCTGCTGCTTTGTCTGAAAAACAGTCTCCAAAGTCTTACTCCGTGGACAGACCCTCCCCATCAGCAAAGGCGCCAGACAAGCCCTCGAGGGAAAGGGGAGCTACAGAGCTCCTGGCTGGGCACCTCATCCAGGCCACCCATTTGGTCCACTAAACAACACTCTCCCCACCCCACAGATGCAGAAACCCGGCCAAGGAGCCTCTGTGACCTCTAGGTCCCGTGGAAGCTGATGTGCTGAGCCTGCTGAGATGAGGCAGGTGCCTCCACATCCCGGAAGGGTGGGCAGCACTGAGGGCCTGAGCTTCCCTGCTGGGAGGTTGCCAAGGGTTCTACCCCCGTCCATGCTGGACGGCACAGTTCACAGACCAGGCTGTGGCGTGGGAGGATCAGGAAGGAAGGGTTGCCAAGGGTCATCCCTCCCACCGGCCAGGTGGGGCTCCACACAGACAGACACTTCCTGAGCATTGGGGCCCCCAGGCACAGGGCTGGCAGGGAAGAAAGAATGGTGGGGGCCCTTGGGGACTCCACCACGCAGCAAGAGCCGGATAGTCAAACACCTAACATGGCAAGGAGATGAAAGGGGCCCGTGGAGCTTGGGCCGTGATCCAGCCCAGTTTGTAGGATTATTCATTTGGCACGTTCAAAACTTGCAACTATACCAGGCATTGGATGCCTCTCAGAAAACAACCAGAACAACAAACACCAGAAATTGCAAATGCTGGCCGCGTCGTCCAACAGCAGTTCAAACGCACATGTCCTGAATCTGCACGGCACCTGAATCAGATATGCAAACACCTAGCGCTGGTCTTCCAAAAGGAGCACAGTTAATTCCTCATGAATTTCCTGACTCTTGCAAGCTGTGTGTGGAGCTGTGTGTGCAGGTGCAAGATGCAGCGCTCTCAAAGGACATGGAGGGAAGGACCCGTGCTGTCGACGGAGTCTCTGCACCAGCTCATTCCGCCGCTGCCCACTGTGTTGTCAGAGCCCCCAGTGCCTGCTGTGGACCCAGGCTCATCTCCCCGGGAAGCTCACTGGGCCTGTCTTCTGTGCCTGACGTCACTATACTGATCAAAGAGTCATTTCTGCAGAAGTAGTTACGGTTATTTCTGGTATAGTTGGTGGCTACAGCGCCTGAAGGATTTCCACTGGAGCTGAAATCAGTTGCTGAACAGGCATAATAAACTAATGGTTGTTTGTTTTCTTGAATGTGTTGCTCAGCACAGACAGCATGGCAGCTGGGGTTTGTCGGATTCAGTCTTCGGTCAGAGGGACCCTCACCAGCCATCCTGGGCTTTACCTAAAACCCTCTGCCCTGTGGGAGGCCTCCAGGCCTTCCCTCCACATGGCATTCTCAGAGGCAGATCTGTCCTGGCCTTCCTCCTGATCTCTGGTGAAGATGCAGAAGGTAAATGCTTAGCATTTTCTCTGTTCTGCACCCCACCGGTGGGCATAATTCCCAGCTTAGTCTTTGACAAATCTTCCGAGCCTGAGGCCCTGGAGCCCACAATACCAGCATGCTCCTTTTGGGTGAGCATCCCTTGGGCAGAGGGGTCTGATGCCTGGGCTGGGCAGGGAGGGCCTGGCTGGGTCAGCAGTCCTCTCCAGCCCTGTGCCTTCTGTGGGCACCTCCTCTGCAGAGTGCAGGCAGAGACCAAAGTCCTCTGGACTGAGGCTGGCTCCATCCTAGGGTGTGCACAGAGAGGAAGAGAAAACCTGGAGAGCCACCCAGCTGCGTGTGGGTGCCCTGAGCCGGCACGGTGGGGCTTGGTTCACTCGGCCTGATGTTCTGGAGCCGCCTGCCACTGCACTGGGTTCCCACCCCACTGTCCCTCTTCTTCCTTCCTCTTTGCTGAGTCCCGGGAAAAGCCAAATCCAGCTGCTGGTTGGGTGCCAGGTTCTGGAGGCAGGTTCTGGAAGCATCTCAACAGCCGGTCTGCCTCCGAGCAGAGAAGGCAGTGGTAGGGCTGCCCTCCCAGTATTGCTGAGGCCAGTGGGGTCTTCAGGAAGTCATGATGTGGAGCCCAGCCAAATCCCTCAGTGCACACAGCCCCAGGGTGGGACCTGGTGAGGCCCAGGAGAGTCTCTGGGAAGCCCGAGTCCTCTCAGATGCATCAGATGGACGAGGCACGACTTCAGCCAGCATGGGGAGGGGGCCTGGCCCCAGCCCCACCAGGTGGGATTCAGGCTAGAGACACTGGAGCAGGAATATCGGCACCATCATCATCACGAGCCTTTGTGCAAGTTCTGTAAACCTCGCCAAGCCTGACCTCTCCCACGAAACATAGGGGAAATGGACATTTGCCTGCATGTGGATATTAAAGGACGTGTTGGAAAAAAACATGCAAGCAAAGCTCTTTTGTAAATTTGATAATCAGAGAAGAAGGTGGGAGTGGCAATAACAATGCAAATGCCAGCAACGGCAGCAGCCATGCGGGGCTGGGTCTCAAGCACATGCGGGTTTTCTGGACACATTGGCTCCGCACCCTCTCCTCAGCCTGCCCTCAAGGGAAGCACATGGTTAATTACTGTTTTGCTTAAAATATTGATTTTTATAAGCCATCCTTGTGGGATAGCATTTCTGGCTTATCTCTGAGCTGGCTTAGCAGTTTTCTTTGGCTGGACCTGTCTTATCTCACTGTTTATTTACTCAACTATGGGATTCTCTGTGGTCCTTTGGGGAAAGTGAGTTATGGTATTTATCCGTCCACACAGTGCATTGAGTGCCTGCTGCTCTTCAAACTCAGCTCAGGAGGCATCTCCGAGGGAAACAGCTGGCATCCCCAGGCTCCGGTTGGCTTTGCACCCTTCCTGGCTGGTGTCCTCAGGCTGCTCCCACCCGAAGGCACTCTTCTGCTTGCCTGGGTGCCTGCGTTATATCATCTTTCCAGTCCCAGAGCCAGGTACCGTCTGGCTTCATAAATATCTGACTACGGGGTGCAGAGAAGGACCCAGGAAGGAAAACACAAAGCAACCCACACCTCTTCTTCCCAACACTGGGCTCTGTGTGTGTTACCGTTGCACGGTTATCAGTAAACGGGCTTGGGCATCCTCCTGAAGTGCACTCTTCTTGCCTTTATGATGTGCACTGGGGTTGCCGTGCTCTGTGGCCTCTCTGTGGGTTGCGGGTTTGGTGCGGGGCTTCACCTGCCCAGTAGGTACAGGCACACGTCTCTTCCTCGTGCCTCCCTTTCTTGTGCCTTGCTGATAGTGTGTTTTTACAAGTTGCGGGTTTGTGGCAACCCAGGCGGAACAAGTCTATGGGCGCCATTTTCCCAACAGCATGCGCTCACTTCATGTCTCTGTTACAGTTTCGGAAACTCTCACAGTGTTTCAAAGTTTTTAATTATTGTTGTGTGTTGTGATGATCTATGATCAATGACATTTGATGCTTCTATTGTGACTGTTTTGGGGTGCCACGAACCGCACTCATATAAGATGGGGAGGTTAATCCATCAATGTCCTGTGTGTTCTGACTGCTCCACCAACCAGCCTTTCCCCATCCTTCTCCCTCTCCTTGGGCCTTCGTCTTCCCTGAGACATAGCAATATTGAAATTAGATCAATTCAGGCTGGGCGCAGTAGCTCACACCTATAATCCCAGCACTTTGGGAGGTTGAGACAGGCAGATCACTTGAGGTCAGGAGTTTGAGAGCAGCCTGGCCACACATGGCAAAACCCTGTCTCTACTGAAAATACAAAAATGAGCCAAGCGTGGTGGCAGGCACCTGTTATCCCAGCTACTCAGGAGGCTGAGGCAGAAGAATTACTTGAACCTAGGAGGCAGAGGTTGCAGTGAGCCGAGATTGCGCCACTGCACTCCAGCAGAGTGAGAGTCCATATGAAAAACCAACCAACCAAACAAACACACAAATAGAAATTGTATCAATTAATCCCTTACAATGGCAACTAAGTGTTCAAATGAAAAGAAGAGTGGCATGTTTCACTTTAAATCAAAAACTAACCATAATTAAGCTGAGAGAGGAAGGCGTGTTGAAGCTAATACAGGCTGAAAGCTAGGTGTCATGCACCAACCGGTTAGCCAAGTTGTGGATGCTAGGGAAATGTTTTTGAAGGAAATCAAAAGTGCTACTCCAGTGAACAATAAAAACAAAAAGATAAGAAAGCAAAACAGCCTCATTGCTGATGTGGGGAAAGTTTTAATGGTGTGGATGGAAGATCAAACCAGGCACAACATTCTGTGAAGCCAAAGCCTAATCCGGAGCAAGGTCCTGACTGTCTTCAACTCTGTGAAGGCGGAGAGTGCAGAGGAAGCAGCAGAAGAAAAGTTTGAAGCTAGCAGAGGTGATGCATGAGGTCTAAGGACAGAAGCCGTCTCTATAACATGAAAGCGCAAGGCGAAGCAGCTAGTGCTAATGGAGAAACTGCAGCCGTTATCCCAAATACCTAGCTAAGAGCATCAGTGAAGGAGGTTACACTAAAGAAGAGATGTGCAATGCAGATGGAACAGCCATGTGTTGGAAGAAGATGCCATCTAGGACTTTTGTAACTATAGAGGAGGAATCAGTGATGGGCTTCAAAACTTCAAAGGACAGATGACTATCTGGTTAGGAGCTAATGCAGCTTGTGACTTTAAGTTGAAGGCAAGACTAATTTACAATTCAAAAAATCCTAAGGCCCTCAAGAATGATGCTAAATCTACTCTGCCTGTGCATTATAAAGGGAACGACAAAGCCTGGGTGATGGCACATCTGTTTGCAGCATGGTTTGCTGAATATTTAAAGCCCGTGATTGAGACCTACTGCTCAGAAAAATAAACTAAAACAAAAAGGATTCCTATCAAAATATTATGGACGGCAGCAGCAGCCCATCTAGAGTGGCTGCTGCCAAGATGCCAGCTGCAGCAGGGAGGCACAGCTGGATCTTCCACTCCACAGAGCAGGCAGGAGCCCAGCCTTCCCTGGGCACCACTGCAGCTGCTCAACCTGGCTGTGGAGCAGGGCATTCCTGTGGTCTTAGGAGCCTGGGAATCCCTCCCTGCCCCACACAGGCTTAGAAGTGATTGCTCCCACTGCTGAGCCTGGCACTCTTGGCAGCTGGGCCCAGGGCCTACAATTTGCTCCCAGAGGAGCCGACCTGACAGGGTTGTGAGTTGGGCAGAGGGGAGCCCTGGACCACCCCTGACCACTGGGGCCACAGGGGAACTTGTGCCCCTGCCCCTGGACTCTGGCACAGGCCTGGAGCCCCCATCCCAGTCTGCAAGAAGGTGGATAGGGCAATAGGACTGGTGGTGGGAGCAGCAGTGGGGTCCCCTGTGCCCCATGTCCCCAAGGCAGCCAACTCTGCCACCTCCACCCTTGCATGGTTGGGCAGGACCTGCTCCAAGGCTTGGAGCCTCTACCACAGCTTTGACCTCACTCTGCCATGTCCTGGGAGCCCATGAGCACCTGGCCAAAGTTGCAGCCAGGACTCATGGGACCAGCCCCAGGAACATCGGGTTCACTTGTGCAGGGGCCACCACTATAGCAGAGGGAGATGCAGAGAAGGGCACAGCCAGGTCTGCTCACCTTGCAGAGCTGGGACAGGCAGGAGCCGTGACCCCCCTCAAGTTGGCAGGGTGGGAGCTCCTGAGGCTCAGTTGCAGCCACCCAGGTTACAGCTGTGGGCCTGGGCCTCCCGATGCTCTCAGGACTCAGGCTTGGGGGTATCTGCTCCTTCTGCCTGGCCTCTCCCTGCTCCCAGTGCTTACTCCGATCCTGGAGTAGGGTTGCAGCGAAGCCCAGGAGCTGCTGCAGTCTAGCCAGGTGTGTGCACACTCAGGGCAGTGCTGATGCACAGTGCCCTGCTGCCTTGGCCTCTCTGGACTTTGGGCACCAATAAGCATGGGTGGGAGGCTGAGATGGGGCTGGTGGCAGCTCAGCACTGGCCTGTGGGTACCCCTGGGAGCAAGTGGCCTGGACATCATGGGTGGTGGCAGGAGGCAGACAGGCTCCTGGGTGTGAAGGGGTGGGTTCCAGGTGAGGCTGCACCTTCAGGCCAGGGAGGATCTGAAAGCTGGGGGCTGGGCTCCAGTAGGGACTTGTGCCTTTTCCAGGCCCACTCATGGCTGCCCATGGACCAATTGGCAGGCACTTCCTCCCCTCTGAGGCCCATAAAGCCCCAGGTTCAGCCAGAGCAGAGCAGTGGACAGAGAGATGCCAGGACAACCAGCTACAGTAGAGGAGTTATCCTCTGCAGAGAGCAGCAGACATAGGGATGGCCAGCAGCAGAGAGGAGCTACCCTCTCCAGGGCCTCCTGTCTGCTGAGAGCTGCAGATGTCCATTTGACCAGCTACAGACAGAAGCTACCCTCTCTGCTGAGAGCTGAACTCTCATCAGGATGACCTGCCTGCAGAGAGGAGCCACCCACTCCAGGGCCTCCTCTCTGCTGAGAGCTTCTGAGCTGTTCTAACACTTAATAAAGTTCCTGTTTGTCTTGCTCACCCTCCACTTGTCTGTGTACCTCATTCTTTCTGGACTCAGGATAAGAAGTCAGGCCAAGGTGCCAGTGGCCACAGAAATTTCCAGCCAGAAAAGCAACACCCCAAAGATCTAGTAACATTTTTACTCATTGACAATGCACCTGGTCACATAGAGCTCTGAAGGGGGTGAGATGAATTGTTTTCATGCCTGCTAACACAACTTCCATTCTGCAGCCTATGAATGGAGGAGTCATTTCAACTTTTAAGTCTTACTATTTAAGACATATATTTTGTATTTTTTATATATAAGGCTATAACTACCATTAATAGTGATTTCTCTGATGGGTCTGGGAAAAATAAATGGAAAACCTTCTGGAGAGGATTCACTATTCTAGATACCATTAAGAACATTCATAGTTCATAGGAAGAGGTCAAAATATCAACGTTAACAGGAGTTTGGAAGAAGCTGATTTCAACCATCATGAATGATTTCAAGGGTTTCAAGACTTCTTTGGAGGAAGTAAATGCTGATGTGGTGGAAACAGCAAGAGAACTAGAATTGGAAGTGGAGCTTGAAGATGTGACTGAATTGCTAAAATCTCAAATACAGCTTTAACACGTAAGGAGTTACTTCTTAGGGGTGAACGTAGAAAGTGGTTTCTTGAGATGGAATTTCCTCCTGGTGAAGATGTTGTAAACATTGTTGAAATAACAACAAAGGATTTACAGTGTTACACAGGCTGAGTTGATAAAGCGGCAGCAGGGTCTGAGAGGACTGACTCTAATTTTGAAAGAAGTTCTACTGAGGCTAAAATGCTGTCAAACAGCATTGGATGCTACAGAGACATCTTTCCTGAAAAGAAGAGTCCATCGATGTGGCACACATTGTTGTTCTTCTTCTTTTGTGAAATTGCCACAGCCACCCCAGCCTTCAGCAACCCAGCACCCCAATCAGTCAGCAGCCATCAACATCGAGGCAAGACCCTCCACTGGCAAAGAATTACAATTTGCTGAAGGCTCAGATGATCTCTAACATTTTTTAGCAAAAAACTATTTTTAAATTAAGGGATGTACATTTTTTTAGACATAATACTATTGCACACTTAACAGACTACAGTATAGTGTAAACGTAACTTTTGTATGCATTGGAAAACCAAAAAGTTCACCTGACTTACTGTATCACAATATTTGCTTTACTGTGGTGGTCTGGAACTGAACCCTCATTGTCTCTGAGGTTTGTCAGGACTCAGTTCTGATGGTGGTCATGGTTGAACAACACACTTCACAAGGCCTGGAGCTGGGCAGAAGTCTTACTCAATACCAGGAGCTCTTCTTTCAATCTCATCCACCGATTATGTAAATCATTCTGTTGATATGGTTATTAACTTTCTATCTTCAGTCCTATCATTCAGCTGACTTTGTGAATGAATCAGAGTGTTAGATTTTCATATGCAACCGTGTGATCTCAGAACAGGTTAAAAACTCTATTTTCAAGTTTTTCTTTAAAGAGGCAGATAAGAAAGTTTACTTATTTATTTTTCTACTTAGTTGACCCATGATTTTTTACAACAAAATCGCATGGTGATAAAAATATTTTCTTTCTTTCATATACAAACGACTCTCACCTTAGTATCTGTTTCTTTTAAAACACCGTTAGTGACTTTTTACTAATTGTTAAAGGCCATCTTCATTTCAAACAACAGATTGAGTTCATTAAAAAAAATTGACTAGGTGGATTCTCACCAGGACTGTGAATTTTAGTCCTGTCTTCTTAACTAAGACAGCGATGCTCTCAAGCATTGTGTACCACGCTAGACCTTTCTCTGAAAGGTTCACAGTCACCACCACTCCCACATCTCACTGTGAAATGCTGCATTTTACACGGATGTTTCCAGGTCTTGTGCTCACAGCACAGCCCACATGGACGGCATCTGATGTGTGGTCAGCAACACCTCCCGGAAGAGGGAAGGAAGAGCCTCACCCACTCAGATCTTTGGGGCTCCCTGATCTGCCCTGGCAGCCCGTGTGGACACAGGGCCTTTGGCGGAAGCTCTGGGTGGGGCCCTCATTCTCTCAAGGGCTCAGGTGAGCCGAGAGCCAGAGCTGGGCTACAGTGTCAGAGGAGCCATTAAAGCTACACCCTGAGAACAGAGACGGGAAGCCTGGGTCATGAACTTGGCTGGGACAGGCAAGAGTCTGAAGTTGGAGGACGTGTCAACTCCCCGTTCTCTTTCCCCCACTGACCAGCACACAGGTCTAGAGCCAGAACGATCTACGCAGACATGGAGTCCTCACGCTGTCAGGGAACCCTGAACAAAAGGCTCCTGCAGTTTTAGGGACCCTGAAGTCATGGAGTTGGGAAGGGCTTGGAGTAGGAATTCCCTGGGAACTGAGTCAGAGCACGGAGGTGGCTTTAAGCTCTTGCCCTCCCCCGCCAACAAGGAGGTCTTAGCAGATGCACCTGGAGGACCTCTGCCCGAGGCCTCAGATGATGAGACATGAGAATGAAGGTGCCCCCAGGATAGGGGTGCAGATGTGCTGGGAGCATGACTGACCCCAGGGCCTGAGCCTTTCCCTGCTGCTCCCTCAAGCCTGCCATGACTGGCTAAGCATGAGCCTGGTGTGGGGACACAGCTTCCCCCTGAGACCTGCCCAGTGCAGCCTTCAGGTAAGACCCAAGTTATCACACTCAGGTTTTGAACTGAGAGCCGGACTCCTCGGGTGCCAATCTGTGTACTAATTACCAAGCCGTATGGCTTCTCTGTATCTGTTTGCACCCGTATCACACCCTATAGAGGTCTGACCTTTCCTTCCTGTGGGTGGGTGGTCTTGGACAGCCCATCCCCGACCCGGGAGCCCACAGCTCGGGCCTGATCACCAGCACTGCTGCGCCCATGCTCTGGCAGGGCTGCTACGTGGAGGATGTGTTGCCTCTGGTCCTTCTCTGCCAGGTAGGAGCAGTTTCAGGAATGAAAGTCAGGGCACCCCTGGCAGGAAGGTCAGCCTGCGTTGACGCCAGGGAGAAGCTTCCGGGTGGGCAGGACGCGGGCACTGGGACGGGGTGCAGGGCTGGGATGTTACAGTGACCTGAGGGGCTTTGCATGTTTACAGCCCTCCCTTCCACCCACCCATTGCCCTTCTGGGGCTCCCCGTGGTTCCCGGGGTTTGGAAAACTCCCCCAGGTCATTCTGATGCCATCTTTTCCTTCCTCAACTGGAAATAACTTCCCAGCAAGGGCTTTAACTTTTGTGCTCACTCAGAGGCCCACTAAGTAGGTTAAGTTTAACCCCTAAGTGGTTAAATTCCAGTGGAAACAGCTGTGGGGAGGCAACATGCAAACAGAGATCCTAAGGAGAGAAGCCACTGAGAATAAATTCATGTAGGGCTCTTTAGTGCATTAAAACTTCCAGAAAATTCCTTCCTTACACTGACACATGCACACCCCACATGCTTACACTATTTGGACCCTGCAATCTACCGCATAGCAATAAATACAGAAATGAACCTGTTCATAGGTGGTTGTTGGCATCGTGGGTATCTATCAGAACAGCACCTATTATGGCGGGGCTGGGTAACAGAATACGGCAAATGTACGTGGCAAGTCCCTTCCTTGGAATACAAGGCTGTGGTTCAGCGTGGGACTTTTGAAGGGCATTTTATGACAAAGGAAGTGTTCCTTTTATAGCATCTCATGAAAAAGCCACAGATCTAGTGTGATTGTGGTATGTTTCCAACACAGCCAGGCCAGACAATTGCAATATAACAAAAGATGGACAGTGTTCAGTGGGAGAGTTCAGGAGGGACCTTTTTATCCACATAATTACTTTATCTTATAAATTTTCAAAAGTGTTTTATTATTGAGATGACATATTTTGAATAGTGCCTATTTTTTTCTGACTTCAAATCTGTCTATGGCAACAAGTAGATTCCATGACATACTTGGAAAAGCTGCCATCCAGAAGGCCGACATCACTAAATGCTGGTGAAGATGTGGAGCAACAGGAACTCCATCCACTGCTGGCGGAATGCAAAATGGCACGGCCACCGTGGAAGACAGCCGGGCAGTTTTTTAAAAAGTGAAATACACTCCTACCATAAAATCCAACAATTGTGCTTCTGAACTACAGCACATCTTGATAATGGAGTATCATTCAACAATAAAAAGAAATGAGCTATCAAGTCATGAGAAGACATAGAGAAACCTTAAATGGATATTGCGAAGCAGAAGATGCCAGTCTGAAAGGGCTGATAGTATTTGCTTCCAACTGAATGGCCTTCTGGAAAAGGCAAAGCTGGAGAGGCCGTAGAAAGATCAGCAGCTACCAGGGGCTTAGGGGAGGGAGGGATGAACAGGCAGAAGACAGGGGAGTTTAAGGGCTATGATAATGTGTTGTATGATATCACAGTGCATGGTGGTACAATGGCTGTGAAAATGCTCCCTATGATCCCACAGTGCCTCTGTCCAAACCCATAGGATGCACAGCACAAAGGGTGAACCCCAGTGAACACTGTGGCCGTCGTTAACAAGGTGCCATTGTCAGTTCATGAACTGTAACAAAGGCACCACACTGATGCCAGATGTTCACAATGAGGGGAGTGGGGACATCTATTAGGGAACTCTCTCTACTTTCTACCTAATTTTTCTGTAAACCTAAAGCTGCCCTATAACAAATTATATTTAATTTAAAATATCTTTATATGCTCATCATAGGAAATTCCAAAAGAAAGGAGAGAAAATCAGCCGTAATTCTGCCATCTAGATATGTTCATTATCACGACTTTCTTCTATTTTTAACCAATCTGACATCATAGTGTTAAGTACCTCCTATATGCCTCCAAATTTCTAGCTCTAGCCTGGATGTCTTCCTTGAAATAGGGACGCTATAGGGTATGGCACTGAGCCCATCTGGAAGCAAATGCTGTCCCCTGCCCGTCTGTTCCCAGTAAAGCAGGCAGGATGAAGACATTCAGACGAGACTCAGAGCTGGCCTCTCCGCCACTCCGCAGGCTCCACAGGCTCCGCTCCCTCCTGTGGCTCGCCTCACTTGGAGTAAAACCCAAGTCATCCCCTGCCTGTGTCTGCTGGCAAAGCCTGGCTGCCCCCCCACCCCCGGCTTCCTCATTTCCCTGTATTCAGTGCCTTGCCCGCTGCACCCCAGCCCTGCTCATCTCCTTGCTGCTCCTGGAAGGCACCACACAGGCACCGGCCGCAGCGTCTTCGCACACCTGCTTCTTCTGTAGGGGTCAGCAGGGCGCCTCACCTTGCCTCATGCAGACTTTTACCTATTTTTTCCTTCCCAGTGAGGACTTTCCTGGCCACCGCAGTCACAACTGAGGCCCACACACCAAGGCTAGATGCCCCCTCCCTGCTTTCCCACCATTCCCACCAGCCTGGAAAGTACAGAAAATCAACAAGAAGAATGAGCACCCTGCCTCTTCCCTCCCTGGGAGGAACCCCCCCGAAGGCCAGCCTTCCCAGTGTTTGGTTCACTGCTCTGTCTCAAAGAGCTAGGGCTGGAAAATGCCTGGCACTTGTCAGCTAAATAAAGACTGATTGACTGAATGACGAGACATTGTAGGAATCTATATGGTTTTTAGCTTGTTTTATTGATCTGCTGTATCATGAGCCATCCGCGATGGCACTAATGATCTTTCTTGACGTGTTCATACTGACCATTGACCATCCCACGCATGGTGCACCATCCTTCGTGCAGCTGTCCAGCTTTTGCTGATATTTCTAGCTCCACATTCTACACCTGTATCCTAAGGCACTGGGCATGTGGGTGGGTTGCGGGAGAGGACGTGCCAGATCAAGAGTTGTGAATTATATCAAGGTTTTAAAAACATTTTTCCAAATTGCTGTCCAGAGCTGGCCAGACTAAGCTTCCACCATTTATGTAAAATGGCACCTACAAAATACTTCTTAGATACCACATTTATTTGGGGGAACTGAGGAGTCTTTTAAAAGAAAAAGTGTTTTACTGAAAAGGCAGAGGAAGAAGCAAACTTTCAGATGCTTCCGCTGATGTTAGAAGAGATGCCCGATTCCAAGCTTGCAGTCTGACTCCTCTCAGGGAGCAACCCACGCTGAGCTGGGTGTGGGTTTCTCCCCTGCAGCAGCTGGTCTGGTGACCGGCCACTCCCTGCAGGGCCCAGCTGAGCCTGGCGCCCTCTAGAAACCTGTCTCACAGCTGCCCCTTCTTCCAAACCCCCACTGTCTTATGTGGCAGTGCTGGGCCTTCCCTGGCGTCTGCTCCAAGTCACTGCATGCTGTTCATGGTCACTTCTGATTAGGTACTTAACACACGGACACCAGGGACAAGCGGTTTCTCTGTAAGACACCTGGATCCTGGTTCGTCCCCTGGCGACTGTAAGCCTTGTGGCTCACTGAGCATCACATGGCCCTGTATGTGTGCTGGGTGTGTGTCAGCATTTCGCAGATGGAGAACTCATCACACAACCATTTGTTCTGCGGACAGTGGCACATACTGTGGGCTTCCATTAAAGAGCGGTAGTGCCCCCTCACCTGTTTTCTGGGGGCTGATATCTTGCGGTTGCAAGATGGGCATGGGTCACCCATGGCCCTGGGCATCCCCTTGCTGACCCTCTGCATCCCTCTTCCGCAGGTGGCTGCCATAACAGCCTTAAGCCGACCAGCAGCCCCGCCATCACCATCGCCACCGCTGCCGCCGCTGCCATGGTCTCCATGGACCCTGAGAGCCTCCGGGGCCCGTCCCCCTCCAGTGTGCAGCCGCGCCACTTCCTGACCTTGGCACCCATCAAAATACCCCTCCGGACGTCCCCCTTCTCAGGTAGGCTCAGAGCGCAGTCCCGATGCCCGGTGCTGCCTTAGTGAGGGCGCCAAGGCTTCCTTGTCAGATGCCACTGGCCTGGGCCCAGGTGCTGTGGGACATGAAGCCCAGCTCCGGTTGAGGGGGACACATTCTGCTGGGATCGTTTGGGCTTTGCTTGACTTCAGACCCTGCAAATGGACCTGACTCCACTGAGCCACCTTGTCAGGTCCACCCTGGCACTTCCTGCTGTAAAGCCAAGGTGAAGGTTTCCGTTTGAGGAAATGAGGCTTCTCTTTACTAACTGGAATTTACGGGGAGTTATGCATGGTCTGGAAGTGCAAGGACCCCAGGAAGTTGTGATTTTCTTGCGCAGGACGTGGAGGCTGGTGTGCCGGAGCGGAGCCTGGTGTGTGAGCCCAGAGCCAAGCTGCACCCCGCTCCCCCCAGGCCGTCTACTTGGCTTGCCTTCTGGCCTGTGCTGGACACGGGCTGGGTTCCCACCCACTGGGATAGCCTGGAGTACGAGAGGCTTGGGCCGCCACAAAGGCATTTGAGCTCATCAATGCAGTGGATGTGCCCCCTTTCTGAGATGTCCTCAGGGCAGGGGCTGGGAGGGTGGCCATTCTGGTGTCCTGAGAGGTGTGAGATGCATTGATGAGGCACTTGGAGTAGATGGGAGGCCCTGGGTCCCATCTGCAGCTCTGTTGTCCCTATGGGTTCACAGGCATGCGTGTCCATCCATTAACTGTAACCTGCACGCTTCGGGACCCAGACACCCTTGTAAAATGCCTGTTTCTCCAAACTTAGCAACATCTCCATTAATTTGGAGTGACAGTGCCAACTCCCAGGAATTGAGGATTTACTCTATTATTTTGGTTTCAGTTCTTCATGTGAGATGGTAAAACTTGTAGAGAAATTCCATGGAAGATTGTATTAATATCATTAATTGCTAGATTACGAGTAGCAGGAAATGAACCACTAGACTGTGACAGACACACACATAAATATATACATACTGGTTCATGGTAGAAGACAAACAGCCCAGTTCCACGACTTTCCGATTTTTGGAGTGTTTGCAGTTTGTTGACTTTGTTGCTAGTAAATCTAATATGGTCTTTTTCAACAATGGACCTTCGGCGTTCGCTGTTTCTATGTTGGCCTGATGAATTAGTTGATAAGTAGGATATTGTATTCTGAAGATCAAAATCGTATTTCTCTTTCAGCATGTCAGTGAGCATGCATTTAGGGTGTGATGGAGAAAATAAATAAAACACATGGATAATCTCGGAGTGAAACATAAATTGCAGCTGTGTCAAGAATTTGGTTAAACCTACCAGTCCACTGACATATATTAGGGATGACTTACTGTTTTCAGAGGAAAATTAATCTTAGAATCAAAAGCTGTGTACCTCAGGGGCAGCCTCACTTTCCATATCTCTTACATGATTTATAAGGTGACATAACAATTAGGCGTCCTCTCTTGTTTGCCTTTTATAAGGTTCCATGATCAAATTTGCTATAATGTGCATTCAGTTAGAATGAGGCCAGCACCAACATTATCTGTCCTGTAGATAACTGGAAAAATGGGCTGACAGGAAGGTGAAAGGGGCGTTACTCAGAAGGTAGCTCCTAAAATTGCCTTCCCATTGCTGGCATTGATCCACCTGACCTGGAAACCCTGCCCCACAGGAGAGGCTGCAGGTTGAAGTTGAAATACCACTAGGAAGCTGGGTCTGAACCAGCGATGAGCAGGTCTGAGCTGTGAGCAGCGTGGCCCATCCCAGGCTTCACGGGTAGGAGTGGTGCTGCCAGGGGCGCCCCTGGTGAGGGCTCCATCCGGAGGTGGGACTGCCTGGTGGTGCTGTCCTGGCAGCCTCCTCTGGACTTGGGAGCGAGGCTGGCATGCCCATGAAGAAAACCATCCTAACATGTCCCTGGGGTACTTTTTGAAAACCAAGACTTGATGAGATGGGGGGATAGAGAGCTGGCCTATCTGCAACCTTAGGGCTGTTTTCTAAACCACCACAAGAGCCCCACAGAATGATGGGAGCAAAGAGCCCCACAGAATGATGGGAGCAAAGAGCCCCACAGAATGATGGGAGCAAAGAGCCCCACAGAATGATGGGAGCAAGGAGCCCCACAGAATGATGGGAGCAAAGAACCCCACAGAATGATGGGAGCAAGGTGTCGTCTGCTGATGGGCGGTCTCAGCAAATGCTCAGGCAGCCCCCTAGGAAATTTCTGACACCCCTTAAAATGGATGAACTGGGCAGGGGCAGGACAAGGATGAGCTATCCCATGAAGGGGTGGGTGGAGGGAGTGGCCTCTGCCTAGGGGAGAGGAAATAGAAGGACATCAGTGCGAAGCAGGTGCTGATGGGCTCAGAAGAACACAGCTCACTGCAAAGTTTGCTCTATATTCAAACTGATTTTATAAAAGGCTGTGACCTTTAATTTATCTACAGAAGAATTATCCTGTTTTTATTTGGAAGATAATTCTGACTTTATATAAGCGAGCTTGACTGTTGTACTTACATCCTTGGCTTTGGTATAAAAGTCAGTAACCTCAGAGCTCCACGTGGTCCCCAAATGGAGACAATTCTGCACCCCAGAGGATATTTGGCAGTGTGACTATCCGTGTGTTTTGGTTGTCATGACTTGAGGGTTGCTACTGGGATTTGGTGGGTAGAAGCCAGGGAAGAGGCCACAATCCTAGAACCCCCAGGCAACCCCCATGGTAGAGAATCATCTGGCCCAAAGTATAGGTAGTGGCTCTGTGGAGAAACCGGGGTTTGTACTATTCGAACTCTGCTTAAGGCACCGTGAAAAGCTGTCTGGGTACCCGGATATGCTCATCTGGGAGAGTTAATATGGCACTACCCTGACCGTGAAGGCGCAGGCTGTGTGCTGGAAAGAGCCCACAGTCATAAAGCTTGCACAGAATTCGGTGCCTTGCACGAGATTTAGCTTAACTAAGATGCCACATAAAACTTAAAGAGCCCGTGACCAGGTCCGCATTCAGCCGTGAACCGGACTTCTCTTTCAGAGTGGTGTCAGCACGGGCGGGAAGGCTGGTCCCTGCTGCCCTCCCAGGGCACGAGTGTCCTTTGGCCTCCGCTTCACAGGGGTCTGTTTACCAGGCTGGCCCCTCCCAGGCAGTGGGTCACCAGCAGAGGTCATGTCTTTCCATCCCCACCCTGCCTGCACCCAACGCAGCAATTCCCCTGACTCCAGGGACAGCGCTCCCTTCTGCACGTTGATAGGCCCAGCGGAGCCTGCTCCTGTTCCACTCACTCACAGAGCTTGTTTGTTTGTTTGTTTCTTTCTTTTTTTCTTTCCTCTTTCTTTCTTTGATTTCGGTTTTCATTTGATCTTTCGATTCAGGCTTTTATCTTTATTGCGGTAGTGAGTTCTTTATCTCCTTCCTCTTCTCTTCGATCCTTGCTAAATCCCCGCGAAATCTCTTTCTTTTCTATCTCTTCTTCCCTCCCTCCCTCCTTTCTTCTCTTTTTCTTTTTCTTCTTTCTTCTTTCTTTTTTCTTTCTTTATTTCTTCTTTTCTTTTTTTTTTTTTTTTCTTTCTTTCTTTTTCTTTCTCTCTTTCTTTCTTTATTGTGTTCCTTTCCCTTTCTTCCTTTCCTTTCCTCTCTCTCTTTCTTTCTTTCTTTTCTTTCTTTCTTTCTTTCTTTCTTTCTTTCTTTCTTTCTTTCTTTCTTTCTTTCTTTCTCTCTCTCTCTCTCTCTCTTTCTTTCTTTCTCCCTCTCTCTCTCTCCTTCCCCCTTCTCTCTCTTTCTTTTCTTTTCTCTTCTTTTCTTTTCTTTCTTTCTTTTTCTTGAGACGGAGTCTTGATCTGTCGCCCAGGCTGGAGTGCAGTGGCATGGTCTCGGCTCATTGTAACCTTCACCTCCTGGGTTCAAGTGATTCTCCTGCCTCAGTCGCCCCCGTAGCTGGGATTACAGGTGTACCCCCCCATGCCCAGGTAATTTTTGTATTTTTAGTAGAGACGGGGTTTCACCATGTTGGCCAGGCTGGTCTTGAACTCCTGACCTCGTAATCTGCCCACCTTGGCCTCCCCAAGTGCTGGGATTAGAGGCATGAGTCACTGTGCTCAGCCAAAGTGATTCTTCTTTTAAGAAAGACAGCATTCATTTTTAAAATTTGCCCCACCATGACTGAAGCGTTCAGGCAAGAAGAGTGAAATATGAGTGAGTACTTTCAGTCTCTGGTAGAGCAGGTAACTACCAAATAGATATTAAAAAGGGCCATCTGCCTGGGAAGCCATTTGCCACCTGTTCTTTGCTTCCATAACTATTTAATGGTTTAAATTTAACATTTTGTCCTGCCACAGAACAGCTGGGAAGTGACTATTTTTTTTTGTTCTATCAGTAACTTACCAGCCAAGCTACATAACAAGTCAGAAAGTCTCCAAGCCAGAATTGTACCACGCAGCCTTTCATGTGGCTGTCGGCTTTCCTCATTAGCAAAATCTGCAGATGCTGAAACAGGTTCTATAACAACAGTAATTCAGACATTTGGGAATACGGTCTTTTTTTAAATCATCCAGGAATTGTTTCCTCCTCCACTATAATCAAAAATGTCATAATACATATTAACATTTTAAAGATTTTCAGAGACAAAAATACTGTAACAATATAATTGCTTATACCTCAAGATTCCTCAAACTCATCGGGCTTGTGCGGGAAAGACGTGTTCATTTCTGATGGAGGATTGAGTTACCTCTAGTGGAAAACTTACTGGATTTAAACAAACAAACCAACAAAACCCTTTTGCATAGTTTGTTATGCATGATAAGTGAATTCTTACTGAGAATGCAACCACAAGCGTCTGAGCCGGCATTATTACGTTTAGGCATATAAGGAGCAGACTTTCCTAAATGGAGACCTCGTTGTTGGGCTCCAAAGGGGAGAGCTGCTTTCACGGGGAAATCACTCCCGTGAGCAAGGTCTGGCTCACTCATCTAGGAAACGATGCTCCTGGGACCTTGCGTTCTTTCTGAGCTGCTCCACTCCCTGTGCCTTCCCTGAGGATCACCCTGCACTTTATGTTAGCCATCTCCTCTGTTAGCTCCAATTCACCCTCTCTTTGAAGAAAAAATGTGGAAATATATCACGCAGGCCACAGCATGCATAAGTTTATGTCCAGTATAGAGAATATTAATACAATAGACACCCAGTGCCTCCCTCTGAGTCTAAGAAACGATGTTTCCAGTATCCCAGGCCCTGCCCCCAGCCTCACCTCCTGCTCACCCCGGAGGTCACTGCTCCCCTGAAGATGTGCCAATCATTCCTTTGCTGTTTTTTAAAAAAATGTGTTTACCACATGCATTATCTCTGGACAATATATTGCATACTTCAGTTTTTGTTAATTTCAC
The DNA here is from genome assembly GCF_007565055.1 of Rhinopithecus roxellana. Classification (NCBI taxonomy): domain Eukaryota; kingdom Metazoa; phylum Chordata; class Mammalia; order Primates; family Cercopithecidae; genus Rhinopithecus; species Rhinopithecus roxellana. Next base: position 51,251,892 of record NC_044559.1, on the reverse strand, counting down.
ATAAATGTTAGCATCGTTTGTGCATTCTTCTGCGATGGCCTTTCCACTCAGATACGTGCTTTCTTTACAGTCGTCCCTGCTGGTATGTGCAGCGGTGGTACCATCCTGTTCACTTTTGTGCAGCATTTGTTTGTAAGTCATATAACGCCTTGTCCCACCGGCCGGTGGTTCCTCCACTGTTCAGGCCTCAGCTCTAGCACGCAGCCCTAGTCCTCCCATCCTGAAGTGGCCCATGGAATGAACTCCTTCTCCTCACTGTTGCGTTTGCTTTTCAGCATTTATCATCACCTGCAATTCTCTTCAGTGTCAATTCCTGGGCTATTTTCTCTCCTACACTGACATGTCAGACCCTGAGGGGCGGGGTGCTCTCATGTCTATTCACCACTGAGGCCCTGGTGCCGGGAACGGTTCTCGGCACAAATTTACCTCTCACTGACTCTTTGTTAATGAACGGCATCCAGTCACACCTGTGCTCTGTGGCTACGACCCTCTCCAACAATGCTCTGGGGTGTTGGTTGACAGTTCTCTGTGTTCTCTATGAGACAGTGCAGAGATGGCTGCCCTGCTCCACAGACATTCACCCCACACCCACTCAGCCCAGTCCTAACAAACAGACAAACATAGTCAGGAAGCGTTCAGCACGGCGGACGCCGCGTCACCAGCCCCTGAGTATGCGGCTCAGCTCAGCATGAACCGGAATCTCTAATGGGAAGCTCAGACAGAGAGTGAGGTGATTGTGCTCCAGTCACCACAATCTTTAGGGATTTGAATTTCCCGGAACCCAAAATTTTCAAGCTGAAAGGCCTGTGGACTCTGGACAACCGATTCCGTTACTTAAAGCTGGGGGGCAGGGTCAAAGGCCACTGAAGACCAGTTTACCTAAATCCCAATACAAGTGAGGGGCAGAGTGAGGGTGGAACTCAGCAATCCTTTGCCAAGGATTTTCCCAGGATGTCTTTCTTCTGCACCATTGGCAGTCCCATCTACCAGCTGTCATTCCTGTCCGTCTATAGAGCCACTGTGCTAAAATCAGTAACCCAGTGGCTGTGATGGTGGCCAGGCTCCCGGTGCTAAAGGGACACTGGATAACTTCAGCTGTGCCTGCCTGGCAGGCACAGGCCAAGAGCCGATGAGAGGCTGGATGCCTGCTGTGCTGAGGACCCCCAGGGAGAGTCTGTGACTGGCCCAGCAGGGAAGGCGTCCGGACCTCACTCAGGCGCACGGCGGTACGTGCTGCCATCCCTGGGGGTCCCTGTGGTCTTCAAGCAGGGGCCAGATTAGAAGCACCCCTGGAAGGAGGGTGGGGAAATAGTTGGTCTGTAGACAGATCAGGGAGGAAGGAGGTCACCCATGGCTGCTTTAATGAAAGCATTGTGTGAGGAGGCTGGTCGCTGTGCAGATCGTGTTGCTGTAGCCAGACAGGACATTGTCATAGAGTACTCACTGCAACAGGAGCAGCAGCTGCTTCCCGGGCCAGACCACTTTATTTAATTTGTGATAACAGCACTGTTGGAAATAGTATGCATAGTGGGTGGCCATCAGAAGTGGCGAGTGACATGTGCTTCAGGACTCGGAGGAGGAGGCGAGTCCTCCCTGATGGGCACTCGTTGGAGATGTCCGGTCCGCAGCTCACACTGCAGAGTCTTCCGGTCCCAACACTCAAATAGACCTCTTTGGTGCATGAATGAGATCCATGCCCTGGGGGAGGACAGCCTGTGTTCAGTAGCATACAGGCCTGTGTTCGCCCAGGGGTCTGAATGGGAGAAAGCTGACATTTCAGGCCCATGTTCCATCCAGGGCTCTGGGTGAGAGAAAGCTCACATTTTGCTCTCCATGCTTAAACTTCTAGAGACTGTGTGGGAGTTGCTTTGAACAAACATCCCTAAAGCAACATTGGTGCTTCAGAGTAGTACAGTTGTGGAAAACTGTGCGTCAGGTCCTCAAACAATTACACGTGGAATTACCATGGGACTCAGCAATTGGAATCAGGATCTCAAACAGATACCCACTTGAGTACACATGTTTGTAGCAGCATTATTTATTATTCCACAAATGATGAAAGCGATCCGAGCATCCACTGATGGGTGCATACATAAAGAAAATGTGGCATGTCTATATAGTGAAATATTATTCAGTCTTCAAAAGCAGGAATTGCTGGCACCTGCTGCTGCATGGATGAACCTTGAGGACACGATGGTCAGTGAAACAAGCCTGTAGAATTCCACTTATCTGAGTCCTCCCATCGGATTCACAGAGATAGACAGCAGAAGGGTGGGTGCCAGGGACTGGGGGAAGGGGAACAGAAAATCAGTGTTGAACCAGGACAGTTTCTGTTTGGGAAGGTAAAATAATTCGGAGTGTGGGTGGTGGTGACGGCTGGCATTAAGTACTGCAAATGTGCTTAATGCCACTGAACTGTACACTTCAAGATGGTTAAGACAGTACATTTCGTGTTATGTATATTTTACCACAATAAAAATAAGAAAAGGAGGCGTGTTCTCATATGCACATGAGTGAAGTTTATTTGAGGGACCTTGGAGAGGGTCAGAAGAACAGCATTAAGTAAGAAGCGGTGAAAACCTCTTACTGCTCCTGCCCTTCATGGTACCTTCCATTTCTGCGTCTCCTCTGATCAGCTCTGCTAACAGTCTTTCCAGCGGCCCAATTTCCGGTGCCATCAGCCATCCGGAGCACAGCAGAAACTGAGGTATGAAGAAGAAAGGAGACCTGTGAGCCTGGGTGAGGGCGGCTGGCTCAAAGCGCATGTACTTTCCTGGAGGTGGCTGGCAGACTGCATAGGGTCTGCAGAGAGCAGGAGACAGCAGGGCCTGGGGGCTGGCCTGAGGTCTGTGACTGCAAGGGTTCTCAGTGAAGGAAGCAGCAGAGGCAGAGGGGCTGTTTTGAGCTGGGTTGGGAGGAGGGGCAGGGGGAAAGGGGGCAGAAAGTCAGGACTGGCTCCCGGCACAGGCAGGCACCCCCGTGAGCTGGGGTTGCTGGCCTGGGCAGAGGGGCGTGGGAGTGGTCAGGGCCGCGGCAGAGCTCCTGGGGAATGAGGGGTGGCAGTGTGGAATCTGGACCCCTCTGCTGCTATTATGTTTCCTGGAATTTCTCAGTGCCTTGAAAGGAGCACCATATACCAAAGGTGAGTGGGTTCCCAGAGATGGACCCACGGCCTGAGAGCGTAATAATGTTCCCACAAGCTGGAGAATTTGGCTGGGCCTCAACTCTCCCAGGCATGAGCCATCTAGCAGCACAGGTGGGAAGCGGAGCCTGGTGCTGGTGGTGAAATGAGAGAGCTGCAGAGAGAAGGACTTCACGTGCCCGGCGTGTCCTGTGTCACACGGGGCTTGAGAAAGAGCAATGTGATTTGGGAGAGTGTCCAGCTAAGAAGGAGACCCCATGTGTCTAATGCTCTGCAGGCAGCTGAAAGTTTAGTAAATGCTGATGACCAGTAGGCTGAGTGAGCTCGTAGCAGGCAGCACTTCTCACTCCCTAAGAAGTCAACTAACAGGGCGCTGGACTCCTGGGCTAGGAGGAAGAGAGTCGAAGAGGGTGCTTTAGGGCAGGCCCCGGGCAGGCGGCCGCTGTCCACCAGTTCACCATCCCTTCCCTGCTGCAGCTCAAGACTGGCTCCACCTACACCTGGGCAGGCGATGAGTGATGGCCAGGACTTGGTTCACAACCCACGTGTGTCTCCTCAGGATTCCCTGTGTTCTTAGAATGAGATTTCCCAACTAGGATATACCGGCCACCTTTCCCTGTGGAAGGTCTGATTAGCACTGACTTAGAACCCTGAGGAAAGAAGTGGAGAAGCATAAATAAGAAAAGGAAAATAGCCCATGATCCCTCCACCTCAAGTGAACATCTGCAAACCTCTCAAAGGCTCTGGCTCAGTGTGTGACAGATTAGCCTGCATCTGTGAGGCCACATCTCGCATGAAGCACTTGCAATTCCATTTTACTTCTTTAAGATTATGAACCTACAGACCAGTTGCAGAAGCCCCACCCAGTCTCAGTGTCTGGTGGTTCTCTGTGGACAGCCTCCGGGAGGATCTGCAGGGGAGTAAGGTGGGCTCTGCCAGCTCCCGTCAGGCGTGCACGCAGCATGCAGCTTCATGTGAGTTGGGCTGGGCTCCTGCCTGGTCTGTGGTACCTCACTGGTGCCCTGTGACTTAAATCGTGCGGCTTTATTCCTCCAAAGTGTCCCTGGCTGCCCCAAATGGTGTTTGCTCCTGCGTTCTTTCTGAATGCCGGGGCAGGTGTGTGCTCCTTTCTGGGAGCTTTCTTTGCTGAGAGGAGGCAGTGTTTGAATTATTCTGTGCACAAGCAGAGAGTGCTGCTTTCTCTCCTCAGGTTCTTATTTGCCAGGCGGAATGCTTTTGCTTTCCTGCAACGATTTGAAAAGGAGGGGAACACAGCCTTGGCTGCTCAGGTTAAGCAAGCCAGTAATGTGTGAGCCAGCGAGTGTGACTGTCATACCCATGCAGCTCCCAGCCAGGTAGAACCAGGATGGGGAGAGTGGATGCGTGATTTCCGTTTTGACTGGTGATATAGAGTTTGAAAGTTTGCACAAGTAGAAAGAAAGCTTACTTCTGAGGCTTTCAAAAAAGAACAAAATTTATAATAATTACAAAAAAAAAAAAAAAAGAAACGTGCTACTGGGCTGCAAGGACCCCAGTGTGCGTTTGCCATGGTTAGAGGGGGCCACTGTCCTCCAGGGACTCAGGGATGCTGCTTTAAACAGCTGTTGGGGACCTGAGTGGGGCCACTGTCAGGGCCATGGAACCTCCTATGCTGGGGTAGCTGCGCGGCTTTCCGGAGCTTGCTGTACTCCCTTTATTTCTCTTTCTTCAACAGTGATATTGCCTCTGCTAAGAAGGCAGGAGCAATCACTCATATTTGCTTAAGACAATGGACTCTAGCATGATGTGAAAAGTAAACCTGAGCTTTTGTAAATAAATCATTTTGTCCCACCCCCCGACACCTGATGAACCAGTGAGCCGCCCCGCTTTCGCTGAGTCCCTGCTGGATTCCCAGCATTAGGCTGGGTTCTGGCTGTTTACAAGTGAGCGCGAGAGGGAATCTTTTCCCTTAGGACTCAGTGCCCCAAGTCAGAGGCATCGCCTCTGTGTGCCAGGTCAGCTCCATCATATCCTGCCTCTCCGGTCCTGCCGAGGGCTGGCCTGGGGCACCATTCCAGGGATGGGCATGACCTGCAGGGCTGGGCACCTCTAGTCAGAAGGCGACTCTGAGACAAAGACTGGATGTGAGCACAGGTTGGGGGACTGTGATGGGAGCGAAAGGGCCCTCTGCTGGGCGTGACACCCCATGGCATTGGGGGCTCAGCACTGCCAGAGACTTGGGCAGAAAGCCTAGTGCAGGATCAGAGTGTCCCATTCAAGCAGCAAAGTTATGTATTTCCCACTGACTCTCAGCCGCATGTATCTTGAGGGCAGCACGAGGGCCCTCATTCCCTGTCTTCCTGCCTGCCCCGGACTAGGCCCAGATGGGCCTCCAGCCAGACACAGGCCAAGGCAGAGTCTAGGGGATCCCGGGAAAGGGCCATTGGCCTGTGTGGGGGAGGCAAGGCTACAGGAAGGTACCGGGCACCAGGTGTGGCTGACGGGTGGACTGTGGCCCTCGGAGCCAAGGAGGGCAGAGAGAGATCAGCCTGGTTTGCTTTATGACTTCTCAAGTTCATAATTAATACAGCCTCAGTGCTAGGGACATGGAGACCTTTCTGTCATTGTCACAGCTCTGACATTTCCTGCCAAGGCCTGGGTCCAGGTCCTGGATGGCATCTGTGTCGTATGTGTGTGTGAGTCATGTGTGTGTGTGTCATGTGGGTATGTGGGTGTGTTTACCAGTGTATGTGAGTGTATGCGTGTGTGTGTGAATTTGCCAGTGTGTGTGTCGTGTGTGCGTGTGTGTGTGCATATGAGTCGTGTGTGTGTTGTGTGTGTACGTGTGTGAGTGCACGTATGAGTCGTGTGTGCGTGTGTGTGTGCACGTATGAGTAGTGTGTATGTTGTGTGTGTGTGCATGTATATGAATCATGTGGGTATGTGGGTGTGAATTTACAGTGTGTGTGTGAGTTTACCTGCGTGTGTGTGAGTCTTGTGTGCATGTGTCTGTGCGTGTGTGCACCTGAGTCATGTGGGCGTGTGGGTGTGAATTTACAGTATTTGTGAGTGAGTGATCTGATTGAGGCCATGGCAGGAGGCAGGGGAGAGTTGGTGCTGCTGGAGGTGGGGCTGGAGAGAGAGCCTTGTTTGAGAATCAGGTTTGAGAACCGTTTGGAAAAGGGTGAACGGACCAGATGTGTGAACTGATCAAGGATGGACAATGGGGACAGAGAAGGGAAAGCTCATCTGCTCTAAAATCTTTTGGGTGTGCTGCCATCCTTGAGGGTGGTCATTCATCCAGGGTTCTTTTCACCACATTTGCTCTGCCTTGTCCCTCTCACCATCTGGTCACTCCTTGCCACAAAAGCCTTATCTCATGTTCGTAAGCTCCAGAGGCCCGACCAGGGGTGGGTCTTGCCAGAGTTCAAGAATCACTTGGTTCTTGACTGAGGACACTTGAGGAAGGAGCTCCTGGGGACAGAAGAGGAATTAAACGCAGCCTGGCGCTGGTAGGTGGTGCTGATTACATATGGGTGTTTCAGAATGTGATCATGGTAGAAAGGAAGGTGGGGATATAATTTGCTGTGGCGAATGTGTAAGACTCGAACATCTGATACTCAATTTATAGTAATTAGAGGAAACTAATGTACACAAGCAAGCCACTTTGTGTCTGTCCAACCCAGGGTACCTTGGAGTAGGCACAGTGTGGGCCACCACCTCCAGTGAAAATGTGCCCGTCGCTGTGTGTGGTGTGGATGTGTGTGCACGCGTGTGTGCATATGTGTTTAATTCAGTTTACTCCCCTGTTTTGGGAGGGCACTGTGGCACCTGGGCTTGGTGGCTGCTGAAGGAGCTGGCATACTCCCCTCCCTACATCTCTCACCCCACGAGTTTGGGACTCTGTTGTGCAACAGCCCGGGGGCTCGGCTGAGGGGGCACCTGCTATTTGGTTTCAATTCTGAGTCTCATAGTCCTGTCCCCTGAGTGTGTGACCCCCACCTCTATGCTCCTGGCAGGAGGATGCCTTGTGGGGGTGTGTGCTGGGAGGCCATCTCACACCTGGGGTAGCTCAGCCTCAAGGCTGGAAGGTGGCTGCCCGATTCCTCCTCTTTGGACCAAGCTCCTTTGCTACGGACTTCTGCCACATCCCTGACTGATCCCGGAGTTCTGGCTCAGGCAGGCACCCATTACTGGAGGAGGAGCTCCCTGTGGGGCAGGGGAGGGACAGGCGGAGATTCACAAGCCCCTAAATTGTCCTCTGCTTTTTTGTCATCCTTCTCCAACTGGGAAACACCTCCGCTCACCAGCCTTTCCGCATCCTCGTGGAGACTGTAGTGTGCTGTCCCAGTCATGTGGGGCCTGCCCTGCCCACCTCCCAGCTCCATCACTGGGTCCCACCCAGCCTGGCCAGCAGACCCATCCCGGTCCAGCGTGGCCACCGTCTCCTGCATGCACCTGCCCCTCTTCTCTCCTTGCTTAGCACTTCCTGAGCCCCTTGGACCCCAGCCTTCCCTCATGGTACTCACCATGCTTCTGGCCAACAATCACTTGTCCTCCAGCACTCAGCTTATGCCACCCCGAGAAAGCCTCACTGAGTGCAGCCACCCCTCTGCCACTGTCGTGCACGAGGTGCCATCTCCCCTCTAGGCTTTGAGCCATGCCGCCTGGCTGAGGTGCAATCCCCCCTCCAGCCAGTGGAGGAGCCCAACCAAGGCTGTGGCTCTCGTGAACCCAGCAGGGCTGCTGCTCTGTGTCTCACCAGAGCCTCAGTGCTTCCAGAAGACCCAGCACTTGGGGGCTCTCAGCCTGTGTTTGCCCCATCATTCCCGTGAACTCAGCCAAGGGCCCTGGGCCTTGCTCCTTGGCGCTGCCTGCTCTGGGAGCTCTTCCCACCTACACTCCCGTCCACCCGAGGCCTCTGCCACCCAGGCCCTTGCAGGACTCCTGGCCAGCCCTTCCATGAAGCCCTGCAACGCGCAGAACTCTGATACAAAGGCCCCACGTGCACTTCCCACCCACTGCACCCCTCCCACCAACTCCGAACTTGACCAGCTCTTTATGAGGATGATACACTGACCTGTACCTAGGAGCAGTGGCAGGAGCCCCTCGGGAAGGCCCCTCCCTGGTCTGGGCTGTTGCCACTGAAGGTTACTGGAGAGCCACGTGGCAGCAGCTTGTGGGCATAACACGTGGTTTCCCAGGGAGAGCCGTGAGCTGCGGGCTTGGTCACATTTCCTGCCCCTGCCCCCGGAGAGCCTCCCCCTCGTTTTGGGTGGAAATGTAGAAGGTTCGAGGGAGGGAAGCCCTCTTCAAGGGAAGTGACCGTGGGCTCTTAAGAAGCTAATATCGACTTCAACTTCTCAGTTCTTTTAAAAAATTATTATTTTAAACCAATTAACAAGCCATGATGTTGGCTGTTATTCCCAAAAATAATTTATCATAAACAAGCTCAGAGAATCCCAAAGAGGTAGGCCCAGCCACGCTGCCCGGTGGATTAAATGCTGTAATTAACATTGCTCCTGCAGGCTCCTTTCATCTCACTCTTTAATTAGGTTTTGCTGACACTTTTTCCAGTGTGTGTTGGGGTCACAGTGCCCCGCTCTGCACACTGGTGGCAGCAAAACCAATGAGACCCTTTCAGGAGCTCAGAACGTCCCACCAGGCTCCCATCAGCCAAGATCTGTGGCTGGGGAGCACCGCAGCAAGCCCATTTCTTGGGTGGAGCTGGGCTTTGTCCAGGTGCCATCCAGCAGCGGAGGGGCTCCCCAACTCCCCTGTGCCCAGCACACTCCCACTCGGTCCCCCTGCAGCATCTGCCTCTGTTACTGATGCTCCTCCTGTTCCCCAGTGTCCTCAGCAGGAAGACCCCGGCCCTGCTTGTGCCCATGGAAATGGGATTTCACAGTTCCCTGCCCATCTCAGGGGTGGCGACATGGAGAATCTAGGCAGCTGCTGAAGTCTTCTCTCGGCTGGGGGACACCTCGGCCCACTAGTCCATGGCACTGTTGAACGTGCACAGGTGACTTCATCCACAGATAAAACTCTTTCAGTCTGGGCCAGGATTTCAATGACTGTGAGCTCTGGAAGCCCTCCCCAACTGGCAGTCCTCCAGGGAGTGCCATGGCACCCTGGGCGTTACTGAGACTCAAGTCCTGGCCATGGCTGGAAGGGGGGGCTACCACCTGGAGAGCTCACTGCCATCTACTCTGGAGACAAACTCTAGCTGTCCCTCCACGTCAACCATGGGGTCATGACGCTTCTTGCAGTTTCTTCCAGCGCACCTTAAAGAACTTAGCCAGCTGCTGAGAGGCCTCTCCCCACCTACCCCCAAAGCACCCCTGACACTGCGTGCTCCACTCCCCTAGAGCTGCCTGGTCTGAACGTAAACCTCCCTCTCCCCTGGATGAACTCCCTTAACCCCTCGGATGAAAGCGTGTGCCTGTTCCATGTGGGAGCACCTGACACTTCTGCTCCTGGCATTTCTCATGCTTCATGGTCACACCTTTTCATACTTATTTTTACACATGTGCCTGTACCCTCCCACAGAGGGAGACGGCTGGTGATGAGCGAGGGCCTCCTGCCCCAGGACCCCGGGCCCCCACTCCCAGGCAGCCTCTTCCAATCGATGCAACTTTTATTTTACGTTTTGCACTTTTGTGAGTTAACTTTTCTGTTATAATGACACAGTTGCTATCGTGATCTCTGAATGTGTCAGTTTTAGATGATGGCTGTTGACATCCTGTAAAAGGAAGATAGTTTTCATTGTTTGTTGCTGCACAGCCAAAACCTTAGCTTTTGTGGGATAGCAAACCATCCCCAAATAGAGTGGTTTCCAATAATGGCTGTTTATGTAGCTCATGATTTTGTGAATCTCCAATTTGAGCTGGGCTCAGTTGGACAGTTCTTGGGCTTTTCTCAGTGATTTATCTCATGATTTTGTTATTTCGAGCCCAGCTCAAATTATTGACCCACAAATCACGAGTTAATAATGTGTCCCTTGTGCATCAGGTCAGCTGCCATTTTGCCTGGTGCCTGACAGGCTGAGGATGGTTATCACTTACATGCGTCTTGGTGAGCAGAGGGTGTCTGGTCACGTGCCTCTCACATCAGGACCATGTTTCTCACATTAAGGTTGCAGGGTTGGTTTTCGGAACAATAGAGAGGACAGCCCCAATGTGCATGTACATTATTTGTTTGTTTGTTTTTGAGACAGAGTCTCACTCTGCTGCCCAGTCTGGAATGCTGGAGTGAAGTGGCACAATCTTGGCTCACTGCAACCTCTGCCTCCCGGGTTCGAGCCACCCAAATAGCCGGGATTACAGGTGCACACCACAACACCCAGCTAATTTCTGTATTTTTAGTAGAGACAGGGTTTGCAACATTGGCCAGGCTGGTCTCCAACTCCTGACCTCAAGTGATCCACCCACCTCAGCCTCCCAGAATGCTGGGATTGCAGGCGTGAGTCTTTGCACCTGGCCGTGCCTGCAGTGTTTAAGCCTCTGCTTCTGCAACATTCGCCCCTATCTCACTGGCCAGTGCAGGTCCATGGTGAAGTCCAGGGTCAGGGTGGGAGGGACACTCACAGGGCGTGAGTGCGGAAAGGCATGAGTGAGTTGGTGATTGTTACTATCATGCAGGTGAGCTGAAATCTTGTACAGCCCCACACAAGGGTATTTTATAACGTTAGATATTCAAAACTAACTATTCTTTAAATAAGTCACAGGGTAAATAAAACACTTAAGCCCCTCATTCTTCTTCAGTAACATGATGAGTTTCACAAAAAGGTGACGTATATATATATATATATGTTTGTGTGCATATACATTTTTTTCTTTTTTTATTATTATACTTTAAGTTCTAGGGTATATGTGTACAATGTGCAGGTTTGTTGCATAGGTATACATGTGCCATGTTGGTGTGCTGCACCCATTAACTCGTCATTTACACTAGGTATATCTCCTAATGCTATCCCTCCTCCCCCCACCTCACCACAGGCCCCGGTATGCAATATTCTCCACCCTGTGTCCATGTGTTCTCATTGTTCAGTTCCCACCTATGAGTGAGAACATGTGGTGTTTGGTTTTCTGTCCTTGTGATAGTTTGCTCAGAATGATGGTTTCCAGCTGCATCCATGTCCCTACAAAGGACATGAACTCATCCTTTTTTATGGCTGCATAGTATTCCATGGTGTATATTTGCCACATTTTCTTAATCCAGTCTACCATTGATGGACATTTGGGTTGGTTCCAAGTCTTTGCTATTGTGAATAGTGCCACAATAAACATACGTGTGCATGTGTCTTTATAGCAGCATGATTTATAATCCTTTGGGTATATGCCCAGTAATGGGATGGCTGGGTCAAATGGTATTTCTAGTTCCAGATCCTTGAGGAATTGCCACACTGTATTCCACAATGGTTGAACTAGTTTGCACGCCCACCAACAGTGTAAAAGCATTCCTATTTCTCCACATCCTTTCCAGCACCTGGTGTTTCCTGACTTTTTAATGATCACCATTCTAACCGGTGTGTGATGGTATCTCACTGCAATTTTGATTTGCATTTCTCTGATGGCAAGTGATGATGAGCATTTTTTCATGTGTCTGTTGGCTGCATAAATATCTTCTTTTGGGAAGTGTCTGTTCATATCTTTTGCCCACTTTTTGATGGGGTTGCTTGATTTTTTTCTGGTAAATTTGTTTAAGTTCTTTGTAGATTCTAGATATTAGCCCTTTGTCAGATGGGTAGATTGTAAAAATTTTCTCCCATTCTGTAGGTTGCCTGTTCACTCTGATGGTAGTTTCTTTTGCTGTGCAGAAACTCTTTAGTTTAATTAGATCCCATTTGTCAATTTTGGCTTTTGTTGCCATTGCTTTTGGTGTTTTAGACATGAAGTCCTTGCCCATGCCTATGGCCTGAATAGTATTGCCTAGGTTTTCTTCTAGGATTTTTATGGTTTTAGGTCTAACATTTAAGTCTTTAATCCATCTTGAATTAATTTTTGTATAAGTTGTAAGGAAGAGATCCAGTTTCAGCTTTCTACATATGGCTAGCCAGTTTTCCCAACACCATTTATTAAATAGGGAATCCTTTCCCCATTTCTTGTTTTTGTCAGGTTTGTCAAAGATCAGATGGTTGTAGATGTGTGGTATTATTTCTGAGGGCTCTATTCTGTTCCATTGACCTATATCTCTGCTTTGGTACCACTACCATGCTGTTTGGGTTACTGTAGGCTTGCAGTATAGTTTGAAGTCAGGTAGCGTGATGCTTCCAGCTTTGTTCTGTTGGCTTAGGATTGTCTTGGCAAGGCAGGCTCTTTTTTGGTTCCATATGATCTTTAAAGTAGTTTTTTCCACTTCTGTGAAGAAAGTCATTGGTAGCTTGATGGGGATGGCACTGAACCTATAAATTACTTTGGGCAGTATAGCCATTTTCACAATATTGATTCTTCCTATCCATGAGCATGGAATATTCTTCCATTTGTTTGTGTCCTCTTTTATTTCATTGAGCAGTGGTTTGTAGTTCTCCTTGAAGAGATCCTTCACACCCCTTTTAAGTTGGATTCCTAGGTATTTTATTCTCTTTGAAGCAATTGTGAATGGGAGTTCACTCATGATTTGGCTCTCTATTTATCTGGTGTTGGTATATAGGAATGCTTCTGATTTTTGCACATTGATTTTGTATCCTGAGACTTTGTCGAAGTTGCTTATCAGCTTAAGGAGATTTGGGGCTGAGACAATGGGGTTTTCTAAATATACAATCATGTCATCTGCAAACAGGGACAATTTGACTTCCTCTTTTCCTAATTGAATACCCTTTATTTCTTTCTCCTGCCTGATTGCCCTGGTCAGAACTTCCAACACTGTGTTGAACAGGAGTGGTGAGAGAGGGCATCCCTGTCTTGTGCCAGTTTTCAAAGGGAATGCTTCCAATTTTTGCCCATTCAATATGATATTGGCTGTGGGTTTGCCATAAATAGCTCTTATTATTTTGAGATACGTTCCATCAATACCTAGTTTATTGAGAGTTTTTAGCATGAATGGCTGTTGAATTTTGCCGAAGGCCTTTTCTGCATCTATTGAGGTAATCATGTGGTTTTTGTCTTTGGTTCTGTTTATACGATGGAGTACGTTTATATTGATTTGCATATGTTGAACCAGTTTTGCATCCCAGGGATGAAGCCAACTTGATCATGATGGATAAACTTTTTGATGTGCTGCTGGATTCGGTTTGCGAGCATTTTATTGAGGAATTTTGCATCAGTGTTTATCAGGGATATTGGTCTAAAATTCTCTTTTTTTGTTGTGTCTCTGCCAGGCCTTGGTATCAGGATGATAATCGCCTCATAAAATGAATTAGGGAGGATTCCCTCTTTTTCTATTGATTGGAATAATTTCTTTTTATTTATTTATTTATTTATTTATTTATTTATTTATTTATTTTTATTATACTTCAAGTTCTAGGGTACATGGGCATAACGTGCAGGTTTGTTACATATGTATACTTGTGCCATGTTGGTGTGCTGCACCCATCAACTCGTCAGCACCCATCAATTCATCATTTATATCATGTATAACTCACCAATGCAATCCCTCCCCCCTCCCCCCTCCCCATGATAGGCCCCAGTGTGTGATGTTCCCCTTCCCGAGTCCAAGTGATCTCATTGTTCAGTTCCCACCTATGAGTGAGAACATGCGGTGTTTGGTTTACTCTTCTTGTGATAGTTTGCTAAGAATGATGGTTTCCAGCTACATCCATGTCCCTACAAAGGACGCAAACTCATCCTTTTTTATGGCTGCATAGTATTCCATGGTGTATATGTGCCACATTTTCTTAATCCAGTCTGTCACAGATGGACATTTGGGTTGATTCCAAGTCTTTGCTATTGTGAATAGTGCTGCAATAAACATACGTGTGCATGTGTCTTTGTAGTAGAATAATTTATAATCCTTTGGGTATATACCCAGTAGTGGGATGGCTGGGTCATATGGTACATCTAGATCTAGATCCTTGAGGAATTGCCATACTGTTTTCCATAATGGTTGAACTAGTTTACAATCCCACCAACAGTGTAAAAGTGTTCCTATTTCTCCACATCCTCTCCAACACCTGTTGTTTCCTGATTTTTTAATGATTGCCATTCTAACTGGTGTGAGATGGTATCTCATTGTGGTTTTGATTTGCATTTCTCTGATGGTGAGTGATGATGAGCATTTTTTCATGTGTCTGTTGGCTGTATGAATGTCTTCTTTTGAGAAATGTCTGTTCATATCCTTTGCCCACTTTTTGATGGGGTTGTTTGTTTTTTTCTTGTATATTTGTTTGAGTTCTTTGTAGATTCTGGATATTAGCCCTTTGTCAGATGAGTAGATTGCAAAAATTTTCTCCCATTCTGTAGGTTGCCTGTTCACTCTGATGGTAGTTTCTTTTGCTGTGCAGAAGCTCTTTAGTTTAATTAGATCCCATTTGTCAATTTTGGCTTTTGCTGCCGTTGCTTTTGGTGTTTTAGACATGAAGTCCTTGCCCATGCCTATGTCCTGAATGGTACTACCTAGATTTTCTTCTAGGGTTTTTATGGTATTAGGTCTAACATTTAAGTCTCTAATCCATCTTGAATTAACCTTCGTATAAGGAGTAAGGAAAGGATCCAGTTTCAGCTTTCTACTTATGGCTAGCCAATTTTCCCAGCACCGTTTATTAAATAGGGAATCCTTTCCCCATTTCTTGTTTCTCTCAGGTTTGTCAAAGATCAGATGGCTGTAGATGTGTGGTATTATTTCTGAGGACTCTGTTCTGTTCCATTGGTCTATATCTCTGTTTTGGTACCAGTACCATGCTGTTTTGGTTACTGTAGCCTTGTAGCATAGTTTGAAGTCAGGTAGCGTGATGCCTCCAGCTTTGTCCTTTTGACTTAGGATTGTCTTGGCAATGCGGGCTCTTTTTTGGTTCCATATGAACTTTAAAGCAGTTTTTTCCAATTCTGTGAAGAAACTCATTGGTAGCTTGATGGGGATGGCATTGAATCTATAAATAACCTTGGGCAGTATGGCCATTTTCACGATATTGATTCTTCCTATCCATGAGCATGGTATGTTCTTCCATTTGTTTGTGTCCTCTTTGATTTCACTGAGCAGTGGTTTGTAGTTCTCCTTGAAGAGGTCCTTGACATCCCTTGTAAGTTGGATTCCTAGGTATCTTATTCTCTTTGAAGCAATTGTGAATGGAAGTTCATTCATGATTTGGCTCTCTGTTTGTCTGTTACTGGTGTATAAGAATGCTTGTGACTTTTGCACATTAATTTTGTATCCTGAGACTTTGCTGAAGTTGCTTATCAGCTTAAGGAGATTTTGGGCTGAGACAATGGGGTTTTCTAAATATACAATCATGTCATCTGCAAACAGGGACAATTTGACTTCTTCTTTTCCTAACTGAATAGCCTTGATTTCTTTCTCTTGCCTGATTGCCCTAGCCAGAACTTCCAACACTATGTTGAATAGGAGTGGTGAGAGAGGGCATCCCTGTCTTGTGCCAGTTTTCAAAGGGAATTTTTCCAGTTTTTGCCCATTCAGTATGATATTAGCTGTGGGTTTGTCATAAATAGCTCTTATTATTTTGAGGTACCTTCCATCAATACCGAATTTATTGAGCGTTTTTAGCATGAAGGGCTGTTGAATTTTGTCAAAAGCCTTTTCTGCATCTATTGAGATACTCATGTGGTTCTTGTCTTTGGTTCTGTTTATATGCTGGATTACGTTTATTGATTTGCGAATGTTGAACCAGCCTTGCATCCCAGGGATGAAGCCCACTTGATCATGGTGGATAAGCTTTTTGATGTGCTGCTGAATCCGGTTTGCCAGTATTTTATTGAGAATTTTTGCATCGATGTTCATCAGGGATATTGGTCTAAAATTCTCTTTTTTTTGTTGTGTCTCTGCCAGGCTTTGGTATCAGGATGATGTTGGCCTCATAAAATGAGTTAGGGAGGATTCCCTCTTTTTCTATTGATTGGAATAGTTTCAGAAGGAATGGTACCAGCTCCTCCTTATAGCTCTGGTAGAATTCAGCTGTGAATCCATCTGGTCCTGGACTTTTTTTGGTGGGTAGGCTATTGATTGTTGCCTCAATTTCAGAGCCTGCTATTGGTCTATTCAGGGATTCAACTTCTTCCTGGTTTAGTCTTGGGAGAGTGTAAGTGTCCAGGAAATTATCCGTTTCTTCTAGATTTTCTAGTTGATTTGCGTAGAGGTGTTTATAGTATTCTCTGATGGTAGTTTGTATTTCTGTGGGGTCAGTGGTGATATCCCCTTTATCATTTTTTATTGCGTCTATTTGATTCCTCTCTCTTTTCTTCTTTATTAGTCTTGCTAGTGTCTGTCAACTTTGTTGATCTTTTCAAAAAACCAACTCCTGGATTCATTGATTTTTTGGAGGGTTTTTTGTGTCTCTATCTCCTTCAGTTCTGCTCTGATCTTAGTCATTTCTTGCCTTCTGCTAGCTTTTGAATGTGTTTGCTCTTGCCTCTCTAGTTCTTTTAATTGTGATGTTAGAGTGTCAATTTTAGATCTTTCCTGCTTTCTCTTGTGGGCATTTAGTGCTATAAATTTCCCTCTACACACTGCTTTAAATGTGTCCCAGAGATTCTGGTATGTTGTATCTTTGTTCTCATTGGTTTCAAAGAACATCTTTATTTCTGCCTTCATTTCGTTATGTACCCAGTAGTCATTCAGGAGCAGGTTATTCATTTTCCATGTAGTTGAGCGGTTTTGATTGAGTTTCTTAGTCCTGAGTTCTAGTTTGATTGCACTGTGGTCTGAGAGACAGTTTGTTATAATTTCTGTTCTTTTACATTTGCTGAGGAGTGCTTTACTTCCAATTATGTGGTCAATTTTGGAATAAGTGCGATGTGGTGCTGAGAAGAATGTATATTCTGTTGATTTGGGGTGGAGAGTTCTGTAGATGTCTATTAGGTCCACTTGGTGCAGAGATGAGTTCAATTCCTGGATATCCTTGTTAACTTTCTGTCTCGTTGATCTGTCTAATGTTGACAGTGGAGTGTTGAAGTCTCCCATTATGATTGTATGGGAGTCTAAGTCTCTTTGTAAGTCTCTAAGGACTTGCTTTATGAATCTGGGTGCTCCTGTATTGGGTGCTTATATATTTAGGATAGTTAGCTCTTCCTGTTGAATTGATCCCTTTACCATTATGTAATGGTCTTCTTTGTCTCTTTCGATCTTTGATGGTTTAAAGTCTGTTTTATCAGAGACTAGGATTGCAACCCCTGCTTTTTTTTGTTCTCCATTTGCTTGGTAGATCTTCCTCCATCCCTTTATTTTGAGCCTATGTATGTCTCTGCATGTGAGATGGGTCTCCTGAATACAGCAGACTGATGGGTCGTGACTCTTTATCCAGTTTGCCAGTCTGTGTCTTTTAATTGGAGCATTTAGTCCATTTACATTTAAGGTTAATATTGTTATGTGTGAACTTGATCCTGCCATTATGATATTAACTGGTTATTTTGCTCGTTAGTTGATGCAGTTTCTTCCTAGCATCGATGGTCTTTACATTTTGGCATGTTTTTGCAATGGCTGGTACCGGTTGTTCCTTTCCATGTTTAGGGCTTCCTTCAGGGTCTCTTGTAAGGCAGGCCTGGTGGTGACAAAATCTCTAAGCATTTGCTTATCTGTAAAGGATTTTATTTCTCCTTCACTTATGAAACTTAGTTTGGCTGGATATGAAATTCTGGGTTTAAAATTCGTTTCTTTAAGAACGTTGAATATTGGCCCCCACTCTCTTCTAGCTTGTAGAGTTCCTGCTGAGAGATCTGCTGTTAGTCTTATGGGCTTCCCTTTGTGGGTAACCCGACCTTTCTCTCTGGCTGCCCTTAAGATTTTTTCCTTCATTTCAACTTTGGTGAATCTGGCAATTATGTGTCTTGGAGTTGCTCTTCTGGAGGAGTATCTTTGTGGCATTCTCTGTATTTCCTGAATTTGAATGTTGGCCTGCCCTACTAGGTTGGGGAAGGTCTCCTGGATGATATCCTGAAAAGTGTTTTCCAACTTGGTTCCATTTTCCCCCTCACTTTCAGGCACCCCAATCAGACGTAGATTTGGTCTTTTTACATAATCCCATACTTCTTGCAGGCTTTGTTCATTTCTTTTTCTTCTGTTTTCTTTTGGTTTCTCTTCTCGCTTCATTTCATTCATTTGATCCTCAATCGCTGATACCCTTTCTTCCAGTTGATCGAGTCGGTTACTGAAGCTTGTGCATTTGTCACGTATTTCTCGTGTCATGGTTTTCATCTCTGTCATTTCGTTTATGACCTTCTCTGCATTAATTAGTCTAGCTGTCAATTCTTCCACTCTTTTTTCAAGATTTTTAGTTTCTTTGCGCTGGGTACGTAATTCCTCCTTTAGCTCTGAGAAGTTTGATGGACTGAAGCCTTCTTCTCTCATCTCGTCAAAGTCGTTCTCTGACCAGCTTTGATCCGTTGCTGGCGATGGGCTGCGCTCCTTTGCAGGGGGAGATGCGCTCTTATTTTTTGAATTTCCAGCTTTTCTGCCCTGCTTTTTCCCCATCTTTGTGGTTTTATCTGTCTCTGGTCTTTGATGATGGTGGTGTACTGATGGGGTTTTGGTATAGGTGTCCTTCCTGTTTGATAGTTTTCCTTCTGACAGTCAGGACCCTCAGCTATAGGTCTGTTGGAGATTGCTTGAGGTCCACTCCCGACCCTGTTTGCCTGGGTATCAGCAGCAGAGTTTGCAGAAGATAGAATATTGCTGAACAGCGAGTGTACCTGTCTGATTCTTACTTTGGAAGCTTCCTCTCAGGGGTGTACTCCACCCTGTGAGGTGTGGGGTGTCAGACTGCCCCTAGTGGGGGATGTCTCCCAGTTAGGCTACTCAGGGGTCAGGGACCCACCTGAGCAGGCAGTCTGTCCGTTCTCAGATCTCAACGTCCGTGTTGGGAGATCCACGGCTCTCTTCAAAGCTGTCAGACAGAGTCATTCGCATCTGCACAGGCCTCTGCTGCTTCCCCTGTTGTTTTTTAGCTGTGCCCTGTCCCCAGAGGTGGAGTCTACAGAGACAGGGAGGTTTCCTTGAGCTGCTGTGAGCTCCACCCAGTTCGAGCTTCCCAGCGGCTTTGTTTACCTACTTAAGCCTCAGCAATCGCGGGCGCCCCTCCCCCAGCCTCGCTGCTGCCTTGCGGTTAGATCGCCGCAGACTGCTGTGTTAGCAATGAGGGAGGCTCCGTGGGCGTGGGACCCTCCCGGCCAGGTGTGGGTTATATTCTCCTGGTGTGCCCGTTTGCTTAAAGCGCAGTATTGGGGTGGGAGTTACCCGATTTTCCAGGTGTTGTGTGTCTCAGTTCCCCTGGCTAGGAAAAGGGATTCCCTTCCCCCTTGCGTTTCCCAGGTGAAGCGATGCCTCGCCCTGCTTCAGCTCTCGCTGGTCCGGCTGCAGCAGCTGACCTGCACCGATTGTCCGGCACTCCCCAGTGAGATGACCCCAGTACCTCAGTTGAAAATGCAGAAATCACCGGTCTTCTGTGTCGCTCGCGCTGGGAGTGGAGACTGGAGCTGTTCCTATTCGGCCATCTTGCTCCGCCCCCTGGAATAATTTCAGAAGGAATGGTACCAGCTCCTCTTTGTACCTCTGGTAGAATTCGGCTGTGAATCCACCTGGTCCTGGACTTTTTTTGGTTGGTAGGCTATTAATTATTGCCTCAATTTCATAACCTCTTATTGGTCTATTCAGGGATTCAACTTCATCCTAGTTTAGTCTTGGGAGGGTGTATGTGTCCAGGAATTCGTCCATTTCTTCTAGATTTTCTAGTATATTTGTGTAGAGGTGTTTATAGTATTCTCTGATGGTAGCTTGTATTTCTGTGGGATCAGTAGTGATATCCCCTTTATCATTTTTTATTGTGTCTATTTGATTCTTCTCTCTTCTTTATTAGTCTTGCTGGTGGTCTATCAATTTTGTTGATCTTTTC
Source organism: Rhinopithecus roxellana (assembly GCF_007565055.1). Lineage (NCBI taxonomy): Eukaryota > Metazoa > Chordata > Mammalia > Primates > Cercopithecidae > Rhinopithecus > Rhinopithecus roxellana. Next base: position 51,231,778 of record NC_044559.1, on the reverse strand, counting down.
AAAAAACCAGCTCCTGGATTCATTGATTTTTTTAAGGGTTTTGTTGTGTCTCTATCTCCTTCAGTTCTGCTCTGATCTTAGTTATTTCTTGCCTTTTGCTAGCTTTTGAATGTGTTTGCTCTTGCTTCTCCAGTTCTTTTAATTGTGATGTTAGAGTGTCAATTTTAGATCTTTCCTGCTTTTTCTTGTGGGCATTTAGTGCTATAAATTTCCCTCTACACACTGCTTTAAATGTGTCCCAGAGATTCTGGTATGTTGTATCTTTGTTCTCACTGGTTTCAAAGAACAGCTTTATTTCTGCGTTCATTTCGTCCAGTAGTCATTCAGGAGCAGGTTGTTCAATTTCCATGTAGTTGAGTGATTTTGAATGAGTTTCTTAATCCTGAGTTCTAGTTTGATTGCACTGTGGTCTGAGAGACAGTTTGTTATAATTTCTTTTCTTTTACATTTGCTGAGTGTTGCGGGAAGTCAGGGACCCTGAATGGAGGGACCGGCTGAAGCCGCAGCAGAAGAACATAAATTGTAAAGATTTCATGGACATTTATTAGTTCCCCAAATTAATACTTTTATAATTTCTTACACCTGTCTTTAACTGTAATCTCTGAACATCAATTGTGAAGATTTCATGGACACTTATCACTTCCCCAATGAATATCCTTGTGATTTCCTATGCCTGTCTTTACTTTAATCTCTTAATCTTGTCATCATCTTCTTCATAAGCTGAGGAGGATGAATGTCACTTCAGGACCCTGTGATTGTGTCAACTGCACACATTGTTTGTAGCGCATGTGTGTTTGAACAATATGAAATCTGGGCATCTTAAAAAAAGAACAGGATAACAGCAATGTTCAGGGAACAAGAGAGGTAACTTTGAACTGGCTGCCGGTGAGCCGGAGGGAACAGAGCTATATTTCTCCTCTTTCAAAAGCAAATAGGAGAAATATTGCTGAATTCTTTTTCTCAGCAAGGAACATCCCTGAGAAAGAGAATGCACCCTGAAGGTAGGCTTATAGATGGCCCCTTTAAGGCATGCTGTCTTTTATGGTTGAAGCTGAAGGGATGAAATAAGCCCTGGTCTCCTATAGCACTCCCTGGCTTATTAGGATGAGGAAATTCCCACCTAACAAATTTTGGTCAGACAGGTTGTCTGCTCTCAAACCCTGTTTCCTGATGAGATGTTATCAATGACAATGCGTGCCCGATACTTCATTAGCAGTTTTAATTTCACCTCATCAGGTGGTTCTGTGATCTCACCCTGCCTCCATTTGCTTTGTGATATTCTATTACCTTGTGAAGCATGTGATCTCTGTGACCCACACCCTATTCGTGCACTCCCTCCCCTTTTGAAAATTGTTAATAAAACCTTGCTGGTTTATGGCTCGGGGAACATCACGGAGCCTGCCGACATGTGATGTCTCCCCCAGACACCCAGTTTTAAAATTTCTCTCTTTTGTACTCTTTCCCTTTATTTCTCAACCCAGCCAAGACACTTAGGAAATAGAAAAGAACCCACGTTAAACATCGGGAATGGGTTCTCCCGATAGCTAAGGAGTGCTTTACTTCCAACTATGTGGTCAATTTTTGAATAAGTGTGATGTGGTGTTGAGAAGAATGTATATTCTATTGATTTGGGGTGGAGAGTTCTGTAGATGTCTATTAGGTCCACTTGGTGCAGAGATGAGTTCAATTCCTGGATATCCTTGTTAACTTTGTCTCGTTGATCTGTCTAATGTTGACAGTGGGGTGTTAAAGTCTCCCATTATTATTGTGTGGGAGTCTAAGTCTCTTTGTAGGTCTCTAAGGAATTGCTTTATGAATCTGGGAGCTCCTGTATTGGGTCATATACATTTAGGATAGTTAGCTCTTCTTGTTGAATTGATTCCTTTACCATTATGTAATGGCATTCTTTGTCTCTTTTGATCTTTGTTGGTTTAAAGTCTGTTTTATCAGAGACTAGGATTGCAACTCCTGCTTTTTTTTTTTTGTTTTCCATTTGCTTGGTAGATCTTCCTCCATCCCTTTATTTTGAGCCTATGTGTGTCTCTGCACATGAGATGGGTCTCCTGAATACAGCACACTGATGGGTCTTGACTCTTTATCCAGTTTGCCGGGTCTTGACTCTTTATCCAATTTGCCAGTCTGTGTCTTTTAATTGTGGCATTTAGCTCATTTACATTTAAGGTTAGTATTGTTATGTGTGAATTTGATCCTGTCATTATGATGTTGGCTGGTTATTTTGCTTGTTAGTTGATGCAGTTTCTTCCTAGCATTGACCTTCTTTTTTATAACATGCAGAGATTGACGTCCCTATTTCCTCAACTTTCTGAGTCCTAACTCCTGTCAGTTTTCACTTTCTGTTTTCAAGGGTGTTCATAATTATATTTGCTTTTACAGGGACCATCAGATTTTCTAGTTTTGTTCCTAGACGTATCCTACAGGTTAATGAGTAAATAAATAAACACACAGACACAGATGCAGCATCCTCATCCAGAAGACTCCAGTGAGCTGCTCCTCTGAGCATCCTGCTGTCACTCAAAAAGTCACAGACTTTGGAGCATTTTGGAATGCAGATTTTCAGCCTAGAGATGGTCAACCGGTATGTATTTCTGCAAATATTTCAAAACTGGGAAAAAACCTGAAATCTGAAACGCTTCTGGTTGCAAGCATTTCATATAAGGGATACTCACTGTGTAGGTTTTCAATAGTGTAATTAAGTAGATGTTGTTCCACTGAAAGTCGCTGGTGCCGTGTTTTAATATCAGAGTGACACCCGCGCCTTGACCGCTCTCCGAGTGCTCCCAATCATGCCACTCTGTAGTTTGCCCAAAGATTAGATGGTGACTTTCTTGTGCACTTCTACTTGTTCATCCAGCCAGTCCCCATTTTCTTTCTCTTATACATTGCCAAGATGTTTTTCACATTCTTCACTGTACTTTTCTGTTCTGTTTCTTGTCTTTTTTCCCTGGAGGCCTCTCACTCCTCACAGAATCCATCTTCCTGATTTCTATACTCTCAGCAGCTCCTCCCTGGGGCTGTGACGCTGGAACTTTGTGCCATCGCTCTGCTGGCTGGGAGCCACGTTTCCCGAATGTATTATCTCCACCTTTCCAAGTTCACAATCACACTTGCTGGAGCATAGCCAAAAACAACCTCCTAATAAAAGCCTTCCAGATCCCTTTCGTGTTGAAAATTCTGTTCTTGCCCTTCAAACCTGATTGATAGGTTGCCAAGTTGTACAGTGTTACCTTGAATTGTTTTTCCCTCCACATTTTAAAGGAATTGCTCTACCGTCTTTTAAAATCTGACCCTGCCATGAGAGAGACTCACTGAGTTTGTGTTACTGTGCAGGTGACTTTTGTTTTCTTTCTGTAGAAATGCTGTGGTAATTGTGACCCTTTTATCTCGGATGTTCAGTGATTTTCTAATGACATCTAGACATTTTAAAATACTAATTCTGTGGAAACCTCCATGGGCATTTTCAACCCAAAGATGCATATGTATACATATATGCACACAGGGACATACCTGCTGTTAATACACGTTTTATATTGTTTTTCTAGTACCCTGTCCACTGTGTTATAGCATGTTCTAATTATGTTTTTATATTGCGTTATCCACTGTGTTCATTCATCTTCTATATTATGTTTTTATATTGCACTATGCACTGTGTTCATGCATATTCTGTATTATGTTTTTATATTGCCCTATCCACAGTGTTCGTGCATGTCCTCTACTGTGTTTTTATATTACACTGTCCACTGTGCTGTGTGTCATGTATGCACAATGTTTTGCATGTCATACAACATGTCACAGGTGCTTACTCCTCCTCCACATGCACTTAGTTCCTGTGGCTCCTGTCCACGGGTTACCAGGCGTTGGGTGTCATCCCTCCCTGTTTCTTATTATTTTCTCTCGTGTGTTTGCCTCTTTGACTTTTTCCCACATTCTGGTAGACTTCCTTAACTTTGTTTTCTAAATCTATTGAATTTTTGAAAACCTCCTTCACCTCCTAGTTTTCCTGTGTTCCCTACCCCCAGCCTCGTGTTCTCCGCAGCCCTCCGCTCGTTCTGCCTGCAGGCAGCTCCTCCACTCTCCGGATCCGTCCATGCTGGCTTGTTTTGTTGCCGTTTCTGTGCAGTGCCCTGAGCTTCTCTCTGATGGTCTCAGTCTTCCTCTCTTGCTGCGATGTCTTCTCACGACCACCTCATAGACCCTGGTCATGCTTTCCTGGTGAAGCAGGAGGCCTAGGAGCTGGTTTGGCCCCCTCTGCCCTGGATGAGTCTCTTGGGATTGAGCCAAAGGCCGTGAGGCCGCTGCAGTCCCTCAGGGGACCCACACACCGGCTTCTCTGCCTCTCCTGTCTCACAATCAGCTCCCTCTGGGTCTCATCTTCTAGAAGCCTGTGGTTCTCTCTCATCTGTGAGAGGCATCTCTCTGCTCCCCTCCTCCCCACTCTCACTTTTCCCGGATCCATATTTCAGGAGGAGCCTCAGACAGGATGGCTGCCGACTCAGTCACCTTCCCTGGGATTGTGGAGGACCAGGCTGTGCTGTATTTTTAGAAAACGTGTGGCTCATGTCTTGTCTGCAAGACTGTGAACCCTGTGCGGGTGCTGTCCTGTCTCCAGCACCTCGAGCAGGCCCAGCCTTCGGAACAGATGCTCACTCACTCACTCATTCATTCGTTCCTCAGATACTCACTGGGTGCTTCTGGCTTTCCAGGGATTGTGGTCAGTGCTTTGGATGGTCAAATTATAAAAGAGCCCCAGATTCCTGCTCTCAGGAAGCTTATGGGGTGCAAGAGGAGACAGATCATAAAATAAATCAGCTCCATAAACATACCCGATATGTGCATGAATGAATGAATGAACGGGGAAGCGTCAGGATGGGAGGGCCCATTCTGAGTTCCTGTGTGGATAACACGGTACCTGTTCCCAGAGGGAGCCCGGGGGGGGCCCTGGCCACATGGCATGGACCCTGCCTTTGGGGGTCTGATGCCCACCTGCCAAGCACGTGCTCCACACACACTGAATGCCCAGAACTGGGCATGAAAAGGACAGCATTAGGCTCAGGATACACATTTCTGCACAGAATGGAAGCCAGTGGGAATGACTAGGTACCACTGTCCTCCCAGGGACAGTCATCCTAAGGGAGGGGTCATGTCCCACCACAGGGACCAGCACAGTCAGCGGGGTCCGGGGGGAAGGGCTTCCTCACCAAGCCCAGATGTCCCATTTCCTGAAACCACAGGATGTGTGCCTGAACAACCAGATGGAAAGCACCCCACAGACAAAAGTGGCTCCCCAGAAGGACCACTCTCCTCTGTATTCTGGGATGCTGTAGGAAGACACCGCATCCTTTCTAGGGACTGTAGGAAGATAATGCACCTTTTTCTAGGGGCCATGAGGGAGCCTGGGAGGGTCCTGGCTCTGACCAGAGGCTGCACAGGTGTCTCTGTACACTGGGAAAAGAACACGATCCCCTTTATGCAGGAGCCTCAGCAGAAGGTCAAGTGGTGAGATTTCCATACCACTGGAAGCAATTTATCATGGGTGTAGCCAGTGTCTGAGACCCTCAGGGCCAATCCTATAAAAGCCCCTCTGTCTGCGCTGCCTAATGGGCCCCTCCTCACCTCTGACTCTGGTGTGATGGATGTCTGAGGGCTGACGCGTCTGAGAGTCCCCGCAAATACACACTTGGAGCTTGCAGCATGGTGTCGTTGAGATGTCTGATTATTACCAAACTTGTTTTCATTATTTGACCACTTGTCAAAATCTGTAAAAACCTTTCTTTGAGGTAATAAATAAATAAGCAGATAACAGAGAACATATTCTTTTTTTGACATGCCTTTATTTGTAGGAGATAAGATATATGCTGACATTTCATTCTCATTCTTATTCTTGGCATTGCTATCAACGTCTTCTGCAGCAGGCTCTTTTCTATCTGTTTATCTTTGGTTCTCATATCAGCAAACAATTTATGGGTGGTGGTTTATTTTTTTAAATGTGCACTGAAGGCTGCATTCAAGCAAAGGCGTGGAATTATGCCTGGGAAAGGAGACCGCAGGTCTGACTTCTGCTGCCGGGTGCCGTTGCAAGGCTGGGTCCCAGGCCCAGCTCTGGGCTGCCTTGCACTCAGCTGGCTGGGCCTCAGCAGCCTCAAATGGGCTGTCCCTTGGGAACAGCGCTCGGCTTGGTTTGCAGCCGATGAAAATGCATGCCTGCTACTTGGGGCTTTGGCTGTTATGTTCTCAGAGTTTAAGTCCATGTCAGGCACTGAGGCAGGAGAGCAGCAGGCACACCACCCGCTGCACGGGGACGTTGGCATGTACCAGGCTTTGCCCGGGACACCCATGACCAGGACAGATCTCCCTCTGCCCAGGGTACCTTTTCCCAGCGCTGCCAGGCAGAGACGATGCCTGAGCACCGAGTCAGAGCTGCGGCCCAGCCCCTTCTTCCCCTTCAGCCCCGCCCGTGTGATGGGCAAGTGGCTTGGACCATTTGGGGACAGGACCGGGGCCCATTTCCAGCCCAAGACCATGAGCACTTCCAGAACAATCTTTGCCAGGGCTGCACATGGAAGGGCGACTTCCTGTTTCACAAAGAACCATGGCACGCTTGAACAAGCACCAGAGATGATGAACATGGAGGAAGGTTCCTAACAGGAAAGCACAGAACTTCCCTCAGGGGAGGCTTTGCCATTGCTTCCTTGTGGCCACTTGTGAAATAAAGCCAGTCCCTGCTTGCTGGGGTCACCCCTGGCCCTGGTGCTGCCTTGAGTGTGGGCAGCCCTGCAGCTGACTCCTGAGTAGGCTCTGAGCACCGTGGGGAGACCCCCACCCTGCACATGACACCCCTCCCAAGGGCTGACCTCCTCCGTCAGGACTTCTTTTTGGTGGAAGCTTCATATCTTCTGCAAACTGTCTCCAAATATCATCCCCAGGGGAACGACTGTCATTATGTGTACTCCAGTGTGGATTCCTTCACGAGACGGCTGTGCAATGGAACAGCACGTGGAGGCCGTCTCCTGCGATCCTGCCAGAGCGGACCCAGGTCTGCCGGCCTTTTCAGACTGCAGATCTGGGGGCTGGAACAGGGGGCGGGGTCCAGCAGGTGGAGGGGCCAGGCTGTGGGGTGGAAGCTAATTGGGCAGGTCCTGATGTCACAAAGGGTTCCTTGAGTTTTCAAAACAGAAAAAGGTATTTTGCTGAAAAGATGGCCATTTATTTTACTGTGCTTCAGTTAAGGATGCTTCACATTAGGGCTTTGTGGGCAAGAAGGTTGTTTAAAAAACTTCAACTCAAAAATCAATGAAACACCGTTGAGCAAGGAGCACACAAGCAATGAGCATACGCCCACCAGCGCTCAGTCCATGTGCTCAAAGGACACGAAGACTTGCATCCCATTAGGTGTTACCGGGTTCAAGGCCCTTGCTGCCTGCAAGGAAATATTTAGGAGAGAAGCAATTGGACCGGCTGAACTATGGAGCTAACATTTTCCACCCCACCAATGCCTGGATTAGCTTCTCAAACCAAGAGGTACAGAGGGCGTTCAATGTGGAGACCACATTTTGGCTCCTAGGAATCCAGCCCCCCTCAGCATTCTTTTGCAAACCTGTAATAAAGTTTCTGGCTTTTAAATTTTTTAATCTCAGAGTAAATCCATGAAACTGCTCTAGCCTAACGTATGCGTGAGATGTGAGTTACATGTGGTGTGGCAGAATGTGACCAGTGTGGGAAAAGGTCGGAGTAGGGAGGGAAGCTCAGGCCAGGGGGAGCTGGCTTTGCTGAGAGACTGTGCCGTGTTTCTCAGTAGATGAGGGGCTGCCCTGGTGCTCCCTGTGTCTCTGAAGGATCTCTGGATGGACGTGCCAGAGCCCACAGGCCTCCACTCAGCTCTTACTGTACTTGGGCTCAGCCAAGCACAGCAAGGTAGCCCTCTCAATTCCCCATTCATTCAGCAGAGATTTACTGTCCATCTGCCTCGTGTCAGACACACAGGAGAGGGAACAACACACAGATCCCCAAGCCTTGCCAAGGCCAAGTTCTGTGAATTACGATGAACCCACCAGTGGGTGGGACCTGCTTCAAATATCCCTCAGAGACAAACGTCTTCCTTTTGGAAATCATTAACACTTTTTTAACGTACTGTAAAAAATGATGACATTGTACTTATGTATCTGAAATTTTATCTAATCAGATACAATGCAACTGAATTATTAAACTAGCAATGCACTAATGCATCCTCATTGCTTGGTTTATCTTCTCCACTCACTTCAGTAAACACTCACGCCTACTGAGTCCCAGGAACTGTTTTTGGTAAGTGGAAAATCTTGAGAAACAAAAATCTCTGCGGTGGCGCGGCTGCATCCTAGTAGGGGAAGCATACGCCGAGCCTGAGCCTGTGGTGTGGTGGAAAGTGGCCAGAGTCCATAGTGGACAGAGCAGGGGAGGGAGGGGAGCTCAGGCCAGAGGGAGCTGGCACTCAGGGGCTCCATGTGGGCTCTCAGAAGATGACCTCCCGGGTAAAGCTTGGAGGGTGAGGGTTTTTGCTAAGTGGCTCACTGGGGAAGAATATTCCAGCAGAGGGAATGGCCCACGGAAGGCCTCCGCCGGGAGCGAGCCTGACATGTGCACAGGCCAGCAAGGAGGGGAGGGGCAGCGGCAGGGCATGGGGTGAGGCAGAGGGCGGAGCCTGGCTTCCCAGGGATTCCTAGGACTCTCCTCTACTCCTGGTGAAATGGGACGACTCAGGGTTTGGAGCAAAGAGGCGTCATGGGACACTGCATAGCTTTAAACTGTCCCTCCAGCTACCGAGAATAAGCCATCAGGGCAAAGGATGATGCGGGCTTGAACGGGGTGGCCTGTGTGGGGATAGCGGACGGTCTGTTCTCAGAAAGCATGTGGACTAGATGAAGGCTGGATCTTCACCCACCTCCAGGGATTCACGTCTCTCCGCTCTTCCCCTACCTGCCTCACTCCTTCCTTCTCAGAGGAGAGGCTCCTGGCGGATTCTCCTTACAAAGACGATTACCTCTCTTCAGCCTCCCACTCCTGGATAGGACCAGCTGGGCTCCAAGGAGGGAGAGAGCTGATAATAAGATTCAGAGGGCTTCAACACGGTGGGGATGGCTGTAATCGATGTCATTTTTAACGACAAACGAGCTAAATGCGAGGGGATGTGCCACAAGGTTCAGTGACGTCAAACGAGCTAAATGCGAGGGGATGTGCCACAAGGTTCAGTGACGACAAACGAGCTAAATGCGAGGGGATGTGCCACAAGATTCAGTGACGTCAAACGAGCTAAATGCGAGGGGATGTGCCACAAGATTCAGTGACGTCAAATGAGCTAAATGCGAGGGGATGTGCCACAAGGTTCAGTGACGACAAACGAGCTAAATGCGAGGGGATGTGCCACAAGGTTCAGTGACGTCAGTGAACGTGGAGCTTCACCTTCAAAGCCAGTTCTGCGAGCAGCGGTGGCCACAGGGCACGGGGACATCATGGAATGTCATGACCACATCATGCGGTCTGTGGCCCCAGGCTCGGTGACCCTGGCATGTCAGTGTGGCCATGTCATGGGGCCCATTGCCTTTCTGAGGCTGATTTCCATGGGTGATGAACACGTGGCCGTTTTACTTGAATTGTTTGGGGTGAGGGGAAAGGCAGTAATAGCTATAACCTACAGAGAACCATTGGGTGGTTTTGATGGTCCAATTTATGAGGTCACAGATCACAGCAGGCTGGAGCACGTGATCCCCTTTTCTATAGGACTGGAGGACTAATGTCCCCCACTGGGATAACAAGATCAAAAGGCTAAGTGTTTGCATATAGGCAAGACACACAGTATCTTTGGAGATGGGAGGGCAAGAGTCATCCTGCCATGTGGAGCTCAGATTAGGGTTCTGAGGGTGACTCACTGCCTGGCACACACACTATGTGAGCCCAAATGTAGTGGAATGCCGTGAAGTGGCTCCTGTGGAAGGCACTGTTTGCATTACAGGCACTATATTTACGGTGTATTTCTTTAATTATATAAAAACATCTTATAGGTATTTATTGTTTTATAAGGATTAGCCTATTGTTTTACAAAAACAGATGAATGCATTTTTGTTTTATAAGATTTATACACAACAGAAATACAGAGCAAGGCACGCTTATTGGCTACCACCAGCCCCTGCTGGTGCTGGCGTCACTGTCTGCCTTTGGTGGCCTCTTGCTGATCTCTTTCTATCCCACAGACACGTACAGATCTATTTGGTCGGTTTGCATGAACAGGGTTATATTATTTATGTTGTTCTACATGTTGATTTTTCAGACTTAGCAGTTTTTTTTATGAGAACGTTTTCTGTATCAGTAGATAGAAACTGACCTAATTCTGTTAACGCACCAGAGTATTCCATAATTTTGAGCTGTCATGCTTTACTAAATTATGGTATTTGCCTATCAGTGTTCTTTTTAGTTGTTCTTTATCATTAGAAATGATGCATCCACATCTTGGCACTTATTGGCAATATTTTGAGGAGAGATCCCTAGAAATGGAACTGTTGGACCAAAGTAACACCCCTCTTCCTTTTATCGGTGCTGCCCTGTGGTTTTCTAGCCAGGCTCGGACTTTCCTCACTCACCACAGGCAACGAAAAGTCATTCCCTGCATGTTCATTTTCTAGAGTTGTCTATTTCCACTCTTCTCCAACATGAAAGATCGGTCTTTCATTCTGCCAACATCATTGAAATTGTCTTGGAAAACTACTTTGTTGGTACATGTTGTGAGGGTAAACTACATTAGGCATACGCATTTTCATGGGTGATGATTTTAGAATTTTAATCAAACTTGGGCACCATCTGAGCCACCCTCCTTCACCTACAGGACCCTGCCTGTGGCACTCTGGGCCCTGTGGTGCTGTTTGAACTCTTCCACTGTCTGGAGGCTCACCACCTCACGTGGCAGCTGCCCTCTGCTTTAAAGAATTATCCGGTCAGGTGTGGTAGATCACGCCTGTAATCCCAGCACTTTGGGAGGCCGAGGCGGGTGGATCATGAGGTCAAGAGATGGAGACCATCCTGGCCAGCATGATGAAACCCTGCCTTAACTAAAAATACAAAAATTAGCTGGGCGTGGTGGTGCACACCTGTAGTCCCAGCTACTTGGGAGGCTGAGCCAGGAGAATCGCTTGAACCTGGGAGGCAAAGGTTGCAGTGAGCAGAGGTCACGCCACTGGACTCTAGCCTGGCGACAGAGCGAGACTCCATCTCAAAAAAAACAAAATCAGCTTAGTGAACCACACATGCTTCTCAACGACTTCCTCCAAGATGTTGGTCATTTTTTGCCCTTGGGATCAAGAATAAATGAGAATAAATGAGTACACTCTTTCTGCCATGATGTAAGCTATGGGCTAATCTGAAGTCAGCTGTCTTGACCCCTTGAGCCATCCTGCCTTCAAGCCACGAGCCTCTAGTTTATTCCAACTTTTCTAAAAAAGGTTTTAATAGTTTTTATCTACAGCTTTTACATTTTATTTCATCATTTTGAGAATTTGGTGTGCCTAACAGCTAGTAATAAATTGAAAAAAGTATTATTTGTCACAGCAATGATTCATGAAATTACATTAGTAAAATTAGCCAATCATACCATGAAGTATCTTTTCAACAGCGTACTTTAAAGGTAGCAGGAACTCTCACAGACGCAATGGGTTGGGGGTGATTAGGGTAGGAAATAAAATCTAAAATATACCTGATGATCGTCTTCCAAGAATTTTCAAGAAGCCGTCTTAGTCTGTTTTGTGTTGCCATGGCAGAACACCTGAGGCTGGGTAACTGATAAAGGAAATGGTTGTTCAAGACCATGGCACTGGCATCTGCTTGACTTCTGGCCGGGGCATTCGTGCTGTGTCACAATGTGGCAGAAGGTCAAAGGGGAAGTAGATACACTTAGAGTGTCCAGACCCAAGAGGCATCCTGGCTTTATAACAAGCCACTCTCTAGGGAACTAATCCATTCCCACAAAAATACAGAGAATAGCATCCAGCCCTTTATGAGAGATCCACCCCTATGACGCAGCCCCCACAGGCCCCGCCTCCCAACATGGCCGCTCTGAGGATCAGATTTCATGGGCGTTTTGTGGGGAGGAACCATAGCCAAAGCATAGCAGGAGTTAAGTAACGTCCTAAAAGTTTAATGGAGATTAAAATGTCGTTTTCTTTTCACTGCAATATATTTTTGATAGTTTCAAAATTTGTGCTTTAATGTAGCATTAAAAATGGATTATAAAGTTATATATTAAAAATGAGTGCTAAGGAAAATATCTAGAGGAAAAAGGACTAGTAAACTGTAGAAATGAAAGAAAAGTCGCAATGCGTCATCAAATTTTGTGTGTGCATGTGTGTGTGTACTTGCGTGTGTGCATGTCTGTGTGTGTCCGTGTGTGTGCGTACATGTGTATGCATGTGTGTGTATGTGCATGCGTGTGTGTGTGCAATGGATATTCAAGATCACTGTCTCTTATTAATAAAAATACAATGGCTGTGAATAAAGGGATCAAAAAAGAGGAAATACATAAGCTAATGAAAACACAGAATAAGTGTAACCTCATTAATAATCAAAGAAAGCAAATTGCAGCAATAAGATCTCAATATTTTACTACATTTTTCTCCCTCTCTCTCTCACTCCCTCCTTTCTTCCTGTCCCTCATGATGTAAGATCTGTACTAAAACAGGTGTGGTAAGAAGAATTGCAGACACACTAATAGAAAAAGTCTTATTTTGAAAACCCTTTGGGAATTTGTGTCTGGAGCCTTACATATGTTAATATCCTCTGACCAACAGTTCTCCCTCAGGGAATTTAGCTTTGTGATACAGGACATTTGCTCTAGCCACACCTACTTATGATATTTAAAATTGGCAGCCACTTACATCTCCAATAATAGTGCATATAAATTATTCTTTGAAGTAACTATGTAGCCTTTGTAAAAACCTATTTACACAGACTACGGGATAACACAGAATGCCGACCACACCTTGAGTTTTGAAGATGTCGAGGTTGGAAACAGGCAGGGTGTGAGGGAAGTTTCAGGGCAGGGGTCTCTGGCTCCAGACCCTTGTCTTTCTGTGAGCTGAAGGGTGGGGGGCACTTGTGTAGTGGAACAAGGAGGGGAGGGGTTTTGTGCCCATTTTAGCAGCTTTGGGGAAAGAGCTCTCAATCCCAAATATTCCTTGAGCTGCCTGCACCGTTGGAACGTGAAAACTTCACTTTTGGCAGTTTTCACACTGCAGTTTTAAAGAGAAAGAACAAAATCTGTTTTAAAACTTTTCTCAGATTCATCAACCTCTCTTACCCATTTTTTGTGAACACAAATTGGCTAAGGACCAAAGCGCGTGAGATGGATTCAGTGAAACAGGCATCTCGGGGCATCTCTGCCAGGTGAGCGTGTGCGTGTACGATCTGGGGTACACACTGCCTGTTAGCTACTGATTCTGCCAGCGCTCCTGCAAAACAAAAGCAGCCTGTCAGAGGCGGTTGCCAGGGAGTGCCCCGGTGTGTGCCACTGCTGAGACGGCAGCTGCTCATCCCGCTGGGCTCCACCCAGCTCAGGGGTTGCATGGCTGTCGTGGGGTCTGGGGTGCCTATATGGAGTGATGGGGTAACTCACCTGTGCTCCTCGTGTCCCACCCAGGCCCACCCAGCCACGTTTTCATGGGCATAACAGCGCGCAAGAATGAATGGACCTGATGGCATCAGTGACTGGAGTCCCAGTGAATCGCTTTGGCTAACTCGCCGCTGGCCCTGAGCACATGGCTGGGGCTGGAGTGGAGGAGGCGGCAGAATGGCCCCTACCAGGGAGGGCAGACGCTGCAGCATTAAGGGACAAAGCTTTGGCCTGGGGGATGGGAGGAACGGGGGCCATTTCTGCCACTGTTCACACACGGAAAGCAGCTTCCTCACCTTCCTACCGCCTTCCTTCTGCATCAGCCCCTGCTCAGCAGGAACCCTTAGCCTCTGCAGTGGCTGGAGCTGCTCTGCCCTCTCCACTAGACTCCCAGATGTGGAAAGGGAGAGTCCCCCTTGTCCCCTGTCCACTGAGCCCTGAGACTCAGCTGTCCCGGTCTTTTTTTTACTAAGTGGAAGTAAAATCTTATTTTATTGGATAAAATCTTAGCACTGACTTCCCCCAACCTGCCGGCCTCATTGGCTTCATCTCCCTCCCACGGCACTGGATGCTGAACCAGGAGGAAGGTCACAGGCATAGAAGTGCAAAGGGGGAAGGCGGTGGCAGACATCATGGCGTGCTGGCTGTCCCTGCTCCAAACCCCTCTGATGCCGGAGGGGCTTGGATCTGCGTGCTCCTGAGGCTGCATCTCAGAAGGATTCAGCAGAGCCACAAGCTCGGCAGGCAGGGCCACGGCAGCCGCAGGGGATGCCAGCTGGCTCCAGGGCTGCAATTCTTGGAGCCTCGGTCATTTCTGTCTAACCTGGGGTTGGCGACCTTCGCCTCTGGAGGGGCCGGTAACGGTGGGACTGTGGAGGCACATAAAGCACATGCTAGGCGCTTAGGAAGCTGTCACTCGGCTCATTTTCCAATGGCGTAACTCTATGATCACAGCTTAGGAGCCATCCTGAGAAGCACCGGAACCTGCTGGCTCATCACTCTCAGCAACCCTCAGCGTCTGCTGCGCTACAGTCAGAGTGGCAGTCCTCGGGCAGACTCAGGGCAGCGGCCTGCTCAGAATCCACTTGCTTGGAACTCGGGTGCACTTGGAGGCTAATTCACCCAGGCTGGGCAGGCCAACGTGGCCACTGCCCCCTCCAGATCCTTACACTGACAGTCATGCAAAATCAGGCCAAATCCCAATCTTTCATACTTTCAGGAGCGGTGCTCAGGGGCACCCTAAACAATTAAGGGTGCTCAGGGCATGTGTCCTTAAACAATTAAGAAGTCTATCACTGGCCCTGGCACAGCACCCTGCAGAGGCCCCTTTGTGCCAGCCTGCAAGGGGCACACTGTCCCCTCGGGGACTGACTGCCGTACATCTGTCCAGAGCCGCCTGCCCGGGGCCAGTAGCATCCACATCTCTTCCCCTTGGCATATGGCGCTCAGGTGCCAGAGATGCTCCCGGGTTGTCCAGGTGTGAGTGGCTGTGAGTGACCCTGGAGAGCCTGAGGTTTAAGAGCCACGCTTTTCTCTAGCCCTGAGCTTGGTCTCACATGGAGTAGTGGACCCGAGCCACAGACCCATCTCCACTGTCCCACTGTCTCACATCCACACAGAGGCTTAGCTGAGATACGATGTGACCCAGCCTCTCCCATAACCACGGCCCGCCAGGCTTGTCAGGGGGAAGAAGATGTCTGTGTCTTTGTCACAGTGGTTCTTTTCCCCAGCGTCCCTCAGTGTGCTGGGACTTGCTGCCGGTGAACACCGGCCAGGATCCACTGCTTCAGCCAGTGCCCTCCGGGGTGGACCGTGGAGGCGGCAGCAAGGGACCTGCACCTGCTGTGGTCACCCAGAAGGCAGAAGGGGGCACGGGAAAGCTGGGTCGTGGGCACACAGTGATCACCACAGCAGCACGCGCTGTCCGGAGTAGTGCACCCAAGGAGGGTGCGCAAGCAGCTCAGAGCTGCCTCTGTGGAGGGGAAGCTGCCTTGTCCTCATAAATGAAACACAAGGGCCCAAGGAGGGTGTCTGCTGTCCTGGGGCACGTCTCTGCCCCTCTACTCTTTGGCTGTCTGACACCTGGCTGGAGCCAGGCTGGCTACTCCAACACCTGGCAGGAGCTGAGCTGGGCCACTCTGACATCTGGCTGGAGCTAGGCTGGGCACCCTGGGAGGCTGCAGGTGAAAATTGTGTCGTGATGAAATCCTCATGGGACAGTCGGGTCACAGTGGAGAGCTGAGTGCCTGGGGGCACCTGTGCTTGCTGCTCCCTCCCTTGCTTCAGGAAACTTCAGCGCTCAGAGCTGCTTCTGCAGAGAGGAAGCTGCCTCATCCTTGTACAATGCCACACGAGGGGAAAGTTCAGTGAGACAAAATCAGGTTCTCCTCGGCGCTCCATTCAGAAGATGACTCACCCCATGCCTTTATTCTGGATTATTATTGTCACTTCTTTAAATGTCATTAAGGTTACTCACCCTGTGCCTTTATTCTCAATTATTATCATTACATTTAAAAATTTTATTTACCACTAGGAGGTAAATATTCTACAAATATTCTAAATATTTAGGAGGCAAATCTATATGCCTAGGAGGCAAATATTCTATATATCTATGTGTCTTGGGCTATTCTGGGATTTCATCTACCTCCTAGAATCAGAAGTTTATGACTGCGCTAATTGGTAATTGGTGTTTATACTTCATACTTCTTACATTTTACTGTCACTTTGACCTTCGCTTACTGGAATAGTGGTACTGAGCAGCCTGTTGCCAGGAGCTGAATGTTCCAGAGGCATTTTGGAGCCCAGCATGTGGGCAGGAAGCATGAAGCGTGCGTGTCGCTGATGGCTGGGCTTTCTTCTGAGAGACCTTGAAGGGGTTTCATTTCCTCCCCTGTCATCTGCTGGAAAGAACTCAAAAGTCTGAGTGGAATTCTGAAGGCAGGTTTAGCACCAAGGGCTTTGGTGTTGGACAGTTGGATGCTGGAGGAGAATGGTCCAGCCTGGAACAGGCACTGAGGATGGCCCAGAGTCAAAGCAGGAGGGGAGACTCGTGAGGCCTTGAGGAAATGCCTGTCGGGGGCTCGGAGGTCCAGAAACATACCCCTGCGAGGCCACTAAGGAAACACAGCACGGGGAGGAGGGACTGGGCAAGGAGGACAGAGTCCAAGTCAGGTGCTGGGGGTGAGGAGGGGTGGGGTGAGGAGGGCAAAGACGGAAATGCCCTCGACCAGGGAGCCTGAAGATGCTTGAGCGCAGCCCAACAGCTCCTGAATATTGACCTGGAAGATAGTCACTCTCAGGTCAAATTTAAATATTAGACAGAGACCATGAGAAGGGGTTCCCATTCCTGTTTAAAAAATGAGAAAGAGAAAACACTATTCATAAGTGACCAATATTGTAATGAAAGTGCCTGTGATCTGTTTTGTAATCATCAAAACATGTATCTTGGGTTCTTTGCTCATGTCCGTAACTCATTAATCTTTTTGGTGGGGCAGGTAGCTCGCCTGATAGAAAACCCTCAGCTCACCTGGAGGTGAGGCTGAGCTGCTCGTTGCCTCATAGGGAACTCAGGGTCAGCTGGTGTGGATACAGGTGCATGGGCTGGGCGGTCCTTTCCAGGGTCTGAGTGGGAGATTCCCGGCAGGTGTTTGCTATCTCAGGTCTATATTAGGTGTGTGGGTTGCGGGGAAGGGGGGAGGTGGTGGCTCTTCTCTCACCCAAGCCCTGACGGCAGGGAAAGCTGGGCTGGCTGCCCTGGAACCAGCCAGACCCGAGGCTGATGTGTGTCGATGACTCGGTCCAGCTCTGCCCATGCCGTGTGTCCACCCAAGGGAACTCTACTCTTCTGATTGGCCAGCTCCAAGCCCAGCTTTGGGAGGAGAACCAGGGATCACCTTTTTCAGACCACGTATCTGCAGGCATAGAGCTGGGGGCCTCCCATGGTGACGAGCACTGGGTTGGGCTTCGGCCAGCCCTGGTCACTTCCAGTGGTGGCTGAAGTGCCACATTAAACAAAGGCTCGCTTGCTAGGGCCCACGGCCATGCCCTATGGGACATTATGGAGAACAAGTCTCTGAATGGGATGCTGCTCTCTCCAGGGTCCTATGAGGGCCCAGGGTGAAACTAATATTCAGCCTTGCAGTTGTGAGCAGGGCCGAAGAGTGCCTGGGAGGCGGCCGCCTCCCTGCCCAGAGCCCACCTGACCCTGAGCAGCTGCTCATGCTGTGGGAGCTGACAGCGATGCCAGCAGGTAGGAGGGCCCCCACATTCTGCTTTTCTTTCTGCTTCTGTGTTTTTTGGTTGAAGCAGGATACTTCATTTTCCTCCAAGTTCTATACAAACATGAAAATATAGTACTTTATCTGTTCGTCTGCCCCCAGGCAAGAACAGGATTCCTTTCTGTTCAAAATGAACCCAGTTTTTGTTGCTTGGGCTTTTACACTTCTAAACTATAATTATTTTTGATTACATGTATTTACTATGTGGCTAATTTACCTCAAATGCTTTGCAGTTGGATTTGAGGCTGCGTTTCTCTCCCTCACACCAGCTGCTCCATGGATGGTCTCTCCCTTCCTTTAGTTGCTTATTAAGAAGATGCTGCAGAGCAGAAAGCCTGCTTCTGCTGAATGCTAATCGTCATGGCTGTAATCCTAATTTTATGGTTCTGAAGGAAAACATGAAAACTCAATAATTTCCTGGATTCTCTGCTATTCTGGAAAGGTGGTGGCTTGTTTCTGGGATAGACTGGAGCTCTGCTGAGTGAGAAAACTTACTGGTCAGGTTAGATGTTTCAAGGAAATTGGTAGCCAGGCGTGGAGGCTCACACCTGGACTCCCAGCACTTCAGGAGGCAGAGGCGGGCAGATCGCTTGAGCCCGGGAATTCAAGACCAGCCCAGGCAACCTAGTGACACTCCAGCTCTAGAAAACTATTCAAAAATTAGCCGGGCATAGTGGCTCATACCTGTAGTCCCAGCTACTCAGAAGGCTGAGGCTGGAGGATCACTTGAACCCAGACATTCAAGGTTACAGTGAGCTATGATGGTGCCACTGCACTCCAGCCTGGGTGACAGCGTGAGACCCTGTGCAAATAAATACATAAATAAGTAAAGGAAATTGACCCTGGTGTCTGGGGCATGTTGCTCTGAGACGTGTGTCTTTCAAGTCATTTCATGTCATTAAGATGCCTGAACACAACTCACTGATTTTGAAACTGCGTTTGTGAGGCCGACCACACTCGAGTTTACGAGAAACCTAGCCTGGGGCATCGCCATGTGTAGGCAGTTACCGGGGTGGGGGGTGGGGGGGGTCACGCTGGAGGTGCCAGGCCCAGGCTGTGCCTTGACGTGGAAAGCCTTCTCCTCTGCTGTCCACGTGGTCTGTGTGCTCTGCTACTTCAGTGGATCGATTCTGGAGCCATCGTGAGATTTAGGGTCTCCCTTCAGGTGGGGTTTTCCTTCAGCATTACATGGGGACTGGGTCTTGAAATCAATCGAAATGCATCTTGGGTCTGAGATGAATCCAGAAGTGTGGGTGCCACGGAGGCATCGGGAGCGCCCACGGCTGGTGTCCTGAATACCTTTTGATTTTAGAAATGAGAAACGCCTCTGCCCTCCTCCCTTCTCGCGCGGGTAGAATCATGTACTTACAAACACAGGTGCAATGGTCTTCCCTAAGCCACTTCTTTCAAGTCCTTCTGCGTGATCCTGGCTGTAGCGTACATTTCCAGTCTGTGTGGCAGGGCTGTGCGCCTGTTCTCTGGACTGAGCAGTTGGATGTTGATGCCTGGTTTGTAGGGCCCATCCGAGAAGAAACCTTGTCAGGTCGTAGCAATTTTGCTCTCTGCTTAATCATTTTCCTCTGATAAACTAATAGAGTGCGTGATGCAGAAGAGCGCCTAAGCTCTGGCACGGGGCAGGAGTGAGTCGGACTCCTGGTTCTGTGGGTCCTGGGAACCTCTTTGTTCCCATCTGCAAAACGAGATGATACTCAGGCCCTTCTCAGTCAACGCGCCCACCGCACTCATGAGCCTCAGTGCCCAGACCAGTGCTCAGCACATGGCAGGTCCACACTGAGGACAGACAGTCATGATTACAAACCACGTTATTACCTCCGCTAGTAAGGAGAGACTACTTATTCCATTCAGAATTCCTGATGTCCAGGTGCACTAATTAGAGTAGAAAGTGTGTTTTCATCAAAATGAGATCTTGCCAGAGTTTATTTTTTATTTCCACAGATTGTCAGTGTTTTCCCACACATTTTATCTGGGAGTTGGGAGTAGGGTTTGGGGGACGGGGGGCCACAGGAGCCTGTGATAGGCCCTGCAGTTCCCAGGCCTGGCCTGCACCATCCTCCCAGGGGCCTGGTGAGGGAGGACGCGACTTCCATCTTGAAGTTGGAGAGTTCAGGTAACTCCCCAGGCCGCACAGCTTAGTCCAACCCTGAGGACGTGCCATCAGTTGTGACTCACTTAGCCACGGACATCTTGCTGTCAATCAAATGACAGACACTGGGATACCCACCAAGGATCCATGGTGAATTAGATAAAACCCCTGCCTCCCTGGGTCCTAGAGTCTAGGGGAAGGGAAGCGTACAAAGCTACTTTAGTGGGTAAGTCTGAAACAGGGATGTGGCTGATTGCTCAGGGGACTCAAGGGGCCAGGAGGACGGGACAGTGGGACCAGGCCGGCTCTGGAGGGCACTCCTGGTGGGAATGCAGCGACCTCAGGGTCGACACAGTTGGAGCTGGAAAGGCGTGTGGGGCAGGAGCATGTAGGGGCATCATCTGAGGCTTGGAGAGGAGCCCCAAGGAACAATGGGGTGAGAGTTTCCAGAGTTCAGGTCTCAGCTGGGACAAAAGGGGATAACTGGAAAGAGGAGAGAGGATGGGTCAAGGGGAGAGGAGACAGGAGGGGTTCGAGGAATTCGTAATCAAGTGGAATTCAGGCCCGAAAAGGAAACAGTCGGAAGTGACAGTGAAGCCTTCAGGGTGGAGCTCTGGTTGGATGGAGCAGCTGCTTCTCACCACAGGGAATGCAGTGAAGAGGGAGAAGAGGGAGGGGAGAAGAGGGAGGGGAGAAGGTGGGGATGTGGCCTGGGGATGGGACAGGGCTCAGCAGGTCAAGCTAGGATCTCTAAGTGAGCTGCATCCTGAAGATGTCCATGTGCAGTGGGCAGGGCGAGGGCCAGGGGGCGGTTTGGGGTGGGCCAGGAGGAGGGCCGGGGGAGGAGTCCTGGGTGGGCGGGGAGCTGCTGGCCAAAGGAGACTTCAGGGAGTGACCTTGAGCTGGAAGGAGATGTG
The DNA here is from genome assembly GCF_007565055.1 of Rhinopithecus roxellana. Taxonomy (NCBI): domain Eukaryota; kingdom Metazoa; phylum Chordata; class Mammalia; order Primates; family Cercopithecidae; genus Rhinopithecus; species Rhinopithecus roxellana. The sequence continues at coordinate 51,210,838 of NC_044559.1, read as the reverse complement.
CAGTGATGGACCCCAGAGGCTTCTCCTGAGGACCAGCCACAGTCAGGCCCACCTGCCAGCCACATGGACCAGCCCAGGAGGGTCTGTGGGATCCCTGGGTACAATCTCCCAGTGGGAGCAAAGTATCTGATTATCAGGTTATTGGGGAATGGGGGCTAAAGGAGGGAGATTTGGGCTCAGAGCACAGAGTCTGATGTTTCAGGAAAGTTTTATGGAAAAATATGTCACCTGAGTGGCTACTGAGCCCCAGCTGGGCTCAGACCAACCAAAGTGTGTGAGTGTGTGAGCATGCCAGTATGTGTGAGCATGTGCTGCATGCGTGTGTATCAGTGTGTGAGCATGTGTCAGTGTATGTGTGTGTGAGCATGTCAGTGTTGAGCATGTGTCAGTGTGTGTCAGTGTGTAGCATGTGTGTGAGCATATGTGTGTCAGTGTGTGTGTATGTGAGCATGGGTCAGCATGTATGAGCATGTATGTGTGAGTGTGTGTGTGTGAGCTGTGAGCATGTGTAAGCGTTTATGTGAGAGTGTGTGTGAACATGTGTGTAAGAGTGTGTCAGCATGTGTGAGCATATCCATGTGTGAGCCTGTGTGTGTCAGAGCATGTGTCAGTGTGAGTGTGCGCATTTGTGTGTGAGCAGGTGTGTGTTGAGCATGTGTGAGCATGTGTGAACATGTGTGTGAGCATGTGTAAGTGTGCATGAGCATGTGTGTGAGCATGTGTGTGTGAGCTGTGAGCATGTGTGTGAGCATGTGTGAGTGTGAGCATGTGTGAATGTGTGTGAGCATTGTAAGCATGTATGAGCATGTGTGCATATGTGTGAGCATGTGTGTGACCGTGTGTGAGTGTGAGCTTGTGTGTGAGCATGTGAGAATGTGTGTGTGAGCATGTGTGTGAGCATATCCATGTGTGAGCATGTGTCAGAGCATGTGTGTGTGAACATGTGTGTGAGCATGTGTCAGCATGTATGAGCACGTGTGTGGGTATATCTGTGTGTGAGCATGTGTGTGAGCATATGTGAGCATATGTGTGTGAGCATGTGTCAGTGTGTATGTGAGTGTGAGCATGTGTGTTAGCATGTCTGTGTGTGTGTGTGCGCACATGTGCTTTATTTCTGTAGCTGTTGGTTTTTAAGTCAAAAGACACAGAAGTATGTTTACAAAGTAAGGGAAAAGAGCCAACAAATAGAAATGGCAGATACAGGAAAGGGTGGACCTAAAACAGTATCTGAATGATCAGGGTGGGTCAGCATTTAACTCTTTCTGGAACCAAATGCCAAGCTGTGACAACCAAAAGAGCCCTTTGGGATGGAAACCCACCTGGAGGTAACAGGCAGTGGAGCATGCGGTCCCAAATACCTCAACGCCTGGATTGGGGTCTGCGCCATGGTGAGGACACAGCTGGACTTGCTGCTTGCCCTGGGGGCCGAGGGAGAGAGGCACCCAGTTCCCATGGGGTCCCAAGCCCGCACAGTCCAGCAGCTGCTGGTGCAGGTGGCAGGTCTCCTGGTCTCCTGGCACGAGGAAGTGCCTGAATCCCAGGTTTAGCCTCTGCTCACTCGACGGGCAGGCTGACTGGCATCCTCTGCTCACTCGACAGGCAGGCTGACTGGCATCCTCTGCTCACTCGACAGGCAGGCTGACTGGCATCCTTTGGGATCTCGTCCCCACCGGTTGATCAGGGGCACTAAGAATGGGGCTTGTGTCCGGTGAACCCCAGGGAAGGGACAAGCCACCATCAGGGATGGAACCCACCGTCCCCACCAGGACGACGCCATTGTCTTGTGCAGACTTCCCACAGGTGGGGCAGGGGTTAAACCGGCCACAGCCACCTAGGGTGACAGCACCCTCTCCCAGGAAACACACTCCACCTTGAGCAGTTAGAAGGCAACTGGGGCTGGGAGAGGCCCCAGCCTTCTCTCACGACCCTCCCCAGAGGGCTGTGGCTTGGGAAGGGACCTTATCCACCCTCGAAACCACATGTGCGAGGGGACAGGAAGGGGCCAGACAGGCATGGCCATGTTAATGAGGCCATTGCCATGGCAGCTCAGACGTGGTCTTTCCTGAGTAGGGTGATCCTGAAAGGCTTGGCCATGTCCTCACTATCTCATGGACCCTCTGAATGGGGCCAGTTCAGGGAGCCTTGGTGAAAAATCCATGGTGCTGAAGAAACCATGTGAAAAGCTAGAGCTTTCTCCTTTCCCATCTGGGAGTCCCAGCACGAGGCTGGTGCTCACACCCGTGTGGCGGCTGCCTTCTGACTTAGGTGGAGAAATTTCATTGTGTTTCACATCTGCCAACAGAGAGATGCATCCCTCTCAGGATGCTGAATTTTGCTCTAGAAGTTGACACATTTGTAAACTCATGGCCCCTTGGGGCAGCACGAATTCATCCACGAATAGTAAGCAGAGCCTGGTTCCAAACGCAGCCGTCACTGTCCGCACAGAATATCATGTATGGATACCTTTGAAGCATCTGTCAGATGTGGGGCACTCAGGATGCCTGAGTGTGCACCAATAATTCACTCTTGATGAATAGTTGTATTTCTCAAGCTAAACTCGCATGCTGCGGAGAAGCGGCCCCCTTAATGGTCTGGAACTCCTAAGGCCATTTCATATTTATGGTGTAATATGTTACTCACTGGCTTGCTAGACGGAGGGAGGCTGTTCTCTTTCTGGTTCGGGACAGTTGAGAAATGTGGATTAACCCCAAGAATTGGAGACACTTAGTGTGTTTTCATGCTCCCTGGAGGAATAGGAATGTAGAGTTCTGCAAACCACAGTAAACAAGTGAAAATGAAAGCCTCATGCCTGCAGTCTGCCTCGTCCATCACCCAGAGGTTCGGTGGCTATAGCTGGGATGTCCACTCAGAATCTCATTCGCCCTGTGTGGAAGATAGTCCCAATGTGGGGGCAGCGGCGGACAGTGGTCTGTGGAAAGATGCCACTTCTCCTGTACGATGTTCACACCACAGAAAAGCAGACGGGCTGCCCTCTGTGTGATTACGACGTGCTCTGCTGTCTGTCATGTGGCCAAGTCATAGCACGGGCACCTCCCCTGCTGCAAAAACTGGTGCCAAAATGTTCATTTAGAGAGGAGCTGGGATCTGTGTTCAATAAACTGTGGTAACACATGCAGTTTACACATACACCGGGCACCTTGAAAAAGTGTATTATCTTCTGAGTGCCACATTCCCTTGGTGCGTCTTCCAGAAGCTTCCTGCCTGGAGCCTCACAGTGCAGTTAGAAGACCCTGGACCCCCGCTGTCCTCGCTGCCTTCTAATTACTCCAGGTGGAGAGTGTTTCCTGGGAGAGGGTCCTGTCTCCCTAGGTGGGGTCTTTCTCCACTGCCTTTCCCACCCTCCCCCACCTCCCTCTGGGCACCTTCTTGGAGATTTCTGTAGAAAATATTGAGAAGGAAATTTGATGGTGTTGCCATCTCTGAATTGAGTCTCTCCCTCTCCACCGGTGATTTGAGCACAGATTTCCTCCTGCCTTTCCTGGATGGCCAGGGACCTCCCACCCCACAGAAGCAGGGAGGGGAGCTGCGGCTCTCGGCGGGTCAGAGTGGGAGACACTTTCCACCTGCCATTCCTGGCTGCCCCTGTGGCCTCCAGGGAATTGGAGCGGAAGCAGACCCCTGGGGGCAGGGGTGGGGCCACCTCAGTGACCACCCTGCAGGTGTCCAGTTGCTCAGGGCCTGGGGCTGCCTCAGTGACCACACCACAGGTGCCCAGCTGCTTGGTGGGGGGGTGTTGCCTCAGTGGCTACACTGCAGGTGTCCAGTTGCTCAGGGCGTGGGGCTGCCTCAGTGACTGCACCACAGGTGCCCAGCTGTTCATTGCCCCTGGATGGTGGTGCCCCTTAGTTCTGGCCCCAGGGCAGAACTAAGACCACATATCCAAGGGCATGGGGGATCAGGCACAGCGGTTTGCAAACCCTCGGAGCCCCCAAAGGTGCTGCTCTCCACCCCCACCTCCCTTCCTCATCCTGACTCTGGACCACGGCCCAGGGTTTGGGTAGCTTTGCAGGGGCGGAGGAGCTGGGGGGATTCAGTGATCTGCTGCCAGCCTGGTCTGGCCGTAGGGGCCTCAGGCAAGCCCTTCTCCATGCTGAGGCAGGGTCCCGGGAACAGCTCCTGCCCTGAGATCTCTGCAGGAGCATGGGGTGGCTCCCAAGGGGTCTCCATGCCCCTTCGTCCCTCCCTCTCTGAGCCCATTTCCCTGGCCCCACGAGACACCGAGTAAGGTCAGTAAGCCAGAGTTGAGTAGCCCAAGCCAAAGAATGCGGGAACGGAGCTCTGGGATCCCCATGTTCCCCTTGTGAGTCAGGGTGCCAGGAGGAGGAAATGCTGACCAGGGTTTCTGAATGGTCAGTTCTGTGTCCTGCAGATAGAGCCAGAGGCCCAAGGGCTGTGCTCTCCCTGGTCCCTAACCTGAGCCCTAAGCCAAGAGCCCTGGAGGATGGGGCTGGGGTGAGTGGGGACCCACCAAGCCCTCCTGACCCGCGGCATCTGTGGTACCTGGGCGGGTCTCCCCTTCCAGGCTGTTGGGGCCAATAGGCCTGAAAGCCGGGGAATGTTGGCGGGGCAATCCTCTCCGCATGGCGGGGAACAGTCGCCAGGAGAAGCCTCACTACGGACGAGGCTTGGAGGCTCTAAGAGGCCACGCAGGTGCCAGGGTGAGGCTCAGCCCGGGTCCAGGGCCCGTGATCTGCATTGGAACCTCAGGGAGGCAGAGGTCATAGGCTGGCTCATTTGTTGTTGGTTGGGCTCATTTCTCAGAAAACAGACCCTTGGAATGGAGCGCGTCTCTTCTATGCACTTTGGTAGGCCCAGGGAGGCTTCGGCGCTCAAGCCGGGGGGCAAACCATGCTGATCCGAGGACGAGCCTCTTTCCACTACAGCCTCAGTCCAGCACCCCACCTTCACACTGGATGCTGACTTTACCTTCCCGTCCCTTAGTTAACACCGTTGTACTGTAAACAGCCCTGGTATAGATTGCTGAGCGTGGGATAAATGGTGCCTCAGGACACTCAGGGCCCGTGTCCAGCCCCGAATGCCCCGGGGATGCTGCGGTGAGCTTCACGGGGAAGCCCCTCAGAGTGTTGGAAGGAAAAGCCCTGGGGCCGGGCAGCCTTCCCTGGGGAGGCGGGAGACGTGGACGAAGGACCAGTGAGGAGGCAGCCTCCTTGCACCGCGGCCCCCAGGTCGCCATGGACTGCAGAGTGGCCTTTGCAGACGGTCACTCCACCTTCCCGCAGTATGTGTTGAGCACCAGCGATGTGCTAGGCTCCTTAGGGGTAAGCTAAGGGTCCACCCACAGCCCGGCATCCACAGAGCCTGCTCTTGGCCTGGGGGCAAGAGCACATCCACAGCTCGAAGCAGCTGGCGGTCCTTGGGTCTGCCCACCAGGGGTCAGTCCCTTCTGGGGAGGTGAAAACTGAGTAAGAATTTTAGGATGATGGGACCTACCGGGCTCAAGGACAGGGGACAGGGGCTCTCCTGGAAGCAGACATTCCCGAATTGGCCCGTGGCTCAGGGACCCCTGTGTGCTGGAGGGGCTCCATGGGGAAGTTGGGGGCAAGGGCAGTGGCAGCCAGGCTGAGACATGGGCTGAGCCAGGCCATGAAGGGCCATCATGACTGTGGGATGGAGCCTGCAGGCAGAGCCAGGACAGAGAGAAGTCCTGGAGGCTGGAGCTGCTGTCAGAGCCATGCCAGCCATGACCCCATGACCACTGTACAGGTGTGAGCTGGGCAAGGAGCTGGTGACCAGTGCCCAGGAGGAGTGACAGTGGCCAGTGCCCTGGCTGAGGCAGGAAGGATGGTTCTGAGGGACCAGAGGGAGCTGTGAACAGATTCGCTGTGTGCTGAAGGCCCCTGCCAGGGAGGAGGACAGGTCACAGCAGGGCATAGCTGGCCTCTGCAGTGACCACAGGACCATGGCATCACACTGGTCTCAGGACATGGAGGGCACCCAGCTGCAAGGATTCCCCTTGGCCAGCACCGTGGTTCCCTCCCCATGTCAGCCCAGGTGCTTCCCTGCAAGATGATTCCCGGAGGCTCAGGACACACACCCACTTCACTCCTCTTATCTCCTATCACTCGCCTGTGGGCAGATGGTGGGTACTCTGTAATCCCAGCTACTCGGCAGGCTGAGGCAGGAGAATCACCTGAACTCGGGAAGCGGAGGTTGTAGTGAGCCAGGGTCGCACCATTGCACTCCAGCCTGGGCAACAAGAGCGAAACTGTTTCAAAATAAATAAATAAATACATAGAAAAAACGGATCGCAGAAGCAACCTGGCTTTGGACTTACTCAGTTGCCATCTGTAAGCTGTGGATCAATGTGCAGTGAGGTCACACCACCCAGGCCAGAAAGGACTACAGGAGCACTGTGGGAGATGGACACCGGATAGGATTACGTGGTGCTTCCACAGGGCTGAGCGTCGTTCCTGTGTTTTAAAACAGCATTTCTATCCATGTCATGCATGTTTTGGTTAGATGCATTGGTACTTTCTTACACAGCACTCACAGTACTCTATGTAGAAATATGAACAAAAGTCATGAACTATTAAAACAGTGGCAGTCCATGCACCAGGAAATGCAGTAATGAGAACAGGGAGGGAAGTCTGCAGGAAGGGACACAGTGGGAAAAGCTGGGCCATGTCCAACCAGGCCGCTGGGGCCACTGGGACTGCCTGTGGCTCCCGCTCCTGTGGCAGGAACTGTGCATCCTTTAACTTAAAAGCCAGCTGCTGTGTGGGGTCAGATCGAAGCAAGACTCAGCTTGGAAGGAGTGGAGCTTCCCATTGTTCCCTGGGCCTTGCCTGGCCACCGTCCTGGTTTCTGGGCACACAGTGCTCGCTGCTGGCCAGGCAGAGCAGCTGGATGGGAGGCTTCTTCTTGGAGTGCCCTGTTGCCAACCAGGCTGGTGTCTGGGATCCAGCCCTCTGCCGCTGAGTCCTGCCTTCCCCTTTGTATAAGTCCATTCGCCCGTTGCTGTAAAGGAATACTAGAGACTGGGTAATTTATAAAGGAAAGGGGATTAATTGGGTCACTATTCTGCAGGCTGTGTAGGAAGCATGGCCGCATCTGCCTGGTGTTCTTCGGAGGCCTCAGGAAACTTACAATCATGGCAGAAGGCGAAGGTGGAGCAGGCGTCCTACATGGCTGGAGCAGGAAGAAGAGAAGCGGGATAGGGGAGGTGCCACACACTTTTAAACGATCAGATCTCAGGAAAACTCACTACCTGTCACGAGAACAGCATTAAGCAAGAAATCCACCCCAGGATCCCAACACCTCCCACCAGGCCCCGCCTCCACCACTGGGGATCACAATCTGTCATGAGATTTGGGTGGGGACAAGATCCAAACCATATCACCCTTGTTCTCCTGCGTCCACCACCCAGCCAGGAGCATCAACCCTGTAGACTGTGGGTGTTGTGGGTGCAGGACGGAGGAGGAGTGAGATGGCTTGGCAGCCAGAAGGGATAACCATGGCAGGCCTGGTCCTGTGCCCTGGGTAGAGATGCCACCCTCGGTTTCAGTGGGATTTGGGAACCACCCCACGGTCTCTGAGTCATAGCTTCTTCCTCTCCCGGCTGCCACAGGGGCACTTCCCTCTGCGGACTGCTGGGGGGCTCTGATGCCTGTGTGCACCCCACTCCCATGCCTGGCCCGCAGGCAGCACAACACATATCTTCTTATAAATGCCACCAATATCTATTTGCCCACTGTAGTCAGCGAAAGTGAAATCCAGCTGTCCTGGGCTGATTCTTAGGCTATTTTCTTAGCTATGTTTTCTTTCTTCTCCAATTCTGTCCCCAGTTAGAGCTTAAATAAAAAAGAAAAAGGTAGTTATTGAGTGTCAGTAAAGTTTGTCCTGTCCCTGGCTCTGAGGAGACTGTTTTCTCTTACGTAATATGTAAGGATGATACGGTAAAATCTAGTATAGAGTTTTCAAAGCAGGTCTATCCCCATTTTCTCCAAAGATTTCTTAAAACAACATCAAAAGAGGCAAGATACTGTCCAAACTGAAGGCCTCACCATAGTGAAAAGGGCAGGCAGTTGTAGGATCTGCGATAGTAGATGGTACAAGGCTCTCACCTTGATGTTTCCAAAGTGATGCCTACAGGCTCTGGGAGCTCCTCTTTGCCCCAGTTTCTACCCTTCCATATTGTCTTACACCTGACTCAGTTCTTTCTCTACCTCTTCTCTTTGGGCTTGGTACTAGTGAGATGATTTTTCTATTTCTCCATCTCCAACAAGGGCAGAGAGCAGAAACTGACTAGCTGATGACACCTGGCTGGATTTTGCTAATGTGAAACTGTTTTTATTTGATCGATTATCTTCCAGTCTGCTTCGGATGTCCAGGCTGATACAGGGACAAGGGCATTTGCTCACCTGCCCTCCCCTTCCCTGTGGCTGGTCAGGTCCTGTGTCGTGGGGCGTCTGGGCAGCATGGCTCAGCTGTGGCCGCCCCTCGGCTCGCGCTCGTGGGTGAGTTCTGCTTCAGGCTCGGGCTTCTGCACAAGCAGCAAACGGGTTGCTCTGTGCTTTCTACTTTGCTCACTCTTTTTCTTGGTTATGTAGTTTTTCATGGAAAATGGTTTTATGTTTCCCTTCAGCACCATCAGTTTGTTCTTTATTGTGGACACTTCTTAGGGGACTGCTCCGTTAGGGGTCAGGGTAGACTCTTGGCTGCAAAAACTTTTTTCCCTATTCTTAGTGATTTTATCCAATGCTCCCGGGGGCTGACTTCCCCTCCTCTTTCCTCTCCACAGTCCCTCTCTCTGGCTGGAGCTAAACACCCTCCCATGGGCTGGACCAGGCATCCTCAGAGCCTGACTCTCCCGAAATCCCTTTGTCCTGGGAACTCTGACCTCAGACTGGGGTCTGCTCCTCCAGCTGGGTGCAGATCAGGTTTCCAAATTTCCTCGCGTTGGATTCATTCATCTCCTCCAAAAACAGGAAGCCTCTGCTGAGACTCAGGCTTTCACCAATTATGTGGATTCCATTTTAATCAAACCGGATTGGATTGAAAATTTCCATTTATATTTAAATATACGTTTTAAGGTAATTTTCTCTCGGCAGTTGATATGTTTATCTAGTGGCTAGTTTCCAGTTTAGACTGCGGCTTCAGACGGAAGGACTATCTTCTCTAATGAGCCACTCATTTCTGGCTCCCTGCGGGGGGACGTGGCTTCAATATGGGGATCGGGGTGTCCGGCTTGGGGTGAGCCTTGGAGAACTTATGGTCTGGAGGCTTTCAATGAAGGGAAATCATTAGCAGGTAAGGAACAGTGCTGCTTTAACATAAAGTGGCACTGAGTAGAAAGTATCAGAGAACGAGTGTGTCACAGTGAGGAAGTACAAGTGTGGGATCTGGCCTGGGCTGCCACCCGCTCACCCTGCGATCTCGAGGAGCGCCCAGCCCAGCTCCGAGTGCCCCCCATTTCCACCTGTGAGCACCCAGCCCAGCTCCGAGTGCCCCCGTTTCTGTCTGTGAGTGGAATCAGAAACAGGGCTCCCGACAGGGCCATGGCAAAAATTCAATGAGATGAGCTTCACAAAGGCCTTAGAGGAGTCCTTGGCACAGAATCAGCGTTTCCTGTGTTTGTTAAACAAACACATTCAGGGGAATCTCAGTGTATCAGTACATGTTTGTGTTTGCTGACTCTTACTGTCCAACGTCTTTCTCAGTGGGCACATGGTCAGTGGGTGTGAGACCCCATCCAGCCGGGCATCTGTGGGGCTGCCCTTCCGGGGGCCTGTTCCCACTACGTGGACATCATGCGCCTCCCTCGGCACCCCTCCGCCTTCAGATAAGTGGGTATTCTGGAAATCCTTGTACGAGTGAAACTGAAGCTGCCCCCCACCCCCAGAACCAGTAGGTTTGACCCACTCAGCTGGGCATCTGTGGGGCTGGCCTTCTAGGGACCTGTTCCCACTGTGTGGGCTCCACCCACTTCCTGTCACTGCTCCGCCTCCAGATAACCAGGAGCGCTGTGAATCCCTGTACGAGTGGAACTGAAGCTGCCTCTCTGAACCGCCTCTGTCACTTCCTGGGTGTCAGGCACTGTGGGAGCGGCTGAAACGCAGGAGACGGTGCTCTTTTCCTCTTAACTCTCACGGTTCAGTGAAAACAGAAGGTGTAAATGACGATGATGAGCCTTTTCTTAAAAGCATGTAGAAAGACTCTGATTTTCTTGGGAGGGGATCCAAACTCTGGGTGGGGGAGGCTTGCTAATCAAGAGTTAAAGAGGCACTGGAGGCGGCTGTGAGAGCAGCTGAGATGCCACCAGCTGGAACAAGATCCTGCGGAAGGGAAGAGATGAGCAGCCAGGAGCACATGTGGCCCATCCAAGCTCCCTGGGGGTCCCATGGGGCCTGTGCCCTGGACAGGGGGCAGTGCGTGCAGTGGAGATGGGAGGGGACTCTGAAGGCAAGTTAGGACAAGCTTCCCAGGGTGCCTCACCCCAGGCTCCCACCCCTCCCTGAGCAGGCTCTCTGAGGACCCTGCAGAGGATATGAGGAGGCCTGTGCATTCCTACATTCTTTAAGGGGTTGTGAATTCATGAATGACTGCCCAGTTAGTCATTGTACTAACTGTTGCGTGTGTGTGTGTGTGTGTGTGTGTGTGTGTGTGTGTGTGTGTGTGTGCTTGTAACATTAAAAGCATATTTGCATCCCTGGATAAGCAGTGTGCCTCTGCTGAGTTAGACTGATTGACTTCCACGGCCATTGGAGCTGCTGGGACTGTAGGACAGTCTGATCCTGGTGAGCATGTTCTTAGGGCCTGGGAAACACAGGGTTCCCTGCTGGGCTATGGCTTCCTCGAGGGCAGGGCTCTTGTTTTCTTTCTGTTTTCTCCCAGTGCCTGAAGCAGGGCCCAGCACAGGGCCCTAAGCTCAGGTTGAACGGGATTCTCGCCTGTGGGTGCCAGTACCCTTGCCCTTAAGAGTCCCTTCAGCAAACACAGGAGAGCAGGGTCCAGGGAGAGGCCCACCTTGTGCCTGCTGAGGGCCTGCCTGGAGCCCGAGGCTGATGGAACCTGCTTGCATCATTAAGTAGCTGCATCTCCGCCGCAGTGCTGGAGACAGCTTGGGTTGTCCCCATTCCATAGATGGGGAAACTGAGGCACAGCCAGGCCAGACAGAGTGGCCCAGCTGAGCTGGAATCTGAACGGAGGCTGTGGGTCTCTTGACCCTGCATGTCGAGCTGCTCAGTGATATTTTACTAAGAATTTGAAGAGCAGAATCATGTTTCCTAGTATCTGGTCTTGGTGCAGAGGACTTTTATACCATGAAGTCTTATTCCAGTCAAACCTTTCTGTGTGTGAATTTCTGTAGACATTTCCAGGAAGTAAGTCCCAGGTTTCAAGCCCTCCCACGTTCATGGGTGAGCTGGGTGCGGGTATGGATTCTGATGAGTCTGGTCCTTTCTTTTTCCCTTCTTGACATGAGCCATCTTCCAGAGTGCCAGGAGCTCAGGGCTGATAGAGCTGCTGTCCTCTAGTCACCAGGCGGCCATGGGAGGGAGGCCCCACATAGCCTCTGGGGGCCGTAGCCAATCCTCAGCCCTGTTTGGCCAACACACGCCCCCTCATTGCCCATGCAGCCTCTGATCGAGGTTGATGAGGGAATAGTTTTCTTGACCGCCTGCCTGATGGGGCAGAGAGGGTCATTTTTGGTTGATGAGTGATGGAAGTCTTCAGATCCATTGTGCTTGTGCAGGTCAATCCGCAGCTGTGGGAGGAGCGCTTGTGGGGAACCTCTGGGTAAGAAGTGCTCCAGCAGTGCTAGCCCCATGTGGTGCCTCTGTCACACTTCCTACTGCATATCACATGGGGCAGCTGCGTCCACGGTCCTGTTTTAAACTATTGATGCCTTGACTGTTTTCCTCTCTTACTGTAAAATGAGCTTTTTTTTGCATCTGTGGTTGCTTATTAGCATTCACAAGGTAATTCGTTGTTTTATTAGCCACTCACAAATAGAACTAATTTGGTAGTCTCAGGTTTAATCGAGAATTTTGGAACTGTAGACTTATGGATGTGCACACTGGAGATGTTAATTTCAGGAAACTACCTAAGACCCTTCAAAGCATTATCTATACATATTTGTAAAATCTCTTGGACCCTCACTTCTTTCATTTACCATTCCACTTTTAATTATGGATGCTTTAGGTAAGGCCTAATCATTTTGAGCTTACAGATGCCAAGTATAGATGGATAGTTTCACATCATGCATTTAGGCTGGATAAATGGAGTGTCCCATCATGCATTTGTTCTAGATAAATGGAATTTCCCATCACGCATTTGTTCTAGATAAATGGAATTTCCCATCATGCATTTGGGCTAGATGAATGGAGTTTCCCATCATGCATTTTGGCTAGATAAATGGAGTTTCCCATCATGCATTTGGGTTGGATGAATGGAGTTTCTAATCATGCATTGGTATACCCTTAACTTCAGACCATGGATGTGTACACCAAAAAGGATGCTCCCTGCAAGACCTTCGTGTTACAGCCTTGCAGAATCAAGTATGCATGGGCCTGAAGGCAGTGGGAGAGCTGCTTTCTTGCCCTAGGTCTGCATCTGAGTTGAGGTGGTGCCAGTGGGTGGAGCATGTGAATGAAGAAGCAGACACAACCTTAGCCTGCACTTTTGGGCAGGGATGGTTCCTGCACCGTCACCTGGGGAGATGAGATAGTGGGAGATTAGGATGATGTGGCCCCACTGCACAGTTGAGTCACAAAATCTTAGAATCACCCCCAATTTTATCATTAGTTCTTGCTTGCTAATCTGGAAAAGAAATAAGAAAAGATCTATGGATGGTCATGTGTCTACTCAACAATAGCATAAAGATGATCTTAGACAGGAACTGACGCTGTGGAAACTTCTGTTTATCTGATTATTTTTCCGCTTTATATTTCTAACATCATCCTTTTGCATCAGAGAAATGGATGCTGCCAGTCACTGTCTCCACTAGAGGTGACAGTGGCAAGTGGTCCAGCAGGCCTGGTGCTCTGGTGCCTCTTGGGGTGGAGCTCCTTCTCAGGCCCGAGTCCACCACCCAGAGGCTTCTTTCCTCCATTTGTGCAATTTTCATGCTGCATTTATGTTGCTTGAAGGTTGAAGTGTTAATAAAATAGGTTGCCTTCATGAAAGGAGTCGCCTATAACATTTCTGGCAAGTTTCTTCCTTTGGCTGAAACTGGCTCTCTGGCTGGGGCTTTGCTTTCACTTGTCCCAGGATGTGGATGAAGTCACTGCATCCTGGGACATTACTTCTTGTGGTGTAACTAAATAGAAGGGGTTCTAGCACATCTAGTTCCAGCCACAGCATGGGCCCAGAACACCAGAAAGGGGGTTGTAGTAGGAAACCCTTTGCCACACTGTGGGGAAATCTGGCAGGGAAAGTCAGAGCCCCATGCTCAGGGTCCCAGCCCTAGCCGCAGCTCACCACATGCTTCCTGATGTGAGGCATCTGATCCAGTTCTAGCCTCATCTGCTGGGGGCCAGAAGGCCAGGGACAGTCCTCGTCAGTCCTCCTCTGAGAGGCTGGCCTGTTTCTTGCACTTGTGGGTCCAGAACCATGGTGCCTCTAGCAGGGAGGGCCGAGCCTTGCTACCCTGACCGTGCCCCACCACCCACATACCATCCCAACACCCCTTTGCTGCTGTCCCCAAAGCACAGACGCACAGGTTGCAGGCAGCTTCAGAAAACGGACGTTCAGAAGGTCTCCAGGTGGGTGAGACAGAAGGGGAGATGGGACAACGTCCTTAGACGTTTGATTTTGATTCAAACATTGAAGTGCATGGCAGCGCCTCGTGGAAGGTATAAATCTTCACTGGAGGAAAACGACGAAATGGTAGTGACATGAAGTAATGACTTGCTGTTTTGGTGGCTTGCCATGCCTCCCTGATTTTACGTGGAGAACTGTGTACTGTTGCTCCCAAATTAGTTTTTGGAAAATGAATTATTGACTGCAGATATAATTTATTACTAATAAGCAAAATAGGTTTGTAACATGGGCCTGATGGGGTAGTTAGCAAAGAAGGAATGAGGAGGAGGAGGAGAGGAGGGAGGAAACTGAGGGAGGGGCGGAGATGGGGGCTGGCTCCAGTGGGGCGGGCCTGCGGGACAGCTCAGGACATGCAGTGTGTTCCTGCAATGCTTAAGAGTTCTTAGTTGTACAGTCCGGAGGTGAAAACAACTTGACAAAGCTGTGCCACTTGTGAGTGGTGAAGCCTGGAATTTTCCCCAGATAATTCTTTCTTTTTATTTTCCCCTTGGTGTTGCCCATGGAGTCCTGGTCATTTGATGTCTCCCTGCTGGGGGTCTTTGGAGAGTGGATGTGGTCAGAGCTGACTCTCTTCCAGCAGGGACAAAAGTGAGGCAAGTGGGCAGGTTCTTAGTTCCTGCCCAGGATGGCCCTGGGGGCAGAGGGTTGGGGGGACTGTGGGCACAGGAACCTGGAATCGGTGGCCTTGGTCCTTGAGCTGACACTGTCTGCAAGGCTGGGCAGCCTCAGGGAGCGCCAGATCCCTGTGTCAGTCTCCTCATCTGGAAAATGGGCACAACAACAGCTCCCATTATTTTTCTTGAAGTTATGGCAATAACAAAAGAGAGAGAGAGATGATGACAAAATGCTGGAAAGTCAATGGATTTCATGTTGAGTGTTTTCTTTTCCTCCAGGTGATCTTTATCTCACTTCTGTTCCTTGTATTGCAAAAAACATTCGTTTTTGTAAGCTAGAGAAAGTATCCTCTAGATTTTTACATTCTTGCTCCTTTTGGTATGACCAGCACAGTGAAATTATGATAGCATCAAAATGCAGCCTAATCAGTGAGGTCTCTATTTCTAGGTGTAAAATGTATTTGTAAACTTGCTATTTTGTGTGTCACATCAAGATTCTGATATATTAAAAAGTAACGTTTGAAAAGCATTATCTTTGTAAATTAATATTACAAAGTCTTCTTTAAGCTTAAAATTATTTAGTTATATTTACTTAGATAATTATAAATTGCTTTATTTTATCATTTATTTTAAAAACTACTTAATTATAATAATTATTGCCCTATGATACGTGTTTGTCGCTGGTAGGAGGACAGATGAGACCATTCAGCCTCCAGATCCTGTAGAATTAGAGGGGTTATTCGGAGAAGATTAGCAGGCCTCACAAATGGCAAAGGCTATATATGTTTTACATTTATAAGTATATTTATCTAAGACATTTATTTTGTGGCAAAAGAATTATTTTACTAGTCATGCTGTGTACATATAAAAATATCTGTTCATTAAAACGCCCGGCCAAGTTTTGACTGAGATGAGCCACATGAGGTGAGATGTGAAATTCTCCCTTCTGGGGTCAGCACGGAGAAACCTTCCAATTTGGAGCATTTTGGATTGTGTGTTTTCAGGTTAGAAGTGCTCAACCTACACCCTAAGAAAGGCAATGGCTGCCCCCTCCCTAGAAATGGCGGGGCAGGGGACAGATTGTGGAGCTTTAGCACAGGAGCTCTGATTTATCGTTTAACTCCAGCTGTGAAAATCTGTCTGCTCAGACACAAAATGAGAAGAGGATGCTGAGGAGGTGGAAGCCACCTATGTACCGGGCGCTCTTGGCAGCTGGTCTCGCCACCGCTCGCCATCGTTCGCTTGCACCTCTGTTGAGCTCTGTGGGCTCCGGAGCCAAGGAGAGGCCACGTTAAGGAAAGCCAGACTCACAGGCCCCCTCTGAGGCTTCACACTCTGTGGTCAGTGGGTGACACAGATGATAGGCATCCTCATGTCACATGAGAGGGAGATCTCTCCAAGTGACGTAACCTGGGCGTCCGTCGTGGAGAAGGGGTGTTGCATTTGGAAGATTTCCCTTGGAGGAACCGCTTTAGCTCAGGCATCAAAGGAGATCATAGGTGACTTGTGATGGTCATACTGACTCCACCTAGTCCTGTCCTGTCTTGGCCTTTGAGCAGGTCCTTGGAGTCCTCGTGTGGGCTAGACAGGGCTGGCCTCTCTGTGGCTGGGCTCGTCCCTAGGGTCCCTTGGTGGTACGGACAGGTTGGCTCATTGTGGAAGTGGAGTTCGGGGAATCTTGACTCCCTCTCAGCACAGCCTCCCCTGCCTGCCTCCCTGAAGCCGCCCGGGCCTTGGGTCTCTCACTGTTGACATAGACTATTTCCAGTTGAGCCTGGTACCTTCTTTCTTTCTTCTGTGGTGCTTGTCCTCCTCAGACCCACTCAGTGTCGGGGACAGGCTGCTCAGTATTTCAAGGCTGACAAGAAGCCCAAGCTGTCAGGGTGGTCCTGGTTCCTGGGCCTGGTGCATCTGAGGTCCCATGGAGCTCGGCCCCACACCCCTCCTCTTGCTGCAGAGGCCCATGCTGTCCACATAGGAAGTGGACACATCTCCCAATCTGTGTGAGGCCTCCAGGCCAAGGGGGCAGCTTTCTCCATTTTAAGGTTTTGCCCCGTGAATGTTCTTAAACCTGATGCAGCTGTTTCTGGTCTGCTAATTGGAGCCAGGGGATTAAAAAAAACAAAATGGTAGCAACTGATGTAAGAGAGAGCTGGAGGGAGAAGCCAGCAGTGTCGCTTCCAGGGAACATCTGTCTTCATGTTGGAGCTGCTGTGTCACCTGTAAACAGTGAACTTGAACTCTGCCCTGCATCGCTGCAGTGCCAGCCCTGCAGGCGCCCTCCTGGGCAGCAAAGCCTCGGCAGCAAGATGCCTGTCCACCAGGGCTGCGCGTGAAACCAAGCAACACTCATGCTGGCTTTCAGCCCATTTGGAAAGCTCCTGTGACCTCTGGGGTCTGCAAGGACAGAACCTCCCTTTGGAGATATGGAATCACGCTGTGCCTGGAGCCAGAGATTGGGTGGGGGAGGGGATCGGGGTGGGGGAAAGGATCGGGGCAAGTGAGGGGATTGGGGTGGGGACCTCCCTGAAGATCTCCATGCAGCTTTCTTTGCCAATGGCCAGCAGAGTTGTGGCCACCCCAACGCTCGCTGACAAGGAGAAAGCACTTTCTGATTCCAGGCTCAGCTCTGTAGAGGGGAACTGATGGAGGGGGCCAGCCACGGGGATGCCAAGAAAGGCCTGTTTGATAATTAGGAGCAGACAGAGAGTTTCAAAGACCATTTGCCTCCCTGGCCCCTCTGGGAGTGAAGTGACCACACCGAATCCTTCCTCGCCCTCCCCCACCACCCGCTTGGCCACAGGAGCATCTGGCTTTTCCCTGGACAGACCCCACCTTCTCCTCATGATCTTGTCCTCTTCAAGGCGGACCAGGCCTCCCTGCCCTACACCTCACATCCCTGGGAAATTGCTGCCCCAGCCCCTATTCCATCCTGGCTGAGCTCAGCTGCTGCTTCTGGGCTCCAGGAAGACCCTGCGCCCCTCACAATGCTCTTGTTCTCATCACAGTCGCCCCTTTGGGGACACATGACATCTGCCCCTCCTTCACATGCCACCCACTGAGCTCAGCCATGGGCTCCCTGACTGCATGGACTTTGCACCCAGGGCCTGTGCAAGGCCTGGCGGGCAGCCATCCTCAAGGGGCACTTGTTCCATGGATAAAACGCCCACGATTCTGCCTCTCCTCATGCCCCTTCCTTTGAGGGCTGCTCCAGGAAGGCTCAGGTCATGCAGGTGGATTCTTCCCTTCCTGGACTGTCTGGGGCCACGGGGCCTGGGAGGCCTCGGCAGAGCTCCCACAGCCAATCTTCACCCCAGCACCCCCTTGGAGGGTGTGTCCCGGGCTGACCTCCCTGCCTAGTGCCCTGAGTCCACTCCTGGGCTGCCAGCTGGTCTGCAGGACCGGCCCTTCTGGTGACCCTAGGCAGTGTTTCCATGAGGATTTGCCTCTGCAGACTTTGGCGTACACCAGGTTGGCAGTTCATTGTCCATGACATCCTTCAAATCTGCCTGTACTTCTTATTCCAGAGCCACCAGCCAGTTCTCCCGCCTGGGAATCCCAAGGGCTTTGTGTCTGCAGCATCCACCTTCCTGCCCTTTCAGGGCCTTCCAGACAAAGGAGCCACAGACTGTAGTAAGACCTCTGTGGTCATATGGCAAACCATCTGCCTGCGGACTCCTGCCCATATGGCAAGCTGTCTGCCCATGGACCCCACGCAGACCTGGCGCAGGAGCCCGGTGGAGGGCAGTCACCACTTTGGCCCTCTGTCAGAGCTTCCCCGACTCTGGGTCCCTTCCAGGGGCTCCAGCAGCCTCCCATCTCCTGCACCCTTTGCATAAAACACCTTTTGGATAAAACACCCTTTGCAGCCTCTTAGGAAGGATGAGGTCTGCAGTGCTGAGCCTCCAAGACCAGGTGACCTCAGGAAAGAGGTGCTGCTTTTCCAGGAAGTGGCCATCAGAGAGGCCAGGGTGGCCCCATGACCCCAGGCCAGGACATGCCCTGCGAAGGGAAGGCCGTGGGAGGCGGCGTTTACCTCCACGTCTCCAGGGCTGCACTGGGGATACTCGGGAGAAACGTTTTCTAATAAAAGTTCAGCCTGTTACGGAATTTCCTAATGTGAGATACAGGCTGGAATGCGGCAATTCCACAGAGAAATCATTGTGGGAATAATTCACATCGAACGTAGTTTCATGAAGGATGCTATTTCCAGAGTCTAACTGTTTTCTCCCTTTTTCTCTCACTTTTTTACTTTATTGCTATTTTTTTTTCTTACATTAGGAGAAATTGAAAACCTATTTAGGTTTCATAGCTTCACATTTCTGAAGTAAGTGACACAGCAGAGAGTTGGGATGCGTCTGACTTGTGCCTCACAATGAGGCATGCACGTCACTGGTTAATTGTGTGGCATTCCATAAAGGAGAGCTGTTGGGATTAAAGGGTAAACTGCTAAGATTAGCATTTTCTTTCCCTTTTTAAGGGAACCACTTATCAGTCACAATGGCAATAAAACCAGGTGTAATTGGATTTCGGGAGAGACTGCAGTTGAATTGATGCCATGGTCCGCTTGGTCTGAGAGAGGCTGGATTCTCAGTACAGCCCCAGAAAGAGCCGGGTGGCAGGGGTTGAGGGTGTGACAGGTCCAGGGACAGGGACCTTAGACCAGATCCAACTGCAGAGCACATTAAGACCCTGGACTTCAAGCAGGAAGGCCACTGGGCTTGTGGTCAGACATGGCGTGAACCTCCACCGAGGATCCCTTCCTCTGCCCGTTCATAAAACTGAGAGGTGGGTTCTCTTCTCCAGCCAACCTGTTCTACCTGGGGCCAGGCTGTGAAGGGGCTGAGGGGACGAGTCCACTGCCATCAGGGCCTCTCCCTGAAGGGAGTCTTCTGCCCCAAGAAACATTCTTCCCTTACCTGCAGGTTCATTGGTTTATTTTAGCATCTAGTGGAAGGACACTGGACAAATGTCCTTTGATTTGAGGACACACAGCTTTGGATCTGAGCTGACTCCATGCCCTGCTGGAGCCCATGCAGTGACTGTGGCCCCCGCTGCTGGCAAGCCAGGACCCACCATCACGGACAGTTTCTTCACTCTGTGTGGCAAAGGGTTTTGACAGGCGCTTTCTGGCATTTGGGGTGGATAGAATCATCTTCATCCCTATTTTCCAGTTGGGCATATGGGGGCCCTGTAGATGGAAGGGCAGAGTGGGGGGCAGGTGCCAGTTTCCTAGCCTGCTTGTGGCGGGTTAGGGTCACAATCTGCACCTGTTCCCAGAGCTCCCCTGGACACCTCTTCACCGCCCTCCCTCCAGAGCACACTCAGTTCCCACAGGGCACAGAAAAGGGGGAGGCTTGCACAGGCTCAGAGGGAGACGACCTTTCCAGACCTGTGGCCTCTCCCTCCCAGCCAGAGCCCTAGCAGGACTTATCCCACAGCCAGAAAAAGGGGTGCACACTTGGCCACTTATGCTGCTTTTACTGTTGGAGGCCTGGCCACAGCATCGCCGTTGCTGCGTGATGGGGAAAGCCTTTCGAAGGGGATCAAAGTTAATAAACACAGTTGGATAAAACACCCTTTGCAACAGACCAACTGTAGACTCAGCAAACATCCCTCTTCCCTGTGAGGTACTTAGATCCACTCTGGGTGGGGACACTCCAAGGCCAAGTGACCCGGTTAAAATGACTATAATTGAAAGCAGACATTACAATTAACTTTCTCCTCCAAAAATATTGACTTGATCTCTGGGGGCTCTGCTGTGTCTCAGCAGAAACAGAGGGTCCCTCGAAGTGCTCCAGTCTGGGAATCATGGGGAGATGTGGGTGGGGCCATTGGGCCAGCCCACTTGCTGGTTTGTGACCTGTCTTAGTCTGTTCCCGCTGCTCTATACCCTTAGACTAGACAATTTATAGACATGAGAAATGCTTTTCTTACAGCTCTGGAGAATGGAAAGTCCAGGACCAAGGCACCAGCATATTTGGTGCCTGATGAGAGCTGCCAAGACCCTAGTTAGGCCCAGGCCCAGTGCTAAGCCGCTGGGCTTCCAAGATGGTGCCTCCTTGCTGCGTCCTCCTATGGCAGTAGGGAGCGAGGGCTAAGAGGGCCTAGCTGGTTCCCTTCGGGCCTTCCATGAGGTAGCTCATTCCATCCATGAGGGCTCTGCTCTCATCACTTCACATCTCCGAAAGATTTCACCTCTTCATATCGTCCTATTGGGGCTTAGCTTCCTACTTTGGGGTTTTGCCGGGACTCACACATTCATGCTCTCGTGTGACCTAATGTGACATCAGCCTGTCCCCTCCCAGCTGGGCTGCAGTGGAGACAGCCAGCTGTCCCCTTAAGATGCCCACCCCCTCTCGGAGGAGGACTGAAGTGGAAAGTGTCTGGGGAGGCTGCGACCACATTTCCCAGGCCTCTCCTAGGGCTAGTGCTCGCCGGCGGGATGAGAGCGGAAGCAGCGGTTAGGAGGGTGCCTTCCCCACCTCCCGGCTTCAGCTGGCCCCTGGATTCCAATCTCTCTGAAACTGGGTATGGCAGGGCCACAGACCAGAAGCAGGTGTGTCCCTGAATCATTTGCGGTGACCCACATTCATCCTCACAGGAGCGATGCACCATGTTCGAATGTGAACAGCTGACATGATGGGGGCGTTTTCCCGTGAGGCTGAGAAGTCCTGCACATGCATTCCCTTAAAACAGAGACGTAGGCACCTGTGATAGGGGCTGGCTTGGATGTGCTACCAGAGGCGGTTTGCCGTCTGATCAAAGAGGTCTTAGGGTGCTTCTTTGTTATCAGCCTCGTTAAACAACGAGTAGGTCTTAAGTGACGAGACCGCGAAGGTCACCGCCACAAAATGCTGGAAGCCTTAAGGGAGGCCATCTACCACCCAGCTGTGCCCAGTAACTCAGAGTCTTAAGGGAGGTCATCTACCACCCAGCTGTGCCCAGTGACTCAGAGTCTTAAGGGAGGTCATCTACCACCCAGCTGTGCCCAGTGACTCAGAGTCTTAAGGGAGGTCATCTACCACCCAGCTGTGCCCAGTGACTCAGAGTCTTAAGGGAGGTCATCTACCACCCAGCTGTGCTCAGTGACTCAGAGTCTTAAGGGAGGTCATCTACCACCCAGCTGTGCTCAGTGACTCAGAGCCTTAAGGGAGGTCATCTACCACCCAGCTGTGCTCAGTGACTCAGAGCCTTAAGGGAGGTCATCTACCACCCAGCTGTGCCCAGTGACTCAGAGTCTTAAGGGAGGTCATCTACCACCCAGCTGTGCCCAGTGACTCAGAGTCTTAAGGGAGGTCATCTACCACCCAGCTGTGCCCAGTGACTCAGAGTCTTAAGGGAGGTCATCTACCACCCAGCTGCGCCCAGTGACTCAGAGTCTTAAGGGAGGTCATCTACCACCCAGCTGCGCCCAGTGACTCAGAGTCTTAAGGGAGGTCATCTACCACCCAGCTGTGCCCAGTGACTCAGAGTCTTAAGGGAGGTCATCTACCACCCAGCTGTGCCCAGTGACTCAGAGTCTTAAGGGAGGTCATCTACCACCCAGCTGTGCCCAGTGACTCAGAGTCTTAAGGGAGGTCATCTACCACCCAGCTGTGCCCAGTGACTCAGAGTCTTAAGGGAGGTCATCTACCACCCAGCTGTGCTCAGTGACTCAGAGTCTTAAGGGAGGTCATCTACCACCCAGCTGCGCTCAGTGACTCAGAGTCTTAAGGGAGGTCATCTACCACCCAGCTGTGCCCAGTGACTCAGAGGCTTAAGGGAGGTCATCTACCACCCAGCTGTGCCCAGTGACTCAGAGTCTTAAGGGAGGTCATCTACCACCCAGCTGCGCTCAGTGACTCAGAGTCTTAAGGGAGGTCATCTACCACCCAGCTGTGCTCAGTGACTCAGAGTCTTAAGGGAGGTCATCTACCACCCAGCTGCGCTCAGTGACTCAGAGTCTTAAGGGAGGTCATCTACCACCCAGCTGTGCCCAGTGACTCAGAGTCTTAAGGGAGGTCATCTACCACCCAGCTGTGCCCAGTGACTCAGAGTCTTAAGGGAGGTCATCTACCACCCAGCTGTGCCCAGTGACTCAGAGTCTTAAGGGAGGTCATCTACCACCCAGCTGTGCTCAGTGACTCAGAGTCTTAAGGGAGGTCATCTACCACCCAGCTGCGCTCAGTGACTCAGAGTCTTAAGGGAGGTCATCTACCACCCAGCTGTGCCCAGTGACTCAGAGGCTTAAGGGAGGTCATCTACCACCCAGCTGTGCCCAGTGACTCAGAGTCTTAAGGGAGGTCATCTACCACCCAGCTGCGCTCAGTGACTCAGAGTCTTAAGGGAGGTCATCTACCACCCAGCTGTGCTCAGTGACTCAGAGTCTTAAGGGAGGTCATCTACCACCCAGCTGCGCTCAGTGACTCAGAGTCTTAAGGGAGGTCATCTACCACCCAGCTGTGCCCAGTGACTCAGAGTCTTAAGGGAGGTCATCTACCACCCAGCTGTGCCCAGTAACTCAGAGTCTTAAGGGAGATCATCTACCACCCAGCTGTGCCCAGTAACTCAGAGTCTTAAGGGAGATCATCTACCACCCAGCTGTGCTCAGTGACTCAGAGTCTTAAGGGAGGTCATCTACCACCCAGCTGTGCTCAGTGACTCAGAGTCTTAAGGGAGGTCATCTACCACCCAGCTGCGCTCAGACTCAGAGTCTTAAGGGAGGTCATCTACCACCCAGCTGTGCTCAGTGACTCAGAGTCTTAAGGGAGGTCATCTACCACCCAGCTGTGCCCAGTAACTCAGAGTCTTAAGGGAGGTCATCTACCACCCAGCTGTGCTCAGTGACTCAGAGTCTTAAGGGAGGTCATCTACCACCCAGCTGTGCTCAGTGACTCAGAGTCTTAAGGGAGGTCATCTACCACCCAGCTGTGCCCAGTAACTCAGAGTCTTAAGGGAGATCATCTACCACCCAGCTGTGCCCAGTAACTCAGAGTCTTAAGGGAGATCATCTACCACCCAGCTGCGCTCAGTGACTCAGAGTCTTAAGGGAGGTCATCTACCACCCAGCTGCGCTCAGTGACTCAGAGTCTTAAGGGAGGTCATCTACCACCCAGCTGCGCTCAGTGACTCAGAGTCTTAAGGGAGGTCATCTACCACCCAGCTGTGCTCAGTGACTCAGAGTCTTAAGGGAGGTCATCTACCACCCAGCTGTGCCCAGTGACTCAGAGTCTTAAGGGAGGTCATCTACCACCCAGCTGTGCCCAGTGACTCAGAGTCTTAAGGGAGATCATCTACCACCCAGCTGTGCCCAGTAACTCAGAGTCTTAAGGGAGATCATCTACCACCCAGCTGCGCTCAGTGACTCAGAGTCTTAAGGGAGGTCATCTACCACCCAGCTGCGCTCAGTGACTCAGAGTCTTAAGGGAGGTCATCTACCACCCAGCTGCGCTCAGTGACTCAGAGTCTTAAGGGAGGTCATCTACCACCCAGCTGCGCTCAGTGACTCAGAGTCTTAAGGGAGGTCATCTACCACCCAGCTGCGCTCAGTGACTCAGAGTCTTAAGGGAGGTCATCTACCACCCAGCTGTGCCCAGTGACTCAGAGTCTTAAGGGAGGTCATCTACCACCCAGCTGTGCTCAGTGACTCAGAGTCTTAAGGGAGGTCATCTACCACCCAGCTGTGCTCAGTGACTCAGAGTCTTAAGGGAGGTCATCTACCACCCAGCTGTGCTCAGTGACTCAGAGTCTTAAGGGAGGTCATCTACCACCCAGCTGTGCCCAGTGACTCAGAGTCTTAAGGGAGGTCATCTACCACCCAGCTGTGCTCAGTGACTCAGAGTCTTAAGGGAGGTCATCTACCACCCAGCTGTGCCCAGTGACTCAGAGTCTTAAGGGAGGTCATCTACCACCCAGCTGTGCCCAGTGACTCAGAGTCTTAAGGGAGGTCATCTACCACCCAGCTGTGCTCAGTGACTCAGAGTCTTAAGGGAGGTCATCTACCACCCAGCTGCGTCCAGTGACTCAGAGTCTTAAGGGAGGTCATCTACCACCCAGCTGCGCCCAGTAACTCAGAGTCTTAAGGGAGGTCATCTACCACCCAGCTGCGCTCAGTGACTCAGAGTCTTAAGGGAGGTCATCTACCACCCAGCTGCGCTCAGTGACTCAGAGTCTTAAGGGAGGTCATCTACCACCCAGCTGCGCTCAGTGACTCAGAGTCTTAAGGGAGGTCATCTACCACCCAGCTGCGCTCAGTGACTCAGAGTCTTAAGGGAGGTCATCTACCACCCAGCTGCGCCCAGTGACTCAGAGTCTTAAGGGAGGTCATCTACCACCCAGCTGCGCCCAGTGACTCAGAGTCTTAAGGGAGGTCATCTACCACCCAGCTGTGCCCAGTGACTCAGAGTCTTAAGGGAGGTCATCTACCACCCAGCTGCGCTCAGTGACTCAGAGTCTTAAGGGAGGTCATCTACCACCCAGCTGCGCCCAGTGACTCAGAGTCTTAAGGGAGGTCATCTACCACCCAGCTGTGCCCAGTGACTCAGAGGCTTAAGGGAGGTCATCTACCACCCAGCTGTGCCCAGTGACTCAGAGTCTTAAGGGAGGTCATCTACCACCCAGCTGCGCTCAGTGACTCAGAGTCTTAAGGGAGGTCATCTACCACCCAGCTGTGCTCAGTAACTCAGAGTCTTAAGGGAGGTCATCTACCACCCAGCTGCGCTCAGTGACTCAGAGTCTTAAGGGAGGTCATCTACCACCCAGCTGTGCCCAGTAACTCAGAGTCTTAAGGGAGGTCATCTACCACCCAGCTGTGCCCAGTAACTCAGTGTCTTAAGGGAGGTAACTCAGAGTCTTAAGGGAGATCATCTACCACCCAGCTGTGCCCAGTGACTCAGAGTCTTAAGGGAGGTCATCTACCACCCAGCTGTGCCCAGTAACTCAGAGTCTTAAGGGAGATCATCTACCACCCAGCTGTGCTCAGTGACTCAGAGTCTTAAGGGAGGTCATCTACCACCCAGCTGTGCTCAGTAACTCAGAGTCTTAAGGGAGGTCATCTACCACCCAGCTGTGCTCAGTGACTCAGAGTCTTAAGGGAGGTCATCTACCACCCAGCTGTGCTCAGTAACTCAGAGTCTTAAGGGAGGTCATCTACCACCCAGCTGTGCTCAGTGACTCAGAGTCTTAAGGGAGGTCATCTACCACCCAGCTGTGCCCAGTGACTCAGAGTCTTAAGGGAGGTCATCTACCACCCAGCTGTGCTCAGTGACTCAGAGTCTTAAGGGAGGTCATCTACCACCCAGCTGTGCCCAGTGACTCAGAGTCTTAAGGGAGGTCATCTACCACCCAGCTGTGCCCAGTGACTCAGAGTCTTAAGGGAGGTCATCTACCACCCAGCTGTGCTCAGTGACTCAGAGTCTTAAGGGAGGTCATCTACCACCCAGCTGTGTCCAGTGACTCAGAGTCTTAAGGGAGGTCATCTACCACCCAGCTGCGCTCAGTGACTCAGAGTCTTAAGGGAGGTCATCTACCACCCAGCTGTGCCCAGTGACTCAGAGTCTTAAGGGAGGTCATCTACCACCCAGCTGCGCTCAGTGACTCAGAGTCTTAAGGGAGGTCATCTACCACCCAGCTGCGCTCAGTGACTCAGAGTCTTAAGGGAGGTCATCTACCACCCAGCTGCGCTCAGTGACTCAGAGTCTTAAGGGAGGTCATCTACCACCCAGCTTCGCTCAGTGACTCAGAGTCTTAAGGGAGGTCATCTACCACCCAGCTGCGCCCAGTGACTCAGAGTCTTAAGGGAGGTCATCTACCACCCAGCTGTGCCCAGTGACTCAGAGTCTTAAGGGAGGTCATCTACCACCCAGCTGTGCCCAGTGACTCAGAGTCTTAAGGGAGGTCATCTACCACCCAGCTGTGCTCAGTGACTCAGAGTCTTAAGGGAGGTCATCTACCACCCAGCTGTGCTCAGTGACTCAGAGTCTTAAGGGAGGTCATCTACCACCCAGCTGTGCTCAGTGACTCAGAGTCTTAAGGGAGGTCATCTACCACCCAGCTGTGCTCAGTGACTCAGAGTCTTAAGGGAGGTCATCTACCACCCAGCTGTGCTCAGTGACTCAGAGTCTTAAGGGAGGTCATCTACCACCCAGCTGTGCCCAGTGACTCAGAGCCTTAAGGGAGGTCATCTACCACCCAGCTGTGCCCAGTGACTCAGAGCCTTAAGGGAGGTCATCTACCACCCAGCTGTGCCCAGTAACTCAGAGTCTTAAGGGAGGTCATCTACCACCCAGCTGTGCCCAGTAACTCAGAGTCTTAAGGGAGGTCATCTACCACCCAGCTGTGCTCAGTAACTCAGAGTCTTAAGGGAGGTCATCTACCACCCAGCTGTGCCCAGTAACTCAGAGTCTTAAGGGAGGTCATCTACCACCCAGCTGTGCCCAGTGACTCAGAGTCTTAAGGGAGGTCATCTACCACCCAGCTGTGCTCAGTGACTCAGAGTCTTAAGGGAGGTCATCTACCACCCAGCTGTGCTCAGTGACTCAGAGTCTTAAGGGAGGTCATCTACCACCCAGCTGTGCTCAGTGACTCAGAGTCTTAAGGGAGGTCATCTACCACCCAGCTGTGCTCAGTATCTCAGAGTCTTAAGGGAGGTCATCTACCACCCAGCTGTGCTCAGTGACTCAGAGTCTTAAGGGAGGTCATCTACCACCCAGCTGTGCTCAGTGACTCAGAGAGCGCAGCTCGGAGGGCTGAAGACGGGTATAGGCACCTCCATGAACGCTGTCACTACTCCTGAGAAGGCGTCACTGCTGTCATTGGAAAGCTTTGAGGGCTGTTGTCCATGGTTCTTGAATTTACAAGTGGAATTCCTGGCAGCTGCGTGATAAATCAAACATGTTGGTGTCAGCGTGGCCTTCGACTTCTGTCCCCACAATCTGTGAACCAGAATAAACCTCTTCACTCAAACTTCCACTTAGGAGGGCACCTGGTTAACATGAACCACGAAGCAATCAACACTGAGGTGTGCGTTTCCATAGACGGCAGACTCAACTGTTTCTTTTTTCTAATTAAACTGTAAAAAATAAACATATTTTATTTTTGAAATGAAAACTATTTAGAAGCATATAGAATCAAGCTCCTCCCAACCCTATTCTTCTCATATTGGAAACATCTATTGATAATCAGATAATCAGAATATTTCCAGTGTATTCCATGCAAGCCTATGGGAATCCTGAAAACGTGGAGGATGTTTTTGACTTTAATGGGATTGTGTGATGCACACATTTCCACTACATGACTGTTTTACTTACCAATGTATCTTGAAGACCAAAATATAGTGACCTTGAAAGAAATTTCAGTTTTTTTTTTTTTTTTTTGAGATGGACTCTTGCTCTGTAGCCCAGGCTGGAGTGCAGTGGCGTGATCTCATCTTACTGCAACCTCCACCTCCCAGGTTCAAGGGATTCTCCTGCCTTAGTCTTCCAGGTAGCTAGGTTTATAGGCATGCACCACCATGCCCGGCTAATTTTTGTATTTTTAGTGGTGAAGGTGTTTCACCATGTTGGCCAGACTGGTCTTGAACTGTTGACCTCAGGTCATCCACCTTCCTCAGCCTCCCAAAGTGTTGGGATTCCAGGCATGAGCCACTGGGCCTGGTGAAAAAGTTCCAGCCTTGCCAGCTTTCGTGGTACCCCACGGTGCAGGCATGCACATACTTACTTGCTTTGGGGGCATCAGGCTCTTTCTAACGTGGGCTGTTACAGTCAGATCAGAGTGAACATCCTCTGTGCTCCTTCATGTGGGCAGGAGGCTCATGTGCAGCTGGTGATCACGCAGTTTGGTACAATGCTTCTGGAAAGAAATGGATTAATATAAATTGAGACTCTTAATTAGCCTGTCTGTTTAACCCAGAAGTTCTGACCACAGGACCTTTCCTGAGGAGCAGTCATCGGAAATGCATTACAGGGTCTGGAGCAATCCAGTCCCCACGAGCCCCACATGGCCCTGGGACTTGCTAGAGCTTTCTACCATCTTTCATTGGGCTCTTTCCTCATCTCTGGGGAAGGTCGATGGGTGCACCATCGGCACAGGGGGATGATGGATGTGGGGTGAAAGAGCAGCCATGTTTACCAAAGCCAGCAGCTCTGAAAAACTCACTAACAGATGAGCGTTTAGAAGGTCATTACAGTCCCACAGAGAAGGAAGCACGAGGACATCCCACAGAATGCAGTGTAAAATTGGGAGATTAAAAGTAAAAAAGAAGTCCAAATGCCCAATAGCCGCAGCAGAGCAAATTGTAGTCCATGTTTTGTAGAAATATTTGGCAGCCATTGATTTATTTTATTTTTATGTATTTATTTGCAGGCATTTAAATCATGCTTATTAAGGGCTTCTAAGCATGTGGCGTTTGTTAAAATAATAAGTAAAGCAAACAATCCTGCATTTTCCGTGATAGGTCCATAATGAATGAATGAAGCTGGAGTGCTGGGACCCCCCATTTTGGTGCCTCGCGAGACCTGGGGAGCTCTTGGCGCTGTGCTCCCGTGATTCTGTATCTGTGTAAAATCTGCGGGATGTTCGATGGTCCCAGGAAGGCTGCTGCCTGTTCCCAGCGTGACCCTCTCTGTCGCTGTCCCTGCCCTGTGGGTGCTGGTGGAGTATTTGGAGGCATGGCGGGACCCAGCAGGGGGAAGGGAGGTGCTTCGTGCTTCATTGAGTCTGAGTTTAGTGGGGTGTGTTTTGGGGGCTCACTTTCCAGGGAGGCAGAGCCAGCTATGCGGGTGGTGGGCCGGACTCTCGGGAAGTCTTTCACCTCTTGTGATGGTTCCAGTGTGTCCCCTCCACGTTTCGTTTCACGAGTTGACACGTAGTTGCCAATGTGATGGTGTCAAGAGGTGGGGCCTTTAACAGGTCATTAGACCGTGAGAGCTGCCCTCCATGTCCAAGATGGCGCTGTGATTCCGTATCCGCCCGAGGGGTGGGAGGCTGTGTCCTCAGAGCACTGGCAGGAGAGGGAAAGGCAAGTGGGAGATAACCGTGAGAGAAGCCTCCTTTATAAGGGCCTCCATCCCCTTTGCCAGGGAGGATCCCTTGTGATCTAATCCACTCCTAAAGGCCCCACCTCTTAAATGCATTTGCATGACCATTAAGTTTTAACTTCTAAATTTTAGGGGGGGACATACTCAATTGTAGTATTCTACTCTGACCCTCAAAACTTAAGTCCTTCCCACATGCAAAATACATTAATTCCATCTCAGTAATTCCAAAGGTTTTAACTTGTTCTAGCATCAACTCAAAAGCACAGAGTCTTCTAAACATCATATGGGCGAGACCCCAACATGTGGTTTATTCCAAGGCAAATTTCCCTCCAGCTGTGAGCCTGCAAAATCAAGCAAGTCATCCACTTCCAAAATACAGTGACGGAACACACATTGGATAAACATCCCCCTTCCAAAAAGGAGAAATAGGCAAGAAGGAAAGAGTAGCAGATCCCAGGTAATGTCAATACCCGACAATGCAAATGGCATCACATTTTGAGGTTTGCGAATCACCCTCTTCGACTCCATGTTCCAGACACACTGAACAGAGGTTGGACCCTCAACGCTCCTTGGGGTGGAGTGGCCAGGAGCCCGCATCAGACAATAGAGTTACTGTGCCTTGGTCTTGAATCTCCCATCCTCTGTTCTTCATAAATTACCCAGTCTCAGCTCATCTTTCTAGCAGCACAAACGAGACTAAGACAGAAATTGGTGCTGAGAAGTGGGCTGTTGCCATAAAAAATACCCAAAAATATGAATGCGGCTTTGGAACCAGGAATAGGGCAGAGGCTGGAATCGTTTCGGAATGACTGCTGGGAAAAGCCTGCATTGCCATGGACAGAGCATTAAGGACGATCCTGGTGAGAGCTCAGAGGAGGGGAGAGCTGCTGGGAAAAGCCTAGTCCTTCTTAGAGATCACTGAGGGGTCATGATCAGAATGCTGGTAGTGATATGGACGGGAAGGGCCATTCTGAGGGGCTTCAGATGGAAAGGAGAAATGTCAACCTAAAGCGAGAAGCTCAGGCACAGCGTATAATTTTATAGCCTTTACTAGAGCCAGGTTGAGGGCAGCCACTGGGACACACTTCTAAGTTGCGTGGGGGAGTGTTTCGTGTAGGTTTTTAACGGTGAAAGAGTGCAAGGGCTGGCTGCTACAAAGCTGTTGGGTGGGAATTCCCACTGTTTACAGGAGGGGCACTGGTCAGTGACTGGCTGTGCACCACTGAACCACAGGGTGTGGTGATGGTGCCTGGCGTGTGGCCCTTTGTGGCTGCTTGTTGTCAGCTGAGAGCCCACAGAGCAGGTGGCTTCAAGAAGTAATTATTTAGCACAAGGGGTGTGACGTGACTGCTGTCATATTTTAATGCCCATTTAATGGGCCTGATACTTTAAAAGGGCTTGCGTTCTTCAGACAGAAAGTTTATCTTCTTTCTCAACAACAAAGTATTGGAAACTGAGGGAAGTTATCACACCCTTGTTATAACGTGGCCAAGAACCGGATGAGCTGTGTCTGTGCCCTAGGACTTGGTGGAGGTAGAACTTTGTGAGCAATGAGCTAAGACGTTTGTCAGGAATCTCTAAGCAGCAAGGGGTCCAGGATGCTTCTTTTGACCTCTTATAGAAAAATGTGAAAAGAGGGAAACAAATAAAGGATGGAATTTATAATCAAAAGAAAAACAGAGCTTAAAGTTGGAACATCCTCTGCCTGGCCAGATACAGAATGAGAAGAGGGGTTGGGGAGAGAGCACCAAGGGTAGCCAAGGTACCCTTTGATCAAAGGATGAGTACAGATAGCCCGTGGCCAGCTGCTGTTCACCAGACAACAAGAGCAGGAGTCTGAGGCATTTCAGAGAGCCTGGGGCTGCCAAGTCCTTCACAGGCCCACAGTGCCAGGCCCTTGAGGGTGGAAGGGCTTCAGGGAGGGGCCCAAGTTGCCCATGAGATCTTGGGGCTCACTGCCCAGGGCTGCCTCAAGTTTCCATTCCCTTCATTCTGAAGCAGCACTCATCAGCCACCCCAGCTGTGGCTCAAGTGGGCCAGGTGAGAGGCTGGACATGCTGCCCCAGAAGGTACAAGCAGTGACCGTGGTGGTGTCCACGTGGCGCTGTCCACTCTCTGCGGGTGCACACGGTGCATGAGCTGAGCAGGCGCAAGCTTCTTCCACCCAGATTGCAAAAGATGCCTCAGAGAGGCTTAGGCCCAGGCAGAGCCCCAGTGCACGGGTGGTGTCCCTGCAGAGAGCCCTCGCTAGAGGAATGCCTAGTGGATACATGGAGCAGGGCTCCCCACAAAGAGCCCAGACCCTTCGAGCCACCAGCATGTAATGTCAGCCTGGGAGGGCCACAGGCCTGAGACTGCCGCCTAGGAGAGCAGCTGTGGGGCCGCTCCAGCAGCGCTGCAGGGGTGGGGGCAGCCAGGAGCCAGTCTCAGATGGTGGAACCGGAGGAGCCTTGTCCCAGCTTTCCAGCCTCCGGACGGTGAGAAGCACACTTCCGCTCTTTATAAATGACTCAGCTGGTGGTGTTTTCCTACAGCAGCGCAGCATGGGCAGAGACACCTCTTTTCACAAAGGGAAGGCGTGGGCCAGAGGCTGTGTCTTGAGGGACACATCCCGTGAGGCCTGGCCCCCAGGAGCAGGTGGGCAGTGGGTCACCAGGGGACCTGGTTTGAAGGGTGCAGAGCCAGAAACCAGTCTGGGAAATTCTTCCCAAGTTGGATGTGTAATTTCTCAACAACTAGTCACTTTTGAGTTCTTTTCTATCAGAATATACTTGATGATGCCATGTACATAGTGATAAACACACCACACCTGTCTGTCATTTCCTGTGATAATCCCACAAAATAAAACATACCAGGATGCCCGGACCCCTGGGCAGAGACACAGCAGCGCTGCACCCCATGGACATGTTGGCACAGGTGAGAACATCCTCAGGTGCAGCAATTATGAAGAATTTGTGTAAAAAAACAGCGATTCTGAGCATTGATGCTACAGGAAAATTTGAATTAAATATCTGTTCTATCACACAAAACGATGTTACGAAATTGTTTTATATGCAGAGATGTTTGATAAGGACACAGCCCCAAAATGTAAGAGCAAAAATAATTTAAAACATAACAGGAATTTGGTCTAAATATTATACCAATTTCCTCGATTGTGTGATGTTTGCAATTGCTTAAACTTTTTAAAATTGGGGATGTGTTGTGATTTTTTTGCTCATTCGAGGTAACGATACACATTTGTATCTAATTTTGCCTTTGTATTTTATGCTATTTTTCTAAAAGAGGGCTCCTCACCTCAGGTCGGCTCTGGCTGGTGTGCCCTGCTATCTGCGTGTACGTGTTCAATTTTGAGCCATCTCCCTGGGTAGACCTGCTGATTGGTAAAGACTGGGATGTGATGAAAAATTCCCCAGGGTTTATTGCAGTTGCCTTCTGATACTCGATCATGACTAATTTCTTTCATTTTGTGTTTTGTACCTTTATACACTTTGTGAAGTTTGAGTCAGAAAAAAAAAATGGAGGAAAGAAGGAAATTATGTGGCCCTATTTAAGAAGAGAAAACTAAGCGGGGTCCCAGATGAAAGCTGCAACAGAACTTCTGGTCCCTGGCACTGACAGACCACACAGGGAGTGTCTTGTAGGGCAAGGGCAAGGTGAAGGGGGCGGAGGGTGTGGAGGGCGTGGTCTCCCCAGCCTCTTCCTGTCCTTCTGATTTCCTGGGGTCCACCCTTCCCTTGCAAAGGACCTGATCCCCAGGTCCCTTGTTCTGCCTCTCATTTTAGGGGGCAGGTCAGGGACCCTCCCTAAGTACCCCATTCTCTGATTCTCCTTCTTCTCTTAGTAGAGCTGAGATCAACAATGCAAACACAGTATCACCTAGTACTAACAGGTGAATGGCAGCCCATGATGACAGCAGAGGCGAATGCTACTTTTTTGGTAGAATGTTTATTCATTGTAGGGAATTGCTTGGTGGTTGTGTTCCAGTCAGTCAGGCCGAGTCACGGGAGGCTGTTAAGGCAGCAGGAAAGCAGAGACTGGGCCGCAGCGCCAGGTGTGCCAAGGTGTCCTCCGGGCTCCAGGGCTCCTCCTGCCCTCACCTCTGCGTCTTTCCCCATGAAAGTCCAGGCCCTAATCACAGAGTTTTCAGGACAGTGGAGACTGAACATACAGTGGTAGAGACGGGAAGAGGAGAGGAGCACCTGCACGTCAAGGCTGTCCTTGGAACATGCTCAGGCCTTGGCTGTGAGTGTCTGCATGGCTGTCGCAGCCCTGAGCCAGCATCTTTTGGCCTGGGGTGTCCAGGCCTCCTGCCTCCTCTTTCTCTTGGAAGGAACTGGCACGCCCACCTTCCCTGCAAATGTGCAGGGTCACTGAGCGATGCAGCTGTGGGTGCGCCTGTGTCTCCGGTTCAAGCAGGGACGATGATCATTGAACTCTTTGATATGAGGTGGCCGGAGGATATTTCACAGAGGGTACCACCCCGATAAGGTAAATCTCATCTCCAGTGGCAGAAGTCAGATCTCATCTGTGTGTGACAGGTGTCTGAACATTTTATCAAAGCCAAGATCCATTAATTTTTATTTATTTTATTTTGTCCCCTGCGATGGGAGTACCGTGAATACTGAACCCTAAAGGAACTGATATTCAGTGGGGCTGATGGCAATGGGGGTGCTCACTGCTGTTCAGGTGGCTGACCGGCCAGTGTGTCACTCACAGATTCTGTACGTGTCCACTCAGGGCCAGCCCTGCCGCCAGGCTCTGGGGACCAGCTTCCTGCATCCTGTGTTCTCCAAGGAGCTCCAGGCCAGTGAGGACATGGTACAGGGGCTGTGTTTGCCTCACCTTGTGTGGATGGAGCCAGGACAGCTGCGCCCTGCAGGCCAAGCATGGTCTCCACCCAGCCATGCCTGGAAGGCCTTGCAGAAGACAAGATGCTTGAGCATGGCTGACCATGGCAGGGTCGTCTGCTGGAAGATAAAAGGGTGTGGGAAGGGTGGTGGGACACAGAAGGCCGAGGGAAGGACCACTTCAAGCAGCACATGTGCCAGGACCACAGCCCTGAGCATGCAGGGAGCCTTGGCCTGGCAGAGAGATCCTGTGCGATCGGGCTGGAGAAAGAGGCCCCCCATCCTGCCTTGGTCCTTGGACCCCTCTCATAGAAAGCTCTTGGGGTACGGGGGAGAGGGATTGGGAAGAGCCTCAAGGGGAACATCTTCCCTGGAGATAAGCTGGCCTGCTGTGGACAGCCGTCGGCCTGGAAAAGCAGAGATTTCCTCCTTTTTGGTTTCCATCCGGTGCCACAGTTGTGTTCCGGTTTTGCAGGGCCCTGAGCCTCTCAGATGGGGAAACCGAATAAGCGAGGCCTTTCTGTCCCTGTGTGTTGTCTCTGGGCTGAGATGTGCACAGGTGCCAAAGGAAGACAGCCACACCCACTGGCCAGGTACGGGCAGATAAAAGCTGTGATTAGGCTTCACATACACGGTTTCAGATTCCTGGATGTACCTGCTAAGATGATCTCATGTCATGCTCCATTTCTCATCAAAATATGAGAAATAAAAATATTCACCTGTTTCCCATTTCATGTCTGTTCCTCGTGCTTGCAAGAACCAAGCATGCTCGGACCTGAAACAGCCTGGGTCTGGGGGAAAGGAAGGAGCCCATGGGCACTAAAAGGGTCTGGCCACAGTCAGTGACCTCAGCAAATGTTAGACTGAAAGCTTCGACGGGCTGGATTTAGTGGCACATGTGTATCAGCAGCCAAATCTTACCAGCAGCATTTATTGCTCCTTGATCTTAAAATAGCATGTGTGTGTACACATGCAAAAACATATGATCAATATGTAAAATATGTGCATATGTGTCCAGGAATGGACTCAGATATCCATAGGCATGGAGTTTGTGGTGAAGAAGACATTTCAAATCAACAGGCGAAATGGATTATTCAGGTGATGCTGTTGAGCAAACAGGGCAGCCGCCTGGTGGAGTACACAGGTGTATCCACACCTCACCCCTTCTCCTGGATAAATTCCATGTGCAAACAAGACCACTATGTAAAAAATGAAACCATAAAACTTCCAGAGGAAATCATGAGAGAATTAGTATGTAATTTTGGAGTGAGGAAATTTCTCAATGCAACAGAAAAGCTGGAAGCTCCAATAGAAAATAATGGAAAATTTGACCACCTACTAATAAAAATTTGAGGCACGGAAACTGTGATCACAAGCAAGGCAAAAGGAGAACAGCATGTCACAAACCTTATCTTAGACAAAAGGGCCCTCTAGTTCTATAACCCAAACAAACCCACAGTCCAACAGGACCAGGCTCTGGGCATAAATAGGCAGCTTCCAGAAGAGGAATTCAGGTGCCTTTCTTAATCCCTGGAAAGGTGCTGAAGGCAACGGCGGGGCCATCGTCTGTCTTCCTTCATCAGTGTGTGAGTTCAATGGGGCAGCAAATTACATCTGTTTGTTCCCTCGCTCACTCCCCACCGCCAAGAACAGTGCCTGGCACATGGTAGCTTCTCAATGTTTGTTGAATGGAGGAACCAAAAGCAAAGCGAGCCTTTATGAAGACACACATCCCCACTGCTTTGGCATGGGTCAAAGCTCCATGCCGTGTGGTGTGGTCAGAGTGCCGGAAGCCAGGCACGCTGCTGGGGGTTGGAGGTGTGGCTATTAATCAGCACAGTGCATGAGTAGCCAATGCGGCAAAGTTATCAGAATCTCAAAGGTGTGTATCCTAGATCCAGCCACTCCCCTTCTGGGGGTTTATCTTCATAATCCCCCTGTGGGGGCTCAGTGAGGGGTACACAGGGCTGTGCTTTGCAGCAAGACCCATATGCACAGTTTTCATAAAATTAGAAAAAATTTCTAAAATTCATGTGAAATCAAACAAGAGCCTGAATAGACAAAGCAATCTGAAACAAAAGGAAAAAGCTAAAGGCATCATATTGTCTGACTTCAAATTACATGACAAGGATATAGTAACCAAAACAGCATGGTACTGGTACAAAATGGACCCACAGATGGATGGAACAGAACACAGAACCCAGAAATAAGGCCAGATATTTACAGCCAGCTGATCTCTGACAAGACATTGAAGACAGGACACCCTTTTCCATAAATGGTGCTGGGAACATTGGCTAGCCATGAAAGACAAATGAAACTGGACACTTATGTCTTACAATATACAAAGTCAACTCAAGATGGATAAAATACTTAAATATAACACCTGAAACTATAAAAATACTATAAGAAAACCTGGGGAAAACTCTTCTGGACATTGGTCTGAGCAAATAATTTCTGACTTGCATAGGCAAGAAAAAAGTAGGCAAACTGAACTTAATTAAACTAAAAAGCTTCTGCACAACAAAAGAAATTGTCAATGTAGTGAACAGACAATCTGGAGAACAGGAGAAAGTATTTGCAAATGATTACTCTGGTAGGAGACTAATATTTAGGCTATACAAAGAAGTCAAAACAACTCAACAACAACAACAAATTTTATTAAAAAGTGTGTAAATGCCATGAATAGATATTTTTCAAAAGGAGACATATAAAAAACCAACAGGCATATGAAAAATACTTAACATCACTTATCATCAGAGAAATTCAAATGTAGACCACAATGAGATATCATCTTACCCTAGTCAAAATAGCTGCTATCTTTTATTTGTTTATTTATTGTTTTATTTCAATAGCTTCCAGAGTACAAGTGGCTTTTGTTACATGTATGAATTATATCTTGGTGAATTCGGAGGTTTTAGTACACCCATCACCCAAGTGGTTTATGTTGTACCTAATGTATAGTATTTTTTGTCACTCAGCTCCTCACACTCTCCCTGTTTCTTAGTTTCCAGTGTCTGTTTTACCACTCTGTATGCTTTTCATACTCATAGCTTAGCTCTCACTTACAAGTGAGAACATACAGTTTTTGGTTTTCCACTCCTGTGTTACTTCACTTAGAATAATGGACTCCAGCTTCATCCAAATTGCTGCAAAAGAAAACATTATGTCATTCCTTTTCATGGCTGAGTAGTATTCCATGATGTAGATATACCACATTTTCTTTATGTACTCATTAGTTGATGGGCATTTAGGTTGCAATTGTTAATTGTACTGTTATAAACATATGTGTGCAGGTGTCATTTTCATATAATGACTTATTTTCCTTTGGGTAGACACCCAGTAGTGGGATTGCTGGATCGAATGGTAGATCTACTTTTAACTCTTTAAGGAATGTCCATACTGTTTCCATCAGGATTGTTCCAATTTCCCTTTGCACCAGCAGTGTACAAGGAGTCCCTTTTCCTCGCATCTATCGTTTTCTGACTTTTTAATAATGGCTGTTCTTGCAGGAGTAAGATGATATCTCATTGTGGTTTTAATTTGCAGTTGTCTGGTGATTAATGATGTTAAGCAATTTTTCCTGTTTGTCGTCCATTTGTGTATCTTCTTTTGAGAAATGTCTGTTCATGTTTTTTGCCCACCTTTGAATGGAATTGTTTGTTTGTTTTTCTTAGGGTTTGAGTTCCTTGTAGATTCTGGATACTAGTCTTTTGCTGGATACATAGTTTGCAAATATTTTCTCCCATTCTGTGGGTTGTCTGTTTACTCTGCTGATTATTTCTTTTGCAGTGCAGAAGCTTTTTAGTTTAATAAGGTCGCATTTATTTATTTTTGGTTTTGTTGCATTTGCTTTTAGGGTCTTAGGAATTGTTTGCCTAGGTCAATGTCTAGAAAAGTTTTTCCAATGTTGTCTTCTAGAAGTTTTATAGTTTCAGGTCTTATATTTAAGTCTGTGATCCATCTTGAGTTGATTTTTGTATGTGGTGAGAAATGGGATCCAGTTTCATTCTACATGTGGCTTGCCACTCTTCCCAGCACCATTTATTCAACAGGGTGTCCACTCTGCAATTTATGTTTTTGTGTGCTTTGTTGAAGATCACTTGGCTGTATGTATTTGGCTTTATTTCTGAGTTGTCTATTCTGTTCCATTGGTCTATGTGCCTCCTTTTACCAGTACCATGCTGTTTTGGTATCTATAGTCTTGTATTACAAGTAATACAAGTAATGTGATGCCTCCAGATTTGTTTGTTTTGCTTGGGATTGCTTTGGGTATTTGGGCTCTGTTTTGGTTCCATATGAATTTTAGAATTGTTTTTTTCTAATTCTGTGACAAATGATGTTGGTATTTTGATGGTAATTCCATTGAATCTAGTTTGCTTTTGGCAGTATGGTCATTTTTATAATATTGATCCTTTCAATCCATGACCATGGGATGTGTTTTCATTAGTTTGAGTCATCTATGATTTCTTTCAGCAGTGTTTTGTAGTTCTCCTTGTAGAGATTTTTCACCACCTTGATGAAGCATATTCCTAGGGGGTTTTGTTTGTTTGGTTGGTTTTGTAGCTGTTGCGAAAAAGACTGAGTTTTTATTTTATTCTCAGCATGGTCTTTGTCGGTGTCTAGCAGTGCTACTGATTTGTGTACACTGATGTTGTAACCTGAGACTTTGCTGAATTCGTTTATCAAATCTAAGGGTCTTTTGGAGGAGTCTTTAGAATTTTCTAGGTATATGATCATATCATCTGCAAACAGCAATAGTTTAACTTCCTCTTTTCCAATTTGGATGCCCTTTATTTCTTTCTCGGGTTTAATTGCTCTGGTTAGTACTTCCAGAACTATGTTGAATAAGGGTGGCAAAACTAGACATCCTTGTCTTGTTCTTGTTCTTAGGGAGAATGCTTTCAGCCTTTCTCCATTCAGTATGATATTGGCTGTGGGTCTGTCACATACGGCTTTTATTATTTTGAAGTAGGTCCCTTCTATGCCTAGTTTGTTGAGAGTTTTTATCATAAAGGTGTGCTGGATTTTGTTGAATGCTTTTTCTGCGTCTATTGAAATGACTTGTGTGTGTTAAACCAGCCCTGCATCCCTGAGATGAAACCCACTTGATCATGAGGAATTAGATGTTTGATGTGCTGTTGAATTGGTTAGCTGGTGTTTTGTTAAGGATTTTTGCATCTGTGTTCATCAGAGAAGTTGGTCTATAGTTTCTATAGTTTCATTTTTTGTTGTGTCTTTTCCTTTTTTGGTAAAAGGGTGATACTAGCTTCGTAGAATGATGTAGGGAGGCCTCTTTGTTTCTGAATCTTTTGGAACAGTTTCAGCAGGGTTGATACCAATTCTTCTTTGAATGTCTAGTAGAATGCAGCTGTGAATCCATCTGGTCCTGGGCTTTCTTTGTGTGGCGATTTTAAAATTACTGATTCTATCTCACTGCTTGTTTTTGGGGTGCTCAAGTTTTCTGTTTCCTCCTGATTTATCCTAAGAGGGTTGTATGTTTCCAGAAATTTGTTCGTTCTCTGTAGATTTTCTAGTTGGTGCATATAGAGATGTTTATAGGGGTCTCCAATGGTCTTTTTTATTTCTGTGGTGTCAGCTGTAATATCTCCGGTTTCATTTTTAATTAAACTTATTTGGATCTTCTCTCTTCTTTTCTTGGTTAATCAAGCTAATGATCTATCGATTTTATTTATTTTTTCAAATAACCAGCTTTTTGTTTCATTGATCTTTTGTATTTTTTTTGTTTGAATTTAATGTAGTTCTGCTCTGATCTTTGTTATTCCTTTTCTTTTTCTAGCTTTAGATTTAGTTTGTTCTTGTTTCAGAGTGGCTATTATTAAAAAGACAAAAAATGGCAGATGTTGGTGAGGATGCAGAAAAGAACGGAACCCTTGTACGCTGTTGGTGGGAATGTAAATGAGTACAACGTCTATGGAAATCAGCATGGAGATTTCTCAAAGAACTAAAAAGAGAACTACCGTGCCGTTCATCAAGCCCACTACTGGGCATTTACTCAAAGGAAATGAAATCAATAGACCAAAAAGATACCTGTACTTCTATGTGTGTCACAGCACTACTCACAAAAGCAAAGATATGGAATCAACCTAAGTGTCCATCAGTGGAAGATAGGATAATGGAAATGTGATATATATATATATATATATATATATATATATATATATATATATATAATGGAACACTATTCAGCCATACAAAATAATAAAATCATGTCTTTCATAGCAACATTGATGGAACTGGAGGTCATCAACTTAAGTAAAATGAGCCAGACACTGCAAGTCAAATACCACATGTTCTCACTCACAGTGGAAGCTAAATGATGTGTGCACATGGACATAGAGAGGGGATGGTGGACAGAGGGGACGTGGAGGTGAGGCAGTGGGAGGTGAGATGGATAGTGGGAAGTTATGTAATGGGCCCACTGTGTGTTATTTGGGTGACGGATACACTAACAGCTGTGACTTGACTATTAGCCTGTCTATGCATGTCATAAAATTGCACTTGTGCCCTATAAATTTATAAAACTAGAAAAGGAAAAGAAATAATAAATGGCAAATCTAAGCAGACTTTCTTTTACAAAAATTTGTAACTTCTAGAAAAACCTGCAAGTCCGTTCTGATGGGGTGGGTTTAATTAATGCTAATCTATCCACACGGTCAATATTGTGAGCCATTAAAAATTAGGATGCTGCTTTATTTGCCTGTATCTCAAAGATGTATTACTAGATTTTTTTAAAGGTGCAAGGAAAGGATATACCATGGTTCATTTGTGTACAGAAAAAGGGATAGAAAGGATATATACTCATATTTGTCTGAAAATGCATAAAATAACTAAGGAAACTCGCATAAGAAAGTGGTGACATTTATTACTTTCCGTGACAGTTGTGTGGCCAGATTTAGGAGCGGAGGCAGACATTTCACATTATATCCATCTGTACCTTTTGAAATTTGAATCATGTGAATATAGTGAATATATGGTCTATTCAAAATTAAATTGTTTTTAAAAGAAAAGTGCAAAGTCATGTCCCACTTATAGATAACAATTTACACATGCAAAAAAATTCCCAAGTCAATATTACTGAAGAATTTGTGTGAAACATCTTTAACTTTTCCATAATAATGATCCTGAATTAAAGCTAATTGTGTGCCCATTATTGAATATCGGAGTAATGGAAATGTATACATTAGGATTTCTTTCTGCTATACTAATGAGAGACCAGAGGTTGCCAAAAATAAATCTGTTGTTGTAAATATTGACCTTTTGTTTTAGAAGTTCATTTCTCTCAGACTGCAGTCTATACAGTTCCATGTGAATGGAGTAATTGTGTGGGCAAGAGAATCTTTTATCTCCCTGTAAAAACTCGGAAGCCCACTTCCTAGGTGTTTGCATGGAAACGAGCAGCACGTGCCCATTTGTACTGTGTTCTCTTGTGTCAGGTGGCACTTCAGTGTCACTTCAGCCACTATTTCCACTCATAAACCTCGCCATCAATGAGACTAATTGTATCAGAAACAGGCAGGGAACTTCACAAGCATTCAAAACACATAAATAACAGGACCAATTAACTGCCGGGACAGCTAAGCCCTCCATCTTCTTGTCAGCAGCAGTGTGTTCCCAGCTCTAATTGCGCCAGAGTCAGGGAGAGGGCCCAGCCCTGCCTGGCTGTCACTTGCGAAGTGTGCTGGGGACCAAGCCAAGGAGAGGCTGCCTTTCTGCAGAGAAAGTGTCACCCAGGATGCGGAGCCTCTGTGCGACTCAGCTCCAAATCCACCCCTTCTATCAGACGCAGACTCAGCCTCATGGGAGCAGCGCCCGGCCCAGCCATTGAGTGAGGGCACATGGAGCCCTCCCCTCTGCAGAGGATACTTCTCTTTTATCTTCCATCTGTTAACACCAAGTCCTCCCAGTGCAGCAGGATGGAGTGCCGAGTAGGTGCCAGCTACATGGGCCTGTCATGAAAGCTCTCCAGGAGAACAAAGTGTCCCCAGCATCCTGGGGCAGTTTTGTAGTTGCAGCTCAGTTAGGTGGGGGCAGGAAGTCAGAACTCAAGACCTGAGGGAGAACCAAGGAGGCCCCAGAAGGGGCAGATTATTGATTTTGGCCTTTGGCTTTCCACCGTGCCGTTCTTAAGGATGAAACGCAGGAAGATGGGAGGCCATCTCCTCACAAATCTGCCCCCTTTTCAAGTACGGGCAGGAGTTGGGGTGGCAGATGGGGGCCGCCCCTGGGTGAGGCTATCCTGTTTGGATAGCAGCAGAGCAGGATGGCCAGGTGGAATGCTCCCTGCTGGGCCACCTGGACACCCACACTCGTGTCTAGTACAACTAGAGAGTCTGGACGGCCGACTTCTCAGCTCTCTGCAGTGCTAGGCCTTGGATTAGCTTGGTCTCTGACTCTGAGGTTGCACAGCTCTATTGAATGCCAGCTTCGTAATTAATTACTCCTTCCTTCAACAGACATCATGCACCAGGAGCTGGGGTGGTGGCTGGGTAGTGGTGATTTGACCAACGGGCCTCTGCTGGCACTGCTGGCACAGCCTCTGTCCTCTGCCCACTTCTTGGCCTGGACTTCTCTATTTCCCTCGGAGTTCATGCCAGCTGTGGCAGACTTGCCTTGTTGTACAGGGGCAGAGCGAGTGCATTGGAGGGGTGAGAGAGTGGGCTGGAAGGACAAGGAGCCGCTGTGGGATGAAGGGCTGCTGACCTAAGGGCTGGAGGTGTGGGGTCAAGGTCAGATGTGGCTCTGATTCATAGCTTCTGATTTTCAAAGCTCTTTCATTAATATTACCTTCCATTATTCTAAAAATGTTTCTGTGGTGTAAATCAAAGCCTTATCTTCATCCTTGGTGAGGGGAAAACAAAAACCAGCCGATGAGAAAAAACAAAAACCAACCAATGACAAAACAGATGTCCAGGGCAGCTTAGTGGTGTGGAGTGCCCAGTGCACGAGTTGCAGGCCCAGAGTCAGAGCCTTCAGCGCCTCAGGCATGAGGACAGGGGGCTCCTCGGGGGCACATCTGGCCCTCAGACACCTGCAGCCTGTCCCCATTCTTTGTAGGAGAATCAGTTTTCTTTTCCTACAGAATGTAACCTTCTAGATCGATGTTGATCCCTGGTCTTCCAAAATATGTCTCTGATTTGCACGGATACAACTCTGCAGCCATCAGATCTGCAGTCTCGTGTCTCTGGAGCTCCCAGAACTTTTCTATCAGTCTCTGTTACCTCTCTGGACCTCTTATGAGTTGGGTGTTCAGCTTCCTGGATTGATAATCTGTATGTCTATTTTGGTTACCTTTTCTATTCCTTACTGAGGTGAAATTCACATACCACAAGTTAAGTATATTCAAGTGAGCAATTCGGCAGCACTGAGCACAGTTACCGTGTTGCTCAACCACCACCTCCAT
The DNA here is from genome assembly GCF_007565055.1 of Rhinopithecus roxellana. NCBI lineage: Eukaryota > Metazoa > Chordata > Mammalia > Primates > Cercopithecidae > Rhinopithecus > Rhinopithecus roxellana. The sequence goes on along the minus strand of NC_044559.1, from coordinate 51,167,136 downwards.
CTACTTCCAAAACATGTTCCTCACTCCATAAAAACCTTACTAATCAGTTTCTCTCCAGTTTCCCCTCCCCTCAGCCCTTGGCAATACCAACCTGCTTTCTGTCTCTATGGGTTTACCTATTCTGCACATTTCATGTTAATGAACCATATAATAGGTGACCTTTTGTGTCTGGCTTTTTAAACTTAATGTCCTTGGGGTTCATCTGCACAGTACCGTATATCAGCAGTTCATTCCTTTTCATTGCAGGATAATGTTCCATTGCTTGGATTGCCTACGGGTCGCTTATTCACCCATCCATTGATGCTCATGTACATTGTGTCCACATTTTGACAATTATGAATAGTGTTGCTGTGAACATTTGTTTAAAAGTACTGATCTGAATACCCATTTTCAATTCTTTTGGGTATAGATCTAGGAGTGGAATCACTGAGTCTTACACTAAATCTATGTTTAACTTTCTGACTGTTTTCTAGAGTAGTTGAACCATTTTACATTCAGCCATCATTTTTCTACCATACTCTCAATGCTTGTTATTTTCCTTTATTTTCTGAAATTGTTCCTTTCTAGTGAGTTTAATGTGTTCTCTGTGGTTTGGTTTTGCATTTCCCTAGCATCTAGTGATTTTGAGCACCTTTTCACATGTGTGCTGGCCGTTTGTGTATCTTCTTTGGCAAAATAATGATTTGTGTCGTTTGCTCATTTTCAAATTCAGTGGTTTGTCATTTTCTTGTTGAGTTGTAAAGAATTCTTTACATATTCCGGATACCAGACCTTTATCAGATACATAATTTGCAAATATTTTCTCCCATTCTGAAGGCTGTATTTTACTTTCTTGGTGGTGTTCTTTGATGCACAAAAGTTTTAAATTTTGATGAAATACAGTTTATTAATTTTTTCTTTTGTTACTCATGCATTTGGTGTTATATGTAAGAATCTATTGTCAAATCCAAGATTATGTCTCTTTCTGCTTAAAATCTTTATGACATTCTTCTGTGTTTTGGGTCATTTACTTGATGCTATCTTTCAAACATCTATTTGTTTCTAATTAAAATATATCTATATCCATTTATATTCTTGATGCATCTTGTTATCTAATTATTTTAAAATTATACCTACATCTATATTATCTATATTTTTATCTATGTATATATCTATATGTCTCTATTTTTTGAGGCAGGGTCTCACTCTGTCACCGAGGCTAGAGTGCGGTGGCATCATCCTGGCTGACTGCAGCCTCAACCTCCCCAGGCTCAGGTGATCCTCCCACCTCAGCCTCCTGTAATTCCTACAGTAATCCCAGCTAACCTGTAAATATACTAGGATATATATTATATGTATGTATATATGACTTTCTAGAGTTTATTTGTGTTTTCTAATAGTGACTTTGGGGCCATTTTGTTCTTGCCTCATGGCTAAAGGACCTCCTCAGTCCCTTTGAGGACACTGTGTCGATCCCGCTACGAGGGCCCACAGCTTCCTCTGTGAGATAAGAGGCCGATGGGCACTTGTGCACCTGCTGCTGCAGTTTCCTTCTTTGATGCTGAGGCTTGCTCTGGTGCCTGGAGCTCCTGGGCTTCCCATTCACAACTTAGAATCGGCGAGTAGCAAGAGAGTTCCCATCATGACCAATGCGTACACGCAGAGCTGCTGTAGACGCAGTTTCTACCTGAGGTTGGATGTGCCAGGAGCCGACTACTTAGTAGTGAGATCCCTCGCTGACTGGTATGGAGGACTTTGTTCCAGAATAGAAAACCTTTGTGCCAGCTGCCTTGACTCTTGCCAAATATTGCATGCAGTTTCATATTTATTTGCTGATTTGTTTCTCTTTTGTTTGATGGCTCTGTGTGTGGGAAGGGCAGACTGACAAGCCCATTTATCTCCTCCAGCGGATAGTTGTTCCCTCATTTATGTATACATTTAGTCAGCCATCCAATATTTATTAAACGTCTATTTTGTGTCGATCACACAGTTGATTTAAAGTAGATTTAAAGATTAAAAGACATGACTTCTGTTTTCAGGGAGCTCGCGGATAAGAAACGGGTCATTTAAATGTGATACGCTAGAATAGAAATGTGTCACATTTTTTGAAACACGGAAGGATAATGAAGTCACCGCTTAGTGCACACTCCAAGTGCGGGCTTTGCAAGGCAGGGGGTGTTGGAGTGCTCTACTGAGAAGAGAAGGGCTTCGTTGGGCAAAGAGGAGAGCAGCTTCCAAGAAACAGACACTTCTGGGTGAAGATACAGAGACAGAGAGTGTGGTGGATTCTAGGGCAACCTCTGAGCTTGGCCCTGCGGAAATAAGGGCTGGTCACTGAGATGGGGAAGTGAGATGAGTCCCACTGCTATCAGTGCCTGTGCGTGTGTGTGGCAGATGTGTGCTCAAGAGGCAATGCCCACCTCCAAGGAGCCTGTCTCCCAAGAAGGAGGCAGACACATTCACCATAATGTTAGCAACACATGTAAGAAGAGCAATGCACAGAGTGGGGGACAGAACAAGAGTCCTCCCTGCCCCAACCATGGGAGTGTGGACAGTGTCCAGAGAGCCTGGGCCCTGAGCTCGGATGAGGGGGGAGTCAGTGGTGGGGCATGGGCGTAGGGTATTCTAGAGAGTGGGTACATAAAGCTGTATTCTCAGCTTATTCTGGGAGCGATCTTAGGTAGTAGAAAATTCCTGAAAAATAAGATATTTAGGAGAAGCTACTGGGATTAGGTTATATCCTACAGAGGGTGAGGGGCCACTGAAATATGAGAGAAGCCCAAGGTCAGATCTGCAAATACAAGTTCTGGTGGATGGACCAGAAATTCTGATTCTAGTTGACAAAGTCTGACCCATTTGATAGGTAGCTCAACAGAACTGGGAAAAGGTAAATCTCAGACAAGAACCTTCAGTTGAGTATTTCCCCAACAAAGGGTCTCTTCGTACCAGTTGCTTCATTGTAAGTATAGGATTGATTATTTTAAACATTTTAATTTCTTTAAAAGAAACAACAAAGAAATAGTCATTAAAAATGCAAGTTCCTTAGAAAATGTCTGCTATGCTCTAAGTCAGAGCAGCCCTTATGGTGGGTCTCCCCCTCCCCATCATTTGAAAAATGTGCCTACCCTCATCATAAAAATGCATTTTGTGTGTATTCAGGGCTGGCCTTGGCAGAGGAATTATTCTTTCAAGTGATGGGTGGTTTGCTTTGATGCCAAACCAAATTGGATTGTGCAGCCTGACATTAAAAATCAATGCCATAAGCACTGCACTGTTTTTATCCTTTAGCGCACAACCAGCAATCCCAAGCTTGGATTCGTTAAAGGTTATGTTTCCCTTAAACTAATTAAAGCCATTTGTATCAAATGACTGGAATAACTTCCCTTTAGAAATAAAGAAAATAACTGAAAGAAGTTAGTTAGAAAAAAAAAAAAGTTAATTTTATCAACTGAGATGAGAACTGCACTATTAATTTTATTACTTCTAAATGTGAAAATAAATCAGTTAGGTGAGGACTGCATTTTCACATAGATTAGTCTGCAGAAAGTCAGAGCTGACTTGATATGAGCTCTTTGAAGACTAACAGGCCCACAAATGCTAAAGCAGGGTGTGTATAAATCACAGGCTACCATAACCACACGGCAGAGGGATCCATACAGTTCTTCTGAACTTATTTTTTGTTTTGGTCATGCAGAGTTCCGAGAAGCATGAGCGCACTTTTGTGCAAGGGCAGATGCTCTTGTAAGTGTCTGCTCATTTAAATCATGCAGATGGGTCAGATTAGGATGGATTTATCACAAATCCTGATTTCTAAGAGGAGGTTTTAAATAAATGTTTATTTCTTTTAAATTAGTTGCTTACTGATGCCCTCCCAGCTAGCTACTGTGCTAGCTCTCCAGCTAGGGACAGGGGCACAAAGACCCTGGCCATGCCCTGAGAACATCCCAGTCGTTGGTGTAACTTTAATGTGTGTTTTCCTCCCTTTCACACAGTGACAATGCAAAATGCATTTTTACAGAGGCAAGAGAACTTTCTTCAGGTCTTTTTCCCATGCCTACTCACACGGCAGACTCAAGGCTTCTAAAGGGACCTGAATGTTTGATATACACATGCACACACATGCTCCTACACACACGTCCTATGTGCACACACACCCATGCACACACACATGCTATATTCACACATATGCATGCACACACACAGATGCTATGTACACACAGACACATGCACACAGTGCTATGTACACACGCATACACAAGTGCTATGTGCACACACACACAGGGTGCTATGTGCACATACATAGATACCTTGCTGTTCAGATTGATTTTGATTTCTGTGTGGTGATTCAAAGCTGCATCTTAACACGAGCAGTGCTGCCTTGGGAGAGATGAGTGGTTGTTCCCAATGTATTTGCAAAGAACGTTTGCAAAGGTTTCCCTTAAAATGTTCAGGATAGAATAGTGGCTACCACAAGTTTTTGGAATGCCCCCCGGATGAACAAGTGCATTTTGCAAAGATATGTGGACCCAGAGGAGCTGAGTTTGCTCAGGAAGCGAGAGGGGGACACAGAGAGCCTCTCCCTGCTCCTGGCCTGCCTGGCCCACCGCAGGTCTCCTCTGGGCCAGGTCTTCCTTGCTTGCTTGGCCACAGGCAGACGCTGGCAGCAGATGAGGCTGGCTCAGCAGGCTCTTGCCCAATCAATTGTTAGAATCTACTTCCATGAGCCCTGCCATGGGCACACCTGTGCATGGCACTGAATGTTTAGCATCTCTATCCACAGTCAGGATCTTCCACATGCTATTATTTTTCCCCTTCACTGATGGATACATTGAATCTCAGAGAAGGGAAGTGATGCTCCCCCGACTTCGTGGCTAGGAAGTAGCTGAGCTGAGTGCCGTGCTCAGGCCCGCCCGATCGCAGACCTTGGCTGCTGTGCTGAGCACAGGCGCTCCCTGGTCCCCGCTGCTGCTGGTGGCGCTGTCCCTTCCTAGCCTGATTTCCATCCTCCCAGTCCAGGTGAAAGGAGAGAGGTGGGCCTTAGCTGAGCCTGGCCCCACTCTCCTCTTTCGGGCCCCGGCGGCCCTTAGACTGCAGGTCTTGGTTCCACTGTGGGGAGGTCCCAGCCATGGCTGAAGAACTGGAGGTTGTGCTTCAACCACGCAGACCAGGGAGCAGCAGGGAGGCCTGGACTCTGGGGTTATGGTCCATGGCGGGCAGTGGCAGGGGTTGTGCCCTTCCCTGCCTGAGCCCTAAAACTCCCTGGTCACGAGAATGGAGCCAGCAGGGGCGTCTCCTGAATAGCAGCGTCAAACCCAGACACCAGGGATCCGACTTCCCTTCAAGGTAATAGACGTTGCTAATAATAGGATGCAGTCAGTGATGGGAAGCGTGGGGTTTCACACATCTCCCTCTTATATTATAATCACTTTAATACTGAATCCTTTTTTTTTTTACAAAAACATTCTTATTTGATAAAATTTAATGATGTAATTTAGAATGTGAATATACTTAATCATGCATTTATCTTCCATATAGAACTGAAGGTTATATTAAAAGGTATTTTGAAGCTTTAAAATCTGAGGTTCTGAATGCATATGCTAAGATAACGAATGTGCTAAATACAATATTTTAACTTTATGGCTCAAACACTTCATTTTAACGTTGTCAAAATACACCTAGGAATAGTACAGACCCCCTCTTGAAATTCTCTTTCTTCTACAAAATAATATCAGCAGTAGATAGTAGCCTAAAATAAATGTTAATGTGAAACAATATTAGCAGTGAATAGTAGCCAAAAATAAATGTGAATGTAAAAATAAAATGTTCTCATTTTTATTATGTGGATGAGACAGTATGTAATATCCTGTGTATGTTGTATATGACCTTAGCAATCCAATGCATTGATGTCCTCAGAATTTGTAATTTGCAGAGCTCCCTGCAATGCTCAGTGGCAGCTGTCCCTACGGCTGGGCCTGAGCTGGCCTTGCTCCTGCGTTGCCTGTCTTCTGTCACTCACCCCTGCCTGTGAGCCACACCACCATGATCTTAGCTCTGGGACTTTGCATCCCTATCTGCCATTCCTGTATCATAGAGATTCTTCTTTATCCCATCTCTACCCATCCTTGGGGTCTCACTTCAATGTCACCATCCCTGAGCCTCTCTCCCCTCTGGGCTGTGTGCTGGAGTCCCTTGTAGAATGGGTTGGTCATGACCTGCCTGCCAGGCCAGGAAGACCATGTCTGTCTTTCTCCCGACCTCCCTCGGGCCTCAGGCCATGCTCAAAGCAGGGCAATGCTTGGCACATATTTTTAACTAAAACATGAAAAAATTGTTGCCAGCTCTTTGTCTTGAAGTCAACTGCTGTCACCAGGGGCAGAATGGAGAATTCCAGGACTCCAGACCTGCCAGTGGCCACTTCTTTCCACCCAGAAGTGGGTGCGGGGAATCAGGGGTGCCTGGGCCTTAACCTCGCAAAGTCACTACCCCTCCCTATTTGCAAGGGGACAAAACCGTCAGTGACGCATGCATGCAGCTGCTTCTGTCATGGTGAAGTGTAGTTTAAGGCTCCACTTCTTGGCTCTGGATAGCAATGTTTTCATTGACCTCAAAACAAAAGCACAAGAGCCAGAAGACATTACTGGAAGCCCCTCCCCCCAGCCCTCCATGGTGGTCATGTCAGTAGGAATGGCTTTGTCTGAACTTTGCAGCGTCATATGGCTGGGCTGGCTTAGTCCCCTTGGCTGCTGCCCAGTTTGGAAAAGGTGGTGGCCAAGGGTGGACCGAGGGCTACTCTGGTGATCACCGAGGGAGGGCAGGGCTGTGTTCTGCGGACCAGCCTCACGCGGGATGTGGTGCCCTGAAGGGAACATTCTTCATATTTCTGTTTAGGGCATTCTTGGATTGAAAGAAAAGTTTAAAAGGCAGCTGAATGGTGCTGATGTTTGGTGTTTCTGTATGGATAACTCAAGCCAAGAAGCCCCATGGTCCTGACTTGGGCATGGCCTGGCCCCTTACTGTGACCTGGGAAACACACAGGTGCTGCCCACATGGCTGTGTGGGGGCTGCCCCCGCTGCCCCACCTTGGCCGTTCCTGTTAGTCTGGGGAGGTGGGCAGGGAGTGCTGCTCACCTCCTGATCCAGGCAGCCCGATCTGCAGCCCGTGGAGAGAGCCGGGCAGGTGTGTTCACAGGAGCCCTGGCTTCCACCGGCATGGTGCCGATGCAGGCTCAGCCTCCACTGCTGTCAGAGGGGCTGGAGGCTGGGCTGGTGCCGCCATGAGATGGAACCCTCCGTGATGACATGTAGGAGTGTGTCCCCGAGGGATGGAACGAGCACTGATGAGTATACACAAGTAGTGAGCGGGGCTCTGCTGGAACCGCTTTGCCTTCTCATTAAACCATTCATTTGCAGCTCTGTGGAGCACACAGTGGAGTCCCATCTGTTGATTCTGTTGTTTAACTTGATCAGAGAGAGGCTCATAAAGTGCGGAGAGCCAGATCTTCATCCTGGAGCGCGAAGAACAGGCGGATGCCTGGGGAGCAGGTCCCGAGGGATCCCGGAGACACCCAGGGCAGGGCGAGCGAGGCCCTGAACTCAGTGCTTGCTGGGAACCCACAGGCGAGACCAGGTGTCTCCCAGGTGCTGGGGAGACCTCAGTTCTGGGAGGGGCCTGAAGGTCTCCACACCCAGTTTCCAAATTAAGGGCTGTGCCTCTTCCCAGGCCTTGAGGACAGGCAGACAGACAGATGCATGTCCTTGAGGGAGATGTCTCCTGACCTGCGTGGCTGGGGGGCTTCACCTCCTGAGACTTGGAAGCACATTCCATCATCTGGTAGAACTTTCAAGCTTGTTGCAGACCACTCAGGGCATGAGATCCTCGTTACCCCATTTACCACAGCTCACCTGAGAGGAACGAGAGACATTCAGACACAAACCAACCTTGTCTTGTTTCAAAAGCGCTTCCAGGCCCCACGCAGTTGCCTTCCTTGTTTCCTGGGAAAATCCCCTCCAATCACCTGGCAGAGTCGCCTGTGTAACTGTCTCATGCTAAACCTGCAATTCTAGCAAAGGTAAAGCTGGCAACCTCCCGGGGCAAAGGCTCGGGCCTCACATGGTGCCTCCTGCAGAGCGCTCAGCAGGGAGGCAGGGTCCTCAGGGGGAACAGGTGGGACCTTGGCTGACGCCCCGTGTGCAGGCTCCCCCAACTCCTGAGAAAGCCCTGGGAGTAAAGGGAGGAAGAGCCTGCATGACTGTCCCAGAATGTGGAGGCTGCTTCCGTTAAAATGGCAACATGCCAGGGTCTGTTTCTAGAGAAAAAATAAAGTGGAAACAGACTTGAAACTACAGCAGGGACTCGAGGGGCTGACGGTTCCTGTGTGCAGGGCGAACGTCATGCATGATCAAGAGGGAAATAATCTGGATTGTGGATCTAGAACAGTCAGAGGTCAGAGGAGACATAGGGGGCATTGATCCAGGGTCACATGCCAAGAGCCTCCCCTTCAGTCTCCCTCTGTGTCCTTAGCTGACGTCTGCCCAGAGCCTGCTGCTCTGTGCCAGACTCGGAAGTGGGTGTTGGCTGCCTCTGTGAGGGGCTGTCCCGATGGGGGTCCCAGCACACACGCTGCCCTCTGGCATGTGCTGGGCGTGTTAACGCCCGTAAAAGGGGAGACAGTGTGGTGGCCAAGGGGACTTACCACTGCCGACAGGCGTGCTGTCCTTTGGGACATCCCAATGGCCCTGTGCTGGGAGGAGCAGTGCAGGGCACACACAGTTCTCATTATAGAGGCAACTTGTTTTGATGTCACCTTTAGATTATTGATGTCACAATACCGACATTTTGCTTGTTCACGTTCATGTACATGTGTCAGTTTTTCTGCCATTCTTTTCTGGCACATGGAGTGTACAGAGTGTCGAGCTCGGTAGTGAGCTTGTGAGCGATGCCTTTATCCGCTGTGACAGGTGGCCGAAAAGCCATCATC